>NC_091112.1:17434201-18880052 GCF_024713975.1 Paralichthys olivaceus | reverse complement strand
TGCTGGAAGCAGAGAGAGAGAGAAGACGGCTTTTACATTCTCAGTCAGTGTTTTATTTAATGACTGTATGTCATATTATACATTTATTTTTTGTGCAAAAATGTTGTGGAATAATTGTGTGCATCGCTGATCACCCAAATATCTTCTTAGAAACTAAACGGTAAGCTGTGCATAAATATCACAACTATTGAGAAAACGATTTTATTGATAAAGTAAAAATGCTTCATTGTGCCATTTGAGGGAAGAATTTGCTTAATTCTTTTGGGTCATTTACTTCAAAGACATAACAAGTAGGCCACCTGACTAAGAGCATGATCTTTAACATTGGGAGATTTTGATCCACTCCCGTTTTTTGCCCTCATTCTCTTCTCCTGGTGAGGGGCTGCATATGTTCAGGCTTAACCTGACACATGGTTGTTTTGTTACTTGTAAATTCAACTTTTAAAGATGATGGCTGAGATGTTTCCTCTTTGAAATGGATGGTCCTACTTTAAAATCCTATCGTTTTGGTTCAAAATCCATTAATAATGCTAAATTCATTCAAATGTTTAACAGAAAAAAAATCATGTCACCAAAATAAACTCATAGAAGTGAAGGAACAAATGTCTCAGTAGAACCCATGCTGTCTGGTTCACATGTGGTTTTCAGGAAGTGCAGAGATAACAGCTAGCACCAAAGATGGAGGCGAGAAACACTGGCGGTCATTTCCTGCTTCTCCTGGTACTCAGCCATGCAGATCTGGCTACATTGGTATTATTTGATGTGGAGATAGCTGTGACAGTTCTGCCAGTACAATTATGGTGAATGGAATTTACTCAGTTGTGGTCACAGCCATAGAAGTTTACACTTACACATTTAACAGGAACTTGTCTTCCCAGGAACAGCCTGTACGGACTTTACAGAGAACACAGTGAGTTGTAATTTCTGTCAAATGTCCCTTTAGGCAAATGGGGAAGGTCACTGGCAGCTCCTTTGTATTAGTAACCTGAAGGTTTTTATATAGGACACATTTGGCCTACTGACAGTAAACAGGCTGGAAATGCTGGAAATAATGTTTGAAATAATGTTAAATGGGATTTATTTTATCGTCATGTTTTGTGGACATTGGTGATACACCAGATATTGAGCGGTACGGCCCAAACTAGATCCTCAAAGTCACAACAGCACTGCCGGGGCAAATTCAGTGTTTTTAAAACTGGCAGAGAGCAGAGAAAATCTGACTCACTCTGACCGAGGGAGTTTGGACTGTTGTCCTAAACTGCACCACGAAGGAGGCGGATTTACAGCCCAATAAACATTTATCTGTTTAGTTTTCAAATGATTTTCCAGACCAACAGTCAGCACAATAAAAAGCAATGGATTTCTCCCAGGCACCACTGCCTTTCCTGCTGCCAGTTGGCTCTGAAGAGGAAAGGGTTCGCAGTGTGATTTGTGACAGAAGTGAGGAAAGAATTACTAGTAGTATTTATTTTGTCTTTTACAAATGGCCGAAGAAGAATCAAATATTGAAAAAACAAAAATAAAAATGCCATGCTTGTTGACGCTCACAATCATCCGGAGCACAATCTGAGCTGTTACGCAGAAACACACAACACAACAACACAAGGCACACATCCCCTCGGTTCAGGCCGCAGAACCATATGATAAACTGATTCACTGTAGTGCAACACAGTGAAATCAAGTTGCTGGCAACGCTTCGGCCTCATTCACCTCTAACCTACTAATCTGAAATCAGCCACACAGAAAATCACATTGCATAACAGTCTTTTCTGTCTGTGGAGTGCTGCTGCCGCCGCTGCTGCTGGGTATTACTGGACTGGCATTCACCGAGCTGAGTGCAGGAGCTCCACTGCAGCTCAGTGACAGCACCAGCTTCATGTGCAATGTAATCAGTCAGCACTTGTGAAGGAGAATGCGGGCGAGTTACAACACAAATCCTCTACATGGCTGCACACGTCACACTGTGAAGGCTGCGAAGCTGCAGAGGACAAATTCAATCATGAGGAGCCTTTTTTTCTGCACTTGTGGCTGAATGTAGGATTCAGGTCATACAGGAAAGGTACACACACACTAATATGTTTTAGTTTTAAAACACATTTTGCTATATTTATAATATCTTAGTAATTATAATAGTAATAATAATAATAAACTTTAGTACCTTTCATACAGGAAACGCAGCTCAAAGTGCTTTACATACAATGTAGATAAAAATAAAACATGTGAAAATGTAATTCAAAATAAGCAGAGAACCGATTTTAGGGAACATAAGAACCAGACATTCTCAATGACATTTAAAGGGAAGGGAAATCAAAGAAGAAAAAAATGAAATCAAATTTAAACTTGAAATGATAAAAAAAACATAAAAGAGAGCAGACGTTGAGGCAAGTGCAAGATCTAGTTAACTCTGAAGCAAAGAGAATAAGGTTTCTTTCAAAGACTGAACTAGCTTCTCTGATATCTAGCAGCAGTCTGTTCCAAAAGCGTAATATTCAAAAGCTGCATCTCTGATTTTCTTTCGGCTCTTGTTGGGAACCTCCAATAAACTTGCTGCAGATGATCTCAGTGTTTTAGAGGGAACATAGTTAACTAGAGAGTCAGCTATGTAACTCTGTCCATTCAGAGCCTTATAAGGAGGGGAACCTTAAAGTAAATCCTGAGTTTTACATGTAACCAGTGCAGAGCAGCTAGAACTGGACTAATGTGTTCTCTCCTCTTGGTTCTGGTTAACAGCCGAGCAGCAGAGTTCTGAACCAGCTGGAGTCTCTCTATTGTTTTCTGTGGGAGGTCTGTAAAAAGAAATGAAGGCATGGATCAGCTTTCAGCATCTGTCTGATTTATAAATGGCCGAACCTTGTTTCAACAATGTTTCCACGGTGGAAAATTTGGTCACCCTGTTAATGTGGGCCTTGAAAACTCAGATCTGAGCTTATGCTTGATGTCCACACAACACTGGCTTTTTCAAGCCCCTAAAACAAAGACTTTTGGAAACGCTGCTGACCCTGTGTCTGTTTGAAATCTGTTAGTTTAGGTTGAATTTTGCTCTGGATAAACAGAAACGGAGACGCTGATGCAGACAGCAGATGTTATCAGACGTTATCAGTCCTGATGTACCCTCACACTCCTGTCAGGTCAACCTTTTCTGTGAGAAACTAGCACCGGCCTTGATTACCTGAATGGTGAATGAGACATGGGAAGAGAATTACAAGCGTTGCTGGTCTTTGCTAGCAATATCCTTAGGAATATGCAGGTCAAGCGTATGTCAACGGTCACGTGATATGATTTTTCTAGCAGTATTCCGATACACATATAAGACGCTTGTCTAGATAGATATTTGAATATAATTCACATTCATATTTCAGTTTTTTACGACAAGTGACCACAACTTGCAACGTATGCAATACACAACATGGTGTCACATCACGTGTGACGACTCAGGACAGGACGCAAATACAGATGGTGTGAGAAGGCAAGGCCCAACTCAGGCTGATTGTTTTGACTCGTGGTTGTGGTGTTAAAGACTAATGTCGTCCCAACAGCCTAAAATACGCTGCAACTAGACAAAGCCACATCCTATAAATCATGAAACCTGTAAACAGGATATTAGACGTATCAACGCGGATCAACTCGTAGCTACAGCGATTGTGTAATTCGATGCAACAGAAGACTGTAGGTGTCAGAGTTTTGATGTGTATGAAACTGTTCACTAGCAGGGTGTGTTAGATTTCTGTAGCCCGGCCTGGTTGTTCACATCAGAGCTTGATTCACAGTTTTCCAGCTAAAACACATCTGTTTGAATGACGTTAAATATAATATATTTAATGAAGTTAAAGTTAATTGCAAATGGACGGAATTTATATATATATTTAAATATCTCGCAATGATCGCTCAAAGCTCTTTACAATCACATTCACCCATTCACAAACACCCATTCATATGGTGCTTCTGTACGCAGTGCTTCTTTGGGGTTCAGTATCTCTCAATATGTTGCCCAAGGACACCTCAGAGTACAGACTGGAGGAGCAGGGGATCGAACCACTGACCTTCTGGTGAGTGAATGACCCTCTATCGCCTGATCCACAGTCTCCCTCAAGGAGGAGAGGGTCAAACTTGATATTCAGCCACACTGATACAAACAGTGACGTGCACTGATACCCTCTTCTTCAGCTGATGTATTATTAATGTATGTTCACAACAACTAGTAAGGATGGCTCGGAGTGATTAAGAAAGAAGTTAAGACGTGAGCTTTCTACAGCCACATTGTTGACTCGTGCCAGGTGGGTAAATCTGAATGCTTGAAACAAAACAGTCCCCCGCTCACTGTGACTGGAATTACAATTGCAGCAGCTGCTGATGCATATTCAACACACCACAGCAGGTGATAGATGAAGACCTGAGAGTAGATCCTGATCTGTGGAGATATGCTCCTAATGCTTAATGTCATGTGAAATGTATTTTTAAAAGCAACTACTTTGAAGTAGTCATGAATTCCAATGAGTTTGCATTTGTTAGAGGTGTTCTTATTCAGAACAGATGTGCTTTGTTAACTACTTTTCTGTCTATATGTTCCAAACACACGACAATTCATTGGACAAGACTAAAGCTTGTAAATCTGAAGCCATGTACTGTTCAGTGTTTGATAGAACTCACTATTAGTGAGGATATTTAGATATTACATAGATTTTTGGCATCTACTTTAAGGACACAATTGATCCAATGACCAACAATGGCAGAGAAACAAACAACAACTTTAATGAACAGTGTATCCGTCTTGTTTCAGGGAAATTAGATGATTAAAGGTACCTGGTGACGTATCTGGCCACTGAAGCACTACAGAGCAATGTTCTGACATATAGGTCTCTGGTTGCTTGCTCACATGTGGAAACATGCACACATGTGGGCATGTGAGTGATGGTTCATACACATTCCTGCTGTCAGCTAGGGTCAGAGCTCGTGTGACGCTCCTGTTAGCAGAGGGGTTTTCCGGATCACGGTCAGACGAGGGAGAATCCACATATCAGAGACCGGACGTGCCGGAACAAGTCTCGCCTGCGGCAGTTTCACCTTGCGACTTCCAGGATTTAATAGGATCGGCTGATAACATCTTGTACTTGATTGCACAAGGCACCTTCAGATGTCTCGTAGAGTCCATGCCTCTGTGGTTTGGAGCTGTTCTGGTGGCAGGTGAAACACCGACAGCTTATTATAGAGGGGGAGGTCATAATGTTTCGACCCAGCAGTGTATGTTTAGAGATTATTCACAGTATTAACTACAGACACAGCAAAGACTAATCCAGGCTAAAACAAGAAGCCTGAAAATGGTTCAGAAACTCTTTACATAACAATACAACAGAGACTCTTAGACAGAAATGGAGCAACTCAATCGTTAATCCTTACTGCAGTTTTCTGCAAATCCATTTTTTTCTACCCCATTCAGCCGAAGAGCCTGACATTCTGTACTTAACACTGTCGCCTTTGTGATCAGAAACTCACTCCTGTTGTCGGAACACACAGGCCTACACTCACAGGTCTCTTCTGTAGGTGTGATCGCTCTGCACGGTGAAAGTAACTGTTAAAATCCCCAGTCCCCATCCCGCTTTGATTGTAACTTTCATCCCTTCAGGAGGTCAGAGTGGTGTCTGCAGGAGATAATCCAGACCCCAAATTATTTTTAGAGGAAATAAAAATAAAACAGACACACACAAGTGCAGAAATACCAACAAAGATTAAAGAGAGACTTCCTGACATCCAGCCTAATCTGTTAGTGTCACCGTGACAACACAGACTGCCGCTATGCAAACAGAAACGTGGTGTGATGAGGCTAAACCACGAGTGTCTGATTCAACGTTTGTCGGGCTGAGGGAAATCAGCAGCACACCAAGTTGCGTAACAAGCAGCAGAAGCAGAGAGGTGACCTTGAACATGAAGAACAGATTTGAGGATTTTCTGCCACTGAATGAGGAAAGGGCCCGAGGCGGCAGTTACCACTGCATCACACATTTAAACGGTACACTGTGTGGCGGGGCGCTGACAGTGATGATAAATGAGTTTCTGTTTTGAGGGGTTTTCACTTCAAATCACTGTACAGCCGCTTTTGAGTTTTTCAAATTTGAACTTCAGCTAAAAGAGAAATCTGTTCTTCTGTTGGGCTCTACTTCCCAGTTCCCCCGATCACCAACAGGTTATTATTCAAAATGTTCATAAAGGTTTTATACATAAGCAGACATGCATTACCATCAAAATGAGTTGAACTGCACTGTACGTTTTGTGAGGCCACGTAATAAAATATATTTGATAATAACTAGCAGGGTTTATACGAGGATGTTGTCAACATGTAAACAGTATTTAAATAATATGAGACGATGTAAAATAATTTCTTTACTAAAATGTAGTCATTTGTATTGTGTGTGCAGAGATTTTTGTAAAACTGTCTACGTTGCAGAGTGAAGTTAGAAAACTCTGTTATCATCCTACCTGGTTTATCTACAAGAAAGATTTTACATCTTTTTCATTAAATGAAACAGAATTTGCTTTATCAAGAGTGTGGTTCATAAATAAGTTTGAATGATTTGCTGACCTGCTGTTTTTTTATACAGTACATTCTGTGTCGCAATCCCCAAAGTGCACAATTTTTCAAAATAAAAGATTTGTAATTCAGCTGATATTAGGTATTGCAGCAACAAAGTGATCTTATACTTTGAAGACTGATATTATATATAAAAACACAATGAGGGCAAGTAGAATCACACTCCTCATATTTTCAGCAGAATTGTTTGCAAGTCAAACAACAATCATAAAGGCAGAGGTCCAGATTATGCTGTCAGTAATTTATCTCCACAGAGTTGACATTTAAATTGTATGCATAATTCCTGCTAACGCCAAACATAATCTGTTTATTTAGCCATGTTTTAGCTACACTAACAGTGTTTTGATAAGAAATCACTGTATGTTTGGAGTATACAGAAAAGTAGCATAGGTGCTTCACACTGCAGAGGTGGTCTAAGATATTATGGACATTTGGATACAACCACAGAGACAGACTTAAGTCTGTGAAAATCCAGATGTATTTAGAGCCTTGTTTTATACTCAAAACGTGTCTTTAAGATGTACTCCTCAAAAGAAGTCCTCCATTTGGCTATCTCTGTATTTTAATATAAACATATCAATCTGTAATTCTCCTCATTCGATGCTTCTTAAGTAATGTATCTTTAGTTTCAATGTCTTTGACCAAACGGGAGTTGCACTATTGAACGTGGTGAGTCAGTAAGTCACTTTGATTTGCTGCTCGCTGTTAAAGTGCTGTAGCAGGAGACAAACAAGCACAATCAGCTTTGTCTAACTGAAGAAACTGGGAACACTGTATTGGCTCCAGTGGCCGAGTCGCTGTGCAGCACCCTAACTTACCCACTGTAATGTGCTGTGTCAGTGGAAATTTCCACATGAGCACCCAACACCCTGCGTCAGCTCAGCACAGACCTCCCGTCCTCGCGACCTCAGCACCCCCGCTGTGCTTAACCTCTCCCGGTCCCCGTACTGTGTCCGACAGGTCCAGTTCGCTCACATCAGAATGAAAGTATAAATATTCAGCAGGCATCTGCGTGTGTTTCTCATATTGTTGTTATGTCAGAGTGTAGAAGGATTAAAGGAGAGTGTGACGCTTCTGCCATACTCTGTGCCTGGATTATGTGTCTAATAATCCAGGCCTGCTGTGCAGACCCACAGATGTTGGGTACATCCTCTCTACAGCTGGACTGGGCTACAGTCAACATGCAGATTTGCAGGCATGGATGTTGACAGTCTTACAATTTCACTTACAAAGCCGTGGAGGGCCACTGCTCTTTTTGCATCATGTTATCAAAGACTGAAAGGTGCTCTGTGCAGAGCTGTTTGCACTGTGCTATCTTAAAATGAGCTGCTCCCTCAGTGTGATTACTGTAAACAAATGAGATCAGGGTTAATGAATAGCAGGTACTGACGCTGTGCCAGCAACTTCATCAGAGCTTGTTATTGTTCAATTCAAGGAGATAAACCAAGAGTGACGTAAGAAGATCGATACCAAATAATGTGTTAAATGTAGAATCAGGACGTGGTTAGCCTAGCTCAGCATAAAGACAAGAAACGGGAGAAAACAGCCTGCTTCACTCTGAAGCTTGTTTGTTTAAGAGAAATGGCCAACAATTCATAGAAATGCTGTTGAGACATAATTGATTATTCAAGCGAAGAAACCGATTAGAGAGCAGAACAAGGAAGTTGCAAACAACGAAATGTGCATTTGTGCAGAGTATAGATGTTAACAGTATAAATGACACGAAACAAGACAACAGTGTGTGTGTGTACTGTGTATATTATGTCCTTGGCATGTTGTGTTTCCTTTCTGCAGTCACACACAACCTGACCTAATGCTGACTGTTCAACTGGACATGCCATTACTGCTTCATGATTCTGAATCTCCATGAAGCCAATTCAGGTCACTGCTAGTCCAGCCACATCACAGTCACTCACTGTGGTTATTGATAAAGAATCCAAAAACTTCAAGTGTTTTTTGAAATTAATCTTTTCTTTGTCTCCGTGTTTGTTTTGAACCATAACTTACAAGCCGAGGACAGATCGCATCGTCTTAGCAGTGGAAGAAATGATTGAGCACATGATTTAGCATCTGAACTGAGAGGTCGTGCAGGTAGAGTGCTATACTGACTAGCCAGGTATACCTTTATAGCAGGAAAACTGGGTGCACTGAGCAGCTGTGACTTAAGAGATAGTAGAAAGTCGGTGGTTCGATCCCAAATTGCCCCAGATGGCTGTGCTATGAAAGGTGCGTGATAGAAGAAGGCGCAGCACAGTACAGTAGTGCTGTGTGGAAAGGTGACTGCTGCTTATACTGTAAAGACCTTTGAGTGGTCGACGAGACAAGAAAAGCGCTGAAGTAAATGGTAAATTTACCAATTACTTTTCACCCCCAAGATCTGTTTCTAGACAGTGGATAAGAAGGAGACTTTATCAGAGAAGCTAATCTTGGTGTTATGTCTGGCTGTTAATCAGTGTGAACATGTGTATATGATGCAGTGGTGGCATTAAGTGTTGTATGCAAATATGTTTAGGATGAAACTGATTGGCTGTTTGTTCGGAGGTTCTTCATCTTTGTAGATGAAAGCCGGCGGCTCTCAAGCTGATTAATTCACAGATATTTCATCTAAACTTCAGCTGCAAACTGTGAAAAAGCAGAAAATACAGATTCTGAGAACAGACAGAAACCGCAAGGGAGAATTATGCAAGAAATGATTCTGAAAATTAATAGAATCAAATGCTCTGTGTGAATGCAGCCATTCAGAGCCTTGGTCTCATGGTTTTATAAGCTTGAAGTCTCTGCAGAGCAATGATAAGCTAAACAAAGAGCAGACGCAGATCTGATTAGACAGACTATGATGAGCAAGATGTCTGTCCCTCAAAGACCAGGAATATCATTATCATATAAGAGGCTTTACAGAGTAAACAGAGCAGGCTGGGCCATCATCTGTTAGCCAAATGGGACATGAAGGAGCGGTGGGGATATGAAATGAGACAGGCTGAACAGTGAATGAGTGTTATAGGTTTTCTCCTCCTCGTTTCACCTGGACCTCCTACTAAGAAAATAAAACTCCCAAAAAGACGTGTATAGGATGAATGACTGCTTGGATGAGGATATAGATCTATTTGTATGGTGTCTCCTTTCAATAAAATATGCTTTGGCTTTTCGTAGGAACTCTCCACACTGCCTGCAAAATCAGCCGACCGTCGCCTGCTATCAGCAGCCCTGTCAGTAAGGTCAGAGGTCTACAGACACAACACCACTGAAAACAGACCCTCACGACTTGATATGGTGGCAATAAAGGGGAAATGAAAGCAACCTCGAGTAACCTTTAAGCTTCAGGGTTTAGCTTGTTCACACATGAAACTGACACTGATATTCCATCTAAAAAATCCACATGAATTCTTCTTGATTCTTCAGTTAGGGAAGTGATCTATGCTCACAGTATATGACACAGTGATTAGGAGAAACAGAGAAGATCACTTGATCAACAAAGGTGTGAGAGATGTTATTGAAACTGAATTGCCTCAAAGGAAAGGTCAATATTTTCTGATCTGGTTTGTCAGAATAGAGACAGCTTGCCAGGAGCCGTGAACTTATCTATTTCTCCATATTCATTCTTAACATAAATATTTCCTCCATTTTCATGTTAACGACTAGATTCAACAAAATAAATGCTATCCAGTGGAGACAGTCTGAATATCTTCATCCTCATTTTTAAGTGTATAAGCTGCTGCTTTTCTAGCATAACCCAGCCCCCCAATTCACCTCATGTCCCCTCTCTCTGTCTCACACCCTGATTACAATTAATGAGCGATTATTTTATGCCCTGCCACCCTCCACTGGATCATGATCAGCTCACCCACAACTCTTCAGTTCTTTCTGTTATTTACCTCCAGCCTCTCCTCTATCCACTGTTTGCACTGATGTCAGAGTCTTTAAAAATCACCTGACATCACCTGAGTAAAGCTCAGTGTTTAACATGTTATGCCTCATTCGTTTACCAAGCAAAATGTAAATGGGACAGCTCACAGTGCCTAGGGGAATCATGTGGATATGTGGTGCAAAGTTGTCTTCGTGAATTAAGAGTTCATGCTATAATCCAGCACTTCAAAGCAAGCCTGAGATGTTAAAAACAAGACAGCTGAATTCCTCTGTGTGAGACAAGAAAAGAAGCACGAAACAGAAAAGTCCTACAAACTGTCATTCAGAAATTCCAGGAGCAGATTTGACAGTAACATAGCTGTTCACCACTGCAGCTACATTTTCTCTGAGGCTAGTGAGGTGCTGTCAGCTCACATTCCCTCCTTGATCCTTGTTAACCCCGTCTGCAGAGCCTAGTGGCAGCTCTTTCACTTCCCTCCTGCATGGTGTGTGAGGCTGACGACAGGCCCGCTAACATCAGCAGGCTCGGGAGTCTGTGGAGGCTGATCGCAGATTGCGGTGTAACCTTCGGTAAGCAGAAGTTCATTGAACTCTCAAAGCTCTCTGCTTGTGCCTGGAGGAAAGCCAGGAAGTGTGTAAACTCAGCCGCCTTGTGATCGCTCACACAGCCGAGGCCAAGCTGTGCAAACACACTGTATCTCCTCCACAGCATCCTTCTCCATAACAGTCCCAACCCTATCATGGGCGTTGACGTTGGTACAAATTGCTTGGGAGGGAAGGGGACGGGAGAAAATCTGACCTGGTGCCAAATGTAATCTGACATTTCTTATCAAAACACACCTTGAAGTCACTTCTTGTTCAAGTGGAAATTGGTGGCTTAATGAAAATTCATGACAGTACCTCCTTTCCGTAAATTTTAAATGTTTTGTTGCCTCGAACTAATCACTAGTCAGAGTAACACAGGCCAACAAAGTGCTTCATCTAAATGTGCTTGAACTCACAATAACTCATCAATGAAAGACTAGCCAGAGCTGTTTCTGTTCATTTCCAACAATTTGACTTGAAAGTGTGAAAATATTCAGATTGTGCCCAAATCTGTCATTTCATATTGCTGCTTTTTTCCCTTCACAAAAACTCAGCAGTCCACCTACATCTAAAGACAGATGGTTTGAAAGAGGAGTGAAGGAAGTCATCTATGTCACACTAGAGAAACCATGTCTTAACAGAGGAGGAGGTTTAAGACACCACCTATCAGCAACATACAACAGTCTTGACTTCCTTCCCCAGGAAGTTTCACTACAATTCACACCTTAGGAAACATGGCTCACAGGGGGCGGGGGGAACAATGACTCTCGACCACCTCCATACGACTACCGACGAAACCAGCAGCAGGGTGGGTCCAGCCTCTCAGGTAACCTCAACGACTCCTAACGACCCTACAAGTTAAATACCTGGGACTCCCAGTAGTCAGTTAGAGCTGAAGAAGCCTCTTGGATGAGAGGTGAAGCGTCTTCAAGAAACTCAGCCAAGTCCACTTGACCTGTTTTCTGGCACTTAGATTTATTTCACAGTGCCATCTACCAAACTGGTAAAGGAAATATTTTTCATTGTTTGGCTGGCTCTTTGCGTTCTCCTATGGACGCAGGTGGGAAAGCAACATGGAGGCAACACAAACAACATGGAGGAGAGTGAATCTGACAGAACAGGAGAAGGACTCCAAGATTAACGCTCCACCCTGCCATTAGTGCTGTTTATGTCTGTCCTGTTTTTGTGCAAATTACTTTCTTTTCTCTGTTTGTCCCCACTGACACCTGTAAAGCGTCCTTGGGTCTCTTGAAAGGCACCAAATTCAATTATTATTATTATTTTAAAGACAAAATGAGGAGCTCATACCCAAAAGAGGCACTACTTGTGTTGCATGGAGGTGTTTTGGGTATAAAACCTCCTGGCTAGAACACTGTACTTTGAATTTTAATACCACAGAGCAGTCCACACAACTGACACCACTAACCTTTTACCACCTAATTATGTCAAACCGTATTAGAGAGAGTCTGAGAGCCATGAAAGTGCAGTTGAGAGCTCTAAACAAAGTCCAAACTCAAGAGGCATTTACCTGCAGCAATAGAATCATGAAGATGGAAGGCAATTACAGCTGCTGTAAGAGACATGGCGCCATTTTACAAGGTTAAGAAAAGGTGGAATAACTTGTCACATGTAGCACTACAGTTATCTGGAAAAGTTGCCTTCAAGAAGAGGCTGCATGACTTATGTGATTGATTGTGTCGAGGCCCAATCAAAGACAGAGATCTTGAACGGAGATCAGGGATGGATTCACCTTAAAGCCTCAGTCTGTGTTCAACAATGTAGTAGAAACTGTCGTCCTATCCTTGAAGCAGTGCTGTAGCTGTTCCGGGCAGGCACACTCATTAGCTGTGTCTCAATTCAGTGGCTACATCCTCCTGAGGCTGGAGACTGATTGTGTCACAGTCGCGCAACTACTGTTCCGTCATATGCCACAGAAAAAATCTTTGGGTCTCTTGGTCAGACAAAAGAAGACATTTGAAGACTGGGATCTTTTACTTCTTTTACTGTTTTATGACATTTTTTATTCAGACAAAAGGATTAGTCCAGAAGGAATCTAAAAATGAATCCATAGCTGCAGCCCTCCTTTGGTTTGGAGTGGTGTTGGAAAACAGCAGACGGTGAAATTTTCCTGACAGATTCCACATGAATCAGCAGAAAGGCCTCTGATAAGGGCTAACTAGGGGTGAGCTTACCATGGTACAGTGGCCCTGAGAGGTCAACACATTGCAACTCAAGAAAACACATGCAACATGAGAAAATATCATCGATTTGGGTTCATCACTTTTTTGTGTCCCCCGGAAACGCTTGAAGTTTGTGTTACTTGCCGTGTGTTTGTCTAGTTAGTCTATTTTGTTGTGTAGTGAGACAAGGGATGCTTGTTGCAGGAGTCAAATTCTGCTTAGAGTGTCAGAAAGGCCAGAGACAGCTCTGACACCTTGTCGTACATGGCCAATGAAACCTATAAACTGTGAGGATAAGCACACAACCAGTTACTTCAAGAGCGTCTGAATTGCGACTGAAGAGTTGAGTGGGTCAGCAGTGTGGGGAAAATGTGTATGGCAACCGAAATCATAATTACCTTCTAAATTATTTTTAGTTCCACGAATTCATTCATGACCAGGGGCAGATGACTCAACCACTTTAAATACAAATTAAAAACAGCTTTGTGTTCCCGGAGGGCAATTCTAAGGCACATAGAGCAAAGGGATGTCATCATGTTCAAGGAAGTGTTTATTTTTTGGTTCAAACTAAATTTCCAAATGCAGTCTGGTATGGCAGTGTCACCATTTGAATAAACAGGATTAAGTGCTTTGGGATCATGTGATGGCTGCATAGAAGAAGATTCTAATGTTAATTGGCAGGCGGGGTTTCAGATGTAACAACATGTAATGCAACAAGTGCCCCTTCATGACCCCACCCTCCTCCTCCACCCTACCAAGCAGGTCACGATCTCACCGCACAAGCAGGATAGAGCACAGCACCAGTCCAGGAACAGGCAAACCTGGTGCCAACAGACACTAATAAACTCCAGGCACACCCAGCAAGGGACGTGTGCATTATGTACAAAGAATAAACTGAAGACACGGAGTACGAATGAAAAGTCACCAGAACACACAAAGTAAATATCTTGTGTAACACTGCATGCAAAGCCATCGTAGGCCCGAGGACAGGGTGAGCTGGGAAGCTTGAGAAGCAAATCTCCTAACATGGTAAATGGTCTTTATTTGATACAGTCCTCATGACCAATCAAAGTGCTTTACAGTGCAGCTATACTTTCACACATTCATACACTGCATCTATGTGCAATTTGCCCAACGACACTCCAGCATGTGGAAATTGCAGACTTGGGAAGAGTGGGATCAAACTGCTGACCTTTTGAGGATGCCCGTCCCAACCCCTGAGCCACAGGTATAATCTCATTATTCATTGACTGTGCAACCACACACTGAAACTCTGCTCTCAAGGTTTATCTGATGAACTGGAATGCACAGAGCTGCAGCCTGCACAGACACACTCAGGGCAAAAGAACACCATCGTTTTTTAATTGGCCGACTACAGACGGTGGCGCTCTCTCTGCGCTTCTCTCTCATTTTCCTGTTCAAGTTAAAACTTGTCAAACAACAGTATCGAAACGAAAGAGTCAGATGCTGCGTCACACTCTCAGCTCGTCCTGGTTACAATAAAACAGGTTTACCCCCAGAAACCTGCTGCTTCTCTCGCTCTTTGTGTGTCCTCCACTAAAGTATATGGCTTCAAACACTGATGCAGGTTCATCATGGTTTCATTAACAGGTTTCACTGGAGCTACCAATTCTCTGATCTGGATCGATAAACCTTGGGTAAAATATATATATGTATATATGTGTGGACATTTTTAACAAGGAATATGTGCTGGACAGATGAAGTTTTATATTTTATCTGGTATATTTGCCCAATTCAAAGTTTTTCTTCAAAACTGTGTCCCTATGACCAGGTTCACCTGTTATATTTTGGGCACATGCACACAAAGACCCCCAAACTATACAAATATACAACACAATACACAATACACCTCAGCATCATCTGCAACAGACAGCATCTCATCTCTGTTTTTTTTCTTCAGGAGATAAATGGTTTGCATTAGTCTGTGTGAACAATTAGGTCCCCACGTGATCAGTCCAGAATGTTCCAGAGTGTTTATGTTAAAACATCCCAATGCAGCAGCAGCAGCAGACTGTTTCTCTGGAGGACAGCTGGCACACAGTGGCACAGGCACCTGAGCCAGACATTAATCCATGTGGCTCTGATGGAACTGTTAAAGGTGGGAAGAGCAAGACGGGCTGATTGCTGCTGGCCCGCAACATTTGAATCATACTTTGAGATGTCCTGATCCAAACAGAACCGAATCAGCAAACCTCCACAGATCTGTATCTATTAACTTACAATCAGCTCCTCTCATAAAGATATTTATCGAGCCATTAAATAATTGATTGGTTCAGTGGCTAATATTGACACTGAAAACTGATACTAATATTTTATATGCCTTCATATTTGATATGGTCAGCGAATTGTACACTTTAATGTTTCCTGGGCTCTTTCAGTAACTTGAAAAGCTTTATTTTAGTTATTAATACTTGAGCATATTTATTGTATTCATTAGTAATAAAGTATTTAAGTTCATTAAATAAAAAATGTGAATTCATGTTTTTCGAAGAGTTTTGAAAGCTGCGTTACCTTGATATCAAAACTTTGGCCTCCCTGTTGGTGGCTACAGGCTGTGACACAACCATCCACCTCACCTGAAGTTCAAGAGTTAGTGAAGATAAAGCTACTCACTCATTCTCCAGCAGGGTCATGCACACCACCTCTTTGACCCCCGGGTTGTTGGCCTTGTCACAGGAGCAGCCCTGCAGGCTCCAGGTGCCCAGACGCACCACGGGCTTCCCGTCCCGCATCCCCGGCGGGGGCTCCACGTTGGGCCGCACAGAGATGATTTGGGTCGGTCCTCCGGGCGGGAGGTCCAGGTCGTCGCTCCTGAAGCTTAATGAAGTCGGGCTCGGGTGGGACTTGGTGCAGGTCAGCCCCCCGTTGGTGTTGGTGGACGGCGCCCTGGAGCGCTCCACATACACCTGGAAGCGGATCCTGTCCAGCAGGGAGCTGTTGATGTGGGTGACCCTCACCAGGTCCTCGATGTTTTTGAACGGGCCGTTCTCCGCCCGGTACACCACGATGTTCTTGGCTATCTTCTCCGTGATTCCGCGGATGCTCATGAGCTGCGCCGGGGTGGCGGTGTTGATGTTAATCCCCGTGCAGGGCTGGTGATCCAGGTCTTTGCGCAGGGAGGACGGGGAGTGCTGGGACGAACTGGTCCTGCTCGAGACGCATATTTCCAGTTTGATCACCTCCAGTTTGGTGGCTCCAATGCCGCTGACTAGAGCCAGGTCCTCCACCTTCTTAAACCCGCCGATACAGTCCCGGTACTCCACGATGTTCTGCGCAACAGTGCGGTTGACTCCCGGCAGGGTCATGAGTTCCTCCTCGGTGGCCGTGTTGATGTTAAGCCGCTCCTGGTTCACCAGGATGTGGCCGAAGTTGCACGCCGCGCTGAATTTGCGCTTCCCGCAGCTGAAGTCCGTGGGGTCCTTGGGAATGGAGCGGTGGCAGCCCAGACTCCCACCCATGGCTGGAGCGGGTCACCGGGGCTCGGTGAGTGCGGCGGTCGGGAGGAGACGCTGGGCCACGGCAGAGACAGAGAGAGGACGGGCTGAAACAACCATGACGCAGACAGGAGGAGTGAGAGTCACGCAGGTTCACACACAGGTTCTGACAGCATCGCTCTCAAATAGGTTACAGCTGCTCTATACGCACCACACATCAGAGATCCTCCGGCCCCCGGCTACATGCTGCATGTGTCCACACACACACACACACACACACGCACACACACACGCGCACACCCCGGATCAGCTGGTCGCTGCTCCGCCTGCAGCTGAAGCCTGTGTCCTCAGAGGAAGATCCGAATACGCACGACCCCGCAGACTTTGCCCTCCAACGCTGCGTTGCTGGACACGCGCACTTTACAACCATCTCCTCCAAGTCACACAGAGGCAAACACCGGAAATCATCACGTTGTTTTTCAAAGTAAAAGCGACACCACGCGTCACGTTGAGTAAAGTCAACGAGCGAACGCACGGTGCCAAATACCATGAGCATTTAAATAATGCACTATAAATAACACTATGTGCAATATTACTTGAACTTTTCATGTGCAATTTTTTCTATTCATGTATAATACAGTATTGCAGTTTTTCATGTGCAATACAGTATAATATGTGCAATATTACTATTAATCTGCTATATATATTTTTTTTTTCATGTGCGATATTGCTTTGTTGTTTACTAGTTTTTTTTTCCTTTCCAATATGGTATTCATGTGCAATGTTACTTTTTTTTCACGTGTAACATTATTATTCATGTGTAATAGTACAATGCTAAGCATCCTATTGTGTTCTATATCATGTGCAATGTTACTTCCATTTTACCTACTCCTATTTATCAACGATTACTACTTCTTTTGCCACTTTAGTAGTGGTTTAGTGTCTAAAGTAACTTTTTTTTATTTTTGTTTCTATTGCTATTTGCACTTGGTTTGGTTCAGCATTTACTCTGTAAACACTTTATATTTCTATTTTCACGTATATTTGTCATATTCAATCGATTGTAAATTGCACTGTAAGTGTAATCTCTGAGCAAGCTGGCACAATAATTCACGTCTTAAAATTTTAATAAAGTCGAGCTTATCTTGTCTGTAGGTTTAATGCTCAGAGAGACTGTGGGAGTTAAATAAATAAATAAACAAAAAAAGGTGCCTTGTATGTTCAAAATGTGCCTGAAGTGAAAATAAATCAATACATTTAAAGGTTGCCCAAAAAGAAGTAAATAGAAATACGTAATTAATTTATTATTATTATTCAGTTATTACCATATTTACAACTTTCCACATTTTGTAATTGTATCTGTACTTGTAATTGCTAGATTCTAATCACATTAGATTCTACATGTATTGCCAATTCTGCTACTGGAAATTGAATTCAACACAAAAAAGTAATATTCAAATTCAATTCATTTATTTATTGAGCTATTATCTATTTAGGTGTTTATTTATATATATAAATATATTATTTTATTTTTTTTCCCAAGTCACGTTTGGGCCTCCATAGGAGACAATTGTTCTAATGTTAATCAATTCACACTACAGTAATTAAAAACTCTAACAATCATGAATGAAGACAATGTGAGTATTTTCCACTCGGGTATGCTTTCATATATGTACCTTGGATTTATTTATTTATTTGCCTGAAGAAAATGAAATGGTTACTTGTCAATCTGGCTTTTATTTTGAAAGTATGCAATGCCCTCCTGTTGCTCCGGGTATGGTAATCAAATGTTATTTGTCACCATAGACATGAAATATAGATGTGATGCAAGTGGTGAAAGCATTCACTGCTTCACTGTGGCATCAATTGTTGCAGAAATGTAATTAGCACTCTGACTCCTTCCGCTCTGATCCTGTCTGATTGAATCAGTGCAGTATTATACTTTGTATTTCAGACAAGACACATGCTTTGACTTCAGTCGTTATCAACAAAGCCAGTGATTACCCTTTAACTGAATGCTTTTTCTCTTCTGTAATGGTGTTAAGAACGTCTCATTCACAGTCTGGATGATTCATTATTAACAGCATAAATCCCACTGCCTTGAATATATCCCTTAAGAAGATTGCAGGGCTTCCTGAAGCACATGTACAGGGTCTTAAGAGGATTATGTGGTCCTGAAGGGGTTTCAGGGACTCTTTTTGTTGGTTTTGTGGCACTTGGTGGCTTCTTGATGTGGTTGCACATATTCTTGGGGGACATTGATGATTTCTAACCACAATGTGGACAAGGTACAGTGTGTAGAATTTTGTCATATCTAGTGTTGAAGTTGCATGTTGCAGCTGAACACCCCTCACCTCACCCTCTCCTTCCAAACATGAAAAAGAACCTGTGGTAGCTTCAGTTTTCATAAAAACTCAAAAGGTGTTTAGTTTGTCCAGTCTGGACTAATGTAAAAAACATGGCGGCCTCCACAGAGAGGGTCCTCTTGATGTAAATATAAAGTATTTAAATATAAAGGGTCTTTTCTGGGGTAAAGAAAACTACAATTTATACAATTTAGATGAAACGCACTAGTGAAAACATCATGAGGATTATTTGACATTAAATATCTGCCAATAGATCCCTTTCACCTAAATCTTACACACTGGACCTTTAAGTTCTTTTTGAATGCATACTTTTTTTGTTAGTTCTTAAGAGTATTCAGAAGAAGATGTTCTTAAATAGCTCCAGCTAGGAGATCCAGTGGTTCTTTTAAGAGTCTAGGTCACAGTAGTTCCTGAGATCAAGGAGCTCCTGCAGTTCTTGATTGGTTCTATGAGTTCCTTGTGTGAGTTGTAGCCAGGTGGTGGGGTTTTAAGTTAATCAATAGTGGTTTTGGCTACAATTGAAATGGGATTGCAGGAGAGTTTAATGGCTCCAGGTTTCTAAGGGTTTCTAAGTGTTCTTAAGGAGTTTCCAGTAGTTTCTGTTACCCCCAATTTGAGTTACTGAGGAGATGGGTGAAAAAAAACTCTGAGGTCCCGATGATCTTAAATTAGGATGTGTAGCTTCAGGGGGATTACAGATTTATAACAAGGGTTCTTGATGTGGTTTTGCAGGCTTATGTGAAGTTCCGATGGGTTTTAATGAGTTGTATAGAATATCTTATAAAGATAAAAAGGTTGTTTGGAGGTTGCTGTAACTGACTACCAAGAATTCTTGTGCATGATGGGAGAGTCTAGATTCATTATTTAGTAAAGGTGGTTTTAATGATGTTGTCTTACTCGGGACTGTTGTGTATGTACTTGTGTGTGTGCACTCTGTTCACCTTGTCAAATGGAAGAAATGCTAAATTAGCAACTAATGACCTGGATCCCAGGTACTGACAGATATACATTATTTGATGCAGTCAGTCAGCTGTGTAACATGATCCTCACATGATAGTGAGAGGATAAGACACTCTTCACCTCACAACTCTATTTGCAGCCTGGATGCCCCATGGGTTGAATACTGGACATTGTCACCTCTGCCTGACCTCACTGCTTATGCAACATGGATAAAGATCAAGCCCAGAGGCAGCAACGGACAAAAAGACTCAAAACAGAATTAATTAAAATTACAAAAGGAAAACGGGAATGATTCTGGAGTTTGATCCACATCCAAAGAAATTAAGAGGATTTTAATTTTACAGTGATTTGAATTTGAAGAATATGATGGTAATTAAAGGTTCAGTGTGTAGAATTATATATATATCTAGTGTTGAAGTTGCATGTTGCTGCTGAACACCCCTCACCTCACCCTCTCCTTCCAAACATGAAAAAGAACCTGTGGTAGCTTCAGTTGTCATAAAAACTCAAAAGGTGTTTAGTTTGTTCAGTCTGGACTAATGTTAAAAACATGGCGGCCTCCATAGAGAGGGTCCCATCGATGTAAATATAAAGTATTTAAATATAAAGGGCCTTTTCTGGGGAAAAGAAAACTACAATTCATACAATTTAGATTAAATGAACTAGTGAAAACATCAGGAGAATTATTCTACATTAAATTTCTGCCAATAGATCCCTTTCACCTAAATCGTACAGACTGAACCTTTAAGATTCATGTTCTTCACCTTCTTCTGCCTGTTGTGTAATAATACTGATCCTTTAGGTCTTGACAGTATGAGCTTTTGCCCCAGTAGAGTGAAGACTTATGTTAGGTTATGGAAAAGAGTGTGCTGTGGCTGAGGGGGTAGAGCGGTGGAAACCAGAGGGTCGGTGGTTTGATCCCAGTTTCCCCATCTGCATGCCGAAGTGTCCTTGGGCAAGATACTGAACCCTATATTGCCCCTCATAGAAAAAGTGCTGCCCATAGATGACATACACTGTATGAATGTATGTGTGTGTGTGTGAATGGCAATAAACTGTACTATAAAGAGCTTTGAGTGGTGATCAAGAATAGAAAAGGCACTTTGTTATAACAGATCATTTTCTATACGAGGGCAAATCCCTTTGAGGCAGTCAGAGCAGAGTCCTTTGTGTTTCGGGGCCCCAAGAAGAATTGCATCGTCATGTGGGTTGACAAATTAGGTTTAATGTACATCTCTGCAATTGGCTGAGTGTGTTCACCTGTGTGACCCGAGGGCACGGCAGACCAATCGGCAAGAGTCGAGACCGAAGCTGACGAGCTGCCTGGATGGGAAGACTGTGGCGTGATGCTGTGGTGCAGCAGCGTGTGTGTGTTTATACTCCACAGAGCAACTGTGAGTCCAAAGGGTTCAGCTTTTGTTTGAATAAGCCTGAGGGAAAGAATTCTAAGGTTACATCAATACTTTTTTTTTCTTTTAAATGAGAAATGTGGTTTGATACAATACTTGATACTCCTGGAACTGTCTTTGGGAACTCTGCACGTTAATCTTATTCAAATGTAACACTTGGAATAATAAACATCCTTAACAGTCAAACATTCATCTCCTGTTCGACTGTAGACAGGAAGTAAACATGGACCCAAGCTTGTTTCTTAGCAACACCGTTCCTGTGAAGAGGATTTTAGCAGGGAGCGTCCCAGAATGGTCTAAATGTAACAAGAACAACCAACTAGGGAAAATACTTTTTCTAAAGTGGTGGCTGTTGCTCAGGAGGTAGAGAGGATCATCCACTAACCAAAGGGTCGTGGATCGGTCTGCATTCTAATGTTTCCTCGGGCACCGAACCCCAGATCACCCCTGACGGCTGTAGCGACAGCGTAGGAATGGTGTGTGATAGAAACACTGTTGTGAATAGAAAGGCTTGATGAATGTGTGACTTGTACTGTAAAGCGGTCGATAAGACTAGAACATTTCTATATGAACACAAAAATAACCTTTTAATTCCACTTTGTCACGTGTCTTTTAGGATATTAGGGAGAACCTATTTCAGCTCAGCAGGCATATTTGCAAATATGAAGGTTAATATTTTATACAATAAATGTTGTATCTAAGTCCAGGGTAAGAACCACCCAAAGTATCCCTGCCAAGAACCCTCGGGACCCTGTTATCTTACATGTGAAACTCCCAAGACTACAGTAAAGGATACCTAGAATCCTCTCAGTGATCCCCAGTAACCTCCTAAATAATCCTTACAAAGAAGAATCCTCAACACCCCCCTGAAATATCCTGGACAACCACTTCAAGATCCCTTAGAACCATCGTATAAGGATTTTTTTCAATGGTGCCGAACACCCTAACGTAGTACCACTTTTTTTATGTAGTAACACTTTTATACATTTACTACATATATAGAATCCACTTTACAAACTCGCAAAAGAGTTCAATATGCTCTATCAATATTTCAAAATTAGAAATGAGACCCTTACAGAACCAACTCATCAATCTGTGTGAGAATAACCTGGAATCATAAGTGCACCTGGAATCCTCTCATTAAATTTGAAGGCTTTTCGTATCCTGTAATAGATGTTTAGGAGGGAGGATCTTTTTCAGAGGGTGAAATGCTTTGACAACACACATTGGTGAGTCCTCACCACAGTCAGTTCCCGATAAAGGCACTGACCAGGCTGGTTTAAGTCCCTGGGTCTGTCAGCAGCTTAGTGCAGTCACGTGCTGCCATCTGCTGGTAGCAAATATCTCAAGGCCTAAATGTAAACTAAAGAAATCTACACTTTGAACACCTGATATGTTAAACTAGAATCTGATACACCAAAAGATTAATATTTATGGTTTTCCATGTTTTTCTGTTTTCTGAACAGTTCAAGGAAACATTCAGTAAATCTTCTTCTTCTCTACTGGTGTCCAAATTCCATACTTCATACTATATATGCAGCCTTATAATATATTTTTACAACAGTAAATTGTACAATACATATACCAAGAGACATCAAACTAGTTTATGTGAGTGATATCAAATTAAACAAATCTATTTTATGTTTGCAGTAGAGTTGGGCCTTTATATATCAGGACATTTTATTTTTCCTGTGAGCAATTCCTTTGTGCATTGCATTGTGGGAGACCGTCTGCAATAACAGCTTTTTTGTTGTATGCATACTGTCACTTTTGGGCTACTTTATTTTGTCACCTTTCCAGCTGCTTATATTTCATGTGTTGTATGGAATTGAAACACAGCTATTGTTTGGATTCTTAGTTTCAATTAATCATTTGAAACATCACTGTGCTTCTAACCTCGTGGCAGCAGTTTGGAGAAGGGTCTCTTCCGTTTCAACTCAAAACGTTTCTTCAGTTTGGTTTGAAAGAGCTTGACTGGCCTGTGCGGAGCCCTGAACTCTGCCCCATCTAACTTTGGGATGGACTGAAACTTGGACTGTGGCAGGTCCTAACACCCATCACCAGAGCTGGATCTCACTGAATCTCCTGAGACTCATTATAGGCAAATTTCTGTATCCAGGTTTCTGAAACCAGATGTTGAAACTGTTGTGTAAAATTCTTACTACTTCATACTGCACCGAGACCACCTATTATTTTTCCCCATCACAGTTTTATTACGTGACTTTGTACAATAAAAACAGAAACAAGACATTACAAAATATAGATGCAGTACACAAACAGTGCTAAATGTGATAGAAAGAAAGCCGGCGTGGTACAGTTACCAAGTTGACTCCTGTTTGAGTGAGGAGTCTCAGCTTCAGCTTTCTCATCCACCAACATCTAAGAGACTCTCCGCAACCTGTCCCCATAAAAATGTGTTTGTGAAATCAGTTGATATAGAATCTGCACAACAAGCTCAAATGAATTCACATCGAAGCACATGAGCAGTTTCTTTAGTTCGTCACACTCAGCATGAGTGCAGTCAGGTGTACAAGTTTGTTTTCCAAGAGCAGGGACAGAAAACACTGGCTATGACATTGGAAACAAAATGAAAAGGATTTCTATACCAGGGCCAATACAAAAGAAAAAATAAATGAATACAAAGTATGAAAATGTTACAAATGATTGAAGTTAAACACTGCAGATTCGAGGTTATACGATTTACATTAGAGGAGGTGGAGGAGCATAACATGTCAGGAGGAAATTAAATGGGATACCTATACAAACATATGCATGTATGTATGGAAATATATATATGAACAGTGCCTGAGGTGGGCTGTAGCCTCTCAAGGAAAGACTGACCTCTTTGGGTTTTTTGGCATTAAAAAGGATACAGCACAAGTAGAGGAGGAGAAGAGGAAAGAACGACTTAACTCTTTCAACACCAGCTGTGTTTTTTGTGAAATGTGAAAGTATTTGTTTCTACAGTCTAAGCCTTGACCCAAAAATAGGACAGTATGACAGAGCGATTGGTCAAATTCAAGTTCTGGCAAAAAAACAAACAAAAAAAACATTGGGTAGATTCTGCAGCGTTATTAAAATATCTTCTTCTTTTTGTTCTTTTCCAAGGTTCTGCAAAAACAACAGGAGAGACGAGTCATGAATGGATCAACCCCATCACCCTAAACAGTCTGTATCTGGCTTATTATGTACAGAAAGATGGATGACACCGCCCCCCTCTTCCTCCCACTTTCCAGAAATGAAATCAAACTACCCCTTATACGAATGCTGCCACCATGTCAGCCAGAGTCTGCACAGCAGAGATCAGGAGATGGAGCCGCAAGTATCGAGACCAATACACATGCTCAACCAATGGCGAGTCAATCACGACATTGCACCCCATTTCTGTGGCATCAAATAACATGAACACTTGAACATATCAGTGTGATACGAACTGGCAAAAATCCCTGTCCCTGAATTATGAACAGAAATTGTTTTTTGGAGAATTTGTTCCGATTACTTGTATTATTGTAAAACCATTTCATCTATGATTAATCAAAGACAGACAGGGAACAATGTAGAAGAATTACTAGAAGGATTAAGTTAGTGTTGGTAAGCAAGTCAAGCAGTTTTTTAAGACAGCTTTCATTTCTTTGTGTGAGAGGTGAAGACTGAGGTATGAATTTATCACACTGACATGAGAGGGTAGAAACAGAAAAAATATTTAATTGATTTAATCTTAGTGCTGTTGCTGCCTTTTAATGAAAGTATTCAACTCAGACTTGTGCTGAGTTCTGAACACACTTCATGTGTGACTGCTGTCAGTCCTGAGAAGCATGATTATCATCAGAGCTTTCATATCAGAAATCAGAATTTCTCAACATGTGGGCTGTTGTATCTACCTGGAAGCGTCTAGCTTCTGCTGCTCCAGAATTCTCTGCTGGGCCTCCCAGCTGGCTTTCTCCTCCTCGTGTTGGCGACGTTTTTCTTCCAGCTCCCTGTGCTGAGCCTCTAGGTTCTTTTTCATTTGCTCATGACGCCTCTGGAGCTGCAGAGGAATAAAAGCACAGAATGTACAAAGGAACGAATAAAACAAATATATTTTAAATCAGCTATGTAGCCTCATTAGTACCTCTGCCTCTGAGTCTTTGAGCTTCTGGAGCTTCTCTTTGACCTTCATCTCAAACACTTGTTCCATTTCTTGCTCCATCTTTTTCATTTTGGCCACATGATCCCGTCGCTCCTCCTCCATCTGGGCTAGAGGACTCCTGAGGACACAAACCATGTTCATAGAACCAGCACCAAGGGGCAGGTATGTGGGTGGCCAAACAAACTGTATGTGACATCCCAGGTGAACAGCCTCCCCCTTCCCGATTATAAAGATCTTTGTGACTGCGGAGATGACAGGGAGAAGACGCAGAACCAGAGGAGGAAAGCTCCAGCTTGCTCCCCTTCCCTGGAAGCCCTTTGTAATAGAAGGCTTCCAGCAAGGGTTGTAGCTGAAAGGTGATAAGGGCTTGTCAGGAGAACAGGCACTATGGGAGAATAAACCCTATCTCTGATACCTACCGTTCTTTATTACAATGTCATGTTGACATGCTTGCTACCTTTCCAGCTAAAAAAATAACCCCACACCTTTGTGCAACCATATTGGAGATCTTCAACTCTCTCATTGTTATTAACTCTAAATTAGCCTGTTGACAGGTTAGCTGCTTACATCTGTTATAATGAGCTGAAGTGAATATATTATATTATATTAATCTTTCATAGTAGAATGGTACTCATATAACTCAAACAGTCTGTCCAGTGTTTATAATGGGAAAATAAAATGCACCAAACTGCATTAATGCATAAATCAACACTACATATTTTTTACATTAGAATCCAAACATTATTTTACAAATTGACAAAAATCTGATAAAATATCCTTTGTAACACACATTCTTTTTTTTGAAATAATAATAAAAGATCTTGGATGAACACCAAAATGTTTTGTGTTTTATGTGCACTTCCCTGGATCAAGCTGGATCCCTACACCAAGTTTTGTGCAAATCGGTTGTGTGCTTTTTTGCATAATCCTGCCGGCAAACCAACCAAATAGTGAAAAACCTCCTTGACTGTGGGAGTAATGGTGGTTTTGCTGCAACCAGTTAGTTGATATTTCTTTTGAGCCTTTAGCCAAGTAGGAAATATGGTAGAAATTGTAAAACAATCTGACAGAGCCATAAGTCTGACTGCAGGCTTTCTAGGTTTGTCCTAACTGGAGGGTGACTTAGCTTGTGAAGTATTTAGCTATCAGCTGCACAGCAGATTCTTCAGTGGCTAATAAAAGATGTGTCATGAAACAGCAAAGCCTGAAGCAGAGAAAGCTGATTGTCAATTGCTTTTGAGAATTACATTGATTAGATATATTACAGGGGTCATGCAGAAGCTTATAACCGATTTCTATTTTTGAGCAAACTACATTTCCGTATATGTTTTCTAAAACAAATACATCAATTTGAAAGAGTTGCAGGGGAAAAAGGAAAAAAAAAAAGAAACTCTGAGGCAGGGAAGATGAAAGCGGCCAGAGAGAGGAGTGAGGTTATGAAGAAGTCATACAACACTTACATGCCGTCAGCCGTCTCAGGTCTAAAAAAACAAACAAATGCACAGACACTTAGCATGCAGCCATAAACCATGCATTAGCTGGTGATTACTGGCGGCTGCAGCCGGTGGATTAGGAGTCAGACGGTGCCTAAATTAGTGCTGTCAGATTAGGCACAACTGACACTGGGGGTGTGGGGGGGTGTTAGTGCTGCTGTGTTTGGGTTTAGAGATTTGAGCTGATTTAGTGACAGCTTGCCAATTTTAATCTGCGGGTCACTCGCAGCGACCATTGACCTCTGAACTGCAGGTTCCTCCACGGATACAGTGAATGAAGTGCTCCTGATAAAACCAGGATCCCTCTGACAACAACATAATCCCGTCAGTTCACACTACGAGTGTGCATTTCAAACAGCATGAACGCAACAGTGCTGTGCACAGTGCACTGAGCCACTCACTTGGTAAGCTGCCCCTTGTTCTTGTTGTTTTCCACGCCGTTGTAGGTGACGGCTGCGAGCTTCTTGCTGCGGTAGTTTTCATAGTGAACGTTGTTTGTCACATCCTTCAGGTCCTGCATGTGGGTCCTGGAAAACAAAATCAAATAAGCGTGGTGGTAAATATGCACATTTGCTCTTTGCTGAAGGAATCATGAAGCGTTTGCTTTTCTGCTTGATTAGGTGTTGAAGTTCAGTATCATAATTTGATTATACATTTTCAACAACAAAGACATTTAATGGTATTTTTCAACTTCTAAACTACTCAACTTAAATTACATTTGCATCAAACTTGCACAAGCAAAGGTAAATGTACGTAAGTTTATTTGTAAATGTATTCACTAAACGTTTTCTGCTACCGTCCCTTATTAAATGTAAGAGAACCTGTGGTAGACTTCAGTTGTCAGAAAAGGTGTTTAGTTTGTCCAATTTGAAATACTGTAAAAAACGTGGCGGCCACTGTAGAGAGGACCTGCTCCTGATGTAAATATAAAGTATTTAAATATACATTTAGATGAAACACACTAGTTAAAACATCAGTGGGATTATTTTATGTTCAATTTCTCCCAATAGATCCCTTTCACCTAAATCTTACACACTGAACCTATAATGGTGTGTGTCAAGGTTTGTTTCCAGTTTCCCCATTAACAGTCCCATCCCAATCACACTCAGACTGTTAGATCACCATACATACTAACTGCACATTACTTTTCAAAAATACTTTCTTTTGTTTGCAAACAACCATTAAACCTCATCCTCATTCCTTGTGGATGAGATTTACAAATGCATGCATAAATGACAATAAATACCTGATAATATACAATAACATACAATATTAATTTAAACTTCGCAAATACAATATAAACAAATAAAAAAATAGAAACACTGAATGTACTTCAATACCATGTATTTTTGTGTCTTTGCTCACCTGATGAGCATGTTCCGGAGGATTGTAAAATCACAGTGTTCTCCATTTTCCACTGTGGGAGGAGAAACACAGAGCAGAGTTTACATATGAAAGCATAGAGTGACAACATTGTAACATTTAACTATCATTGACCCATGAATTGATTATGAATACAGCAGAACAAAAAGTCAATGAAACAAGTTGTGGTTCACAATGCAGCTGAAAACTTCAAATCAACATATCGAAGCACTAGAATTACCATCTCGCAACTTTACACAATTGTTGCACGATACATGTTTGTCCAACTTAAATACCATAAAGTGTAGATGTTGAAGGAATTTAATAAAATGGGTATTAGAGTGACCATTTGTACCACTTAAGAAATGTCTTTATGACAGACAAACTCAATATAAAATGCCTCCAGCTACAGCTGCTGCCAGTGAGGAGGCATACTTATTAAAATGAAAAACAGAGTTTGTTTATTTGTTAGCAGCAGAATTATAACCAAAAAAATGTTGGAAGGATCGAAGAATGTGGTGTGGGTCAGGAAAGAATGCATCAGGATTCTTTTTTTAGATAGTTCTTCAGCATTTCTGTTGATTTCTGAGGGAAGTCATTATTTTCAAAAGGGAACTGTTGGGCCTTGGTGGAGGTATGTGCTCTACTGTTGTTAGTTTGTTTCAAGGATCTGGTGTTGGGTTTTATAAGATATAATTTTACTGCATTCATCAAAGTAACTGCTGAGAATACTGAATATACTAAAAAATAGTACAGTGTATATATATGCAGTGAGATGATCTGACAAACATTTTAGCCAAATGATCAAAAGCCCTTAATCTGGGGGTGAAACTTCATATCAATGTTCTATTTAGAATTATCTCTTCGTCAGAGGAAACCTGTGCTGACAATACGTGACGCAGGTAAAAGTTGATCTATAAACTGTGATGGATGTTTACAAAAGACAGATTAGGTAATCATTTTCTATTTGCCTGTTATTCTCTTCCACGTGAGTCTGAATGACGTGGGACTAGTATGACCTGTACGTTCCTCTCTTTGACCCTAATGGACTTCTTTTTAGTGATGATATCAACTCCGAGCTGGTTGATACAATTACATTATAATCAATAAAACCAAAAGCTACAGCAACAAAAATAAAACCAAGTGTGAGAATAGTTTGTGTCTCGGTGAGGAAAAAAAAGTGCAGCAAAGAGAGCATGAGCCTTGATACAACATACATGAAGTTTATGTGACTGATTTTCTGGTCAAAAAGTCACATATATTATATATTTATATAGGATTATATATTGGCTATATGTTTATATTACACTCTCATCTATTCTTGTGAAATTAAGTGTTGCAGCAAGTGAACAAATGAAGTTTACTTTGCTTATTTAGCTATATTCACACAGGAATATTTATCTTCCTGTATTCCTGTATGAATGCAGTCTGTAATATAATTGAGGGTTCAATAACTAAAATGGATCATGAAGTTTTATTTTCTCTTTACCCTCAATTAGTTGTTGAGAACAGCATAAACCTTTTTACCCTTTTCTACAATCATTTAATAAACTAAATCAACACTTTATTTTACACTATCTTCAAATCTCTCTTGGTCTAAGATACATTTAAGGGGTCATCTATTCCCCTTTCTTCCTATGCAGTATTACCAAATTTCCAACTTTCCTCATGTGCGAGAGTTTGATTATTCAATCCACTGAAATAATTTTATTTGTCACTTTTTGTGGTTGTAGTACCAGAATCCATTGACAGGTGGCATCATCTGCTTCCTTTTTCCCCCCTCTGCAGTCCACTGAGGTTTCTCTAGGGTGCACTGACTTGCATATCTTCTCAGGAACCTTCCCTCACCCTCTCTCTATATTTATGCTGACAGGGAGGCAAAAAACATTTTTGGCATTCCAAAACTTACTCCCCCAAACATGTCAAACGCTGGTGGTAAACCAGTCGCATAGCAGCCCCCACCAGGCTGTGCGGTGCTCAGCTGCTGAAGAGGACAAGAATCTATGTGGAATGTTCCCTCCACTGGTTCTAACAACTCAGCTCGAGGACACACATACACATCCAGCCACATTCGTACTGCAGCAGAGTCCTCGTCACTCTAAGCTGTTGTCATGTTTCATACGATGCCACAATGCGACAGCAGCTTCCTGCGTAAGGTCAAATACAACTCTCATATCCTGTGCAGCTGATGAGAAAAATGTCGGGGTTCACACTGCTGTGGTTTTCTTCATACTATCAGTAACGCTTACAGAAGCCAACAGTGTTTGAGCCACGACATATAACTGATTCGTCTACATTAACTGGTTTATTTTTATCAGACACATGGGATATAAACCGGCAGGTACACAAGTATTAAAGGCCCCCTGAGGAGTAATCTCATTATCTTCTTGTGGTCAAACAGTTGTTTAAATTTAAGTACATACTGTGTATATCATTGAGGCCCACCACACATTTGCAAATCTGTTTTTGTTGGAATGTTAATCAATTGGGTCTGGGTGATATTTATATTCCAGCGCTATTTGCATGTGTCTGTAGGCAAACTTCAACGTAAACTCAGCCACATTTAAGAACTTTTAAACTTCTAAATTTGTGCCTACCTCAATTTTTATCTTAAATAAAGTTGCTAGAAGCTGCAGGGGTTTGCAAAAGCTTCATGGAGCTCTTTAAATTATCTTAAAATGTGAATCACTGACAAATGTCCCTATAAGAAAACAAAGTGCATTGAATCAACTCTGTTTATAAAATAAACAGAAATAGAGAAAAGCAATTCTTTCAATGATTTGGTCCAACTCTCATTATGCAGGCGTAGTCTCTTTCTTGTCTAAGAGCATGTGTGCGCAATCAACGCTCCGATGAGAGCAAAACAAGAGCACATGGATTGTGTTACTGCTTTACAAATCATCCACACATATAGCCTACTCAATAATCCCATAAAACTGCAGATACTGGTGTGTATGCGTGTGTATGCATGTGTGTGCATGTGACAGATTCCTCTTAGTTCGGCTTGGATCGGTTGCCCTTCAGTCTCTCACCTTCAGCCACACCCCATGGGTACTGCCTGCCACGCACTGGCTTTCCATTGACCTCGATGATGGTGTTACTACCGACTACAGCAAGGGGTAAACGATCCTGCAGAGAGACGGGAGGGGACACAACTGTTGCATAGCTCACACATAAAGGCTAAAAATACACTGTTGGCTGTGGCTGGGTGCTTACATGACATTAATCAAAAGACGCTGCATTAAAGAAACAACACAGCACATGATCTTAGGAGGTTTTGGGTGAAGTCCCAAAAGTCAATGGTGAAACTAAAAATAATATTGTTTTAATTTAAAGTTTGATGGAGGGTTGTGTTAGAAGAAGAAACCTTGATTTTCCTGATCATCTTCATCTCCTCCTCATCATCCGTCTCTAGGAACTCATAGATTTTGATTTTGTGCTCCTGGATTTCTTTCATGATCTGTACACAGCAGAGAGAAGACAGAAAGAAGCAGAGTGAAACTGAAAATCCTGGGTAGTGGAGTGAGCGGCATGGGGAACAAACAGATCTGTAAACATCAATAGTTGGACTGGAGGTAAGTTGATGCACGCACGCATGCACACACGCTAGATTTCCTACATAGAAAATTAATAAATTATTATCTATCTATCATCCAAACAAATAATTATAAATGACATACACAGTTGTGTTGTCTACAGTGACTGTAGATCATATTTGGGTAACGAGTCATTTGTTGATGCCTCTAATACACACCTTTTTTGATTCACATTTTCCCAACTTTTTTTCTTTAATTGGTTAAAATTGAAATTGAAAACAATGGGAGGAGGTGTATATGGGTGCTGCCATCTTGCACTGGTCAGTTGGAGAGCCTGCGCAGTAGCGATCCTGGAGCCACAATAACATGGTCCCAACAATACTCGTGCCCAAACAAATCACAAGTCAGTCTCAGGTGTCAGTCATGACCTCTCACCCCATTTTTGGCACCAAACTCATGAGATGTTAACACGTGTAATAAGAACTACCTACAATGACAGAACGGCCATGTCCCATCTGCTAATATGGAGGGGGCAGGGTTTATGACATATACTGCAGTCAGCAAAGAGGGGTTATTTATATATACACGAAGGCTGCTGCCTCACTACCTGCTGACTTTGGACCAAAGCCCCTTGAGAAATTAGTGTCTGGGACAAAGTCAGCTCAATATGGCAAGTTTATGATTAAATGTTTGACACACAGAGTTATCAGGTGTGATGGATTCAGAGGGGGAAATACAACAGGGACATGCTGAAAGGGAAGGATGGAAGGCAACAGCAGACACAACTTCACCCCATAGCCTGATAGCGAGGAGCCGACATCGACTGAGCACCACAAACAGATTTTGCAGCTGTGGTCATGGCTCAGTAATGTTAAATGGCAGAACGTCACTGATTTGATGAATGGGACCGGTATGAACAATGGTTGTCGCTGTAGTCGTGTTTACACCGTGTTAATGCTCAGAGATAAAATACTTTGCCCACAGACATTTGGTTCATTTGAACATTTCAGCAGCAGCTGAACTGCCGTTCATCTAATAAAACACTTGTAACATAATTGTGTGGTCTAGACTATAGACCTTCCTGCAACCAGGTGTACACACATATAACTTACATAATCATACACAACATTATAAAGGATAAAAGGACAACTAAAAGAAGGCAGATAAATGTTTAAGGCCTGTTACTGGCACCAGAACTTATGACTAAGAAATACAACTTTCATTTGCAGCCCGAAACAGAGCATTGAAAAGTGAACTGCAACTTGAGTCTTAGTCAAGCTGACAGGATGTCAATATCAGTGGACATGCACTGGAAGTGAAATCATTTAACCACAAGACTCATTTTTAGTGGGTGAGGGGACGAGGGTTTCATCCTCTTTAAACCGAATTGATTAATAATTCATCCCCTTTGATGGCCTGTCAATTCTGCAACTACTTCTCTGCCATCCCCCCATCTCCTATGAGAGAGTGGGCTGCATGAACAGATAAGAGAATTTGTGTGTGAAGGTGAGTGTCCTATAGTTAGAGCTGATAACTACACCAAGTTTGATGGTAATCTATCTATGCATTGTTGGGTAATTTGCAAGCACACATGCACACATATCAGTGTGCAATAACAATATCACTTTGGTAAGTATGAAAAAAATTGCATACTGCTTAAAAATACGTAAAGCAGAAAACCAAGCCAGTCAGAAATAATACACACCTGTTTCTTGAACTGTTGACACTCCTCAGGAGTCATTGTGTCGGCTTTGGCGATGAGGGGGATGATGTTTACCTTTTCATGTAGCCGTTTCATGAATTCAATATCGAGGGGCTTTAGTCTTGAGGGAAAAACAGAAAGAGAAGACAGAGCTAAAAGGTTAGAGGGTGTGTGAATGCCTCGACTCAAAAAGCTGGGAAGTAAATGTAACCTAGCTTTTGAGGCCTGCAGCCACCTATGCTTATGAGGAAGGTTGAGAGACTACACAGTGTGACGACAGCAAGGTGACAGCCAATTCTGAACATGTACAACATGTACTCTAGTGGGAAGAAAAATATTTCTACATTCCACTATATTCATAACTAAATCAAACGCTGTTGAGGATGCCAGTCTCCAGATTACAGTTCGCTGCAATGTGTCTTTAACAAAGGAAACAAATGCCACATGGAAACAAATTACCGGCAGTGGTGTTGTGTCTAGCGGCAGCATACACATCAGAAGAAAAACTGTCCAGCTTTATGTTACATAAATTAGCACAACTGTGAGGCCGACAAGACGACTGCTAATCCAAACAACCCTCAGAACCTCACTTAACATAAACCATATTGAAAAACACATACTGTAAAAAGCTGGATTCATTCCTGTCACTAAAATTCCAAGAAAATCAAAAACACTGTTAGAATGTCTTTGCTCCTGCATCATCCGGGCTCTTTAATGCGACTTGCTTTGAATGAAGATTCCTCATCATTCCTATTTTCTGTAATATATTTTTTTCATATGATTTACGTTTAGGTTTGGTTCTTCTTGGAATGAGCATTGTTTGGATTACCAGGCCTAGGATATACACTATACAATACTGACATTGGGAGGTCTATTCAATCCCTAAGCATGTGGTCATGTATCGACTCGGTTGATCCTGGCTATTTCCATATTCGTGATGGTTGATTTAATCTGCTTTGGTTGGAGGGTGTCAGGAAAGTAAGGTCTGGTTGGCACTACTCTTCTCAATTTAACAATATAAATAATTATGTAGCACAGCTGACAGGAAATAGTGAAAAACAGCTGATGTACAAACATGCAATAGGATGACTGGGCATTATAATGCATTTTTTATAATGGGGACTGAGTGGAAAACATTTTTTTTTATTAACTGTCCTGCAATCACGTGAAGTATTGAGATAATGACACTTGAAAATGACTTTGTCATTAGTTACATTTTGTTACAGGAAGGAGGTGAGGTGTGTCAGAAAATAGGGCCCAGCCAAAATGTCCACACTTTGCAGCAATGTCATTGAGGTTGAATAGTCAAACTGGTCTTTACAAAGATAGCATTGTGCATTAAACCATTTCAGGTTGGGGTTTTAAATTGGGCGGAATAAAATTGGGTGTAATGGCATAATGGACTTAATGATAGGAGCCCTCATCAGACTATGCTCTGTAACATGCAAATGGGACTATAAATATAATGTTCTTTTACAAACTCATTTAAACATCATAATCAAAATCATGTCTAATTCAGCCTAAGGTCAGTTGTCTAAATATTGCTGTTGTAAATGTAGTTCACATGTTCTCTTGCGTTACCTTCTCGCATAACAACGTCTGCAAGTTTGATCCGATTTTGAATTTCTTTTTCTTCCTCCACAAAGCTTGTAAGTTTTACCGATACCTTAGTCTCCAGTGTGTGCCTGAGTCACATTCGCATGTCAGTGCCACAGAAATTCCTGGGACCACTCATGCCAGTCATCTAACTCCTTTTATAATATGTTACTTATGTGCCTAAACAGAGACACTGTGAGAAGCTTGTTGCTTGCAATGTGAAGTAAACATTTAATCTGCAACTGTCTGGTTTATATGGAGACAGCGAACACGTCCTTATATGCACAGTCTGTAGAAGTCTACAGACACAAGGACTGGAGACAAGCTGAGCAGCTCTGCCACAACATTTGTCCAACTCCTCACTGGATAAACAGTTCGGCAGCCACTTTGTACTGCAATAAGGCTGGCTGGGCAGTGTTAATCAGGGTTAAAACAAAATCACGCACCAGTCCGAAAATGTGCTATTATGAAAAACTTTACATTTATTGAACTCATAAACAAAATGAGCACAATATGCTAAAGTAATAAATGGCACTCGCTTCCTGTAGAATCAAACATTGATTGATAACACCAGCTGTCACACTGCCAACAATGAAACACAGTTAATTTACAGAACAAAAGGAGAACCGTTCTTAAATAGGTGGCTGGTCAACCAATGTGAACAAATGAAGTTTCAATAAGGACTGACATCACTTATGCAGTCAAGAATCAATCATACATCCTGGTAAAAAAAATATATACAATCATGACTGCATTCTTCTCAGATGCAACTGTTTATGTAGAGGACAATGTTCTGCTTCTTGCTTCAACCTGCAACTTAAAAGTATTTCCCTGCCTAGTCAATACTAACATCATCAAAACTCAACCAGTCACTCTGTAACACAGGGATGTTGTTACAAAGCTGACTTAGTGAAGCTCCTCCTGAGCCACAGAACATATATTCATCGACCTGTCACAAATAAACTGATCCATTTTAACTAATCTAATCCATCTGGTGCTCCTCTTGTTAGAATGCCAATAGTTCAATATTCTGATGTTTCATACACACACACACACAAACACACACAGCTCCAGAACAGATGTTGAAAATGAATGGAGCCATATGGTGTGTTTGATTTGCCAAGACAGCCAACAAGGCTGCGGTCAGTTTCCCCACAATGGCTCAGTGTGGACCAACAGGCTCCAGAGCACTGGACTGCAAAACCACCTTATGTTGTAGGCAGCACAGTGTGGCATAGTGTGTAAACACATCGTGTGTGTGCGTGTGCGTGTGTGTTTGGCAGTAGCCTGAGCCAAGACACAGGGGTCTTTAGGTCACTGAACTCAGGACAGATTACGCCAGTGTTGTTCTAGCCTGGTCAGCTGGAGGCTGCAGGAGGCTGCAGGAGGCTGCAGGAGGCTGCAGGAGGCTGCAGGAGGCTGCAGGAGGCTGCAGGAGGCTGCAGGAGGCTGCAGGAGGCTGCAGGAGGCTGCAGGAGGCCACAGACAGAGAGGGCTTTGGTCTACTTGCCTCCTGAGAATGAGGCAGCCGAGAAATAACACTGACGCACAACATCTGAAATCCACAGCTCTGTTGCAAACTTCTCATGTGAGTCCATGATGCGGTGAGGGGAAAAACCTCTTGCGATAGCAGCCAACTAAAATTGCTGGTTGATCCTTGACAGGGCGCTGGCTGATCCTTGGTGCGGCTGGTATGTGACCCACCCTAGATGACACAGTGATTGCAGCACGTCTTATTATCACGCCTAAGCTCTCTGTGTGGGAGCCAGTTGCGTAGAAGGATGCTCTGATTGATCGGTCACCGATCGGTATCGGTCGATATTCCCTCTAATTAGTTTGATTGACGATTTCTATAAAGGCCGATCGGATGAGGCAAAACAAACAGCCATCACTCATGAAGTGCAACTCTCAACAGAGATGAGAAGCCATTGAGATGGCTCACTCTTCATTTCCTTTGCTCTGTCATGAACTTCAGCTAAGTATGTTAAACATGCCCTCATTTATGACTTTGCTTTCAACCTTGAGAAACAAATTGTTCAGTTATTCTTCTACTATTTCCTGCAGCAGTGAAAATATCCAGATGCATGTGGACCTTGCTTCTTTGGCATTAAACCCAGCATAAGTGTGCATCCCAGCATGTGTGATCTACATCTGTGTTACTTTAACAGCCTGGAAAGCTGCAAATTCAGTTGAAAGGTCCTTAATAAGAGAAGAAACCTGACCTGACTCTGTGGTCTGGTTACTGATAAGTTTAATTAATGCCATTGACTGAATTCTGGAGATTATATTGTTAAATTTAATGGTTATATCATCCTAAAATTATTTAGACAGTTGGACGAAGAGATTCACTTGTTTGTCACAGTCATGGTTGAGCCTCCTGTTTATTCCTTGTGTTTCCCCTCTTCCACCTGTGTGTGAATCTCTGGATGTGTGTGTGTGTGTGTCTGTGTTGTTGACATAGTTCCTCTCACTCTCCTGCTCCCGGCTGATTAGCCTGCACACCGGCAATCCATCCACTCATCGTCTCAGCAGTGCATCAACCTTCCATCAACCTTCATCCACTCATGTCCACATTGTTGATCAGCCAGTGCTGGTGGATCACGTTGTCAGGCCACACAGAGCTGTGCATTCTTAATTTTGACTCTCATAATGTTTGGATCACTGAACTAATCCTTGCCACCCTGTGCTTCAGGATCTCTGCATGCCTGCCCGTTTTCCTGCTGTTCTCCCTGCCTGCCGATCAGTCATCCAGCTACGTTCACAGTCCTGCTTCACTGACCACCAGCTTCGCTCAGCCGCCAAAACCTCCGCCTGCTTTAATCCTAACCTCCATCCACCTTCACCCCCTGAGAGCAGACAATTTGTCCTTTCTTTTTCATTCCATCTCTGAGTCTGTGTGCTGTGTTTGGGTTCCTCCTGTTGATTGTAAAACCTTTTGGCTGAGGGATTCATTGACTCAACAATCAAAAAATATTCTACACTGCAAGGCCTCCGCTCTGAACTATGAACACTGTTTAATGCTATGTCAATGTGAATCAAGCCTAAACATACATAGAAATTCCTTATTTAAAATACACCGTAAAAACACACACAAATCAATGGTAAGTAGGTATAGTAGTAGTACGTACCCGTGTCCAGAGGGGGCAATGAAGTACAGGCAACAGTGCACTCGGTTGTCAGGCATCTGTCGTCTGTTGACTCGGGATTCTGCATTGAGGTAATCCTCAAATTTGCTGTCAATGTGGTCGATGACCGGCTGCCAGCTGAGAACGGCACATTGCTCACATCAGTTTCACGGACAGCGTTGCAGTAACTAACATTAACCAATGATGTGAGCTCACCAGTTACTGTTGTCAACAGCGTCACCGAAGCCGGGGGTGTCGACGATGGTGAGCAGAAGGTGGACTCCTCCTTCCTTTACCAGAACCTTTGATTGTTCCACCTGCAAGGGCCATGAAAGTAGATGAAAATCAGTGTAGACATTTGGAAATTATTACTTAAGATTTAGGGTTTTCAAGCCTGTGGCTGCATGTCACCTTTTAGAAACCAATGAAATAAATATGCTTTGTAGTTGCAAAGAAAATATTTGGAGATGTGAAGAATATATATATCAGATATTTAAGTTATTATGGGAGATGTTTGGTCCTCGTAGCAGCACGGTCAGAGCTTCTGATGATTGAACAATTAACTCAATCAATAATTGAAAAAGAAATTGAATATATTTTGAAGGGACTCAAGATACCAACATGAAAGGGCATGAATTATCCCAAGTGTTTCCTGAGGAAACATGACCACTGACCTATGCTGGTTGCTCCTCTACATGCTCATTGCACACTAAGAAAATACACTGACAGACCAGAAGTAAAACAGCTCTGCAAACCAATGAAGCCCAGCCAGCCCAGACCACAGTGTTTTTCTTCCAACAGGCACACCATCTTCAGACAGGCAGAGGACGGACGTTAGAAAGCTCTGAATGGCCCATTCTTAGATCAGCATGGCGCTGAGACAGAACTCATGATCGGCAGATGAACTTTGATTTAATCAACGGATCTGAACCAGACCACTCTGTCATATGAGAGATTTCCCAGAGAGAGTGAGGTCCACACAGTTCCAGCCATTGTGTCGGTTTAATGGAGGATCGCAAACAACTTTAAGGTTCATACTACAGTGAAAAATGTGCTGCTGTGTTATGTAAAATCAGTTTTCTTTGAGGTTTAAATGTAAAATGTTTTCACACTTTTAACGACTGTTGCTTCCTCGACTGAGCGAAGAGGGACCGAGCAGTGGTGAATGAGAGGCCTACAGGCTGAATGAAGAGAGGGAGCGCAAAACCACAAAACCTAATTTGTTACTAATTTGTTTGATTGTTTCACAGTGGTTATGTTCTGAGGCACAAAAACAACCTGCTGGAAGAGTGAAGAGTAAATACAGACATGAATTCAACTCAGTGCAGCTCTAAGTGACGGATACACCAACAGTCACACAGACAGCTCAGTCATTTAAACGTTTGATGATCCCAAATTAACTTTACAATATCAACATCATTTAGTTTTTTACTGTGACAATTTGTGAATAAAATATATAACATCATCTCTAACTTGTCAAAAACTTAACATAATTGCTGTGTACTGTTCTAACTACACAAAACTCTGTAATTACATATTAAGATTAAAAATACTTTTGTTATTCATGTGTGTGGGCTTTCTAATTACAGATATTATTATAAAACGATTATCAAAATAATCGTCAGTCACAGCCCTACTGCTGAGTGGACGGTGAGCAATCCTGCAGTATTTCTCTTGTTCTATCGCAAAACAGCGTGAGTCAAGTCACAGACACGTCTATTACCCAGGCATGCTGCCCCCAGACAGTGAGCTCATGGGAAAACTTCAGCGCCAGTGTCCCTGACAGTGTTTGACTGGATCACACATGTGCAAGCTTATTTGACTTGCTATGTACTCTAACTGTGGAGTGGAAAATCAAACTATTTGCTCTTTAAACCATGACTGATAAGTATTAAGGGGACCAGAGTGTGTCAAGAAGACATCCCCAAACACCATCGCACCAGTACCAGCAGCCTGGACTGTTGACACAAGGCAGGTTGGTTCATGGATTCATGCTGTTGACTGCAGAATCTGTAATGCAGGAACGTTTTTACTCCTTGAAAAACGTTCCTTGGGTTAAAAGTTCCAGGTACTTTTGGTCAAAACATGGTTATGCTGTAGCCTCAAGTCATAACAGGCACTGAAGCTGCAAGATTAATTCTGCCAAGAATGGCATTGAAGAGTGAACAAGAAGAGCTGCAAAAAGAAATTTCAATGTTGAATGTTGGTGACAATGTTAAACAATGACAATAAAGGATTCTGATTCTGGTACTGAGGCTGAATGTGTGAGGCCTCAGGTTTATGCCCCCAGTCCTCAGTCTTTGATATCATTTGCAGTGACGGTACAGAGGATAACAGTTTGGCAGTTTCCTCAAATAGAGAGCACATGGCTGCATAGGTTTCCTGAAAATGCCTTTTGAAGAGCGAAATGCGATACTGTTGGTGTTAAGGAGCACCAACAGGCTTCTCTGAGTCTCCCCCTCTCTGGTCCTCTGCCTTCAACAAGGAATGAGTGTTCAGTTTGGGTTAATGTACAGTAGATCAGCTGCAAGTTGAGCATCTTCACCTGTTCCTTGTGATCTACTACTTTGCTCTAAATCTCCTCTAATCCCCAGCAACACACTAAAGAACTCCGTCTGCCCTCGCCCTCCTGCTGTTTCCAATTTGTTAACCTTCCCATTACACCTCCTCAGATCTTCTTAAAAGTTTAAATGAGATTTAGACTGTTCGTTGGCTCTCAGACTGAGTGAAAATTATAAAGCTTTCATTGTATTTATGTGTGCTGAAACCTATGCTTGAGCTTGTATGCACTGTATGTGAATGTGTTTCTTATTTATTCTTCCTCTTCTTTTTCTCTCTCCAGAACCCACACACTAATTCCATCTCAAATAATTGCAGCCATTTTTTCCAAGTCATACCAAAGAATGTGATGACACCCAGGGGAAAGTGTGCAATAGACTCCTGTTTATTATGAAAAACGGGGGAAGATGACCAGGCAGGCTGACAGAGTATGCGTTAAGTGTTGGAGGTGATCGGCCAGGGCACGTGTCTTTGTTGTTCATAAGGCTTGTTTAAGGCTGGAGAGCATACAAGGACAGAGACCTGGTGATTAGCCAGCAAACTGCCATGTGCGCGGAGCTCCATCGTGTCTTGGCAATGCACAGACATGCCTAGAATTTTACACCAGAAACTCACACCTACCTCAGTGGAATTTAAAGATTAATACAGCAATAACAAAAACTTCTATATAATATTAAAACACATCCAGTGAGCAGCTGTTTTATGGATGGAAACATTGTGTTGATGAGAGGTCACAGGAGAATGGCCAGACTTTAGTGGAGCTGACTCTTCCACTGTGGTGAGAAGAAAGGCATCTCAGAATGAAAATGTCCAACTTTGAGGTGGATGGTGTTTCACAGCAAAGCTCACATCAGGTTCTACTCCCGTCAGCCAAGAACAGAAATCTGAGGTTTCAGGCTTCAGAGACATAGACTCACCAACACTAGACAGTTTAAGACTGGGATTGATTTGTGAGCTTAGCCCTGAAACACACATGCAGCTCGCTCTCATGCTATTCAGATACATACACGCAAAGCACACCCTGCATGCACACTGAGTATGCAGAGAGGTTGTGTGTTGAGATGACTTCTCCCTGACAGAACTGGAAGGCATGTGGCTAAAAGCAGAGATTTTATACCGAGTTCAGTCTGCCTGGTGAAGATGATAAACTTTGCTGCTTGTTGTTGACAGTCCACTGGACCACTGATGGTCCCTGAGGCTAATCACACTATGACAGCTGGATCCAGTGTGTTTGTGGTTGACAGAGGGGGAGCAGCTCTGAAGCAACAGAGAAAAATACTACAATGGCATCTTTTGTTTTACTGAGAGAACTGCAAACACAGACTACATGACTAATGGGAAATGAATTGTTAATTAATGTACAGTGAAGATTAACCAAAATGAATGTTAACTTTCATTAATGTAATACATTTTCACTATACACTCTAATTCCTGCCTTCTCATCCAGTGTAATATGTTTTGATGAGTGGGTTTCAAATTGTATTCATATTAAAAATGTCCAAAGTCCAAACCTATGTTTGAAGTTGATTTAATTTGAATTGAGTCATTTCTGGACAATCATCATGATCATTCTTCATGTACTGACACAGTTTTGTCAATGATAATAGGGTAAACAATAAACAAAGTTTTTGGCCAACACCATTTCAGAGTGTACAAATAAACTCATGACATGGTCAATAAATTGTGAAATGGTTTCTTCTTTCTTCTAATCTTTAATTTACATCTGTCCTTTAAATCAGATAATCCTGTTGAACCTTGACAACAATCCAATAACATTGCCTCATTTAAATTCTTACACATTTTGCTTGAAGCAAATCTTTGTTAAAGCAGATGAACCAGTTTCACTGGGTGGTGACAGTAAGGAGGAGCAGCCTCACAAAGCAACACCTCACTCTTCAACTATTCAGCTGAGAGCTGTGATGCAGACAGAAAAGAAAGGTCTGGGCACACCTGTGTTGTAGCAGCCTCAGGCTCTGACACCTAAACTGGCCAGTGTCAGGCTGGAGTCGACCTATCATGTTTCAATTAACAGAAACAACTTTGACTCTTTATGAGATTGAAAAAATATTGGTTGAGTCAATCCAACAGAAAGGGTAAATAATGAAATGACAACCGTGTTGACACCTGAACAGAAACAAGTTTTTGGCTCTTCCTGAAGATGAAAAAAAAGCCTTACCTCGACAGTTTTTTTTATCCTATGCGAAGGACCTGGGTATTCAGAGGAGTACAGGTCTGTCAGAAAGAGCGAGTTGATCAGCGTTGACTTCCCCAGCCCAGATTCCCCTGAAAGAAAAAGACAAGAGCCAGGGTGAACACAAGAGATGCATTTCATGCTATACTTGCTTTTTAATCCTCTTTTTCATGCCAGACTGAGGCCCAGCATAACACAATGTCCAGATGTTTATCAAATACATTATTAACAGTCTTTTGCCGTCTAACATTCTTTACATGTTTGAGATTCAAAACTTTTTTTTCACAGCAGGAAATGGGTCCCTTTAACCCAGTTTTTTTTTTTTTTTAAAGTAACCATTAACATGATGCAAAGGAAGACAAAGATAGGGGGAAGTTCTGTCCTCCCAAATTCTTTCCTGTCTGCATTTCAAGACTCTAATCAGAGAATCATGGGAATTGAGGAAGGGAGGAAGATTTTTAAACCACCACAGTCATCATGACATCTCACTGTGACTAAGGAGGGAAAACAGAAAAAGAAAAAAAAACAACACAGACTCCGTTCTTGATCTTGTTATGCAGGTTCAATCAATCTTGATTATAATATATTATAATGTTGACAGATGGAGATAGAGCTCATTGGGATTAAAGGATCTATAACATCATTTACTAATGGATCACTTACAGCCTTAAGGTTTTCTTATTCCTTATCCCTCTCACTTACATCAGCTACACAACTATGCAGCAACTTTATTAAGGGAGACCAGTGACTGTTTATAAAGATAGATGACGTGTCTCCACTTCTTTCCAAAGAAGGATTAAAATATCCTGGATACGTTTGCTGCCATCATGTGCTGTGACGTCATTTCAAGCAAATCTGCACAGTAGTGATGATGCAGTGGGGCCACAGTGTCATGATCCCATCAATACATACATACATGATCAAATCCCATCACTCATTTGGTCCATGTCCCATCTACTTACATGGAGGAGGCATTGTTTATGTACTAAACTGTAACAGCCACCAGGGAGAGATTCTGATTTTTTTGCTTCACTTTAAGGAGTTTTCATTTTGTCCATCTTTATGTACAGTGGTTCTTTTAACAATAAAACACAACATCTACATTCAAAAGCAAACATCTGCACAGGTTCCCCTTGTTATTTGCTTATAATTGGATTAGAGAGTACCTGATTCAGATCATTAATTTGACAGTTTCAGACAGTGTTCTGGTTAACAGGCTATTTTGTAGATGGAAAACAGACCTTAAAACACATTTGTATTTCACAGAATAAGGTACTGAATAAAGTAAGTTTTGGTATTAAATCAAATTGTAATATATTGTACTGGTAGATTTCCAGCTATACAGTTAGACTTATCGTCTTCTAAAAACATACTGTACAATGCAATTAAAAATGACTAACAGATGACATATTGTCTTCATTGTTATCTAAAAAATCCCAAATATTAATAGTATTGGCTTCAAACCAGCATCTCTGGGACAATAAACTAGCAGCTGGCTCACTCCTCATATACATGGCCTTTGCTGTGTGATGTAGCGTTACCGTACCCCTGAAGCTGAATTTATTTCATAAACATGTAACAATGCCATCTGATGTTCACGACCACTCTGGAGAGAAAGACAAAACCCTATTGGCTTTCATAAAAGACAATAGCTTTGTTCTGAAACTTTTAAAGTTGGGGGTTCACAATTACTTCAGTGCTAAACAATTATGAGTTCAGTCATGAAAAAATGTATTCTAAATAGAGCAAGAACCAGTGTAATTACGACCTCTACACAGTGATGTGTGGGTTGTTTGAAGCTTTATTATGTTGCTAGGTTAACAGGTCTACGTATAGTGAGAGTCATCTTTAAAATGTTTCATTAGTTCAGTTTAACCTGCAGGAGTTTCTGAAGGCTGGTGTCGAAAGTGTTGGTGAGCGATCAAATATTGTAATAATTATGGTCCTACGTGATGGGAAAATAAATAGAAAATATTTTCATAATGCACAATGCTGCCAGTCAATACAGCCACACTTAAACCAGTTAAACCTTGAATGTGACAATTATAATAATTTATCTTGTACAATTTTTGATAGTAAATCAGTTAAGTCATTTCTAGAGAACGTTGCTGGTTCTTTGTGGAGCTTAAATCACAACAAAAACTCTGCAAAAATCAGGAGGGGCTGGCTGTGGTAATCCAAAACCTTCCGCAGTGTGCCTGTGAGGACTGGGCTCAGTAGAGGGAAACAAGGAGCCGCTGAACAAAAGCTTCAGTGTGTGGGCAGAGGCGGTCATACGCTGGGCTGGCACTGCAGCCAAAGAGCCGCTCCTGACCTTTACAAGTGGCCAGGGCCAAAATGGGCCACCGCTGCCAACTACTAAGCAATTCAATGCTTCATTTGAGGAGGGCGGCAATCAATGCATACTCAGAGTCACAAATATTTTCCTAAGAGGGCAGAGCCATACTCATCTTGCAATCTCAACAGACACAATTCAGCAATTATAACAAGTCAGTGATGAGACATGCAAGACAACGGTAAACATATCTTCAAGGCTGAAAAGGCAACAGCGAACTTAAGGCTGGTAGTTAATAGAGTGAGGCTGTGGATGAAATGCATAAAAAAATGGCAAAAATGCCAGCTTGAATTAAGGGAGCCAAGCTGACAAGAACAGCAGGACTGATACTGATCCAGGGCCATGTCGGGGCCTGGTGTGAGCAGAGGGAAAATGAGGAGGCTCTGGTTACACAAGAATCAAACTCATCAAACTGAGTTATGATGATGATGATGCTGGTGGGTTGGGTGAAGATGCTGATCATGGCTGGTCAGAGCTGCGGTTGCTTGTTTAGAAGTGAGGCGGGTTGTGAATCTGCCACAAGACTCCAACCATTATACAATCCAACAGGAATCAGCTGTCGAGATCCGAGCAGATGATAAGTGGCTTCGACTGACTGAAAATATTCTCCACTCCTGCTGCTCTGTGAATCACACTCACCCAATATATGAAGCCTTTGCCCACAACAAAACACTGATATGATGATATCCAGCTGAATGAACTGCAAACTCAAAAAAAAAAAACACAAAAAAGCAAATAGCAGCCACTGAAACAAACAGAGCTAAGACGCTTGAACCATATTTTGAACCATATGGTCGGGAGACAAAGGAGGGAGTGCTCCATTTGGGCGTGGTGCATTTTCACATAATTTTCATTTTTTAATGCTGTTCATCAGAGTTCACTCAGACAATAAAGGATAAAAGCAAGAACTAAAGCAACTCCAAACGAGACAGTAACAGCATTTACCAACGTCTTTGTCTGATTTGTTGTCTGTGAGAGCTCACTGTCCCTGCGGTCACTCGTCAGCAGACTGAGTTACTACAGCCAGTGGACTCCTTGCTCACTCGCTCGATGATTCAACTCAACCAATTTTTTTTGATCAATTGTAAAACATTTCAGTGTTAAATACTCGTTTTCTACAAACAGTGAAAGAGTAAGTGTTAAAAACGGTCAACTATTGAAGTTAAAGATTTATCACTAAAGATTCAGTGACATACATCTGGTGCAACAGAGAGTGATCACACTCAGCTTTAACAATTGATGGCTCTGTGATAAGACAACAACTGCAGACTTCCTCAATTTCTTTTTCTGTTGAATCATATTGAAAGTTTCAATACAGCATCGTATCATAACCCCATTTCTAAAAATAATAGATCTACATCGAAGAAATACTGCACCTACACTGTTCAATAATTCAGTCATTGGACACATTTGCAAACACAGACTGTGTAAAAATAACATGAGTGGTCTTCACAAACACAGATGATGTACCAGATTTTTTTACCTATTGAGCCGGGAAGTGAGAATCAATCACAAACCTGGTCACAGGAACAAACTCAGGATAAATTCAATGCCAGGTGTGAACGGATGAACTTAATGCTGTCCACTTGTGATCAGATCTATCAGGACAGATGTTAATACCAGGCCTGAACAGGGCCAATGTTCAATTTACGCATTAGGTGTTCAGAGGTAAAGCCACAACTAATATTATGACACCTTAAATACAATTAGAAAAACATGCACATATGCAGGCTCCAACTCTCAACAACAACACACAGCCACACACTCAAAATCCCATCTGCAAGCAAAATGTGTGAGCAAGCATCTGACCAAACCAAGCAATTTTATACAACTTTTATACATGATGTTTTTTAGTTCTGGATGCAAAATTTTGACCAATCTGACATGAAACATGCTGAGTCAAAAACTCAGAATGTTTCAAAATATGACCACATGCAGCCCTACTTCATCCAAACCCTGGATCCTTATTTCAGCTGCCAGCTGTTGACAGTCTGCTGTCAGCAAAATGCAAAGACAGCAATGACAAATCATTTTCCAGGATGACACAATGCTTTTCAAGGTATTGTGCTATTTGTCTTATTTCCCATGGGATTTCTAGGTCTGGAAACCATAATTTCGTGTTACAGCGTAATCCACAAAAATTTAATTCTCTTCATCAAAACATTCACGTGAGATAATTGAACCAGGCTATATAAAGAAGCCATTCAGTGTCATTACAGCCAAGCATCTTGTCACAGCACCAGAGGAGGTCACCCAGGGCTGGCCCGTCAAGCCAAGGCCCGCTGGCTCGCCACACAGCTCGGTCTGCAGCCAACTCACTTCCTTTAAAGGAAATTTTCAGCAGCTGTGTAAACCACAGGGGTTTATTCAAAGGCACTTCCCACTGTATGGACGAGGCTGGTAGAGGGGAAGCAGGTAAAGACTGACTTGGGAGGGGGAGCCCCGTTAGGTTCATTCATTTGACAGGGCTCCCAAAACGCTAGGCTAATAATATGCAGGTGAAATGAAAAGTGGTCTTTTAGAAAATGACAGGGAAATTCTGTGCGTTTAACACAACCTTGTAAAAGTCATCATCTTCTCTCCACCTCTCTGTATTTATGAATGGGACTTTCCTCTTAAATGGGGCAGGAGACAGTTAACGTTTAACAAGTCTCTGGTATGAAGACGTTTTTTTCACACATATCTGTTGGCAGAGTCATCCATTTTCCTCCTGAAAGCCCCTTGCATTTATGCGAGTGAGTTCTTTCCAAAAAAGAGACACAAACCGCAAGCATTCAACTAAAACTGTCAAACACGGCCAGACAGAATGAGCTCCAGCTGCACTGGCCAACATCAAGGTCACTTCCTGCCAGTGTGTAAATCACTGACAAATATTGACTTTGACCAACAAATAGCTCTGGGCCACTTTCACTAGTACACAAACAATAGCAGCCATCCATCCCCCACTGCATCCAAACCAACACTAAAACATAACTTAGCCAGAATCAGTTATTGAAAACACCTTTGACTATTACTTAGTTGAAAGCATTGTTGTAGTATAAAATTCAAATTACATATTTTTTTTAGCCTGACTGATGATGATGATGAAGAAATGGTTCTATTATTTCCACATTCAAGAAAAAACAGACAGGGCTAAGTTTAACAAACCAACGCAACTGCCAAATGCAATTTAATGAATGGAAATATTTTTTTGTATTTATTTGACTTCCTGACAGTTACGTCTTGGTGCTGTACAGGATACATTACAGCCAAGAGACAGAAAGTGAAATTCAATTCAGTTCTATTTGTATAGTGTCAAATCATAATGTACATTATCTCAAGGCACTCTACATGTTAAGGTTGAGACCCAAGAAGAAGAAACCTGAAGAACCAGACTCATCCACCTCGACCGGTTGGCATCAATATTTGTTTCTATGTTGTAAGAGGTTGTTACTTTGTCAAGTTATGTTCCTATCAAATGTTATGTGTTAGAAGGATTAGGCAAACACTACTTAACTGGTTTCCAGGGTTAGGGCGATGTCAGACATGGCCCAGGGACAAACCCATTACATTTAGGAGTGGATCTGAATCAATGGGTGAGTTCAGGTCTTTTTTCCACTGTTTTTGTAGCGTTTCCAACAAAATTCATTAAATCTATGGTGGTAGCAGGGGTGCATGTGCAGGAAGGTAGCTCTCACAAACAACACATTCTGAGTGACAGCTACACAGACTAAAGAGTGAAAGAAAAGCTCTCTCTTGTGAAAGAGAGAACTGCATGACATGCCATGTGTGGGTATGTGCAGAACAACAGCTGAAACTAGGACTACATGAGCAGTAAAAACCTTGTGGTCAATGTCACATTTGTACAGCAAATAGCACTGCACACAGCCATACAATGCAGCAAGAGAGCACAACACCAAGTTAGAGACATTTTGGGGGTTTGTGATGAAACTTTAGGACAAATTACCACTCACATTACTCCCATCGACTCCTTAAGGAAACGTACACACACAATCTGACACTTTGTCTACTCCAGCATGACATGAGTATGACTTTGTCAATTACCCTCCTATTCTAATTACATGCTGCAAACAAAATTGCCACATAACAGCCTCTTTCCTGATAGCACACAGAGAGGGGGGAAACTCCAGGGCGTGACTTTATGAACACAGCCAGAAGGGAGGAGCGTGCTCCAACTACCAGAGGGACAGGCTCTTTAGCCATGGAGGCAGGTAGACACTGAAAGCCACCAACGCAGTGGACAGGATGTGACATCATGCAAGCATTCAGTGTGGCTTCCTGCCCAGGTATCCCTGGACAGCATGCAGTAGAGAGAGGAAGGGCTCTTTGGGTGTGCCTCCCTTCAGATCAGCTGCTCATGCTTTGACTTTGGCTGCATTAATGGAATGACAGGAAACCTCCTCCCACCACACAATCGAAGACAGACACACACAGACACACAGCAGTGAGTTGCTTGTGCAGCTGGCCTGCAAACATTTAGTTTAAATGTTTTTTTTTGTATATGCAGCGTAGCCTCCTAAACTATAGGGCCTCTAAAGTGTTGGACAGCCAGCCGCTCACACTGTTAGCCACTCAGTGTCAAAGAATTTCTTCTGACAGCAAAAGCTATGCAGAGCTACAAGTTCTTATATAGACACAGATTAATGTGTGTAGATGTGTTTACATTCATTTGAGACCTTCTCATCTGAATAAAAAACAGACAGAGAAATTGTAACTCCACCAGTTTGTTATCCTCAGATGAATCCCTTACCACTGAGGAGAAATATGATATAAAATGCCTAGGTCAAACCTGATATACAGTATGGCTGGACCCTGTATGGTTACTGTGTGAATCTGAGGACATAGTTGAAACTGCAATTACCATCATGACATTGTGTTTTATTTGAATTCTTGAAGTATCCACAAGCCCAGACATGCAAATTCGACTGGAAACGAGGCCATTTACAGTGTTTTAGCCTTTGGTTGATATTTTTTGTCACTGTAATAAAGTTGGTTGGCTGCTTATGATGTAGTGTCCTTATTCCTTGGGGAATCTCCCTGTGGCTCAGGGGGAGGGGACACTACCAAAAGGGTACTTCAGGGGAGAGGAGTTGGGAAAGGGCAAAGTCTGTCTTCTACAGAAAGTACGTATGGTTTCCAAAACGTCACAAATATAATCACTTAGTTATGGACATTCAGGGATGTAACAACGGACTGTGGTCAGTCCAACCAAAAAGGTTCCGCCAAAGAATTAACTCACCTACAACCATGAGTGTGAACTCAAATCCCCTCTTCACAGACTTTCTATAAACTTGATTGGGAAGATTTGCAAATCCCACATAGCCCTCCAGGTTCTTCGGTTGCTGTGGACGATAATAAAAACATGGCTGATAAATTATCTCCATTAGAAAAAATGACTATAGAGCATGAAAGACTGTGGCACATTGTACTATTTACTAGCTCATAACTGTCTTTTGATACAGATTAGGTGTCACAAAGACACAATAAATACATTGCAAATGCATACACAGCTAAAATGATGAAGCATCATTAAGAATAAACAGAATCAGTCTCATTTGAACAAAAGTAAACAGTGGCGTTGCTCTCTCAATGCTGGAGACAGCATTGGAATGATACTGTTCTTACTTTTATTTCTATTCCTTTTAATTCTTGGGCTGTAAGAGTGTCTACATTCAATTGACTCAAAACCAAATTGAAAATAGACAAAAATAATCAATTCATGAGCATTTTGAGTGTATCACTTATACTATATTTTATATTCAGAGACCTTGCAGGTTGATGGGACTAGACAGAAGAGTACTTACAGCTGGATTGGAGCAGACAGGTTGTCACGATGATGAAAAGGCGACACGGGAACGCAGCAGTCAAAACAGGCAGGTCAAGGAGACAGGAACAAAGCCAGGGAGAAAAAAAGCAGAGAAAGAAATTAGCAAAAGAAACACAATTCTATTGGCTCAACCAATATGCTGCACATTGAGACACAGAGTATTGATGTAGCTTATTGAGTTACTGTACGGCACAATGGAAACATCTAAAAAAAAAAGTGAAATATCCTTTTTCACATAACAGCAGACATTACAGACATACTATGAATCTGGAGGACGGGTTTTAGACTTTAAGGACCGATTTGCATTACTGCTACCTCTACCACCCTCTACCTTTGCTACCTCCTAAACTGGAGCGTGAAACAGTATTCTGATTGAACAGGACCTCAATGGAAAGAAATAAAATGGAGGAAGACTAATGTTGAGTGCTCTGTTGCAGGTCGGAGCTGATTATCCTACACAGCAAACATTTTTGATTTTTACGATTCCATATCTGGAAGGCTCTGACTCAATTGCTAGCATTAGGATTATTTTGTAAACCCCGCACACTTATCAGCAGATAATAGGCACAGAGTGACCTCCAGTCGGGAACGCCCCCGCACTCATTGAAAGGGGCGAATCGGGTCTAAAATCGCCCAGATTATCCTTTGGTGTGCAGCAGTTATTACATGTCTCTGTTTGCCAGTTAACAGACACACAATTATTGTACAGCAACATAATGCTACTCCACAAGGCACAAGACAAATTCATACATATTTCATTCCATAAAAGAAGTCTTTCACACAGCAAAGTTCATTCATCTAAATAACCAGAAAGCAAAGAAAAAATTTGTATTTTTTATTATTCATTAGGGCTGAATGATATTAGAAAAAAATTGAATAACTTTGTTTAAAATCACGATGACAATATGACTTGCAATAAATAAACATAAACAGTCCCTGGCTATGAAGCCATGCACAGCTCTACTAAGCTCAATTACCGTGTTACTTTGGGGTCAGTTCATAAATGTTTGAACGGTGAAAAGTTATTTCAGCGGCTTTGTAAGTCATTTACTGCTCCTATCGGTGTGTGTGTGTGTGTGTGTGTGTGTGTGTGCAGCAGCTCTGAAGACAGATTTAACTCAATTCAATGATCTGAATGTCTTGAATTAATATCTAGGGCAGTAAGGCTCCATCTGATTGGACAAATATATTGACATGAACGCTTGGTGCATGGAACACAATTCATCACACTTTTTGCTGTCTTTTGCAATATGTATATCGCGCATGTTGATACCGCGATGACGATACATTTTCAATATATCATGCAGCCCTATTATTGATATTTTATATTATATTGTAGTGTTTTCCAAATTTGTTATATCTTGGTATTTTTCTTGTGAGAGAAAGTCCTTTCAAAATAATATTGAATAAGGAGGAACATTTGAAACACCTGTCACTCAGCACAGCCCACAAAAATGTACTGCAACTGTTAAAGTTTCAGTCTATCGTCTACGATAACAGTCTAATTATCGTCTACCATAATATCTTATTTGTTGTTTTAACAATGTGCAAGCTCATGTTATTGAGTATTGGGTAGAGCCACACGGAGCGTGAAAATTCTAGGATCATGAGGACACTACTAGTGACACATAATCTGGCTCATGGCTTTGTTCATGTGCATGGGAGATGCAGAACGTACATCAGCAAACAGGTAGTGCTGTACATTAAGTAGCTACCTGACATCTTAGAGCAGCCATGTCCACTGATGTCCTGCCACCATGTGCATGAAACCATGAACAGTGATGTTCACATGCAATGACCTTTGAGACTTTGAAGGGCACAATTCTAGGAATAGTACCTTCAACCATCGCCTTTATGTTTTATTGAACCGTGGTCTAAAGAACATCTTGACCCTTTGTAACTCCAGCTTTATAAATAAAATAGACAATTCCTGATTCTACGTCTGACGCATGCAAATAAGCAGATGCTGCTTGCTTCTTTATTTTCTAAATTCTGACTACTAAGCCGTTTTCACACATGACCTCCGGAGGATGTCCGGAGAATTGACTTTCTCTGGAGCCTTTCACACATGCACAACCCAGCAGGAGTTTCTCAGCTCAAAACAACACAGAGAGCTTGAATGTTCAGGTGAGGGGCGATGCCACAAGCGGAGGCAGGATGTAACACATTACTTCCACTGAGGACATCGACACAGACATCAGTCCTTATTACCAAAAGCTCTCGGCAACTTTGCGGTAATCTTCTCTACGTGTGGCACCGTTTTTCCATCCAGAGACATTTGCATTATTTTTGTTTTTCCCATTTTTATGCCTGTCGCTTCTTACATCATCAACACACCCACTTGCACATGGTGACTTCTCGTGGTGATGCAGTTGCAGAGAAAGTCTAGGCTCTCACTCAGACATGCTACTTCTAATTATTTCTGAAAAACACTGTAATTTGACTAGAGTCTGAATTGTGTGAAACTTCAGTTAACAGTTTTCTTTGTTACACAAAATGTTACTGCAACACTTTTCCCCAACCCAGTCAGACCTACAGTAGAGTAACCATACAGTGCCATACGAGCAGTTATTTCCTGTCTGTTCCTAAGAGCTGTTGTCAGTTAATTAATCTGAGCGCTTAAAAGGGTGCATCCTCCGCTCACCACATTGGCCTCATTGTAACTACGCACACACATTTCCAGCAGCCTATCAGTCTTCTGCCTTACACCCGTGGGTGCTGTCCTCGCTGCTTCCTGTCCTGGAGACAGTTGACAAACAGCAGAGCAGTTAAACATTCCACCTAAATCAATGTGCAAACAGCTGAAAACCAGCAATGCCGAAGTGTGGAAGTTTTTTCACTGGTTAATTAACTTGTGACACCGTCTATAGCGATAGAGCAGCAGACATTTTAAAAGATGTAAAGATGTAAGCTCTGTATCCTTTGAGCGCCTACTCTGATATTCACCTCCACCAAGGTGGTTTTCATTGCTGTCTGTTTATCAGCAAGATTAATCAAAAACTGAACAGGTTTCAATTGGAGTGAGTGACATGACCTAAGGATAACTCATTCATATTGGAGCACATTCAGATACATTTTCTTTAACATGGCAAGATCTGTGCAGAAGTATGCACTCTCAGAGTGATTAGATTTTTCTGCAGGTTGCCTCAATGATCATTTGCATATTGCTATAACACTTGAAGATGGCAGTGCATTATGCTTGGTGCTGTAATGGCTCATTCAGACATTGGATGTCAGAGGATCTACAGTATATTTTCATTATCATGATATGATTGACTAGTGGCTATAACCTGCATTAGAGTATTTGTTCAAATTGTATTAAATTGACCGGTGTCTGTTCTGCTGTTTGAAACGTTTCCTTTTTCACAGCTTTTCTACCACACACAGCGCACAAAATATCCAATGCATATATATGAGTGCTCTGTTACTCTTGTGCACTTGTTGAAGATGTGTAGATTAAAAGTCTTACCACCTTCATCAGACAGAGTTTGCAGAATGTCATATTTATGTTATCGGGTTCCTTTTTGATATTATATATGATAATACATTTTATTTACACAGCACTTTCATACATAAAATGCTGCTAAAATTGCTTACAATAAAATCAAAGACACGATATAAGATAGATCAATAAGAACACGTTAGCAAGAAAACAAAGATTAAGCAAAAAACTAAAGACAATGGTGTTAAAAAAGGATCAAATGTCTTAAAAGCAAGATCATAGATGGTCAACAGAAGTAGCTTGACTGATGTGTGGTGGGAACTTGTTCCAAACCTTTGGTGCATAGAAACAGACGGCTGCTTCCCCAAACTTGGGGAACTGATGTTCGGGTTGCCAAAGTGGCAAAGTTTACTTTTGACACGAAATCCTCCACCTTTCATGACATGATCGGACAGCTACTCTGAGATGTGACTGTGCTCTGCATGGAGCACAAACTCTCAGTTTATAACTGAAGTGCCTAACTAGGTTTTGATAAGTGGTAGTTAATCATTTTGAATTTGTTAAAATTTTATGCCAACACAATTGCACAAAAACCAAATGGGTTTTAAGTCTATTAAAAAAATAGAAGGGGCCAGTGGGGAAATTCTGTAATTGTGTGACCCTGAAAACCATGTAACACTGACTATGTGGCGACGATACTGAAAACACAACTTCATGTCTAAGTGATACACTATGCACAAAGACAAGAATTACAGGTTATTCAAGTTAATAGGTGGGCCATGGCTGCGTTGAAAATGATGTACATACATTTCATAAAAAGCATCAACAGGAAATCTGATTCTATATTCTGATGCTTTGTGGGTAAACTGGTGTCACGTACACAGACACAATTTAAGGCAGCAACTTCTCAGCCATCTGTCACCACGCATGCAAATAAACTGCCTCGAGAAAACTAATCGCTGAGTTTGGGTGCAATTGTGCATCAAATTTCACTTACATGCAGCTGAGTAGTCTTACTCTTGAGACTTTCGGTCACTACATTTGTCTCTCATCGCAGAAACAATGACTGAGACAAGTTGACTGTGGTAATTACAGTGGCAAGTCAGTGTGAAGCGTAAGCAGAGGATATGGTTTACAACTTCATGACGCATCAAGACGAGGTAGGCGTTTAAAGAAGCACTCATTAAATAGTTAAGATTCCACTGTCAAAGGTTGAACATGTGCCCATATTTGTGCATTTAGCTCGAGCTCCATGACAGTGTTATTTGACAAATGAAATCACTGCAGGAAAGCAAAGCAACAGTTGCAGCAGAATGCAAAGCACTCTTTGCTGCTTCTTGAACTACAGGAAACACTGTGGGGAGCCTCCAGGAAGCTGGGGTTACGCAGAGATCCAACCAGCCCAGAGGCACGGCCCTGAGCGCAGAGTATAAATTTTACAAGAGCGAGGATACCAGTGCTGTGTGACAAATTCCTTCCCACGACCTTAGGACAGCGCAGACATTTCATGCATCATCCCACACTGTTATTCTTCCAGACTTCTCTGCTGATAGGACTTGGCTCCTTTCACACTGCACCAAAAATGTCCCAAAGTACATTTCCCCCCTCAAATAGGAACAGATGGTTTCAAATAGATGGAGAGATTGCAGAGAATTCCTATAAAATGTCCATGGAAAGTTTAAGGCTTGCCATTTATACACTGTACCAACTGTCAATACAGTGACGAAAAATTATTCAGAATGTTATAAGAGTTGGGTAGTGTTTGGATTCTTTTGTCTCAAATACAAGATATAAGTCATCTTGGACAAAGATGGAAAAGTGGACAGCTGCAGAGAAGGATTTGTTTTTGGAGATAACGTTAAAAACAGCGTCTAAATAAGACAAACAAAACCACTTGTTTTTTTACTTGTGGGATTTTCCAGCATGAAATTCTGCCAAACATATTACTAACATTTTAACACGCTCTGGCTAATGCTATTCAACCGGAAATCATTTCTTCTTCCCTGATTTCTGGGAAAAGTTTTATGTTTGAAGTAATATATTTTAAAGACGTGGTATCTAATTGGAACATAGATTTGCATACTCACCAATGCCCATCCAGGCATTTTTGGCAGAATCTTACTTTTTTTTTTTAAACAAAAAAAATCAAGCAACTTTTGAGATATCACTTTTCACTGGCATATACTGGTGACATGTGTAAGAGTGGTATGCTGCTACTTGCTTAGTTGCTTGCCCATCAAAGTTGGAGCTCACAGATTTTTTGGCAGATACCACTCTTCATATGATGAGTCTTACTGACATATTGCCGATAGGGTATGTTGTTGCTGTATATCATTGAAAGCAGCATTTTACTTGACAGGTGCCACTGGCAGTTACTGTGTAAAAAGAATGGCTCAAAGGGATAATGTCTGTGAGCCCAGACATTCAAATTCGACTCAAAATGGGTTCACTTGGATGACGCCACAGGAGCAGCATGGAGGCTTTTTCTGTCGTTTTTTACATCTGAAGAATTGGTCAACATTTACAACAATTGTATTGGAGCTGCAACACTGTTTAACCCTGAAACTCCAAACGTGTTTTGTGTACTCAAACACTTCACCCACCCCTCCATCAGCATAGTGGTGAGTAAATAAAGAGTGAATTTTCCCTTTAAGCCATTCAGTAGAATATAACCACTACTTGTAGGCAGCTGTTCCTGATGTAATGAACGTTGCTTTTCTGATAGCTAGGCTACTGGGTCCAGCTGCACCTACATAACTGCCCAATGTTATCTTTCTTTGTTTAACCCTCTTTAGTCAGCCAGCATAATCGAATCATATGATGTGATGATCTTGTATGATTTTGGATCCAATATTGTATTTTCAATATTCACGATGGCATGTCAAACAAAAAAAATTGAATGTTTGGTCATACAGTTAATGTGCTGAAAAAAAGATACCAAACATATCAAGATAAATACCTAAAATAGCTCAGGGCTGCTGAGGGTTGACGTGAGAAACAGTATCTGCCAGTGGAAACACAGTGACATACTTTATTAGTGTGCCCGCTTTAATGTCAAAACAACTGTGACATACAATTAGTCAAGGTGTCATGCTGTCATAGGCTTCACAGTAAATGTCAGTGAGGAGTTGTGTCTTTTCAAGGGCCGAGGTAGAAAAAACCATCAAACATTTTCAATTTTATACTGCGAATCATGTTAAACAAGTATAAATGACCGTTTGTTGTCTTTGCTGTTTTCGCCACATGTGCACCCATTAAACCATGTACAGGTCACTACATTGCTTCCCACCTACTCAGCATAAAGTAATGATTCTTCCCCCACATGTGCATTGCACTTGTAACATAAGCACTCAGAATCACACATAGCACAAAACTGCTAAAACCACACTACACCTCTGCCACACAGAGATCCACAAGTGCTCATCCAGGTGCAATTTAAGCCTCTGTTTCTATCTGAACGTTGTATTTGCCTGATATGGCAAACTCTTGGTGCATGCTAAATGTGATAGCATGTTAAAAAAATATATTTCTCACTATTTGAATTACATAGTAAATTAATCTTATTTATAAAATACAGGCCCTATCCATTCACAGCATATTTCAACACTTTTGAGTCTAATGAGTTTGAACTGAATTGATCTTTCTTCATACAAAGATGCCAAAATCCACAAGGCTACACCAAAAGCATTAAAATGAATGCCCAAAATAGATGTGAACACGTTGCTGCTCTGTACGTGTCTTTTTAACATCACTGTCAAGATAACAATAGTTTAATTTAGGCTTGTGGTGTGATTGCAGACTTACAAGCCTAAAATAGGCTGTGCTACGGCTGTTGAAGTCTTTTACTGCATGTAGACAGAGGACAAAAAATGTGTCTCTCCAATGAAGGACAACATGAGGAGTCCCAGCCTTAACTCTACTACAGCGAAACACCTGAACAAACTGAGAGGACACTAACACGCGCTGCGGTCATCCCAGCTTTGGTATTTTGACTGCCGTGCCATCTGACACTGTGGGTCAGTCCGGCTGAATGCCTGACCTGCCCATCTGCGCTGTGTCACTGCCACTATGCAAACAGCACAGACAATATGTCACTTGGCTCCGGCTGCACTATACAAATTCTACTCCAAAGAAAGCCTCTGGTGTTGATTGCTCCATTACGTGGAGGCACACCAGTACCTATCCCTGCAGATAACCCCATAGAGTTGTTCCTCTCCTCTGGTGCACACTCCTGCAGCTGTACAGTGGGACTTCATCCCTGCCACACGACAGGAGGCTGGTTTGCGTGGGGCGATGGGTGGCGCCTGGGTGAGGCGTGCAGGAGGCTGACAGCTCCTGAGCTTTCAGGGCTGCCGGCTGACCTGTTCCACCACCTGGCAGCAGGACAGCCGGAGGTATGTGGCTCACTCTTCCTCCCTCCGAGCAGCGACACAAGGCCCCCCGCGCTTCCCCTGTGGCGAGCGGACTCCACTGCTACTCACTCAACACAAACACAGGAAATGCCAAGGCGAGCGTGCGAACCAATCACCGAATACGCGGTGTTATTTGGAGACCTCCCAGCCAAACCCCATTCACAAAACTAACATCGGCACTATATTAAAGCTTTTAACTTGGCTGCCACACCTCGACTGAGTAATCAAAGTAACTGCTGCACTCACGAAAAGCCACGTTTCAATTCGGCGTGTGTCAAAAACGCGGAGAGACAAATACAAGCAGGAGCCGCAACTTTTCAATCTCCATGATGTTGACGACAACCTCAGAGTAACTTTACACCATAACACAGCATGGTGGGCGGCAGCCGCCCGAGGGGAACTGGGTTCACATCAGCTCTGAACAAGTTGCCGCGGTTAAACGGCGAACTTTACCGGAAGAGCACGCTAGTTACCGAGGCGTGTAGCTCCGCTAACAGAAACAGCAGCGAGCCATTAGATCCGATGGTGTTTCTGTTACCCCGGAGCTAAGCTAACGTCCAGCACCGAGCGGGGGATCCCACTTGATTTAGTTTCTCTACGGCGGAAACTGCTCCGTCGAACAACGACCAGCCGAGCCGGGAGTCGACGCGACCCTCGGGTGAAGGTTCCGCCCTGAGCAGAGGAAGACATGTTGTCACGAACCAGTGGATAAACTCACCCATTATGCCTCCGTTCCAGTCTGTCTCACCTCCGCCTGACATCCTCTTGCACTCAGCTCTCACTCTGTGGAGCGGGAGCACAGGGATACGCACATTATTCAACGCAGCGCCAAAGTGCGTACGTTCCCCTTAGAGAATACCGGGCCGCGACGTATCGCGAGATTTGTTTTTGAACCAACTGCCACTTTCAATAACAACCTACAAGCACTTAATGCTGATTTCACTTATTTAATTCATTAGGATGATACCCAGCGAACTAAACTGCTTTAAACAGTTATCTAATAACTCGTGAGGGACTTACAACAAGGCATGGATGCACTACAGACTTAAACTTAAACTTCCTTTTGTTGATCCCACAAGGGGAAATTCTTTTTACACTCATTTTTCATTTTATACATGCAGTTTAACCCACAATCCCCCCCACACACACACAGGGCTCAGAGACATGCGATTCTTTTTGGAGAGAGATGGTAGAGTGACAACTACAAATGAAATGATGTGTAAGCTGAGTTTCTGAGGGGGGGTTATTAATAATACTAATTATTATTAATAATAACAACATTAATAATAATGATACACAAGCTTTTAACTTGTTCCAGATAAGAATTCCACTGACTACATTATGTTCTATTCCATGTTTATTTTCGACAATGAAATTAAATTGAAGAAAATTGAACATTTTAAGAAGCAGTTTAAAGGCAGTAACAGATGTAGTAGTAATATCATAATAATATCCTTTATTTGTATAGCCCATTTCTTGCCAAAGGGCCTTACATAAAGATGATACAGCAATAAAACAATAATAAAACAACAGTGAAGTTAACAATACATAAAAATAAACAGAAATTCCCCCAGAGATGAATGCCTTTTTCTGCTTCTTTCTTTTAAAAGAACATTAAGACATCATTTGAAAGCAGAATCACGAGTAGCCTTTCTGAACACAATCGGTATAGGCCAGTAGTCCAATAGCACAATGGCTTTTAGTAATCAATCAGGCTCTATTCTACTGTTCTATGACAAATACAAACATTTTAAAACACTTTACAGTCCTGATCACATTTTAAAATAAGATAATAATTTTAATTCTATTAAGTGTTCTTAATTACACAAATTGTAGGTATACTGGACCTTAGTATGGACATCTTTCACCACTGATATATTATATAAGTGGAACTGGAACCAACAGCTATGTTCACATGTTGTGGCTGGGAAACATCAGGTCATCCTGAGGTCATCCGTCAGCACAGTGTCCACAGTCTCTCTATCTCCTCTCAGAATCAGTCTGAGAAATGCATGAAAAACAGGAATGTAAGGGTTGTGCTCGGACAGCCCAACAAATTTGAAATGAGAAAGTCAATATTGCCATCTAGAGGTCATTTGCATTTGGATACAACTAAGAATACATTTCCAAGTTTCACTGAAGGCTTGAGTCTCCACTCTGGCTTTGTGCTTTTTCATGAGTGAGTTCAACTTTGTATACCTTTTGGTTAATACTTGTTTCATAAACAAAATTTTATATTGCTTCTTGTTTTATGTGATTTTGATATTTTACATTTTTTTCTCTTTCTTTTCATTTACTTCTTCTTTAGGACAGATCTCCTTAGGGGAAAAAATCCCTGCCTTCAGAGAGACTAACCAGGCTAAATGTATTAAAAGGGATTTGGGGAGTCAAACCTGGGTTTTTACTACATGTGGCTTTAGGATAAGTGATGGCAGACAGTTTGAAAGCTAATTATGGGGAAGTTCTGGAAATGAGAACAGTCTGTGTGGGCTGGTCTCTCTGAAGGTGGGTGCCCACACAAGCATTTTACATGGGCTGGAAGGGGGACCAATGCTCTACAGCTGCATAAACTGATATATTTGTTTCATCAAATTACCACGGTTGGTATTATCACTGCCACTACCAACTTAGACTTGATTTTAAACAACAATATAGTTGGTTTGACCCCAAATTCAACTCATATATCAGCAGCAGGTGTCAGACCTTGATCGTATAGCAGTAAAAACGTGACCGCAGTAGAGGAATGATCACAGTTGTATTAAGTATAGACAAAAAACACGTGAAACAATCTTAGATCTTGAAACATATAATATAACACACAATTCAAAATTTACAATTTATACAAGTTGTTGCAAACAACAGTGTTGAAAGTTCTTAGTGACAGTGTTACCTACAGATAATTATCAACATTTACACTTAGTTGCATGTGATGGTCCTCCTGAGGTGTCCTATATGTGGCTCTCGCCATGAACGAAGAGTCCCATGAACACCACAAACTTTACCACCCAGCGGCTCCTGACCCTTGATATTGGTCTGTTATGAGCAGCGGTATCTCAGTTGTTGGTAACAAAGTAGAACTTTATTGAGGTTAACCTCAATGATGGTGTTGTTAGATGTCTTCCTGTTAGATAGATAGACAGAGAGATAGAGAGATAAATAAATATTTTATCGAGGGCCGGATATAATTGTACCACTGGCCGGAAGTGGCCCGTAGGCCTTGAGTTTGACATCTCTGCTATGGAGTATGATGTTAGAAAAGCAGATCAGAACAACTGTTTGACTGTAAAATATCTCAACTCTACACAGGAAGAACATTGCACTGAAAGATTCTGGATGTGAATGTCCTGCAGCCAGTCAAGAGAGTGAAACTGAAATAGGCTGACTTCTATAACTGCGCAACGATCCAAAACAGAACTCAGAATCCACACTGAACTGCTTGAAGCACACGCTCACAGCTCTTTGAATTGATCCTCCCTAGAAAACTGTGGGAAGATCTTACACACGCTGTGTGTGCAGCCTGAAAATATCTTGGAGAGTGAAGCAATCGGCAAGAAAGAAAATCTCCAAAATCAAGTACAGACAGAATCCAAGCTGACCTCAAATACCAACTCAACACATTCAAGAATTATTTCTTTTTTCTTCAGTTTCTAAATTCATGTAGTAAGAGTTAGCAGTGCATGCATGTGGATTGTTATCTGGATGTTCTCCCAGTGTCTGCATGGATTTCCTCCATGTGCTTAACTTTCCTTTTATGAAAGTCATGTAGTCTGAGATAACTTGTAACCTGAAATTTCCCAAAAGGTGAGAATGTGAATTTGAATGGTTGCCTGTCTCTATAACCCCCTGCAGTCCTCATCACATCCAATGGATGGATGGATGTTAGTATTTATAGATATACTGTTTCCCTGTCTGCCTGTGAATGTATTCAGAATTCATCCATCATATAAGATGTAAACAGTTATAATAACATACCATGTTGTTTGTGGGCTGGTGAAACACCATGGTTCTACACATAAACGGATCCCTGCTGCTCAGTCTGTGCCTAGGTTATAGCACACAGCACACACAAGGTGTCAGTGTGGGTAATATAATACACCAAGCCCACAGGCCTGATTTACTTTGTGAATAATGACGTAGTTGCTTATGAAAACACTGACTTCATACTCTGTAATTCTGACCGTAACGATGGATGGAGATGTTCAGGGCACGCAGCAACAGCCCTGATGAAGCAGCATGAGATTTAATAGCTGCACTGAGATGAAATGATGGCACATAAAGAAGCCATCTGGGATCCAAAGAATGTTTTCCTGAATGGATTGTATAACTGAGGAGGTGAAATTATCACACAATTATAGTTTGATCATCAGGCAAGTAATTTCCCTTCTCAGATGTTAGGGATCTCGTTATGTGAGATGGAAAGGCATCATACACAGCACCTTCCTCATATGCTAATATATTGGCAGATGACCCAACATATGCAAATGTCTCTTGGTCTAATATTCTGCAGTGAATAAATGTTGCTTCTCATTGCAAATAGCAGCTTCTGTTTTTTATCAACACTGTGTTGTCTCTGCTCGGCAGCAAGCAATTGTCCCTTTGTCAATTCAGAGTGTGTTTGCTCTGTGCTCATTTCATGCACTGTATCTATTTACCGTACCTTTGCTGCAGTGTGCCAGGGGATCAGGTGCACATTTGCGCTCATGCATGAGCTACATGGGCCCGCAGTGTAGTCGGGGCGTATGTGACAATAATGATTGGAGCTTTGTGGAGGAGCTGTCTCCTGCAGCAGCTCATTGAGAAGGAGAAAAGAGCGGGCTCCTCCTCCCAGAGCAGACCAAGGGAAGATGATGCCTGTTGGAGCACAACATTTAATACACGCAACCTCAAGAGAAAGCCAATAGGACATTCATATTCCATTCATTTCTGTTTTTCTTTTGTTTAGGGGCCACACAGACTAAGGGTAGCTTTTCTTTTATCATGCCAGAGAAAAACTATTGAATAGGAGCCTTTATTGTGAGTCTTTGATGGAATTAATTTGATTCCTTTTGTTTATTTTGATGAACACAAAAGTCAAGGACGTTAAATAATGGAAAGCACTGATCAAGGGGAAATCACTATAATATATTTAGAAAATGAAAATATGCAGCATAGAAAGCTAATGGTTTTGTGATTTGTGTCTCATGTGTTTTGTCAGGAGCATTACTACTGCATTATAGAGACCAATACTGCAGTGCAGTATATTAAAGCAATACAGTGTTTCCCCACCAATCAACACCAGTGATAAATGATGCCAACATGGGGACTCCAGGAGGTCTTTCATGTATTGTTTGGGAGAACATTGGTTTTGGTGCTCCTTAATAAACAATTTAGTATACACTATACTCTCTTTATTACTTTATTGTAAACTCATTGTCCTGTAGGAATCACAAATGATTTTTTGAGTGATGTGCTTGGTCAGTAATGAAGCTGTCGGCTGTTTTAATCTGATCCTCTGAAGTTAACCTGCTCCAAAGCAATATCTGTTACCATGGAAATCCAGCTGAACCAGCTTCATGTTATCGAAAAAGCCACCTGAGTTAAGCCCAACGATGAAGATGACGTCTTCATGCCAAATTTGAGAAATGCACACATGACCAATCTGCAGTGTAATCGTCCAGGCTCCAATCTCGAGTACCTCTAGTTCCCTTTACTGAGGGTACCAGGCAGGGTTGTACACACAAAGCTGATGTCTTATGCAGAAGATTTGAATGTAGACTTGATGCATCAAAGAGACCAGAAGGTGGAACAATATGCAAACGCTAACAGAGTAACATGAGCCATTGTCACCCCCAAGACTAAAGATGTCTTCCACAGCGTCCTCATATATCTTCCTCTACTTGTGTCACACATTCTTACAGCACATCAATGAATGGCTAGAATTGCTGTCACTCTCTATGTTACATGAGGTGTAGTTAAGTCTAAATATGCATTCCTAAAATCACGTAGTGTCCTCACGTCTTGTCACTGGTGAAATATGCAAAAGAGTTGAAGTTGGTGAGAGTTGAAGTTGGTGCCTCTCTGTCTGGAGCATCTGAGTTAGATATGAAAGTCTCTAAGCGTGGACACAACAAGGGAATGTTGGTTGGTCCTTTATCTATAACCTGACCTTGGGTACTGCTTAGAGAGAGAAGGGAGTATCTGTGGAATTAGTCAGGCACTCTTCTCCTGAACAGATATAATGTTCGCTATCTATATAATACACAGTGGCATATACAGTAATGTATACAGGATGGTCAAAAATTCCTCAACACATATATATTTCTTTCAGTATGTGTGGATGCATTTGTTAGCACAGCTTGGTCCTCCTGGGTGGAACATTCCATTAGCATGACACTGTCTGATGTTCCAGTGACTTTGACATTCAAGACATTGACATCATTTATTTCCGTCTCAAAGTGGGTTTCTGTATCATCTTCCCTTCGCGGGAGTACAAATCCATAGGCTGTGCTGCCATTGCAGATACAACCTTCTCTCATCAACTGGAGATTGAGTTGACATCAAAACCTCTGCAGAGCAAAGCATATATGAAAAACACACAGACACACAGACACACACACACACACACACACAAATGGTCTTCCCTGAAGTTCCTCCATTCTTTAGGGAGATTTAGAGTCTTTTCTTCCTCTTTACCTTTATCTCCAGGCTGATGTGCGTCAGTGTGGGCAGGCCAATTACTGAAAAGTGAAAATGTTCGGCCCCGAGGTTGGAATTAGAGTTCTCTCTCCAAACATTACTATCAAGACAAGAGCAAAAGAGCGACGTCTTCATTTATCAGCTTCTACAAAGAGCTGAAGAGACGCATATGAACAAAGAGTAGAACAGATGGTAGGTATGTGGTCTGTATTTGCGTCAGTGTGCGTGTGTGTGTGTGTGTGTGTGTGCATACATCTTTTCTCCTATTTCTTCATATATGCAGAGCTCAGAATTACCCCATCTGTTGCCACATGGTGTGTTCCCTACAGTAATGTGAGCAGAATTCAGCCATGCACATGGAGCCCACACAGTACATATCCACATATATCAGACAAGTCATCATTATTACATTAGAACACACCATATCAACACATGTACTGTTTTTTAATCTAAGAGTTTGTATTATATCATATCATTATATCATTACACGTCTGGAGCAGGAATAATTCTTGATGCTGGACATATGAGTCTATATTGGTTTTGTGTAAATATATTGACATACACATTTTTATAAGCCCTTTTAGTGTCAAATGTCACTGGGTGGTGAGCAGGTGGACCCAAATCTAGGAGAGAGAGGCTCAAGTTAAAAATGTTTCTTCTTCTTCTTCTCTTCGGCCCAAAAAAAAGACCAAATATTCAAAACAGTGAGTGCTCCAGCTACGTCCCCAGTCCAAAGATTACAGTAGGTCAAGAGGATACTCTGCCCACAGGTGTGAATGTGAGCATGGATGTTTGTCTAAATGTGTAAGGTTGTACCCTGGCTCTGGTTGTGCTTGGCTGTGGTAAGAAGCTTACAATTACATCTGAATAAGATGTTGAGTTTTCCAAAATAGTTTCAGGCACTTGATGAGAGGTTTCAGGGGATGGAAAGTAAACAAAAGAAGCCGAAGATATTCCCTAAGCCTTTTAATGTGGAACCAGCTGATGGGCCTGACAACCAACTGCACGAAATCATTGAACTGCAAAGCGATGACAAGCTCAAAGCTTAGAAAAGCTTCCTCCCTCTGCCGAAGCTCTGTAAGCCGATGTTTGTCCTGAGAATTTTTTCCGATTGTGAGATGAAATGCACAAAAATGGTTTAGGACAACTTGCTGGTGTGAGCAGCATCAAGACTAACTGACCAAAACGTGGAAAACCAGCCGAATCATCATCGCCACTGCCATCTGACATCAGCTGCCTCAACAAAGAGAAGCAGTCATCCTATCGAGAGGTTAGTGTGACGTGTGTATTCAGTACTTTCAGGTGACCCTTAAGGGATGATTGAAAACAAATGGAAGTGACATTGAAAAAGATTCCCCACCCCTGATTTAATGGTTGTACAAACAAGGGCAGGTCAAGAACAAATGCTGCCTTCAAATGAGGTTGTACTCACAAGAGGAGTTCATATCCACAACCTCTGAATATTCTGATAGCTCAGATTTCACAAGTTGTGATATGTTTGATGATGTTTTAAGAAATAAAGGCGAAGGAGGTGCATTTTTGGATGAATACATTTTGATAAGTTAACATATTATAATATTGTTTTCTCAATACTGTTTACATTCCCCATAGCATCATCTTTTATGCTTTTGTATTTTCTGCATTGACATTACCTGACTTCTATCTTGTTATCTTCTGTGTCCTCTAGACGCGACAGTAATATTAATATTTGTGTCCATGTTGGTGTGTTCTCGCGTCTTGAACGCTTTGCACATCGTGTACCACATCGTAATGAGCGCACAAGTTCCATTTGAAGGCAGCAACAAAGCAAAACGGTGAAAGACAGTGGCAAAGGCTAGTTTCAACACTACAGCTGGGGTTGCATAATAGACCATTTGGCAGCATGCAAGTGGAAATGTACCGGTATATATAGAATGGAGTTAATGAGGGACAGGCCTATAAATGAGTGTTGGGGGAATTGGATGCCTGGAAAGGCGGTTAGGGCTGGGGTTGGTGCAGGACAGGAGGCAGTGGCCAGGTCGGTGAGTGAACATTCAAATCAGACAAAGAATGAATGATGCCCTGTTGCAGCAGAAGTAACTCTCTGTGTTCCTCTGTTCACGTCTACAGTCTGAGGTATCTGGTGCAGCGGATGACTAACACAGTACAACTTCTACTCAGCAACAATCAGAGCAACTGTCAAAACCCGGTCTCTCACTGATCCCTGCGTGTTTTTATGCATTTTATCCGATTTTCTGAAACATTGGCATTTTTCCCATGACTCCCTGAACTCTCGAAACTATAGAATAACAACCTGAGCTCAGGACTGAGGAGTGAGATGTCTTTGAAACCACCTCCTCAGTCCTACACAAGAGGAGGCTGCATGGTAGTTTCTTTTTTTCTTTATAGAGATTGTAGCAAAAAGTGTGAATTTCATATTATTATGAGGAAAAATACAAGCTAAACAAAGTGGCTTCCAGTGGAAATAAGATTTAGTCATTCCATCCATGAATCAGGGGGATATTTACTCATCTTACAGGTCTTCATCCAGATTTTGAAATGTTGTTACTTTAAAATGTCCATTCTTTTCATGCCTCCATGAGCTGAGTTTTTCAGAAATGTAAGTGGGACAAGTGTGATCATATTTCAGTGCTGGATTGCTTTTGTGGAAACATTAAAGGAGCGAGCGTGTGTTTATTCTTCTGACTCATCTCTTCAGACTGCACACACAAAAGCACACTCACAAGTTTGATTCCTCAAGATTCAGGATGTTAATCATTCCCAGATTGGTGACCTCCATGACTGCACATCATCATTAATACAATAATACAGTCAGTTAGAAAAACAGTGGAAACAACTTGGCGCCCTCTGCCACATGTCATTGTGCATTTATTCAAAGAACAGCGAGTTAATAGAACAGCCAGTCTGTGTTTTCCTGTTTATTTATTCACTTGTTCATTTTTTTATTTACTTAATGAGGTTTCGCACCTCCCAGTTCCGCCGGAGCCCCGTGGGGGTTTGAGGAAATAACTGTTAAAGGAGTGAGAGAAAAAAGTAAGCGTCGACAGTCATGAGGTGTGAAAAGTGACTAAAAACAGATTGTGTTTCACGAGCGTGCTGCGCGCAGGCTCCTCCAGGTCAACCCACATACTGTACAGCATGCAAGAACAGGAGCTGTGACCTCATACGCGGGAGGGAGCTGTTAGTAGTGTTAAAAACAACTACAGTAGCAGCAGAGGTAAAAACAGGAGCATCGTGGGAGTCGCCGTGGCCTCGGCGTCTTGGACTCAACACAGATGTTTCCAAGGGGCGAACAACACCCGCAGTCTAATGTTGACACCAACTGTAAAAGAACAGCTTGAAACGTGTACCGTACTTTGTGCAGGGAATAAAAAGCACTTTCAGTGCACTGAATCACTCAGGAGTCTGGTGGGATTCTTCCAGCATGACAAATTCTGGTTTTACATGATGCCAACACTAATCAGACCCCCCACTGTGAGAGATGTGTGAGAAAAGCCTGTTATGCTCGATTTCAGGATTCTACATGTGATCATTGTTATTCAAATAACGAACCTTGGGTCCATTCACAAGATAAAAGCATACAACCACGTGAAAGTGACCTATGGTGCGTTGAGTGTAGCACTAATTTAAGTTTTTGTAGCAACCAAGGATCAAATGAGCATGTAGTGTGAAAGCTGTTGCTTGTGATGACAAACCCACAACAGCGCATTTCTCAGAAACTCTGCAGAGTCGAAACACTCACCTTTCCATTACTGTTCCTTATTTACCAGTGGGAATAAATGTGACATCGCCCCCCTCAGCCCCGTAGGGCTGTTTGCATCAACAATGTTTACACAGTACACATTCTGTTTACAATTGTATATATTGGTTTTATTCCATTTATATATTTTTTATATGTCAAGTACAAGTAGTATTGCATGCTACTTGTTATGACATTACTGATGTCTATTTGTGACTGCTTATAGATTATTTTCTCTTATCTTAACACCAGAAGTAACCGTATTTGAGTGAAGGGTGGAGCCTGACTGAGAACTCGAGGACACTACACACCCACCTACCACCTGCACCCATTGCTCACTCGATGTCCATGCCTGAATGCAAACTGTGATTTATCATCTATTTGACTCTAAATGGGACAATAATGTACAAAATGAATATCTTGCTATAGTGAAGAACACGGCTGGGTCTCTCTATAAATGTAAGGTCTTAACCTTTTATGTTATGACCTAGCTTTTAAAATTAAACTGAATTAAATACCTTTTATTCATCATATTGCAATGGATCTTTTTGTGTGACACATTTTGTGACCTTGTTTAGATAAGTGCGATGTAAATGAGGTTATTATTATTATATTATTAACACCTGAAACTAGAGAGACCATACACTCCTTATGAGAATGTTTACTGACGTTGTAGATAAAGTGAGAAGTAGAGTCAATTTCTCGAAGACTTATAGAAAGTGATTTGAGTCCCTCTGCTGTACCATGTGTTTTATATTTTATGCTGGTCATGACTGGCACCAACATTGAGTTCAGATGACTGCTGACCTCCATGACGGCCCCGTGCCTCCTGCTTCGATGCTGTGTGTCTCTGTCTGTTCTGCACATTTGAAGAATGATTCAGGTGTAACTAGGAACACGTGGTCAGTATAGTCTGGATTATATAACACAGGTTTACTGTCCCTGTCTCCACTCCCTGCACCAAACCTCATCTTCTTGTAAGCTTTAACCTTCAGCATTTACATACATGTTCTCACACAACTGATTTCCTCCTCTCATACCTTCCATCTTCTATTTAATTTCATATATATTTGTTTACAAAATTAAATAGTGGTCATTGTTGGACTCATTGTGGTTCGCTTGCAGTTTAAATAGCCCTTCGATAAATTTGATGTAATCTATTTTCAGGCAGGGGATACAACGTAGATACGAAACATATTACATGCAGGTGTAAATGGAGTCATAAATGCTGCTTGTTGTCAGTGGATATGTATGTGTGTGTGTGTGTGTATGTTTGTGTGTGTGTGTGTGTGTGTGTGTGTGTGTGTGTGTGTGTGTGTGTGTGTGTGTGTGTGTGTGTGTGTGTGTGTGTGTGTGTGCACATTTCCCACTTTCCATCTAGACTTTCAAACCTTTAAAGTCCAGGTTAGGGTTGACACAAAGGTAAACAGGTCCCAGTGGACGTTACTGCCCAGGATTCATATGAACTTATATTTATAAGTGCAATTACGAGATGATAGCAGAGCCAATCGTGTTTCCTGTGATGAGGCAAAAGAAAATTAAAACACTAGGAGTGACATTTCTCCCGAGAGGTGAAAGCAGGCCCTTATCTTGTTGGCTTGTCTGTGCTTCATTTAAGAGGAAATTAGAGGTGAACTATGGACTACAGTCTGGGAACAGTGAATAGAGTATTTACCTAATTGTAAACCTCTTTACTCTATTCAAAGTTCCAACATTTTCATGGCTCTAAAGGTCACGAGTTCTACCTTCTCACAATCACAGCGCCTGCAGACTGGATACCCTTTGTTCACTTTGAATATATATTTATGATGGAGAGAATTTGAGAGCACATTCCCTTCCATTTAATTTCATTCTGATGCAGTGTCTCTGTAAAAGACGACAGGGAAACACTGTTTCCTGATGAGAAATTAGACATTGTATGAAAATGCTCGGCTTTCTCCCTCGTGATGGACATTTTAATTATAAGGCAGGTTGTTATATAAACTGTACGACGTATACAGCTCAAATATTTCCATGGAATGTAATGTTCATTATGCACAATTTTACTGTGGTCAACAGACGTGCTTTCAGAGATAAATAAGAAGTAATTTCAGCTCACATTATGCCTATTATGTTTCCAGTTGCAGAAAATAATTACTTCTCATTGATATTTGCTTCACTGGAGGGTAAACAATTAAATATTAGAATTCAAGAAGTGGTGCTCAAAGTTTAAAAGAGAGCTATCGTTGAGGTTAATAGGTACACTATTGCTTTACCCTGTAAATGCTTCCTGTGAGAGGGGAAGATTGGAGCTTTCAGTCATGTATAAATCATCTATATTATGGTTTAGTGGTAGATGGAGGATTTGTTCCAATATGCTGGAAAATTGCAAACACAATTAAAGTTCATGAGCCAAATATCTTTAATTAATTTTTTTATTGGCCATTTAAATGATAAATGATAGCAGCTCTAGTTAAATGTGTGATATCTAGTGTTGAAGTTGCATGTTGCAGCTGAACACCCCTCACCTCACCCTCTCCTTCCAAACATGAAAAAGAACCTGTGGCAGGTTCAGTTGTCATAAAAACTCAAAAGGTGTTTAGTTTGTTCAGTCTGGACTAATGTAAAAAACATGGCCGCCTCCATAGAGAGGGTCCCCTCAATGTAAATATAAAGTATTTAAATATAAAGGGCCTTTTCTGGGGTAAAGAAAACTACAATTCATACAATTTAGATGAAATGAACAAGTGAAAACATCATGAGGATTATTCTACAATCAATTTCTGCCAGTTTCCTTTCACCTAAATCTTACACGCATGGACCTTTAGAGCATCCCTGTCAACATTTAATAAATACATCAGTTACTCTGCAAAATGAATACCAGCTATAAACAAACCTCTACATAGGTGCATTACCATCCACCTGTTCTCTGCACATGTCCAGTGAGTGGAAATAATCCATTCATCGTTGAATACCACTCATCCTTCAAGGGTCGTGGGGGCCGGGAAGCCTATCCCAGTCAACATTGGGGTGAGAGGAATGCTACACCCTGGACAGGTCGCTAGTGTACCTGTGTAGACACCGACACATCTGGTAATTCCAGCTGTGTGTTTTTACAGCAAAAGACGAACAAAACATACCACGAACCAATGCCTTTATTTCATTTTCTGTATGCCGTGTCGTTACAACAGATCCATTATAGTCAGGGCTAACGTTTTCATTCTCAACTGTGATTCAGGCTATCACACGCACCGCTCTGTCTGTGCACAGAAAACTGCAGTATGGTACATTATAATTCAGTTAAACATGTTGCATCAACATAGTTGATAGTTTCTTTTTTCTAACTTGCAAAATAAACCAAAATTAAAAGATACATGTAACAGTGAGAATCCTTGACTAATAGTGTTCACAACAAAAACCAGAGGTGGAAAAATAATAAAATATCAAAATAAAAAAATAAAATGGTCAGATAAGTATTCAGGCACTTAGAAATACTTTCGGGTCCTTGGCTACACTGTGCTTCATTACATTGTACATGCATTTTATAGACTATTCGAATCTTGTCTTGAGTATGAAGTTGCCTCTACAAGACCTCGGTAAGGGGTGTAGCACATTCAAGAACAACTAATTAAAGGGATTTCAAGTATTTTACACAACATGAACGTTCCTATTTACATGTGATCCGAGCGTTCTCTAACTACGTATTCTCATTGCATACCCCCTAAGACGACATTTTAACAACCATTACTTTACAAATCTGTGACAAACAATTAAAACATTAACTGAAAAGAAATTTCACAAGATACCACCAACAGCCATTATCCAACATGTCGTGCAGGATTTCTTTAGGTTAGTATTTAGAGTGGGTAATAGTTAGAAATACTATACTATTTAAAAGTCGTTTTTTGGTGAAAATCTTATCTCTTGTACTTTTACATGTAAGTCATATCTTTCATCTGACTTTCATTGTCTTTCCCTGATCCTAAAGTATATGTGTTAGTGGGCTTCAGTGACAGAAATGGGTTTCCTCTTCCTGCGCCGCCCAGAACATCACTATCCACAGTGTTATTAAAGGGAAATGATGCATGAATTGGCAGCTTGACTTGAAACAGGGATGTGATGACTGAGATGATTGCATATTGTAGTCTGCAATCTCCATATTTGACAAATCTGTCCTCCCCTTGAAAAGCGTCTGGTAAGAAAAACATTGTGTCATGGGAAAGCAAAGTGCCGTGACTCTCAAGGACCGACTCAAATACAAACCACCAACAAGAAGAGTAGAGGGAATCTGACATTTAGTCTTGTGCTTTCTACTGATCATCGCAGACATACATGTAAGATAGACACTGACAACAGGAACAAACATAGACTTCACAAACTGTAGGAGGAAATGTTCAGTACAACACAGCAACAGCCTCTCTAAAGGTATTCTTTTACCATTACCAAAACCCTTACTTTCTAGAACATTATATAAGACACACTTTGTTTTTTGACATAATAATCTCAACTCAAGGCCTGCTTTGGACAAGTGCACACTACAAGACTTTGAAAATCTCACAGTTGCTGTGCTCAAACCACAAAGTGTTTCTGTCCCTGACTGTGTTCGTGTAGCTGCAAGGCTCCACAAACAAAAACAACTGATCTCAGACAAGATTACAATAGCTTGAGAGATTTTTGAAAGAAGACATTGATCGCAATAGCTGACGAAAACACACGAGTCGTGTGCACATAAGCTGCAGAATCCCAACTTCGCCCTCTTAGAACACAGGATGTTTTGTTTTTGAATCCCCATTTCCCTTTTCATAGAACCCTTATATCTCAAGAAGCACTTGATCTTGGCTATTGTGAAATCGAACATTATTGGAAACTGATGTATTATCACAGAAAACTCATGGTCAGAACGGAACCTTTCAGACTATTGGACCCTTCAACATTTGTGTGCTCCTATTTCAGAGCATTCAGTTTCATCTCAGTCTTAATTTGCAGATTGTTTGCTCTATTGTCATGGAATGTCATCATGACATGAGATTCAGTCTCATTATAAAAAGTCCCTGTACATAGACACAACCATATTGCCAGAAGAAAATCCAATATAGGACAAATCTACAATATCTAACAGTGATTTTTTTTTTTTACTTTCTATCCCAAGAGTCTCTCTACTATCTGTATGAGACAAGTTGGGTTGGTTAAGGTTACAGAAAGCTTGTGGTTAAAACGGAATTCGAATGAGGCGACTAAAATTATTGGTCAAGGTTAGGGTTAGGTCATGGTTGTTGTTTTGTTTTTTTTAAAGCCAAGGCTAATAATTATTGAAAGACTCAAATTCCCAGGAAAAACATGCCACACACCAATCAATCACACCAACCTCCACACCTTTACTTTTCAACTTCCTGTACCGGCCCTGAACGCTGGCATTAGCCAAAGTGTGAGGTGCAGAATCAGCCAATTTGAATGTGATTTCTAGGGCACTGGGATGGTTCAAATATGTTCTCTAATGTGGGAGGCATCCTTGATACTTCTCCAGCTATCTACTGATAATTGGTTGATGACTTTGACCCATTTAAAGTGTACACAAAAATGTGCTTAATAATGTTATATGACCAATTTTGTCATCCTTTCAAACTTACATTCGGTCATGTGAAGAAAACTTGACAACACGTTTGTGATTGGGCCTTGAGTTATTCTTATTTTACTTACACTATTTTGTTGGAGCTTTCTTACCGTTTCCTCCAGGAACAGATTTTTGGGACACCTTAAAATGCTATTGATGCTTACTCACATCTCTTAACATTGAGAGTCTCCATCAGCTAAAGTCCAATTGCCCAGCAAATACAAGAGGTTCTGTCATTCAGAACAAATTTTAATATACATCTAAACTTTTCTTGGGTGTAATGTACATAATTATTTCGACTAAAATATTTCTGACTTGTAAATGTCACATTTGCTACATGCTGTTTGCCAGGATCAACTTTCTAAAGTTTAAAGGCATTTATAGTCTTATTTTACTGTAGCAAATGACTTCTTGTGGGTGATAATAATTACAAGGACTCACTGTCTGACATGTTGTCTTTTGGTATGGTAATTTATTGATGTCACCATGAGAAAAAAGGTCTGTTTGTCATTATGACGGAAATTCACATTTGAATGCAAACCCTTTCATGTTATGACTTGCTAATTTCATGATATCATAATGTTTTTCCTTTGTGATCACGTACTATACATAATGTATAAATGATACTCTCTAAATATATCAATAAACATCTTGAATTATACACTATGGATTTTGACCTATTTCATGTTTCTTGTGTTTCTTGGTTTGTTCACTCCAGGCCAACCAAATACCATTTCAAAATTCAATTCTTGATTATTTTATATTTGGGATGGCTGTGAAACTCAATTTAAAATTCCATATGTTTCATCCAAAGACTAAAAGTTTGTATCAGGATTTGAAGTGAGAATTTTAATCTTTCTTTAGGCTACATTTGTTTCTTTCTTGGCAAAAATTGGCTTCCACTGAATCCAGTATTTTCTGTAGCCACTTAGTGAAGTCATTCACTGAATGTTTCAGTGAAATCCACCTTGTCTGACTCTATTGTGATGAAGTGTGATTTCTCTACATCAAAAGGAGGTCATTACATGACGGCTGGAATACTTTATACCCAATATTTACACACCCCACACCCCGCTTTGAGAGTCTAAAATAAACACAATGTAAAGACCATTAGTCTCCTTTCAAATATAGAGGTTCAAGTGCAGAAATCTCTGCATTTTTGTAATATCTTCGATTTGTAAATATTGTAATTTACGTTTGATTTCTCTGGGAATTGAAGATGCACTTGATTTAGCGTGTGTTTAAAAAACGCAGTATACATCTTACTGTGGTCAAAATGAGGGCTCTGGGAAATAGACAATGTTTTATCTTAAAAATATATTCTTTTTATCATATATTCCAAATTTCATTTAAAAAGAGCCATTTTCATATTAATATTTAAACCTGAGATTCAAATATTCAAAACTCCATAATTAATTTCTGTAGAAAAGATAATGTTGGTATTGGACTGTTAGTCTGTGGCCTCCCTTCTCATCTTATCTCATTTCAATCATGAGCAAACCCTGGATAAGGACATACAACAAAATTTCCAAAATACAAAGATTTATCAGCAATTTGATGCTCACATCACTAGTATTACAAATAGTAAACACTTTAAAAGTGGGTCCTGTTACATAAACATTTTGGTGTTCATTAGGTTTGTGATGGACACAGTCACTGTGACAGCTATCAAACAACAGTGCTAATGTCGTCAGCCTCGTCAGGTTTCTTGGGTTTGCTAGGAAGAGACTTGAGGTACTCCAGGTGGCGCCGGGCGTCCTCCTGGTTCTGTCGAACATAATACACCACATATGAAATGACCATGGCAAACCAACCAAACATGGTCACCAGCATAGCATAGTCTGTGGTCCTTTTGGCCAGGTTACAGAGGTCAGTATCCACTGCCATGAAAGGTCTTCCCTCATGGTCAAGAAGCTCTGAGCTCCTGCAGAGAACCCTAGCTGCAGCCTCGTGGTTGTGGGCCATTCCACTGATGGCCTGCTGGAGGGCGCAGTCACAATGCCAGGGGTTATCGTCCACAATGACGCGGGCCTTGAGCCGGGCAAAGGCATCCTTGTGTACGCTAGTTATACGGTTGTGGGAGAGGTCCAGCACCTGTAAGGTCGCCTCTATGCCACTGAAGGCTGCTTCGCCTAAAGTCTCCACTGCGTTGTATGACAGATTGAGCTCCCTCAAAAGCCTAAGTCCATGGAAGGTTTGATCAGGCACAGCTCCTATTTGGTTGTGGTCCAGCCTTAGCAGGACTGTATCAACCGGGAGGCTGGGGGGGATCTCTTTGAGGCGGGACTGACTGCAGGTAACGTTGAGGCCATGGAGGTGGGGGTCGCGTTGGCAGATGCAGCCCTTTGGGCACATGCTGGCCGAGGGGAAGCACAGGGCCATGAGGACAAGGCTCTGAAGGAGCAGGCACATGGGGATGGAGCGCGACAGCCACAAGTCCAGCAAAGTCATACTGACTGGCCGTCAGCAGCATCCCGCCTGGGCCCACAACACCACCACTGGTCCCTTACACACATTGCATGGTGGCGACTGGTCCTCACTGTCTGCCCACTGGAGATACTGGAGTGTGAACTGATGTGATCATACTGGTTTCAGGCCTGAAACAAAATCAAACAGAAAGACAAGTTGAGCCATTGAGGTTATGGAATGCTCGTAACCTGCTCTTATTCTTGTTCTAATTTATTCTAAAGTATCATAGAATGGAGGTATTAAACATTATTTTGAAAATGACCCAATTCACAATACTACTGCACAAGTATTGTCAATTCACAGTATTGTTTCGACGTACATGACCAACCATCTGAAGTTGTCCGAAGACATAAAAGCTATCAGGTTGTAAACAATGGAAACTACAAACGTATTTGTCGAACACATTCAACAACAAACATATCAAAATCTTGTGGAATGTATGTGGAGCATTACAACTGAATGTTACTCTGCTATGATTTTGACAATGTGAGCTGAGAGGCATTGTTTTCCAGAATAATGTCAGAGAAAAAGACCAATTGCCTGTGGCTTTTCTTAGTGTGAATATTTTCTTACCAAAGCTCAACATCACCTTTGTTGGGGCAATGGCATCAATAACATCTGTAATGTTAAAACTAGAATGAGCTACTAGCTCATTGGTTGAGACACAAGAAAAGGATTAAGAAAAATCCTCAGCTTAACATGGATGTTAAAATTACCAACAAGAACTTCAGTAAGGAGACGATGCTTCAGTAAGGACATTAGAAAATGTTCAGTATTTATGAAGCCTGCAGATATTTAAGACAACCTTAAATAGAGTTATTCAAATGAAGAGCTACATATTCAAGAGAAGTAACATTTCCATAAGATGGAGTTGGGAGGCGCTGACTCGATAAGCAGAGCTGCACTGTAAAATCAAGGTTGGGTTTGATAATAAAAGCAGTGAATTTAAAAGGGATTTCCTAGGGGGGGGGGGGCTGAGATGGTTGACCTTAAGTGTTTCTGTTGTGTTGTGTTATATCTTCCTGTTTTGATTCCTCTTGTCCTTGACAGAGGGAAGATGTGGGTGATGCAGAAAGGGGAAAAACTGTTGAATTGTGAAGAAGGGACACTGAATAGGGGGTACATGCGCTATAGGTGATTTAGTCAGAGAATGAGAGGTTATACAGGTCCTCAGATGGGGATCCAGGGTCCTGCAGTAGTAGTGCAAATATTGTTCTCTAGATGCTCACTTTTGGGAGGTTTGGTTTTTCACAGCTGCCCATAGCTGTGTCCTGCTCTGCACAGGAGTTGAAGAGGATGAAAAGGCACGTCAGTCTGTTGCATAACAAATCTAATGGTCTTGGGTACTTCCTGTTATTTGTGCTGCCATATTCCAGGTAAATGGTTTACTCCTAGGCTTTGCCCCGAGAGACTGCAACAGATGACTATCTACTCTACTTGTTATCTGACGCTGAGCGCTGCCTCCTTCTTTGCAGTCTTCCATGCTTATCTATAGATCTTTTAAGGATCAATGGGGCAGGAGCCAATACCAGTGGACATTAGGCGAGAAGCGGGAAGCAAACATACAGAGATAAACAACCATTCCAACATTCATCACTCAACCACTCACATCCACTCCTAGAATCTAGTCTAGTCTGCATGAAGGAAGCCAGAGGTAACATGCCTCAGCACAGAAAGGCCCTGGTCTGCCGTCGGGTTAGAACCCAGAAGGTGACAGTGCCAACCAGTGCAAGTTATTGCCAGTCACCCATTCACACACACTCAAACAGTGCATCTATATGGGCAGCACTTTTTCTATGAGAACAGCACAGCTTACAGGGGCAACCTTCTGGTTAGAGGACGACCTGCTTTACCCCCCCCGAGCCCCACTCATTGCAGTCTTGTTGGTGTTAATTAGCAGTGTCAGATAATTCCAGTGTCAGCATGCGGTACATGGTAAATTGTTGTTGTTACAACACAGTCCATGTACACTTCGAGTACAGTGTGGTGGTTCGCAGCACTGCCATCTTCTGTGAATTCTTCTTCTGCTTATTAGTATTTTCAGTGGATTATCAGTAACATGTAAGCAGAGCTGGGAGCAAGCAGCAATGTTTCTGTACATCCATTGTTAGCCTTACTTAACATGAAGATCCAAATCAGGGCACAGTAAGTGTGGTAACTGTTAACTGATGATAGGTAAAGATGGTGGTGGTTGTATTTTGAATTTTTGAATGAAGCAAAGCTTGCTGTTTCAGTTTTTAAACTAATCTGATCACAGTGACTCCAGCTCCAGAATTTTTTTTGCATAACTTGCGTAATGGATATATCTATTGATCATCCTGTGTCATTGTGTTCTTTATCATCTGTAATTCATAGGATTCACAAACTTGACATAATTAACTATCAATAGAACATGCAATACATGCCCTTTCTCATCTTTAGAAAATTAAACACACACAAAAACAATTGTGAAAGAGTAGACTGAAGTAGCAGTAGAATTGCAACATGGAGAAATGGTTACAGTGTTAAAACATATATTATATAAAGTATAAGTACACTACAGCATTGCATAAACCTTAAAATTATGCAATATGCCTGAAAGATAAACTTAAATTATCCGGACACATTTTATGACATCCTTTAACACCTGCACAGTCTTATTACTGTGCTGTTTGAGTTTTTCCTCATGATTTGATTTTACAGTTATCTGTATATACATATATCATTTTCACCTCGTGCTTAAATTCAAAACAACTTTATTTGTGCCCGGAGGGCAATTCTAAGATTAAAAGACAAAGATAAAATCATCTTCGTTGTCGGGTGTAGTCAAGTTCAATCAAACAATTTCATTTCTTTTTTGTAAAAGGTGCATCAAATCCAACTGAAGAGCCACATATTAAAAAGAAGCAACATTTCTATAAGGTGCACTCTTGCAGTGGAGGGAATCATTAAAAAAAGATGGCAACTCCACCGTCTTTCAAATGGATTTGAATGCAAGAAAAAGCGAGCTGCACTGTATAATCAAGGTTGTGCTTTAGAATATGTTTTTCCTATCAAAGTCCTGTTTATTTAAAATGCTTGATTTGACATGTTTTGGGGACAGATTGAGCTTAGGAGGACTGAATGGGTGGATGTGGGGAGTAGCCTCCTCTTCCTCTCTTCCGACTCCATGACTATGTATGAAAAAACATGGTCTCTCTGCGCAGCCTTGATTGACTTACAGCCAAATCAAACATGACATCATAAGAATGAGAATAATAATGAGCTAAATATAAATTCCAGCTTGCTAAAATACCCCGACAACAGTGTTATGGATAATATTTAGAGTACATACCATCTTCATTTAAACTCACATTTGTATAAGCAAAAAACATTAAATGGTAAATAAATGTCTGTATTAATATAGCAACCAAAACACAGCAGTAGATGAAAAGTGAAGGCAGGTTAAAAATGATCCAACAGGGACCATTATGGGTCCTATCTTACGCCTGGTACAAAGCAGTGCCAAGCACAATGCAAGGTTCTTTGCTATTTTCACACCCAAAATGCCCACATTGTTTAAATAGCACATGCCCATCAGCATCATGGTTATCTTATGAGTCGTGGTCAGATGCATTGTCAGTACATTGCTATCTGGAGGCATTGAAAAGCGATTGGGCTTTGATAAAAAAAAAAAGAAAAATACTGGTCTGAGGTCAGTGGTGCAGTATTTAACTTTAAGTCTCAGGCTGATTGTCAAGATAGTTTATATGCACACTGCATGTTACACACAGATGGTCTGCCTGAGCAGAAGGTCAAACTGCTTCTCTTACTACCTTGCAAATCCACTATTATAATAACAACCCACCAGAAACAGAAACAGGGTTTATTGCTAAGCAGGTTTACAAATACAAGGAATTTGCTGTGGTGTGTTTGTGCAAGCATAAATATAAAAATAGGACACACAATTAAGATGGGATTCTGATGGTTAATTTTACATTACGCCCCAAAACACACCCATAATCAATTTAGAGGCTAACTATGTTCTTGGCACAGCAACCTTTTTTGTTAGAGCACTTGGCATTCCATCCAGTAGTTTGAAACATTTCAGACAGAACTGTTGCACTGACACAAACTGCCTCAAGTCAGAGGTACTCCAGCAACGCCTGCCACTTATGTATTGATTATGTACCAGTCAATTCAAGTGGAGGAGAGTAATCAGGAAAGCTGCCAAGGGACATTTGAACAAGACTCAATTTAAAACTGGAAAGAAATAACATGTTTTTTTACTCGATTCTATCAATACTAGATAGACCTCAGTTAAAGATGCGAAACACTTCAACAGGGACTCCGATACATGCAGTCTAGGAAATTACTTGAATCTATAAGGTTTGGCAGCAAATCCATGACCATAGAAAGAAAACGTACGGTCATAATAAAGACCTGTCATGTGTAAGCCCTGGTTTGGGTGATATGTGTATGAAAGAACATTCAAACTACATTTGACATTAAACAAGTGTATATGTGTTCGGACAGACTTCTTATGTTATTACACTGGCTGTTGGCTTTCCGTCCTGTGGTTTGAATCATTTCAGTCTGAACCAAAGTGATGCACATCCCTTGGAGCCTCACAGCCACCGTGACTAACAAAATAAAAGTGCTGTCAAATGGATTTCGGAGCCTTTAGCTTGAAGGGCCTTTAAGATTATATGAATATGCTACTGTTTGAAGTCTTTACATCGCTTTCACCAAAGGCCATGTCTTAGAATAAGGCCCCAAACTCTCGAGGCATGTAGATCTATATTTAAGTTTTAAGACCTTAAGCCTTAAATTCACATAAAATACATCGGGCTCCCCTGATGCATATAGATCCAACAACTTATGTATACTACTAAAATGTATTGTGTTTCCAGAGTCTAATCTTTAGTTAGTCCTCAGTTGCAATTGTCCAAAAACCACTAAAATACACCACACCATAGTACTGAGGTTGTTCAATATGACCAGATGCTCTCGGTTTTTGACTCAGTTACACATCTCTGGAGCCCCACATGTGGAGTCTTTTTCTGAAACTCTAATTACATATTTGTGAGCCACTGTTTAAAGATTTATGGCGTCTGTCAGAATCAAAGAGTTAGAAGCTGCGAGCCACAGGGATGGAAAGAGGTTAGTTATAAAAAGACAAACTCCTCTTATATTTTTTATTTTCATGGGATGTTATTGTAAATAACAGAAACTATATCTAGTATCTACTAGTCTCTGTGTATGTAGTGATCTTGACCTTTCTTGTAGATGGACTCTGAGGCTTTAATAACCTTTTGCATAGTTCTAACATGGTGCATGTAATTGCCATAGTTGTGTTGTCAGCATTTTATAACAAAGTAAAACTAACTGAAAAGAAAAACGTCTAGGCCAGACAGGCAGTATTCAAGCATAGGAGCGCTGATTGGTCTCTGGGCTAATAATAAAGATGTAATTTATAGTCTAATGTGCAGAATGTATTAATGGGAACTTGGGAGGTGTTATATATTCAAAATGCACACACTGTAGCAGGTAGGTGGACTCCAAAAGGTCAATATGTAACCTGGGAGATGCCCAATCACAAATTGTTGAAAAAAATACTTGAATAGTTAACATCACAAATAAAGGATTTTTATTGAGGTCAGTTCAGTCATGTTATAGATGGTGTGCTGGTGCATTATTAACGTCCACTGGCTATATGCACTATATGTAATGGATATAAATAAAAGAAAACAAAATGAGATGACAATAAATAGTGCCGACTTTATAATTCTGTTAACCTCAGATCTGAAATAAATTAGAGGAGAATTTGAGAGTGTCAATTTTTTCAGAATGAATGAATGACTAATAAAATGATTTTTAAAAGCGCATTCAGGTTAAAGGTTCAGTGTGTAGAATTTAATGATATCTAGTGGTGAAGTTGCATGTTGCAGCTGAACACCCCTCACCTCACCCTCTCCTTCCAAACATGAAATAAACCTGTGGTAACTTCAGCTGGCATAAAAACTCAAAAGGTGTTTAGTTTGTCCAGTCTGGACTAATGTAAAAATCATGGATGACGCCACTGAGTATTTAAATATAAAGGTCCTGTTCGAGGATAAAGAAAACAACAATTCATAATATTTTGTTGAAATACACCAGTGAAAACATCATGAGGATTATTTTATATCCAATTTGTGCCAATAGATCCCTTCATCTAAATCGTACACACTGGACCTTTAATTTACTGACCTCGGCAAATAATGAAATCTATAGTTGAGGGGTTGAGACAAACCCTGTTTATGCCCCAACAAGTCAATGTTATCGTAAAAGTCATCACATCCTGTAAGGCATATGATGACAGATGATGGGTTGATCTAAATAAGCTGTAGATCGTGCATTTTATTGGTAACAAAAGTTTCTGCGTCACTAGACTATGACATACGGAAACATCATTCCTACCAGATCACCATGAGTTATTTTTCTATCCTGTAAGCTTTATCATTTTCTGACATATTCATATTACTTATATTATAAAAGTTTTCCTGTAGAATTCATGTATGTACATAAAAAAAATCTCCTGTCAACTTGCTGTGGAACAGGACGAACACAGCTGGGCAAAACTTCAAGGGTGTGACCTCTACAACCTGTTACCTCTGTTCCAACACTGTGCAGTTGATGTTAGGCTTTAAAAAGCTGCACTGTGCTGTGCCGGTTAAGTGAGGCACTCGTTGATTTCACACACAGAATGGTGTATTCTCTTGTTTTTCTTCCCATGAGGCATCTTTGCAAATATTCTTCTGAACTATACAGACCCCACTCTATCTGATCTACAGGCTTAAACCTCAGCTGTATTTGAAACTAATCCAGAGTTCAGTATCTGAAATCCTCTGTGTAGCATTGTTAAGCCCCAAACTGAACACAGGAGGGTTACCAGTGGATTCCTCACACATGGGGCTTTGTATAATACTCCACCAACTCAGACTTTTAGAAGGTAGGAAAGTATTTCTCCAGATGTTTTCTATCACTGTTTGCAACTGAGAGAACTCATGTGTCAAGTCAGAGGCAATCCATCAACACCTCCCACTTATTGATTATGTACCAGTCAATAAAGGGGAAAGAGACTAGGACACTTGCCAAGGGACGTCAGAATTAGATTCACTCAATTTAAAACTGGAAAAAAACAATAGTTTTACTTGATCCTATCAATACCAGATAGACCTGACTTAAAGATGCTACAGATTGTTTGAGGTTTGAAACATTAACCAGGACTCTGATACATGCATTCTGGGAAATTATTTGAATCTATGACTTTTTGGCAGCATAGCAAGGGAAAACATATGATCATAATCAGCCCTGGTTTGGTCATATTTGGGCGATAAGTATACAAAAGTACAAAAAATCCAACTTAATTTAAAATTAGAAATGCCGACCACTGTGTAAGGTGGAGGGATCGTTACCACGCCGAGGCCTTGGCATGACATTAGCTGTGTCTCAATTCAGGGACGGCCTCCTTTGAGGGCCATGTAGACCACGATGGCTGAACCAAAATGAGACAGTGTGGTCTACAGAGGATTTCTGTGATCTGCGTCACAAGCTCGTCCTGCACTTATTGCAGTTGCCTAGCAACAGAGCTGAAGTTGGACACACCGAGAAAGTTTAAATGCCCCCCGTTTTTTTTTTTAATGTATGTCCTGTTGCCTTTAGGCGTTAGGCTGAGTTGATCCTGGGATAGGTTGGGCCAGGAGGGATCTACCCATTGGAGCCTTCGCTTCTCAGGAATGGAAAGGATGTGGCCCCTGAGTTGACACATATCTTATGCTTCAGTATGAAGCAGGTCTTAACTACACCTGGACATGTAGTTATTAACTGTGCTTTTAAATGCCTGATTAAAATCTTTAATTTTATAATTTTCTCTGTATTTACAAATGCATATATTCCATTATTTTTTAATTAATATATTAATGTACTTATTGACGACGCATTTCATATTTTACTTTTTATTTTTTAATTCAATGTTTTATCATCCATTAAAATATCAATAAATGAATTGTAATCACATTTATTAGTGAGTGTTTTAATGTAGAATGAGTTAACAATTAATGAACTGCTTTATTACTATTTCAGTGGCTCTTGTGGTCCTCCACATAAAATGCATTAGCCCAAAAAAATTCATAGGGCGATAATATTAAGTGTTTACAGCTTGTTCTGCTGCTGTAGAGAAAAAAAAATCTATTAATGTAGCCTCAAGAAATAAAGCTCCACATTATTGTAATGTGTTGTAATCATAATATAAACTACATTATATTAAATGGTTTGTATTTATATAGCTCTTTTTATAAACCCGATGAGCACTCAAGTGCTTTACAGTACAGTTTGACATTCATACATACAGTGCATCTATTTTTTTTCTATGAGGGGAAATTTGGGGTTCAGCCTCTTGCCCAAGGACACTTCGGCATGCAGACAAGGAAGACTGGAATTGAACTGCTGACCTTCTGGTTGGAGGACGCCTGCTCTACCACTTCAGTCAAAGCCGCCCATATTGGAGCAGTAAACAGGGCTCATCAGAATTAGGATTATTGCATCAAATTGTCAATATGACATTTACACAACAAGCCTTAAAAGGAACTAGCAACACTTTAAATGTAAAGAGAAATAGGGTTGTTTCTATCTGCATCTAAATTGCCTGCAATCACTATGCATGTGTTTTCAGAATCATTATCATCATTAGCATGTCGGTGAGAGGCATTCACTGTACCTGCTCGCCACAGTTTTATTTTTTACAAAGCAGAATGCATTACAAGGCCGGACTAGCAGCTGTGATACACTGCAACCTGCGAAACCTCACAGCAAAGCTCCTTCACTGCTGTTACCGGTTGGATCCTCAACTCGTCTGTAAGAAGGAGGGATTACATGCTGTCCATCAGATAACAGGCTAAAATATCGATGGACAACACTGCTTCTATGCAGAACAGGGGATGCATATAGACACTGGGGAAAAGACTGATGAGATTACAGTTAAGCCAGATCCTGTGTCCTTTGGTTGGGTAGGTTGTGCACATCCTCCGACATTAACACGACGCATATGCAATATGAAATACCCACATAAAGGTCGGGGCAGTAGCGAGTCCTCGACAGGGTCCGTGGGCACGTCATCAGCGACAGAAATGGTGGTTGGCCACTTCTGGAATTATTATTATTAACATTAACTCGTCATTTATGAATCTAAAAAAGGCAAAAAGATCAATTCAAGTTAAAGATTATAGAGCAGAGCGTTCTTCAATCTTTACTGTGAGTTCTGTGGTGTACACTCACTCTGCTGGAATCCTCCAGTAACAGTAAGTATAAGAACAGTCACGACGCAGCTAATGTGTATGTGTGGCTAAAGCAAGTATATTAGTTTTAGTGATTAATCCTTAAGATTTTCATTTGAGGTTTATTTCTTTTTTAAAGCTACACTAATTATTATTGTTCATTATATATATCATCAGTGATCATGTATAATGTGAAAGGGGTAGCTCACAGTGCCGAATCCACTGAAAACATTTCTCCAGTGTTTTAAGCATCTTTAAGCTTATTGTTTTAGGATCAGCTGTTGCAATGTGTTGGTTCAGTCTCACTGCTCATCACCACTGTCACTTCCAGTCACAGCAGGAGGCTGTTTGCGGCACTAAAAGCACTGATTCACTCGCTGTACAACACCTCGCCACCATCAGACACCAAAGTGTGCGATGTGCTGGTGAACACAGTGGAGCATTTAGCTGCTAAGGAGCCAGATATGTTCCTAATGAGACTCCACCACACGACCCAAGTGAATGAAAGTAGAACAATGAGATGAGACCGAAGGCTAATGTTGCTCTGTGTCAGTCAGATGGATAAACATAACTGTCCACTGTTTGTTAATGCATTTGCAGCAACAACTTTATAAAGTCAGACTGCAAATGTTGTGTTCACAGCCGGTTCTGAGTCACCTCAAGAGGCCATGTGAAAATTTCCCCCAGACAGATTAAGTGGATATTCTGAGGCTTCATAAAGTATTCAGACCACTTCACTTTACTGTGTGGTAGATTTCATTTGAAATAAATATTATTATATTTTTATAATTCTTTAAAAATAAAAAAAAACCTGAAATACAAAAAGATTGAGACACCCTTTTTGAAGCAATCATAGCTTCCAGTCTTGTTGGGTAAGTCTCTAAAGCTTTATCTCCTTCCTCCTGGCAGAACCTCTCAAACTCCATCAGACTAAATGGGAAATGTCGGAACTCATCGTCAGGTCTGTCAGATGTTCTACGAGACTTCTGTGTTGGTTAGTGTTAGGGCTTCGGTCGTAGAGAAGTGGGCGTGGACTGGGTCGAAAAAAAAAAAGATATATCCTTCAAGGACGGACAGAAACTTCTCCTGAAGCCACCCCAGCCATGTCTGGGCTGTACGCTTCCTGTCAGTATTGCACTGAAAGGTGAACTGCCCCCCCCCGTGTCAGGTCACAAGCACTGTGGAGCAGGTTTACTGAGTTGGGTGCCAGTATCATTCCCAATTCAATGCTTTACGAGGGAATATAAACATGTGTGGACCATTTTTGTCATTTAAAAACACATCAAATTACTCAGTGCATTAGTGTTAAATGAGAGGCTTCTCCTAATAAATTATAGTCTTAGGATTCCAACACAGAAACAGCACATCAAGAGAGGCTCAGAATTTGACCAAACACTACTCAATAACCAAATACACTTATTATAATGCTACAAAAACTTTTTGCCCAGCAAAAATAAATGTGTTGAGGTCTGACACCTACCCTCTTCTTCAATATTAATGGATTTATGTACAATGCTACTCAGTAGAGTACATACCTCCACCAAGGCCCCTCCAAATTTCAGGGAAATCTATTATAGTTATTTCTGTTATTTTGCTTGTAAACAAACAAAGATAGAAACCAACAAACAAATAGGGGTGAAAAGACCAGCTCCTTGGCGGAGGTAATAATCAACAAGATTACTGGGGAGATTAATATAGATCCTTGTGCTGCTGCAAGTCTCCTTGCCTGCAGTCACTTATAAAACAATAATAATGGATGAATGAAATCAATCCCTTTTCGTGATCATCACTCACAAATTCGAGTTTAACTGTGAAGATTAATTGCTTTTCATTCCTTTGAACCTTTTATTAGAAAAACCAAATGAGTCCCTTTGCTCTGGGAACTGATTTTGGCATCGTTCACTTTTCTCACATTGTATAAATGAAACGAACGATTGGTTAAACAAAGAAAAAATGATAAAGAGACAATTAGTTAGTTGTGTTCTTTACTGTGAAAATGTGATTCTACTACTACTAACTGTATCAGAGATGTGATGTACTTTACAAATCGGTAAATGTGCTTTGTAACATCTAAGGATGTTTAATCTTAATTATATATATTATATGAAGAACTGAAGTAAGTCACTGACTCTGCAATTTGATTTTGGCTTTCAGAATTGGTTTCCCTGTTATTCCAACTGTTCCAACAAGGCAGGTATTTCTATAAGTCACTGAGAGTCAGGGTCTGTAGACACCCTGCCTATCAACACAACTGTTTACAATGGAGGTGGTATCCCCCCACCATCTCCATTCATATGAGACCAGACTCCATAACTGTTGGGGGCTTCCCCTCGGCAGTCTGGTCGCTGTCATTGTGAATGGCTGCATGAGATGATCTGAATCAACACGGTTCATCCTCACCTGCAGGGGGGGGGGGGGGGGGGGGGTACCCAGAATCTCTGGAAGATCCAGCTGTTGCCTCACAACAGGCAACAGCTGGATCACCGTGTAAAACAACTATTTTCCTGCTGAATGCATTCGATCCATTTCAAGACGTGGCTCAGTAAACACAGCACAACAACGATCTCCACACACAGACGTAACGTCACCAGCTTTTTCAGTCCGAATAAACCTAACGTTTACTGATCTGTGGCCCCGTCACACGTTATGAATGGAGAGAGAACGTCAACGTCATGCAAAACTTCATTCAATTATTTTATAATTTTATATATTCATCTTTACTGGCGCACAACGGTCAGAGCGATTGCACATTTAGACACATATGCGTATTCTAGAGGAGTGGCGTTGTAATTCGGCAACAAATTACAGAAGCTCGGTTTAGATATGACTATGATATCTTTACTTTAATAAATGATTCGCACTGCTTGCTGCCGCCCTCCGCGGTGCATTTAATGTGGAAAAGATCGGAAGAAACTGCAGGCGAAGCAGGAATAAAGTTGGAAATTGCAAGAAATTAACAATGAATTCTGGGTTGATTGTACGCCGAATTATTGTAAGGGGTTTGATTAGTCAAAATGTAATTTTTTTTATATTTGACATACTGTCCAATTTCGATTATTGCCAAAAGAATCGTGAAATGGTGTATTTAATAATGGCGCCTGGCTGAACGTCGCCTGTGAAAACATCACGCACCAGCCTACCTGAGGTGCCAGCACCAGACCGAAGCTTTTATGCTGCGCGATGGTCAGAAATGATCGAATGCACAACGACTCACAGAAGTCATGCACAATCCCCTCATGTGGGAAAACCACACAGCGCAGATCTCTACAAGAATTCCTCCATGCAAACAACAAGAATGACGGCAGAGACAGTGGCAGAGAACAGACACACACACACAGACACACACAGACACACACACACACACACACACAGGAGCAACAGGCGACACACGGTGAGCTCACCAGCGGTCAGAGTGAACAGCTGCAGCCGCACGGCTCATGTCACATGGAGGAGAGGACCCAGCCTGTCTGCTCCGGGATCCGCTCACTGACGCACAAGTCGCAGTGTGAACTCGCATCTTTGGCTCCCGGTGTAAAACACCGCACAGGAGTGGATGGTGAGGGAGGGAGGGAGGGAGGGAGGGGTTCGTGGAGTCAAGTCACCGGGAAACCGAGGCAGCACCATTTCCCTTCCGAGCTTTCAGAGTAAAATGGAGGCTGGTGCCACAGCAACAGATGAGTAATTGTAAAGATGGACACATAGGAGCAAATGTCCCACGTAGGTAAATGGTTTTGGTCCTACATCCTACACATCAGACATCCCAGGTGGAATGATGGTGTGCTCCTGTTAGTAAAGCTGGGGATGACATTGTAGGATTTCAGATTTGAAGGTCATGAACTTCTATGTAAAGTGCCTTGAGAGAATGTAGCCTGCATACAAATAAAGTTGAATTGAATATAAGCCAGTTTTTCAGCCCGGATGTCTGACTCTTTTCAGTTTCTCGCTGCGCAGTGTTGAGGATCACCGATTTATTGCTCCCGACCGACCGCCAGACATTTCGGAATAACCCTAACCCATTTCAAAGGACTCAAATTCCTTTTCCCTGACAACACCTCCCCACCATCAGACACCAAAGTGTACGATGTGCTGGTGAACACAGTGGAGCATTTAGCTGCTAAGGAGCCAGATATGTTCCTAATGAGACTCCACCACACGACCCAAGTGACTGAAAATAGCACATTGAGATGAGACCGAACGCTAATGTTGCTCTGTGTCAGTCAGATGGATAAACATAACTGTCCACTGTTTGTTAATACATTTGCAGCAACAACTTTATAAAGTCAATCTGCAAATGTTGTGTTCACAGCCGGTTCTGAGTCACCTCAAGAGGCCATGTGAAAAATCAATTACTGCATCTTTAAAAAGACATTAACATATTTCCCCCAGACAGGTTAAGTGGATATTCTGTGGCCTCATGAAGAATTCAGACCACTTCACTTTACTGTGTGTTAGATTTCATTTTATATAAATATTATCCTTTTTTGAACAGGAATTTGCAATTCACATTCCATCCATTTAATTCTGTTAAAATTCTGTGCATGTTTTCCTGACTGCGCCTCCTTAACTACGTAGGATAAATCTAGGGGTAAAAAATAGTATGAAACTACGTCTACTCATCCCAATGCTAACTCACCCTCTACATCTCGATCTCTCCCTGTTTCCACATGCATCAGGCACATCCTGTCACCAGTTTGTCACGCTCTGGACATTTTATTGACCAGTACCTGCAAACCCTTCCACCGCACTGGAGCATCAATAAGAGTCAGTGAACAGTGCATGAGCTATTCTCTAGTTCCCAACCATTATTATTTCATACACAAATGATTATATCCATCCATCCTTATATAAGTGCATGCATACATACTACAAACAAACATGCAGACAACCATACAAGAAAGGAAATAGAGATCATTCATTTCAGCAGCTGCTTAAAGCTAACAACATGTTCAGTAGATCTGATGCATTCCAAAGTTTGGGAGCTAGAACTAAAAACGTCCGGTCACCTCTGGATGTAAAATGAGTACGGGGCACAGACAAAAGGCCTTGATCAGATGATCGGAGTGGCAGACCCCCAGAGTAGGGGCTCAGCAGTTCTGTCATACGTGCAGGGGCCAGGCCATGCACATTAATGTTTCCCCTCCTCCTTTTTTTCCTTTGAAATGGTCAAAACCATCTGGATGGATATGGTGAGGCCCTGAAAACCAACTGGACACATTGAGGAAAAAAACTTGACTGGTTCAAGGTAAGGACTTCATATGTGCATTGTTCAGCTCGCGCCCACACGCAGAACCAGATTAAACCTTTTATGAGGCCTGAGAGAAAATATTAAATGCTGACGCCGTGTTGGACCCATCTCATTGTGTGTAATACAGTTCTCATGATATCAATATGCATCCAGAAACCCAGCAGTGCTCTTATGCTAACTAAAAGGCCTGAGGTTTTCTCTGTCTTTATTATTTTAATTAAAAAAACAACTTCATATTGCTGGGAATAACAGAGGCATTACATATCTGATTGATTTGTGTGACATTTAGTGTAAAGTAGCACAATCAATGCAATCAAATAAAAGCCTCCTTTTTGGCAACATGCTGTGAATAAATAAAAGCCTATTCAAAGACAGTAGAGATACATATTGCAATGCTTCCTGTTGTTACTGTTTTTTGTAGGTTCGCTTGGGAAAAACGGAACCAGAACAGATAAACCAAACATTGGCTCTATAGTGAGGACCCGAAGGGCACCAGAGATATGGCACAATTGGACATGCAGGTAGGGTGTGTAATCGTCAACCCCACTTACAACTCCTGGTCCTTTCATTTCTGTTTTTACTTATTTCTTTCCATTTATTTACTGTTGGTATTTGTATTTTCCGCAATAATGAGAGCGGAGTTAAAGACAGGACACTAACACAAAGGGGGGAATGGGATGCACATCAGTGCAGTAGAACAGTAGTTAAAGCAAATCATTGGATCCAAAGTTTGTTTTTAAAAGTTGAATGGCCTCGAAAAGAGCAGGAGGACAGCTCTCATTGTCTTGCTCTCCTTCTCTCACCCACACAAATGCACAGACTGTGTGCCATAGTCAGACTGACCTTCAGCAACACTTTGAGAAATCCTACTCGCACAGGTCATTAAAACATCCATTAGGTTTTTACCGTCTTTGACAGGCACGCAGGATTTAGCATAAAATTGGTCCAAAACATAATGATCTGGAGATACCCCAAGTTTGTTGAAATCTATCCATGCTTGTTTAGCTATTTTGCTCGCAAACACAAACACACCGTAAATGACAGTTTCACACTGAAATAAAATAACTTCAACATCCTTGAATTTTTTTAAAAGGGCTTCTGCGACAGCTCCCGTTACCTCTGTGTGGGTGGGTTGAATAATAGACAGGCATTTTTAAGAGGAAGAAAGACTGTCGCAGAGAAGAGAGAAGCACTGACACACTGCAAACTGTAAGTGATGAAACTAGAGGAAATGTAGGACACGGTGAGAAGAGGAGCCGCTTGTTACATTCAGTTCATTAGTTCATTGTTGAGTTAACAAGCTCCTGAGCTGTGGCTCTGTCATCCCTCTAGAACACGATTCTTTTTCCTCCATTAGTAATCGCTGGTCTGTCTATTCCCTGAATGACGACCTGTGTGAGGATCAATTATTCCACTGGTTGGTTAAGCTGTGGCATTTAAGATACAAATTCCTGAGTGTAATTAACGGTGAATTCAGTGAATTCATGTTGCCTTAACATCCCTCCATCTGTCCCTGCTCTGTCTACACCTCCTCTTCTTCTTTCCCCAAAGAGAAAATAGTTCCAATCCAGTGCACTGGCCATTGATCTATGATACATCTTGGAATTAATCGGTAGATAAATATATGGTCTAAAAAAACATATTTTTCCAAATATTTCTGCTAGTAATAAAAAGACCCTCTGATACTGATCATGATCAGTGACGTTATGAAGAAGCTAAAGAAGAATCCTTATATTTTGTCATATAGTTTAGTAATGCATTAACTTTTATAACCAATAACATTTGACACACACACTGTTCAGTTTATTTAGATTAACCGATCATTCATCATCCCTCTATTTCTCCTCCTGTCCTTACCTAGTGTCCTACTTTCTCCCTCTACCACTTCTATAACAATAATAACAATGATAATAATGATAATACATTATTGCAACATTTAAAAGTTAGCATTTGCCTGATTGGGGTACACAGGGTAAGCACCGCCACTCTAATACTTTTCATTGTTGAATGTTTACTGCAAAGGTTATTTCAAATCAATTGATTATAGGTGTGTGTGGTTGTGTGTGTGTGTGCGTACGTGCACACATTGCCATTAGAGATCCTACCTATTACCTGCACTCTGCCTTGGATTTCTTGTTCGTATCATACTGCTGTATGTTTAAGTGCTCATCATTTCTGGTGAGTTTGTTTCAATTAACAGAGTGAAATGTCATGATTGACTGCTGAGACTGACAAGAACATGTATCGACAGGATCTGGCTTCTAATACTAAGATGGCAGCGTTCACATCTGGGGTATTTTAGCCTAGTATCTGGATAGTAGGAGGATGAGGGGATGGGTCGTCCATCTTTATATATGGCCTATTGTTTTTCATTCACATACATCTTAGCATTACCATTAAAAAATATTATATTTTAATGTAACTGATGCAGTGCCTGTTCTACACCCTCCTGTTAAGAATGGACTGCTGCTTGAAGTGTTAATGCTCTGGAACTACTTCTGAATTATTACTTGTCATTAGTGAGTCCTCCTTAAACAATCCTACAATATAATGTGACTTTTTTTTATGTTTGTGTGTTGGACATTGTGTGCAGAGGTTTTTTTTTATAAACAATCTATGTTGCAGAGTGAAGTTAGAAAACTTTGTGTTCATCCGACCTGGTTTATCTGCAATGAAGATTTTACAGTAAATGTTTCTCATAAAATGAATCCTTGTTTGCCCATGTATTCTACTTTCTGTGTTTGTCAGATGTCCCTTCTTTGTGATTGTCTGTCCCGCCCCAATGTGTTTCATCTCCATCCAATCATCCCTGCCTCCATTTCTGTATTTAGTCTCAGTGAGCTTTGTCTGTTCGTTTGTTTGTCTTCCCAGCCTTGTTTTGTGCTCTTCTATTTTTCCTGTGGTTTTTCTTTTGTGTTCCTGCCTAGAATACCACAGTCTCAGCCAGTACATTTAAACTGAATCTTCTTCACTGCACCTGCCCGTCTTTGTGAACCATCCTACAACAATAGCCCGCTTTTAATTTGAAGGCCGACTCACCTGTTTTCCTGGCACTGTTGTGGCCTAATACAGTAGCTTGATGCAGCTATGTTGTTCCCCATGTAGACAGCAGATGAAATGAATGAGAACTCATGATTTGACACACAGATAATAGTGTGTGTGTCTGTGTGTATGTGTATGTGCGTGTGTATATGTGTGTGTGTGTGTGCGCGCTGATTAATTTCCAAAGTACTCATTCATCATTACTTTGATGAGAATTGTTTTATTATATTATCAATATTTGAGGTACATGTAGAATCAGTATAGCTACACTGTATCTACTGTAACAGAATGCAACATCTTACCTTTATTCTTACAGCCCAATATGAAACCATGCTTTTATATTACTGTTGAAATACGTGTTCTGTGATTGTGTGCTCATGAAATTGTCCTTGTGTTTCAGCAGGTCATGTCAACCCAGAGAGAACCGGATCACAGCAGTGCACAGTCCTACCAATCATTCTTCACACTCCGTCAAACCAAGCAGGGTGAAGCAAGCATCTAGAGTAATGGTCATATCTGTTTTCATGTTGGTCTTTAGTTCTGATATCAAATCAACACATTAATCACTTCCTCTTTCCTGCTCTTATTTTGTACATTTTTTCTGCTGTCATACCTCTGGTGTCAGACGTCTGTCCGAATGCTAATGCTACCATCTAACCAGTCAATACTGTCGATCACTCTGTTGAGATCATGAGATCGTTGAGGAAAACCTATTTACCAATCTCATGACTGTGTAGAACATTTCTGATTTCAGGTGAAGAACCTGTAAACAACCAGTGAGTGTATGTAAAGATGGACAGGCGCTGCCATCTTGTGCTGGTGTTGTGATTTGGAGTCTGCACATTAGTATCCAGTTCGCTCCCTCCAATCCACCTGCCTACCAGTCATGACATTTCATTTTGGTTTTGGGGGTATTATGTTTTATGTTTTGTCCGTTCAACTTCTAATGAGGTAGAATGGTTAAATAAGGATGAGATTTGAATCAGGTGCTGTCAACAGGAAATTATAACCATGATTTGGTAAAAAAAGATGCATTTGGGGTTGTCTCAGTGCGTTTAGCAAAGGTAACTTACACTTCTGTGATGGCACCATTAATGCTAAAAAGTACAAAGAAAGTTTGCTGTCCTGACTTGGCCACAACAGAGAATGTGTGGCGCATTATGAAACCCACAACACACATCAATTTGCGATGTGGAAAAACTGGAATCCGAATTAAAAAAAAATGAAAAGACTAAAATTCAAAATAGAAAAATAAGAAATGAAATATAAAAGAATACAGATAAATAGAAAGAGACATAAAAATTGGATAATGCAATGAAATATAATAGATTAAAAGGGAGTAGAATCAAGAATAAAATATAATGTGTAATATGGAAAATAATAAAATTAAGTTTTAAAAGAATATTCCGAATAGTAAAACTAAAATATAAATATGAACATGGACAAAAAGTTAATTTAATCATATTTTAAGCCAAAATACGAAGGTAGGTCTTGAGTTTACCTTGTACCTTGGTTGAGACACTACTGTGACATTATCTTTCTACAGACATCACACACACACGCACACACACACACACACACAGTGAAAGCGTTTTGCAGCTAATAATTATTGCACTTGTTCTCATTGTGATTGCAGCTGAGATCCTGATGATGATCACTGTGGCTGCCACTTCATTACAAAGAGGAGAGGAGAGACAATGCAGGCTGGTTATATCGACACTTGCTTGTCTTTTAAATTCCCTGGCAACTCCACTGTCACGAGAATCCGACTCGGCTCAGCTTGAACTGCTCATTTATTATGACAGTACGTGTCCAGAAGGTTCATTAGCACAAGATGAGTCATTATCCTGGAGTGTGAGGGCCAACACCCGTATCCACTACACTGCCAAGCCTCTTAAAGTCTCTGACATGTTTAGGGACAGTGTAAGTTACAGGAAACAAGATTTATTCTAGTCTTTGCTAAGTGGTGAGTCTTCCCGTATCGTGGCGATAATTATAAGCTGTATATGGAGTTCGAGGAAGGAAAGGGATGATAAATGCATAGGAGGTTGTTATCTGCTCAATGCAAAGCTCTTTATACCATTCACCTAGTGAGAAGCGTAAACGCTTCCTGTTCAGAAGTCACATGACACAACTGGATGTTTTCATTTACAATTTCAGGCCAAATATAATCTTACACACACAGGAACCTGACAGGAGCCACTTTTGAGTGGATTTCCTTTTCTCCCCACCGAGAGCATCAGCCACTCATGAATCATTCATGAATCATTATGGACCATACAGTGACACCTCGCTGCTGCTTTGAGCATAAAAATCAAGTAAAGCTTGATTGATCTCTGATGCTTTCATGGAAAGGTCGGCCTGCGATGCCGCGGGTCAGGAGATACTCAGTGGTCATTATATGCAGAGGAATGGTGGAGTGTTTGACAGTGGAACACAGATGGAGCCTGGAGTTCATGTCTTTGTTCAAGGAAAATAAAAGCAGCAGAAACTTCTTAATGAGTTTATCTTTATTGCTAGATGGATTATATTAAGCTGGGACCAGCCCAATTACCATCTACAGTATCTATCTATCTATTGATCAGTTCAGTAGGTCCATTCATCTCTCTATTGAATTATTTGGTCCAGAGCACGATATCATCACTGTTCACTGCCAGATATCCATCTCAATTTAAAGGGATACTGAGGCTCCCTAGAGGATGGTTCCAAATGTTTTGAAGCACATGACCTCCAAGATAGCTGAGGTCATGTTTTCTTTTCTCTCTCATGTTTTATTTATTCCTACTCAGCTCTTTTCTCATTTCAGGTACCCCCCGTACTTCTTCAGATGGCCCTAATGCTCCACTGTCATGAAAATGTAATGTGTGAAATTGACTCGGTAAAGAGCACTACAGTATGGCCACTTCATGACCTTTCAGAAATGAGCTGAGCACATGTTCACATGCTCTTGCAGAGATAATGACTGTTCCTCATTCCATCTTGAGTTTCCTCCAGTTTTTTTATTTTGTGCAGGCAGATATGCACAGCTCTTACTTCAAAACAGCACGCTGGTTAGAAATTCTGCTTGAATGCTTACAGTTTTTCTGAATTGCTCAAATTCTTGTTTGAATCAATTGCTCAGTTGTCTAAACTCATTCACTGAATTGAGCATCATTTGGACAAAACTATAAACTATCTTTACCTAGTAAAGCACTATTTGCAGATCTCAGTCCTTCCTTTTGCAAAACTCTAAACTCATCCTCATGCAATAAAACCCAGTTGTCACTGTGATGCATAATGGTAACAACAAGTGGCAAAATATGAACACAAATGAAACACGTGTGTCATCCATTGAACACAACGATTCAAAATTTATCACACTTGTTTCTCATCATGTCATGACAACATGACAACCAATATTTCAGAGTGCAAGCAGTTTGGTCCTGCATGCTCATGACAACAGTGGATCAGAGACACAGAGGACGAGTGCGTGTAAAAGCAATATAAGCAATAGAGGAGTTTTTCTCCACATTGGTGAGGAGATGTGTCAGGGCTAGATACGGCACACTAGGGCAAATATAGCGTGTGATGTGGATGAAGGTCTGTGGCCTGACCCAGCCCAAAGACTGGATGACGCTCAATGAAGCTCAATGATCAACTGTGTAAAGTACTTTATTGTGACCAATAAACATTTCTCCATGAGCAACATGCCTTGACCACTGTGTTTGCAATTTTTTGGTGTAGTGTTTACGTAATGACAGCTCAGCAGATTTTCTATTTTGACCGATTCGTGCAAGATCTGACAACATTGTTTGGTTTTGAGCACATGTGAAACTATTTTGAGGCGATGGTATGGTTTTGCAAAAAGAATCTGAAGTTTTGTGAATGTAGTTTGAGAAAAGAGTTTTGTGATTAGAATTCTGAGAATGTGTAACAATTGTGAAAAACTGTAAATTAATCTCTCTGAATGCTTTTGATTGCAGCTTGATTTCGCTATACCTTTACCATGAAGGGACAAATCAACAAATTGGTTGACCAATTTTATAAAAAAAAACCTTTATTAGACATATTTTGTTGCATTAGGTTACATAATTCCTCGAGTGAAGGCTCTGACAGTATGATATGATATAAAATTTCACCAAACAGCGTCTGCAGTCATTTTCTTTTTTCTGACTCCCCTGGTTGGAGGGGCAGCACAGCGTAGTTTAGCTGAGAAGTAAAGATGGCTCAATCAGGTTGAGTTCATTTCAAGACTTCTTTCAATAAGGGATAGTGACTCAAAACATGAATGGTTGCGCCGGTGGTTAAAGGGTTAAGCGGTGCTGCAGAACATCACCTTGTCACATGACATTAGAACCTCACGGGAGCGAGGTTTAACGGCTTCATAGATCATGTTTTTAATGTCAGGTTTCATTTCTTCTTGCTTTGCTTGGATTATGATGACCCTTGGTTTTATTCTCAGGTCTACGGTCCCTAAATCAACAAAGAAATGAAAACCGTGATCTCTCTAAAGATGTTGCTCTAGCAGATATTTTATGTGTGACTTAATCCCTATACACTCATTGTCCTCCATGTTTTCATCAAACATTTCTTACATTTCATTTCATGTGGGTCAAAACACTGATGTAATCTTCTGGCCTGAACAACATGTTTTAGTGGAAGTAATAACTCAAACAAAGTCAGATAAATTAAGGGTGACATAAATACAGAAGTTATAAAAGCCATCGTTGTGAGCTCACTGACACAACAGGACGGAAACGTTTTATACTCACATGCTGTTCATGTTGACCTGATGTCAAGTCAGTCCAAGTGGAAAACCAATGTCACTAACTCCCTGCAGCTCTTGGCCACCCAAGAGAGGGAGTCTATCCTCTCCACAGTCTCCAAAGTGCTGCTCATTGTGGGAACTGTCGGGTTTATCTATATTAAATACGATTTTAAGGTCTTGACCTTCTATGTAAAGTGCCTTGAGATAATGTATATTGTGATTTGGTGCTATACAAATTGAATTGAATATACACCAAAGATGCGGCTTATGGAATGGTGGCATCTAATGGGATGGAACTATGAAACCCATCTGGAGTGAAGGCTCACACATGTGCTGTATGTGCTACACCAGGGCTAAACCTTCACCATTGATAAAGGTGTGAAAGTCTTCACACAGCAAATGTGAGGAGGGCATAATTATCCAACCATCTCAGCCTCTGACCCTCTCATCTCGTCCCTCTGGTGAGTCTCTCATGTTCATCCTTTCAATATGAAAGAATGAGGAACACGCTCTGTATTATTTATAGTTCATTAACACTTCACAGACATGCAGCTGAATCTCTGGGTGACATTTGAATATGCAAAGAAAAAAGAAACGAGAAATACACTAGATAGGTGCCAGCGTTAACTCTTATCTTTGGAGACCAGATGTACATTATAATTGCCCGTCCAGAAGAGAGAAGACAGTTTGCATTTAACGAAACCTTTAAAAACGATAAGCTATGCTAACCATGTCCATGACACCAGCTCTGTTCTTTACACACAAGTCTTTTGGGATTATGGAATTTCTGGCTCATTTTCTGGTTCTCATTCTGCTGTAACGGTGGTTTGTGTGTGTTTCCCGTTCCCAGCTTTGCCTCCTCCTCTGACAGTCTGTTGGCTGACCGTGACCTCCGGTTCCTGCTTCTCCCTGTAAACTAGTCCACAAATCATCTAGACCATCACCTAGATCTGGGTGTGACCACCTTTTCTTCACCAGAACCTCTCTGTACCTTGTAGTGATGTTGTTTTGCCTACATATTATTGTTGTACCTGCCTGCTCGTGCCCTAACGCTGCCTTGTCTCACCCTGCCTCAAGATCACCTGGTTCAGTCACTCTGAGCCAGCTGAGTCTCCTGGATTCCACTGTACAATCACCCTGACCTACCCTCCTTCATTTCCCCCCACTGGACTCTTTGCCCGTTCTCCTGGACTCTGTATTCCCCTGCACTATTGCCCTTTTGCACATTGGTTTGATATCTGGGTTTGTTATTGCACTCTACTCTCGTGTTTGGTACACGTTGCATCGCTTGCCGGTTTAAATCCTGTCAAAGTAATGATATTGAAATTAATTCTCTCTTCTCAGCCCTGGAAAACAAGCTATTTACCATATTCCCCCAAATGTAGAACTATTCTGTTAATTACAACTTAACACAAGATTCAAAAGTAGTTTTGAGTGTGTTTCAGAAGTGCGCTCCATAACAACACCAAACGGACTACAGCTAAATCAAGGGCACCACTTTTCTGTTTAAATGAGTATATGTACAGGATCCCTGTTACAAAAACTAGAGAATAAACTAGAATGGCACTCAGTAGAGCGAAGACCCAACAGTCTCCTCATCAAACAAATTTAAATTGATAGATGCAGATTTTTATGTGGTGAATATCAGTCCTCCCAACATACCACTTTTTTTTTATCAAGATCCATGAATTCTGAAAAATCTTGCAATGTTAAAGAAAGCCCCCTGATTTGCATTTGCACTAAATTTCAATGGGTTCTTCCCTGACACACTTCATCATTCCAATACATTTTAAAGTAATCTGTCCTGTTTTTGCACAATGTTGCTTAAAGACAAAAAAATCAAGCATAAAACAACAAGCAAACAGACAGACAGGGGTGCACATATTGGCATAGATAGAAATAAACATAACTGTGATGTCATAGTAAACTGACAAACTGTGAAGTGCACCCTGTCATCACTGCAGCATGGTAATAAATGAAACCAAGGTTTTCAGATGCTGTTAAGTTGCCCTAAAATAAAAATACTCATAATATCAATTACATGAAGTGAATGTCTCCTTTTAGTTCGAACAAAGGACGAGGTCGTGAGGTCACTAAAGTCAAACAGCGGAGTATGAATGTGCACAGCAAGTTCAAGGTCAATGCAACCAAACAGTAGGTAGTGACCACACATAACCTCTGAAGCAAACCTAATCAACACTTTGGTTCCAATTATGTGAAAACAGACTGCATTAAATTAGAGAGGAGGAGCCAGTTGCTCCCAGAATCCTTCGTTACACTGAGCTGAATATTGACTCGAGCAGGGGAGTGGATCCTCTCGGCTGGGTCAGGGCTGACAGATTCTCGTGGCGAGCAGGGCAGGCTGCTCTCTCCCCTGATGTTTGGTGTAATAACCTCTTCATCGCTCGCACCTCTTCCACAGCCTGCAGCTGTGGTCTTCCTTCTCCCCCTCCCCCAGTCAGACATTAATACCACTTGACATGCTCGCACACCGCAGTGGCTTCGTCTGCAAAACCCCACAGAGGGGTCTGTCAAGTGCCAAGCAGAGCAAGGACTTATCCTGTCGAAACACTGAGCTCTGTGTTCCTGCATTCTGCCTACATGCCTATTTTCTTACATATAATGCGATGTAAGATGTCTAAAAAATGTCTGCATTAAATCTATTTAATTTAGTAGTTTGAATAAGTCTTTGTTACTTAAGGGGCAGCAAGAAAACACACTTGAATCTCTATCTCTTTATAGCACGTTCAAATACTCCTTAATACTCTTCCAAACTGTTTTGCCAGTTATGTTGTGATGGCAGTGACATTGCCTGAATGGATTACAGTCAGAGGTACAGTTTATAATGAATGAAGTTAACAGCAACAGAGTCACCGGGTGGTTGAGCTGCATGGTGGGTGAACAAAGCCCACAACTGTCACACATGACACCGAGGTTTGTTTCCTCAATTATGAATTATGAAAGAAGAGCAGTTTTATTTATGGCATTGAAAGATTGTGGTTTGGGTTCAATCTAAGTCAAACTTAAGGGCTGAATCAGGGATTAGACATTTGATTAATACAAAAATCTAACCCAGAAATACGTAACATTCAATTTGCAAGGTGTGTAGCAGCAGTAAAATGGTGTCGATGGAGTGGCTGAACAAGACAATGTGGAGATAGACTTTCATATGACACTGTGCAGTAAAGAAAAACTTGTACTTCTATCTGCATTCAAATAATATGACTTAACACTTAAATTGGTATTAAACAGGAAGTGAGAGTTCAGACAGGACGTCACTATATTACATACAGTGCGTATTAAGTCTAAATGCAGGTAATACAATGTTGTTCTTATCTCCATGTGGAGTTTGAACGTTTATAAAGATGGACAACAGTGCACCCACTGCTAGAAATAAGCAAAAATACCCCGGATGGGAACACAGCCTTCTTGCACAGATGACATCATTTGGGATGGAGCCCTGGTAGGGAGGTCCCACTGATGCACATGCTTGACCAATCGTCTCAGCTGTCAATCATTTTAACAACCACCGGTGCAGAAAGAGATACCTAGAATGACAGACAACTCATCTTTAAGAAAAAAGTATTTTGTGTGACTTTTTAGTTTGATCCATGTCCCATCCCTTAACATAGAGGAGGCAGGATATCTGACCTTTACCCTTCAGACACACAATTTGTAAGGTGAGAAGTTCTACTATTCAATTTCCAATCGATGGGACAAGGTATATTTTGTCTTTTATGCACAGCTCTAGTTTTCATCTGAAGTTGTGTTTCAGTAATTTTAGTATTCATTGAAGGAATATATTTTTCTTTTTGCCTCTTAAATCAATTCCTCAGTACAATATCTGCCACTTTCAAAGCCTTTTCTTCCCCAGCTCAGTGAGAACTTTATCACTTGATGCTCTGCGGGTGGTGTATTGAGGCTTTGTGACAGTGGCCTCCTGCTGATCAGTCAGAAGAGCCTAACAATCACAGCAGAGCTGCGGGAAATTGCATGTCGGGATTATTATTCATTGTGGGTTCATTTTTACAAGCCACTTGTTTCACATTCGACATAGTAATTTAGTCTATATGAAATATATTTATGCAGATTTAAAGGCATGATTTTAGCTTCCAAAGCCAGTACAGGGTAACTAATAATCGCGTTGCTCACTGTTCACTGCTCACCTCACCGATGAGGTGTTGCAAGAGCTTCTGAAACAACAGGCAGACAAAAAAAAATCATTATGACCTGTCAAATTTTTTTATTGGGGTCGACAGTGATGAAGAACAAGAAGTCACATGAAGCACTCTGTATACGGTAAAGAAGAAAGTCGGTATTAAACATGGAGGCCAAAGATGTGAACATTTATGGTTTAATTTTTCTCCTCATATGTTTTAACACGCAGACCGTTTACAGTACGACCCCTCAAGTTTAGATACATACAGATGTGTCACCCCAAATACTACCTCAATGTCCCTCCACTGAATACCTCTGTCGCAGCTGTCTTCCATTTTTTCACCAGATCACTCCTGCCAGCCCCTTCACCTGTGCAACATTATGAGGAATGTTGATCTACAGTGACACAAAGGTCGCACTGAGTTCGGATACAGGTCACATACTCTTCAGACTGAGGTAAAAAAAGAAAAAATGATTGGGGCCACTTGGGCCCACTGTGTGAATGCAGTCAGAGAATGGTTCTGTGCCACTGATTTCACCTGAAGAGCTCTGACAGAGCTTTCTGTAGGTTTAGTCTGCTATATCACGCTCAGGGGCTAAATAAAGACATTTGCTATTAGTTCAGACAGATCAGTGACCATCACTCGTCATGGGGCCATAAGATCCCATCCTCATCTTACATTGCTCTGGGGCACGGCACTCATGAAACACTGACATTTACTTTGAGATCTTGCTGTGTTAAAGACAAATGTTTGAGTGTGTTAAGAGAAGTGTACATTTATACATTCTTATTCCCTCGACGTTCCTCCACTCTGGATTCTGATCCATCCAGCTGTTGTATTCTGCTGCAGCCATGTCACCATCAGCAACACGAACAGCATTCATTATTAATAAAGTACAAAAATGAATAAAAAACATTATAAACAGCAGGATGTCATTTTCCCTAGGGTGAGTTCTACTTAGTGATTTTTGTAATTGGAGTCTGTAGAGCAGAGGTGGAGAAGCTTTTTCCTCGGTGCATGGGAACATGTAATTATTATTATATAACTCAAAATAAAACGAGAAAATGTGAGGTTTCCTCAAGTCATGGGTTAAATTTGTAAAAAAAATTATATTATTTTCTACAATGGTAAGATTCCATTGTAAGGAACTCTATGGGGGCTTGATAAAGGTCTCAGTCAAATACATGAAGAGATAGAAGAGATGATATGAACTATCCTGTAATGTTTTATTTGTAAGATATATGACTGATGTGAGTAAGAGCTCACCAGGCTGCCTTGTCATTCTGATACAGCTGCTCCTGAGGAATATAAGCTGTTTTCAGACAGTAAAATTCAAAAGTCGGGATGCACCCTGGACAGGTTACATCCCAGGGCCGACATGAGCTGCCCTCAGATAATGTCCAGACATCCACCAGAGGGGCTGTATGTGAAAACACTAATGGCAGGTTCAGAGGCTCCGGACATTCTCCAGAGTTTTACCCCAGGTAATATGTCCGGAGAATGTCCAAATGAACCCGTGTGAGAAACCAGCAAGAGATCCTCTGAAGGATTCACCTCAATTGAGTGGGTGAGTCGAAGACATTTCTAATACGTGACAGATGCTTATCTACATTTTACAAGGCGACTGGCTAACATCCCAGATTTCGAAATGCAAATAATAAAGGTAATAAACAATGCAGTTTTGAACACGTTGGAAGTTTTGTCTTTAAATCATGTAGAAGAGAACACCACGGGGTTGACACAGCGGCTGGGTAGATTTAAGGGTTTGAAGAATGGGTGAACTCATCTTTGATGTGTCAACTGCTAAACCAGCCGCTGGGACACACACTTTATATTTACGGTCTATGGTTACACAAAGATACTCATCTGCCAATAAATAACCCAGAGAAACAGGCAGTGAAACTGAAACGTCAATGACTTGGCGTGAGTCGTGAGTGAAGACAGGATTATTTTTCTCAGCGAGTCTTGGAAACGTGTTTCGTGAAAAATTTCCATCTGCGATGTGAGAAGCTTCTGTTGAGGCTGTCAGTGGCATTACAATGGTGCTGCTCCAACAGCTTCAGAACACCCTCATGAATATCAACAGACTGTGAAAAGACCATTGTTATTCTCATGAGTACATTTCTTGCCTTGGCCGGCTATTTATGACAATAATTTCATTCAGAAGATGACAAAGTTTTAAGGGGATATAATGAATTAGACATGTGTTGCGACCAGACGGCCTGCATTTAACTATTCTGCATTATCTCATGAGACCTTGTTCTCCCATATATGAAGAGGAGCAGATGGATGAGGACTCTAATCCTTCCTTCTGCTCGCTGCAATCTGTTATTCATAGAGAAAATGGGGAAGATGTTTTTTGGCATTACCCCAGAAGGAGTGTACCACAGAAAAGCTATTAGCAAATACAGGCTTTCATAATATGCCAGAGTAAAGCTGATTTGGGTTAATTAAAATGTGTTTACAGACTCTGCTGCTGTAGTGAGGACTCTCAGAAGAGAGATTTCAAAGAGAACGATCACACGATCACAATCAAAGCAGTGGAGGATGAGACTTCCTGACTTCTGATCGTTCTCATGGTTCCAGGAGTAAAAGTTCACTTCAGTTTACTCAGAGATGGAGCACTTCCATGACCTGTATCACAAGAACCCAAAATGATGAAAAACACAGTTACAAAAAAATATCTTTGATTAAAGAAAAATAATTAAATACGATTTCCAAAGAGCATTATGATGGAAAAAGCAATGAACAAGCAAAAATTTTAATTATCTCACATTCACCAAGAACATTCACCGATCAGCCTCAAAATTAAAACACACACATGCACACGCACACACATGAACACACACAGTACTGTCTCCTTGTTATGATTTCCTAGAGCCTTATAGGCCCTGTAAGTGTATTAACATGGGAAATCTCAGATCGGATCTCAGTTTGCTGCTCTATGCTCTATACGCAAATAAACATTTTGAAAGTGGTGGACAGTTTTATCTGAAAAGAGAGGACAGAAACCCAAACCCACAAAACCCTGTGGGACGATGGAGAGGTTAACCAATTTCTGAGGTACAAGCACAATGGTGGTTGATTTCAGACATGTGGGGACAGCAGTCACGGATATTAGTGGTAAATATCCACATCCCAACCCAGCATGATCATCCAAGTTAAACAAATAATGCTTTCTACTCTGGAGATTTGTCCAGGGCAAAGCACAGTGTGCCTATGAAAATATATAATTATTGAAATAATTAAAATATATGTATCATAAATATGTATATATCAGTATGTGAGATGATTTTTTTTTATTAGAGGAACAGAAGAAATAGGAGGAACTGTTTGAACAATTTTGGGAAATATGCTATTTTGTGTTCTCTGAGGGTGAAGTGATTGATTGAGTCTGTGTGGATTAGACTCAATCAATCCACTCAATCAACCCTCTTGATTCTTTTTCATTTAGTGTGAACTCAACTTTACACGTAGATCAGTCCTCTTGTCTCACTCTTGAAAAGAAAGCAAACACACATATTTCCACTAATTTCTTTATATTAAGTCCAAACTGACCACATCAGGTTTGTAAGTAGTACTGCTGTGACTGCATATAAAACACTTTGGTATCAAACTGTTATACAGCCCACGTACATCACTTCAGAATCTGTTGTACTGGTACATCACAACACAGACATGGAGCTTTCTAAGTGTCTGGCAGGAGCAGATGGTGCAGCGAGAGAACAGTGTAAAACCCTGAATAAAGTTTTAATGGTATGGAAATCTATGAATTATTGAATGGATGGATGACTCACTAACTCTTCTAACATTGTCTTCATTGCTTGTTAATTATATAAAGCTTTCACAAATGCTGCACGATGACAGGAGTTGAATTCTCCGTCTGTGGAAAAAACTGCTTGCCCTCCTCGACCACGTCTTGGCTGCGGGAATTAATGTAATTTATGAAATTGGAGAAAGATCAAATTCAACATTGTTGGATCAATGGAAACAAAGCAGCTTCTTGTGTCTCACTTTGAATCAAAGCAACGTTTTCCATTTACAAATGCAGTGCCTGTTCTAAACTTGTCGGTTCTCTTGGCCTGTGGTGATGCTCTGCAGCTAGTTCGGAATTATTTCTTGTGATTAGTGAGTCCTCAACAAACAGTTCAAAGATATGCTGTCGCTTTTTATTGTTTGTGTGCAGAGCCTATGATCCAGAAGTGAAAAGTTTATCCTACCTACTTTACCTGCAGTGAAGATTTTACGCTAAGTGTTTTTCATGAAAAGAAACAGAATTTGCTTTAATTAATTTGTGAGGCTTCTCTATAAGTTTGAATGGTTTACCTAACTGGTGTTATTTTTTTGGAGCAATCAATACAATCCCAAGTTCACAACTTGCAACTCAAATACAGCTTGATATGCAGCACTGCAGCAACAGAACCAACGTTGAGCTTTTATTTTGAAGAAAAATTGCTGTTGAGGAAGTGATTGTATGATTGGTGTTGCCATGTCAGAGATTTTTGGGTTATTTTGACCTGAAGTTTCACCCATTTGCAGGCCATTGCTGTAGTTTACCTGAGGACGTAGAAGAAGAAATGTTCTTGGTCCTTAGGCTGACTGACATGACGCTACCCCACCCCCACTGACTGTTACAGGCCACTGGTCGCCTGTTTATTCAGTTTTTGTTCAAACCGACAGATTGCATGTACAATCTGCACTGCTCTTTCAATACACATGCCAAGTGTGAGGTCAATTAGTTTAATGATTCTCGAGATATGCGTTCCACATAGAGACAGAATTAGTAGGTACATTTGTACAATTATTTTGTAATTATTCAATACATTCAGTAATAGGGTTCATTATATGTATCTATCACTACATTTCTGGGGGGTAAGAGTTGACAATAGTGGGGTATTGTAACTATACCTGCATGTGCTTACCATTTGGTAATAAAAAAAAAGCAAATACTACTCAATGCTGTGCTAGGTATGGAGCATATGGTTTTAAATGGTGATAAATGTGGAGAGCAACTCAGTGTTTGTCTGATGACTTCAGATTTTCTTTACTGGAGAGTCATCACATTATGCAAAGTGATGCTGCAGTCCTTGACTGGAATTGCACGCAGCAAAATATTCCCTCTGGGTAAGGACTATAGCAGAATGCAGTACAGCACTAAATACTTTTCAACTGGCTTATTACATTACAGTACACATGGTGCATCATAATGACTCGTAAACAGCTCAGGTGAATACCATCAGGATTGTAATGGACATTGTATTGATATGTAAGAGCAGGTTAACAGATTGTGTTGTCAAGATAAACTATGTAAGGAAAGAATGAATGAGAAGCACTGAGTAAAGGACCAATCGGCCTGGATGTTGCATTTAAAAAGTACAATGTGATGTCTTTAAATTGTTTTCTTCTAACCAATAGTCCAAAAATCATTTTATATTTAGTTTACAATTGTATAAAACAGAAAGAGAAAGCAGGGGAAGCTGGAAACTAATCGCAACTGCCTTAAAAACTTAAAGGTACAGTGTGTAGAATTTTGTGATATCAAGTGTTGAAATTGCATGTTGCAGCTGAACACCCCTCACCTCACCCTCTCCTTCCAAACATGTGGTAGCTTCAGTTGTCATAAAAACTCAAAAGGTGTTTAGTTTGTCCAGTCTGGACTAATGTTAAAAACATGGCGGCCTCCGTAGAGAGGACCTCCTCCATGTAAATATAAAGTATTTCAATATAAAGGGCCTTTTCTGGGCTTAAGAAAACTACAATTCATACAATTTAGATGAAACAAACTAGTGAAACCATCATGAGGATTATTCTACATTAAATTTCTGCCAATAGATCCCTTTCACCTCAATCTTACACACTGGACCTTTAAGTCTCAAATTTCATAAAACATCATTTAACATTAAGCAACAGTTAAGTATGTATTTCTGATTAAACTAATACAATTAATTTGAATTATTACAAATAACAACAATTAATTAGTATTGACACAACCTCTGGAAATAATCACAGAAGTCTTGATGGCTAAGTCCTCCTATTAAAAATAATATAGTTCCTAAAATCATGGTGTAGGGACACAGTAGGTGAGTGTGGGTTAACTATAGGCCCCCATAGAGTCAGCCCATGTGTGGCCTTCAGTTATATTTTTCCTTTTGGAGCCAGTGATGGTATTTCTGTGTGTTGACCTCACCCGGTCCATTATGTGACTCCATGCACAAGTTGTGTGGTTCGTGTGCTGGGTTTACTGAGAACTCACCAGAAACACTGGTTCTACGCTTTCACAATCAGATCACGCCTCCACTCCTCCTGACTTTCAATTCAAAAGAGCTAAAGAGTGGACATAAAGAGTTTACATTTGACAAGAGCGAGTCTGTCAACTGTGTCTAACTCGAGAGAAATCTGATGCACTTGTGGCATGTGTGGCAGTTTGCAGCATCCTTGACCCTGTTTGACTGCACTGATATGTGGTTGATTGTTCAACCACCTGACTGTAAAACTGACTTCTCGTGTCTTTGTAACTGCACCTTCGTTAAAATGCAGAGTGCCTGCACTTTATGTGCTTTCCGTTTATGTACAAGTCACATGGCACTGTGACATCAGTGTTTGCTTTTTGGAGATGGATGAGTTGGTGTAATACGGCTCTGGAGACAACACACAGTAACCTCTATGGAGCCTCTACATTCATGGGATCAAACAGAATAGATTATGGACTTAGGAGGATACATCTATAAAATGGATGAGCACACAGCTTGTACAAATATACATGATTTCCAGAGCATGTATCCAAGTTGACTTAAATCCTATTACTTTTCAGCTGGTGCCACCATGAGATTTACATTTCTCATTTTAAGTGAAGTGTTTTGATAACTGTTGGATGGTGTGTCATGATGTAAGGTGAACACTTTCCTGCTCCCCTTAGCATGAAATATTATCATCATCTAGTCTAAATTTCAGTTTGCCTATAGCACCAAAGGGATTATGTCAATACTAAGTGTTGTGCATGTAAGGGCAGTTTAAACTGTGACTCTATTAAAACCTGCAAAAATTTAGAAATGACTAAAAAGTGCCAAATTAGATTTTACGTTGAGTTAACAACAAAGAGACTCTTTTTGACAAAAGGAATACCACATGTAAAGCCACTGACTAAGAATTCATTTTATTGGATGCATTTCATAAATGCTCACCAGCTTGTAGTGTGATTCATCTAAACATTAAAAGAAAGTAAACTCAGTCTTCTTTGCTGCAGGCTTGGCTGATGAGTATGTACTGACCCACTGTTTTGTCTGTCTGTTGAGTTGTTGAGAAGCCTCGTCAGGGTCCAACACAATAAAAATAAATAATGCGTCTAAGTTAGTCATCAAAAGAAGATGAAAAGTGTTTTACTGTCATAAATCTTTTTTTTCAGAGCAGTCTGCTTGTGGATTTGGATCCATGTTGGCAGGCATTGGGATCAATTAGGTTAATACATCATGTACATGTAAGATCAAAGTTAATGGCCAGTTTCTTAACCATTGGGGTTGGCTTTGTGTTAACAGTTGGAGGCATTGCTCTCTTTGCAAGTTATATTGCCAGCTGTAAAACAATAAAGACCAGTCACATTCAAATCGCTTTCACACTTGAGTAACACTAGTAGTAGAAAAATTGTTTGCATAAAACTGACGGCATTACTTCTGATCCCGTGCTTATATTTGTTTTTTCAGAGGGAACTCAGGTAGAGAACAAGATGCAGATAACTAACGCTTTTCATTCTGACAGCGCTGCCATGCAGGTGCATTCCAAACGGTAAATGGTTTGTATTTATATGCACTTTTCTAGTCTCTATGACCGTTCTACAGGACGACCGCTCTACCCCTCAGCCGCAGCTGCCCAATTCCAACAGCTCAGACACTCCATCACCAGGCATCACGTCTCTCCTGGTAACATGAGAACGCTTGAGTGCTACTCAATGGACACTGAAGAAGTGCTTCTTTAATGTGGTGAGTGCTGACAAAGCAAGTGGTGAAAATGTAGCCTGTATCCTCAACAGACATTGTGCTCTGTGTTACCTGATTATGAGTGTTGAGTACCATCAGCATGTTTTATCTGTAGTACATGAAAGCCAATACTCAGGACAATTTAGTGTAGCAAAAAAAATGATCAGCTCATTCTTCTGCATTTATTCTGCAAGTACTGGCAGGTATCATTAACTGCCTACATAAGGTCAGATCATTTCTTATAGTACACTGTGATGGCTCCTAGTATGTGGAATGCTCTGGCTATGCTTAAGATTTCTAAGCCGGGGCAACTGGGACATATATTTAGATGACCTCATTGTGTACACCGCCACTTGTGAGGAGAGCATTGACAATTCATTGATCATTTGTCACTCACATTAAATTTGGTGTGAGTTTGGAAAGCCACTGTCACCTATTGTACTTGGGGGGGTTGAGGCAAAAGTCCACAGCAATATGGAATGCCCTGCAATCCATCTACTCTGAGAGCCCTTTGCAGTTTCTTAAAGGGATGGTGAAATTGAAAATGATCATTATCTACTCACCCCAATGCCGATGGAGGGGTGGGTGAAGTTTTTGAGTCCACAAAACATTTTTGGAGTTTCAGGGGTAAACAGTGTTGCAGCCGAATCCAATACAATTGAAAAAATGAGTGACCATACTGCTCGTGTGGTGTCATCCAAGTGTCTGGATTGGATTCAAAACAAGGTAATTTCCAACAAGTTTTAGGTCTAAATGTCCGCTGATATCTTCTGACGAAGTGCATTCAGGGACCCTCAGAAATACTCAGCCACTTCTGGTGGACTTTTAGGCTTAAAACACTGTGGAAATGACCTTGTTTCGATTTGAATGAGAGTGATAAGTTTGAGTATAAAGTCCCTCCTAGTCCACACACTTGTGTTTGCTGCCCCTGATCTCTCCAAACCATTCTAACAGCAGATAGATGCCAATGAGCAGGGGCCATATTGTTGCAGGAGGATGCTAATGTGGTGATCACCCAATTTGCTATATTTTATGTAAGCTCACCAAGCACAAAGTCAAATACTCCACAGCTGATAAGAAATAGATGCAATACTGTTTAAATTTGAATGATACTTTGGATCAAATTTAATTGACTTCCTCAGTAAAAGGTGATACTCACGGCCACACTCATTTGTTTTGACTGAGCACTGACAGATTATTTCAAAATGTAAGTGCTGACTTGTTTCTATTTAAATTGGCTGAGAGGGTTTGTCATAACTGAACTTTTAAAAACAATTCACACATGAGTTTTGTTGTAAAACTTACCTGTATAAAGTCATGACCATACGATACTAGTGTAGTCAGGCTCAGATAGGTTGACTTTTACTGGAACATCCTGAGCCCTTTTGATTGATATCGTCTGAAATCCCAGAATTCCATATATGAACAAAAGGCTAACACTGGACCTGAATAATGGTCATAACTGAGGAATGACGGGCATCCAGAATGTGAGAGAGAGAGAGAGAGAGAGAGAGATCTAATTTTAGAACGTTGTGATAAGCGGTGCTCCCTGTGGGACAGGGTGATATCAAAGGAATGCATGCTGACTCTGTTGCCATGGCGATCATAATTCAGCTTGGAATTTGCCTAATTAGATGGCAGGGATGTAAAAAAGAGAAATAGAAAAAGGAGTGACATGAACTGAAGTCATCATCATTACAGCAATGGGCATCAATAGCTCCTACCCAGCTGAGACACTATTCACAAGGAGTAGTGGAATGGTTATCCTCTCTCAGGGCAAGGGGGTGGAGGACAGAATCACAGCTCACTGCTCCTTCTAAACAGTCCTCATCCAATCCAGTCACAAGTTAGGAAATCCTGGCTGTATCTTATTGCCAGGTTTTGATTTCCAACAAAACAGAGGTGTAAATTCCTTCTTCCTGCAGAGACAAAAAAAATAGAGGAAGAAACTGCTGAAAAACACCAGCTCAAACATAAATGCGAAGTGCTGTAAGAAACTCGAGCAGAGACTGACGTACACATACAATAAGTCCTGAGGCAGAAATATTCCCTATGAAGCTGCTGGGTTTTCCTTCCTAACTCAAGCTTGTGCTCCCTCATTTATCTGTGTCAGGTTAATTCATATTAAAAAATGAATGAATAATTGATTCATTCATTAGCTGGATGTGACATCCAGAAGAGTTAATAAAATGTAATCTCTAAAAATGGGTCTGGGAAGATTTTCCCCGGTGCAGTAATTCATCATCTGGTTCCAGCTTTACATCATGTTATTAAATTCAGACTCAATGGTACAATATTCATCAAGTGAAAAACAGAGCAAGAGGTCTAAAGTAGCCATGTATAGTACAGAAAATAAGCTCCATTGTGTGTTTAGCCACATTTGGCTTCATGCACGGCTTCAAGGTCTCAAAACAAAAAGGTATCATAAGCGTTTGTAGAAATAGTATGAATGTCCGATTTTTACTGCCCTCTTGCTGCTGTAATGTTGCACATTTCCCACCTATGGCATGAATAAAGGATTATCTTATCTTATTTTGTTATCTAATCACAATCTACAAAATGTTCATGTATGCTATAGAATTGTATTTTGCCAGCAGGCTGCAAGGAAGGAGATATTATTCCAATCTGAAAATATATATCTTACATTAATGAAACAGATAAACTACTGGGTCTTATCTGTATCTGACATATATCATTTAAACATGTCTATATTTCTTCTTTCCTTCCTCAAACTATATTATTCTTTGTGATTAGTACATTCTTTTATCTTATCTTTATGTCGAGGAGATAGGAAGCATTTCACAGCACGTTGTTCTGTGTATGGTTGGTGTATGTGACAATTAAAATAAATATTCTGAACTGGAGTATCAATGAAATAGTTTAAGGGGGGGGTCATGTATAATAGACGTCAACATTTTTAAGTATAACATAAATCTACCCTCAAAGTTCATACTGTTCAAGGCTGTATGTGTGCATATGAAGTGCTGTTTAGTTCTAAGTGCTTTTCTTTGCCCTCTTCCACCCCTGCACCCATTCGTCGAGCGTAGTTGTGGCTCTGGGTTAAGCTTGAAGTGCTGGTCAGCTCCACTCCGTCCCACCACGAGCCCTGGAGGCAGATTTGTTCTAATGGGGGAGGGAGACTCTCTTCTCATTCACCTCTTCACTGAAATGTCAACATGAAAATAAATATGACTCCCTCGATCCGCTTGATGTCCCTCCTCTGGCCGCATGTTCCCGGCCTCCCTCTAATCCTCCCCTGCCGTCCTGCGTGTCCCAGAGCTCACCCCGCCTCCCTCTAATCCTCCCCTGCCATCCTGCGTGTCCCAGAGCTCACCCCCCCTCCCGAGTCCTCTGACTCCCTGCACCCCGCATACACTGGAGCCCACCACTCCAAGCTGCACTTTATCGTCATCCATTCCACCCTCATCCACACTTACTATTGGAGACTCAAATATGAGATACGTTAGGAAGAAAATCTCTTGCTTTTCAGGCCCTAAAGTGGATGTCATTACGGACAAGGGCGGCTGTGGCTGAGGGGGTAGAGCAGTCGTCCTCCAACCTTCGAATACCAGCCTGTGCCGAAGTGTCTTTGGGAAAGATGCTGAACTTTCATTTCAACTTCCATCCTTCTGCAGATGGCACTCGTAACTCTCTTTTTATCTCAATGAACTCTGTTAACTCAGTACTCTTAAGAACTGCATCAATGACCTCAAGCTCATGCTGGATGACCCAAAGCTTTGTCAGACTGAAGTAATGATGATTGGCCCTGATTCAGTTAACACCAATACAGCTAAACATCTGGGCTCTCTATCTTACAATATCAATCAAAACGGACAAAACCTCAACATACTCTTTTATGACAAACAAACATGTTAATAAAGTTGTCCAGTCATTTTTTCTGCTACTCAATTTTACCCAAAGGTAATCTCAACATTGTGGTACAATAAATAAATAAATAAATAAAACAAATGGAGATGGGGAAAAACAAGATGGGACCTGGACCATGTTAAATATTTTTTCCCAAAGATGGTTTCTGTTGTTTTAGGTAACACTTATCACACTGATGTATGTTCATGTTCATGTTTCTGATAAGTTTGGTTTTAATTTGTTATTTAATGCTATGAAAAAATTGGGTATAAAGTCTGACAAATGAGAAATCAATACCATGGCTTCTCTCCAAAACTGACAGATAAAATGTTTCTGTAGACGTTTGAGTTCACTCTGCTGCTCTACCATTTCGATTTACATCACCTGCAGCAGCCATGACACCACCTCCTCCGAGCATCTTAGATACAATTGGATCATGAGCAGATCCACTCCTTCTCCACACTTTTCTTTTAATTCTGTGTGGTAGATTATTATAAAGTCCAGAACACTCTGTCCCAACGCTTGTGTGGTTCAGCTTTTGACTTTTTATTGAATTCTAATGTGTCCTTCAGATTCTTTCTACTGATGACTGGTTGTTGGTTTGCCCTCCTCAGTATATTAACGCTCTCAAAGGCTCTTTTGAATTAGGCTTTTTCTTCACAGCTCTCACAAAGACTCTGTCATCAGCTGCTGCTGCTGTTGTTGCTGAACCTGTTCGATGTCTGTTGCTCAGAACACCACCTATTTATCTCTTTTTGTTGTACTGGCTATGCCTGTTGTTTGTGCAATGGCTCTGATCGATTTTCTCTCTTTTCTCTGCTTCAAAATGGTTTGTTTTTCTCTCATAGTCATCTCTCTGCACCTCATGATTGTTTATCCTCGTAAACCACAGCACAGTCGTCACAGGTAAAACCCAAAGCTAAAACCAAGACCAATATTTTTGAATACTTCAGTGGGTTCGAATAAAAGGTGCTGTGTCCTCATTTGTCGAACACATCTCAATGTTAACACAAGGAAATAAAAGCAACATCTCTGAACTCATCTATGATTCATCTTTTGGTCTTAAACCTAAATGTCGTCGGTGTGCAACAGAAAAAATATCCAGCAAAAGTTCTAAAGGCGGCTGCATATATACATATATGATTTACTGTAATCCGATCTGTGTTTTACTCACAGGCTCTAAAAATCTTCATGGGGCAATAGAAAATCACATTCTCAACCATCATACCTGCAGGGAAAATCAGCCTACAAATTGGTACTTGATGTCCCCTTAATCATTGCACGTCTCCCCCAGGAAGCCAGAAAAGAACTGTGTCTCTTCTCCCATATAAAGCTGCAGAATAATTGTCGTTGAAACTTTGCACAAAGGTAATAGTCTAGAAAACTGTCTTCTCCCTTCAGGGACTGTTTACCCCATTACTTCTGTTTCAACCTTGACATAATGGCCCTTTGTCCCCAGTTAACCTCTCTTACTCATCCACTCTGCTTCAGTGATACCCTGTTGTGTTCTTACTGCTGACAGAAAAAGGCCACAACAGGCTGGACCCAAGGGAGAGCAAATGCAAAATGAAAATTCACTCATTTTCTACTCTCCACTATGCCGATGAAGTAGTGGGTGAAGTGAGCGATAGCTGCAATGCGAGTTCTTGCGAGACGAGATCAGTGAGATCGCTGCAGTTACTTCAATTGTAGTGGATTTGGCTGCAACGCTGTTTACCCCTGAGACTCCAAAAGTGTTTTGTCAACTCAAACACGTCACTCACCCCGCCATTAACACAGTGGTGAGCAGATAATGAGTGTGTTTTCCTTTTTCAGTGAACAATCCCTTTAAAGTCAGCTGCACACGCTGATCCCACTGCAATAACCTGCTTTCTGTGATCTGGGTACCGACTGAGAGTGTAAATACACTGCCTCAAAAATTAAGGGAACACTTAATTGTCACAGTGTTACACTGACTCAGTGTTAGGAAGCACAAGTGATTGTGAATCAGTTTCAGTTGCTTTGGTGTAAATGAAAGTGGCCACAGGTGCAATGGAGAGGCAAAAGCAAGACAAACCCCAAATAGGGAATGGTTTTGTGGTGTCTACAGACAACTGCTCTCTCCTAGAATAGAACCAGTCAGCATCCTTGCCGACTGATTCTTCTCTAGCTTTGTGTTCTGCTGGTGTCCCTTTCAGTACTGGTAGCATGGGGCGGTACCATTGGTTGTCCAGCTCCTCCAGGATGGCACGTCCCGACATCGTCTAGTGGTACCTCACAGCCCAGCACCATGCAGCTCAATTGGCATTTGCCAAGAAATCCTCCGAGTGTTTGTCAGACCGTACGCTGGTGCGGTGGGCCTGGGTTCCTCCTGGTGCAGGACAATGCCTCATGTGGCCAGAGTGTGTAGGCAGTTCCTGGATGATGAAAGCATTGATGCCATTGACCGGCCCTCACATTTCCCTGAACTAAATCCTATTGAGCACCTGTGGGACGTTATGTATCGATGCATCCGACACGACCAAGTACCGCAACAGACTGTCCAGGAGCTCAATGATGCCCTGATCCAGGTCTGGGAGGAGATCCCCCAGGACCCCATCTGCCGACTCATCAGAAGCAGGCCCAGATGTTCTCTGGCGTGCATTCAGGCACGACGAGGCCATATGATTTTCAGTGTGGTTTTGAATCCAGCTTTCAATGGGTTGATGATTTTGGTTTTCATTGACCGTTGTTATGTCATTTTGCTCAAATTATACAATGAGTAAAGATTATCAACTTGAAAAATTCGTTCATCAAGATCTTATGTGTGATCTAAGAGTTCCCTTACTTTGTTGGATATCCTAGGTTGGATATAGGAAGCCAACAGCATGCAATTAACCGTTACTCTCTTCTTAACACGATCATTTATATCAACCTTTTTCTATGATCACTCATTTCCTCTCCATTTACTCTAATGACTATAATAGCCTCCGGTGTCTCCTCAGAGCACCCTGACATTTCATGATTGCTCCAAAGTCAGACAACGATAAAATGAACAGTATTATCCACTAAATGGCTAATGTTGATGGAAGTGCAATTAGAAACAAAATAAGTGACTCGCTGTGAGCCAGCACCATCTGCTGGTACCAAGCACAAACTTATCCCACCAATGGTGTAGCAGTTTCTTTTAATGGTCAAATAATACTTGTCGTAACTGGACCTTTTACGATCATGTAAGATTGATCCATTTCCAAACAGGGCCATATTATTTTTAGAAACAATCTTATTTAAGTTTTTCTCTGGTTTATATCTTTGTAAATTGTATATTTTTGGACCATACAACATAACTGAAAATGTCCCATTTGGTTTGTGAAATAGTTTAGAGCATTTCCCTTACAGACAAAACAAAGGAATCAATAACAGACAGATTAATCTGCTCAATGAAATTTGATAAGTTGGACCCTGAACGCCTCCCCTGGAGCCTTGCTCAAGGGCACCACAGCAGCAGTAATGAGTGAGATACTCTCCCAATCCAGATAGATTTATTTATCCAGTCACAAACTGTATAAACTGGCGAGCAGAGCAATAAGCAAGCCACAGCACCCACATTTTTGGTTTTCATGCCAAACTGAAATACAGCTTCTACAGACAGAGACCATACTTCTTCTACTACATGAGGTTTTAATCATGTTCACTACATTTAAATTACAAACCGCAAATATAAAAACATAATATTGTTTTAAAGTTTTGCTCAGAATTTGTCATCAATTTAAAGCTTTTCATCGAATTTTCAGGGGTAAAAAGTATCTGAACTTAATTGAATTCACATTATCAGTTCACAAGAGTTTTCCACAAACTACCAGTGGCATGTCTGATGAATACTGGAACGGGACTGGGAACTGTTGAGTTTCTCTATAAATGTTAAGGTCTTGACCTTAATATGTTTTAATTTGTCCCTTAAGATTGAACTGCATTGAATACCTTTTATTCAATACCTGTGGATTTTTTTGTGTGAAGCACTTTGTAACATTGTTTAGATAAGAGCTATACAAATAAAGTTATTATTATATTATTATTCAGTCACTGAAACTCTATCACAACAGAGCTTAAGAAAAGGAACACACGTGATTTCTGATAAAAAAGTCAATGATCAGTCTCAGAGTGTCCTCAGATGCTGGCGAGACACAGTGAGGCGTTGGTGCCACCAAATCCAAATGAGTTTGTAAGGGCGACCCGTCTGCCCTGAGTCCGCCATGGCTGCGCTGTGCAGGGAACATAATTCAGGTCAAACTCTGGCTCAGTGCGATCCAGGTTGAGAGTCGGGGGCAGGACCCCATGGTAGCAGGCCAGTGCGGTGAACGCTGCCTCCATGGCCCCCGCAGCCCCAAGCAGGTGTCCAGTAGCTCCTTTGGTAGAGGAGACGGCCAAGCTCTCGACACTTTGCTGGAAGAGTCTTTTGATGGCTGCATTTTCAGCCGCGTCGCCCAACGGCGTGGACGTAGCGTGAGCATTCACGTATGTTACATCTGCCGGGGAGACGCCAGCATCTCTGAGTGCTGCAGACATGCACCTATGGAGACAGTGGTCAGACAGTTAGAGGGCAATTCAAGAAATGAAAAATGAATTCTCAAGAAAAGCCTAATAGAAACAAACAATCAGACAGGTTACATGACCAGATGTCTACATCTTTATTTGGAGGTGATAATAAAATCTTAAGAACAATTCCTCCTACAGGGGTTGTCCTCAAAACTACAGTGCATGAGAGTTGAGGTGGGAAGTCAGTCTGTAAACTGTATTGATGCTCACAAACGACAGACTAGGGAATTATTATTTTACCATTCCTCTCTTTGCAGTGTCGCAGTGGTCCCTTCCCTCAGCAATTGAAGATGCACTTTGTTTCACTTACATTTCTGTTAATTGTCTCATGACTCCTCAGATTAAACTCGCAACCTCTTGTGAGTGGGGTGCTGACCCCCAGTTTAGGTTCTGCAAATAAACTTTTGTGTGATAATCAAGTTTTTATTGAATATTTAAAATGATTTTATTATTTTAAATTATATATATATATATTTTTAAATATATTTGCTCTTACATTAGACAAAGAAAAACTATATGGTTCTGAAAACCCTAAAATGAGTCACCTGAATGCCCCATCCCCATCTGCAGTGGGTGCAGTGATGTGGCTGGCGTCCCCTGAGAGTCCATAGCCCAGGACCTCTGCGTAGATCCTGGCTCCCCTCTTCATTGCATGGTCCAGCTCCTCCAGCAGGAGCACAGCAGCTCCTTCACCCATCACAAAGCCCTCTCTCTCTGGGTGAAAGGGTCTCGATGCCAGCACAGGGTTGTCATTCCATTTGGTGGCGAGGGCACGTGCCCTGGCAAACCCAGCTATTGACAGAGGCCCTATGCAGGATTCTGTTCCCCCTGTAACCATAGCATCCGCATCCCCGTGAGCAATGAACCTGGAGGCATCACCAATGGCGTGTGCACCTGTGGTGCATGCTGTGGACACAGCATGATTAGGACCCTTTAATCTGTGTTTGATACTTATATGGCCAGCGGCCATGTTGACAAGGATGCGGGGCACAAAGAAGGGGCTCACTCTGTTGTAGCCCTTATCCTGGAAGACAGCTGAGGTGCGAGCAATCTCATCCAGTGCCACCATGCCCATGCCAACGGCCACCCCAGTGCTGAGCTGTTCCTCTGGGGACTTGGGGTACCAGCCAGAGTCCTCCAGAGCGAGCTGAGCAGCTCCCAGGGCCATCACAGTAGCTGGGGACATGCTGTTGATCTCCCCGCGAGAGGCAAACCTCTCCACGTTAAACTGACCCTCTTCAGTCCCTCTGGTTACCAGAGCGGCCACTTTACAGGGAACCGTCTTGTACTCCTCAGAGTCCAGAGCAACAATCCCACTGTGGGCTTTAATCAGATTGTCCCAGGGCAGAGCAGTCCCTGTGCCCAGAGGACACACCAACCCTACCCCGGTGATCACAACCCTCCTCCTCCTCTGCTGCTGTCCTGAGCTGTGTCGTCTGGAGGGTTGGTTTGGACAAACAGAGGAGCTCTTGTGAAGAAGTGCCCTCATGGTGTGTGGTCTCAGTTTGGTCCAACAGGACAGAGGCAGGGCGGACATGTTGTCGTCTCTGTCAGGACAGTTCGTCTTCAGCTCTGGTTTAAATATGAGAGAAACTCATTCACAAAACTAAAGCTGAAATATGCGGATCAACACAACTCACGTTTGCTACTGACCGACACTGCACCGCTTCAGTCACTGTGGAAACATCCATATGACAGGACAACCAGGGCAGCCGTCAGTCTGCCTGTGACTTTGAATCGTCGGCAACCCTCTTGAACTTGTATATTTTCTATATGAAATCAAGTGAGACACAAAAGTATTTAATTCAAATCAATTATAGAGGAAAATGATGAGACAAACAATTATAAGCAATAGTTTAAAATCTACAAACGTGCAGGCATTGATGGGGCAGCTTCACCGAGGACCCACAACATCAAGTTAGCAGCTAGTGTTAGCGTTAGCTGTCACAGTCCAAAACTGGACGGACCGGTGTGTGGAGGAAGTAGCGATGTCTGTGTCCCCGGCTGTCACCACACTGTGTGAGAATTCCAACGAAGTCTTCCTGGACGTCGCCAAGTTGTTGCTTACATATGCGGACAACATTATACGGTAAAGCTGTGAGCTCCCCGGCGGGTCAGTGGAGATGTGTCATGCTAAGCTGAGGCTGTGATAGAGGGGGTTCTGCACATTCCACACATGAAGCTAGCTAACATCATTCCCTGGCTGTCAGTCTGAATGCCTTGTAAGGTCAGATGTACCTGTGTGCTGGTGTTCCGCCAAACTCTGTGAAACAAATGAGCACTTGCACTTTGCCCCCCCCATGTCTTGACACTGTTAATGGATAGACGCCCTTTCTCTTCATCCTTCCTACATCACTTCGTTTTCTGGCTAATTCGGCAAAGCGATAGTTACGAGAAAGCAGATATAAGATGTGTAACATGTCAATAATCAACACCCTGAGTCTTTTAACATTAGTGGTCGCACTTGCTCTTTTGAGTAGAGTCGATGTTTTCAGCAAAATGTCTGATTTTGTTCAGTGGTATTTAAAGGTACAGTGTGTAGAGTTTAGTGATATCTAGTGTTGAAGTTGCATGTTGCAGCTGAACACCCCTCACCTCACCCTCTCCTTCCAAGCATGAAAAAGAACCTGTGGTAGCTTCAGTTGTCATAAAAACTCAAAAGGTGTTTAGTTAGTCCAGTCTGGACTAATGTAAAAAACATGGCGGCCTCCGTAGAGAGGGTCCCCTCAATGTAAATATAAAGTATTTAAATATAAAGGACCTTTTCTGGGGTGAAGACAACTACAATTCATACAATTTAGATGAAATTAAACATCATGAGAATTATTCTACATTCAATTTCTGCCAATAGATCCCTTTCACCTAAATCTTACACACTGGCAAATAGGTAACGCAGGATAGTGCTGACAATAACAGACGCACGTATTCATGTAAATACTCCACCTACAATGTGTGCGTGTATTGTCTATTAAATGATTGCATCACTTGCTGGTTTGTAAAAAATGACATTTCTCTAAAGCCGAAGAGGAATAAAAGGTGTTTCCTGAAAAGCCTTGAAAACAAATGATGCCACCTCCCCACAGGAATCCAAATGAGGAAAAGTACAGGTCGATCCGCATAGGAAATCCTACTTTCTCCACAAAGCTGCTGCCCGTCAAAGGAGCTGTGGAATGTCTCTTTGAGATGGGATTTGAGGAGGTAAGAACCTGCCTGGTTGCTACAGAAGTTAAAATCAAGATATCCTGTTGTATTGCTTTGATGCCTAGGGTCTAATTGATCACCCATGGCCTAACTGAATAACTTAGACCCCAGTCAGACCTGGTATTACATCCATCCTGACTGAACCCCTCACAAGTGGTTAATGCTAAGTACAAGTCTAAACACCCAAATGTGTCCTGAATGCGTCCTATGATCCAATTATTCAGATCATAGTTGGACTTGTTCTGGGGTGCATGTGGCCACATTCTTTTCACTGTGTGAACGCAAATAGGCCCTGGGCCACATATGAAGGACCGCCTACTCAGCTGACACCCTCTGACCGGCTACAGTTTCTTAATGAACCAAATGTATTTTTTACACTTCTCTGTTGCATGCACTGATTTGCTTGTGGCAAATCAAAACTGATCTCCGCATAATGATTGATACGTTTCTTAAATTGATCAAATCTTTCTTAAAGATTCAGTCAGCCCCTCATGACTCCTTTCTGTCTCATTCTGTCTCCCACTCACTTGCTTGTGCAGACACACACACACACACGTTCCAACAAAAACACAGTGACATTGGACACATCTGTATATTCAGACTGGGTAGTCTGCAAACCTAAATGACAGGTTGTGATTATTTGCATATAGACTGGGAAAGTGAGATCACAGGAGACACATTGTTCAGGTGTGAACAGACAAATTTAGCGCTAACCACTTGTGGTAGGATCTCACAGGACGGATGTTATTGGAAGGTCTGAGCAGAGCCTAATACACCCAGTTGCACCTTTTTTCAGGCTGAGACCCACCTGGTGTTCCCCAAGTCTGCATCAGTGGAACAGCTGAAGCTCATCAGGGAATCCATAGCAGCAGAGAGGTATCAGAGGCTACAAGGAGGACAGCCTGTCCAACCCAGAGCTCAGGTTGCTGCAGCCTCAGCACCAGAGAGCCTTGCTGCTGTTGCTGCTGTTGCTGCTGCTACTACTCCTACTGCACCTACTGCACCCAGTCAACCGATTTTACCACCTCCATCACAGCCATCATCCCTGGTAAATATGTGCCCAGTCCCTTTAAATAACAGAGGCTTTGACTGCTTTCAGCTGCAGTATCATCACAACAGAGGCTGAACAAACCAACTCTCATATATCCATTTTTGATAAGAAATGAGAATATGCAAATGTCAGGGACATTTTGTTACAAGCTCCAGTGAATGCAATGCAGGATTCCAGATAAGGAAAAGACAGTGATATGACTTTGCAGCTTGTCCAAGCCCTGTTCCGTATGCATTGGTAAATGGATCAGTGAATGAAAAAGATTTCATTGTCTGGTATTTGGATTAATCACCATTGTAGTATGTTATAAAGAGCATCTTAAACACCATACTGTAAATGTGAAAATCATGATGGAGTACATTCATTTATTTAGTAGCTCTTTTTTTACGAAGTATATGGTAACAAGGATATTTGACTTTCATATGCCATACATTTAACACTTGCTGATTCTTCTAGAAATGTGCTCATGTCAGTAAGATTAGATATTATTCCATAAATTACATTGCCACTTTAATTCTTTGTGCTTTCTTGCTTTTCACTTATAATTTTATATTGGAATGGCTTTTTTTAAATAACTTGTTCTTTACATCTCTGAAGAACAACTACCGTAAATATACATGAGTGATTTTGATTATTCATCTTGGTTGGTGAATGATGTTTCCTTGTCTTGTGTCAGGAGAACAGTATGAGCTTCTTCGTGACTCTCCAGTCAAACTTCCAACATGTGATGATGTATGAAAACCCTGAGCTGCTGCAGAAAGCTCTGAGTCACATCCCTCACCAGCAGCTGTCATCTGCTGCTCAACACAAGCTGAAGGAGGCTAAAGATGCTGATTCGGGTGAAGTCCCCTCACTCATTTATTTAGAGCAATCAGTTATACTCTACATCTTTATCTTACTGTTTACACATATAATCAGAGAGGCTAAAATGACATGCTGTCCTGTTCGTAGATTGTAAAATTGGAATAGAAGACTTCCTGGTGCTGGAGTTACTCAGGTGGTTCAAGCAGGAATTCTTCTCCTGGGTGGACAGTTTGCCCTGCAGCCGCTGTGGAGGTCCCACAAAGAACGCCAGCGCCCTCAGTCCCAGCACTGATGACCTGCGCTGGGGAGCTCAGCGAGTGGAGAACCATTACTGTCAGCGCTGTCAGCTCTCCACAAGATTCCCTAGGTGAGGTTGTTTAGGACAACTTTTTAAGGTTAAAATTAATATTAGGTTGCAGAATGACATTGTGTGATTTCTTCCTCAGAATTTATTTTGTAGTAATTCACTGTCAACACATTTTAAAATGGCAAAAAATTATGTTTCCTGTAAACAGGAATAGAGTATGAATGGATTTGAACACAACGCAGAATATACTGTAATTTATTGCTTGCATGTTTTCTCTACCAGGTACAACAATCCAGAGAAGCTGCTGGAAACCAGGAGGGGGCGCTGTGGGGAGTGGGCAAACTGTTTCACCCTGTGCTGCAGAGCCATTGGCTTGGAAGCCAGGTATATCTGGGACAGTACAGGTATGTACATGACTGACTGTTGTGGCTCTTGCATCACTTATTAGATTAAACCAAAAGTTTATTTATACAGAGAAATGTGTAACCCTCACAGAATGTGTTGATAAAGAGTCCTCCCAGATTCCTCCCATATATTCTTTACTTATTTTATGAACCACAAAGATGAGTTTGAGTGTTTCGTTAGGACCTGCCTGGATGAATTAAAGGTTCTGTGTTATTTCAGACCACGTGTGGACAGAGATCTACTCAGTCGCTCAGCGTCGTTGGCTGCACTGTGACTCGTGTGAGAATGTCTGTGACAAGCCTCTACTTTATGAGGTTGGCTGGGGGAAGAAACTGGCCTACGTTCTGGCTTTCTCTAAGGATCAGGTCAGAGAAATTGATGCAAACTGCTATTACTACATTATTACAACACCATCTAGCTCGCCCTGACTGGAACTCAATATATATATTGAGTAAACCTCCATATTTACTTCCTCTAAGCCTTCTTCGCTGCCTTTATTGGTCAATTGCTTAACACGTTGATGTGGTTTGCAGATCAATGTGTGTCATTGGCAGGAATCTGTTAGTGTGTCTACATGTGTATCTTCATGCACTTGCAAATGGTCACACAGTTGGATGGCAGATGGTTTGAGTATAGAATAACTTGCTCTATTTATGTATGAAGGTATTTTATACAGGGATTGGAATGGAGTCTTATCACAGAATACTGTGAATATGTTGATACTAAATATCAGTGCAAAACATGCTTTTCATTTCTTTAAAATATCCTATTCATTTTTTGTCCGATTGACTGATCACTGGATGTTGTTGTTCAGCATTTATTCTCTTATAGGGTCCTGTACTTACATGTGTGTGTGTTTGAGATGCAGGTGGTGGATGTGACGTGGAGATATTCCTGCAAACATCCAGAGGTTTTGTCGAGAAGGACCCGTGTTCAAGAGGCGTGGTTGCTTCACACCATTAACGGGCTCAACGACTCAGTAAGTCATAACCCTCCTGACCATGTATTTAAAAGTATTCCTGTGGTGACTCTGCTGTAAGCCACCTTCTGTCTGCTAGAGGCAACAGGTCCTGAGTCCAGGCAGGAAGAAGGACCTGACGGAGAGGCTGCTTGTTGAGCTGGTGGAGTTTATTTCCCCAAAGAAGCCGAAACAAGGAGAGCTGGGAGGACGCAACTCAGGCTCTATGGCCTGGAGGATAGCAAGGGGGGAGACCAGAGTGGCTGAGCCAGAGTCTTCAACACAGGTATAGTATATCCTATACATTATGTTGCTATGGATCTTACAATACTCAGCTATATGTATCAATTTTCAATCGACCTCCTCCCAACTGTAATATAAACAGGCCATAAAAATATATAAAAGAAAATTTGGCCTTGAATCGGTATTGTGCTTTCAATATGTATTCACAATATATGCATGATTATATCCCATGGTCAGGCGTTGGGAAAGAAGTGTGGTACACCCTCGCAGCCAGTATATCACAGGGCCAACAACCATTCACTTTCAAACCTGCAATCAATTTGAGTGTCCAATTAATCTAACCCGACATGAACTTTGGAAGAAAGACAGAAAAATATAAATATTTCTTTTGGCCTTATACTCTGGGAGGAAACCAGAGTACATGTACAGAAAAGCTCCACTGGGATTTAAACCGGGAACCTTCTTGTTGTGAGATTACGGTGCTAATCACTGCACAACCAAGCCAACCCTATGTGATTATCATAGGGCTATGATTTCTATTATTAACACTTGGTAACAGTCCAATTGGTTATTATAACATTTTACCTGGTAACTGCAAAGATTTTATAAAAGAATATGGTCACTAAAAATAGGTCTAGACTGGTTGTAAACAGAAAACAAGGTGAACTGTGGAATCTTACCCTAAACTTTCTTTTGTAAACATCCAACAGATGTTACAGACCCACTTCCTGTTTTCATTTGCACTGAGGGGTTGTTACAAACACTTCAAGTTGGCCTCCAAGTGGTGGTAGATTGTGGCAATATAAGGGTGCTTTCCTTTAATTAAATGAAAATTGCATGAATTACATATTGCTGAATTCACTTGCTGTGGGTGGCACAGCATGTGACCAACGTGCATGCTGATACTCATGCAGCAACAATTTACAAAAATCCTCTTAACACCTCACACTCAGTTTTTTGGTACAGACTCTCTAGTTGGCTGCACACAGAGAAGCCTGTGGTCGCCAGTCAAATCCATGGATTTTAGTGGTAATATATGCCCAGTTGACAACTGTTGTTATGTTCAGTTTTTTTTTTTTTCAGTCTGGAAGTTAATATTTGCTGTTCCGTTGTATTGCGTTCTACTGAATGGTGTTCCCTTATATTTACTCTATCACAACTGATATAATGACTTTGGGTGGACACTGAGTGAAGGAGTTTCAGCTCGAACTAAACACAAAATCAATAAATAAGGAATCAAACAACTTTATGAAACACTGAATAAAAACATTTTTATAAAAAAAAATTCTATTTAATAGTGTAATATGTCCAAGGTTGATGGTTGAATTGCTTGATGTCAGATGACAGTGTGTGCATCTGTGTGTGTTTTTCTCAGGCTGTAGGTTACGTGTTTACTCCCACTGAGAAAGAGAAGAGTGACCGGTTGCTGCACGTGTGCTACAGTGCCACCAAAGACCAGTACTGTCGACTGTCCAACAGCTCTGAGGTAGTTCAGGGTTGGGATCAGTGTGTGTGGAGGAAGGAGTCGGTCTTCAGAATGGTGGAAAATGACTGGCAGATGGTATGATCATTAACAAAGTTTTCATTTCAGATATTTATTTCCTATATTCTATGATTTGTAATAATAAAAGTATTCTTAATCATTTCAAGGTGGGGGACTTTTGAAAATAGTGTTGGCTTCAAATGTAGCCACTCTAATTTCAATTCAAGCCAACTCAGCCACAGTTTTGTTTTATTCCTTCAGTGACAATAATAAAGTATATAGTATAATTAAATTAAAGAGGAATTCAGTAATGACGTGTGAACATTTTTTGTGTGTGTTGAAAGTGATATTTCTAGATTAATCACATATTAACTCAGTCTCAAAACAAGTCCTGAAAGCTGCAACTCAGCTCATCAAGCCTAATCTATAACTCTTTAAGAGCACTGCACTAATTAAGAATCAGTTCAGCAAAACACATGTGACAAAGTGGAAAACAATCTTGCCCAGAGCCTAAAGTAATCGATGAGCTTGTTTTATTATGCCTCAAGTCCAAAACCCAAAAAATACACTGTAATGACGGTAAATAAAAGAAACTATGCAAAATGTCAGTTCAGTCTCATTACCAGTGAAAAGAGGGTAAAACATCAGCATCAAACAAGCACTTACTCACACAAGATGCTTCTGGCAGCTGTTGTCTTGAAACATAAATATAATTTATTTTGACTATGACTAAGATATGGAATATATTACAAATATCTCGTTTAAAATAAGCATACTACTGTAAACTTCTAAGGGAATACTGGGGGTGAGAATAAACTGTGGACTGATGTGTCTTCATGCAGCTCTATCTGACCTAATTGTATTTCTTTGGTAAGGTGTACATGGCTCGAACAGAAGGCTCCTCTGTGGGACGAATGAGCTGGAAGTTTGATTTTGCTGCAGTGGGAATGAAGATAAAGTCTGTCTCGATCAGAACCATCAGCCAGACCTTCCACACGGGGAAAGTCTGCTGGTCCTTGCAGTCAGGCCAGGCTACTACAGAATTCTCTGGAGGTACAGTCATGCAGTAAATCCTCAGATAAAGTTATCACAATGTTCCTCTATGACAACATCACCTCCCCTCGATTTGCTCTCCTGTGTTTGAACCATCAGATGGGAAAATGCAGTCGTTCCCCAGTTTGTCCGGCTCGTCAGACTTCTTGGTTGTAGCAGAACTCAGCGGTGGAGAAGGGGAGGTATCGTGGCAGCACTCTCAGCTGTTCAGACAGAGCCTGAAGGAGTCAGAAGTGTCTTCGTTTGAAATCCTCATCCACCTAGAAGATGCCTAACGGTTTATATACTCAACAAAACTGGACCTATAATACTTTTTCACTCTTTGCTGCTCTGATGAGTTCAGTGGTAACTGTTTGAATTATAGTTAGAGCTCTAAAATTTTAAATCTAAATCAGTACAATGGGTGTCTGCCTACAGGGATTGACAGCAACAGCTTGGGCTATCACAGATTATGCACATTTTAATCTTTGAAATGCCTAAAACTCTATAGCTGTTTTCCGACATGAACTCTTTAAAATGTCCACATAATTGGGTCTGGACCGAAAAGTCCAAAGGCTCATACATTTGCATTCTCACACTGCGCCCCTCTGGAGAATGTTGGGAGATTCTTCTGAGTTCAGTTTGTCTGCAAGCAGCTTATGAGAGACATTGATTCTGAGATAGACTTGTAAAGAATTTTGACCATGAAGCCATGGAGATTTGTAACCTTTCTGTCTGTAATTTGTGATTTGGGGACAGATGTCACACAGCAAACCATGTGTTGAAAACCCTCATCAGCTCAGGTATCGCCAGTTCTCCTGTTAGAAATCATGTGGAGTGTGTTACTATTCACACAATATGTGTTATTGTCTTTACAGTGCTATGGTTTTGTTATATCTCATGGATAATTGTGTGCGTAATGAAGAATGAAGCAGATCGCTGTTATTATTGGTGTAATGCAAATAATCGTTGTTAGGAAATTGTCTGCTGGTATAATAAAGATATTTTTTGCAGTCTGGTGTTTGAATCGCACTGAAGCTGTCACATCCACAGACTATAACATCACACCACACGGTCTGGGCTTCACTGGGGTTTTGCCGCCATCTTGCGTTGAACACAAACAGACCCATTTGTATAAAGAGTCATTAAAGGTCCACTCCTCCGATTGGCCGGAGTGCCGGTGTCTTTGAAAAGCAGCCGCCTGATTGGTCAGTGGATCCTGGCGACGATTCGCTGTCTGTCTTGCAGATGGCGGAGCCGGACGGCGGATGTAGCTGCTAGCTCACAGTCGTTTTCATTTCTAAATGAAAACTATTTAACTCGGACGTTTCCGGAGCAATTCAGTGAAACTCATGTTCAATTCCGTGGAGCTTTCACGTTGAATCGCGCAGTCACACACATGCGCTTTTGTACAGTATTTATTTAGCAGCTGGCAGCCGCGTTAGCATCTTTGTTGAAGTTTGGGCCTGCTGTGCCACCGCTCGTCGATTTTAACAATAGCCGCGACACACTCCCCTCCTCGGCTTGTTTTGAGACGTTTAACAGGATTACCCTCACTGCAGACCAGGGCACAACATGGGAGACGAGCAGCTCCGTGTCGCCTTCAGCCACTGAGACCTTTGTTATGCGGATGGACTTTTGACTTCTCTGGAATTGAAAACGCACCGCGAGCAGCATCACTACAGAGACGAGGATCACAAAGGAAGATGTCCAACGGCGCAGCAGGAAGCGGGGCTCTGGCTTGGTTGGTAAGTTGGTTGTGGTACACAACTTCCTCAATAACTTCTGTTTTCATGATACAAGGAGTTTTTTTTTTTCGAGACAAAGCATCTACTGTGTTCGTGCACGGTGCGGCGCGTTGCTACAAGCTGGAGCTAGCATTTAAATCCCCTGTGTGTCCGGTCCAGTGAAGAGCAGACAGCTGCGGTCTCCATTGATATTCATACCGGGGATACAAAGGGCCACAGACAACAGCTGATCGGTGCAGCGTCCTCGGGTTTCTGGGGAACACTTCAACACATCTGCAGCTTCATGGAGCCATAGTTTACACCTTCCGAATAAAGTTTGTTGTGACGCCAAAATGTTGCGTCCATTTCAAACTCACGGTGATCTGTAGGATTGAAACAGCCTTAGACGGAAGAACCTCGCGGCATCGCTGATAATGTTAGGGACACTGTTTCTGATAGTAAACACACAACGAACGGAGCCGCTCATCGATACGAACCTGGTGTTTTTATTGTTCCCCGGTGGCTCCTAAACGCATCACGTCGGCCGTCAGGAGCGCAGTTAGTTTGTAAATGACTTCAACCAAACATCTACTCAGAAGACGATCTCAGTCAAACCGAGGGAGGATACGTGCAGTTGTTATTTGAAACGATGTGCACTTTATGCACGAACCACGATGGTGACCCTGACCCTCTTTATCACAGAATCATTCACACTTCACCAGCCCTCTCAGATCCCTCTCAGGTTGACAGGCTTTGAGTACCATCCATCTGTCAGCGAGTACTCAGCATCTGCTGATATTAACACCATTAACTGCACTCTTAATATGGACAGTAAGAGGATAGACACGTGCTGAGTGATGGCTTCTATTGTTCAAGACAAAATCAGAGTGCTTTGCTGGAAGGCACCGTGAGAAAATGCAGAAGCATTAGGCAATATAAAAAAACATCTTAGAATAAATTGGAGAAGGTGAATTTGTAAAATAAATAAGCAAATTACATAAGATATTCAAAGGAAAATGTAACAGTGCAGACGGTGTAATTAATGAGTAATTATTAGATTTTAGAAAAGGCTTTGGCGAACAGTGAAGTCCTCAGCATTGATTTAAAAGAACAGGCAGTTTGCAGACCTGCAGCTCTCTGGGAGTTTGTTCCTCAAATGTGCAGCATAAAAACTGAACGCTGCCTCTCCATGTATAGTTTTGACTCTGGGCACAGCAAGCAGACCTCAGGGCTCTGGGTGGTTCGTAATATAGTAATAATATACCAGAGGATCCGAACTATATATTTTTTGGAGACCTATAAACCAATCACTGTTGACAAGTGGAGATATAAAAACATATGGATATCCTTTCCAAGTTATTTAATCCTCTGTATGTTATGTTGATAGTAGGCTGACTTTGTAATTGTGTTATTATGGCTATTGAAGTTCATGTCTGAGTCTTGGTTTGTGGTTTTTAATTCTTCCGACTGAAGCTGAGCACTGATTTTAAATCGTCCTGTCTCCAAAAACAATGACCTCAGTTTTATCCTTGTTTAACCAAAGAAAAATCTCAACACATTCCAGCATTGTAGTTGTGAGACTCTCGCAGGTTTTATTTTGGACTGTGTGGTGGAGAAAAAGAACCCCTAAGCTCACATGCGTCTTTTATATCTTGTCTGAAGGACTTTTTTTTTTTTTACATCTTAGAACACTTGCCTGATGTACTTTTGCTTTGCACATAGAGCATTATCATACATGAAGACAAACTGTGGCATGCACATGCTCGGCAGGTTTTTCTGTTATGTGCGTAAAACATAAAAAAAACACTTGATATTAAAACTAGTTTTTTATTTTCATTAATAATTTAAAAAACAATTTGGAAATCTTGCAGCTAAAAGTCACCAAGACTGGGAAGATATTTAATTTTCTCGAATACACTTGGGTTTAGATTAGAGAGAGAGATTGAAAGGGCACTTCGCTAGGAACCTTATAGCCCTCCACCGTCCAACAGTCTAGTGGCCAGTACTCTGCTTCTTTTATCTGTCACCAGAATCACTGTGAAGCCAACGAGAGGACGAGGCCTCCTCCCTGTGGTGGTGAACACTGATAATCTGGTGTCAACAGCACAGTGTTTTCTCACAGGGCTCGGAGCTCAAACAGAGTCATGCATCTACTAAAAACTATAACAATTCTGTCAAACAGGAGGCAGCGAACGGCAGAGGAGATGCCAGCAAGATGGAAGGAGCCAAGAAAGAAAAGGCGGGCTCCAAGTTGTCTGTGGAGCGAGTGTATCAGAAGAAGACCCAGCTGGAGCACATTCTTCTCCGTCCAGACACGTATATCGGCAGCGTGGAGCCCATCACTTCGGTGAGTCCTGAGCAAACTGCTGTAGACATTCAGACGTTCATTGTCATTCTTAAACACTGCTAGAGTTAACTTGTGAGTTTATGTTATCAGATTTTCTTACACCTGGGCCACACTGGCTGTGGTTTAGCTACAGAAGCAGCACTGCTCTTCTAGAGATTCATGGTCTTGCCGGAGCTGTTGACTGAAAATTATCTTTCAGCACAGTTTCAACTTATTTTTTTGGAATTTGTCACAAAAATACACTTCCTGTAGCCTACCTGTAAATGATGAATATTAGTAGTGTTTTTTATAACAACTTATCATCGTTGCACAACTAGACATCTTAAAGTCCCACAGAGCACTCTGCTGTGAGGATTTTCCGGTGTATGACAAACTAATGCTCTGGATGTTCCACATGATGGCTCACGATAGACCACAGCAATGTTTAGCCATTTGGCCAAGATGACACCAGCATATTTCATCATCTGTGATCAGTGGCTATGTGAACTGTGAAATGTGGCATTACACCAGCAGAGCCAGTAGACGAACACAAGGCAGACAAAATATTCCCTCCTCCATATGTGTTTGTGTTTTTGCATATTACCAGTCATGAGATCCCACAGAGCTCTGTAACCAAGGAGATGCTCCATTATCACATAGATCATTCGGAAGCCACAAATATTGTGAAGACATTTGAATATTGGATTGACACTAACATTAGAGATTTGTGCTCCTTCCTCGCTGAGGAGGAAAAAAAAACAAGACAGTGAAGCAGCATGTTGCAGTGAACAACTTCTCTGTAATGTCTAACTTCCAGCGTTAACAACTTCCACATGCTGAACATAGTGTGAGCATCGTGGCTTTGTTTGCAACAGCCCTCATGTGTGAACAAGTATAACACAAATGATTCCAAATTCCAGGCCAGAAAGCAACTGCAAGGCTGGTGCTTGTACAGATGAATTATAGAACATGACTGTTATATCAGCCATTAGCGTTACATAAGTTCTTCCTTGATCGCATGGACTTAAATTTTACATGTGTTCAGTGCGCAGCAATGTTTTTAAACATGCACTGAACTCTGGAGAACCTCCGAACATTCTCACATACAGCCCCTCCAGAGAATGTTTGGGCAACCTGCTAATCAGAGAGAGAGCCTTTGGACTTTCTGCAGAGTTTCTTCAGCGAGCCCCTCAGTAAAAACTCTGCAGAAAGTCAGAACATACCAAGAGATCCTCTGCAGCATTCACTGTAATTAAATCAGTGTGTTGATGACTTTTCTAATGTGCGAAAGATGCGAAAACACAAACATCCCAGGATGAAAAAGCAGTGGTGAAGATATTAAAGGAGTTTTTGGTGATAAAGGTTGACACTGTTGTCGATGTTCTGTAAACAAAAACACATGATCTCCACTACGGAATTATTAGGTTATGGCCGGCCTCTGCATGCTGCACCACCCCTCACCTGAAGGCTCCGGAGATTTCTGTGCTGTTGTGCTAAAGAGAATCTGCAGCTGCGTTGTTCATGTGTGAAAGGCAAACTCCAAAAAAGACTGGACCCAATTCTGTGGACAGTCCTCTGCAGTACCGGTCTCAAAACGGCTTATGCTTACACTTGATTTCTTATTATTTTCCCAACACTATAGATTGTCATGTTTTTGTTTCAGTCAGACGCTTTAAGGGTTCTGTCTTGGCCCTTATCCCATCCTTCTACCAAATTTCAAAAAATATAATTGTTTGTGTTATCCCACTGACAAACAAACAACCAGACCAGGTCAAAAATATAACCCCCTTGGCAGCGGTAACAACAGCGTTGTTTAAATTCAGTAGTCAATTAATTTGTCACCTTTTGACAGAAAATAATTGGTGGCTGGTTTTAGGACAGCAACTAACAGTTCCTTATTGAGTAATATGACAATTGATTGTCTGCATTTGTTTAGGGCGATGAGGTGTCCAGCCAATAGCTCAGAATAAAAAATAGCTTCACTTGATCTCTGGGACTCAAGTTAACAGCAACAAGTTCTTGTCTTTTATCCTGTTTTTATTTTCTACCTTTCAGCAAATGTGGGTTTTTGACGAAGAAATCGGCATGAACCAGAGGGAAATCACCTACGTTCCCGGGCTGTACAAAATCTTTGATGAAATTCTCGGTAAGCGAACGCACACCGCTCATCTTCCTCTGACACCCTCATCTACACAGTTAATACAATGGTTCATTTGTCATTTGAGATTGTCCCTCTCTAACTGGAATATTGAAGTCTATAAAAATGTCAGCATCGCTCACAGTGTGGTGTTGGCTGTGCTCAGCAGCACTGATCTAGGACTGTACAGAGAGATTAGTTTCCCTCTGTGAGCGTGTCTATGTGTGAATGCATGAATAGAGATATATGTGAAAAATCATTTCAGTGTTTGTAGCAGCACACGGTCAGAGCTGCAGTCTCATTTATTGTCACTGAATGAAGAGCAAGCATGCACAGTCAGCTTTGCCTGGATGAATAAATGCTAATAAAGCAGTTGTACAGTCTTTGTTACATGTTCCTTTTAATGACTCAGTAAAATGTAGGAGTGATGCTGCACTGCTGAGGTGCACCAGTTCTTGAGTGTTGTCAGTGATCTGCATACTTGGCCCTCTCAGCCTGTGTTTGACACGTTCCATTGTCTGAAAATGATCGCTGTGTCCAAGTAATTACACGAGAGGCTCGGAGCCAGAGTAGTTACATTTAAGGCAGAATCACTCTCAGCTAATTAAAAAAAGGTCCAGTGACCTTAAGCATGTCTGAAATTACTATTTCTTTCTTTGTTTTGTTACTAAACTTTTCCAAGTTGGTGCGTACGTGATTTTTGATCAGTGTTACTGTGGATACTCTCATCAAGATGGTTATTGTTTCTCACATTTTCAGAGGGAGGCATCAATCAGCTAAAAACTCTGTTTAATTGGTGTGCTACTGAAAAAAAGACCAATCACAACAACCCAGAGCCATCTGGGATATTTTCCGATTTAGTTTCTTTTCTGCCATCTGTCCTAGACCCAGTCAGAGTCGGTTTACTGTGTTGTAAAACTAAGAATAGCATAAGTTCTCACACCGAAGAAACTGGAACCGATGCATTTTGACATTTCTTTTGATGGATGTCTTAAATTATTAATTTATCAGAATTATTGAATTTGTATGTGGATTTATTGACCAATAAATTCATCATCTTTAGGATTTAGATCACATCACACGTTTGTGCATGTTTACATCACAGGGCAATCTCCCATGGGATCGCCAAAAAACATTTGAATGGGGTAAATGGGGTGAAGCGCTTCTTTAGTATGACGTCGTTTACATTTCATGTAATGGTTGGGTTCCACACACTCATCTTGCATGATGGGGGATTGAACTGTTTGCAGGGCAGGGAAACACAGACAGATGCTACCAGATTTGTAAATGTAAATTAAGGTCTATTGAATTATAATCAAATCAAATGTGACATGTGAAGTGAAGGCCATTTGTGTGGAATAGGTGTTAATTGTTTATTCTGCTCCGTAGATGAACTCTTTCAGGCATGCAGGTGATGCTTTAGATTACAGCCCACAACATACGGCGTAAATACTCAGGAGGCACAGTGACCTATCTCAGGTCTTTGTGGATGAGCACAAACATGATTAGCATGTCACTCACCCTCCTAGTTTTGTCGCATCGGTTAGGTTGGAACAACTTAGACTCATGATCAATTTAATGAGTTCATAGAGTTTGGTATGGTGTTATTGCAGTAACTCACTTGTAGGGGCTTCCATGTAGAGGACTAAACCGTCTGCGCTGTGGAATGCAGTGAGTCCAGTGTTTAGGGTATTAAGAAGTTCACTAAACGTGTGTGTGGGGCCAGCGAGGACTCATTTGAAGCAGTCTTGCTTTACCATGCTTCAGTGAGTCTTTATTTAATCTGTCAATGCGTGACTCTGAAATAGTTTTTTTTAATTTTGCTGCAGCTCAGAAAATATGTATTGATTTATATACATTGGTTAATAATCAGAAAATAATCAGCATTTTTAAGTAATTAAGTTTTTAAGGCAGTTGCGATTAGTTTCCAGCTTCCCTTGCTTTCTCTTTCTGTTTTATTCAATTGTAAACTAAATATATTATGATTTTTGGTTTATTGGCGAGAAGAAAACAATTTGAAGACGTCACATTGGGTTCAGAAATTCAGATTCCGTTTCTGATGTATTTATAGACTAAACAGTACATTGAAAACAATCAGAAGAATAATGGACGATGAAAATAATCAATATTAGCAGGCCCTTGTTCATGTTGCTTCATGAAGGCTTCTTGTGTTAAAATGTTTTTCTGTTTTCTTCCCCATGCCAGTCAATGCAGCAGACAACAAGCAAAGGGACAAGAACATGACTGCCATTAAGATCACCATCGACCCGTGAGTGCAGTGCTTCATGATATAATTATCAGACAGTATATATGTACTTCTGTCAAAATGAAGTACTATCAGCTCCAGGCCTCCAGGGTTTGGTGAATACATGCAGTAGATGGAGGGGGTTTGAGTAATGGATCCAGGCAGTATACAGAATAATGAGCCTGTTCTGAAATGCACTGGGCTCTTGTTTTATATGCGGTTCACCTCCAGCCTGTCAACTGCTTCCAAATATGACTGCTTAAACAGCGGAATGTCCTTCAGCTGAGCCGCCGCTGTCTCTAATCTCCCCCGCTGTATAAATGATACTATTAGCCCTCTGGTCCCTGCTGCTAATGTGGTTTTATAGAGAATTTAATGCTCCTCTCTACTGGGCGAGCTTATTAAGAACTCAAATATCTTTGTTTTTGTAGTAACCACAAACCAAACCACGTACCTGGGAGGGAGTGCAATGATAGATGTCAAGGATATTTATTAAAGAGCAACTTTATACCCTGTTTTACTTCTGTTAATAAACCTCCTGATCTGTTTAATTTCTTCTTTTGATGCCACAGCACTTTGTCCCCATCACGATACAGCTAAATTAATATCCTTATTTAAATATTTACCGTCACATGCCACAGGATTCCAGCTTCACTTTATCAACCATTACCTTTAAGTCTGCTAAATAATAGAATGACACTTCCCTGGGTGCTCCCAGACTTGCAGATAAATACAGAGGTCAGATTTCCTGTGTGAGTAAAACATTTGTGCACAAGAAAGGATACAGAAAGGATATAGAGTTAATGACTCTTCTTCTGTCTGACACATGGTCTTTCACTGCTGTTGCTCTTTCTTTGAGTCTAGCTTCATTCATTTTTACCATTACCATGGTGAATGGCAGTATGGGAGCTGTGTCGATGACAGATTTCTTTCGTTAACCACCCAAATCATAAACTCAGCATGAACATACTCCTTATTCGACTGAAGTTAACAGCTAATGGAACTGAAAACTTTTTGGTTTCCCATCTTAAGGTTGTCAGCTCACTGTTGGGTTCAGATCTGTTTGACTCGTCCTTTTGTGTTCTCATTAAAGATTAAATGTTTCACTTATCTGAAGCTTTTTTTAAAACAGTAACTGGAGTCCACTTGTCAATTCAAGTCCAGATCTGACAAGTGCTAGGCTTCTCCCCCATAACATTCACTGCCAGCAAGTCACACCAGCCCTTTATAAACCTCTGTCTCAAGAGTAAGAGTTCTCCACAGTGGAGACTTTGTTGGTACCAGCAGGGCCACCCTCTGCAAACTATGTAAAAACGTACCGAACAGAGATACGTACCGAATCGGGATTTTTGTGCACCGTTACACCCCTACTCTGTAGATATTTATGTCGCCTCTGTAACTCATCTATTTCCCTGTACCCTGCATCCACCAGTGAGTCCAACACAATCTCCATATGGAACAATGGTAAAGGAATTCCCGTGGTGGAGCATAAGGATGAGAAGATGTACGTCCCAGCTCTCATTTTTGGCCACCTGCTCACCTCCAGCAACTACGACGACGACGAGAAAAAGGTCACAGGTGAGAGGAGCCACCTTGACATATTTTATTGGTGGTTGTTAAAGTCAGCTCAGAAAGGTGAACTTTAACCTCTGTGGTGCTAACTCTTTATTTGCCCCCAGGTGGGAGAAATGGGTACGGTGCTAAACTCTGCAACATCTTCAGTACCAAGTTCACGGTGGAAACGGCCTGCAAGGAATACAGACACAGCTTCAAACAGGTGAGGAGGACTCTCAAAGCTTCTATAGAGGACCATCATTGTTAATGGTTTGATTTGAAATCATGAAACAAATGACGCCAGGGCAGTGTATCAAAGAGCATGTTAAAGTAAAAATTTGAGTCTGTTAATCAGAGTTAAGAGAAGCTCAGGTGACTCATTCATCATCACCTATTCACTGGCGGATTTTCTTCAACAGCCCCTGAGTTGTTCTCCTGCTGAGCCTGAAGAACCTGTCTGTCACAGAAATTCTCTCCCTCAGTCTTCATACAAATAGTCCACATCAAAGTGGGCATTTGTGCATTTTTAATTTTGACAATCACAGTGTAAGGAAACGGGATGAGAGAGAAGGGGAGAAAAAGTATATCGGCATTTTCAATTAACTACGAACAGGAACTTAGCTGTCACTGCAGGGGCTTGGATCTAAATTAGGGGTAGTGATGCTTGATCTTAAAATTCTAATTCCTAGTACTTTTTTGTTCAAATGCAGCTTATGAAAGTTAAACATTCGTCTTTTGAATCGCCCCTCGTCTGGAGAAGTTGACATTGGTAAAAGGTGAAGATTCCGACTGGATAAGAATTTGTTACCATGACCTGTTTTTTTTCTCACATTACTTCCTCAGCTGTTGGAGGGACATATGGCCTCATGTTGACATGGTGAATGACAATATTGTAGCTACAGAGTTGACCGACAGAGATCAGCTGTACTGGAGCTGAACTCATCTCTGAATTCAGCAACTATGTCACACAAGAACCCTGGATCAATTGGTTATCTTTAGTATGGCTATAAATCTAGACTAAATCTATTTCTTATTTTACAGATTATGTTTCTATCTGTTGTAAAATTATCTCTTTTCCTCTGAAATATAAAATACCTGGCTTTAATATCTCTGTATTGATATTTTTTAGTGGTCTGTCCCCCTTAAAATTGTCTCTGTATCAGTGTTTTCTTGTTTTTTATGTAATAGTATGACAGTAGTTTCAGCAGGTCTCTTTCTCCTTAATTGTGATTACACTTTTTAGAAGCTGTTAAAATAGACATAGTCAGCTCAGGTGAAGTCACCCCCAGGTGAAGGTTTTGTCTATTTACAGACTGATTTGACCTGATTGTAGCACATTTAATAACAATTCCACAGATTTTTGTCACTTGTTCTTTGAATCAATGAATTACTGTTTTATAGGGTTTTGACATCTGGTCATACCTGAGGTAAGGTTGTGTATATTACCACCGTTTTGAGCTTCACACCCTGAGGGTTTTATGAGCAGAACTGGGAAGACACAGGGTGTTTTTATTGTCACTGTTGTTGTGTCTAAATGCACTGGACATAGTAAGGGTGTTTCTAAGGGTCCTACACAAAACACAAGAATTATTTAACTCAAGTGGAAGCAAAAAATGTTTCAGACAAGAGTTTGTGTGTGATTGCCTGTGTTTTGTTTTCCTCAGACGTGGCAGAACAACATGAACAAAACTTCTGACCCCAAGATCAAATTCTTTGACGGGGAAGATTTCACCTGCGTGACATTTCAGCCGGACCTGTCCAAGTTCAAGATGGAGAAGCTGGACAAGGATATTGTAGCACTTCTAACCCGCAGAGCATATGATATAGCAGGCTCCTGCAGAGGAGTTAAGGTTACACTGAATGGCAAAAAGTTACCCGTAAGTGTCAATCTCATTATACACTTCTTCTCTGCTACACTGTCTTAGTTAAACTGCAAAACACTAAAGCTAACATCTTTAGTCTCAACTCTGACAGACATGAATATGACAGATGATTAATGTTGGGAAAGAAGTTTACATGTTAGTTATTTTCTTGTGTCTGCCAGGTATGTGTCGTTGTGTCAAAGATTATACTCATTATGAACCAGAAATCAGGTTTTCTGTCATTAATGACTCTTGGTGATTGGGAGTAAATAGTATTTAATGCAAAGCTGCTGTTCACTTGTGTAACCCTCTTAACTTGAACCTGTCCTGCCTCCAAAGATCACTGGGTTCCGTAGCTATGTGGATCTGTATGTGAAGGACAAACTGGATGAGACGGGTGTGGCCCTGAAGGTGGTCAATGAAACTGTGAATGATCGCTGGGAGGTTTGCCTCACCATGAGTGAAAAAGGATTCCAGCAAATCAGCTTTGTGAACAGCATTGCCACGACCAAGGTATGTAGCAGTGAACTACCAGTGAGTGAAAAGAGGTTGCAGTGGAATGAGTAGACGTAGAGTAAAAAAATTGTTGTATATGTCTGTTTCAGGGTGGCAGACACATCGACTATGTGGTGGACCAGATTGTGGCCAAACTTATTGAAGTGGTGAAGAAGAAGAATAAGGCAGGAGTGACTGTGAAACCCTTCCAGGTGGCTCAACTGATTACATTTCTAAATCAAGGTAAATGCATTGGTCACACTGCAGTTGTGTGCTGATCAACCTTTTTCCTCATCTGTACCTCAGGTGAAGAACCACGTCTGGGTGTTTGTCAACGCTCTGATTGAGAACCCCTCCTTTGACTCCCAGACCAAGGAGAACATGACACTCCAGACCAAAAGTTTTGGGTCCAAGTGCCCTCTGTCAGAAAAGTTCATCCGCGCTGTAAGTACACTTCCCTCATTTAACTCCCCACTCTGTTGTTAGTTGCTCTTGTAAAGTATTTGGGCACCTGTCACTCAAAAGTCTCTTTTGTCACCCACAGGCAACCAACTGTGGGATTGTGGAGAGTATACTCAACTGGGTGAAGTTCAAAGCTCAGACACAGCTAAATAAAAAGTGCTCGTCTGTGAAACACAGCAAGATCAAAGGCATCCCCAAACTTGACGACGCCAACGATGCCGGTGTGTAAACAGTGGGTCATGGTCAGACCATTCTCTATGACATGTTAATGGACATTTGAATGCAATTTTCCATAGCAATTTTCAATTAATCTCATCCTTTGAATTGACATACAGATTATTCAATGCTAAAAACTGCCCTGTTCCATATTTGTGTCCTAGGTGGCAAACACTCCGGTGGATGCACACTCATCCTCACTGAGGGAGACTCAGCCAAGTCTCTGGCTGTCTCTGGACTGGGAGTCATAGGACGTGACCGCTATGGAGTGTTTCCACTAAGAGGAAAGATCCTAAACGTGCGAGAGGCAACACACAAGCAGGTGGGTTACTGGGCAATGTTTCAAAAATGTCACAATGCTCTCTTTTTACACTACTGGCGTGTGTGTGTGTTGAAATAAGTGGGATTTATTGTTTTGTTTGTGTGGGAGGCAGCAGCACAAGACACATTGTGCAGATGCAGGGAAGTAAATGTCCTGTTGTCAGTGAAGAAAGTAGAACTAAAAAGAGACTTTTTTCTAAATGATCTAAAGCATAACTCAAAATCCACCACACACAACTTCAAGAAACACAAGTAGGAGCTTTTGGAATGACATCTTCAATCCCCAGACTTGAACATCATTGAAAATCTGTGGATAGATCTTCACTGTATCTGCAATGAAGAGTTCATCTCAATTCCTAAATGAAGTACAGAAAGACTCTGGCTGTGATATCTGTCCGAAAGAAAGTTACTAAGCACTGAAGTAGTAAATTGCTAACAATTTTGTATATGCAACAATTACCATAACATTTTTCTACTTTTAAAGTCTGAAATAAAGCTAAGGAGTTTTGCTGCAGGGGTTGTATATACTTTCACTTTAAATGCTAATGTGGAATTTTTGCATACTTTTGCAGTTTTATGAGCTGAAAGCAACTTTTCTTTGACATAATGATATGATTAAAAATGATCATTAGAAATCTTGCCTAATGAAGCTCTATTATGACCCATAACCCTTTTTGACAACAGATCATGGAAAATGCTGAGATTAATAACATCATCAAAATCGTTGGCCTCCAATACAAGAAGAGCTATGATGACCCAGAGTCACTGAAGTCCCTACGCTACGGCAGGATCATGATCATGACTGATCAGGTAACCTGCTTCATGCACAGCCCCTCAGATTCAGTACGACTTAAAGCTCATCATGCTGTTGTATGCTTCTAACACCTATACTCTTGTCCCAGGATCAAGATGGCTCCCATATCAAAGGTCTGCTCATCAACTTCTTCCATCACAACTGGCCCTCGCTGCTGAAACACACCTTCCTGGAGGAGTTTATTACACCCATCGTCAAAGTAAGAGGCACATAAAGCATTTGCACAAAATATAGATATGCACTGTAAATCTGGGGCTCAGCCTTGATAATTTGTTGTCTGCAGGTGACCAAGAACAAGCAGGAACAGTCCTTCTACAGTATTCCAGAGTTTGATGAGTGGAAGAAACAGACAGAGAACTATAAAACCTGGCATATAAAGTACTACAAAGGTTTGATACTCACGTCTTTAAACATATCATTGTAAACTTTGTAAATCAATAATTTCATTTAATTAAAATTCTTCTTCTGTAGTTCTTTAATAAACTATTAATTTTAACCATGTTACATTAATCTTCCAGGTTTGGGAACAAGTACAAGTAAAGAGGCAAAGGAATACTTTGCTGACATGGAGAAGCATCGCATCACATTCAGATACAGTGGCGTGGAGGACGATGCTGCCATCACTCTGGTGAGTTTAACAATACAGCTCCATACGGTTCTGTGGGGGAACTAAATTTAGAAAAACGATATCCAGTGTAAAACAGAATCAAATATCACCATTAATTAAAACATCAGTACTTAAAATTTAATAAAACTGAATGAGGTCCTCTGAGAGGATTCGTCATGTTCTCCATTTTTCTGGCTTTTGAATGTTTGTTCATCTTTTAAGGATTTAGAAAAAAAGTTCACCAGTCCTCCCAGCCAAACGTAATTATTTTTGCGACTCTATCTTTGTGTTTTTTAAGGATCACTAATTGTTTATCTAGATGTGACTCAGGGGTAGAGTGGTCCTCTAATCAGAAGGTTTTAAATGGTTGAAATGGCAAAAACTACTGTAAAGTGCTTTGACTGGTCATCAAGACAAAATACAATTATCAATATAAAAGCAAATATTTTTTTATGTGAGCTGATTTTTTTTTCTTTACAGAAAATAAATGTTCATACACATTTTTTAAAAATATATATCTTCACCAGTTTTCACCCTCTTGCAATAGACTTGTTAGTTCTCCATTGAAAATGAGGCAGAAAACATAAATTTAAGATATGATTTTGAATGTATATTTTCTCGATAAGAATTATTTTAATTTCCTTGAAGTTTTTAGGGGGAAAGCACTAATATTTAATGCTGTAAAAATGTAAAGATGTTGTATTCTATCACTGTAAATAAGCATTTCTCACACTTGTAATGTAGTTGACAATGTCAAGATAAACATGTAATGTTATCTTTTGTGTAGTAATTGCAGGCTGAATCTCAGTATTATGGTTGTTGTGTTTCAGGCTTTCAGTAAGAAGAAGACAGATGACAGGAAGGAGTGGCTGACTAACTTCATGGAAGACAGACGACAGAGGAGGATGCACGGCCTGCCAGAGGTTTGATGCTTTGCTTATAGGCATGATAAGAGGAACAAAGATCTATCTGAAGATGTTTCAGTTTGATATCTTTGGATCCTCACACACATTTGAAGCAGTGTTCTCAATCCTCTGTTAGATTTAATGTAAGAATCACACTGTGTAACATTATACCACGGATTGAAGTACATTTATTAATGTTTATTTTCATTTATTTTCAGCAATACCTATATGGAACTCAGGCCCGACACCTCTCCTACAATGACTTCATCAACAAAGAGCTGATTTTGTTCTCCAACTCTGACAATGAGAGATCCATCCCATCTTTGGTTGATGGTTTGTATATTTACTCCATTTACTCTGTTTGTGTTCTGATTTTAGAAAAGGGCTGTTGTGTAGTGTATAGATTGTCTTCATTGGTACAGTCTCCCTCTGATGGTGTGTGTGTGGTATTTTTCTAGGCTTGAAGCCAGGTCAGAGAAAAGTGCTGTTCACCTGCTTGAAGAGGAACGACAAGAGGGAAGTGAAGGTAGCACAGCTGGCTGGTTCAGTGGCCGAGATGTCAGCCTACCATCATGGAGAGGTACGGTCAGCTTACTGTCTTCCAGACATATGACACATTGTACTGAATTATAACAATGGGTTAGGTGAGTAGTCCTTAGGCTAGCTTGAGATTTCTATTTAATGTTCCATCCTGTGTTGAGTAATGATTATTGATGTGGCTTGATTTTGACACTTTGCAGTTTTTTACTTTGCCACATTGGTATTGTGTCAGACATAATCAGGGTTTCTGCAGCATCTTAAAAAGTCCAAAAAAAAGTCAGAGGTTTAACCACCAAAGTTCCTAAATATGTTTAAATACTGCATACTAGGTCTTAAATAAGTTTGTTTGTCTTGTTTTATGATCCCTATTACTGATCACCCACTTTTCTTTTGTCCATGTAGCAAGCTCTCATGATGACCATTGTGAACTTGGCCCAGAACTTTGTGGGCAGTAACAACGTGAACATCCTGCAGCCTCTCGGTCAGTTTGGTACTCGCATCAATGGAGGCAAAGATGCTGCCAGCCCTCGTTACATCTTTACCATGCTCAGGTAAAGTGATGATGAATAGAACAGTTCGATTTTTTTAAAATTTATGTCGAGTAGCTTAGTTGATACAATGCTTGAATAGAGGTAATCTGTTTTCTTGTCATGTAGCTTTTCATGATTTCCAAATGTTCCGAAAAATATGTACATATCAAAAATTCAATGATTGAGGTGGCCAGTCTCATATTGTGTAATTTCCCACAGTCCTCTTGCCAAGCTGTTGTACCCTGGAGTGGACTCTAACCTGCTCAAGTTCCTGTACGATGACAACCAGAAGGTGGAGCCCGAGTGGTACATTCCCATCATTCCATTGGTGCTGGTGAACGGTGCGGAGGGCATCGGAACAGGCTGGGCGTGTAAGATCCCCAACTACGATATCCGAGAGATCGTCAACAACATCAACCGCATGCTCAACCACCAGGACCCCCTGCCAATGGTAAACTGTCATTACACTCGTGATTAAGTTGGTGTTTACACCGCAGGCTATGGATGGCTCTTGTGTGATGTCTGTTTTCTAGTTCTGAACTACCCACCCCTCACTATGCCTTTGAGAGACATAGGAAGTATTGAAAAGCCTATGTAATTCACTGATAGAAAGACTTGTTTTTATCCAACGTCCCATCAAATTTCATAAAATCAGTCAACCAAAAAAGTTTGAGAGCCGAAAATGAAATCAAAACTTGTGGCATTTGTTAAAATATATTTGTTTCTTTGTTTGTCCTCATTCAGCTTCCCAGCTACAAAAACTTCAAAGGGGTGATCCATGAGCTGGGACAGAACCAGTACCTGGTTAGTGGAGAGGTGTCGGTCATAGATAAAAACACCATTGAGATCACAGAGCTTCCTGTTAGGACATGGACACAGGTACACTTCAGCTCTGTTACCTTTGCATGATATTGCACCTTTCTGTCCAAGTAGGGTTTAATTTCACTTCTTCCACAGGAGAAAATGAAATATTTTATGATATAAGACGTTGACTGTGATATTTAAATCTTTGTGGTTATATATTTGTCATAGTGTAAATAATTTTATTTGCGCTTGTGTGCAGGCCTATAAGGAGTCTGTGCTGGAGCCCATGCTGCAGGGCACCGACAAAACCCCAGCTCTCATCAGTGATTATAAGGAGTACCACACAGACACCACAGTCAAGTTTGTGGTCCGCATGTCTGAGGAGAAACTGGCCCAGGCTGAGGCGGCTGGTCTTCACAAAGTCTTCAAGCTGCAGTCCAGCCTCACCTGCAACTCCATGGTAAAGTGTTCAACCACTTCCTGCTCGGTCTACTTCTGTTTTTAGTACGTGAACTGATTCTTCAAAATGACTTTATCTTCAGGTTCTGTTCGACCACATGGGTTGTCTCAAGAGGTACGATTCAGTCCAAGACATCCTCAAAGAGTTCTTTGAGCTCCGCCTGAACTACTACAAGCTGAGGAAGGACTGGTTACTGGGCAGCCTGGGAGCCGAGGCCTCCAAGCTTTCCAACCAGGCTCGCTTTGTCCTGGAGAAAATTGAAGGAAAAATTTCAATCGGTAAAAAAACCCTTCTTATCATCTGTTAATGGAATAGTGTTCGTTTGACTGTGTTCCCTGTTTTCACCCTGGATTTTAATGCTTACAGAAAACAAATCGAAGCGGGAACTGATTCGCATGCTGGTCCAGAAAGGTTATGAATCGGATCCAGTGGTAGCCTGGGCCAAAGCTCAGGAGAAGGTACTGTTTAAATACCTCACACTTACATCTACACACAGACACTCACACTGTAAAAACAGGACTTAATTAGGGTCACTATGGGTGGTATACATAGGTATATATTGCAATGAAAGAGATGACACCTAATAGTTAACTTTGCAATAACTTTTTAACACAAGGAAGATTCTCTCGCACGAAACCAAGTGCCATAAATGACAGTATGTCAGTAAATCAACATTAATCAGGGCAGAAGGTGGAGAAAGCAGCAGAAGTTAGTTTCTGTGGTATAATGTTTGTGTTTTTCTGTGTCAGGCTCAGGAAGAAGATTACCGTGATGGAGATGACAGCGACAGCTCAGTGGACTCTGGCTCCTCGTCAGGGCCAAACTTCAACTACATCCTCAACATGCCTCTGTGGTGCCTGACTAAAGAGAAGGTGGAGGAGTTGCTCAAACAGAGGGACCATAAGGTATGAATCATTGTTTTATACTTCTTTCACTGACATTGTTTATTTTCATTTCTATCTCACAAGACATCCACATCCTAGACACTTGATGATTGTAATTATAGATGCCCTTGTTTGTATTTATTTGATTATCAGTGGGTCGCCAAATAATAATCAGCCCCCAGCCCGCTCAGTGTTTTGTTCAATTGTGCAGTAGGTTTGATGTCAATGAACACAGAGAATGTTTGTGTGTGTGTTGATGTGCAGAGAGGAGAACTGAACGATGTCCAGAGGAAATCCTCAGACGATCTGTGGAAGGAGGACTTGGCAGTCTTCATAGAGGAGCTGGATGTAAGTTTTGTTTTCGTCTCTTAATGTCGTCTCAGCAAAACAACATTTCCACTTTCACTCTGCTGCTAGAAGTTAATGGTTGTTTAGTGGTTGATGTGCTTTCAGTTGTTAAGTTGTTAAAACCAGATTTAAAGATGGTAATAAAACTAACTGAAATTCAACAACATGTACATTTTCACTACACTTGATCATCAGTAAAACAACATCATGTCAAACTCGAGCAGATTTTCAATTTTCATTCTCTCATTGTTGTTAGCTAGTCTTTCATAGCATTTGGACTACACACCGCTAAACAGGCTCTGTTGGAAAAGCAACAAAATTCACCCTCTATCACCTTCAGAGCTCACGGATCAACTAATCTGTACAAAAGTGAAGAGGAGATTTAGAGATTTGTAACCGTTGGACAGAGAGCCATGTTAGTTTTGGCTAATATGACCAGCTTGTGGCTGCAGCATCCTGTTTAAGTGACAAGCTGTCAGTGTATCATTGAACCTCACACTAGAAGCAAATAATGAAATTCCCCCAAATGTAAAACTTTTTTCCTTTAACCTGCAGCAATAATCCAGCAAATTCAAAATTCAATATCCACTGGGGTCTGCTGTGGACCTTGTGATGTAAACGTCCGCATGACGCCCTAAGCAGACAAAACATTTTTGACCTAGCTAACTGGTGGCAAAACTTTGTAATTGTATGAATATGTTGCTTTTTCACAAATATTAGTTGGTGGTTTTTTTAAAGAACATGTCATTAAATGTGAGGGGTTTATATTTTAGGTTCATCTCCTGCATCTTATTTCAGGACAGACTGGCAGGAGCCCCTGAGCATAATATAAATACTAAAGTCAACCTGTCACACTACGCTTCAACTGCACATGCTGCACTTACAGTATATCCAGCTACTGGAATAAAACATGTGATCGGGTACACATGCATGCAACACCAGACCAACACATACCTTACTTTTAGTATAAACCGTGAGACGTACGTTTGTAGTTGCAAGTAGGCAGCTCTAAGCAGACACAGAATGTGGAAAATATGGCCAGCCCTTTACTGAACCACTGTTTCACACTGTTTTTAAAAGGCTTCCAGCAGTTCAGAGGAAGAACTTCCTCTCTTTTAACATTTATCTTAACAGCATAACTGAAATATTGCTTTGTGATATCCTTCAGAAAGTGGAGGCTCAGGAGCGAGATGATCAGAGTTTAGGAAGGGCCATCAAACTGGTGAAGGGTAAAGTTGGCAAACCTAAAGCGAAGAAGCTGAACCTGGAGGAGACCATGCCGTCACCGTATGGCCGCAGAGTGGCGCCTCCAACCCAACCACTCAAAGCTGACGCTGCCAAGAAACTGACCAAAAAGAAGAAGGTAACATCTGCTGATGTAGTTCACAGCTAGTGATGCTAGTGATGTCAGGGATGTTACAAGTTGTGTTTCTGTCTCAGGGTGACGCAGATCTGACGGTGAAGTTGGAGTTTGATGAAGATGGTTTGGCTGCAGAGGGAGGAACAGGAGAAAATTCTGTCCCCAAACCGAAGGCTCCACGTGTCAAGAAAGAGAAAAAAGAGCCTGGTCAGCACCTTCCTCATCTGTTTCATCTAACATGACATTATTCAATTTAGCTTTTTTTTGTTCAACCTAGATTTATCTCTCGCTGTTTCCACCCAAATGTGTTTATTTAAAAGGCCCAATGTGGAAAAGGCTATTTTTTTTAGTTACAAGGTTATTGAGGGGAAACGTATCCAAGGTTTGAGGAAAATTAAAGTTAAGAACTTGTAAGCAGTGTTCATTTTTCGTATTTTTATTGAACGCTGAACTGAGCGAATCAGTTTACAAATGATGAACGTGAGCGGCATTAACTCACGTTGGAGAAACGACGCTGTTTTACCACACGCTGCACTGCTACACACACACACACACACACACACACGTCCCTGACTGCAATGTGCAGTGTACCGTGCTAGAGTTTCCTGTGTTCTCTCTTCACGCTCCTAATGACCTGCACTCACTTTAACCCAGAGTTTATGAGGCTGCATTTAAACATCATGTGTGGCGTTCACAGTCTATGAACTTAACTTAGAACTTTTTTTTTTTAAATGGGAACTGGCACAGCACTGGGTTAGATTGTTTTGTATCAGCAGATAAGCAGTGGAGACGGATATTTGTGAACCACAACTTTCCACACGTGATTCAGCGTTGGCTCTCCGATGTATACTGTGTCTGTCTTCTTTGAAAACACTTTGTGCCCAAAGCCTCTTTGATGCTTTGCAGTGCATTGAGAGAACTAATCCAACATTGCACAGGGAGCGCCTCAGTCCTCAGTGACAGTACAATGACCGTTAACAGTGTGGTTCTCTGTGCTGCAGGAGCTCCTAGGGCAAGAAAAACTCCAGCACCCAAAGGTACCCCCGTCAAGAAGGTGAAGAAGAGAAACCCCTGGTCTGATGATGAGTCCAACTCTGACAGTGACCTGGAAAACAGTGAGCCGCTCATCCCCAGAGAGACCAAGTCTTACAGGGCATCAGGTAAGACCAGGCCTTACTATCGTTACATCTAGTGCAGAGCTGCGACAGGTAATTGATATTAACAGAACGTTTACCAGAAATTATATTGATGATCAAATTCAAATAGATTTTAGTTTTCTACCTGAGAGAATATTACGTATTTTATTGGTTACATCAATCTGAAGACAAAACATTGGACACACATTACTCTCTAAACTTGTGAGGACACTCATTGACCTTATGCATTCCCTAGCCCCTTACCATAACCGTTGCAACTAATGCCTAACTCTAACCTAAAGCTACTTCTGACCCTAACCCTAAAACCAAGTCTTAACCTTCAAACAACCTCACAAACCAAATTAATCATTAAACCAAAATTGTCCCTCATAACTATAGAAAGACATGCACACACACACACACACACACACACACACACACACACACACACAACCCCCAGTCTTATTGACAGAATGCATTCCGTATCCCCTTACTCTAACATAAACAATCAAAACTAAAATACTATAACCCAAAAACTCCACCTATTTCTAACCCGAACCCTAAAAGCAAGTATTTACCTTGAAACAGCCCATCAAAAGTGAGGACAGACAAAAATGTCCTGACTTTCCCTAACTGCCTCTGTAAGAATGATCCTCACAAAGATATTAAAGATTGGAAAGGAAATGTTGTATTTCCTCTGTTCATTCATTGCATATTTCTCCTTGCACATCTCTTATCTGTCTATCGTCTCTCTATCACTCATCTCACATCTGTGTCTCCATCATCAAACAAAAACTATACAAAACACATCAGTGTTTCTTGATAACCAAGATCTCACACTGAAGTTTATTTCCACTTCTCCCACTGTCACTACAACACCAAATGTGGAGGAATCCATGACTGAAAATAATCCCCGACAAACGCAGTGTTCCTCCCTGTTAGAATGAGAAGTCAGTCAGCTCCGGTTACCTCAGGCTGATTATCCTTTGCCGGCTTCAAGTGTCTGAGTGTCGTCTGATGCAACCCAGCTGAAACAGAACTAATGCTTGTACAAGGCAGTGGAACCCGCTGCAGTAAGACCGTGGTGTGACGCACACTCTGCTGTTTGTCTTTCAGCCTCCAAGCCGAAATACACGTTTGACTTCTCGGAGGAGGAGGGAGAGGAAGAGGAGAACGGAGACGACAATGTGGCTTCTTCTCCGGTGAGGTCGTTCAAAGATACCTTCCCTTCGTCTGAAGCCAAGGACCGCTTCGACGACCATAATGACGATGAGGACGATGAGGAGGAAGACTCGTACCCCCCTCCGGAAAAAAAGACCACGTAAGACGACAAGCATGGTTCAGATGCTTATTCAAATATGAAGGCAAAAAAAAATAAACAAGTGAAACAGGACTGGATAGAATGTGTGGACGTGGGAATTGGCAGTTGGATTTCACTGTTACATGTCAAACTTTTTGTTGTGCTGATCTCTAAAACATCTTTTGTTGTTCGTTGGCCTCCCTCTCTCCCCTCACATCACCTCCCCACTGTCTGTTGATTGTTAAAGGCATCTTTGGGTTTGTTTGTTTCTGAAGGTCTGCACCTGTTCCTAAAAAGAAAGAGACAACCAGCATCTTCTCATCCAAGTCGGCCTTCTCTGAAAAAAGCAATGACAGTGGTGAGTAAAGGCTCCAGGTCATACCCACCTTCTGTGGAACATGCAGAGTGAATCCATGACTAGAAATGTTTTTCATTTAACACTGTTTCATTATTAGGAACAATGGATTAATAAACGAATGTTCAACTAGTTTTGGATTTAAATTATTAATGAATTTTAATTGTCATTCTTTCATTTCATAGTTTCTTTTATGAATTCAACTTTTGTTTGACAAACATTCAAACAGGGTCGACTTTTCTTTTAAACCAAAGCTTGGATGACCCACTGTGGTGGGGGGGGGGCACTGTCTGAGACACTTGCTAGAAACAGACTTGAAAACACAAGGGCCTAGCAACATCAATGCTGCAAATTAAGTTACACTGGTTCTGAAAAATGACTCAAAGTTGTTTCTAAGCTGCCACTCTATTATAAAGGCCCTGGTTGATGGAGTTCTGCTGCGACGTCATCTTTCTGGCAGGTTCTTTAGTCTCTACAGAAAAAACTCTGACACGGTGACCGTCAGGTTCTTGGTCTCCTTGACCAAGTTCCTTTTTTTGCCTACTTAGAGTTTGACTGGTTGGTTAACTCTCGGGAGAGTCCCAGTGGTTCCAGTCAGATCACTGTGCCCCCGAGAACACCCGCAGGTTGAGGAACACTTATAGACCTTTACCCTGATCCAAATATGTCTGTGCAGTTTGCAACAGGTGGACTCAAGTCAGCGTCTAAACACGTCAAGGATAATTACAGCAAATAGAACGCCAAAGTAAAGGGTCAGAATATTATTATAAATCAGAATGTGTCCAAAATCATTTTCACTGTTATTATAGGTCTAAGTTGTATTTTTATCCAATTTAAAGTAGACTTTCAACATATTAAAAAGTGAAAGCCTGTGATTATTTCCTGAAGCCACTAGTACCTCTTCTACACCTAAATCAGAGGGAATATGCAGTTATTTTTTAAATGTGGGTAAACCTGTCTCCTGACTCCTTTCCCATTGCCATTACAGGAGTTTGCCTTTCTGTTTTCTGATGACACAAACCGAAAACTGAGGCGCTCGCTCACCTCGCTGTCTTGACAAATTAGTCTTGTTTCCATCACTGCCTATGGGAGCCATAGCTGATAACACCTGGAGTCTACTGCAGAATCACAGACACAGGAGTAGTGGCCCATTACAAACAATCCCATTGCAGAAAAAGCCAGTGGGTTAATATTTGATACATACAAACATATTTGATACAAAGCAAAATAAAAATTGAAAGTAAATGTCAGGGTTGGTTTGGAAAATGAATGATGAGATGGAATATGACACAAAAGTACATGGAATAACCCAAAACATTTTTCAAATCCATTTGAAATAAAAAAATTAGATACAGAATATGAACTTCAGTGACATATTCTAACTTGTAGTAAAGTGTTAACAAAAACCAGTGGCTGCATCCTCTGGCACTGAACCATGCAGCCATTTAACAAACCTGTTACACACTAAGTTGTTAGTGCTTCAGGACAACAGCAGCATCTGTAATGAAGCCACGGTTGCGTAAATGTTAAATCAAATCAAAGTCAAAGCAGATGTAAAGAGAAGCCTCATATTTAAGACTGCAGAGCATCACTGGCCATGATAAGAAAGTGTAAATAATTCAGAGCTTCATCAAGTTGTCTTGTGTCTGCTTTTGTGTCGTAGATGGGTCCAAGTCAGACAGTGACGACGACAACGGCCCCGTGTTCTCAACCTACTCCAGCAGCTCTGCGTTTGACAAAATACTGCCGTCAAAGAAAGGTAATGTTGACTGACTGCCAGCAGAGGGAGCTCTAATGCAATTTCCCAGCTGCTGCACAGTGACACCAGAAAGAGGATTACTGACATGTTCATCAATTCACTGACACTCAGAAAGTCCGTTTTTTGAAGTACGAAGTGATATTAATCTAATGAACAAAATAGAAATGGTGAGGAGAAAATCTGCCAGCATATAGATGCTCTAAGTGGAGTGGTCATTTTCTATGTTGGAATGATCTAATGACCAGCTTGTTATCTGTGATTTACAGCAGCTAAGAAACCCTCCGACGCAGCTCCCAAACCGAAGAAGCCACCAGCACCAAAAGCAAAGAAGCCAGATAAATCCATATGGGACTCTGACTCGGACACTGGGTCCAAAAAGCCAGCACCAGCTCTCAAAGGTACACTGAAGATTTTATCATGATCACAGAAAATAGATGTTGTGCTTATCCTGGTGAGGTTTTGATCACGTTTTGTCCTGGTTGGTCGACTCTTTGCAGGTAAAGGTCGGGGGAGGAAGAGGAAGGGCTCTGCCTCTGAAGACGAGTACAGTCCAATGAAGAAAATGAACAAACCTGCCAGCAAAGTGAGTGTCTCCCTGTGTTCATAGACGAAGTATAAAGGTTTGACAGCGATGCATTTATGGACATTTTAGCTGTTTTACATTTATAGTGACTGTCAGATACTGTACATCTTAATCTTCTTTCATTAGAATAAATAAATAAATACCCGAAGCTTCCAATGTAATATTAAATATATTGTTTTATCTATTATTCAATATTTACACTCAAAAGGATTTCAGAACTTTGAGTAATGACTGTAGTTCATGTGAAATAAAAGAACCAAATTACAATAAAACTTTTCCCTCTGTGTTTTGGCCACTTGTCCACATGCAAACAGTGTTTAAGTCACTAAAACAGATTTTTAAAGTGCAGAATTTTAAAAACGGTTTCTGTGTATTCATGTGTAGATGTAAAACAGGGGGTTTAGAAAACAATGACATTATACAGCTCACTTCATGCACGTCCACTGTTGCTCTGTGTAATGAAATATAGTTTGTCAAACACACATTGTATTTTTTTCTGGAATCACATGTCACTGATCGACGGATGTATCAGTTGTGATTTATCTGCAGCAAGCTACTACAGATCTATCAGTCTACCCTTCTACAGCGCCTTTTCCATAACTCACTTTTAGAATTAGTCTTTAAGCATATTTTCTACAGGACTTGATAAAATAGTCTAACAATTGAATTATAGAAAGTAATTATATGATTAACAAACACACAAGCAAAATTACCAATCTGATTAAAAATGTAATGGAGGCATCCGATACCTGATAATTCCTATTGGTCCTTTCCTCTGACACATTTAGCCAGAAATTTAGAGGTGGAATGTTCACCTTTTAATTACATGCTTCTGTTCCACCACAGTGCAGAATAAAATATTGGAATTTTACTCAACTACATTTATTTGACATTAAAAGAAATGTATGATCAGTTTACAAAATATGATTGATTGTAGTACCCACCCATTGAAGTAAAAGTACCTCTACTGTGTCCAGCTACAACAGTAAAATGCATTAAAACACAAGTAATTATACTCTGATGATAAAATACATGATAGTATTAAGTTGGTTATATTGTTAGTGTTAACTCTAACACCTCCTCCGTCTCTACAGAAACCCCAGAAACCTCCATCTGATGATGAAGAGGACGACGACAGCAACAGCCTGAGTGCGATGGGTGCGCCATCCCGTGATCGGCCGGGTCGGGCCAAGAAAGAAGTGAAGTACTTCCACGAGTCGGACAACGAGGAAGACGACGACGACGACGACAACATGTTCGATTAAAGCAAACTTCAGTTACGTTTCAAACACACTCCTCCTCCTGTGCTACCACAGACTTTTGTACATTTCCTGTTTCATTTTGTTTTCATTAATGGTGATGTTTAATGATTTTTAATGTGTCTGTGTTTTACACTTTTTATTATACATATACAGGTTTCTTTTTTAATGCTTATTGAAATGTTCTGTATTTGTCCCAAGTGGCTTTTAGATGTGTAGGACGCTGTGCTTCAGCACATTTTAATTGTTAAAATACTATGTAACTTTTTGAACATGAAGTTGAAAGTAAACAATGAAATGTCCATGTTTGTTGTGGCCTGATTCTTTTATTCATGAGCTCACATTCATTGTAATATACACAGTGTAAATCTTACACACTGAACCTTTAAATTGATGATAGATTGAGTTACCATGGTAACTCATGTTTCCAGTACATTTCCCACTCAAGGCCTCTCTTTTTTAGTTTTTGAAGGATAAAGGCAACTGTTCTTAATATATTCCCTGGCCATTCCAGGCCTCTAAACAATTTAAAATGCCATCTGTGTATTGGAGTCTTCAGTTTGAAACTTAAAACTCACGAAATCACAATTTCCTGCTGCGATGATTGAATGAAGCAACAGTCATGTTATTGTATCTCTGGATCTGCTGATGTTGCTTGTTGTTTGTCGCCCCAGTGAAGCTCCGAACCTCAAACTGCCCGAGTGAGCTAAACATGAGACGGGCTGTAACTGTTGTGAAGTCTACCACAAACATTAATAATAGAATGTGAGAGGATGAAGTGAATTTGAAATGATTTAACAATCATGTTTGAAAGTAGTGTGTGTATTTTACATTTCTAAAAGGAAAAAAGGCGGCTTGTTACAAGTGACCAAATACAACTGCAGAGGTTGTCAAGGAGATTTCATGTCAATGGATCAGGAGGTAAAGAGGGTTGTCCACTCGGTTTAAAACTCAGGTCAGCAGTTTGATCCCAGTTTACCTCATTCCACGTGCTGAAGTGTCCATGGGCAAGAGACTGAACCCCAAAATACTCCTGATGGCTGCAACAGTTAGTATACATCACTAACACAGTTACTAACACAGTAATGTATAATAGAGAACGTGCTGCTTATGGAGTGTATTTGTGTATAAATGTGTCCATGGCATAACTTCTGTAAAGCGCTTTGAGTGGTCATCAATACTAGAAAAGTATTTGAATATTTTCAAATCCAGACTATTTACCATTTCATTATGCTGAACATGACAACAAATCTCCTCACCGCTCCCATTTAAAGTCTCGTGTTCACACTTGCGTTCAATCAGGAAGACGTTCACTATGTTCCATCCATTTACAATTCCCTCTTCAAATCAGCTGAGTGTTCGATCTGATCCAATTAGAATTTGCCAAAGTCTCAATCAGACGATCAAATCCGTTCTCCTCTCTGTTGCTGTCAGCCGTCATATAAGTCACCTCCTCCTCCAGTCTCCACACGTCCTGGCTGAGTCCACTCATCATCCCATTCACTCTACACATCCTTTCACCCCCCCCACCTGTGTCTAGACCCTTGACCTAACTCACAGTAAAAAGCAATACTGACCTACAATCAGACTATACATTCGTCAAAGTAACCTTTAAGTAAACACTGATATTACATGTCCACCAAACACAGAGAAACAATTAGTTCTGTTGCTCCGTAGCTCGTTGCCAGTTCTGCTGCTGGATGAAGCAGGTCCATGTGGGTTTTCAGAGCCGCTCGCTGTAAATAGCAGCTTTATTGCTACACTTGAGAATAAGGTCTGTTTGTACTTTACCTAAAAAAAAGCTGGACACAAACATGCTCCACAGAGCTGAGGGGAGTTATAAAGTACATCCAGCATCCCATAGGCTTAATGGGCTTATTCTAAGACCAAGCTCTGATGTGGATGAACAGCACCAGCAAAGTTGTTCATTTGTATAACCATTCTAACATTTGTAGCATCGCACAATGTATTAATTTAGCTGCCGGAGCTACTGCATATTCCAATGAACACTAGACATTCACTGTATGTGACCTGCATGCTTTAAAGAACACACACATGTATTTTTAAAATAAATATATTTTATTACTTTGCCAGGACAGTTCATGGTAAAGTTAAACAGTATATGAACATAAAAAGCATATGTTAATGTACAAACAGAGACAATATTTAAAATGGAGAAACAGATCGGAGCGCAAACCTCAGAGCATCCTCCGAGGTCAAGTTAACCCTATGGAGCCGGACGCAGGGGCTGATGGGATAGATCCACATCAGTCCCTGCCCCCTCCACCCTCTCGCGCTCAGTGTGATGATTATGTCTCATATTAACACGACTATACAACACTGCATATGACTGGTGGTGAGGTCCTCTGTAAGAGATGGAAAAAAGGCGACTATGGACAGTTTATGATGTCGACCAAAAACACCTTTAAGATGGACAACAACAGAGCTACTGTTAATGACTGATACTGGTTCACAGTCTCGTGTTCTGGCTCCTGGTTTCATCTAGGGTTGGACTGGTATGTGAGACTGAGATACAGGGTCTTTGTAACACTACTGCCATGTGATGGTGTTAATGTCGAACTGGTCGGTCCAGTAGGAAAAACTTCACAACAGCCTCCTACTTGTTATTTGACTCAAATGTCGAGGACGTCAAGTGTCAACAAACTGACGGCTGAATGGTTGCAAAGCATTTAGTGGTCAGGTGAGGGTGAGGTGCCGGGTTACTACAAGGCTAATAGGGTAGCCGTCTTGAAATGATGTGGGAAAGCTGCAAAAACAGAAATACTGGAAGTTGTCCTGGGTCTTCCCAGGGTCCCACCTTCATTATACTGTAGCATACCAGAGAGAAAAGTCTGTAATTTGCAGGCATTCAAAACGTCATATTTAAAGGGACAAGGCAACCTTCAGCTAAAGAGGATACATGGTCCCCTTGTTTTTCCAACGAACATGTTAGCACATGCAGCAAACATAAGCCGTTTTCAGACACGGCCTCCTGGTAAAAATCGGAGAATAGGCTGCAGAGTTTATCCAGATTTAGTTTTTCACACATGCACAACGCAGAGGGAGATTTTCTGCACGAATGGTTTTACAACAGCATCAAATCCTCTGCGTTATTCAGGTGAGGGGCGGAGCAGCCGGGTGCAGCAGACAGAGGCAGGAAGTGACGTATTAAGTAACTTGTCACTACAAACTGTCTTGACATCATCTGTGTCTTCTACGCGTGTCACTGCTTTTTCGCGTTTTAAAAGCGCCATCAACCCCCCCACTCGTTCGCGGTGAATCCCCTGCTGTGTTTATACTAGGAGGTTAGACTACGGACTCAGACATTTGCGTTCACGCATGCACCTCCTCAGGAGAAAAAAACGGAGAAACTGCGGAGTCCGGTGCATGTCTGAAAGCAGCTATAGAGTGACATTCATTATGAGTCCTCAGATCATTGCCTGATGCAATGCAGGTGACGTCCAGTTAGCGGAGGTTCCTGCTGGAGATGCAAGTGAGATCATTGACAGCAGTGAGACTGAAGGTCAACTGTTGAGTTGCAAGACAAAAAACCAAAGGAAAGAATTTATAGAGGCTAAATGGCTTCATAGAGCTGCAGAGTGGGATGACTATTCTTCAGAAAAAGGGACACATTACACCACTGGTAGGGTCTATTGTAGTATAAAGATATGTAGTAGTGCAGCATTCATATATTCCTGGTGGAGGGCAGTTGTTGGTGAAGGGTGATTTCTCCCTGGACTTGTATATTATTGGCAGATGCTATTAACTGTAGTTGATCAAATCAAATCCTGTTGGTTTTTCAAAGCACTTATTCACATACCCAGTCAACCCCTAGTTCGTTAGTTGACCTGTTAACCAAATAGCTGTCGACTGATTGGGTTTGATTGATTGACGACAGCTGATTGGCTTCCTGGCAGGGGGTGGGGAGTGGAGCAGCTCTGTTGTTTGACATGGAACAGGGACAGGACATATCAACGGTATCAGGTGCTGAGGTGGCTTGGTTGTCCATTTCTTCCACTCATGGGTTTCTCTTTCTTATTCGTCCCAAATTGTACATGTGTGTGTTGTGGAGTGTGACCTGGGTGCCCAGATCAACCCACCAAGTTCCAGTTACTCCTCCTTTTGTTTTTTCTACATTGTTTAGATTGTGATTCGATGATCCCAAGGACAAATGACGGAGCGTCTTTTCCACAGAGCTGCCAAATGAAATGCAAAGCACACACCATTTATGTAACATCTCTGCAGTGAGCTAGATAGTAAAGTATTACAGTTACGTCGGTACAACATTCAACAGAAACGAACAAGATGTAATTCAGCATTGTGAAGTTGTTTCCTAAAGGAACAGATAACGGCTCCTGCTGTGTCCGGGCACCTAAAGGTACGCCAGACACGTCAGGGGTGGATGTGGACATTCTTCGGCTGTGAAGGTTTTCCAGCTTGAAAAAAGAAAAAAAAAAGAAAAAGAAGAGAAAAACACCTAGACGCCCTTCCCTTCATCTCTCACCAGGAGAGCAAGACAGAAAATCAAGGGAGAGCATTTCCTATGTCACATTGAGATAGAAGTAATTATTCCTTAACACTGCATATCATTCTTCTGACAGACTCCATGACATTATTCACATTCAAACACGCTAAAAACAAAAAAACAAAAAAACAAAACAGCTCTGGTTTCCCTTATGATATGTATTTCTAGGCAGGGATGGAATGCAGATGGGTTTTTGTTATGTGCTGCTGAGACCCAGAACCCCTCACTGCCCCGGGGTCTCACTTTTCAGGATGACTCATCTACAACATTTTCGTGAGGAGTTAATCTCAGCAAATATTCATCCCAGCAAATATTTTGAGACATTTAGGACATTGTGTAATGGAGTATATTTGTGCCAACGTTCAATTTGTTTCTGAGCCAGATTTTGAATTTGCATTTGTATTTAAGGAACCGACTGTCTTCAAACTGAATAATTCATCTCATCAAGTCTTAAAAAGGTCATAGTCATAAAAAACATCACAGTGTCACACTTACACATATCGTAAGTTGCCAGAATCAATCTGTCATGTAGTGTTCCCCATGCTCAATAGAATAATCTATAGTAATGAGTAAATACCACTGACACGCTAAGTATCACACAACTGTAATGTTTGCTGGGACAGTCGGCAAAATTTAGTGAACATGCCATGGAGACAAGCTTAATCGATGCATCGTTGGGAATTTTGAAGGTTCTATATATAGAGCACAAATTTGACACTGAGAATCTGGGCACTCCAGTAAAATGGCAAAACGTTATTATAGTGCATTATGGGAGTGAATTTAGACTCAGCACACTGGATGAAGCCCAGGGGATATGGTTGAAAGCTCCAGAAGAAGTGAGTAAGTTGGCCTTGTGTTGGAAACCTCTTAGCTGTTGTTTCCAAGGTCAAGGCAAGAACATATATGCTAAACTAATAAATTCCCAACTTCCCTCATGAATAAGTGCGTTTATCAAAAGGTGTAGCTACTTCTTTTAGTCATAGTCATAGACGTGGATGAGAAGTCTTACAAGTGGAAACCATGTCTCTAGTTCGATGACAACAAAGCAAATCGTATCTGCGGATGAGGAAGGTGTGATGTGGTCAAAAGCTCAAAAGCAAGTGAACTTCTTTTGTAAATGAATCATTTCAGAGTCGAAGTGTGACGACTCCACATTTGTAAATCCATCCCAAAATCAAATGTAAATGACCACAGACTCAACACATTCATCTATCCCAAAAAGTTGGTGCATATGAGTTGACCGACCAACCGGAACCAATGGCTTGGATTGGTGATTGGTGGATGTCAGCTTGTTTGCATTGTGCCACTGCATTTTCATCTGAAATCTGGTGGCAAGTGTTTAATTCAACGGAGACTCAAAACTTGGTATGCAGCTTTAAACGAGGAAATACAAAATTTTGATGAACCAAACTGTTTACCTGCTGGCACAAATTTCTGCTTATGAAAAAACACCTCTCCTACTCACTGCATCATTTTCTGAAATCCATAACTGTTTCAATATCAGTGTTCTTCTTACTTTGGCCCTCCTCTGTGGTTGAGGGGCTGTCAGCTTGCAGACTGTTACGTTTCTGTACTGCAGCTACATTTGAATGGTTCGACATGTGTAAGTGCTACAGTTAGTTTGTCCCCTGCGTTGTTCCTGAACAACCACATGGTATCAGTGTGAATGGAGCCATGATCCGACCTGCAGGGACAGCAGCGTAGTGAGGGATCTGGGGATAAGTGGCTATAATGAAGTTCAGTTCCCATTGTTCAGTGGGATGTGCGACCTCAGTTGTGAAGAAAAGCGGCTTTCTAGGATCATCTTTTAATTTCAGCGGGACTTCCTCATCTGATACACCACACCGCCCACTTCCCCGCCAATGAGCTTAAGTACTCAGTTGGATTTAATGTCCGAAGAGAAGCTTTACTCGATTGCATTTCTCAGGGCGGTGGAGGGTCATTTGGGATCTCCTCTTGCATCATTAAATGTTGCTTACACTGTCAAGTCTGAAGTCTAAGGCGGATGTTTGGAGTGGATTTGGGTATTCCACCCCACCATGTGCTTTCTAAATTATTATTACAATCTTCCTGACCCACGCAGCTCAGCAATCAGAATTGCATTGCCCATGTGTATCACTGGTTCAAACAAGACACTTCTGAAAAGATAGAGAAGGAAAGGTAAGTTGAGGAGCTCTGTTCATAAGGCCATAACAGAGCCCATTTGTGTTTGCAGAGCCTGGATGGTAGTTCATGCTGTTGGTGGTAGATACACACTCATGAGGTTGACATTCAAGCAGTTGTTTTGGAAAAGTCAAAGCTGCTATTGGCTGTGATGAGCTAATAACTTCTATTTGTGCAACTGTATCTGTAGACATCCTTTAAACCCGAGATGAATGTTTGCTAGCAGGAGAACAACATGCCTGCAGAAGAGAGAATGAGGCAATTTGATGTCTATTCCAATCGTCATCGATCATCATCGTCATTCATCTTTTTGTCTCTGCACCATCATATGTATTTTTTTTTTAATTCTCTGATAAATACATTTCCCTGGCAATGAGATATTTTCTATAATTGTACGTTTTCTACTGAACAAGGAAATCATGCTGGAGGAAACTGGATTTCTAAATAGCATGTAGCATAATGTGAAGCCAGATATCTTCCTCTTACATTCAGTCATCAGTGTGGGGCCAGCTTTTGTTAAAACCCCCGAACCAACCACGGTTAAAGTAGAATCATGGTCTACTAGAAGTATCAGGTGTCCTTTGTGATCACAGCCTGTTGCAGAAAAATCTCTGGTATCTATCAACAACCTAATTTGCCCAATTTGTTTTGACAGTGAGGTAAACTGATTTACGGAGGAGATACAGCCACCAGATGAGAGTTAATTTCATAGACAGGCTGATTCTAAATCGAATCTGCTACATCGGGTCTCTGCGGTTCATGCCGAGACTGGAAAGTTAAACAGACACGGTCAGTCTGATGAGTGTGTGTCAAAGGCTTCTGCTGTTGTGCTTCCCTCCTTTGAAAAACTGATGAACAGACTCGGCTGTCGATATGGAGAGAAGCTTCGCATTCTGGCCGTGTGGATGTAAACTCATTCATGTAGAGACATGAACAAGTTAGTGTTTTAAAAGACAAAAACTGTTTTAAATATAGCAACAAATATAAAATATTAGACTTCCATAATGTCAATATGCAATAACATTCTAGATAACTTTTTGAAGGACTTACAATTAGTCCCTCTTCAAACCTTGATGTATCGCCTCAAAGATAATATTTAAGACAATGAAAAAAGCACCACAAAATTCATCATAGAAACAAGATCTAACCATACGATGGTATGTACAATGTACGTATGCCAACAATATGAGAGAGGGAAAGAGATGAGGACAGAGTAGGAAAGAGAAAGAGAGAGAGGAGTAAAACCACTTATCCAACTCCTGTCATGCAGATAAGGAGTTACACAGGAGACCTGAGGAGTATCATCTCTGGCGGTTTGTGAGGGCCACGCCCTTCCTGTCACAGTCCCAGAGACGCCATTACAAATGAGCGTTATACACAAACCGTTGATCCTTTGAGGCCTCCGTGTTGACGTTTTCTTTTTAAGGAGGGAGTTTTAGAGGAATGGGAGAAGAAGGATATAAAGATAACATAATACCAAGCGTTGGAGAGTCAGGGCAGAAAGGTTGGGCATGGGCGGGAGGGGGAGGTTTGAGGTCTTCTCCTTGCCGGCTGTTCTTTTTTTTGTGCAAAGAAATGTCAGAGTAAGTCTCAGAGGCACCCATGGGTGCACTCTCCTAGGGCTCTTTGCTAGGAGGTGTGGCTGTAGCCCCCTCTGTGTCCAGGGAACCCGGTGACTCCTCGGCAGGGGTGTCTTCGTTGGGGCTGTCCTTGCTGCTGGGGCTGGCCCCTTCCCCGGCCTCGGCTGAAGTGCTGTTGCTGCTGCTCTGGCTGTCTTGGCCCTCTGAGTTTTCCAGCATCTCCTGGATTAGCGGCGGCATGGAACCTGGGATCTCCATCTTCAGAGAGATGACGCGTTCTGCTCCTGCAAGACAAGAAGGACAAAAGTGATTTTTTGATCTTGAAAAAAAGTTTTAGAAAAGCAATGGGTGACACTTGTGTTACTCGCAACAATATTTTACAATCCCTCTGATATACAACCAATTTTCACACTTTCATTGCATGAGCCTTCTCCATAACAATTTAGCTAACTCAATGAAAACCACCAGATATGATTGAAAGCTCCAAAACAATGTGTTGAATGGACATTGAGTGAAGATATTTTGATAATTGGCCGATTCTTTTCCAACTTTCAACATCCTTTGTAAAATAATTGCAATAATAACTGTTTACTTAAACTATTTAATTTATATTGTGCACTTTAATCACAACAGTAACCTGCTTTATAGGTCAGAAAACACAAAGAGAAACTATCAAACCAAAAAGTAAAACTAAGAAAAAGTAAAGGATTAGGACACAAATGAAACCGATACAAACAGTGAAAGCATTAGTAAGACAATAAGCTGGGAGAGGAATCAGATAAACCAAGGAAACAACAAAAAGCCAAGTTTAAACGATGGGTTTTAAGGGAAGATACAGAGCAGAGATAAAGAGCAGTGAAACTCTACAATAATGATTCCAAAGTGGAGGGGCCGAGGTCTGTGGAAGGTTGATAGAAGCGTTTGATTCTGACACAAAGCTTAAATGGGGTTTAAGGCTCAGCACTGTGAGTCAGTCCAAAACATACATGAAACAGATCAAAGCTGTTTACAATCTATAGTGTTTCAAAGGCAGCCAGTGTCCAGAAGGTGCGGCCTCCTTGTCACCTTTCCTGCTAGGTTTTGTAACTGAATATTCATATTAACGATCATTACATGCCACTGATTGTCACCAACCAAAACATCTACCACACACTTTGCTCATTTGATGTCCAAATGGATGTTGTTCTTTCTTGCGTGTGCCCCCATTAAATCTCAACTTGATTGTTAGTCCTTACTCAGCCATCATGTCCCCAAGTATGAAGATATGTGGGTGGTCCCCCCTTTTCCACTAAGTAGTCAAGATGGCAAATATCAAGGGTGAGAAATGTCCAACCTTTAAAGCTCAACCTATTGACCATTTTGAGTTCACCATCCTGGTACTCGTATACAAGTTCACTCTTGAAAGAGCTTTCTCAGAGTTCAGATCATAAAGATTAAAACTAGCTCATATTTAGAGGTACTAGGTTCACAGTTCCAAATATTAACAAGTTCACACTCGTCTGTTTTTAACCTGTTTGAACATTACAGACACTGACAAGTTAACATAACGTACATGAATTAAAGTTTTGTCAACACAATTCAAACACCATGCAACTAAATCAGCATGTCCACACAACACACAAACTATACATGTCCACAAAGCCACTACCGACGATCATGCTACTTCATGAGAACACAAGAGCAGACTCCACACATTCCAACGATATCTTTCTTATCTTTCTATGACCAACCCTCCCTCGACCAGAAGCCCAATGAGAACAAAAATGAAAGTTCCCATCAAAAAGCGACACATACATGTCTGACCTCTAATGTTTTGTCACAATACGTTTTGTTTTAGGCCATAACTCTGCTAAAGCCGTCGATCCAATGTCTCATTCATTTTCTTCTTCTCTTAGTTCACTGGCGGTCCCGACTAAACCCTCTCCCGGCCCACGTCAGAGAACATTTGCATAAAGTTGAACCTTTTTCAATTTCTCCGTGTCACATTGCAGCAAAACACCGGCTTATTTGGTGATTCTGCTCACAATGATAGCAGCCTGTCAGCCTCCAGTGTTTGAGTGCTTACAGGATTATCAGTGTCTGACATGCAGGCAGACGTGGATGCCTCCTGCTATTTGTAACTGCAGTGAGCTGATACGTGTGGTGTAAGCGTAAGGTGACATTTCCTTCCCACCTTTAGCACTGATGCTGCGCAGGTCTGTGATCTTCATCAGGGTTTTAGGGAACATGTGTGGTTTGCTGGGACGGCGCTTCCTCACGTAGATCTTCAGAGCTTCCAGCAGTGGCTCCTGGAGCTGGTCCACCTTGGAGGGCTCCTCCAGGTCCTGACGATCTGACACACACACACAAAACACACATACGCGAATTCCAGTCAGACTTGAGGGCTCAACTATGACAAATCCATGTCTTTGCCTTATCTGATGTAGACAAGCTAGAGGCTAATACATGTATCACAGCATGAATTCCGGTTTGATTAAGAAGGAAGAGTTTATCTCATTATGTCAGCTCATTTGCTGCAGAGGAGAATTTCCCGTGATGGTTACAATTAGATAACTTGAGCAGAACGCTCATTTAAACCCTTTATTCTGACTGCTTGTGCTCAGCTCTGATAACTGTGAGGTTTTAGAGGCAAAGCTGCTCGGCAGATGTGGTATTCAAAGCCGTGCATCTATCCAGAGACCATGGAATAGAATGACTCAGTGGTCAAATGCACCAGAGGCCTCTGCTCTCTGAACAGAGACACTGGCTCAAATCCCCCATTCAAAGAACATCGAGGACGTTTGAGCCGGTAGTCCCCTCAGGTTTTTATTTGGCTTTATTGTGCATTAATATGTAGCCACTGAAAATGTTGAGAAGACTTAGCTTGGGTTTGTTTTCATCACAGAAAATATTCTCCAGTTGGAATATCCAGCAAATTGTCCAAGGTGGAAGGTGTTACTTATTGTATTCTACATTGTTCTAGAGTTAAACCTTATCACAACCAAAATAACTGATGATCAGAGCTTCACAAACATTTATTTTTAAGGTTGTTTAAATCATCTGATCCCACACATCACTTTGTGATGTCGTTTCCAGACCAAAGCTGCAAATGCAAGATTTTAAGTTCTATGTAAAGTGCCTTGAGATAATGTATATTATGATTTGGCGCTATACAAATACAATTGAATGGATTCTCTGTCGTTTAGAATTCAAAAGATTGGTTCACATTTTTCCAGTCGATCTTAAAGAATTACACACATGCAAAGAACATTGAAACTGTTATTGTTTACTCACTGTTCATTCTTTCTTGCTGTAAATAAATCACTTTCTAAGGGAGGAGGATGGATTGATGGAGCTGAGTTTAATTTGATAATATGAGTCTCCGTTACTCAAATAAAGTATGTTCTGATTGTCCTGCCAGCACAGCTCAACAGGAAGCCACTTTGGGAATTTAAAAAAAAAAGACTTTTAACACAGCATTGTAAAAAAGGTGAACCCACTGATACTTCAGTGAGGAGAAAGAAATGTAATCATTTAAAGTCACTTGGTACAAACAAATACAGCAACGTTTGCAGTTTCCAGTAGTTTGATTTTTAAAAATTGAGATTTTTAAAATACTGGGCTTTTCTCTGTTTCATGTGATTGTAAAATGTCTGGGTGTTTGTCCACACTATGAGAAATCGTGATGGGAAACATCATAGATTCAATCATCAATTCAGAATTAAAAAACTAAAAGAAAAAACTGTGATGTGTTAGACATGTGATGTGAATGGTCAGCTCTGGAAAGTAGTCCCATTGAAGATGACATTTCAATCCAGCATTAGGCCTTAGGGTGGCAGTGTGTGCACTGAAATGAGTAGTCTGCTGGACCTGCAGCCAAGGTGCATGATTTCAGATGCAATCAGAGGTGTCTCGCACTTTCCTCGGATTATGCAAGAGCCTGAAATATTTGCTGAGGCTCTGGGGATTGAGTATATAAATATATATTGTTGAATGAAAACCCAGCGGCGAAGGAGCCGGGGCGCTGATGAAAATGACGGGTAGACGGGAGCGTGATAATTAGAGGAGACGCTGTGTGACTTTCAGTGGACATGCAGGAAAACTTTGTGTGTGTGTGTGTACGAGCGTGTGGATATGCATGTGTGTGTGCGTTACAGACTTGTGTGTTAATGTGCGTGTAGCCACATGAGAGCATTAGTCATGCCTCAGATATGGTGGTGGAAAACAAGCAGAGCAGCCTCTTCTCTCTGGGGGGGGGGGGAGTTCAAACATTCCACTCAGTGAACTGATTCTGCTGTGACATACCTGCCTGTCATCTCCCTCCTCTCCCTGCTCTCTCTCCAGTCACAACATCGCTGCCTCACTGACAGCAACCTGTGGTTGACCTGGTTTCAGACACAGGTGGAGGCTGATTCACTTTCACCTCAAACTGAGTGGATCCACGTTAGCTCTGCTGCTCATCATGTAACTCACACCAAATTCAAATTCTGAGGGCCAGCGGACAAATTATATGTGTGTCGTGAATGTAGTGTACAAGAGATGGTCACTAACCAGTATATACCATCATGCATTGCACTCATGGCGTTAACAGGGGGAAAAATGGCGGAGAGATGAGGAAGAGAGGGCAGCACGTTTCAGCCTTCTCTCTCTATCTGGAAATTCTTCTCATTCTCACTCTCATCAAAAACATCTGAATTATTATATTTATTATAAAGACGGACATGTTTATATTTTCACAGACCGATTTGAAGACAGTCCGCTTGAATGTACTTTTAAAAAAAAATGGAATGACATATTGTAGCAGTAAAATGAAAGCAGAGCAGCGCGTCTCAGCAAAAACTGCAGCAAACAAGTTTATTTCTACTTTTAAATGTGGTCATTAAATATGTTTTTGACCTACCTGTATTAAATGTAAGTGCCAAATAAACATTTGAAATGTATTATGGTATTTTTGCACCTGCCGACATCGTTGTTGTTGTGTCATAATCCCCCAACAATGACATAATTACCGGGGCAGAATAAATGCGCTGCGTAGTGTCTGAAAATGCTTTCAGACACTACTCAAGTGTTTTTTCTGCTGCAAATGAGGTCACGATATAATCCTTTACATAGAAGTCAATATATGGTGAAGTAGGGCTTAGTGAATGAGTGGGTGATTTTGGACACATCCCGTAAGTATCATTCATTTACCCAACCACATTTATATTTATTAACATAGGGCGCAGGAGGAAAAATTCACCTTTAAGGCCACGTCTGAACGGGGCCTTCGAGTTGAAATGCTATGATTTAACACTTGCAGACTTTAAAGACTTACTTTTGCTGTTGGACTACTCACAGTTTAACAGCCACATATGTTAATAAAGTTACAGAAATTCATTATTTGGTCGCTGAAGACAACATATGACACATTGTACGCAACATGTAAAGATGGGTGACATTTACATTCTTGTCTCTTTCTTTCTCTCGGACTTCTATTCTTATCTTGTCCTTCTTTCCCACTGCCCCCCACCACTCCTCCCCATTCTGCCCCCGGTTTGCCCACCTCCAGAGATGAGACAGATGGCGCTGAGGAGGCCTGTCTCCGTGTCGTCCATCTCGATGGGCAGCAGCTGGTTGGCAAAAGTGAACACCAAGTCAGTGAGAGGGCCGAAGCCAGCGTTGTGCATCTGCGTCCGGTTGAGGGTCAGCCCATCCGAGAAGGTCATGGTGTCCTTGTCGGGGGTGTACCTCGTACAGATGCGCAGGATCTGACAGGGGGGGGGGAGGAAGAGAGAGAGGCTCGGTCAGCAGGGACTTAGTGGACAGGAAACTTTACGTGACTATAAATTGGAGGGTTCATCCATAGAGGTGAAGCTGCAGACAGCTGGTTTTAAACTTCTTGATGCTGAGTTTTAACATCGACTGAACGTTTTGTTCACTTTCATTATTGTTAATGAAAAAAACCTAAAAGAATAAGACTTAATTTAACAATAATCCATAAGAAAAAGCAGGAAATAAGGAGGATTTAACTGTACCACTTGCTACTGATTCCTTTTCGCTCAACCTGGCATTTCAAATGTGTTCTTATTAATGGTTGTATAACTGTTCTATAAAGCATTACAGTACGTTTTAATAAAAAACAAATGACATACATTTATAATGTCCAGTAAAGATGTCTTTTCACAGTGGGGCTGAGTTTGCTAAAACTGACACCTGTTTCTTTACATAGTGTTGATATATTTTGGCAGCTTGTAAACTGATCAGCCAGGACTTTAGAGTAGGTAAAGTTTTTTAATCAAACCATGAAGCCAAATAAATAAACTGAAGCTACAAAATAAGTTTTAAATCACATTAGTGATGGTTCAGAATGAGGCCACAGATACACACTGATCAGTCACAACATGCTTTACTTTGTGGTGCTCACAGCAGAAATGAAATTTTAAGTCCCTAACCGAAATGAGCATCATATCAGATACCCACATTATTACTGGACCTTCATGATGGGAAGCCTTACTCACAATTTCACAGATGAGATTTGAAAAAGACTCAAAATTATTGTATAAACTTTCATATTTTGTTGCAAAATCATCTCGTAAAAAAAAAAAAAGGTCAGGTTATATTGTTTCGATTATATATATTTATATTTATATTACTCCCAAAGACGGGCAGACACACACACACACACACTCTTTCCGCAGATTATGACACAACACAGTGTTTTAACTTCATTGTTCATTGACGCCGTGTCCCGTTTATCCAGGAACTTTAATATAAATCGAGCAGGTCTTCATAAACATCAGTTCTATGTGTGAGTAATTAGAGAAGAGCAGAGTCATTTGTTGACCTGCGGGACCACGCGGATACTGTAAAGGCTGTAATCTGAGTGCATTCATATGGAGAGCATCAAAATAATCAAATATAATCATGTTGATTATATTATTTTATTTATTTATATATCAATTTGCCACTTGGCATTTCTCACACTGTTTTTAGTCCCTTTTTGTGCATTGTTTTAGCTAAACATCCCATAAATTATTCTCTCGTGGACCTGATTTTTCTAGCGACAGCAAGCAGCTGTTTTTGGTGAAAAACGCATGTAGAACAAAAGTAGCAAAAAAACTCCTGAAATAAAGTGTGACAATGAAATAAGATCTGTATGTTTTTATCAGGAAATAAAGGAGCTGAACGTTAAATGAAACATTTCAGTGACCCGACACATCTGCAACAAATGTTTATGTCGTTGCATGTTTACTTATTGGATGTAGTTTATAAGGAAAAATAATATGTTCTATGCTATTCCTAGTTTGTTCTGCTTCCCCCTAGTGGGCAGAAAATCAATTCATGCAACCTAAAGCGAGAAAGCACTGCAGGTAATTTGACTTTAATAACAATGAAATAAGGACATGAAATATACAAACCACCCATAAAATATGCAAGCACACAATTAACAGTACCAACCTTCTCACAGTCATTGTACCAGACTGTGAGAAGGTTGTAACTGTTACACGCGAGTATGTGTGAATCTGAATCTGAGAGAAGTCTGAACCAAGTTTCCCAGAAAGAGCAACAGAGACAAGAGGCCCAGCCAAAACAATGACCTTCTACACACTCAAAGAAAATAACCTTTGGGTCTCCCTGCTGCACTGCGTGTGTGTGTGTGTGTGTGTGTGTGTGTGCACGTGCGTGCGTGTGTGAACACCTAATGAAGCCACTGACGCTGGATGTGAAGCCTACAGGAACCTTTGAAGCTATTTGAGTGGGATGCTTCTGACAGTGAGTGGCAGGCGTGTCTGCAACATGAAACAGAATAAAACATGGCTACTGGCAGTACTCACACCGGCTGGCCAGGCCTGCGCTCAGACACACACACACACACACACACACACACACACACACACACACACACACACACACACACACACACACAGCGTTTGATCTTTACTATGACACTCCCTCACCCAGGCCCGGTGCACAATACCTATGCCCTTCGCCACAGCAATGTGCTGGTGAATGGATGCTGATGGCTGAGTGGGAGCCAGAAAGTCACCACAGCCTTCAACTTCTCACCTCGGTTTCCCCGGGAGTTCACTGTTGCTCCACCGCTCAGCCACGTCTGAGTGTGACTCAATGAAAACTCATTTATCAACGCGGCACTGCCGCAGAAACTGAACTTGGCAGAAACATACACAAACTGAATCCCAAGCATTCATTAATCCAGGCTATGTCTGCATGTTGTTAAGCTGCTTTGCATTTACACCTCACATTAATATGCATCTTCATGCATTAATCACATGCAGATCATCCTTTCTATCAGTACCTCTGTTATGGTTCATGTCTTTTAAAGAAAATATATCAGGCTGCTGAGAGAACTCTTTTATTATCATTTATGATTTGTAATCAATGGGTTTATTAATAATTAATGAGTCGATGATGCAGGTTGGTTTATGTATGTAAGAGATACATGCTCAAAGACTGTAATAACTACCCACTGTTCTTGAAACAGTTCTTCATGACATTGATCCAACAATGTGTTTGAAACCTTCCTCTGAGATTCTGCTCCATGTTGACATGTTGCAGATTCGTCAGTTACACATTCACGCTGCCCCCGTTCAAACGAAAACAAAGCTTCCACTGGCGACTGTAGAGTAGAGTAAATGGTAAGTAGTCTGAACACATGTAGCGTTTCTCTGGTCTTAATGACACACATTCATACAGTGCATCTACGGGCAGCACTTTTTTCTCTGAGGAAGGCCCAGCCGACAGGAGCAGTTTGAGTTTCAGTATCTCGCTCGATGACACTTCAGCATGTGGAATGGGGAAGACTGGGAGTAAACCACTGTCTTTCTAGTCAGAGGATGACCCGCTCTGCCACTGAGCCACAGCCCCCCCCAACGGTCCCTGAAGTTCATTGAACTCACTGTCATATTTATGAAACCAGTTAGACACTTTGACTTCATTCAGCTGGAAGTAGCCATTAGATGGTGGTAAACTGTGGTCAGCAACAGACTACAAATCAAGACTGATGGTATTTACTAATGGAAGTTTGTCAAGAAAACATTCCCACTGTCACACCAACACCACCAGCAGCAGCAGTAGTCTAAACGTGGCATCTATTGGACCTCTGTCCGTCCTGGGAGAGGGATCTCTCACATGTGGCTCTCTCTACGTTCTTTTTTCCCTGTTAAAAGTGTTTTTTGGTAGTTTTCCTTCCTCTTGTTGAGGGTTAAGAGCAGAGGATGTCTGCTTTTTAAAGCCCTATGAGACAAATTGTGATTTGTGAATATGGGCAATAAAAATTAAATTTGATTGATTGATAGATAGTCAGATGATACAAAGCAGGTTGGTTCCATGGATTCATGCTGTTGACTCAGATTCTGCAGGTTCATCAGACCAGGCTACATTTTTCAGTCTGCAACTGTCCAGTGTCGGTGAGTCTGTGTCCCTGCAGCCTCACATGTCTGTTCTTGGCTGACAGGACTGGAAGCTGACGTGGTCTCTGCTGTTGTAGACCATCCACCCCAAAAGATGTTGTTCACTCTTTCTCTAGTAAAAATCTGAGTTACCATGCCCTTTCTGTCAGCTCCAACCGATCTGACCTCTCTTATTAACAAGATGTTTCCGTCCACAGAACTGAACTGAATCTAAGGACATGAGCAGTTTCAGAATCAGTCAAAACAACACATCTTTCTTCCTCGTTCTGATGTTTGATACAAACACTAACTGGAGGATTTTATGCCTTCCACTGCTACCACTTGATTGGCTGAGTGGCTGGATAATTGGAAAACCATATTTGACCATTAATCAAGGCAGAGAGAGAGAGTGAACTCAAAGACTGTGTGCAATTCTATCTGACCTGTGATGAGCTCGTTTTTTTAGGTGTTGTGATAAACTCGTACTCATGATAACTGAGATATTAAAAACATGAATTTAATGTAATCATGTTAATAATCCAGCACCACTTTAATCACCAGACCTCAGGATTTACTTATGATAGACATTTGGTATCAATCATAAGTCATTAATAAGGTTCATTGGCATCAGGTTGTGGGAAATCCATGTCCATTTGTCTTTAGCTAGCTCCCTGTCTTGTAGCTAGCCATTAAGTTCTATTAAAAATAAAGCATCACTTCAATCTGTATTTATAATTTTAAAAATATAATAAAGCAGGAATAATTATAATGTGGCAATGATTGAAAAAAGAATGAAACTAGCCCTAATTATATTAGCCTAAATATACTCTTCCCTAAACACACACACACACACACACACACCAACCTTGCAGGAGTGAGACAGACGAGGAGGAGAGACAGCCATTTTGCCTTTTTCCATCTCATTACTGTGGCTACATTACAGTACATTGCTCCACTTCACAAGCCCTAAATAACAAACATTTACCCGCTGGCAGGCGGCAGACTCTGCAGACATCTCTGCGTCTGTGCTCCATAAAGAGCACACAGCATCATTAACAAATGCAGCGACGACTCACTGCCCCACATTCAAAAGCACAGGCAACTGTCCTAAAAAAAGATTAGGGGCTGAGAAATGAGTCTGCATGTCTAATCTAACCTCTACCACAGACTGCTACTCCTCATGATGAACTGAATTGACTGGCATGATCAATAGATCTGAACTTCCTGACTCCCATTGGCCAGCTGAGGAGGTCATCCAATAAGATCTGAGGATTGGTCTAATGGGAGCCGGGCTTAAACCCACCGGAGATCTGAGGCTCACCACAGACTCTAAACACATTAATAGATTCGAACACACCGAGGAACAGGAAGGGAACAGGAGGATAAATATTACAATATACTGAAGCAGACGACTCCCTCCTCAGTAAAGAGGTGTGTTTATATAACCGTGTTATGTCACTGCTGGGAGCAGTTCTGGAGAGGTTTTTAGCTCATTACCGAATATTTTAGGAGTTTACTCTCGTACTGAAGAAACATCTAAACTGTGCTTCTTGCAGCGACTCCATTAAAGAGGAACTAGTTCAGTGTAATTACAGATAGAGATGAAAAGGTAGAAAAGTGACAGTGTCTGGAACCCTGTGTACGCTGCAAAAAATAAAAGGTTAGGAACAACTCGCTGCATTCGATTCTGTAGAACCCAGTCTTTGAGTTTTGAAGTAAATCACCTAGTTGTGTTGACTAATTATCTTTAGTTCGGATCATGTGTCTTGTTATACAACTTTAAATACATGAGGGTTCTTGTGTCACCAGGGTCTGGACCAGTTTATTCATTATGTTGATCTGAATATTGTCTAGCGCCATAAACAATTATGTTTGCCATTTGAAATTTCAATGTAAATCATCAAAAGACTGCATTTATATAGTACAGACTTATTGACCATTAAAGTGCTTCACTGTACAAATCACATTCACCTATTCACACACAGTCATACAGCTCTTCCACAGTATATGTAGCATGTTTTCTATCACTCATCATTCACACACTGAAAGCCAGTATTTCATTTTGAACCATCAGATTTCTGATGTGGAAACTTGAGGACTTGAGTGTCAAATCACTAAGAGCTGATTTTTCAGTGTAGTAGGAGACATCTGGTGTCGATCACTTAATAAAAGGAATAGCATTATTTCTCTGAATGACAAGTTTATTTCTCCAAAATACAATGACACCCACCAAAATGTCCAGGCAGGCAGCTTTCAGGAGCGTGATCTGGTCTGCGATGGTCAGCCCTGTGAAGCCAGGCACTCGTTTGGCAAATTCCACGATCTTGATAATGCACTTGGTGGCCAGCTCGCTGAATTTGTCCCACAGGCCCAGGTCCAGCCTCACACGGTGGTCTGCACTCGAGTTCTGTGAGGCACACACACACACAAATACACACAGAAAAACAGAGAACAAGCCGTCAGGCGAAGAGGCAGCTACTTTCGTCATTGCACAGACTGTTGCTAATGATCTCCTCAGTGCACCCTCTTCACTCTGCTCCATATGTGTCACAGTTACCTACAGTAAATAGGCTCCATAAGACCAGAGCTCTCAAAAACACTGGCAGGATTGTTGTTGTGAATTCGCCGAGCTGAGCTGAGCCCGGTGGCCGGGCCCTGCAATAATGAGCATAACAGTGCCAGTGGGATGCTTATGCAATGATGGGATGCAGAAACAGAGCTGTGACAGGTAGCACAGGGCGGTTTGAAGCCAGAGCTGCCATTAATACAGCTACACCATCCAGAACCTACACTGGAGGGAAGCAGGATGGGTGAAAGCCAGGGAACAATAAAGACATAGCCGATCGCAGTATACGGGAAGAGGAAAAAGTGGAAATAAATGTGCTGTAAGAGACCACAGAGAGGAAAGAGAGAGAAGGAATAACAGATGACAGGGAGGAAAGTTAAGAGTGGGTGAGCAGTGTGGCAGCGTGGAAGAGGAGAGGAGAAGGCGTTGTATGAAGTCTGAAAATGTGTATGCTAACTGCTATTTACGGCTTTTGATTAAAACAACAAATGGCTTCAGCTACCTCTTACAGCAAAACTCACTCTGCGACTTTCTAAACTGTCCGTTTATTACAACAAACTTTTTGGAGGCACAATACAAATGAAAAAGTGAGAGCTCCTGAACTGCTTGTCTTAACCTGTGATTGTGCATAACTATGGTCAGCATAACAAGAAGTCCATCTATAAGCTCTGATAGGTGGGAACAGTCAACAGCACAGTGGTGCAGTGGTTATCACTGTCACCTCACACCAATTAGGTTCTTAGTACCGCCAGGGTCTGTGGGGGTTTGCACGTTCTTCTCATGTCTGTGGGGCCTTATATCAGTTTCCTGCCACAGTCTAAACACATGCAGATCGGGGTCAGGTTAATTGAAGACTCCGTGGGTGTGAATGTGATCGGTTGTTTTTCTCTTTATGTTGATCCTGTGATATGCCGGCGACATGTCCAGAGTGTTCACCTCCTCTCCCCAGCTGGGAATGACCCTCTAATCCTTACAAGATAAACTGTATAAATAATGGATGAATGGATTCTGCTATCCTAACCTGCACCCAGTGCATGATATAGGTGCTCAGGTCGTGTTTGTCTATGTTCCTATGTGGTAAGTTAAAAGGAATGCATTGTAAGTTTAAATACCAGTAAATGTATTATCAATACTGATGCTAAAACCTGGGGTTCAAATCTGTGAGATGAAGCTGCAGAGGTATACAAAGTTAAAAAGTGAAGTCTATTCCATGGTAGATTAGAGTGTGAAACTGTTAAGTTAACATAATTCAAAAATTTGTTATAAACAAAAAATAAAATCATTAATCAGTAAATCACAACCTGCTCTTATTTTGAAGGCAACACAGATTATTTTTCGGGGGGGAACTGAGTGTATTTCCTCATTCCAGTAAAGTTACCATTATGGTTACACTAGCTAAACCTTGTGTGGTTAATTCTGTATCATTCTATTCATGTATGTTGCAATATTAAGATATATATAATATATATAATATAATGTGTTGTCAGATGCTGCAATGTGTAAATTGCTGTATTCTTGTACTGTTCTAAAGTAATTCATGGGAGTAAAACAACCATTGTGGAAAAACTCAAACTTGTGTGGTTATTTGTTCCCCCTCTTTCAGGGGCCTAACACATGCACGCTGTAATAAAATGAGGGATGGCCATTTAGCTGCTTCAGCTCAGAGCTCTGGTATTGCGTATGCTGGCTCTGTCACGTACTGAGACACTAACAAAGCCATCAATAAGGTCACAAGTTACATTCATCTGCAAAAAGAATCATTCTCTAAAGTAATGTGCATATTATGAGTTGGGTGCATCAAAAATAAACAGCTGGTGGTGATAATTTTCCACTCGGGCACCGTTTATTATTGCAAAATGATGTCATTAAAAGAGCACCATCTCAGCCAGTCGAAAAGGTGATGGAAATACATGAATATGACATTTCTGTTTGTCTCATGCATCAATGAGAGGAAGGTTACAATCTGTGTCGTAGTTGTACAATCTTCAGTTTGTTTCCACGTGGCACCGGCACAATCCAAGTAGAACAGACTGAAATACAGTGAGAACAACTGCAAGTGTGTTGTGTCTGCAGTTGTCTATCGAGGCCTTCGTTAATGTTGACGTGATGTACATGTGTGTTGCCTTGATCATCACTATCGCTCAGTCTGTATCCACAGCACATTTCCTTTTACTGACACACCAGCTGTTTCACCTAAGCTAATGGTATCAAGGTTTCAAGGCAGTATTTCCATTTACTTTAGAATTTCTGCTTTTTCATTTTAAACACTTTAACTGAAAATGTGAATGAAAAAAAGTGGATGGAAATGCACTTAAAGTTCTGATGTGTCAAAGCCCTATGCAGCCTGGGTGACGGGAAGAGACACAGTGTGAAGTCAGGGACACTCTTGAGGGACACCAACACAGGGCTGGGTAGTATTACACAATAATAGCAGGCAGAACAAAACCAACTATAATAACTAATTAAAACGCTTAAATACTTCCTGTCTTCCTGTGGGGTCGGCATCATGTCTCCCATCTTCACATCACTTTTTGAACAACAAATAAGAAAGCCTCAGGTCGAGGGTTAGGTAAGGTTTTAAAATCTTAAGTGCGTGCAGGTTATGGGTTTAGGTCCTATCTTCTGTTTGCTTGCATGTTTGCATGTTTCTTTCCACGTTGGACTCCTCTTTAATTAACTCCACTGTAGGAACCTAATGAGTATGAGAGGTGTAACAACACTGAAACCTAAACCAAACACTGTAACATAAACGTCCCCAATTTACTGTTGCAATACCAGAAAACCAAATTGCATTCGAGCACCCTCACACCCCTGTAAGAATTATGCTCTACAACACATATAATGACTCGAGCCACAAAACTGAACTAGAATTATCCTGTAATTCTGGTGGCTACAACTCTAAAGGCTGTTTTACTGCGATAAAGACACAGTTTTGAGTCAAATCCATGCTGTAGTTAAAATCGTTAAACAACAGAGAAACTGAACTTAATCCCTAAAATAACAGTCAGCATCTCCCCTCACTTGTTAGAAGCTACATGCCTACAGCTTCTCTTATATCCCAGAGTAATGCTCCCAATTATTTTTTCAGCTTCATCTTTATCACCAGTGAGACACTGAGACATGGGAGCATCCAAAGCGGGAGCATTCAAAGAGGTGATTCTGTAATGGTTTGGTTATTGTTTACTGTGGATGAGGGGCTGCAACCAACAGTTTTAAAAAGGGAGGGGAGAGAAGTGGCCATGGGAGCAGGGGACAATATGACAGATTCAGACAGAGGAGAGCAGCTGCTGGGGAATGGTTTGGGTGTAGCAGAGGGAGAGCTGTGGCGCGCTGGCTGATGGTGGGGATGGAGCATCTGATGACCGTTCTGTTTTGTGATGGTTAACATGGAATGGCCCATCTGTTCTACATGGGTGAGTCTCCACATGTAGCAAGGACACACGGCACAGACTCACAGAGAGGGTGACACGCACCGACACTTAACACAATGAGGAGGGACGATCCTCACACAATGTACTGAATATATGTTAGACAAGGGACGTCTGTGCCACGCAGCACGTTCAACATATCTTTTCGTTATCTGGCTTCGCAAAGCGTAACAACCGCAGTCTCGCTGAGCGGTCATGTGGCAGCGATTATCAACATAACAAGTCAACCGTGCTTTTCCCAAGCACGTTCTCAGAGAAGCAGAAGTGTTTGTTGCATATGACCAATAGTATGATATTTGACAGATTTGATGAAGTTAAGCAAATAATAATAATCCAGGTAGGAAAGGTAAAAAATGCAGGGACGACAGCTGACAAATAAGTGTAATATAATATAATATAACATCACTGCTCCATGCAAGAGAAGATCTGAATATAGTAACATTTGTGTATTTGGTCAAATTACATGTGTTTGCATATGAGAGTTTTATACTCATTCTTTCAGCTGCAGCCCCGGCAGGGTCAAGCAAACATAATTCAAAGTGGTGTGTCGGTTCACTTTAGAAAATAGTTCAAGTCTTTAGCACTTCATTAAGTCTGTATTTTAGGACGATGCCAATATACAAGAGGAAAATGGCTTTGACATTGCTGCAGCCAGGAAAAAAACCAGATAAAGACGTCAGGAGGGGGCCCTCCTACACAGGAGAACAGTAACAACCTCTGTAAAAATGAGGGTCATTCAGAGAAACCCATGATGTCATTTTCCAAAGGAATTGATTGGTTAGTGCCCCCCCCTCCCCTTCATTTTTCTGTAGCCATTGTAAACTTAGGGGATCATTGCTGTCGACTCAAAAAGCCTTTGTGACATGTTGTTAATGCACTATTTACTGTGAATGTGTTAAGGGCATTATAGGAGTGGCTGACTCAATTTTCCTCTTTTTTTTTTTCTCCACATCCGACTTATTTTTGATGATTCTGTTGTCAAGAAGGTGTTCAGAAGCTCAGAGATAGGCTGGGGACTGAGGTGAAGTGACCAATTGAACGAGAGGTGCATCAGCCACTGTTCCCGCCTCCAAAGTCTCAAAATTCAACTTGACAAGCGAGCGAACTGTCGTGCAGAGTTAAGCAGCTGCGAGTGCAAAGGGAAGCGCGAGCCTGTGCTTGTCTCAGCCCCACGCTCACAGTTGTGCACACTGAACTGCAGTTGTGGTTATAAAGTAGGGATTCTTGTTCGCAAGTGGTTTTACGCTCATGGATACTGTTCTGTGCAGGATAGAAACGCTACCTCACCAGTTTGGTTAAGTGCTTGCAACTACTATTCTGTGCATGTATCATATGCATGAGCAAGGTTTTGACGTGCCCAATAAATGCTATACTTCCGCCCCCCCCAAATCTAGTTAGTTGGTACATGGAGCTAGTACATGGATCTTGAGTAATTTTGAGCAAATATGTAATTTGACAGAGAAAAACTAAAGCTGTTAGGTCTGTTTAAGTGTTTGGACTGTTACATATTTGTAACTAATAAAAATGGTTAAAACAATGGAAATGGTTCAAAAGTAAATGGGAACTTGGCTACTAAAAGTTTCTTGTGCAGGCGAATGTGGTTTCATTGTTAGTTCAGTCCATTGATTCCCCTCTTTTACCAGCTTTATGGGGAAGAGTTTGAACTTATAAAAACAATTCAGTAAACCATAAAAAGTGCTCTTGTCAGAATCAGAAAAGGTTTGTGCCATGACCAGGCCCTGAATAAACATAGTTATGAGCAGGTATTGTTCACCGTGCGATTCACAGGCCTCAGGAGGGACAGAAACAAAGCCCTGAGAAGCTGTAATTGACTGCTGCATAGGCTTTTAACTTCCAGATAATGAATACAACAGCAAAAATGCTTTTTTACAGAGTGCTAATCATCTCCAAACAAACTCCTTGGACACTTTGGCTGTTTACTCAGCATAAACAACTGAAACTGGCTCCACAAAGCAAAGCTAACTCAGCTCAGGAGAGACCGCTCAGTGTGGGCAGAGAGAATACATGCTCTCTTTGTGTGTTTTAGGCAGTCTGATATGATCTGCCCAAAGATGCCGCTGTATGGTCGACTTTACATTTGGTTGAATCTGCCTGTTTCTGTCTTTGTCAATTTAAAGTCTGAACTGTATGAACACATCAATAATAAATAAAACCGTCAGAAAAGGGAGTCAAAGAATGTGAGGCATTATATAACAAAACCAAAACCCAGACAAAGGGAATGTTAAAGTCAATTTCAAGGGCTGTTATATAATCAGTCCATTTATGTCAAAAAATTGTCTCAGTGTGTTTTTTTTTCTTGTCTGGAAAGAAAAGTCTGTGGAACAGCATTCAGAAACAACAACTCTACACTGGAACCCAGACTAGAGAGATCCCTTTACATGCTCCTCTTCACGTGATTAAGCGGAATCACAACACATGTTAACATTCTATTTGCCAGTGGACAGAAGTGACGATTACCCTGTTGGCACCATCATTCTTGATTTGAATTTACCCCTCTGGGATCGGCTTTCGACTGAAGCATTTTTTAAATGTTTTTTCAACTTTTGTTTTGGTGACTAAAAACCACCAAAGATCCCAATGGGAGGGTGATGCAGGTTTTACAGCCCCACTCCCCTGAAGCAACTGAAAAAAGAGAAGATCCAAAATGCATTCAGTATGTTTGCAAACCTCAACATCAGTCTGCAGCCCTCTGGACCTGGCACTGACATGCATCATGGGTGATGAGTTCAAGAGGATAGATGTGAATGCTCCCAAGCGCACTGAGGATGCATTGAGATCAGATCGATCAGATCACATTTGGACATGTTCTGTGCTGCATGTGGCATCATTCTTTCAGTGAATGATTCCTGGGACATGATGGAGGACCAGACGTCCTCTGTGTGAAAAGACTTTGTGTTTAGTTGCTTCTCAAACCACATAAATTGGTTTTGTCTATGACGTCTGAAAATTCCAAAAAGCCCATACAGACATCCATCTTTTCACAAAACTCTGTGTCTGTGGTTCGCGTGTTCGGAGAACCGTGCATCTTATCTGCTTCACACTTGGCATGTGTATTGTTAGAAGCCAAGTGATTCATTCAACACCAATAAACTTGTATAAATAGTCGATCAGTGCTCTCTAGCAGCAGAGACTAGAACTCATAAGGTGCATTCATGACAGTGACAACTGATTCTCCAGGTTCAGGCTCTGCATATTGAGTCAAGCTTTATCAAACTTTGAATAAACAGGTTTGTGGACTGGATTTGTGGAGTCCTGCTGTCTTTACTTGCTTTGGCTTAATCACAGCAGGTTTTAGTTTCAGAAAGAAAGCTGCAACCAGCATTACTGCAGCTAACAGCCCATTCCAAACAGGCAGGTTTACAATGGGCACTATAGTAATGCATCAAACATCTTGGTTTAATTCACTTTGCCTGGACACACCTAGAAATAAACCCAATTTCTACTTCTTCTTTAAACTTCCAGCAGTCGATGCACTTGGTGCATTGTTACCTCCCCCTTTTTTAGAATAAAAATGCTGTGAGCTTTTATTCGCAAATAGATCAGGGAGGTTAAATCTGATCACAAGTGGTCACTGGAGACATCCACGGAGACACAATCTGATACCAAGTGTGAACCGACGAAGTTAGAGCTGTCCACTGATCGCGTCGCCTGAGATGTTAATGCCAGGTGTGAACAGCCTCAGCCTGGCCCCCGGGGACTGTTTCAGCGCGAGAGGCCACGAACACAGCGGTGCCCTCCTGCCCCCGACCACATCACTGAAGTGACTGTGAAGACAGCTAGAGCACTCCCCCCCCCCCCCCCCTACTCTTCACAGCACATCAATCCCCCTGAGGTTGTTACTGTGAGGCAGTTAGCAGCGCGGCGGCTGGACACGAGCAAACAATGTATTGTGTGGCCACCCAGGAGAGAAAGAGAGTGGGAGATAAAGGGAGACAGAGAACAGCAGAGAGAGAGAGAGAGAGAGATCATTAAATATGATCTGGGGTTAAGTGAGAGGCACATTTGCTCTGTGTTTAAATCACAGATAACGAGCTGCAGTCGACACAACAGCACTATGGATGCACATTCCACTGATTGACGTCTGATTTGATGGGGATGGAGGTAGCAGTGTGTGTGAGAGAGAGAGAGAGAGAGAGTGTGTGTTTGCACAAAGCACATATGTTGGGGGGGTTGGAGGTGACCGATATTAAAGCAACTTATCATGCTCTCTTCCCTCTGGCTGGAGAGAGAAAGAAAAAGAGGGGACTAAAAAGGGGAGCTGAGGGAGGGAGGAGGGTGAGATAATTCGTGGTTGGAGTTTCTTTTTTCCACAGTCCCCCCTCGCCCCTCGCAATTCCAGTCAATTACACCAGTCCCATAATTCAATACAGCGAAACAAGGAAGTTGCCGGGGAATTCTAATTTAATTTAAGGTCATTTATTCAAACAAATCATAGAAGTTGCAGCATTAGAGAAGAAGCTGGCAGTGTGGAAATGAGCGCAGTGCTGTACGTCAGCAGACTTGTGTGTACAGATGCAGAGAGGGAAAAGGCAGTAAAAGCAGCCGGCACCTGTGACGGATGGCGACGGCGGTCAAACTGTAAAGTGGCTAATATCTCCAGACTGGGCCGTGTACCGTGCAGCAGCAGCGGTGGCCGCCTGGAGCCCTCCCGGGCCCCGCAGAGCGCTGATGCTTTATTTTGTCTTTGAAAGTGCCAGGCTCATTTGTCATCGCCATCACTGTCAATGAAGCATTATTCATTGTCGAGCTAAGCCCTCTCACTTGCGCGGCTATCTCCGCTAACCCGGCAATGAACTCCTAAATCACTGCAGACTAGGATTTGAATATTTCACCACAATAATTGGAGCTTTAACCTAATCTAGGGGCGCAGGAGCTTCTCTTCTGTTTCCAATGAGGAGGACTCAAAAGGCGCATCAGGATCCAATCACTAATAATAAGGAACTTCTCACAGTCTGTGAGCAAGCATAATTACCACTGATCCAGATTAAGGTTTTATCTGGGGCCCGACTGCCGCTCCAACAAACAGCAAACACTGGTTACTATCGTAACCGGGGAGCAATATTTTTGCTATCATGTCCTCCTATTTTCAGCTCTGCATTTTGCTTCAATACCAACTGATTATTTTGTAATATCAGGAAGTGTCTCATGGGAGATTGAATGGGATGAGGGTGGAGAAGAGAGGGGTTTCAGCGATTAGCAGCTTTGTGTTTTAAACTGAAAAGGGGGAAAATAGAGCTGTGGAGGTGGAAGCCGACTGAACACCGAAACGACAGCGGCGGCAGCTGCACTTTTTTCCATTTGCTCTGTTTTCCCTTGTCTCACCCATCTCCGCTCTCAGGTTCATTGTCAGAGACGATTTTCATCGCGGCGCTGAGGGAGACATTACTGAACATTATAGCTGCTGAGTACATTTGTTTATCTGGTATAAACAGTATTTTAAATGATTGACAGGTATCATGACATTTCCACCGAATCATTAAGCATACACCCCCCTCCTGCGCTGCGTCGCTCCCAACAAAAGAGTGTTTGTAGAGCGCCTTGTCAATCACGGCTCACTCCCGACGACTGTAATCTATATGTAAGTCAACTTAAAAACAAATACATTAGACGCTGTCAGCTCCATGCGTAATGCCGCCATTCCTGTGTCAATCAACGTGCAGCCAGCTCAACGTGATTTAGAGCTGTCAGCCGCCCTGCAGCTTCAACTGTTTGTGTGACGAAGCATCAGAAAACTCAACCGAACGACGGGTTTCCAGTGAAAAGTACGTGCTGGTGCTCTCTCTGGAGGTTTTCTTTCCACCTGCATAACCTCTGACCTTTGCACCGAGTCGTGACGACCACAGAGCCGTCCCTCAGGGGAAGGAGAAGCTTGTCACACAGATGAGGGGAGTGTGTAGTCATTTTCATACAAGGTCAGGTGCTTTGAGACTGGAGTCACTATGTGGTCTTTCACGGGGGGTTGTCGGTTCAGCACAGGGCCCTGGTGTTTGAGGGCTCATGTGAAGCAGAGAACTCTGAGCCTGTGAGTTCTGCTGGAGGATGGCAGAGGTAACAAAGCCTGCACAAACCCTGACAAGCGTTCTCAACACCCGGCTCAGCCAGCGTCCCACGTCAGCGCAAAGCTGGCTGTGTCGCTTGATTTACAAAAGCAGATAATGATGCAAGGTGGATTATCCATATTTATTCTACTTTTCAGACATGTCAGAAGCTAGAGGCTCGAATCGGCGTCTGCAGCAACTGGATGGGGAGCTGTCTGGCTCACAAACACATCCCTGATGAGGGCTTGATGTTGGAAACTGCATCGTCTTCCATCCTTAAGAAATCTTTCCTTATTTTTAATTTCCCTTCATACTCTTGCAACATTTTGAACTGGGGTAAACAAATCTTACTACCATCTCAGATTTGTCTTAGCAGAGGGAGCCTGGGGGGGGGGGGGGGGGGGGGGGCATGACTTTCACTGTCTTTCTATCAGGCTTAATGTCAAATCAATACGTATTGAGAGGAGAAGAAGAGGAAGTGCTGGCGAGGATTTGCCTGGACAGTCAGCGGTGTGCATGTGAGCTCAGGAGGTGCATTAGATGTGGATTTAGAGTACAGTATGAGATTGATTATCATTATGAGCTCTGCACTCGGGGCTAGTTTGCAAGAGCAGATCAAAGATGCAAACGCCGTCGCCGGCCGATGCAGAGTCACAGGATCAGAGAAACACTGTAGCTCTGTTATCTTTACCATTCAAATAAATGACCCACTGTGAAGATATACTTTCAGAAAGATGAGTTCCAGGCACTGCAGGACAGTAAACTCACCGTGGTGTATTTGCCAAGCTGGCAGAGGGAGGGGAAGGTTTCTTGATGGGCCTTGCGAATCTTTTCAATGATGCTCTCCAGCTCGGCTGTCAGCTCGTAGCTCTCTGCCAGCTCCGGCTTTGGGCTCTCTTTCTTCTTCTTATTCCGGTCATTTCGAACAGCTGAAGGAGAACAAAGGATTAGGATTAGGCGTCGACAATGAAGCCTGTAAATGGATGACTTGATCATCGCGGCAAATGTGGACGTTGGTGGATGGAAATGAAATGAAAGACATTTCGAAGGAGGAAGAACAGAAGTCTGTTGTTTGTAAGCATATTTTCTTTTGTCTGGTGACTTTTCAAGAGATGCAGCAAGTTGTCAAGTTATAAACGGAGACCTTACATAAGGAGAGAAAGTTTGGAGCTGCAGACTCTTCTGTCGGCTGAACCGGTTTCTGTCAGTATCAACTGGCACAGTCTCAAATAAGGAGAAAACAAAAGTGGCTATAAAAACTCAAGTGCTTCACAAATGGGCCGTGCGATTTGTGAGGCCATTTTCAATTAATTTCCCATTTCTTTTAGTTTCCTCTAACTAATGGTTTGTGTGCTTTTTTTAGGTGGCTCATCTGAGGTAGGCCTGAGGTGTAGATTAAGGACATGGATGAGTTTCTTCAATTCACAATGTGAATGTTAATTATTTACATTCATTTAATCTGGGAAATATTAAACTACAATAATCAGGCATGCAAAGCTATTAAGTACATTTGCTGAAGTACTGTATATTATATGCAACATTTCTGAGTGACTGAGAAACAAGGTGTTGTGTCTGCGTGGATGACATTTCAAAACACGCAGCGGGCAGGAAAATGAAAAAAAAAAGAATAGAAATATCTCAGGATGAAAAAGAGGTGCTATACACTGAGACACTGAAGAAGATGTCAAGAGAGCTTTTGGTGATAAGGACAATGTACTGTAAACAAATAGATGTGATCTCCCCACCCAAACGTTTTGTCCTGACTCGGTGCACCCCCCCCTCACCTGGGGTTCATGTCTGTAGAGGGCGTTTCAACATCCTTGAATGAATTTTATTCTGATAATTGAGTTGTATTGTTGATTCGTTGATATTTGTTAAGAGCAAAGAGAAACCCCTGTACCCCCACGACTATTGCACTGCCTTCTACAAGCGTAGCTTTCTCATAACCGTCAGGCAGCTTTAACTGATATTTTACAATAACAATGTATTTGATGTCAATGTGATAACAGTGCGACAATGTGAAAGGGTCCGCCTATAGCAATGAACCTACAGAGAAATGTCAGCTTAATCTCCAGCTGCCAGTCGTTTCCAGTCTGCTGATTTGTGCCATGTTGTCTTTAGCTGCAGCAGCTTTCAGAGAAAAAGCTCCGAAAGCTGCTGCACCCTATCTCAGCATCATGTGGTAAACTTTGTGAAGCATTAGCAGCTAAAGATACAGCTGAAAGAGTAGGTGCATTGGCCACAAACACAAATTAAACTATTAGCTGGAAGAATCCTTATCTCGCTCCACCTCTCCACTATCATCTGCAGACTTTCCACCATTACATATGTCTCTCCGCTGTCATCAGTCTGTGCTGCATGCCGCTTCACCACCCCCCACTGCTGCCACTGTCGAGGCTCCATCTAAAGATGCTTGCATCTCGTTATCAGAAGGGTATGACATGTAAGCATGTCTTCTCTCACATGGATTATGGCAGCTGGACTTGTAGATGTCACCGGACGTGGCCGCTTACCACAATGGAAACGACATCCTTGCATTGAACAATACACTATGAAGTGATGTGCGTACACGATCCCAAAGAAACAGGTGCACAAACCTCAGGGAGTGAGTCCCACAGTACGAAACAGGCAGGAGCTACAACAAAGCCCAGGCTGCTGTGTGTGAACTGCACCCTGAGAGACTGGAGTCCACAGAATCCTTTGCTTCATTAGGTGCAGATCTTTGAAGTCTGACTCAAACAAACCAAGCAGGTTTATCGCTTAATGCATAGCGTGATCATCCATACATCACAGGTCTCTGATCAGCCACACACTCCTCTTTCAAAGAAGGTGAGGAGCTGGAGAGAGAGTGCTGGGCCCCGTTGTCGGCACTGAGACACACAAGGGACCTTCTGTGGCTGACAAAACAACAGTCACATCCTCTGCCCTAGTTTATAATAAAAGCCCTCTATATTTCCACATTAAAGCCAAGGTTGGAAACCTTTAAAGCAGATCTACAAATAGAGAAATATAAATATATATATATATATATATATATGAGGGATTTTGCAAACAGTGGCCTACTTAAACAACAGTGAACACGGTGAAGCTTATGAAACCTCCCCTCTCTTCAGCTCTCATAACCACTATTATTTTCATATTCAGAAATCCAGGAAGCTTGTGTATCAGGGGGGTGAACCAAAGGTTGCACTGGGACCCGGTGACAAGAGCGTCCACACTCTAACTGTGACACATAAAGGGCGTAGGGAACACACACAGGCAGGAATGTTTGTGGCACTGAACACACTATATAACATGAAACAACATGAGAAGTACAATGAAGAGAGACAAAAGCTATAGCTTGTTGTGAGATGCTTGGGGAAGGTGTTCCAGAGCCAGAAGGCCACAGAGCTGAAGTCGCACAGAGATGGTTCAATGGGGAGAGTGGCTCTGGGGTCAGTTCTCGGTATAATACAAAGTTTGATATGACTTTGTAGAGTCTTGAATGTGAGGAGAGGAATGATGTAGGGTTTTAGGGCTGGAGTGAGACAGGGATGATGAGAGAAAATGGCACAAAATACAGTTCCAGGTCTAATTTTTTACTTGTTTAACCCCAATATTGCACAAAACAGAACCATTCATAAAAACTCTGGACTTTTTCAGACCAACGCAGCAGGAGATTGTTCGGTCAGACACGTTCACAACAACACAGAAATCTCAGGTGTGTTCAGGTGAGGGGTGGCGCAGCAGGAAGCGGCAGGTTGTTAAATATTAATTCTGCTGTGGAGATCAAGTGTTTTTGTTTACAGCACAACAACACTGGTGTCGGCCCTTATCACCAAAAACTGTCTTGACATCTACATCGGTGTCTTCTACATCTGTGGCTCTGCTTTTTCCTCCTGAGATATTTGCATTGTTTTCGTTTCTTCCATTTTTGCCTGTCATGTATTAGAAATGTCATCAACCCACACATTCACTTGCTGTGAGTCCTGCGGAGGATCTCTTTGCTGCTTTGTAACATGGGCTATGTTATTCACATGGTATTATGATTTTACTGCAAGATGGTCTTTCTGTGTATCATGTTATCCCTGTGTTTGCGTGGGTTTTCTTTCGGGACTCCTCCCTAAAGACTGGGGACTTTAAATTGACTGTAGGTGTGACTGCTGCTGCACTTATTTATTAGGTGAGGGACCCTATCACTAGACTGCACTAATGCCCCCGCCTGTGACTGAGACACTTCAACTTCCCATGGCCAATAACGAACTAACTGCACGTACTTCAAATTGTAAATACCTTATCTTATCATCTAAATTGCACAGTCCTTGAGTTTACAACATATTGCACAATGCCTTCTCTATTTTTAATATTTTTATTACAAATATATTTACAAACACACCACAGTAAATTCTTTGTACGTGTAAACGCACAAACCCCGATTCTGAATGTGAGAGTGAATGTATGTCAGCCCTGTGATGGACTGGCGACCTGTCGAGGGTGTACCACGCCTCACAAACAATGTCAGCTGGGATGAGCTCCTGCTCCCCCTGTGACCCTCATAAGATAAGCGGTATAGATGGAATGGATGGACCTGGCCATGTGACTCTGGCTAAGATAAATATTTCTCAGATGTTGGTATATCTTTAACTTGATGAGCTGCAACAGTAACATACTGCTTACAATGCTTACACCCTACCACAGCCTTTCTGACCCAATCAGAGATAAATATATTGACCAATGTGCTTATTCCCATAATCAGGCATTAACCCAACACATGGGTTAGAGTCCAACTCAAACAACTCATCTGTTTTATCAGCAGTGGTTGATACCCTTAATCTGTTTGACCTGATGCGTGTAAACTGACACATGCTGGTAGCCTACTTTCAAACTGCAGTTTCTTTTCTATTCCTCCACATAGTGTCAGAGACAAATCGGTCGCACTCGGGGACATCGGATGTTGTGCACGTCTGTTTCATTCTGACTCTTTTCACCCACATCTCACAGGCTCCTCTGGCTCCACACTGTCTGAGCGTCTCAGTGCATCGAAATAAAAGAGAGTCAATACGAGTTGGACTGAATGCTATGGTCAGCCTTCTGAATCGTTCTGACTATTCTGCTGAGAGGCAGCAGTAATGTGCTGACATTAATCACTCCATACATTTTGACCTATATCTTTGACCTATATGTCTGTTACATTGAAGTAGCCTATATGTACTGTATGTATTCAAGAGAATTTCCACTACATCAACTGCGATTATGCAGTTAGTAAAGCAAGCTTTGACAGTGACAATGTTAATTACTTCACAGACTAAAATGGGATCCAGGAGAACACTAACACTGACTAATTATAACAGAATCAAATTAAATAGATTTCCTGGCCACAGATTGGATCAGTTTTAAGATTATTACAAATTTCATTTGTATTTTCTGCTTCATACTTGACGGTGTTTATCCGCCAACATATAAAATGAAACCAGTAATTAGAGAACCGATGGAAGGGACGTCACTTAGAGAGGACAAAACATGGAGGGGCCACAATATTGTGTTGTGATTCAAAACAAGAAATGAGAAGGTGACAGAACGATGAGAGGATATTGAAGTTTATAAAAAATGGCACAGGAGAAAATTATACATATACATGTATACGTATACAAATGTATGTAAATGTACAAAAAACAAATCATAAACCTGTGAAAGTCCCTGAAAACCTTTAAAGGTCTGTTGTGATGTTAATTGCAGACCACACACTCAATTACACTTGACTGAACAATCAAATCTATGCATATCATGTAATTGAATTAATTAGCTACATGTGAAACGTCAAAAACCATGTCTGCAATATGTGAATGTTTTAAAAATGTCTATAGAATCACACATCAAATTTAAATTGAACATGTAAAGTAACATGTGAGATTGTTTGAACAATGGGAACTATTAATTAATTCAATTATCATCAATCAATTACTCAAAGTAAATACATATGTGGCAGTCACGTGTGACAGTCTCTGTGTACAGAGGCCATGTAGAGGTAGTACAATAAAATCCCTCCAACCCTGTCTGTAACCTTCTGTAAGCATTCACATAATTGCTCAGCTCGGTGGCCTTAAAAAATCAGGTGAGCTTGAACTGTTCAATCTGTTCAAAAAAATGTATCGCAGCTGTGTGATGGAGAATAATTCACTCAGTCAGAGCTGTCATGACTCTGGACTTTTTGGAAGAGTGTTTTCATTTCGATTATGGACACTTTGTTTATTATAGCTGTATCTATTCCTGTGTTTTCCTTATGTTTGGATTTGTGCTCTGAGTTTTCAGTTTTATGTTGTAGTGCTCCTGGTGTGTTTTCCTTGTCCCGCTCTGTTTCCTGTTTTATTTTCAAGTTTCTGCTCCTTGTGTGTTTTCCACCTTAACTTCCTGCCCTTGATGCGTTTCACCTGTCTGTCCTGTGCCACCTGTCTCTAGTTAGTCATCAGTTCAGTGTGTATATAAGTCTCTGTGCTTGTCTTTATCAGTTTGTTGTTGTCTTATGTGTTTTTCTCACCACCTCATTGTCGTTTCGCTTCCCTCAAGTGTGTTTTCTAGTGTCTACCTTGTTTTTGCTGTGAGCACCTTTTGAGTTTAACTGGATATTTGGATTTTGTTTGTTCTCTGTAAAGAGCCCTGCCTGAATTAAAGGACACTTTAAGTTAAAACCTTTTTGTTCTGCATTTTTGTGTCCACCCGCTCCTTAAAACGTGACAATGTCCATGATCTCACAGCAATAGTGCAGCCTTCTTGATGTTTAGAAAAGAAAAAAGAAAAGCCCTGGCTGTTTTTGTCAGAGTCTGTCAGTGGTAGGTGCCTTTTCAAAGAGAGGACAAACAGTCATGGGGGTGTGAGGGTGAAACCAGGCGCTCCGTGAACACACGATACAAAAACACTTTGCTGCGTGGCAGGGGGGATGGTCCAGAGTAATGGTATAGAACGGGGGATGGTCCACAATCTGTTCAAATGTGTGTGTATGTCATTTGTCACAGTGCAGTGACAATCTGTGTCTGGAGAGGGGGTTGTGGTTCTCACAAAGGCTGGAGATGTTATTTAGGGAGACAGCGTCGGGGCAAGTGCAGCCCCCCCACCCCGACCAAACACAAACCATGACCCAAGGCAATCCATTACAATTGCACTCCAAGCAAATCACTGTGAGAAGATACATCAAAATGATGCATCAGAAAAGAAGCCATTAAAATATATGGCTTTTTAATAAGCACAATAGAGGGGTTGTCATTATATATTAGTGCCTGTGATCACTACTCATGATAATTATCTCCACTTTTCTCTTTACTGGCCTCTGTGGCTCTATCTGGATCTCTGAGAACCGTTTTATGTAAAATCTTAAAACTTCATGGGAGATAAATGGACATTCAGACTGAAAACAGCGCTGCGTAAAAAACACAAGAGGCTGCATCAGTGTGGGTGTGCTCTTCCGAGTAGATCTAAGAAGATGAAATACAATCTTCCACAGCAGCTTCTAATTACTTTATTCATAACTACTGCACTGAGACAGAGTTTTATAACTGGAAACATAAGTGTGTGCGTTATTCTATTGCAGAGAATGTTGAATGGCTGGTTCATCTGTGTTTTGAAGCAGTGATATAAATTTGAAGATGCTAAATAATGATTGTGTGTAATATTCTCAAATTGTCTTTCTTCGACAGTAGAACTATAATGTAATTACTTGCTTGCAGCCAAGGCTTCCAATCCTAGAACAGATACAGTGTTTACAGAGGAGCACTATCTCTCTGTCTTTACTGGTGGAAAAAAAAATGATTGCAGGCCACTGAGACTTTGGGTGTCTTCAACATGAAAACATTGGGGCACTTTTCAATCCAAAAACAAAAAGTGAAAAATGTGTTTTGAGCATTAGGGTGTGCTTGCCTCCAAATAGAGGAAAAACCACCATCCAGGCGATGGTGTCTCTCAGGCTTTGAGGGAGCACTGTAAATGTCGAGTGGCCCTGAAGTGCTCAAAGATGAAGTGAGAAGGAATAAGACACGCTGGTATATAATACACTCCTCACAGCGATGCCTACTGTCTCACTCCAAGACACTCATCTCCCTCTTCCCTTAGTTAAAGAGCAATGTCCCACCCTCTGTCTTTTATCTGCTTTATTTCTTTTTTTCCACAGCTGCTTCTAGCCCCCTGGTGACGCCTGGCATTTTTTTCTCTCTCTGCTCTGCTGCTTTAGCTGGATGTTGTGTGGTTTGAGGGCAGCAAGCATAGATGACGGCCGTTGTTGAGAAGCCACCAGCCAGCCATCTGTGTGCTGCCAAGCTCTGCATGGTGTCTCTACAAGCAAACAGATGCAGCGGTAAACAAACACCATCTATCTGGAGCCCACGTGGTCCAGCCCGGGCCACTTGCCACAGCACTTAATATGGCAGCTCCCTAACACCAACCAGGTGGCTGTCGAGAAACGATGATAAGTCTTTGCTGCCGCCAGAGCTCCGAGTCTAAGCAAACGGCTGTAATGGGACGGGGGGAACAGAAAGGAGAAGGGGTTGTCAGATGGGACAACTACATTGTTAAATGATGACCTTGGAAGAGGAGGGGGGAGGGGTGTTGGAGTGCCACCATAGGCAGTGAGAAATTATAATCTCATGATGGTCTCACTACCAGTTGAGAGGTTTTTTTTCTACACTGACACACTGAATATGCCTATTTGGTATTAAGCCCATACCAACAACTTAACAATAAATAAACAAATATCATGCTACGTACTCTGTCCAAACGCTTACTTTAACTGCATATCAGTTTCAATCCTCGTCCATACTAACAGACGTGAACATGCATATCACGTGACATACTGTAGGCATACACGCGCCGGTGTACACTGGTAACATTTGCTTGTTAACTGCAGAAAGAGCTAGGCTGCAAACAAGATTGCGCGAATGACCTCTTTGTTTCAGCGGTTCAATGTGGATGCTACGCGTATCTATGGCAGAGTCAAACATAATTTCATTTAAGTGCATCCAACACAGAACGATACACTGGCTGTTGCAAGCTGACGAACATCAGGAATGAGCATGAACCAAAGCCCTGGATAAAGTGATCTGCTGGTGGCCCCAGTTGATCCCCACAGCCATCAGGCTCCCTCCCTCTGCACCACACTGCACAACAATCCATTCAAGAGTAAAGATATTAAGACTAAATTAATCAGATCATAGGTTTGATTACAATGTTTCTTTATCATACAATGTCAGTGAATCAACATCTCTGAAAAGATGCAGAGAGCTCTCTCTAGTTCTGGAGAGAGTCTACCACAACTGGTAGATAACAATCTTTTCATTTCGTCAGACATTCTTTTAAAATGCAGAAAGCAAAAGTGTAACTTTGATGTAGAGAGTGCTGGTTTTGGGTTTGTAACCTGGATGTTGCAAGGCTAGCAAGTGTTTTCTAGTGTGTTTACAGCAGGTCCTTCGAACTAGACAAGGTTTCATTTCTAAAGACTCTGAAGACTCTTCTATTTGGCGGGTGACCCACTCAAACTCAAATAATTCAAAGATTCTCCAGATCTCAAAATGCACCTGGGAGAAAATCTGTCAAACAGCCAACACAGATGAGGAGCTCAAAGAGACTGGAGACTGAACGAACAGTTGATCACAACAAAACCAGCTGAATAGCGGATACACACACTGAAGAAATGGCATGCTTTACAAACATCTGACTGAGTAGAAACCTTGTTAAGTAACAAAATGCTGCTGCAATGAATTTGTATGACCCATTTATGCAAATCTAAGGCGTTAACCACAAAACAAAGCATTTAGTTCAAGGTCAAAAAAGTTTTAATTCACAGTGAAAAACCACAACCTGTTATTTTAAAACCCACACATTGCAAACCCTCATGCTATCGACACCCCTTTTGCCCATTACTTGTTCCTGTACCACACCTTCATCGTCATCGTTTCTTTGGTTAAAGTCCCTCCACTGCACCTGTCTGCCTGCTTGTGGGTCCATCTGGGTCATTCACACTGTTGTCCCTGCTCAAACCGTGAAATTGTCTGGTGCACCTGCTGCGCTGTGCACTTGCAACACTTCCATCTGTCCCTTTGCCTTGTCTATCAGCATCAACATTTAAATGAGTTCCGATGCTCTAGGGCATGTCCCAACAAAGTGTGGTGCCACCATGGTGTCCATATTCTTTGGCACCACTGCACCAATAATCAGTAGCTTCAGGGTTGAAAGACACATATCAGTACATCCAGAATATGTTTCTATCTACAACTCCTTTCTGTTAAACTTTTGTTCCATCACAATCCACAGTGCATGTGTCAAAAAGTCCTCGGCAGATTCAACTGATTAATATCACATTTAACTGACAGTGTCTGTGGTGTCCCATGTGACAGTGTCTGTGATGTCCCATGTGACAGTTTCTGTGATGTCACATGTGACAGTGTCTATAATGTCCCATGTGACAGTGTCTATGATGTCATATTTGACCTTGATTGTTAAATGTCATTTATCTGGACTTCAAAGCCATCAAGGCCAGGTTCAGTGCCTATAAGAGTTCGGGAAGAGACCTTAGGAGGACAACAGCTCCAAAACTAGACCACAGATTCACAAATCTTCGAAACACGAGACCGTCAGAAGACAGAATATACTTCAGTACACCTACACTATTCCTGTATTTAGCCAACATGCCGAAGAACAAGTCAAAAAGGGTAAGGTTTCTAAGCAGGAAACATGTTTTTTAGTGTTACACTCTTCATGATTTTATTTTATTTTTCCATTGTTTGTCTCAAACTCTAAAAATATTTTTTCTGCGAGGGGGTGGACTTTAAATAAACCCATCACATAGTTGATAATAATAATAAATATTGTAGTTAATTAGCTATATTATTAGCTATGTATTGTTTGTTTTTCATTTAATCAATAATCTTGTAAATCGTGAAACCGTGATATTTCCTCTGACAATAATCGGCGCCAAAATTTCATATCGTGACATCCCTAGTATGTAGAGACAGTATTTAACAGAATTGAAGAAACTGTATTTAAATGTACTGGTGGTTAAATCAAATATTTGTTGTTCTGGTTCATCAACATTTAATTCAAAGCGAGTGTGGGACTGTGTTTTTAACTGTTATATGTTTGTTTGTGTCTTTCAGGTGCCAGACTCAGAGAAATTATTTGAGGACCTCCTTGAAGCAAAACAAAAGTTGGATTCTGAGAATATGAATCTGGCTTACGAAAATGCCAGTCTAAAGATGGCCATGTCCTGCAAAGAAGCTACATGGCGGAAGGAAAAGGAGAGCATGCAGAATGCAGACCATGAAAGACTCAAGGAGGAACTAGAGCTTGATCTCAAGGATGCCAAGAAGGAGTTGAGGATCCAAGAGAAGGAGTACAGGTCCTTGAGTAATCGCAACCAAAGCCAGCAGGCAGAGATGCACAAGATCAGACGTGACCTGAAGCAAAAGTGCAACCAGGTGAATGAGCTGGAGTACTCCATAAAACAGAGCGAACAGGTGATCAACAGGACTGTGCATGAGAAACAGGCACTGGAGAAGCAAATCACTGAGCTCAAAGCTATGGGGACAAAAGTTCTCCAGAATGAGCCTGACTGGCAGTCAGAAATCAAGGCTCTGAAGGACGTGCTCAGCCGTGAGCAGGCAGAGAAGGAGGCTGGTTGCATGAAAATCAAGGCTCTGAAGGACGAGCTCAGCCGTGAGCAGGCAGAGAAGAAGGCTGGCCTCATGAAAATCAAGGCTCTGAAAGACGAGCTGAGCCATGAGCAGGCAGAGAAGGAGGCTAGCTTTATGAAACTCAAGGCTCAGAAGGACAAGCTCAGCCGTGAGCAGGCAGAGAATAAGGCTGGCTTCATTCAAATCAAGGCTCTGAAGGACGAGCTCAGCCGTGAGCAGGCAGAGAAGAAGGCTGGCTGGATTCAAATCAAGGCTCAGAAGGACGAGCTCAGCCGTGAGCAGGCAGAGAAGAAGGCTGGCTGGATTCAAATCAAGGCTCAGAAGGACGAGCTCAGCCGTGAGCAGGCAGAGAAGAAGGCTGGCTGGATTCAAATCAAGGCTCAGAAGGACAAGCTCAGCCGTGAGCAGGCAGAGAATAAGGCTGGCTCTAATAGCATCAAGGCCCTGAAGGACGAGCTCAGCCGTGAGCAGGCAGAGAAGAAGGCTGGCTTCATTCAAATCAAGGCTCTGAAGGACGAGCTCAGCCGTGAGCAGGCAGAGAAGAAGGCTGGCTGGATTCAAATCAAGGCTCAGAAGGACGAGCTCAGCCGTGAGCAGGCAGAGAAGAAGGCTGGCTGGATTCAAATCAAGGCTCAGAAGGACGAGCTCAGCCGTGAGCAGGCAGAGAAGAAGGCTGGCTCCAATAAAATCAAGGAGCTGGAGAGACTGCTCAAGGTCACAGAAGAGAAGTGGGTGACCAAGCATGAGGCCAGAATTGTCCATACGGATCAGATGATCGCCAGTCTCACCAGTCAGAATATGGCACTGGAAGCCAGCAACCAGAAGCTCATCTTCACGCAGCAAGCCATCGAGACAAGGATCCTCCACAACAAGACTGAGTGGGAAACGAAAGTTGACGCTCTGGAGGACCGTCTCAGTTGTGAGCAGGCTGAGAAGGAGGCTGGCTTGATAAAAATCCAGGAGCTGGAGAAACTGGTCAGCGACACTGAGCAGATGTGGGCGGCCAAGCACGAGGCCGACATAAAGATGCTCATCCTGAAACAGATCAAGCTTCAGGTAAGTCACATCAGCTCCGTTTGATCTAAATAAGAACTAGTTGCACTTTAAGTTTGTTTCTTATTCAGGCTTTTGAAAGAGAAAACTAAATCTAAACACATTTGTCTCTGTCTTTTCAGGAACTGGCCTTGATGACAGACAAGGACAAGGCGAAGAGAGAAAAGGAGCAAAAGAAAGAGGTAGAAAAGAGGCTTAAGAAGGAGCTGAATGAGAAGAAGAAGCAAGAGAAGAGATAGAAACTAGACAGAGAGAAGGAGGAGAAGAGGCAAAGGAAATGAAAAAGAAAATATGTACCTGTAAAATAAAGTTTAAATTTAATCAACATCTCTTGTTTCTTCCTCAATGCACCCTGGTGTTCATTTTGTAAGTCATGGTTCCATATAGGGTCAAATATATGATGTGTATATGATATATACTGTGTATATAATGTGATTGACAGCTAGTAATGTCCAATGGGTGCAGGTGGAGGAGGGCGTGCAGTGTCCTCGAGCTCTCAGTCAGGCTCCACCCCTCGCTCCTACTAATGTGGTCACTTCCAATTTAAAAAAAATAAGATAGTGTCGGACCAAATAGACGAGAGGCTACAAAGCAGCAGCTCACAAACCGAGCAAGCTCCGTTTCATTGTTGCAATGCTGCATCATCAGATTTGTTCCATCTCGTCTGTTCGCAAATGATCTGACACAGATTGCAGCCATCAGGAAAAATTAAACATGCAATCGGTATTTGATGAGTCAGAACTAGTTAAGTTAAATAATCTCATTGTTCAACGTGACTCCTGAATGGACAGATGTGTGAGGATTTCTATAAGTTTTGGTTCGTTTCAGGAGAATAAAACTAGGACGCTGCGTCGCTCTTCAAAGAATTATGGGACGGCATTTTCCCCTCTCCTTGTGTAAAGGATGGTCCAGTGTTTCCTCTGCTAAAGGAGATAAGAAGAATAGAAGCATAGAAGCTAATTTCCTTATGATTTAGAAAATTCCAGTATGTGTACAGTTTACTGCATAACCAAAAATAATGCGTTAAGTTACCAGTCATAGACTTGCATCTGTTGCAAATGGGTGAAACCTCAGGAAAGAAACTGCAGTTTTTGATGATGCTTGATTGGATTTAAAAGGACTGTTGGGCCATTCATTTATATGTTTCTATTCTTTTGTACTTCAACGTGAATGAGTGAATCTGGTCTTTGAACACAGTCAAAAATGTGTTTTTAATAAGTCGACATAGTGGTTGTTTTGTGTGTTTATGTCCTAAACTTAATTTTGCCGGCTATTGAGTCTGTAGTATTTAAACCAGTGGGAATGTCTGGGATGTGAAAAGTGTGTTTGCAACAACTCCCCAGGTTTCCACCTTACACACACACACACACACATACACAAATAATGTGTATAGATATGAAAACAGACCCCCCCCCCGCCTTTTTGTACTGTTCCAATAGAAATCACAGTTTGTGGTACTGTGTTTCCAAACTGATCGATCAATCAATAAATACATTTTTTTATATACTCCATATTCACTTATCATAATTTACCTCATAGGGCTTATATCATAGAAAACTGTTTGTTTAATAATGAATCATACAAGACTCGTGATTGCTAATATAACACAAAACACAACTCATGTAAAGATGCACTCAATCATGTTCCTGCTAGTGCAGCACACACACACACAAGTCCACCTTTGTCTTCCACTTCAAGTAGCACTTCAGTTTTCAGCAGAGGCACATGATTGCACGAGTTGAAAAGCAGATGTTTCCACATTATCTTCTGATTCCAGCCTCAGACTGGACTGTCAACACCCCACATACTTTCATCATGGGATAACTACACAACTCCATAACAAAATATAAGCTGAATGTATGTACTGTATTCTTAGCTAACTGATCAATTGCAGTATCTGCTAGTAATCATTTAAACTGATGGGATATTCTCATGGCTGATTTGTGTATCTAGTAGTTTGGGTTTCTGTCTAACATTTAAATACAATGAACTATTGGCTTTATTTGTTCTTTGTTATATTTAGGCAACCACAGTCCAAACTCATTTGAGGTTCTTGGATAGTGGAACAAGGTGCCAAATGCTGTCTTTGTTCAAGAACCTCTTAAAGATTCATGTCTCCTGACACCTTTAATACCACAACATGCCAAACTAGCACTTACTGTGACTTTCAGTGCACCTTTTAACCTGATCTCCTGCTCTTATTGAAGACACTTGGCACTTGCATCAAGGTCTTCTACTGTACTAAAGCTTAAGTGTTGTCCTCTAGTTGTAAGTCTTACGTCTTTAGAACTATGGCTGGGCAATCGATTACTATTGCACTCCAAGCAAATCATTGTGAATGAAAGAAAAAATAAGAAGACATTCATTACACAAATCTAGATCTAGAGCTACATTCAATTTAGCCAGCTAACTGTGTCAAACAGCTCTTAACTTTCTTCACCAGTGCCTCTTCATTAAGGTTATTTGCCTCAGTGATTGTGTTGGAAAGTGTATCCATGGGCTGGAATTCTACATCCATCCATCTCTCCATCCATTGTCTATTCTGCCAATCCCAGCAGACATTGGGTGAGACAGTCCATCACAGACTAGAGAAGTAGACTTGAAGGGCCCTTGAGCATTTTTTTTTTACTGTCTCCAATTAACCTAAGCTGCATGTCTTCTTATCTGAGCAACTGGAGAAGAAAAACCTTGTTTAACGACAAGGTTGGAGTTTGGTTGTATTAAGAAATATATCTTTTTTGAATATTTCATATTTTCGCTGGTAAAAATAGCATAAAACCTGTGTTTCCCTGTTGAGGTCACTTTGGAGGCTACAGTACATGCAGCTTAGTCTAATTATCTGTGATTCTTTGTGCAGTACATACTCTTGCCTCAGACATATCTAGTTTTAATAGAAACAATTATAAGTCACTGGATATTGGAGTTGAAGCCCAATTTCAAGCAGTGATAAATCCTCATTAGTCAGTCTAGTTTGAATATTAAGGACATAAAATGTTTTGAAAACCTTTTACATTAAGAAATGTTATGCATCTTTCTCCCAGATGACAAAGTATGTGCACAGAAGGATCCTTTTTATAATACTTATAAGTCAGACATTTTGTGCAACTTCTTAAAATGTCCCTCAGACACATTTCCGGAATCAAACCCTACACCAAAAGGATCAAAGGTCAGTCCTATATTCTTCCATCTCAAACATAAGCTGCTCCCCCATCTCAGTAGTTAGAACTGCAACAGGAGCTAGAGTCTAATTCTTCATATTACATTTGGGATCTGGCCTTAGCAAGGTACATTCTTCTATTCAGAAGGAAGCTGTGTCCTAGAGCTTAGAGGAGCAGCCTTAGGAGTACTCTTGAGCAAGGCACTTAACCTCCTGAGGTGCTCCATCGGGTGAATACACTCCATGAGTGGATGTTGAAATGTAGAGGTCAAATTTCCTGTGTGTTTAAAAACATACCTGCAACATAACCCATTTCAAATTGGTAAATGTGCATAACTGGAACTTTTTTTCTTGTCATGATCTGCCCCCTGTGTGACTCTGCAATATTTTGTGGCTCAGGGGGAAGAGCTGTTGTCCTCCAACCAGAAGCTTGGCTGTTCAAACCCTTTCTTCCTCATTCCACATGCTGAAGTGTCCTTGGGCAATACTCAACCCATAAATTGCTCCTTCTCATATAGAAAAGTGCTGCACATAGATACACTTGTATGAGAGAAAGTCCAGAGCCTCTCACTCAGACATTAGCACTGAGAATGTCTAGAAATTATCTGGAGCTCAGTGTATGTCTGAAAGCAGCTCAAGTCTCTGTGTTCCCTATGCTTTCTGTTGGTTTGTCTGATCTGTTCCCTGGTGTTTCCTCCCGCTTCTGTTTGTTGCTCGTGTTCCTATGGTTTAGCCTCTTGGATTTTCGGAGTTTGGATTTCCTGTCTGCCTGAAACTGCATGTAAGCCTGTTTCTGTTGTAAAGCACATTCACTGCACCTATCTTGCTGTCACATGTGTCTGCATTTGGCTTCAGGATTACTTGAACTGTGACATTTCTGAAATCTTACAGTGTCCCATGGAGCCTATCCGTCTGACTGCTGCATTTGGCATCCCCCTCCCTCCAGAGGAATTGATTCTGCCCAGAGCCAAACAAGGTTATTGCCTTCACCTCCCCACCAGCTCCATGAGCACTACTATTCAAATGGAAAGATGCTGCCCCTCTCTCACATTCCCACTGAGCTCAGGATGTTATGCTGTGTTTGAAACTGTGCCATTCCTCAAAAGGAAGTGTAAATGCCTTATAAAATATGGGACCCTTTTTCTATCCTTCTTGATAAACCTGAGAATTTTAATCTCCATGTACAAAGTGGTTTATTGTGATTGTGCAGGCAGGTTTATGTTGTATGCATGTGATTATCTTTTTCAGCATGTCTGGTGTTGGCTTAAAAAATTCAAGTTGTGTAAGACATTTATGGACAGAGGCACAGAGAACATTCTGACAAGTAACCTGGAACTTCCCATATTCCAGCTTTTAATATGCAGAGTTATATAATATTATAATCTATAACAATACAATAGAACTTTATTCACACATTTAACTTGACCAACTCTTCAGGTGACCCACCACTGTGCCTTTACATAGCTTAAATATCAGCCATATTCACTAAAAGATGTTTGACAAAATCGTAAATTCACACATCCTGAAAAATGAGCACAGCATAGGCCTACAGTCAGTTTGAACCTTGTGGAGCAGGCATTTAGAGCACGAGGCTAATGATGCCACTGTATCACCTCCATCCATGAAGAGGATAGGGAATGGTCCCTTTTTTCATCTGGGGCCCTGTGGGGGGGTTTAGCCCTAGGATATCAAGACATCATCTTTTCCATGACTCCTCTGCTGAGGTGTGAAACAGCATAAGAGAGAGGAGCATGGAGCTAATGGAGCATGAACTGGACCTGAGCTATAAATGCTGATGCAATCGAAGGATGCCAATAACCTGTGAAATGCAAACTCTTCCTATTGATGACAATGGAGTGAAGGGAAATGGGGGACTTGACAACAGCAAGAGCCCGAGTTTTACTAAACACACTGTGTTTCACTTTATGACTCAGGCTGTTGGCTCTTTGTTTGCCTGCTCACTTGTTTTGTCCTCCTCATCACAATGGTTGGATGTTTGACAAACGTTTTTGGGAACAATGCAGTTCTCCTTCATTGGTGGAAATAAGAACATTTAACATACGCAGCAACTCTTGTGTGTCTGAACAGTGAGATTTAATATCTCCAGGTAGAACCACACTGGATTTACTCAGAAAAGATTAAAATGTGGAGACATCAGACTTAATAAACATGTTTTTTCATTTGTCTGTTTGTAAGTTTTTTAGAGAGCAGTCAGCATTGTCATCACTTTCCTTAACATTGCAAGTACTTTGTTTGGCCTTTTATTTTTCCTTTATAAGAGCTAGACACAAATGTACCATTGTTTGGCCTTGGCAGAGGTATAACATCTTCTGAGTAGGATTCTGGTTTGTACTTGTTTTCATAATAAAAATTGCTCACTTAAATCTTAGAAAACAGCAGAAAGTAAAAGACACCAACATTTTTGGGTTGGGGGTTCCTTCTGTCTACTAGCCCCTGATGGCTCAGCGTGTGTGAATGTGCCATAGAGAATAGGTGCTGCATGAATGAGTCGGTGAATGAAGTGCAACATGAAAGCTGTCCATTTACCATTTCAACCCATGACAATATCTGAATTGAGCCCATATCAGTACATTGAGTAAAGTGGGTGCTAGACTCACACTCTTTGGACATTCCCACTGCAAAGCACTTCTGCAGGCGGCAGTACTGACAGCGGTTCCTCGTCACCTTGTTGATAATGCAGTTCTTCTCCCGGTGACATGTGTACACCATGTTCTTCTGGATGCTGCGGCGGAAAAACCCCTGAGGAGACAGACACAAGACAGAAAACAGGAGGTGTTCATGAAAAGAACTCTCTCATGACATTAACCTCATTTTTTGCTCCTAATCTTCTGCAGCCACCTATTTTCTTCATCAACCAGTCAGCGCCGTTGAAACGTCAGTCTGATGAGAGAGGGTATGAGAATTGCCATTAAGGCTGAGAGAGAAGAGAGGCAGAGAGGCAGTGTGTCCCTGCTGGGAGCTGTGTGGAGCTTCAAATACTGGATTTAAGCTCAGACATAGAGTGGGAACAGAGAATGAAGAAGCTCAGGCTTTCAAACAGTGAGGCTGCTGTGCCGTATGGAAGAATAACTGAGGACTTAGGTGCAGCTGAGTTTGCAGCACTACATCTGAACCAGACAAGGTGACATTGAGCTTCTGTGGAAGACCAAAGCACTTTCTCTTTCAAAAGATTGCTTTCATTGTTATTCACTGGTACAACAGTATCGTTATTGGGCTAATTCAATATTTAGTGCTAAAAAGATATAAGTAACTAAGTAGTGAAAACAATGGAAGAGCTCTGGATTTAGAGAAGGGCTTATTGCAGTTTGAGTCATTGAACTCACATCAAACTCAGGAGTTGAAGTTTAAATTCTGAGAATGACAATTAAAGTAAAATCTTCTCAAACTGACAACCAAAAATGTCAACAGATGGTAATAAATTTCAAATAGAAGATCACATTTTAAAGTTCTCTGTCCCTTGTCTGGTTACCTTTTGGTATTTGATGCACAGAGAGGGATGTTGGAGCTCCATGACAGTAAAGGTCATTACATCGATTTATAATCTCCATGAGACTGGACATGGTTGTAGCTTGGCCTGTGAGATGATGAGTGTGAAGTAACGACCAATAGGCATCCTTAAAACCCTAAATAAGCCATTTGAATGAGTGTTCAAAAATGATGATGGGACAAAATGTCTTCACTTTCCCAAAATAGCATCAGTCCATAAGGTCTAATAGTTAATACTTAATTTTCTTGTCTGGTGAAACATCTGGATTTGGGTTTTATACACATCAGTAGTAGCAACAACATTATTCAACTAAATACTTTGAAGGACTTATGTACTAGTGTACTGTGATCGGTGTGATATGAGATTTTTTTTATGAGAAGAGACATTCTCTCAAAAAATTATTTTCGGCCAAAGAATAAAATGAAGGACCTCTTTCAAAGTATGGATGTATTTTTAACTATACTATTCAGGTCCTTGCAATATTGCCCTGACCAAAGAGTTCCCAACCGTTCCAGCTGAAAAACTTTGTTCTGAGCGTGAAATGCCTTGATTGACACTTGAGACCCCTGAGTAACTAAACAGTAAAATTATTTGTCACTTATAATTGTCATTAAAATGTCTATTCCAGTTGTAGGTAGGCAGGGTTTCTGCTCTATTTATTTGCAGAGGCGCCTCGTCGTTGTACCGGTGTGTATCACCCTGCTGCAAGGTCTCCCTCCTCACTCCCCCATTGACCTCTGCTCATTTTGCACTTTTACAATAAACACCAACACGAATCATAAATTATGGGTTGGGGTGTGAAAAGTACTGAAGGTTACTTTTTGTTTCTTTGATTCACTTGAAACATGTATTTAAACACATTGAAAAAAATTCCAACATTTTGCACGCAGGCAGTTAAATTTTCATTTATGTATTTTTTTTTTTCTGGGGGGGTGTACTTCTGCATAACACTGGAGCACTGATTGCTACTGGGTATTTTGCACACTGCCTTGGATGGCTTCCATCCAAAATATAAAGTCTATACCTCAGGTCTGTACCTGTTCTGCTTGTGTGATGCCATAAATGACCCTTCTTAACCATTAAAGCCCTCTTCATCTAAAACCACATTTAGGCATGTGGTGTGACACTCCAAGGGCTCTGGGCTGCCTGCCTGAAGGAGAGTGATAATGACGACCGTGTGGATCCGCCTTGAATATCTTGGTGCACAGAAACAGAGGCAGAGCTCATCTGCTTTCGGTGAGTGACAGAAAGCAGAGGAGCATCTAAAGGAAGCTGGCATCTACACAGATCCCCCCCCCCCCCCCCCCCCCCCCCCTTCCTGATATTAATTTTCCATAGCTCTGGGGTCTTTTGCAATGATCGTCCATCATCCAGACCCTTTTGCACAGGGTGGGGGGAGGTGGGGGTTAAAATTCCATTTACCATAGCTGCCTGTGACGGATGGGACCTTGCCTTTTCATCAGTGAAGCAGGATGCACGATGGGTAACAGATTAGATCACAGGAGTGAAACGACTGACTCTGTAGCCCATCTCGCCTCGGCCTCAAGCATCCGTCAAATGCTGCGCTGCCCCTTTGGTAGCACCAGATAGTTACTAAAAGCAGCCAATCGTGCCTCAGCCTTGATGACACGTGACCAGTGCGAGGTCACCTCCCCTCAGTTGGCATTATTCATTTCTTAATAGAGGCCTTTTTCCTGGCTGATGTAAGCCAAGTGAGTTGGTAGACATTACCTGTGAGGTCTGATGGATGACCATGGAAGCGGCCTGCATCACCATTAGCTGCCATATAACTGTGTTCAGGTTGGGCGCAGAACCCAAGGCTGCTCCAGTGCTTATGCCGTTCAAAGCTAAGAGCATGCAGGTCACTTAGCCTTGGAAATCTCTATGTGTGTGATAAGTGCTGTACAGTGTGCTTGGGATTTCATAGTTGTCCTTTGCATGTCACACACTTGCTGCAGACTGTTTCCCAAGATGTGTTTGAGTTTTAGCTCTTTGGGGATGGTTTGTTAACAGTTCAAGGGATGCGATCCTCCTCTTCATCTCCTCCTTATATAGTAGATTAAATATGCATACTGATGGGGAAAAGGAAATACAATTGTCTGATATTAGAGATTTATAGATTCCTGGCAACTAGATCAGAGGTGTTATAAGAGTAATACAAACCACCACAGTAACATAAGAGTTTGCAATACATAAGAAAGAAAGCAAATCAAGCCAGTCACATTTATACACACAAACTCCTGTTTTTTTCACTTCAATATCAGTTGAATAACTTGAGGCACCTGAACATCCATAATTTGCCGGTGCTGACAGAGACAGAGTAAATCTCTTGTGTTGAAAGTAAATTAACTTTGAGATGGACCTTAATGTTACTAGATAATAAAAGGCTAGTTTTCTTCACAGTGCGACCCTAGAGGACACTACTGTAATAACATTGCGTCCAATTATGATGGTGTATAAACTGCTTCAGAGACAAAGAGGTAGACAAGAGAAGATGCCACAAATAAATGTCTGTATAACAGACTGTGAAGCTTATTTCCCTAACTGGCTGATAGAAATCCTGTTAACTTGATGGGGATAATATGACAGATTATCCAAAGTATGTTGACCAATTTTCTAACATATTACAGATAGCTAGCATATCACTACTTTGCTCACCAGCTATAGTAGAGTAGTAATAGGGTAGTAAGCTAATCACTATTTATGCTTCCAGGATCACCTATAGATCAACATTGCAGTGCTCTTTTTGGTCTGACCGCATTTTATTCAGTGACTTCAGCTCCTTTCCAAGACTGACAGTAAGTCCCACCGCTGCCACTTTGTTACAGTAAAACCTGAAACAAGACAACCCCAGCTTCTAGAATTAGTTTGTGGTGGATTTTGAGGTTTGGTTTGGCTCATCGGTACTGGATGACATTTGCACACTCACATTTGTTGAAATGTTTCCTGTGCCACTGGTTTTCACATGAGCCTGAAGAATAATGTTTCCATCTTAATGCTTAACAGTTAGTGAGGTTTACGTTTCATCAATTATAGCTTTTCCTTTCTCCATGCAACTCTTTAGTGCTTGTGCTTGTAACCTAATGGCTTAATTTGGACTTGTCCAGGTGTTGATTTCTGCAGCCTACTATTGAGGTAATCCAGGATGAGCTAGTCTGTAAATACCATCCTGACATGTGTTTTTGGACAGAGCTGGGTGGTGAAAAGAAGTTGCAGCATCCTCAGTGGAGCGGAAAGCAAATTGCAGGGGTCAAGTGGGGATCGGAGGCTGGAGGACTAGCCTCTTGTAGCACTTCATGATGATAGGTGTGAATCCTCAGTGGCTCTAATCCTTCAGACAGCACACAGGAAAAACCAGGATGATGTTGGTTGACTGGACGCCTGTGGAAATTACTGCTTGGGCATTCAAGATGTGAAAATGTCTTCATGGACATTGACCAGGTTTTGATGGCATAGTCACAGTCTCTGTTCATTCACCATGCATAACTGAGCTTTGCTTCTCTGATGCCATGTCACATGTGTTCCGGCTGCTTTCTGCCTCTTCTCAGATCTTAAACAACTTCCAAACGTCTGCTGTCAGCAGCAGTTTCTAGTTTACCCTTAAGGTGGTGGTTTTAGTGTCTGTGACATCAATACATCAATAGTACTGATGTGAGCTGTCACAGTCTGTGTATTCCTTCAGATTGATGCGACCCTCTTGGTAGCTTGCTCTTTTATTGCTTTTGAAGCACTGATTCTACCCATAAATGTTTACAGATTGGTCTGCACATTTTCAGTGGTGGTCTCTTTACTGGGATTAGCGTGATACATGTGATCTAAATGGCTAGGCTAGGATGGGGGTGATAGAATGCTTTGCATGCATTTTGTGTTTTGTGTAAACAAGGTTCAGTATATTTTCTCTTCATGGCGCGAACCTGACATGCTCGTGGAATTATAGAAAATAAGTCTTCCATGGTTGGCTCCACAGCAATGATGAAAAATACGCTGGGGGTCTGCTGCTTGTTTATTGATGTTTCCTCTCTATAGATGTTGTAGAGCCTTTGTCCATTAGCAGACAAGTTGACTGTTTCAATAACAGTAGTGGACTTCCTCATCTTATAGTATGGCAAGCACATCACAACCATCAACTCCACAAGAGAATAGCAAAGCGTGAATGTGAACACATTATTCATGCTCTACAAACAGTCTACAAACCTTACAGTGATGATGCCTTGTCATCTGTGCTACTCAATTGTGTGTATGTCCACAGTGTCCTTATGTCGTGATGTTTCAAGAAATATTTATTTCAAGCTGTTCTTAATTTCATGCTTGGTAGTCCGTCAAGGATGTAAAATTCAACTTATTGTCTTTAGAGCAGACATTAGCCAACAGCATCGATAGGACAGCCGGTGCAGTGGGGTTAGCCCTTAGCCAAGCTCGGATTCCAACACAAAGTCTACCCTTCTATTTCCTCCCACACAACATTTAGTGCTTTTACTCAGCCAAAGGTTGCGGTGTGTGCATGTGCTGCCATGTCATGACTTGTGAGTACAGTTAGTCAAGTTAAATAAACATGTTTTTGTAGTGTGACAAAAAATCTAAACCAGTTGCTTGTTTGACCCTTACCCAATAGTTATTGTTGCCTGTCAAGCTTTAGAGCCTCAAATGAAAAAAATAGCAAATGCTGGCCAGTTAGTTAGTTCAACAACAATGACTTTGTTTCATCACTTTTTGTCAATGAGAATCTTGCAAAACAGGAACTGAAACTTATTTCAGTGGCTTCATACATGGTATATGTGGTAAAACACAGCAACTAAAGATAAAGTTTCTAGGCAAGAAATCAGCACCAGCACTTCAGCTGATGATTCATGTAGATAACGTAGAGATAACGAAACACTGTTGCTCTTGTGTTGCACTGTACTGATAGTCCTTGTATCATGTTGCATTATGTAACGACAGCAGTAAAATGTTAGATCAGTATATTATGTAATTAATTTTAGCATTACAATAGAAAAGGCTTTGAGGATAAAGACCAACATGCTTGCCTGTTGTGATGCTTTCTCAGGCAACATTAACTGGGGCTTCCCAAAATCTTTAGAAGTCTATTACTGATTATCTTAACTCTGCAGCACCACAGCTTCCCCAGAGGGGGACTGTAGCACTACACAGTGGATGGGATTGCATTGAACAGCTCTTTTTCTAAACTAAGATGTAATCTAATAAAGTCATTGAGTCAATCAAATGAAATATTTAGCTCTCCAAAGATGTATAGTGCTACAAAAGAGATTAATAAAGTGATAAAATCTAATTTATCACTAGTTTAAAGGTACAGTGTGTAGAATTTAATGTCATCTAGTGGTGAAGTTGCATGTTGTAGCTGAACACCCCTCACCTCACCTTACCCTTCCAAATATGAAAAAGAACCTGTGGTAGCTTCAGTTGTCATAAAAAATCAAAAGGTGTTTAGTTTGTCCAGTCTGGACTAATGTAAAAAACATGGTGGCCTCCATAGAGAGGAGCCCCTCGATGTAAATATAAAGTTTTTAAATATAAAGGGTCTTTTCTGGGGTAAAGAAAACTACAATTCATACAATTTAGATGAAATGAACTAGTGAAAACATCACGAGGATTATTCTACATTAAATTTCTGACAATAGTTCCCTTTCACCTAAATCTTACACACTGGACCTTTAAATGCGATGTATTTGTGCAGCTCTGCTGTGGTCAGCGTGTTTGACTGTTTGCTTTCAATAATGCCTGTTGCATGACTAATCTGGACATGTGCTGGTTATTTTCTGATTACCGTGGCTCATGGATGAATAATTATGGATTTGGTGTCAGATCAGCGCACACGTTATGTTTGCAGTGCAGTCTGTTCAGCAGCTCCTCTCTCGTCCAGTCTGATAGCTGAAGATTCTGTTGTTCAGCATATAGGAAGGTCTTGCTTGTCCTAATCACAAAGCTTCATGAGGCATTATAAGGAAACATCATCCCAATCGCAATGGTGCAAAAAGCTATAAATCTGTCTTTTTGATGGTTGTTCCCAAAGTTACAGTAACAGTGTAATTCAAACATGAGCTGTATGTGTAACAATGTGTATCTCCAGTGGTCTCTGAGCAGCCAAAGTGAACAGATGCTGCAACTCAGAACAATTCATCTCTTCAAACCTCCAGGGAAACACCATCAGTGTCTGAGATGACACTGAAACTGACAAAATCATCACATCTGCTGTTTGAGCCTTGATTTCCTACCCTCTTTCTTTTTCTCATCAGTATTTTTTGTGTCTCCTCTGTCCTATGCATCTCTTTGATTCCTTTCTGTCACCACAGGACACTAGTGTTGTCTTGATACTGTAGACTGCTGACATTTTCCAGCACGTGCCCTGCAGGGTGAACTCATTTGAAGTTTATAAATGTGTGACCAAAGGACACCCTTGAGCTGAGTGTTGTACAAAGGTGTTTACCTACGAAGTGTAAAGTGGCGAAAAGGGGGCTGAGCTGCTTCTGGGCTCAATAAATTATAGAATCAGAGGTTTCAGCTGCAGGGACAAGTTGAGAATGAATCACACCTCGTACACAAAGATGTAGAGAAGGGCAGAGCTGCTAAACTCAGTTTGCCCCCATACCGTATCTGTCTGTATGTCTGTATATATATATATATATATATATATATATATATATATATATATATATATATATATATATCTATGGATGGATGACATGCAGGAGGTGGTTGAATAGGTCGCAAATATATATATAAATATATTAATTTCCACTTAAAATTGTGCTGACAAAATAGATATTTGTCTGTGTTTTTATCCCCAACCCCACTTATTATATAAAATATAAATATAAAATAATTATATTCAATGAAAATTCACGAAGTAGATGATGATCAAACTGATGTTCATAACACAATTGAATTTGTTTTTACAGAGGACCCTATTAATGCCTTGTGGAAAGGTAATTGTGTTTATGTTGACACCTACAGCCGTCTTCATTATAGAACTCTCTTTTTGCTCTTCTGTAGATACGGCCATATTGAGATGTAATGTCAGTGCATCAGGGGACACAAGCTCAGCCACCTGGGAGATAAGGCCACTTCCCCAGGACTGATAAACTGCACCTTAACCAAGATCATTATCCAACATCTTGTTATCTTAATGGGCCGGGGATAGGGTGTCAGACTGACGGCCCCACCATCTTAGGCCTTCTCATTTACAGATTAAAAAACGAAAGTTGCGCCCATCAATTATTAAGCTACAAGCCAACCCCTTGTCCACCTGGCCTCCTCCTCTTTCTCTCTCTCTCGCTTTCTCTCTCTGTCTCTCGCCGCTCCTGCCATCCACTGGCTGCCCAGCTCTTTGGACTCAGCTGCCGCGTTTTGTGTTGCCTGAGGACTGGGTAGAGCCGCAGGGAGAGAGGCTGCGCGGCGGATTAGCTTTCACCCTTAATCGTGTCGACATCTTATCACTGCCGTGGAAAGTGGAGAGGACACTGGAGACCCTGAGGGGTTCCAGAAAAATGAGGAGAAGAGGTAGAGTGGAAAGTAGGAAGGTAGGGGGGGTGGAGAGTGATAATTATCCAGTTCATCCAGTCCAGGCTATTACTTACACCAGCAGTTTACTGGAAAGACATTAGAGTTCAGAGAGCGAACAGGGTTGTCAGAACGACTATGGGCAAAAAGGCAAGTTAGAAAAAGAGGACAAGAAAAAGCGGTTTCCTAAAATTCTTGTTCCATTTTAGGAAATGAATCAGAAACATTACACCAACTGCAGTCATGTGAAAAATCATAAGTCCATTATTCCACTCCAGTTTTCAGTTTTTTCATGTCAAAATAAGGGTTTGAACAAATGTTCAGCTAAAAGCTTTCTCAACCAAATGCAAATAGTTTTATACTGTATTGCATGTACACACATTTCTCCAAGTGAACACAACAACTGTGCCAAGTGGGTTTTGTAGAAGCTTAAAATTGGAAAACACAAAATGGGGACAGCAGCGGTGTTGTCCTTCAGCCTGCTGTATCAACTGAGAAAGCAGAACAACAGGACAAGAAAGGAGCGGGACTGCACAAAGAGTCACATTGTTACCGTGGCAAATGTGAAACCTCAACTGATAAGGCACAAACACTTACAACATGGAAAACAAGACGCAGCTCTCTCAGTCCCCTACTCTTCTCTAATGTTTCTCCTTCTCTCTCCACCAGCCCCCGATACTCAATCAGTGCTTATCTGTCCATTCGAACATCTGAAGTGCAAAGATGGACCAGGAGATAGAGCAGAGATAGAAAGGTAAGATAAGGGGAAAGTAGAAAGGAGAGGGTAAAAAAAGAGGTCATATGGAGGAGGATGAAGAAAATAGCTGGTAAGAGGCCTGAACAGAGGAGCTGTGTGACTCACCCAACCAGCTCTGAATAGCTGCAGAGACACAAAACTGGAGACCAAACGAGAGGCATGAAAAGATAACAGAGGAGAGAATGAGGAGGTTTCAGATCACCCAGTCCTCCCCAGACGCCCCACTGTGGCCCTATTCTTCAGGTTGCCGCTCGCCATTCAGCGCTCATCTTTCTGCCCCAGACCTGCCAGGGGCCCCTGCAGCACTCAGAAGCCATCTTTGAGCTCTCTCTCTCTCTCTCGCTCTCCAGTGGGAGGCCTCCGTCCTGCTCACTTGCACATTAACACACACCCCACACAGTCAGACCTGTTGCTGACCTGTCCCATCCAGCACAGCAAGGCAAACACTAGAAACACTACTGTGTCGCTTTATTGTGTGTTACTAGATGTGGATCTTTTTCTACAGTTAATTAGACACAAATAAGAATTAGACATAAAGTATTTTTTCACAGAGCTCTTGCTCTTTAACTTTAGCTGTTTGGTCTTGAACAGGTAGAGTGCTGGGATTTTATCAGTGCTGCTGCTGGGGACAATGCAAATAAGAGTTGTGTAGCTGAACCACAGCAACAAAGCTACACGCCAGAAAACAACCAGTGAGCTGAAAGCTAACTAAATGAGTTTGTAATATTTCCATGGGTTCATCACTGTGAGAAACCCTTTTCATATTGCATGTAGACATTTGTTCAAATAAAAAAAAAAATGGTGCAACATTAAAGTTCTGGGCAAAGCAATATTGTGACCAGTGCCAGTTCATTTCAATAGAATCACCACCATCAGTGGATAAGCTTATGGACATTTCCAGATGGTCAATACCAGACTGCAAAATATCTTGACAGGGCTCAGCTTTGAAAACAGAGAGCCGGAGAGAACAAGATGGCAGACGCTTTGATGTTACTTATTCAGAACTATAATGCCCCTGCTCTGCTGAATTACATACTCATCCACAAAGGGGCTGCAGCACCGTTATACAACCAGTTGCAGGACCATATGTAGCAGCTATCTTGCACATTAGGGATTTCGTATTTCTTGCTCGTTTAAAACATCCTTGCAACACAGGGGGGAGGACAGGCCGGGCCTCAGCCCCACCTAGTGGCATCATCTTAGTTGCACAAGTTAACTTGAATTGTGCATGAATAAAATATGAAATACTGCCGAATAGTAAGGGTAGCAACACTTAATCATTTAGCCAACCAACTGTGCACATCCTAAAGTTAAAGGATCAGTGTGTAGGATTTAGACATCTAGTGGTGATGTTGCATGTTGCATCTGAATACCCCTCATCTCACCCTCCACTTCCAAACATGAAACAGAACCTGTGGTGAACTTCAGTTGTCATAAAAACCCCACAGGTTTTTAGTTTGTCCAGTTTGGACGAATAAAAACATGGTGCGCTCCATAGAGAGGACGCGCTCTCGATGTAAATATACGTATTTAAACATAAAGGGCCCATTCTAGGGTAAGGAAAACAACAATTCTTACATTTTGGTGATTAAACACTAGTGAAAAGATCACTAGGATTATCTTATATTTAATTTCTTTCACCTAAATCTTAAACACTGGATCTTTACGATAAAAGCCCTGTGGAACTGGGGTAGGAGTATTTAACAGGCTTGTGTTACAGTGTAAGCTGTATGACAAGCTCCAACCTGAGGGCTAAGACTAAGGAGAAGGGCTGCCACAACGCTGCCATATACAAAACATGTAAAAGAGTAAAGGGATGAGGTCGTGTGAGTGCAGCAGTGAAATTCAGGTCAGAGTGGGAGTCAGTCACACAGCACTATGGTGCATCATGCTGACTCATGCACCTTGTGTAAATACATGTTAACGGAGCTCATTTTCTATCTCAGCCACGACTCAACCACCCGTTGTTGATGGTAATTTTCACGTCTCATTTACCTTAAGATTAGTTTGGTGTTAAGGTAGCTGTTAGAACATTTGAAAACAATGGAGATTTAAACAATACATTAAATCCTGATCAATGCTGTAACTGTACTTTGCCCATTATTGATAAAACATAGTGTGCATCTTTTTCACATTTTTGCCAAATCAACAACCACAGCCTCTCTACTGACAAACTTGAACATCAACCGGAAGCACTAAAGGACCATCATTCATATTTAGGATACCTATTTGAGCAGGTAACTGCTAATTCCTCTGACAAATACCAGAATGGATTTATTCTTTGAGCAGCAAGTCGCTCTCCACTGCACCACATGGGAGAGCTTTTAAGACTGTTCCTTCTATGTCTGTTGTCAACCAAAGAAGATCTTGATGAACTAAAATTGCGGCCAATCCTCAACCAATCGATTGGTTGGAGAGAAAAAAATCTATTTTAACAGAAAGTTAATTCTGTTTTATTCACAACATACAGTATCTCAAGGCACTTCATCATATCATAAGGTCAATAATATTCTGGAGAAATGTACCACCCATTTCAAAAAGAAGAATCCCCAAACAGGGCCAGACTCAGGGAGGGTTCTGCTTTCAACTGGTTGCAGCCACACCAACGACTTCTTTGACAAAGTGACAACTCATTTGGAGTCAACTTAAAGTAAACACGAACCAAACTTACAATGAGTTAGACCTAGACCAGTCTCCATTAAGTCAGGTGAGTTCAAAGGTATTTCTAAAATACCCTGATGTCAATGGAAGGCTATTACTGTAGCACCTTTCTCCTTCTGAAAACCAGCGATAGTCCAACCACTGAAAATTTGGCCGAACGAGAGTATAACAGCCGGGAGAGTATGGTAAACTGTAAATGGACTGCATTTATAAAACACTTTTCTTGTCCTAATGACCCCTCAAAGCACTTTGCAATACAAATCACATTCACCAATTTAGCATTCATACAGCAGTTTTATCACAGGTAATTCACACATAGCGGGCTCTGTCGTCAGGGGCACTTTGGGACTCAGTGTCTTGACCAAGGACGATTCAGCCTGACGATTGGAGGAGCCACGGACCGACCAACTATTGCTCTGCCTCCTGAGCCACAACCTCCCCTGCATAGTCCTACCTACTTCACACATTAACAACCTGAGCTCTGCCCACACACACAGTCACACTGCAGGTGATACATGTAAGGTACACAGAATTCAAGTCTTTCAACTGGCCATCGACGTATGTCAGAAAAACAGTTGAGCAGTAAATTGCACTGCACGGAGAGCATGAAGATGTGGTGGCATAACAATCATATCTATTTCATGTCATACTTCTGCAGTGTTGACCCTCTCTGTTTGATTCTTCTCTCTCTATTAGCGCTTGCCCTTCTTTTATGTCGTACAACGTTGACAAATCACATTATGAGAGTGAGTGTTAGCACCGAGGGGAGCTGTATAGATTATGGTGACAGGCAGAACGCACTCCGAGAATGGCCCCTGCAGATCCATGTCCTTTTTTTCCCTCTCTATTTCTCTAGTCAGCTCAACTGGTCTCTTCATCATCGGCGTCCTGCAACAGCAGTGGACAGCAGGGAGTAAATAAAGATATGAAAAGCACCCGGGGGGAGAAGGATTATGAAATGTGAGGAGGGTGCTGCTGGCCCAAGCACTGCTATGGATGTAGGTAGGAGCATGGTGGAAGATACTGCTTGTAGGTAGGTTAAAGGTAATATATATGACATTCATGGCAAGATTGCAAGATGTCACAGTAGCACAAGCATCCTGCTTAAAAGGATCCATTGTGTTTTACCTTTAGGTCGGTGCTCATGTTAGTATTTCAGTAGCCTCTGCATGAAACGTGATAAATGTGTTTTTAAATTCATTTTTGTTGCATTCACTCTTGCAGCCCCAAGCACAGCACCCTCTCAGCAGTGCTGCATGACACCTACAGGCTAGTTAGCATAGCGAACATTGTAACCTTCACCAAGTTTATGTGGGACATGGCCCAGGGAAGAACCTGCAAAATTTAATGGGTGAATCCAGGACTGTTTTCCACTTACTTTTCAGTGTTTCCCACAGAATGAATTCAATCGAAGGTGTGCACATGCACACAAATGTGCACAAAGGTCGCCCTCATGCGCAACAAATACTGAGTGACAGGTTCACAGACTATTGAGTGAAAGACCTGCTACTTGCAAGTACACAACTGCATCTGAAACGATGAGGTCTGCTTTGGACCTTAAAAACGTATTGGACGTTAGCGTATGATAGTGTGAGCATGCAAATATGCAGCAATGGAGAAATACACCAAGTTGGAGATCTCTTATGTTATTATGGAAGTGTAGAAATTGTCTCTTGTGCAATATGAAACTGTGTTGGTGGGACAAATAAGAATATGGTTAGCTGCCACAGTCTGTCTGTCCTCCACCTAGGTGTACTGTTTACCTCACTGCAGAGCAGAGCTGGAACCATCTTGCTTTATCAATGTGGGTCGAGTCACAGGTAGGGACTGGATACTAAGTATTACTGGTCAACCTTTCATATTATTTATGTCCTTTGCAGTGTCTGTTGTATAAAAATGATCATGTCGATGAATCCCCAAATTTACGTACTCACAAAAGCAGAAAAATGCATATATTATCTTGTTACCACATTTAAACTCATGCATAATTCATTGTTACTCAAAGGAGGTGTTATTTTTACTCCTGTTTATGTTTGTATCTGTTAGTCAGCAGGGTACAAGGGCTTCCATGCTGTGAGTGGTACTTCCAACAGAGAGTAAACCTACATCATCGTATTAACTCCAGGCTTTTATTAAAATTCAGTAAAGAAAGGGAAATGTCATTAAAAAATAGTTAAGTTAGAAATTTTAAGTTTTAAAAATGGTGAGTCTTCAACCTGCACCTACAAATGAATGTGGTTGTTTGACCTGACATGATCCCCACATTATGAGGTAATAGCTCTGCTGTAGCACAAACCATATTAACATTACATCCATTTAGTCTTTAGTGATTTTCTGCAGGTTCGGAATCAGATTTGGATGAAAAGGTTTTATTTCTCTCTCCGAATGCTGAATAATTTGAAAAACACTTTGAGTTTGTTTAGCAGCTTTGACTCAGGTATAGCATGTGTTTCTGAGTGCTTTAAAAATGTCTTTATAAATATGTGAGTTACTAAGAAACCGTGACTATTCACAGCGTTATATCCACTTCAACAGACGTGAGCTGAGGCAGCTTATACACAACATAGAGCAGCCGTATCTGAAACAGGTGTGAGCTATGATTGTCAACTGATAATAACACACTGCAGTGGATTACATTGTTGTAAATAGCAATACATGGACTAAAGTTGTTTAGCACTTTTATGCAATATGCTGGATTTCTACGTAAACTTCAGCTCATTAAATACTCACAGGTTGTTTTCTGTGTAGAAGGTGGAACCTGCATTCTTTTTTCTTCATACTTTATTTAAATGCAAGGCATCTGGTTGGTCCTGTGAGTAATAATTTAAGTCTTTCTAACATCTCTAAATTCTGCCTCGGTGAGAACCTGAGATTTGTAGCTGAATGCAGGTGAATTTATTCCTTTATTCAGTCTCTGCATGTGGGCGTGAGGTGGAAAAGGGAGAGAGCAGCGAGGGCTGGGGGTTCAGGGAGAGGAGTGTTTCTTTTCCAGTGTGTGGATTCTGAATTGTGTTTTATTCACAGAGGTTACGGTCTCCCGCTTGTCAAACCAGTTCCATCAAACTAATCCCACTGTGTCAACATCTCAGGATCCAACACGAAACAGGGGGCGAGGGAGGAGGGCTCACAGGCTCAAAGTTTTGTCTTCATCCCCAAAGGCCTGTCAGCGCCGACGACACGCGTACAGATTCAAGCCGTCTTTCTTTCTGGACATTTCAGGGCTTATGCAAAACAAAGCTATGATGTAATTTTCTAAATTGTTCTGCATCAATGCTAAAAAAAGGAAACTAAGCAACTGAAAAAAAATAACCTCGCTGGATACTTTTCATACAGACGCAGTAGTTCTTGTTTTATTTGTCCAGGTTTTGGAATATTTGTTTGTCTCCACCTTGAAATGTATCCTGTAGGTCTGCAGCACTGACCAATTACACTCTGTATGAGCCTTTGTCAGAGATGGAATACATTACATTGCTTCATCTGTAAAAACACTTTGTCATTCTGACATGTGCTCATCTTTATTCATACCTGACATGACCACGAAGGACAAGGCTACAATGCCAACACAATATTTGGCACATGGTGTGTGACAAGATGTGTGTTGTTCACACACTGTGAAACTGCGAGACTCTGACTTTCACCACCGAATCCCCAAATAGCTTTTCTCATCACTTTGATCTTTAATTAGAGAATTCAGATTGTGCACATAGAATCACAAGACTTTGGGCTGGGATTGAATTCCTGTTTGCTACTGCTGAATGAAAAGTGTTCTGCTGGTAATCATTTATTCATCCATGTAATTTTCATTAATAAAAGTAGAACATATATAAGAATGATTTTCAGATAATTGAAGACTTGCAAAGAGTCACATGTGTATTTTTGTAATTGTGTAAAATAGTTAACTGGAAATACATAAAAACAAATCTTTGCTAATTCATTCAGAATCAGAAACTGAATTCTTTCATTAGCAAAATTATAGAGACTCTTAATTCAGTACTTTATAGAAAATTCGGTGGCAGCAGTTAAAGCTTCGAGTCCTGTTGTAAATGTGTGCAGGTTTTCACACCTGATTTCAGGAAGTTTATCTCATTCTTCTTGGCAGATCCTCAAAAGATCCGTCAGATGGGACGGGAAGTGTCCGTGAAGTGACATTTTCAGCTCTCTCCACAGATGTTGTTTGGGGTTTAAGTCTGTGCTTTGGCTGAGCTACTCAAGGACAGTCAGAGACTGCCCTGACGCCTGTCCAGCCTTGTCTTGGCTGTATGCTTTTGGTCATGCTAATAAGAGAACCATCAACTCAGAGTCAGATCCTTGCCCCTAATTCTGATCAGTCCTTCAGTCCCTGCTGCTGAGAACCATCACACCATGATACTGCCACCACCAAGCCTCACTTCACCACAGGGATTTATACCCAGGTGATGAGTACCTGAGTTCTGCCCAAAGAGTTCCCTGTTTGTCACATCAGAACAGATAATCCTTTTCCTTCCAGGACTCACTGGATTCTCAGTCACCTTCCTCTCCATGGCCCACTTAAATCTATAGAAATGGTTTATTCCTTTGTCCTGATCTTTGCCTCACAGCTATTTTACACACACTTACAGAGGAGTAGAGCAGAGGGTTTCTTGGAATGAATTGTTTGGTTTTTGTCTTGACATAAAGTGAATAAAGTCTCTCTACTCAGAAGTGTGCCTTCCTAAACTGTTCAATCAATTCAGTATCCAATATCTATAGATAGTTTATAGATATTTTAGTTTTTAATTTTCGAAAAACAAATGGCAATTATATTCTTAAAAATTAAATCTACACAATAATAAGAGTGAAATTGTCTAAGCCATTGTACTTAGATCCTAAAAGGGAATCAATCATCTTTCTCACAGACAATATTACAAAAAGCCTGAACTGAGATGGTTTGTGCTACAGATGATTTCTGTGATCTGCATCACCAGCTTGTTATTGCTGAGCAATAGCTCCAGTTGGACACACCAAGACATTTTCATGCCCCTTGGTTTTTTAACATGTGTACCGTTAGCTTTTTGATTGACTTGAAGCACTTGCATTGAAAATTGTAAGCATAGGATTATAGCATTATATCTTTGAAAAATGGTTTGTCACCGAAGCACAATGAATCCTGGAATAGTTTCCCCCGAGAAGGATAAACCCTTTGGATCCTTAGTTGCTCAGGGATGGAAAGAAGCATTTGTTGGCTGTATTCAGTCTTTGAAATTGGACAGTAGTCATGCTGCTCCAATTGCCTGAGACAATGCTTCACTACTTCTGCACCCTGGATGAAACTCTCCCTGGCTTAATCCTCAATGCGTAACATTAACAGCTACATTTGAAGAAAACACATTTTTTTGATAAAAATTCAAAGGCACTATCGCATGTCACATAAATTAGTCAAGAAATACTAAATCACCACAAGCACAATTTTGTCATGAGCTCAGCTAACTGTGGGTTAAACCTGAAAAACTGTTACACGATTGATCTACAGGTTAAATGATTAGATTTTTAATATCATGGTCAATCTGGGTGAATTCAATGCTTTGATTTCAATACGCTTCCACTCGGATCTGTGGCTCCTACTGGCTTTGTCTCCATAGTAATGGCACCCGAGGCTCATGGGTATTATAGTAGTTAAACCCACTCGCCAAACCAAGATGAAGGACCATAAGTTCAGCTAAGCTAAATAATTCAAACTGGTGCCTGTACCCTGCATCTTTATGGGAGAGTCCTTTTTTTTCCATGTTATGTAAAACTGTTAAATGGGAAAACAATGGCAAGAAACTTCCTGTGAGTCTCAGAAATGAGACATGTAAAAACATGTAAAATAGTTAGCAGTACATTTATATAACAAGATGCATGTCTAAAAGGGGCTTTAAAATATTCAAAAGGCCTTGCTGTGTTTTCATCAGAACAACTTTCAAGTGAAGAAATAGTCCCTATGAAATCTGTTGAAAGAGTTTCTGTGGACGGGGGATATTGGAAGAAGTTGAACTGGAAAATATTGAATTTGATGTTTTTCGTAATCTGGCTGAACTCACCCTTTAAATTTCCTCCCCTCTAAGAACTGTGGTTTATTTGATTAGAAGAGACACATTTAAGTGATGCCAAAATGCGAGGGTTTACAAGCGGACAGAAATCTGAGAGCCAGCAGTGCCTCATGCTTGGAAAGCCAAATATAACACAATGGAGTCTAGAATACTACTTATACTGAGCTTTTTCCCCTTCTCATGTGTTATTTACAGCAAACACAGCAGACATCATGCTCAGATAAAGTTACAGCAACTTGCATTTATATCAGATTGCTTCTGGCATCTTTTAAAGTGGTCCCAGAGGACCTGTGACATTTTCAGGGGTTTTCAGAAGGACGCTGTCAAACATGTCAGATGGGCAGGAAGTGCAGGGGTGACTGGATGTGAAGGCTGCCTTGACTTTGGAGGATGTCTTGACTTTGGGTCCACGCAGATGAAAACTGTCATCTGTTGAATATGCATGCACTTCTGGACGCCCATATGCCTGCACCATTTTTTTACAATTCAAATCGGCCCTGTCCACACAACGAGTCTGCTACTTGATCATACAGCTACTCAGGCATTACTGCAATCAAACTGATCAGAGGACAACTTACACCTTGTAATGCTGCTTTCTGCTGTTCATGGGTTTATTCTCCTGCTGGAATGATAAATGGGTTGAAATTTTAAAATACCAAACTTTGTCTGGTTCCAGCTTCTTAAATATGAAGGTTTTACCCATAGACTGTGAACTGCACTGAAAAATAATTTATTAGATTAATATATTATATTTATTTACGAGTTATTCAAAGACTAGACCTTTTCTTGTGGCTGTATACTGCCAAATAGTTAAGTTGCAAGAAACATTTTCTCAATAATGGCAAGAAAAGTGTTTTTTTTTACTGTCAAAGTAAAATTGACCTGCAACCTTTTGGATATAAAACACAAGAACTTCATTATTTTAACTAAATAAGAGACTTTGTTTTAACCTCATTGGCATTTTATATATATATATATAATGTGTTTTGCAATGTTAGAATGACTTTGAATTACAAAAACTTTCAAATGTTTTTGGCTAATTTGAAAAAAAGGTGTGTGATTTTGGTCAAAGGCAACTTTGACCAAAATCACAATGCCTCCTATGATGGCTGTCGATTTGTTTTGTCTGATCCAAACCCCAGATCACGGCAAACAGAGTAAATCAGCAGATATCAGCCTGAGAGGAGCTGGAATCAATCATTGTTTCGTTCATTTTCCTGCTTGAGAAATGACTTCAGTGATTAAAGAATTGATGTGACAGTTAACCAGCAGAATTCTTTTTACTATTTACACCTGTTCTACTGTCACACGTCAAAATATCTTCCGTGAGAAAGCCCAGGCTTTCATTCCCCGGGTGTTTTACATTCTGCTAATCATTCCTCCTCTCTGCCCTCCTCAATCCTCCAGCCTGCGACCGGGGAAATGATTGAGGCCCTGCACCCTAAAGAACAATCTCTTAAAAGAGGTGTAAGAGATCCTGGAAAGAGACTGTTGATATTTGAACTGACAAACAAAGTAAAACACTTCTTAGACCATGTCAGCTGACATATAAAAAATGTATCAATGATTCCTAAGATGTCGTTATCAAACCCTTATGACAAAGAAATTAAAGTGAGGCTTAATAATGTAAATGTTAATTATAAACCTAATTATATATAACTGCAAAAAAAAAATACTAATTACACAGAATTGAATGTAGAAAATAAACATACTTTTAAATATTATCTAAACATAAATGCATTTCTACTTTGCTTATTCTTTGTTTCCATATCTTTGCAAATCAGCAAATATATACAATGTGTATGTGAACGGCTCATACTAGCTGATTTTTATTGACCAATAAAGAAAATTGGTCAGGCTCTATGTAAAACATGATGTCCTGCAACTGCTGCATTATCACAGCATCACGCTTATACTTTCTTATTAACGAAGATAAGATGTGCCCAAAAATTTCTAAACAAAATTGGACATGAACACAAACAACAGCAGCAACAAAGCAACCAAACAAACCACTATTAAGAATTAGAAAGAGTTAGATGTTAACATAGTTTTGCAAAAGAAGAAGTTAAGCTCATAATTAAACTATATTTGTAAATCGTATTTTCTAACTCATGGCTTGTCTTCAGTTACTGTTACAGTTTGATTCATTAATGCAAACATATTTACTGGAATTGATCCCCACTACTGCCGTTTCTTGGGGGGAAACTGCAGCACTGGACTTGTTTCCATTTATTTGAAGTTAACGCCAACAAAAACCAACAAATGTAGGGACACGTATTAGTTAAGCAGTTCTTCACAGAGCTGGGACTGGCCGTCTGCAGGGTGGAATTTATTATACTGCTGCATAGGTGCATGCATGTGACCAGCACATACACACACACACACACACACACACACTCTCACTTCCTCTGTCTTTGAGTCTATTTGTGGCTCTAATTGGCTCATTCACTGGGCAGTAAAAGGCTAAAAGCTACAGCTGTAGAGTATGCTTGACTGCATCTATCCAATAGATGGGGCTTTCCCGGCCCCATGGAGACAGAATACAATACAGAGAGACAGTAGCAAGGTTATTTTACACACACTCACACACACGCAAACACACACACACATATATATATATATATATATATATAAAATATATAATCCGCTGCTAAATCATCTGCAGGGCCATTGAAACTCACATTGTTCATAATCTCAGCAGCACTTAGACTGTGATTTCACTTTATTCACCACCTGTCATTAGAGAATCATAATCTGTGCTCCATGTGCTCAGACCCACGGTCATGTGGTGATGTTGTTTTATTCATTTGTATAAACTAAGCTGCTGGGAACACACTGCACTGTTTATTTTTAGCAGAACAGATACACTCCAGTGTTTTTATATTAAGAGGACTTCCCTTACTCACACACCAGAGAGGTCAGAGGTCATGACAGGCCTTTATGATGAGGCTTATATTGGCACATGAACAGCATGGCAGTCCACAGACAACTTAGTTTGACCCAGAGTCTGTGGTGAGTGAACTGATCACCACCTCCCTCTGGGGCCAAAATCTCCAAAGGATTCCTGGCATACCACTGCTGCAATTACAGAGATGGGGAGGAGAGAGGACATCACACCGCAGCATGGCTACATGGGAAAAAACATTGCCCAGAAAAATATTATACTGTGTCTGCGAGGTTTACTGTACATGTGGTATTCTCACAAAAACCTTCATGTAATCCATTAATGCTCCCATTGACGACATAGAGCCAATATTTACTGTTTAGTGCTCGGCACAGTTTTACATATAAAGTGTTCCAACACAATTCTCCAGTAATGCTTTCAAAACCATACTCAGCAGCCTCTTCTCTGACTTGTCTACTCAATATTGTTTATATATACAGTATGTGCATACGGGCGTGAGCGGTTGCCTAGCAACAGCTGCTGAAAGTGTTCAAGGAAAGACAGAAGAAATGCTGGCAGGGCAGATGTTGGGGGGAATTTCTAAAAGTGGAGCATTTGGGGATGGCAGACTGAGACTGAGCAGAGACACTGTCATGTCTTAAAGGAGCAGTGCAGCCGGAGAAAAACCACATTGACTTTCACTTATAATCATACAGGTCTTCTGTGGCTGAACACACGCAGTCTTTGATGGTTGACCTAATATTTGATGACATGATGTGTATCAACTCCTCCCCAGCCAGTTCTACTAGTACTGTATTAGTGCATTTTAAGGTTACCGTTCTCCTTGTTCATTTATTGAGTTTTAGATTTGATCATGTTTATCAAATCAACTAAGTAATTTTCTCAATCACCATATTAAAGACTTGCACATGCAGTTGTCACAGCTGATAGCATGACTCATTTTTGAACATTGCCATTGAGTTACTACATGTATGTTTTCTGTCATTTCAAAGATGCATTCGGTATTAATGAATTTATATACAAATATATAAATTAATAACTTATTTTTGAATATGCAGTACACATAAACCTGATTTCTCTAAAAGGTTTTGCAGAATGACATTTTACAATTGAACAATGGTTCTTTGTTTGGTCCAATTCCAGTCAGCAGATCCAGTTCAGCATACTGCTCAATATAGTGTATATCTTTATGGCTATTATGTATTATTATTTTCATCCACACCACTTTTAAGGTGTAGGTTAAGCATAAAGCTTCATTGTTGATCTTAAATATAGTCAGTAAGGAACTCAAGGTCCACTTACTTGCTTTTCCATATCATGAAATGTCATAAAGTATCTACAATAAGCTATCATCAGAAATGACAGTTTATTGGTCATCAGTTCTGCTAACTGGCTTGTCTTTCAAGAAGAAAATACGCATGAATGGAAAGAACATGAAAACCCAACACAGAAAGGCCATTTAAGATATTCCTGCAGTGGGGAAACTGTCCTGACTACTGAGCCAATTTCAAAAGACAAGGCCGAAATAGGGGCAATGATGCCTTTCGAAAGCAACTCCTGAGTCCTGGTACATGAAGTGGAGATATGTGTTTTTATACTCGTCTTCAATAGTCTTCAGACTATATTCACAAAAGTCTACAACATTATTTTTATTCAATGGGTTAATAATTTACTTTCAAACTTTCCAAAATAAAAAAAACGATGAATGTTCAGACAGTGTGAAATATTAATGATCAGATCAGTTTCAGTTTACCAGCTCAGAAAGCAATCCACAATTTGGATGAAAAAAGTACGAAGAAACCAGAGCTTTAGATTTAACTCGACTGCTTTTTCAAGAGGCAGTTCAATAAAAAACACTCTGAATGAGCCTCACAGAGAAAACTCAGCATGCCATTACATCTGAAGAGGTATAGGAGTACTACCTTGCAGCCCTCACAAGCGCTGACTCCATAGTGGTATCCAGAGGACTTGTCCTGGCAGACGAAGCAAGGCTTGTAGACTCTGGGAGGGGGCAGCGGGGACGGTGGGCTGGGGACGAGCTCCTCAGAACTGGTGCTCTGTGTTTCAATGGCTGCAAGAAATGCAAGCAGGAAGAGGAAGATGAAGACGTTTGATTTCAAATTAGTGAATGATTCATTTAGACATCAGGAAAAACTGGAAAAAATACAAAGCAAACATGACATAAAAAACTGCCTTGCAGCAAAAAGAGAATTTGTTTCTCAAAGTGTTGGAGGCCTGAATACTTTTGCCTCAGTGAGTGTTTGGTTTGGAGCAGTTGGTTGACTGTGCCGTGAGCAACAAACGACAAAATATGTTTCCTGCTACACTCCTGACAATATTCCTGTCATCATTGTGAAGCAGTTTGATAAGTCAGTTGGGTCAAGTCAACACTTTTGTCCAGGGTTTAACCCACATCTTCCCCTATTGTCAGCTGTCACATTACTCTCAAAAGTTCAATTGATATAGATAAGGGATGGATGGATGGGAATCCAAGCAGATAATGTATTGACTGCATTGATATTTGAAATTGGTTTTCCCATCAGGATGAATTGTTGTCTTAAAGTTGAAATTAATTTTGTGATACTTCACTTTACGACTAAATATACCCGAAACTGAGATGCTGTGGATGGTACAAATAGCATTTGTCTTTCATGAATTATCGATTTGCATGATTGTCTTTCAGCCAGAAAACGTTTTGGGAAAGATGTGGAAGAAGAGGTTAAAGGCATGCAGACAAAAATATATTATATTTGGTTAAAACCAGTCTCATTTAAAGAAGTTGAGGAATAAATGAAACAGTGTTTGTGTTTGTGGAAGGTGTACTTGTAATTTCTAGTGTTCAGACACACACAGAGTACTAATAATACTTCAACATGCATGCTAGACAGTCGAAGATCAGAGCACGTTGAAGCAAAACCGTACCAGACTTTGAAGCTATGCTGAGATGCAGGTGCTGCCATCATGAACAAAACACAATCTACTTTGAAAATGGAGAGCAGTCGCTGCTAATTAGATTACATTGTTCCATACTTCATCACAGTAAACTCAATTACTGATGGTGGGGGACAAGCTCTTATAATTACTGGACCCTTGTCCTTCAATGGAATTACCTGCAGGTGTAATCTAATAATCCGCTGCATTTTCCCAGTGTGACTTTTTGCACATGTTGAATTTGCAGCTTTACATTGGGTAACTTCAGTGACTCGAGGGAAGACTTAACGAGTCTGCGGCCCATACAGCACAGTGTATGAGGATAAATGTTACCTCTGTAAACAGGGATGAGAAAGTGAGACGACCTGCAAGGTTAATTAAAATGAGATGATTTATCGAATCTCGCTCTTATCTGAGTTTGTGGAGAGGTTTGGGCACCAAGGAGAAGTCACTGCGACTGGTTATGAAACAGTGACAGCATCAAATACTTAAAAGTTCTGCAAAAATCTTTAAGTACACTTGCATAAAGTTGACATAATGGTGCTGTGTTAGGATTTAGAAAAGTTTGCTGGTCTGAATTTAAAGCGGTGTTCATTATAACAAAAGAAGTCAGCCATGTTATTTCCTCCACAACTGCAGTGTAACCTGGTTTCATAGATGAGGACAGAGAGATAGACATTTGTCATCTCATTGCTCCAAATGCACCAAATGCTTCCCCTCTGCTGTTGGCAGAGAGTAGTAAGAAGCAGCTTGCATGTAAAGCAGATGTATGGAGAGACACCATACTGGAGAAAAGCCAGGGGTCTCGGCTCTAAGCCAAAGCCCTCGAATAGGAAAAGCAAGGGGTTGCATCTATGCACAAATATAACTAGGCTTTATATAACAAGTTCTGAATATTTTAATTTAATCGAAACAACACACATTAAGAAAACCCTACTGCAAACTCCTGCCGTGCCTCAAAATGTTGTTTACAAGCTGAAATTTCAATTCTCACTTTGTCTGTTAGGAAACAAACTATAATGTGTATACTTATTTCCATTTCCCAAAACAGAATAAAATGTTATGACATATTTGGCATGACTACTGTCAGACTGCCCTCAGTGACAACACGAGGGGTAAATATGTTGGCACACACAGCATATAATGATAATAACAAATATTCAGGCTTTTTCACACTTTCCAACAGAAATATGTCCTGTTACTTGTCTCCAACAGGGACATCAGTCTGGTTGTCGGACTGGGGAGTATTTTAGTAATTGTGCAAAGCATCAGGAACAGGCACTTATTGAAGATGTCCCAAGTGTGAAAAGGTTGTAAGTTCACAAGGTCACAGTATCTAATTATACTATCATTGGTTGACATTCCTTAGCTGCTGACTGACACAAAGGGACCCTGTAAAGAGGGGTATTTGGTTTAGTTTAGAGTTTAATGTAGAGTTTAGTTAGAAGGGGCATCTGACTCCATCTATTTGTCAGATGTAAAAACCATCTTCCGAAAATCTGGTCGATTTGTGCGAAGTGAGTGCTGAGAACCATTTGCTACTCTCTTTTTTTAAGGAAATGATCAGCAGTTCAGTCAGCATTGGAGGACTCGAGTTTAGCATGATGCAATGAAGCCGTGATCACCCTCGATGTGTTGCTGAGTCTGGGTAACAGTCTTGGTCACAGCGGTTGCGTATGAGGTTGTCCTATTATATTACAGTAGGGTTCAGGTCATGTAGACTGCCCTGCAGTCATGCAACTTCTGCCTTTAGCTCCTGTTCTTTCAAGGTCTAAAGTTGCCCATTAAGAAATACACCATGTGCATGTCAGACTCAGTCACCAGTGTAAGTCTGCACGTCTGGAATGGATGGAATTATGTATTTATACGTTAAGTCACAAATACACCTCAAATATGCACTATAGTCTGAACAGTAGCAAAGGTTCATTCCCCTGCTTCTTCAGTCGAAGTGTACTTAGGCAAGATACTGAACTGAGGATGCTTTGCTTTTTTCGGGTTTTGAATGTGTCTTTGATCGAGTGTGAATGCAAAGTTATCCAGGAGCCTCTTGTGTTTCTTTACTTGCTTTTTCATTATCAATGCACAGTACCATTTTCAACCATTGCAAGCACACATAGAGATTATGCCCCAATGATATTAATTCAGTTTACAAACTTTGAACCCTTACTGGGAATTAGCTACAACAAGCTGAAGCCTGAAATGTGATGCAGGCTCCTCTAATAAAGCTGCTGTACATTCACTTACAAAATAACCTCAGTACTTCTGATCAGTTTGCTGAAGAAAGGTTCAGACAATTAGAATGTGTGGTGTAAATGCTCATTTACAAAACAATGAATACTTTACTTCGGTGTGGTTGTAAAGCAATACACCCAACTTGGTGGAGGTTATGATAATGTACCTCTTTAGATAGTGGAAATGTGGCCACATTGTTGAAATTGGCCGAGGGTCATCTTGCTTTTGGTTACACTGCCCCTCATTAGTTTGGGTGGTACTGCTCCATTCCATCCGTTTTGTCTGTATTCATTAGTTCTTTTGACAAATATGGATGAAATGGAAGTGGAGTACGGACAGAGGGCACCACCCGTATCTCACGTTCAGCCATAAGTGGAGAGCTAGCAACATACTTAGCCTCAGCTCCAGAATAGCTGGTTAGCTCAATTGACGGACAAGGGCATGGGGGGATATAACCCTGGTCATACAGTACCAGGTCTCCAAGGCCCAATAATTGCTAGTTATACATGAGCAGCAGAACCAATAGCAACTCCTCACTTATGATATCTCCATCAAAGCAGTACACTTGTGAATACATCTAAAACTATTAACTCTATAGTTCAACAGAACACAACAGATTGACTGGCAACATTTCCTAAGCGAATGGACAGATGGATGTAACATTTACTGAGAAGGTTACTCTTAGTTCGCAGTAGCATACAAATGCAATTCTGATAAAGACATACAAGAAAAAAAAAGACATTACATTACATACTGTATACTATTGTAGAACAGAATACAGTTTAAGAGATAATTATACTGATCCTCTCCTCTTCGCTGGCTGCTCAAGGTTTTTACAATTTTACGATTTACTGTATAAACCTCTGGTCGCCCAGGCTGATTGTACAACTTGTCATATTAAAAACAAGTGACCTCCTCTTCTTTTGCAGGTCCCTGCTGTGTTTAACTGCAGCAAGTTATCATTATCTCATTTCACAATCACTCAGTTCACAGTTCACCGTGGTTACGGTCACTTGAAAAGAATAAAAGTGGCTCCTTTTCCCCACAAGCTCCACTCATCCACTTCTCCCTTTTCTACAAAGAAAAGCAATATCACATAACCTCCCACATCAAACATGAATGAAACAAGGCACATTAGATGATGCTGATGGGGATGTATGACTACTGGAGCACAACAACTGTATATTTGCCTTCCCCATGTTATGTACAACACATATATCTACATGAAAAAAAAAGATTTTGCCACTGAAATGCCTCTGTAGCATTTGTGATACACAGAGGAGACGCAGCGCCAACAATTCAACTCTGTGCCGATTTGAAACTCATGGCTGAATCTGGAAGGCAGTGTGACCACATGCAAACAGATGGGGCACATAAACATAGATGTATTATACCCCGGAGTGTGTGTCTGTGTGTGTGTGTTGGGACGGGGGGATGTCACAGAGTACCTGAATATTGGTGCATGGGCCCTTTCAGGTGCAGGGAGCCTTTTTCCATTTTCTGCATGATTAAACTTTGAGTCGACTTCGATGCATGTTAACATACACAGAAAGCTCCATTATAGGAATAAAGGCTGGTGACAGACAAGCGCGCACGGCGGGTTCTGGCTTAAGAGCAGGCAGAGAAAAATGTGTGGCTGCCACGGTGGCTGAACCCTTAGCCTCTGGCTGAACCTGCCAGAGGGGTCAAACAGGAAAGCACACACTCCCTGCTGGAGGCTGCAGGCTGAATGAGGGGAAAGTCTAAAGAAAACAGCTCCACTGATTGGTCTGTCCACTGGGACCGAGCCCACTGACAACAGCACTGATACGCAACAGCTACTGATACTGTCTTTTGTCAAGTATCAGCCACTAAGAGGGATGAGCTCAGAAAAACACAAGTGATGAAAGTGCAGATAGAGTGACACACTTTACCATAAAAGTTGAATTTGTAATGAATGAAAATATGACACGATGTGATAATCTTAGTGTGAAGACTTTATGTAAACATGGCCACCATGTCTCCACTGTGCACAGAAATTAAGCCAAAATATCCCAGATGTGGAAGCTGCCATCTTGTGCCGGTGATGTCATTTGAAGCCAGAGTCTATGCAATGGTTATCAGGGGTGAAGCTAAGTCCCATCCACGTGGCCTGTTGAGAGTCAGTCTCAGCTGTCAATCATGACGCTTATAATATCAAATACTAATTAAAAACAAACTTAATGGAATGAACACTTAAACACAAATCAGTGTGATAACAACTACCTAAAAGGACACACCATATTTAGGAAAAATGTACTTGACGTTGTAGTTAAACTCATGTCTCATCCACTAACAGTGAGGAGACATGATTCATGACCGATACTGCAGCGGGGCAACTGCAATCTCTACGTTTGTGTTAAGATCATTTTGATTTATTAAATCTCATTTTAGTTATTTTGTTAATTTAAGAGTTAACATGATAATTAATAATAATGAAAGTTGGTATACCTGAAAGATAGAGAGAACACAGCTAAGGTAAATGAAGTTGGTCAAAGCAAAGTTAACTAAAGAGTTACTCTTTTTATAAATCAACTTAAATTAGTTTGCGTCCTCAGTGATCGTTTCATTTTCCAGTTTCCGATTTTCTTCTGAGTTACTGATTTGGCACAAACTGTTTCAGAGACACCAGACTGATGAGCTTTACTGTCACACAAACTGGCTTCATGCATCCATGGAACCAATGAACTCAAAGAGGCTAAAACCTACTAAAATGTTAAGGAGGACTACAGAGTCACTTGTTACTTTTAGAATAAAAAAAAAAACGTTACATTGCATAAGTCAAAGAGATGTATGCAGCTTTACATTCGCTCTTTGCGGTATAACATTTACATTACACACTGTGATAAAAATATTGATTAAAACTAAGAGCGAATACATTTAAATGACTTACAAATAATATATCCTTTAAAGATCAATTTAAATTATTCAATATTCAAATTAAGGGGAGAACATTTTCACTTCCAATTTTCAGAATCTCTTGTCTACATAAGAAACGGTCCCTGGAGACTGTCCACAGTGAGGTCTGTGGATCATCCTGGGAGCATCGCCTGTGGAGAGAGATGTCGCTGGAGGCGATCTCAAAACCTGCACAAAGAAATTCTAAATCACCACCACTAAAGGTGTGAATGAGATTTTTCTTTCCTTCTTTCTTTTTTTTGGGGGGAATTTGAGGCAACATGAAGCTTTGGATCTTTGTTGCTTGAATATATTCATTATGTTTTACATCATCTGTTCATAGCGTCACTCCAAAAATAAAAGCCCCACCCGTACACTGTTCAAGCTCAAAAAGAGCTGTGTGCAGCATGTGAGATTATTTGTAAAATAATGTAGAAATAATCTGCAGAGCTGCAGCGCTGTCTAAATATGAGAACATCCTCATATCCCCCATTCTGAAAACCAGTGTACAATGACATGGTCCACACGACCACACGGCAGATGGTAAAGAACCTGAAGTGAAGTCTGTCGCAGCACGCAGCCACTTAACATGATACCACAAAGGAAATTAGGACAGAGCTGTTTCTGGTGCAAATAATGGAGGGAAAGGTGCACTTTAAATCGAAATGCTTAATTTCAATTTCAATTTTAAAAAATCAATTGAACACTAGAGCCATAAATCGCAGTGATTGAATTAAACCTGACAAATTATAAACGGGAAGGAGGAGAGAAAGAGAAGAAAACCAGGAGGGGGTAGAAGAGAAAGGGAAGCATTTCCTGAAGCTCTTCAGGGTATTTGTGTATTTGGTTTGTGTTAAGGAGAAAGCTGTGGTGATTTGGGTGTGGAGCGGTGGGCATAGCCTAAGAGGATTAGAGGAATAGGAATAGCAGTCGCTGGATCCAGTCCTCCTCCTCCTCCTCCTTCTCCTCCTTCTCTTCTTCTCCCTCCACTCAGCTGACACTCCATCCAGTCTGGAAGTGTTTTTCCTTCAGGTTTTTCTCTGCAGGAGTGCCGAGCGCATTGCTCGCATACAGCGGGCCCAGTCAGAGGAAATAGTCAAAGTTCACTCAAAGTACACCAAATTAGAAGCAGCTTTGCACTGCACTCCAATGTGTTTAATGGGGAGGGGGGAGGGGGGGTATTTAGAGGAGCTTTAAACACTCAAGGGGAAAAGAAAACAATAACCAACATTCATTTGACTTCATGTCTTCTGGGGAAAAGGAAAAGGAGAATGGTGGGAAGACTGCTTTTCATCAGGACTTCAAAATCTATTCTACACTTCACAGAACAAACCCCCCAAACTTGACTTTATGTCTGGATATTATGTGCTGGTAAATTAATATAATATGACTTGTGTTTGGGTTAAGACTTTCCCAGGAAGTTGTTTGACCAAAACCCTCCACTGAGCCTTCTTTTTGACCCCCTTGGTGACCTCACAGTAACCCCCGGGAGGGACTGCGGCACTGAGGTCAAACCGCACGATGAAGGGTAGCTCTCTCTGACTCTACACGCTCGAACACAACAGGTGCAAGCCACTTCAAAGCTTTCATAAAAACCGGCCGAGGAGCTAAGACGGCCATAAAAGCAGGCGATGGAAAGAAAGCTCAGGGAAGGAACGCAGGAAGAGGAATGAGGCTGTTCAAATGCGAGAGGCTTCTTTTTTGATCCTCAGGAATTCGTGGCCTTAAAAGCACAGAGCAGGTATGACTTTATTCTCCTCCTGCCAGCAATTTTAGATGTAACTGGGTTCTGATGTTGGCCCTGTTAGAAAACAGTCAAAAGAAGTGAAGCTGGGTGCTCTGGGATGGGTGTGGCCTCATCATGTTTCAGCTGAGGGACTCGTAGGACACATGAAAAAGTTCACAAAGAACTGTGAGTGATTTTCAGGTAAAAACAAGCAAGAAATCTCAAGACAGCAGGTCATGTTCTTCGATATAAGTCACAAACTACAAACTCCCACTCCCATACGACCCAGCGGGACACAATTAAACTTTAAATAAAAAGTGTAATAATCTGCAGAGCCCACATTTCTTAAGTGAAATTGCATAAAACTCAAAGGTGCTAATGCCTCATTAATCTCTCCTGTACACGGTCCCTGCAGAGAGAGAAATCCTGGACAGTATTTGAAACACTTCCTCAGGCTCTAAAATAAATATCAGGACAAAAGCACACAAACATTGTATAGCACTTGTTTGATATTTGCTTTTGTGGGCTGATGTGTTTAGAGTGAACTCATGAATTCTGCTGATGCTCCTGCTGATGCTGTAAAGGGATTGCTTACTTTCACGACGGAAGAAAAACAAGCCTGAACAGACAAATGCAGCCATAAGAAGGAAAAAAGTCAAATCTGCAGCTAGAACATAAAGTAACATTTGACATGGACTTGTAGTAAGAATATAAACCAGTGGAGTTTGAGGATAACTTGCAAAAATAGACTAATTTAAATGCTTTGGTTTCAAGAGGATTTAGAGAAATGTTTCCATGCTTTTAATTGTATTGACTGTAATGTCTTTTAAACTAGTCTCAAAAACGTGGATTACATGAGTCCAGTGTCTTCCTCTCAGTCAAGCACTGTGAACTCCTGTGTGAAGGCTGTACATTGATAATCTTCATATCTGCTTACGGTATATCATGCTGTGATAATTTATTTAATGATTATTACATTTCTGTACAGTGCTACATCTTACTTATTAATTTGAATCCAGTGCTCTTTATTTATATTTTACAATTCATTGTTTATTTATTATGTTTTATTCCATTATACATATGTACAAGTTTTATCTTATATTACTTCTTTTTAAACTAGTTATATACACATCTTTTCATATGTCCTTGTTTTGCCTATATATATTAAGTGAAGCACTGTGAACTGCCTTGTTTTTAAAGGTGCTTCCACTACTATAAAAATGTGTATGCTTCTGAAACAGCATTTAAGGTAAAATTCTCAATGGAACCAGTCTAAAAACATATTTCTGGGTGTCTAGAGGCTACAGCTATGGCATGAGAAATTCTCACCTGTATAAATAAAACATGGAAACAGCTTTTTTTTCCTGCTGCTGAGGTCAAACAGAAGCCTATAGCAGGTTAGTCTGCTGTGGCGTTTTTTGATATTTATCAAAAGGCCAGTATCACTGCTGATACACAGTATCAGTGTCACCCTGGTGGGACCCTAACACCGCGCTATAATCGTGACAATTAAACTTGCCTGGTACCAGCCAGCTCTCCTTTCATTTCGCTGTTGTTCACGGCTTTTTATTTTCCCCCATCCGCCTTTCATTTCACATGCCCACTAAATTAGCTTGGTGTTCAAGCTGTGCTAATGGCCTTTCATGTCCATATCAGAGGCGCTTAAGCCTTGAAGACAAAAAGGCCCCAATTATTCCATAACACACATCGACTGTCCAATACATATCACAGTGGTACATCATCACACTGCCTTTTTTAAATAGCTACAATAGCAGCAGTGTTTGAAGACAATCACCTTTCCACTTATTCATGGGAAATGACTTTGATGCTTTTAATGTGGAATGAATTTTTATTTACATGGCGTGGGCATCATACAGTGTACAGCGATTCCTCGGCTGCAAAGCCTACTTTATCTGTGTAAAGGAGGTCCTTGATCATTCTTAATTAACATCTAAACTGGAAGAGGAAGTGCATTAATGGCCGGCTCTTTGTCGGTGCGGCTAATTAACACCCAGGAGGTTTCCATTATCCTGAATAAATAAATTAATAAACCAACATTTCAATGACCCTGGGAGAGGCTTTCTGAAATCAGAGTCTAATTTAAACAGTGCCTTATTCAAACAGGAAAAGGGCAGGGGTGTCCTGTCTGACAGCGCTAAAGGCCAACGTGCAGCTTTACGGGCCGAGGACGAGCTCGTCGTGAGAAAAAAGAAAATCAACAGAATCTCCTTCTGATCCATTTAGCGCTTCGTGGGTTCATCTTAAAAGGCCCGTTTGAGCAGATGTGTTGAAGGGCACTAATTGTCTAATTGCATGGCAAATCCAACGCACCTCATCGCACTGCTTCTTTCATCTGATGGGTCATGGAAAACGACTTTATGTTCGGTTGACCCAGTGTAAACCAATCATTATGTTAAATGCCATTAGAGAAAATATAATATTTAAATTAAGTCAGGTAATCAAAGTGAAATGAGTCAATGAATATGAATTTATTCAAACAGACTCTGAAGGTTCTTCACAATGACAATGGCACCAGGGGCAGCAGGGCCGTAACTATACTGAGAAGACGCACATTTTGGGGGACTTTATCTCATGAAATTTTAAAGTTACATTTAGAGATTGTGTCAGAAGGTGCAATATTTTACAGTCACTTGGTTTCATTTTTTTCTATTTTTTAGGCCAATACACATAAACAATTCAGTATTTCTCCAGCAGATTTTTATTCCTGAACAATAAAATGCTGACCCTCAACTTGGGGGTTGGGTGGGGGGGCTTGGACTTGACCTCAGTTAATAGAACGGCCGCTTAAAGGGACAGATCTTCCGGCTCAATATAATTTAATCAGACGAGTCTGAATGGACCTCTGCAATTTTTGACATAAATTAATTTTACAAATTACAATTGAATAGAATTGACCATATTCTGTTAATTTCAGGATAATAGGCGTATACATTATCCCTAAATGTTCAAGTAGTCCTATCAGTCTGACCTATGTGGCAAAATAGCCAGTCTGCAGATATTGACTATTTGTATAAGAGACATTTTAAAGGGTGTTATTACTTGATTCTAAAAAAATATTTTATGTCAGTAGTAATTTTAATTAATGATAAGAGAAACAAAAGGAAATGTCTGAGGCCAGATATAAAATAAACATTTGAAGTGCAATCAAAGCACTAGATTGACCTTCATGTAAAAAAATTATTATTACAGATTATACTAATTAACACTTTACAGAATAAATGAATGGCAAATATCCAAATGACAAGATTTTTTTTAGGGAATTGTCCAAACTTGACCGTTTTTTATAAGCTCAGCCTTCGGCCCATTCAAAGAGTCTGAAATCGTGTGGGAACATCTAACAAACTGGATGCTAACGTAACATATTTATAAAAGAATAATAAAATGAAAGTTTCTTCTGTAATGTTGAAATAGCTACTTTAGTTAGAAAATGTTAACTTTTTTCGGATTTTTTTATCGACATACACTCCCTGCACTGTTTACTTTTTAGTTGTTAATTTCAAAGCTCAACAATATGATTAATTATAAAGTAACTGACAAATTGAATTATCAGATTATAAATGCATAAATAAGCTGCTTCCAGCTCCTTAAATGTAAAAGTTTTCTGCAGTTTTTATTGAGTACAGGAGTTAACTGAATATATATTTATAAGCTTTGGACTGTCAGTTATTTCACATCATTTTAGAAAGAAAACCACACACTGAGAAAATAATCAGCGAATTCACTTGTCTAGGAAAGTGACAGATTTGTCTCATGATCAAACTCGTAAACTTGCAGCAGCAGAATCTCAAAGTTAGAGGTGGCAGCTGCAGCTAACTTTTCACGTCGTCCCTCCACTGATGAGAGCCACTTTTCTTTTTTGACCGTGTGCCCTTGAGCAAACACTTCCTGAGGACTGACAGCTGGAGGCCGGTCGTTATCAGATGGGGGATGAATCACAGAGCAGCAGCAGCAGGGCGACGGGGTGACAGTGAAAAAACAAACTGACAAGTGTCACAAGCTCATGGGAAGTGGATGAGGGTGATGGAGATCTGAGGATGATGATACATAATTTTAATAAGTTTAAGGTTAATATCAATGTCACCTTCAGTCTGGTTTTCGAATGCACTTTTTTGATTAAATTTAATGTTGCATCACATCAGATGTTGGCCTCCAAACCATTCTGCATCTCCTGCTATTATCATAATTATGATCATTTTATCCTCATGGTGTATGAAGACAAATTATTATTACTTGTCACCTTAATGTCACTTTTTCTATTTTTTTTCTGTCTGTGCTGAATCAGTTGCAGCATCCACTTCTCCTCCTTGACTAAAACTTTAGCACTCATCCACATCTGTCAGCCAAATCTCAAAACGCAAGAATTTGGACACGTTCCGAGCAGCACCCCGCTAATCTCGCTGACAGGCTCCGCACGGTCGTTTATCTCAATCAGTGTCAGAGAGCGCAGGTCGCGGCTCGTCCACCCCCCTCACACACCCCTCACCGACCCCTCACCCTGTCCTGTTCCGCCGGGCAGGAGGTGTGGTGGTGGACGCCGCCTGTGTTTACTCTGCGCATTCCTCCAGCCTCCTGCATGCATGCGCACCGAGAGGCACTTCTGACAGGTCCGGGCTGGTTCCGCCGATTTATCAACGATCTAATGGAGCGACAATATGAAAGTCTGGGAGATGGTTGCGCAGGGATTTCTACTTAGTCTGGCATCGAGGGCAAACTTTGTTTTAGAAATCAGACACCAGAAACGTAAACCTAAACTGCTCCATAAAACATCCTCCCTGTATTAGATGATTATTTCAGATGAGCATGTGATGCTTTCAAAACTTTTAAACGCCCCTGGCTCTTTGGAATGAGCCAAAGTGCTGTTCAACTTTATCATCGCCTCTGTCACACAAGGGCCAACTTATCTTAGATCAGTGTGGATGATGGACTCAGCTTGTTCTGGCCCATCATCCTCATCCTCAGCCCTAATAGTGAGGCACATGCAGCAGCAGCAGCAACAACAACAACAGCAGCAGCAGCAGCAGCAGATGAGGAGAAGTTGGACCTACAGTGTGCGCTCCGGCGGTGCTGCCACTCTCGGTGCGCCAGTCCGCTGATGCAGGCTTTCAGAGCCTTCTCCTGCAGCATGCAGGAGGACGGGCTGGGCGAGTAGAAATCCAACATCTGCCCGGGACTCACGGCCAGCACGTCCATGCAGTCAAACATGTTGGCGGCGCGTCGCTCAGCTCGTCTCGTGCGTCAAGGAATTGGGGGAGAGAAAAAAAATCACCGGCATAAGCGCACACAACTCCATCAAACTCCGCTACTTCCACCCTCCTCCTCCTCCTCCTCCTCTTCCTCCTCTTCGTCTTGTTCTTCTTGGCACAGCAGACTCCTCTCCTCTTCTTCTCATTCGTCCCGCACCGGGATCATGAATTATTTCGGACCTCAAATCTTCCGCCGCTTCCTCTTAAATGTTCATTTTTCTTTCACCAAAAATCCGCCGCGGCACCGTGTCCTCTCAGCGCGCCGCCACGGGCGTCAGAACGCGACTCTTCCGTGATAATCATAATAATGATGATAATAACAACAACACCCCGACGCGCTCTGGCTCAAGTCGCCCCGGTCTCGGCTCCCTGACACGGGGGAAGGCGGCGGTAACACACCGCCTCCGCTGGAAGGTCTCTGTTTGAGAATATGAGGGGGAAAAACAAACGCGGACGCGTTTTTAAAAGCACATGTTCTTCTCCCCCGATGACGAATGGCTTATATCCGTCCCCCAGCTCCGCTCATTTCCAACTAGTTTTGCCACGGAGAATGAAAGATTGAATAGCCTAATATATGCGACTGAACTTTGTATGAACCCTTCCGAGGCTGCTGACCTTCAAATGACCCAGGCAGGCTGACATCACTGCAGCTCCCCGGCGCGGAACAAGGCGGAGAGAAGAAGCGCAGGGGAAAAATCACAAAGATCTTTTTTCTTTCTTTTTTTTGTGCGTTGGGGGAAAATAAAATACACGAAGGCCACCCCCCCTCCTCAAAAAAAAAATAATAATACACGAGTACACGAGCTGAAGAAGTGTTTCCACTGCTCAGTGTCTGATTTGTCTTTACGCACAGTGTCAGGAAGATTCCCCTGCGCCTGCAGAGATGAATGGCCATAAACAGGAGCAATACTACTGATTTATGTAGTTATGAAAGAGCAATATTTTACAGAAAGTAGGACACAAAAGTGAAAAGAACAAAGGAAAGGAGAGGTAGTATGAGTCTCTTTTATCAGGTTTATCTTGACAAACTGCAGCAGAGACTGAAGGTCTGTCTGGCTCTGGTCAGTGGCATCAATCATCAGCTCAAAGTGGAAACATTAGTCCTGCATGGTATGGGAAATAAGTGTTTACATTTCTGGAGGATCCATTTTGTCTCTTTATTAAAATGGAAACATTTATATTGATAAAAAAAGATAATTGCAGGGATTTAAACTTTAAATCCCTGCATTTTGTCTATTAATTTAAAAATAGGAATATACACAAGCCCAGTCACACCTCACCAAACAACCTACTAGAACAAGCTGCTTATATTACATTACATGGGATTACAAAAAAAGTCTATGTAGACATTTCCTAAGTAAAGTGCATGCGAATGTAGTTGATGCTTATGTGCCTGGTAATAAAAATAAACGCTAACAGGCTGAGTTCAAATTGAATCCAGCTTCACCACACTTCTGCATCCAGCTGCATTATAGAACACAAGGTGATTAAAATGAGATTATTGTTAGTGTGCAGTAGGTGGAACATAAAATGTTGGCCTGACACTGACTATTTTATTTTAAGCTGAAGAGAGTGTCACAAATGATTGATGGCTGGAATGTTATTATTTCATCATGACGTGTCATTTCACACATGTTTCACTTTTTTTCTGCTTCCTGTTTGGTTTTATTCTTCATCAATAAAACTACACACATCATTGTAAAACGAATCAGAAGATAAGGATTCAAATGTGTTTTTTATGACCTATAAGCATGAGGCCTGTCACACCTCACCAAACAAATGACACGTGTACAGCAGGTGAGGCCCAAATCATATCACCTTGTTATGTACATGTAAAAAGATGTATTATTAAATCACAACTTTTATGTATGAAGACAGCATTTTACAAACACAATGACACTTTTTCCCATAATATGAATGACTGTATTCATATATATTATATTAAAACTCCATGTGGTCTTACTCATATGAAACGGGACTCTGCCTCGTGGTTATGCAACTTTACGCGGTGAGCTTATTCACAGTTAATCATTGTGCAGTTGTGTGCCTTTTGAAATTTGAACTGAAGTTCCACTATATATATATGGCACTGTATACAGTGCATATCTATACTGTATACATGTGCTGAGTAATAAAACTGTGGACAGTGGTATGGAATCAGTTTGTGCAGTTTCAGGTCAGTCACAATAAGGCAGAATAATAAAAAGAACAACCATAAGAGGGAATGTAAAAAACCAAAACATTATAAAGTTATTGAAATTTTTAGTTATCATGGTTTATCTATGTGGAGTTATGTCTCATTTCTCTGCAACTATACGTGCCAGTAAATTATATTCTAGCTCAAATAAAAGTACAAGAACAAAAAAAAAAACAATTACCTATTTAGCAGGTATATTCAAATACTGCTTACACAATAATGTGGCACTAATAATAATCAAACAGTTCAACATAGAACTCTAAAATTGACATTTTGCAACCATTACTTTTTTATGTAATCTCAATGCTCTATTTTTACATGCAGTAATACCATCTCATGCAAAATTTAAAAGGCTCCATTGTTGCAGAAGAAATGACATGGTGGGACATGTCCCAACTGTGAGTGATGTTGGTACAACACGCTGATGTGCAACAGCAGGAATTACAAACGCCTCATTATTTAGGAGCTGAAATTCCCATGGACTGAGAGTCAGCTGAATCGTGCACTCAGCTCTGCCATCTCATCCTTTTACTCCTTTTAGCAAAGCAGTGTCTGACGCTGTATCACACGACTCTCTGTGATGCATTACAATCACATTTGCCCTTTAGTAGCAAAGATGAGTCCCTTTGAAAATAATAATCGGAAGATTATATGAATTGTATCATAGTGTCATTAAATGCCCAGCTGCTCCATTAAATGTTCAACCTCCTACATAATGTGCACATTACGCTTATTATATCATGTTCTGATTATACTAACCATCAGGCGCTCACAGCGGCTGCTTCTGAGATTCCATTTAATGACTTACGAGGAGCGCCACAGGTTAAATGTCATAATTCATTTTGGTTCAGTGTTTATTTATTATTTACCGCTTGTCAGTAAGAATACCTGTGCTCACTTAGGCAGAAAATCATTTTAGAACCGAGCTGACGAATCGTCTCATCCAAACATCTTGGCTGGGTGCGATTTTTTTAAGACATTCATCAAGGATGAAAAATACTTTTCCCAAAAATTACATTTACATTTTTTTTTCCCAGTCTGCTCCCCTGTCACCATTCCCTGTGGTCCAAACCAGAGAACATGTTTGTTCTGCACTCCTTCACAGAGAACAAAGTTTGCTCGAGTGGTAACCATTTCTGTCCGCCCACATGGGACAACATTTGAACAACAGCAAGACGATTTCAAACGCTAACTTTTGTTTTTGTTTTATTCTTTTTTATGAAGTTTTCTGCAGACATGACAAAGTCAGCGCCGCAACTGTAGGGCATGGTACAGAAACAAACCCCAACATTTTCCAGCCGCTATATGAATGTGAATCAGACGTGTTTGCAAAGGTCTCCCTCCTCCTATCTGCTGTGGGTCATTCAATCTCATAACGACAGACGTCCAACCGAATAATTTTATATCTTTTCAAGCACATTCCAAAATCCCTGAAACTTTTTTTTCACTTTGTCTCAATCAGCAGAATGTGTTTCTATGGAAGCCTGTCCTTAGATTCTTTCTTAGTTTTCCATTACCACCATTGGGCTTGTGACATTAAGACATTTCCCAGCTACCAGCTCCTAATCACTCTGGGTTCACACTGAGACGCCGTTTCCCTTTTAGTGTTCTACACTAGCCTATGCAGCTTTCCACAAATATCAAGATTTGGCCTTTCACACAGAGCATCGATCCATGCATTAGTTTTAAACAACCGCTTAATCTCTCATCCCTGCTCTGTCAACCTGCCAATTGTAGGAAGTCAGTCTCACTCCCCTTAATCATCTATTTGTGGATGAGGTATCCTCATCTTAGTCAGTTAAATATAAATGACTGATTAGCCATCTCCTTAATTTTCTTTCCAAATAAAGCATGTTTCCCTGTGGTCCTAACTGCCATCCTGAATTGGAAATTGACCAGTTTCTCTCCCTCGACTTTGATCAGACGCAGCCGGTATCTGTTGTCTACGGTCGAAATCGAATCCTAAACCCCGCCTCCACAGTATCTCTCCGAGACACATGGGAGCACGACTCGTGTGTTGACACCTCCGAGAACCAGTGGAGCGACATTCTCTGTCTGTTGCACTCTTCATGTGCCAGACATGTATGCAACTATTGATCCTTAGCCCCAGACTGCTATGTTTGGCCTCCCCCCAACTCAGAACACAACGTGTACAATATAGCGTGTCATTGCCTATTTACCAACACATGACAGCTGGATACAAGAAGTCCTCACTCACTGCCTTTCTATGCCTCATCCATTTCATCAACAATATGACTATAAATCGATGATTTACCGATCCTCTCGTTCTAACATGATCCAAATTGTACTTATTATATGTATTCATGAAACATTTTCACAGCTTTTCAAACCTGGTTGTGAAGAATTGTTATTACTAAAACAAAGGACGCGGTTCATTTATTTGCTTCTCTTCAGTGACAGCAGTTTGTGATGGTTTTATGGAAGTGTTACAGTATAGAGGCAGACACCCTCTCTGTGTCAATGTCAAATCAATGTTTTGAATATTGTAATTTTGCTGATTTGTTCAGTTACACGTGGCATCTATTGCACTTCGGTCCGTCCTGGGAGAGGGATCCCTCACATGTGGCTCTCTGAGGTTTCTACGTTTTTTCCTCTTGTTGAGGGTTCAGAACAGAGGATGTCCTTGTTAAAGCCTATGAGATGTGATTTGTTAATATGGGCCATACAAATAAAATTGGATTCATTGATTGAGTATATGTTACGCCATTTTAGTGAGTATACATTTGTCTGAGATGTGCTGAACATAGGATTATGCAAGCACTTTATATTGTGGCCTGAGTATAATACTTTTTGAATACAGTACAAGTACAAGACTTATTGATACATATTGAAAAATAGATGAAGTGAAAAAAACAAATATCTAAAAAGGATATCTATTCTTTTATAATAGATTAAGACTGAGCTACAAAGCTGGAAGTTTGAGAGGAACTTAAAGAACTTGTAGTATGCAGTGTTTGCCTATACTCCCTAAATGACCAGATACCTTGTTTGATATTTCGAGTAACTATATGACCTATAATCCTACATGTATGCATCACTGAGCTGTAATAGTACACCGTAAAGATGTGGGAATAATCAAACTGTACATTACAGGTTGTCAACAAAGCATTAACCTTGGTGTGGCCTGCATGTGCGTTTGTTTTGGAAGCTGTTTGCAGGATGAAGTAATATATCTTTTTGTTGCTGTATATTGATAACTGTAATATGACAACATGTCATTTTATTTTAGTTCATACACTAACCCTCACTCTGCTGTAAATGGTTTTGTCTGAGATCTCAAGTGGTCCAACCTGACAACAGACATTGGGAATAGTTTTAAGAAAAAGCCAGTGTCTCCCTGATTGTCTCGTGAAGAGGGAGCGATATTAAAATGAAACCTTTTCATAACCAATTAAAAACTCCAGTTAGTGCGTTTTAATATCTCTCAGATGAATGGACTGTCAGTACCGGCAGCAGGTTTACACATGCTTTTGTTCATGAAAGGACGCAGCATTGAAGTGCTTTAATTCATTCAAGGCCATGAGGGGTGAGAGACACACAAATAACAATAGACTCATTTTAACAATGTGAGCTCTCTGTGCAAGTGCATTTAGATTGCTTTCAAATCCACTTTCGTTTGTTTAAAAGTGGAAAAAAAACGTCAGTGCACCAGACACATGGGTCAAAAGAAGTTTTACGTAGTTAATCAAAGGTTTGTTTTGGTCTTCACATGCAATAAACCAATCAAAGTGACATCTTCCATTCTTTGTAGTTAGAGAAAGAAACTGAAAGAGTTTCACTTTGTACCCAAATTGAGCGTCTCTGTATTCTGATTGATATACACAGGTGTCACCTAATCCACCACTGAAATCATCGTGCCATTCAAAAGTTTTCCTCTCATTTGCTCATTAAATAATGTACAATGTGCTGAACAGTGCTTGATGTAAAATATACATTTTAAATAGCTCCTTCTTTTTTATGTACACTTGACAGACAACAACGTCAGCACTTAAATTATGTCATTAAATTATTGTGTTCTTTATCTGAAATTCTTTACACAATCCTCTGTATGAGTAGCATAAGTTATTGTTTGGGTTTGAAAAGAAAGAAGGATTTGTGCTGTGGTAATGCTGTAAGCAGGTAAGCAGGCAAACATTTAAAAGTAAGATCGAAAAGGATTTTCTAATCTTGACATGAACAAGGTGACCAAAACCTAATTTTCCACCCAGGAAACATTGTTGAAACAAGGTCCGGCCATTTATAAATCCGACAGATGCTGAAAGCTGATCCATGCCTTCATTTCTTTTTACAGACCTCCCACAGAAAACAATAGAGAGACTCCAGCTGGTTCAGAACTCTGCTGCTCGGCTGTTAACCAGAACCAAGAGGAGAGAACACAAGGTTCCCCTCCTTATAAGGCTCTGAGTGGACAGAGTTACATCGCTGACTCTCTAGTTAACTATGTTCCCTCCAGAACACTGAGATCATCTGGATTACATTTATTGGTGGTTCCCAACAAGAGCCAAAAGAAAAGAGATGCAGCTTTTTTATTATTATTAAAGTTGTTGAACAGACTGCTGCTGGATATCATAGAAGCTAGTTCAGTAAATTTCTTTGAAAGAAAACCTTTATCACTTTCTTTCTTTTCTGTCTTTATATATTTTTTTATTTAATGTTACTTATTTTTATTTCCCTTTCTTTTAAAAGTTAACATGTTCCTATTTTACTTCAAATCTTGTTCTCTTATATGAATTCCATGTTAACTACCCACTGGTAATGAATGGCTTGAACAGACAAAGGTAAACAGATTGACTGTTTGTATGATTATGTGTGTTCTCCTTTAGGAATTATGTTTAACAGGAACATTCCATGCACAGATTCACTTGGTGGTTGTGATTGATGGCCTGGTATGACAGACATAACTCTCAGCTTGGAGACAGAATACAGAAATCCAGGGTAACAGACTCCAGTATTTTCAGGGCCTAACCCAGATGAAGGACTAAAAGTTACTATCTTGACCTCTGCTGCTTCGATGTTGACCACTCCTTTTTAATATGTCTTTTGGATATTCCTCAATTTCATGGAAGTTTAATACTTAATTTAAGACCTTTAAGGGGATTTGGTTCAAAATGCTTGTAAAAATGAACGTTTTTGTCATTAAGATTTTTACTTAAATGGAAACTGTTGGACCATATTGGCTAGTAATAAGTAGGTTTGTTGTTGTGTGTATGTGTGTGTGTGTGTGTGTGTGCAAAACAACTTAGCATTGCATAGATGGGTTTTCACCAGACTTGGTGTGAATATTATTTGAATAAATAATGATGAATACATTTAGGAGCTGATCGGTGAAAGGTCAAGGCCAACAAAGATACTCGAAAACACATATATCCCAACATCTTCTCAATTATAAGAGGCAATTTAAAGCTTAAATTCATATGATATCATTTGTGATGTAATATCAATATAATATGTAATATCATGATAAAGTCCAAAATAATTCAGAAAGTGAGGTCATACATAATTCAAAAATAAATGTTTCTATGAAAGTATCTTTGTATTTTATATCACTTTAGACATAAGCTCATATTGATCATAAACTGCAAATTATTTTTCAATCATTATATATCAATAATGTCACCATGACATCACTATAAAGTCAGAAAATGACCTCATATAGTATTTTAATACATTAACTTTTACAACCAAAGATATAGGGGTACAATCTACATTTTATCTAGATCAAACAATATCATATAGGATAAATGTCATTATAAAATGGTGTTATTAGAATGTAAAAATGTTCTGATGGGGTTATATACAGGGCTCTCAGGGTATGAATCACCCCTCCAATGCATTTCATTCTAGTCTTTATTATGATAGGCCTATACTCCTTGTGATGCTGTCATGGCATTTAAAGAGGGTTCCAATGTTCACAGCTTCAAATCCACAGAAGAATCGTACTCACTGTAAACACGTCAGAGGAAACTGTAAACTTGAAGTTAGAGTCAGTCTGCGGCGAACCAGAGGTACAGTAACACTTGTGATAGCGTTTGATGGAGTAAAAGAAGGTGGTTTGAGAGGCAGAGCTGGCCTGAGCGCTGCACAGCACATTGATCCCCACGAAGCTCATGAATATTACAGAGAGCCTACAGCAGAGCTGAAACAGGAACCCCTGGACCCCCCCTCCCCTACACACACCAGCTGACCCCCTGCAGTTCAGCCAGTGTAACAGTAACCCATGGATACACACACACATCCACAGAACCCCGGTCAGCACAGGTAATGAATCCACCTGAAAATCCACCTGTAATTAGAAGGTGATAATGAACCCATCCATCAAGATAAGCCACTTTCTGGCATCGGCGGTCCGCAGCTCTTGGCCACCGCTGCCAAAACTCAGCAGGCTGTGACAATACACAGCGTAGCTGATCATTTAATAAGGCCGGGTAACGCCTGACTGCTTTGAGGACGACACACATGCAGCGGCTGCTGTTTTCACCAAGTTTCAATACAACCTGTAGGTGGATGAGTTCACCACCTAAACTGCAGCTTCAGGTGCATGTTTGATTCCCATTTCTTGTCCACATTAAACCAGCATTTCATAGCATATTTATGAGCAGAGCTGAATTTGGTGCTCGCAATTCATCTGTGGGTCAAACACCATAACACCTATATTTAGTTACACTTGCACTTAGCCTATTGGTAATTTAATTGGAGCTGCATGGCAGAAGCAGAAATATTTTCCACTCAGGTTAAATATCATGCCAAAGCGTGCATCGGAATTATGGCTTTGTGTTGCAATACGATACGCAGCATGAAACTGAAGATTAGTGTTCATTTCAGTACGCTCATTAGAATAAATTCTTCATATTTAAACAGTGAGGGAGCATTCATGGATTAAATACCATCCTATGTGGGACATCTTTTATCTTATTAAAAAATAAATGCACACAGTTACATAAGCTTTAAAAATGCCTATATTCTATTTATGTTTAGGATATGCAGGGAAGAGAGAAGACTGAGGATCAGCTGCTTATTCCTCCCAGGTTGTATTTAAAGCATTGATTCATTACTCCCCCCACAGTGCAGTTAAACCTTACCATCCATCAGTGGATCATTTGAGGAAGGTTTTTATTACACTAAGAAAACTGGGCCTTATTAAAGAAGATAACATTTTACAAAGTGAATGGAGCATTTGCAAAAAGTGAACATTCCATATGAACTCTCTGAAACTGTCAAGAAAAGTAAACAGTGAAGCAAAAAGCATATTCTATAGAGCCATATTATTCTAGTTCCATTATTCAAAGAGCTTCTCCTCTTCTGTGTGGACAAACTGCACAAAGCTAAGAGGCAGCAAATGTGAAGAAAACACAGGAATGATTTATTCTAAAAATAATTAAAAAACAAGCAAACTCACAACACTGAAAAAACAAATGTGTCGTTCACATTATGAACTGTATTTGTTCAGGAAGGACTACGCATCATCACTTTCAAAACAGGTTTGTGAAATGAGCACATGCAGAGCTTTTTTTAGAAATATTTCGCTGCCTGCACAAAAAGTGAGAAAATGTCAAATTTCCCATCAGGAAAAGATAATGTGAAGGATACACAAAAGCAGGAAGTGGTTTGACATTGAGATAGTGAGGAGAGTAAAACACGGAGGTCAAACGAAGTGCATGTGGGAGGATTTAGCTTATCACTAATGAACTGAGCTCAGACCTCGAATCACAGAACGCTGTCTGTTACAGCAGTGAGTCGTACTGTCAGTGAAACTCATTAAAAACTCTTAACAGTAACTACACGGTTTGTGTTTACATCATTTAACGTGTTTCAGTGTTGGAGATGTCGCTGTGAACTCATTCCACCGGTTCCGTGACTGTGATCGGTTTAACTTCATCTGAACTAAAAGGGAAGTCAACTCCTGTCCTGCTGTCGCTGGCTCCATGTGACCTCATGACCTCGACGAGGACTGTGCCCTTTCTTTCTCGTTCGGCGAACATCGCATGATAATAATACACATCAGTTTAAATAAAGCACAAACAAGAACAGGTTATCTAACCAAAAGGTTCTACCCCACCCTCCCCCATTCTCCGTGCTGTAGTTGAGCAACATACTGAAACCCCAATTGCCTCTTTACAGTTGTGTCGGCTGTGTGTGAATGATGTGTGAAAGAAAAAGTGCTGCTTATAGATGCACTGTATTGGTAAATGGCAAAAACTGTATTGTAAAGCACTATGAGTGGTCATCAAGTATAGAAAAGTGCTACATTAATACAGAGAAACAACCGTTTATCAAATTGGAGCCAGGTAGGTAACTGCACTTCACTGTTCTATTTTCAGGTAAGCATGGGGAGAAATCTTCAAACATGTATGTAATCTACAAAGGAATACTTTCAAAAATGTGTGGGAGAATGTATAGGAGCATGTGTGCATAATTCCAGCTCCTCACAAAAGCATATTCAAATCCACACACAAGAAACAAGCAAAGTGTCCAGTGCATCCACATTTTTTAAATACATGTTCCTTTATATTTATACAGCAATTGTTAAATTTGAAATTTCAAACCCAAGTAGTGTATTATTGCCTGCTACAGATTGGAATACAGATGAAAATTAGCCTCTGGGATATTTTGAAATTTTGTATTATGCATTGTCCCTGTCAAATAAAGTAATAAAGCAAATAAAGTATATTTTTCCCTTTAAATTGCGCGGGGTCCTGAATTAGTACATGTTATTGTATATACTGTTCAGATCACCAAGAAATAACAAACATTCTTTGTCTCTATGTAGAGAATGAGTTCTAATTATTAATATATTAATGTTAAGGCATCATTAAGTCCAAATTCACCTGCAGTTATGGCAAATGAGAGGTTACGGTTAGACAATATGAAGACTTGGCACTGAACATAAATTATTCTCTGCAGTATTGTCCAACAACAGCATCATTTCTACAGATAGTGACTTTTCTTTAATGCTCACTGGTTAATGACCATCCAAGAAATTTCTTGGCACATTCCTGCTCCTCTGAGCCCTTTCCATTTTAAACATTGAGTAAATTATTCACAACATATTCTACAATCTACTCATAACATGGGAAAAAACACAATTTATATTTAATGACTCAAAGAGCATTTCTGTGGCACCACGATCAGGAGAAATGATTTCTCCTGACTAAAAATCACATCATTGACAGCAGCTTGTTCATTCTACATGTTTGGATTTTGCTCAGCTTGGTTTACTGAACATTGTAGCAGCACTGAGGGATGCAAGTGAGGCTTTAAACTTTTCAGTTTCGTTTCCCAAAAAATAATGTTCCTCCAAAATCATGTGAGTTCTGAGCTTAGATTTTATCAACAACTATTCAACTAACAATTTAAATGATGTGACTTCTGGAACTGGAACTATATGAACAATTAAATTAAATTAGATGTAATTCTACTTGATTGCTTGATTACTGATTTTCATGATTATTCAGTTAGAACATTAGGATGTGTTTATAACGGGATTAAAATGTCTGGGTCTGGACTTAATTAAGTAAGTGCCAAAAGTTCCTGGTGACCTATTTTATAAAACAGAACAAGCCCCATGTGATGTTTAAATATTTAAGCAGAAAGAATAACAGACAATGTTCATCAGAGTTAAACTTTAAGTTAAAGATGTACACTCCGGCCCTGTGGGTGAATCCACTGATTGAAACGATTGAATTGAAATGAGTAGATTAGACTATTTAATAGTAATTAACAGGGGTTACATCAGGTCTTTATACAAACCACAATTCCTCTTTGTAATGTTACACTGAATTGTAAGTACAGGGTAGGTTTGATATGTACAGTTTGGATACGGACTGCAAGAAATAGTATATACATGAGAATGACATGTAAAATGCTTTATTTAAAAGTAACATGTGTTCCCTATATAATGTATTTGTTAATATATGTGTCAATAAAGAATTGATGCTGAAAAATATGTGCAAACTAACTGCAGACGTAATGCAGATATGTAATCAACAAATCTACAAACAAAAGCCAAACCGTGTGCACGCACATATGAATTTCTCTGCTGAGGGGGAGACATGATCAACAGATTTAATAAACCACCTCTGCCCCTCAGCTGCACAGTCAGAGGCAGAAGTGTGTTAAGTTAAAGTTATAAGCACAAGCCCCCCCATGGTCATGACAGGGCATTTCAAGTCAAGTGCACATTATTGTCTGCTCTGTACAAGACAATAGCTAATAAACATTGACTGTGTGGGCTGATTGTGATTGGTTAAAGATGTGTACCACTGGCCAGAGGTACAGAGGAGAGACCCATTACAAACTAGAAGGCAATAAAGTGAGCTCATTTACTCCTAACAGCCTAACTACCTTCAGCAATGGGTCCCCTGCTGGAAATTTGGGTCGATGGAGAAGCAGTAATTACACTTCTGTCTAAGTGTCTTAATGTGACTGCCTCCATTGTTTACTTCTCTGTCTCCAACAAAACACTGGCTGATGGATCATTTTCATTTCCAATCAAACCTGTGGGGGTACGTGTGTATCTGTTTGTCGCCACAAGCATGTGCTTGGATGTGTGGGTGTTTTTCTTCCCCTTATTGTAAGATAATGCAATATACCCTGATGTGTGTCAGTGTAACACAACTCAGTGGCAAAAGCTTTATTCGGGAAATTTGTTGACGTGGGAATCTGTTTAGTTTTATATGTTTTTTATCTGTGGTGCTAAAACTTTTAACTCACTACACTCTCTGCAAGGTAATAACCAGTGTATCTAACAGTGTGACCAGTGGGCATATCTGTGTTATCTGATATGGAAAAAATATAAATAAGTAATATGGTGTGGAATACAGACATTGGTTATTAGTCAGTCCAGCTTTACTCGACTCAGGGCTCAAAGTAAAAATGTGAGGCTGAAATGAAGTACCTCACCACGATCCATCAGTGGATTTGCGACTCAGGTAGCGATGTATCTTTATATCGTATATTGTGCAGGTGCAGTAACAAACCTCAGGAGAGAGATAAAAGTACCAGGATGCTGCCCGGTTCTTGGCTCTCTCCTGGTCTTACTGTTCCATCTTTTACAACAATAACAAGACGACTCCCTCTAAAGAAGAACTGCTGGACATATGACAGTCCGCTGCCCTCCACACAATAGGCCTCATACATGTTCATAATCTTTACCCCAAATTTGTTCTATATCTGTAACTATTGTACGGACATGACACGTCAGATTCACAACGGTTCTCTTTTCAGAAAAGTGCAAATGACGCGCGTTAACATGACAAACGCCAACGTGTGTATTGAGAGAACGTACCAGACAAATTAGCATAATAAATGTCCAAATAATAACTAATAAGGCTGCACTTCCTGCCCCATGTCAGAAGTGTTTAATCATGAAAGAGTAAAAAGATGAAGTTCATCAGATCAGAGACTGAGGTCCAGATTTCAGTGATCCAGGGAAGAAAGTCTGGACTTTTCAGCAGCATCAGAAATGGAATTAAGAATGTGACTAAAGCAGCATTGCACATGCTGTTAATGCTGAGTCACGTGCTGAGTCACGTGTCACACTGTCCTGAAAGCCAGGTGATTGATGGCTGTAACAGGTGATGTCACACTGACATGTTTTCTGCTGGGTTTTGATCAGACAATTGAACCTTCATCCACAATATGTAGCATGTTAAAATAATTTGACATGTCATCTCTGCTGTGTATAGCTACCACCAGCTGGGTCAAGGTGTAAAAACTGTCAGATCTGCCATGACACATGCACATATGATGGGTGGGTTGAAAAGGTGTCATGGGGCTAAGAGTTTAACATCAGTCACCTGGAGAAAAAGTGGAATTCTCTGCAAATTCTCTGAAAACATGGCAACATTTAAGTCTACGCACAAAGCCAATGCTAATTGCGCTATTTACTGCACAAAGAAGATATGCACTCCCCTGGACATGATGACATTTAGCAGGTACATTCATAATTTTTGGAATGATAACTCAAATTGCAGAGTTAAACATAACAACTTGTAACCACATCACCATAAGTTGTAATTTGCATATGTATCTTAATTTGTTGCTTCAAACTAAAGAAATATACAATCTATTAGTGAATAACTTGAACAACAGCAGACAGATTTCTTGTGACAGGCCGGGACCACTCGTAATTTCTGTTTGCACCTTTAAAGGTCCAGTGTGTAAGATTCAGGTGAAAGGGATCTATTGGCAGATATTTAAAGTAGAATGATCCTCATGATGTTTTCACTAGTTCATTTCATCTAAATTGTATGAATTGTAGTTTTCTTTACCCCAGAAAAGACCCTTTATATTTAAATACTTTATATTTACATCGAGGGGACCCTCTCTACGGAGGCCGCCATGTTTTTTACATTAGTCCAGACTGAACAAACTAAACCCTTTTTGAGTTTTTATGACAACTGAAGCTACCACAGGTTCTTTTTCATGTTTGGAAGATATCACAAAATTCTACACACTGTACTCTATTTGAGAAAACTCAAAACGACAACTTAACAAAAAATCACTTCGTATGAATGGTTCTTGCATGAGGCTCAATGTTTTGTAAAGATTTTTCTCGGAGTACAATCAGCCCTCAATGGAGTTTGGAGATGCAGGCAAGTAAATTGTGCTGGTGCACAGGTGAAGTGAAGACTACCTAACACCACACATTCACTTGATCTTCTACTCAATAAAATGGGTCAACAGCTGCTGATCAACAGGACGAAGTCAATATCAGGTGAGACCTCATCCCAGACGCATTGAGGACACATTAAAGATATGCTATTATTATGAGTGGGTGAATTAGTTTTCCTTGGACACACCAAGTCTCTCTCTTATTTTTAAAGACTATATGTTAGCTATTGGGCAGAAACTGAATAAAATATTTATAATTTTTTTTTTATATTGATATTTGTTACTGGTCAGGTGTACTGTGAGTACACAGAGTTACTGCAAAGCAGAGTCAAATCCTTCGTACATACTTGGCCAATAAAGCTTATTCTGGTTCTTGACAATGCTGCCCTTTGTAGTACTGGATAGTTTAAAAGAAATAAGCTATCATATTAGTGCACTACCCATCCACTTCTGGTCACTATCCAGGTCTGGGTTGTGGTGGCTAAGCAAGCTCGGGCATTATTTTTCCTATAACCTCCAGCTCTTTCTATGAGATCCCCAGACATTCCCAGGCCAGATGTATAGAGCTATGTAATTGCTCCAGCCTGATTTGCTCCCTGAGATGAGATGTGAGACTGAGACCTCAACAGGGAGGCATCATTTCCAGATTCTCAAAGCACTTTATCTGGCACATATCAACAAAAAGGAACAGTGGTAATACTTTTAATTCCTGCTGGATTTCTGAATATTACCAAGACAGCTGGTACACCCCTCGCATTACTGCTGACCCCTAGATACTAGAATACTTCGGATAGCAAGTCACTCCCAACCCAGAGTGACAATGGCTTTAGACTTATTTGCTGCCTCTCATCATTTACTTATTTTGCTTAAAATCTGCTGAGGGCTCATTCTGCACTGCTTATTTGCATTTCACTTTGCCACCTTCCTGTGTCATTCTTTCAGGTCTGTGTAAATCAGAAACTTGAGAAAATGTACTATAGCTATGATGCTATGATTGCTCAGAACAGTCACATATGTTTAATATATGTTTCATATGCAAACCTGTAGACATTCTGACAAACTGAACAATGAGATGCTCACCATTTTGATAATTAGAGACATATTTAATTTCACATCTATATTTAACTTAGAGTATCAATAGTCTAAGTAAGTTAGACCACTGTGATCACACTGACTACTTAACTGACAGAGGAATTGACTTTCTCCTTAATCCCCCCCGCTAAACCATCACCTCAGCCCTCACCTGACCTGCCTCTAGTGTTCCCAGTACTGGCCATGATGAGCTGCTTTAGTGGCAGAAGCCTGGTGTTTGCTGTGAGGGGACCTTCCCATCAGTCCAATGGGCTTCTTTGTGGCTCGGGGAGGGATTACTGTGCATTCAGGAGGCTTCACATGATGAGCCACAGCCCCTCTGATCAGAGAGGCACTCGCCTATCCCCCCACCTCACCCCTCGGGGCCCTTGATTTCACAAGGATTAGCACACAAAGTCACCTAATCTCTCCCTCCACTCTCTTTCTATTGATGGCCATCTCAAACATGAACGCACACACACTGCCACACTCCCACAGTCAGTGAAGTGGCAAGACAATAAAATAAAATTACTCTAATACACGATAATATTACACTATTTTCTCAACACAACTATTAAGTTGTGTGGACATGGTCATCTGAGCTTTGCATAAAGAGCAGAGCAGAGGGAAGTAAGCTGTCTTGGCTCCTCCGAAATGAAAAATAAAAAAACACCTTACACATTTAAAAAAACAGTTTCTGGTTTTCAGATGAGTTTCATATTGGAACTTACCCTAACCCAAACAACAGCTATAGGCAACTATAGCTGGCAACTGTGTGTAGCTTCCTGGAGTATTTGTTTCATTGAGGTTGCTAAGTTTATGTCTCTACAGAAACAGATACCTGTGCTCACTTTGCACGCACACTAAACTGTAATGTATGCAGTGAATTTGGGATGATGCTCATCCAGCATCAGGCATTAAGTCATAGCTTGTGTTAGCTTGTTTCATTGTTTTACAGTTTTCCTTTGCTTTAATTGTTAACATATGCTGGTTGTATTTAACCAACATTTCCATGGTGTATTTATTCTTAAATCATATTGCGTAGGATTACAGTCCTCTCTGGGAACAAGTGAAGCTGAAAGCTGAATAGTGAAGTTGTAATTAAACTAAAGAAATAGTTGTAAATAACAATTTAAAACAACTCATTATCTCCTCACCATTATGCCGATGGAGGGGTGGATAAAGCGTTTGAGAACAGTTTCAGGGGTAAATACTGTTGCAGCCAAATCCAATACAATTGAAGTAACTAGCGACCACTGCCACTGGGTTAGGGTTAGTGAAATACCGTTCATTTTCTGATGAAACTATCCCTTTAAAACCTCAACTTCTTACTTTCAAATGTCTTTTCTGTAAATTGATTTGTTTTCTCTGGACAGAGATGTAGCTTGCTCTATTCTCCCACCTCCAGCCTTGATTCTAAACTAGGACGTATGCTCCATCTCTGCAAGTGTGTTTCCCAAAATGTTGAATTATTTCTCTGTGATTTTGCTTAAAGAAATCCCTTTTCCTTTAAGGATCAAAGTAAATCAAGTGCTCTCTTGAATGAATCTTAAAATGTGTTCATCAATGGCCTTTTGGCACAGGTGTAAATAATAACATGAATCATGGCTGCTTTCCATTTGGCTGTTTCAGTTCGAGGGTCCTGATATTGTTCATGCTGTCAAACTGTTACGCTGTCATGGCTTCCTGGGACACTCAAATAGAACACAGCCATTGCTAATGCTGTTAGTAACACTGGTGCTTTTCCGTCTATGTGAAAGTAAATGAAATGACTGCTAGAGAAAAGACCTAGTACACAAACATATTGAACAACAGAAAATCTACTGGCTGAACTTACCTGTGAGCAAGATGTACTAAAGCTTTTCTTTTTCAGTCCAGTTCTGTCTTGTTGATTTCATTGATTTTCTAGATTTTTTTTATTTGGGTGTGGATGGCTTGAATAAGATAATTCATTTGAATCTTAATTTCTTTAATACATTTTCACATACAACGAATGGTCAACAAAATAACATGCTAGAAAACAATTTCATAACATGAAATGTTAAATGGAAAAGGAGGTTTTGTGCAATCCACCATTGACAATGTATGTGAATGTAGCAAATTCTACCTTTCTATATAATTCATTAGAATTACTGGTGCAGATTCTGAATCCTGCACAGCAATCACACAATCAATTTGCCTATGAATTTATATCAGATATAAATCTGCTGTTGTATGTGCATAGGCTGTCACAGCATGGCATGTCATGGAAAATCTAAACAGTGAGGTGGAGAAATGTAGGAGACTCCTAATTGCTGAATTTATGAACAACAGACTTGTTCTTTTTTCTAATCCTCTCTGAAAACAGTAAATAACTTCTGCCCCCAATAAGTGTTGGGGATACTGCAGGCTGGTACAAAATGGCAGAACACAGACACCTAATTCAATCAGAAAGCCCTAGGGCGGCCAAGCATGGCTAACTACATCATGGTTAAGCATCTTGATTTTGTCAGAATTATAGAAAATGACAAGTGAACTTGGCATGAACCGCAGAGTCAGGGTGGAATCCTCGTATTGGCATTTCATAATCTAAGCAGGGCGGCGCCAGAAAATCAATACTATTCAGCCTCTTTTTCTGCTGTTTTCTCCCCCGAGTCTGAGGGAGATGTGTCTGAAGCATCACAGTAGAGTACACAATAAAAAAACGTACACTGTCGAGTCATGAGTACTTATGCTACTGTAGAGACCCAATGCTTCCACAGTTTGTAGATCTTCAGTCACTCTCAGCGACTTCATCTGCTCATCTGTTAGAATCACTGTGCTGGTCAAACATATTCAGGGGTGGGATCTGTGATGACGTTGATGGTATGGGTTTGGTTCATAGAGCGTCTGGGTGAGGTGGAATATTAATGGTAAGTTCTGGTGATTAATAAATGTCACTCAGTCCCACCACTGGTTCCATGGCTATGAATGAGCTGAGCCAATTAAAGCTAAGCATTACAGCTTAATAAATAAAAAATTGACTTCTCCTAAAAATGATACTGTTGCCTGGTTGTTGCACGGTGTGAATGCATGTGATTTTTTTAACAGTTCATTAATGGCAATAGAAATAAATAATGGAAAAGGGATTTTATATGATTGCATCAATCAATGTCATGATTCTACCCTATCTCATGTTGTAAATTGTCACATCATATCATTATAAGACATTGCAAGAAGTAAAAATGAATAATAAATGGAGAATAATGAGTTCCGTTAATCCAATGCTACCGACATAATGTGCAGAATCCTGAGTCCTATCAGAACAGTCTGATGTGTGTAGAGTGTGTTTATTTTGAAGCAATCAGTTGTCGTTTTCACATGATCTAATCAAGGTAAACACAGGCATGTGTAATGGCGCTCTGCTCCAGTGTGGCGTGTCAATAAGCTAAAGTATGTGAACCCTTTGGAATGACATGGTTTTTATGTCCGTAAAATGTGACATGATCTTCATCAATGTCCCAAGTACAGACAAACAGAATCGGCGTAAGCTAATAACGGACAAATGATTCTAATCTTTCATATTTTTATAGAACTCATAAAACATTCACAGGGCCAATGGAAAAGTAAATGAACCCTCAGATTTAATAATTGGGATTTTGGATTATTCCTCCTACAGAGCTGCTTCAACTCAGCCATATTCTGAGGACCCCGAGTGTAAAAGGCTTTCTATCATTCCACATCTCTGTTGGGTTTAAAGTCTGGGCTGCAACTGGACCAAATTTACTTTTAGGATCAATGCCCTAAATCAAGGTAAGCTACTTGGAAATTAATTTTCCATTTGATGGTGTCAAGATGTCGAGGTCCGGAGGCAGCAATCCTCAAATCATGATGCCCCCTCCACCCTACTTCACCACCTTAGCACTGTCTGTGCTTCCCACACAATTTAACCTTAGTTTTATCAGTCAAAAACATATTTTCCCTGTAGAATAGAGGAGTGTCATGCTGCTGTTTGGCAAACTCCTGATATGCCGTGCTGTTTACTTGGTAGAGCAGCAACGTCATCGGGAAAACATGCTCCATGACACATGATGTTTAGTCGCTCATGAACGGAGCTGAGCCCCATTCATTTCTTTTTGTTCCCAGGGAGAACAGTAATCCTATGTCTTTTCCGTTACTCTGCAGTTGTTGTTTTTATTTTACTCATCATTCTGTGTCATCCAGGTTGAGAGATTGTAGCCGCAGAAATAAAGAGTCCTCATGTATCTGTCTGTGGAATGATAACTAGCAAAAGAAGTTGAAATTATAGGAAATAGTCTTCAAACATAGATTATTACCCAATCAGTAAAATAAACATTTCATAGAGGGCAAATTGATGCTAGATCTTATTATCAGAAAGATACAAAAAATTCTGTTTTTCTGTTTCTGTTGATTCTGTTGCTAGTTTCTTTTTCTTTTTTTGTAATGTTCCGATCATACCCAAATCATCTGCAGTGCCCTCGCAATATAGCTGAAATTGGGCCAACTTTCCTCTAGTGGGCAGCATGCATGAAGTGGTCAAACAAGCAACTTTGTGTTAATAAGACAAGGCTAACATTTGCTTTGTAGTTGCCTTGCCATCACTAAATCTGAGTATTCCTTGCAAATTGTTACAAACCTACAAAGTCAATAGGTACCTTATTAGAAAGATTTATCTAAACCTTGGTTTGACTCACCAATTCCCTTTTGCATTTTCTCTACTTACCATTGAAGGTCAGATAATTCATTCCTTCTTCCATTTGCTATCTATTTGACTTCACAACTCAACCTTTGGTCCTATGGGTATTGTCCTGTAAATGGTCTGTATTTATAGAGCATGTTTCTTGTCCAGATGACCACTCAAAGTGCTTTACCGTACAATTTTACATTCAACCATTCATACAGTACATCTATGTGCAGCACTATTTCTATGAGAAGGGGCAATTTGGGGTTCAGCATGTGTACTGGGGAAGACTGTGATCAAACCACCGGCCTTCTGCATGACCACTCTAACACCTGAGCCACATTCACATGTTACACAAATTGAGTGAATTTGGATAAACTTACTGTATGTTCTGTGTCATCCTGAATAGCAGGAAATTGCTTTACCAAAATATATCCAAACCATAAAAATCTCATAAGTTTTGTACAGTATAGCATTTTGTCTCGAAGAAGAAAACTTGGACTGAGCAAATACGTAAGGTTCAAACTTCTGGAAAGTGTGAACATGCTCCATAGCTTTCAAGTCTTTGCTTTAGATATCATTTCTGGTCATCCTGATGGTGGCAGAGGAAAATATTTAGCAAGATTAACAATCTTACATCAGCATCTTTATTGGCATGAGACTGGATTTCATTTCTCCTCTTATAACCCTCTTTATAGAAGTCTGTCAGAACCTTATGCTTGATCATTACATTTTGAACCACACAGATTTATGGCCTAAAATGTGGTTGTGCAATGAAAACAGGCTTTGTTTATCTTGCCTTGCCTCTGTTGTACATGCAGCAGTTTCCCCTTCCTGATACAAACAGAGGGCTACGGAGACAAAGCAAAACAAAGTACACAAAAAAAGAAAAACTCACAGGGACACTTTTCAGTGCAAACAAACTTACTTTTCATCAGGTACTATTACACGTCCCATTCACATTTATTGGATTGAGTCCATGCAGCATAACCAAGGTGCTGACAGGGGCTGATTACTCCAATAAGTCTTGCGGCCCTAGAGGAGGGGTCACCCAGAGGACAGGCCTGCACAAGGGCCTTCCTGAGGGCCGACAGTGACCTGGACTAGAGCCTTGCCCAAAGTATGGCTAATATCCCCTTACCCCAACCTCGACACTGAACCTTTCCCTGTGCTCTACTCATTCTTCTCCCGTCTGGCTCGCTGTATGCCAAAATCCTGCTTTCCAATAGTTTTCCCTTTTCCTCTTGTCTCAGCCTCCAAATCCTATAATCAGTGTAACATTTTGTGTAGAGTTTCTCAAACATTTTATTGTCAAATGCCCGTATTAAATTATATATATTCGACCAGTGGTTCCCAACCAGGGTGGTCTGGACTCCCATGGGGTCCCAAGAAAAAATCTAAGCTGTCACAAGATACTAAAGGAAAAAAGTACAAAATGATAATTGTTGACCTTAAGAACAGGAGTTTGACAAAATCTTAACTCGTGTCATAAGTGTGGACATGTCGTGACAGTTTTTCTCTTTTCATTTAAAAAAAAAACTCTGTCTTCTCTGAGGCTGTGATCAAAAAGTTAGAAAATAATCTCCTTTGCAAACCAAGTGGAAAATAAATTTAAACATGAGGTCAAGTAAAGAATTCATAAGGACTTAGGTAAAGGCAAACAAGGTGCTGAGAGAATCCAAATGCAATTAAACTTGGCTTGTTTTTAAACAAACTTAATTCATTCCATACAGATGAAGTACAGCGACAATCTCATTGCTGTGGGCTAAAAGTTCAAATAAGGTTTCCTATCCAAAACAGAATCACACTTCTCATGAGTCCCTCTCGTAGCTGCTTTTCAACTTTTTATACATTTGATAAGTAGAGATGATGAGGAGGATTTAGTGAAACAACATCAATGATTGTAGTAGTTTGTTATAATGATGATATTCTTAACAAGAAATTCAATGTGCTTGTGGAGAGATTTGAAAGAGAAGAAATCTATATTTATAGATGTGAAGCTCAGCCAATCATACAAGGATTTTCCATAAGTTTATTGTGTCGCTAGCATAAAATAGGTGCTCTGTTATGTGAATGAAGAATATTACAATGGTGCGTCACTTTAAATGTTGCTGCTATAAGGAATTGTGGGACGGCAAAACCTCCTTTCCTGTCATAAATAGTTCAGTATTTCCTTTGCTAAAGAAGATAAGCTCACACTGAACAATTGAAGGTCCCTTTTTTTGCATTTAGAAAACTCAAAGGAAAAAACGTCTCTTTCAAATTGAACTGCTCACAGATCTACACTAGAGCCAAAACATGTGACAAGGGCCCACAAATGTATATTTCCTTGTTTTATTGGGCGAACTGTATAACTTTGACTCCAATAATTATGACCCATGAGTCATTCATATGTATTCTCCAATTGGGGTGTTTTTCAGTGGATGAAACTGCATAGGTGTCAAGAGAGGGCCAAGAGAATGCAATGTTGTTGCAAGTGAAATCATCAATCTGTCACTGAGCTGTTTGTTCTTGTTCAGTCTTTTGTCTCCCTCGGCTGTTTTTCTGCCTCAGATACATACATCCAGCGGTTGTTAATCAGTCGCTGGAGCTCTACAGTGCTGCTGCCACTGTTCTCCAGAACCCAGGAGTATGTGGCTTAGCGCCTTTCAAAGCGTGCCTGCCTTTCAAACAGACACAGCTAACCCAGCTCCCTCTCTGAGAGAACAGCCTCCACACATAAACAACCTTTTGTTCGCGTTCTCAGTCGGGGGAAAAAAAGGCTCCACAGTGACAAACTCACTCAACTAGAGGGATCTGTTGGGTTGTGCATGCTGGTGGAGGCCAGGAACCTGCAGCCAAGTCGCAAATGGAGAGACTGCAGAAAGTAGCTTCTTTGGGATGGCCCTCCAGTCCTGATAATCTCTTCAGCCTACCGTTACACCAACAAGCATTCATTCAGTGGCAGTATGTTCGCAGAACACGCTCAGCCTATTGTGATTGATGAGCTAAGAGCTAAGTTGTGACCAGGGGCTAAATATAGCGCTGTGGCTATACAAAGACTCAACTGAGACAGACACACTGCAAACACAACGGGTTGATGGGTATTCCACAGTGTGACGAAAGGCTCGGAGCATCTGTGGGAACTGGACCTTTTCAAATGTGACCTTGCCATATGATATCTATATTTGTTTGATTGTTTGCTGAAGACAGTGAATCCACATTAAACAATAACTCCAGTTTATCAATTTTGCTCAGTTCACATCCAGTGCCAAAGGAATAGCAACCTTTTTCTTAACAAAGCACAAATAAAAGAATGTTGAGGTTTCCTTTAACCCTAACCAACCAGAACCTAGCCCTAACCATACTTTAACTATCACTCACTTGGCCAACTCTCATGGAGTCGATGATTAGCCAAGTGTAAAACATACACAGCACTGATAACATGACATCGAGGCCCTGACCTTGTCACTCACCACAAGGAAACACTGGGCTCAACACAGCAGGGAGTGGGGAGCGACAATGATTTGCCTCTGTGGATGTAGACTCAGAGCCTACAGGTTGATGGAGGGGTGGAGTTGGTGCTTTGGCCAAGTCAAGTCAAGTCAAATGCATTTTAACAGAACATTAAAAAACAACAGGAGTTGACCAAAGAACTATACAAAAAACAAGATCAGTTAAATAATTAAGATTATTTAAAATGAGGTAAATATATACACAAACCGGACGAGAAGAAATTATGTTGTCATGACATTAACATTTATGGGAACTTTAAATTAGATGATATTATATTTTTCCAATTTGGATTTTTAGCCAGGATTCAAACATGGAGATGAATGGGACAGACAGTGAGGGGAAAACTATTCCACAGTCTGGGAACAGCAACTGAAAAGGCTCAATCAACTTTGGATTTTTGAGCAGTGAGAAGTAACTGATCAGAGGATATGAGGAGTTCAGGTGTAGAATAGGGACGGAGGCGATAGCAAAATAAGAAAAATAACAGCATCAGTTGTATATTTGAATGGTTAAAAGTAAGAGAGGAAAGAAAAAGCGAGATATGGTTTCATGTGGGACAAATCTCCCTACTTTATTTTGAAATACCTACAACCGATACAGCAGAGAGAGGCGAGAGATGGATAATAACAAGAACAATTTAAGCTAAAGTCAAGATCATGGATTTTGTTTGGTATCAACAACAGCTGCTTATCGTCTGCAAAGCAGAGGTAAGGGATATTCAATTTCCTAAATATAGACCCTGGTGGAAGTAACCTTTAAAGCCAGCTGGACAACAGTGATGTCTTCTAAAGAGATGTGCTGCTGTCGCTATATCAGAAGTGGATATTTACTCCATATTTTAAACCTTTTCAAAACAGTTTCCAGACTTGCCACCATTTTCGAATTGAGCTCCAACTCCAACACAATCCGCTTAGTAACACTCTTCATTGAAGAAAGTAAACAGATGAAGAAGAATTTGTAAATGGATCAAAGTTCTAATATGAACAACAAGGTTCTGTCCTATACTTTTCACTTTGTATATGCTCCATGTACACTTCCATTGTTATGCAGATGACACCCTGCTGTACATATCTATAAAGTCCGACGATTCTAATCATCTGGTTAAACTTCAGGAATGTCTCAAGAACATTAAGGCCTGGATGACCCAGAACTTCTTACTTCTAAATTCAAACAAAACTGAGGTCGTTGTACTTGGCCCTAAACACCTAAGAGAAACACTGCTGGTTATCTTGGCCCCAAGCTCTGCTGTGAGAAACCTTTGGTGAGTTTTGTTTCACCAAGACATGTCATTTGACCCACATATAAAACAAATCTCTAACATCCTGTCTCAGAAGGATGCTGAGAAACCCGTCCACACATTTGTTACCTCTGGACTGGATTACTGTAACTCTTCATTATCAGGATGTCCCAGGAAGTCTGTGAAAAGCCTCCAGTTGGTACAAAATGCTGCAGCACGAGTGCTGACAGGAACTAGAAGGAGAGCTCATATTACTCCTGTCTTAGCTTCTCTGCATTGGCTCCCTGTAAAATCCAGAATAGAATTCAAGATCCTGCTCCTCACATATAAAGCCATTAACAATCAAGCCCCTTCATATATCAAAGAGCTCATAACACTGTATTATCCAAATAGATCACTTTGCTCCCAAAACACAAGCTCTCTTGTGGTTCCAAGAGTCTGTAGGAGTAGAACAGGAGCATTCAGCTCCCAGGCTCCTCTCCTGTGGAACCAGCTCCCACTCTGGGTTCAGGAGGCAGACACCATCTCAGCATTTAAAGTTAAACTTAAAACCTTCCTTTTTGATAAAGCCTATAGTTAGTTCTGGATCAGGTGAGTCCTGAACCATCCTTTAGTTATGCTGCTATAGGTCTATACTGCTGGGGGAACTCCCATCATGCACTGAGCCCTTCTCTCTTTCCCTTCTATGTAAAGTGTCTTGAGATAATGTATGTTCAAATTGAATTGAAAATTAATAAACATAAATGAACCATTCAATATATTCACTTGAGCTGCAACATAAGAGTATGTACACATTTCACTCATGTGTTTATGCCCTTTCACTGATATCCACATGCCTTTCATTTTTGTGTATATTTCAGAAGCAGGCTGCATGTTGAGGAGTGTCTGTAGCCCGTTTAGCAGAGTGAAGCGCGCTGGCTCTCTATGAATGAGAGCGAACATCCGTCCAACTTATCTCTGAGTGCAGACTTGGGCTCTCTGCCTTATGATTGCAGGTTCATACACACCCCTCACAGTCACACATTAAATAGCTTCTTTGTGGGAAGCTTAAGAATACCACTCATTTCCAGACGCCTTTTTTCCGTTTCAAATCAAATGAAGGGAAACACACTGTGAAAACTGGACTTTGGTCCAGTGTTGATGCAACTATCAGGCTCGATTTACATTGCCACTTAAGACTCCCATAAAAAACACAGTTGCAACAGCAGGATACACGTCCTGCGATGATTTATCTAAATCTCCAGCCTCAACCATATTTCAAAGTGTTTGCATCCTCTGCAGTGCACAAACCTGACGGCAGTAAAGCTTCCTATAGACGTGCACCAAATATAGCACAGGAAAGTTCACACTGGCCTGTGTTTGACTCCAGGATCTCCAGCTCCACCCTGTTCTCCCTGCCCCCACATCCCTTCCTGTGATGAAATCCACTCCTCATGGCCATGGACGTCCCTCCTCCGCTCCCTTACCACCCACCACCACTAAAAAAGAAGCGATCTTTGAAGCGAGCCGCATCTCTGCCGGCTCTGTCGAACAATGAGATGTTCTCATGCAGCTTTGTGCTGCGGGCCTCTCATTGCAAACAGAGCTCTGAGAACTGCTTTTTCATTGTCTCATCTTCAAGGGGTAATAAATAAGAGGCCGGACGGCAAGACAAGCTGCGACAAGGCGGGGATAAGAACACTGCTGTTCAAAAGGCTGGCTTTCAATCAAAGTATATTGAAAGAATAGTTTGAGATTTGTATGGATGCATGTCGTGCCTATTAATGAATATACAAAAGGAGCCATTTTCTTGATTTATGGACGGCTACCATGGAGAATACACTGTGACCACAAGCAGGGGAGTCCATATGTTAACATGTGCATTGGGATTTGTACCTCTGACAAAATGTTGAGAATGGTTCCATTTTGTTGTTGTGTTTAGGCTCAGAACTCAATTTCTTTAAGATAATAGAAATCTAAAATGAGCTTAGACTCAGCCCAAGCAACAATCTCTTCCCTATCGAGCAGGTTCTCATGGTTCAGAGACACAAACACAGAGCAGAAAAACCTCCAGTGTGCCCACAGGTGCAAGGCACAGAAATCATATCAATAAACTGAAGTAAGCTCTGTAATCAACACAGCTCAGATCACAGGTTGCTTATTGCTTTGGGGAGTAAATACCACAGGATGCGTTTCCAAATTGAAGCATTTCCCAATTAGTTTTGCTACGTTTTTAAAATTTCCCCTCGCAGACTGTTATCATTCATTCATATATCAACATCATTTGGCTCCTTGCCAGCGAGGAGATGAGGGCTGAGGTCTCACGACAACTCGAGAATGAAGGGGCTTGACGGCGGGCTTGAAGTTTAGAGTCGAGGCAGGCTGGGTCTCTCATTAAACAGATCCAGATGTGTGCCAGATGTCAGGGAGTCTCTCCCATATAATAAACCCCTCACCATAAAATAAACCCCCATGGCCGGTGTGATCACAGTAGGTAACCACTGTTGCTTGCAGCAGGCCGGGCAACTTTCCAAAGCCCAGAAAAATAGTGTATCATGTTGTAAACACAGTGTTAGTGAATGTATGGAATGTGCGGCTGCATATATGCATAATGCATAGGATTCTCAGGGCGCTACATGGGGAAGGTGGGGGTGGGTGGTGCAGAGACTCCTGGCTATGTGAACTATGGTTGAACTGTAGGAGGGAGTGCACTGTAAGGTTGGAAACAGTGGGGGTAAAAAAAACCTCCCAGCCCCTTTTTCAATCAGTCATACAGCCCGACACTCGTCTCGTTTTCAGACATTCCTCTTTGCATTGTCGTTGACCTATAATCTTTTTTTCCTCACTGTTTTTTGTTTCGCGAGCCTTGTCCTCATCACATTCAGCCGTCGGTGAATGAAGAAACGCCGCCCCTTTCAGACAGCAGATATTGTATTTGGAAAAGACCCTGTTGAAATAGACATGCTGTTAAACCTTTAGGTAACACTATGCGATGGAGTCCTCGCTCTCCTTCGCCTGTCTTGGCGGAGAGGCTGGTGAGTTAGCTCCATTCATTTGCCAGCCACTTGAGTGCACATTGATTTTCAATCCAGAGGGTGAGCACATGGTGTAATGAGAGAAGTCTGCATTATTCATACTTTGCCAGGGCTTGAAACCGCATGTGACCTAAATACCTGGTGATGGATTCTAAAATAACAACAGGGAAACACTGACAGACAGTCAGGCAGACAGTGACTTGAAATGAGCAAGGCAGACAAAAGACGAGGGAGAGGAAAGAGGAGGGGATAAATCTGGTGGGGGCGGGGGTTGTAGGTGTGTGAGTGTGCATTTGCCAAGTTTGAGAGCAAACTGACAGCTATGTCTCTTAATCTTGGGTGCTGTGCAGACATGTTGTGTCAGTCTTATTACTAGGAAAACCGTGTACGTCCATGCTTTCCCCAGAACGTAACATCTCTCAAGCCCGGCTGACTGACTGAGTGATTGACTGATTGACTCCACAGACAGATTTTATTACGAATAAAACTTGAGAAAGCTTCCTCCGTCTGCATCTGCATTACGAATTCTGTCTGACTCCGCTCCCTCAGCTTATGCATCACACTTTAAGTGCGTCTGCTGCTGGAAAGGTCTTATGTAAGATGCTAGGTAGAGAAAAAAAGGTGCCCTGACAGTGATCATCTTAAAGTAAACAAGCATTTCTGGAAAAGAATGTATCTTTTTGCCGAGAAGCAATGGGTGGAAGCATATCATGGATAAACAGGTCAGCTGTCTTAAATTTCCACAACAGGTATAGATGTAGATAGAGATATACTATATATATATATCCATATACTTTTGTTTATAGACATTTAGTGACACATTTTAAATAATGTGGAAAATATTCAGCCTTGAGAAAAATCATAATGCAAAAGTAAACCAGTTTAAAAGTAACCTCACAAAGTAACCTCAGTGACAGAGCATCAACTTAAAAAAAAAAAAATTCAGTTGTAGAACTTCCTGTACTGGTCGTGTTCAGGTGATGATACTGTTCATGTACATTTCCACAATATATATACTCGATATACTATTAAACTATATATTTTCTTGCAGATGTTTCACATTAGAATCCGTCCAACAAAGTTGCTCCTGTAAAAAAATATCGGTTTAAACTAAACCTTCTGTCAATGGAACTCAATAGCCTACTTCCTTTGCATTCTTTAACATTAAAAGACATCCAGCTGTTCAAAGGAGAAAGTCCCTTCCTTCCCTGGTTGGCTATGAAAGTGGAACATCTGCGGGACGTGTTGAGTTTCACATTGAACAATGAATGAAAAGCCAAGCATAGGTTGTATCTACAAATTCCAGAAATCTCTTTATATCTGTCTGTACATGTGATGTTCATCTTCTCATCTTCACACTACTAACAATACTTATATTGTGTGTATTATTAAGAGATACGTGATAAATTCAATATTGATACATTTTGAATATACAGGAGACCAGGGCTCTGCAGCAGCGGCGGCTGGGCTCATCAGATTCTCTGCACTTTGAATATCCAGGTGAACAGCTCTTTGGGAAGCAGCTTCATGGTTCTCCAGTAGTAGATCATTAGTTAGCGTGGCTTAATTACTGCAGATTACTTGTGTTGTTACAGAAGGGAAGCTGCAACCAGTGTTACCACAGGCCAAGCAAACAGGTATGTTTAAAACGGCCAAAAAAACTAGTTTAATCAATAAATAAAAACAGCTTTTACATTAGAAATAACCCTAGAACTGTGGAAATGTACATCACATTAAGAATGACAGAAAGAGAAGTCTTCCTCCGCTGAAGGAAATTTGAGTCGTGTTGACCTCAGCATTAAGAACTTTTTAAATGTTTAAATAGGTTTAATATAAGCGGTGCACACTGCAGGTCTGTTTGTGCAGGGCAAGGTTCCAGCTGAGGTACTGTAAGTAATGTTTTTATCTTCCAATTCGGATTATTTAGATGAAATGTTATTTTATTTCAGCTTGATTTCCATTTAGAATCCATTAGCACAGTTCATCTCACTGTGATGGAGTCGTTAACGATGCAAATTCACCTTGAACAAATTAAACGTGCAGAACTTCTGAGAGTAATGACACAAACACTGTCAAACTGTGGTTATGATACACAGGTAAACTCACTGTCTTTCTTTTTTACATTGAATCCTTCCTCTGAATATATATATACATTTTTCTCTGACACTTCCTAGACCTGCCCTCCATACTCCTAGTCACTGTATCTAACTGAATCTTTTCATTTAGAACATTTAGAACGGTAAAATACAAAGATGTATCTAACAGGCTTGATCTTGGGGGGCTTGAATGTAAAGGAGGCCTGTTGTTACCACGTGGCAGCATCAGGGAGGAGAGAGAGGGAGACATGTTTCCTGGGGCAGGAGCATGCCGACGTTCACCTGTCAGTTGAAGCCTTTGATAATCTGTTGGGGTGGTGAGCAGGTGGGACACTGACAGGTTGGGAGAACAGGTAGCATCCCCCTCGGCCAGATGGGAGGAGAGCACGGAGAGGGGATACGACAGATGGGGAGAGGATGGAAGCGTGTGAACGACAGGATCTATTAACCAGCGCGCTCAGATGCTACGCATGTGATGTTTTTTTTCACTGCCTCAGAATGTGCTAATGATTTCTGTGTATGTGTTTGATTTTGTTTTGCTGACAAACACTATTCTTTAAACTGGTCTTCTCAACTGATAAATGTCAGCCTTCTGTTCCTTTGCTCTTTTCCTGTTAGGGACCGTAGTTAGCACGAGATGCTAACATCTATGAAACTCGACTTGGCCTGCATTCATTATCAAGTATAATTCAACTCTTGGTGGGATGTAATGCAGGCTTCACCTGCATCCATGTTTTGGTTTTTTTTGACAAATCTTTCATGTTGGTGTTTGGATACCTTGGTTTGGTATGTTCATCTCTCTGTGGGTACTCGATGAAACTACCTGTTTGCTACAAATATATTTTCGAGTGTATATTAGGTTGGTGGATGCTGATGATCCTGATGGGAGCCACTGGGTCAGACCGTTTCAGACAGAAAATTAGAAATGATGTTTGGACATTGGTTGGTTGGTCGAACCACAATGACATTAGAAGAAGAAGATGAAGATTTACTTTTTTTGTCACGTTAACACTTTTACATGCATACATGAAATTGTTCTCCGCATTTAACCCATCCAGTTGGCACCTGTTGAAACACGCATAGAAACACACATTGACAGATGCCATGTACACACATATACTGGAGTGGTGGGCTGCTGTTGCCAGCGCCTGGGGAGCAGATGTTGGGGGGGGGTGATGCCTTGCTCAAGGACACCTCGGTCGTGGCGAGCGGGAGCGGGGATTGAACCGCCAACCTTCCTGTTATTGGGCGACCTGCTCTACTGCTGAGCCACGGCCGCCCCATTATAATTATAATTATAATGTCATAACTATTTGTAAAACAAGAGGGGCACCATGAGAGCACATACCTTTACTAAAACCACTATTTCGCCATGTAAAAAAATAAATGCTGGATCCGCTCCTGCATCAGAAACCCTTGAAAAAGCTACACAGTTCTTGCTTGGCCCATACCTCAACCTTCCTTATTTTATAATGTGTTTCATACAGTGTATGTGTTGAACTTTCTCCATAGTGCATCAGTCATACACTGCCGGCACAGCCGTCATGTTGTGGGCAATTTTGGGGTCAGTATCGGAATTGGAAGCCCATTCAAACGCACCGCAGATGTAGAATCATAAGATGTGGGACACATATGTACAAATATGTGATCCGCAGTAAAGATTTAAACAAAAAAAAAACCTCTGGCATGGACCTTTAAAGGGATATTTCACTGGGAATATCAGATGCAATCATTCATTACTTTTTCCAGTTTTTTTCATGATAATATCATTAAACGTTAATTTCAGTCCAAACGCACTAACATCAGCCTCAAACAGTAAGTGTGTATAAAATACGTTTGTAGTGTGAATTTAAAATTCAGATGAGATGGTTCAGATAAAATTGTATTAATGTGTGCTTGATTATAATAATTCCTTTTTATCCCTCTCATAAATATTGTGAATATACTTTATTTCTTTGTCTCTCGCAAACACACACACACACACACACACACACACACACACACACACGCACCTCAGTAATGTTGACTGGGCCAGTGTGGTTCCCAGGAGGTGTGTGTGATGTTCGCGGTGAGATTTCACTCTTCTTTGTGGATCTCCCAGCGGAGGCAGGAGGCGGACGAACCAGACCGCTGACCCTACAACGACGAGCGTTTGAGCGTGTCCCGGGGGGGGAACACTGCGATGGCACCCACATAATTTGTGTGAATAACAGCAGTGCCCAGTACCTCCACTGTTTGTTTCATCTGTTTACTTTATCTTGATGTCCCGAGTTCAGATGTGTGCCAAACATGTTTGTATCAGACAGGCTCAGAATTATTCTTTTGTCTCTAATGTTGTAAATAATACACTCTCTGCTTTAGTCTATTTCACACAGCAGAGGATGATCAAGGAGAAGACTGTGCCTCTTCTCTCTTTTAACTACCTCGTGTTTTGGTTGTTATTGGGTATATGAATGCTGCTGCATATTTCATGTCTGTTCTTTCTCCTGCCCCAGTCACAGGGATGAGATCACATTAATGTACTGCCATTCTCTTCATCTTGCTCTCAGCTGCAGGAGCTGACTTTGTGCTCTGCTCTTCTTAATGCTGTATTATTACAGGTATACGTCTGCGATGTAAAGAGGGAACCATCTGTCACTTTGAAGTCAACGGAGTAACCCAGTGATTACCAGCCTCGAGGATGGGGCACCACAAGGGCATTAAAAATGAATCACAGGCCTCACGATGATGCCAACCAAATAGAGATTTAATTTTGTCACTTGGACTTTTCTCAATTTTTTTCCTCATGAAATATTGTTCTTTATCCGGCCTCTAAAATTATCTAAATGAATGAGTGAGTAAATACAGTTTGACCACAATTTCTGATATGTGCATACTGTTGAGAGCTGCCTCTTTAGGGCCCTTTTGAATGTCTTACTGTTTGGATTGATATAGTTTTGAGATTTTAGGGCTGTACTTGAAATGTCTTTTTCAGTTATTTTCTCCTTTACTATGAAGTTCCTTACTTTGTTTGTCTATTACCAGCCTTACTTCCTGCAAAGTTTGATTTTTTTTACTTTTTCAGTCATCTTTCACCTTTGCCCAATTATATCTAGTGTCTATACAATAATTATTGTGTGTTGTGGTGATGCAATGATCTGAAAAACTAGTCCTCGTCTGGAAAGATGCACATGAATACCATCTAAAGTCAGAACAACTCCGAAAGTCAAGACAACTTGTCACATGTATGTCCATCACTCACAAGCTCCAAACACCGCTATTTAGTCAATAAAGACATTTCTATGATTATAGTTACCGTGTAAATATTGGAAAGAGTTGTTAAGATGCTTTTTGAATGCTCTACACATAAATACTAGAGAAACGCTGTTTCATTCTACACTGCACAGTTTGCTGTTTGGTTAGGATGACGAATAATGATCTTGAAATGACTTGAATAGAAACCAACACTCTTTGTTTACAGCAACCTTGTTTTTTGAACAATGGAACAACGGCAACAACTTTGGAGCTGGGACCTTCTGAGGAGCATGTGAATGCACAGTTAGTCTCTGTCCTCTCAGTCTTCCTTGTCAGTCCATCTGTGTTGTTCGTGCCTTGAGACAGTAATAAGACCAAAGACTCTTCTGCATAACTTGTCCTGTCCTGTGTCTGCAGTTTGGGTCCTAGACATCCTCCCACATACTGGCTAAATAATGTGTCACAAGCAAATGAAAGCCAGTCCTGAATGAAAGAAAAAGTCCTCACTATGATTATGATATTTAGTTGAATTTTAAAGTTCAAAAACATATTGATAATGACAATCTGGTCTCTTTGGGATAACGTCTTCACTTGAACGTTGACCTTCCTTACCAATCAAAATACGATGTGCACGCATGCACACAGAGAACATGAGTGGCCCATTTGTTTCACTGTACGTCATAGATCTGGTAAATACTGGGGTGGGTGGAACGAACCTGTGCTCCTCTTTTTTGCATTGACTGTGTGTCAGTGAAACTGTGTATTATCTCAAACTGCAGGGTCATCCATTTACATTTTACTCAATAAAGCAATTAATAACAATTACCAAGGCAACACTTTGCTCTACTGAATGTCTAATATTTTAATCACAGGATAAACCAACAACTTCGAACATTGTTCCCATGTTTTCGTTCTGTAGCTCTATAGCCATTTATAAAACTGTGAGACAGTGAACAAAAAAACTGCAAAATAGAATAATTTAAAATAAACAAGCAAGTAGAAACAATATTTCTATTTGCAGAGGGCAAGCACAGCAACAAGATATGATTATATATAATATATTAGTTTTATATAAAATTATAAATATACATTAATGTGTATATAATATGTGTTTGATAATAAACATAGTAAAAAAATAAAATGCTAAAGTTTGTACTGGCAATGTATTTAAAAAAACAGTATCTTGTAAAAAATATGGAAATGGTAATTTACAAACATTGTTGTCTCTGCTGCTGGGACAGATAAAGATCCTGAAGCTATTTAAGAATTCATAAATAGTGTTTCATAACACGGAAAATCAACTTCACATTTCAAAGAAATGCCCATTATTAACAGAAATAATTAGAAAAAAAAACAGAAACAGAAAACCAGTATTGAAATTGCCTGGCTCTTGTTGTGCCTATTTGCACTTCAGAGTTTAGCAGCACACTGAGCTCCTCGCTGGGAGAAGAACTCCCCCTGGGTGAACCTGTTTGCCGTTTCTGTTTTCTTTGTCAGAGCAGATTTTCAGATGGTGAAAAGCAGGGCGGAAAACTGAGGGAGTTAATATGTGGAGCGGGTTGAGAACAGCAGAGCTCTGGCACAGGCATAGCAAGCCTGAGTGTGTCAAAGTATTGCGACAGCAGTGGGCCACTTCCAGCGAGGAAATAATCCAGGGGAAATGCAAGTGTCTGGATTACTAAATGTTCCCAGAGATCTCCGTCAGCTTCTGTCTGATTGACTTAATCTACTGACAAAGAGAGTGATCGCTATTTACAAGGGAGTTTTAGTACAGATATAAAGTGCTTCTCCATCTTGTCTTAGAGTCAAGACTATTTCCAAAGGAAACGTGAATGACGAATATATTGAAAAAATAAAAACGAAAAAGTTTTTTAGGTTAATGAAGACATACTCCTGGATTTTCATACACTTACATGAAGTTGGCACACTTACAAATCAGCAGGGAGTGAGGTATTCTGACCTCTACCCCCTACGTATGGCTCACGATGGAACATACATTTCCCATGATGCAGTTGTAAGACTCTCCTGCTTCCCTCATGCTCTATGTACTGTCTGTTAGTAACACAGGTTTCCTGGTATGGACCAAGCCAGGATGAACTTGATGACACATGACTGATAAACTGACCTTGACATGTGAAACTGTCAGAGTCCCCTTTAATAGAGCAAAACACTGATTTAGAAACAGTTAACAAAGAGCATCAGATGATCTCCACTTCTTCCCACCGTACAAATATAAAGATACAAAAAATATCTTTGATACAGGTGCTGCCATCTTGTGCTGGTAGCGTAATTTGGAGCCAGAGTCTGCACAGTGATGATCCACGAGTGGAGCAGCAGTATCAAGCTTACAAACCACCAGTCAGTCTCATCTGCTAAAATGTAGGGGGCGGAGTTTATGACCTATGCTGCAGTCAGCCGCTAGGGGGCAATCCACATGTTTTGGCTCTACTTTTGGGAGCTGTCAGGTCATCCATCTTTATATGTAGTGATTGGTTAAGACTTAAACGTCCAGTGTGTAAGATTTAGGTGTAAGGGATCTATTGGCACAAATTGAATATAAAATAATCCTCATGATGTTTTCAATAGTGTGTTTCATCAAAAGTGGCATAACAGTGGTTCAGACTGAACAAACTTATTACTACTTACTATTCTGAGTTTACTGAAGTCTAGTTTCTCTTACATGTTTGGAAGGGGAGGGTGAGGTGAGGGATATTCAGCAGCAACTTGCAATTTCACCATTACATGTCACTAAATTCTACACACTGTACCTTTAAAAGGATCAAACTCGATGCAGCAGGAGCAGAAATATCATCTCATTTATTCCACATCAGTTTAAGTATCCTTCTTTCTATACAAAACCTGGCAGCTACATTACATTAGCTCACAACGCAAATCCACTTCTGTCAGTTGAGACAAAAATCTGGCGAATTCTTCCAGGAGTGGCTGACGTAGCTTCATTCATTCTGACGCACAGACACAACTTTTTAATCCCCAAAATTTGGAAACACACTTTAATCTATTTTCAAATTATCTCCTCAGCCTCCATGCGCGCACTGTCGACAACACGCATGTGCACAAATTGCAAGCCCTTGTACTTGCAGAGGTTTTCATTGCTTTCTGACACTGTAGTCTGTAGAACAATAGAGTCATCATCACACAGTCACTGCAATCAGATGACTATATTTGTTTTCAACATCTGACAAAACGTGTGAAAAATCACATATTTGAACCAGCCTGCAAACTGGTTCAGTCCAACCTGTCAGTGATGCAGTGGAGAGGACTGACAGTGCAGACAGATGTACACAGACACACACTGATAGACATAGCAGAGCTTCTCCTCACATCGCTGCAGAGTCTGAACTGACAGACAGTGAATTGTTCAGTGTTGGAAAATGACTTATTCAAAATGTGGTGTAGTTTCAGTTTCAGTCTTTGGATGGAATTATATTTTAACTAGGATGACACATCTCTCTCCTTTCATACAGGCTAAATGAGAGCATGGGTTTACTGAAAGGGCTGGTTTCACTTCAACTCAAATGTAACATTAAAGTTTTACATGTAAGCGAAACTTAACAGTTTTATTTTTGGGGATTTTTTAGACATCTTCTTAAACAAGGTGTAGTTAGAAGAGATGTGTCTTTAGTCTGTGGCAGAAGATTTATCTTTCTGCTGTCCTGATGTCGATGGGGAGCTTGTTTAACTATTTACGAGCCATGACAGCAAACAGTCGTGATTCTGTTGAGTAGCCAGGTGTCACTCACGGTGAGGGAGCAGCAAGCCAACTGCCTGATGCCGAGCGGAGTGGACGGGCTGGGGTGTACGGTTTAACCATGTCCTGGATGTAGGCTCAGACCGATCCGTTCGCAGCACAGTACACAAGTACTAGCAAAGTTGTGCCAGTTGATACTTCAACTACTTCAAAATTCAGTTCATACAGATGAAAATGAACTGCACACATTTTTTTCATGTTTCAAAAATGATGAGTTGGGATGATTTAGGTGACAAGCTTATGATGATGTGCTTAGTTATTAATCCATGGTGTTGGATCATGAACCTGTGTCGCTCCGGTCACTTTAACACTGAGTCCTGACTGTGTGCGTCACGTCTTGTGTTGTGCTGAGCACAAAATGTTGACAAGTAATTTTTCATGATCTTTAAATGCAGCCTGATGAACTCTGCAGAGAATAGAACAAACACTAAGTTACTTCATGTACTGATCAAGTCCTGATAACTGATGAGTGTTTATTAGTTAAAGTAAGAGCAGGTCAGAGTGGAGGAGGAAACAGAAACTCTTTACTTTCACTGTTTGTTTCTACTGTTCTTCAACAAGAACGAGCTCTGATCTGAGTCGCTCTGAGCAAGTGAGGGGGGTCAGAGCCCCGGGGCCTGTGTGAGTGTGTGTTGTCTGGGTGCAAACACACACACAAATTTTCACCCCACCTCCATTTCACATGATGGCCTGATACGATGATGATTTTAAAAGTGACCCTCACTCTTGCTGGAGTGAACGTCACTCACGTTCATCATATGTAAACGAATTTGTTCAGCTCATCGTTCACAACACTGAGTACTCTTGAAGCAGATTCAGGCAGCTACTGGTAACCAGTGAAGAGAGTGGAGGTACGGTGTAGTGTAAGTGAACTTGGGTAGATTGAAGACCAGTCGAGCTGCTGGATTCTGGATGAGGAGAAGAGGTCGGATGGCACGAGCAGGCAGTTCAGCCAGGAGTTATGATTTGGTTGGTCATTAAATTAATCCTGATGGTTTGTACTTTTTTGCTATTAGTCTTTGAAGAGCCCTGTGAGTTCTAAGAAAAGCAGCCTTCAGATTTAACATTGTTTGCAGGTTTAATTATCCAAAACAGACTGTCTCTTATTATTTGGCTATTTCATTTGTCCTTAACCACAGTTATATAATGTTGTTGATACATTCTCGGTTTTCATAGCAGCCCAGACTAGTGCATGTGGCCTTTCCTGACTTAATCCAAAAATGTAACATAGACTAGTGGAAATGTGTTTAACATGATTTATACTTCTTGTCTAGGTCCCCTATTGTAAAACATAACCAGAAGCCCATGTTGACATACCTGCCTCTCACAATTGTACAAAAACATATTGTTGCTTTCCTCTACATGCTTCATCTCTTTTGTCATCTTCAAAGATATTGTGTCAATCAGGTTTTTGTATGGAAATAATCACAATTGAGGCTATGGACTGATATCAGAAACAATCTAAATATGTATCTTACACTAGTATGAATTGTCTCCAGGAACCGGTCATATCCTTGTTGTAAACAGCCCAACACAGACAATAGCTTTCAAATTTTCCTGCCAAAATATCTGTGCTACGACACCCAGTGAAAGTGAGAGAAGGACGCTAGTCAGCGAGGACACTGTCATTTAACAGTTCAATTTAATGGCTAATAATGGGACAGAACACAAACACACAAAAAAATGCACTGGTTTTACTGCGCCAGTGCATTATTCCAACTGCTTGCACAAGATGCACAGCAATATGACATCATACTACTTCCTGCTTCGACACTTGAACATAGGATATTTTAAGAAAAAAACCTCATGCTCTTTGCAGGTAATGTCACCGGAGCAGGTCAGAGTTCAAATCAAAAAGCTCCTATGACTTATTTTTTCTTAATTTTTAAAAAAAGTTTGCCTTGTGGACAGATATGTAGAATCATACTAAGCGAAGATACAGCTAGTACTCACCAACAGGCGATGGTGTACTGCCGCTGCTTGACGGCTGCTGGATCTGCAGCCTCTGAGGTGATGGCAGCGGCAGCTGTGGCAGGGAGCTGATGACGGAAGGGAACAGGAAAGGATACAGCCCGGGTGTGTAGCGCCTCATCTGGACCAGCGGAGGACTGCTGCGTGACTGGGCGCGGCTTGCGGTCTTCATCACGGCGATGGGCAGAGGGTGCACTGAGCACTGAGCGAGCTGATGCGCGGTGAGGCTGGGAGGCCATCAGGTGACCCCCTGGCTGCAGTTAGTGTGTCTGGAGCTGGTACAGTGCCACCTCAGCACTCAAGAGATGCATGGTGGTGGAGTTTGGTGTCAACCAGGTCAACTCAGAGGCTTGTTCAAATAACACTGTAAAACAGAAACACATTAGCTATGACTTAGTAACATCCCAACATCAGGTAGACTAGACAGATAAAACCTTACTGTCCTAAGGGAAGATGATTTGTGATGATCTAATTCCACACCCAAACACATATTTTATATATATATATATATATATGGCAGAAGGGACAAAAGCAAGTTCTCCCCATTTAAAGTCTAGTATCTCCAACCAGATGGCAAAAATGCAAAGTGTGGATTCAGAGGCGGAACAAAATAATTTGTTATTTGAAGTGCAAGGTGTGCATTGGCTCTATCATTCATGTTATCTTGATGGGTTTGTTTTGGTTGGGGATGGTAATCATTAGGAAGAAAAAGATGGAAACATAACAACAGTAGACTGAAGCAGCAACAGCACCAAGTGTTTGCATGATGATGTGTGGTCTCTGCTTGGTTTCTTTATGTGATGTGAAGTGATGGGTTCAAGGTCCACAATGATTCTGTGGTCAACAATGAGGTACTTGAAGCTGCCAACCTGTTGGACTGTGTTGCTGTGGATGTATGTGGGGTTCAGTCCGGTGTGGGTGTGTTTGATGAGCCACTGACCAGCGCTTTTGTAGTGCTCATGTTCTGGAGGTAACTGTCAGTGCCAGTCATGAATGGAGTGTTGATACGCAGTAACTGAGTAATTATCATTGAGTAGTGAGGGTATGGTGTATGGTGATAGATGAAGGACTGATGAAGTCATTTGTGTAGAGGGTGTAAAGGATGGGGCAGAGGACGCAGCCTTGGGGAGCTCCGGTGATGGTGATGATTGTTGATGATTGTTGATGATGTTACTGTGCCTCTTATATCAGCCTGTTGTTGTGGCTGAGGAAGTTGTGAACCCAGAGAATGACAGGTGGAGGGATGTTGAGGTGGTGGAGTTTCCTGATCATCTGCTGGTGTTGTGTTAGAGGCAGAGATAAAATTGATAAGCTATGATAATTCGATATGAGATAATTCAGAAATTAAACTCCATGCCATCTAACCCACAAGCAAACCATAAGACCGCTAATTTTGTAGACTAATTTGTCAATGTAAAATGTACCAAACTAGCTATCCAGATTAAAGAAATAATAATTTGTGGACAACAAATGTGCAAAATGTTCTGACCTGTACTTAGTGCATCTACAGCCTCGCTTAGTTAAGAAATAATTATTTCATGATTTCAGGTCATGATATTTTCTTCTTTATCAATACAATTTTACTGAGAATTTATAAAGATTGTTCTCTTAATGTATCATACAATTGTCTGGTTAATTTTAGAGGTACAGTGTGTAGAATTTAGTGATATCTAGTGGTGAAGTTGCATGTTGCAGCTGAACACCCCTCACCTCACCCTCTCCTTCCAAACATGAAAAAGAACCTGTGGTAGCTTCAGTTGTCATAAGAACTCAAAAGGTGTTTAGTTTGTCCAGTCTGGACTAATGTAAAAAACATGGCAGCCTTCTTAGAGAGGGTCCCCTCCATGTAAATATAAAGTATTTAAATATAAAGGACCTTTTCTGGGGTAAAGAAAACTACAGTTCATATAATTTAGATGAAATGAACTAGTGAAAACATCATGAGGATTATTCTCCATTAAATTTCTGCCAATAGATCCCTTTCACCTAAATCTAACACACTGGACCTTTAAGCAGAGAAATACATAAATACAACAAGTACTTGACCTTGCTGCAGAGACTTTCAACAACAACCTTCAATTTGAAGTGTTCCACTTCCAATAATGTAATACTGTTAAATGTTAAATGCAAAGGAATCAGAGATTGCCCAGGTTATCCCCTGCAGAGGGTTCATCCTCATAAATCAGCTCTATCCTTTCTCGCCTAAACCTCCCCCTGAGCCTCCTTATGCCAAGTCGCTGACATCTGACTTTGGATGTAAATGAAGACAAGCGGGGCGGAGCTGAGGTGTCATCAGTTCCCTCCGCAGAATGCTGAGTTATGAACTGCTAGAGAATAATGGTGGTCATAATGCCATTAAAGTGTTCTGTAACCACTGTAATCAACGACTACCAGATAGTGTCTTATCTTTGAGCTACATGTGACTGAGGAGGGCAGAGGAGAGGTGGGAGGCAGCGGGACAGGGATGTGGCGTTAACACTCACATCAGAGGATTCAGGTGTCTGTTTCAGAAAGGTGATCAGAAACTGTTCAAATGAGTTGCTGCGACCAAACCTACAATGTTACTTGTAGAAATATTGTGTGAGCTCAGTTGACCTTCACAACTCTTTCTCCTAGAAACAATGGTAACCACAGACAGGACTCGTGAAAACTGGCCTCTGCAGTTATGTGCTAGAGAAACCCACATTGCACCCCAACCACTTTCTCACAAATGTGCTTCTGCCAATTAATAAATATGTTCCATTCATCTACCTGCTAATACCACAAACGTCTATCTGTCGGTCTGTATGTTGTGTCGACTGCTGAACAGACCTCTAAAATACACATTTAATGAATCCAAAAATAACAATTGTTAAATAAATCATTTAAAACTTATTTATGAACCACACACTTGAACAATAATAAAGTAAATTCAGTTTTCTTTCATGAAAACATTGATTTTGTAAACCTTCATTGCAGATAAACCAGGTAGGATGAACACAAAGTTTTCTAGCTTCACTCTGCACCATAGACATGTAACTAAAGCTCTGCTCACAATGTCCAGCACACAAACAATTAAAAAGTGACAGTACATGGAACAGTTTGAGGATGACTCACAATGATAAGGAATAATTCTGAAGTAGCTCTGGAGCCTTGTCACAGGCTAATCACTGCACTAGTATATATTAATGTAAATGATAATAGATCAATAGATGAAGGTAGAATTATCATCATCCTGGATAGAATAGTATTGCAATTATTGAAAAAAACATTACAGGTAATATGCTGCTGCACTAATAATGGTGAATGATAATTCTATTACCACAGTTATAAAATATCATCAATGCAGATGGGAAACATGTTCCCAGCGGACGGCAGTGTTTTCAGTGCAGGTGGAGCTGGTGCAACATCTGGAAATGAGGGCAGTTGTGGCTTAAGAGGCAGAGTGGATCATCCAATCATCAAAGGAACATGATTTGATCCCTCGTCCACATGCCGAACTGTCCTTGGGCAAGACAATGAGCCCCAAATTGCCCTAGCGAATGGTGTGTGAATAATAAAAGGAAAGTGCTTGGTTTAGGAGCGCTGTTTGAATGTGTGACTGGGAGAATGTGACTTTTATTGTAAAGCACTTTGAGTGGTCGTTAAATAACAAAAGTACCATAAAATGCAGCCCAATTACAAATGCCTGTACCAAAAGTATAAATACATCAAAGTGCTGTGTGTATGAATGATCTTTTTATTACATTGCATATATACATAAATACATTGGGGTCAGTTTGGCATTCTAGCCATTTCAACATAATAAGCTAAATGTTAATTCATATTAAGGCATTGTAATTCTTGGGGTCAAATATGTGTTATTTCTATCTGGAAATAGGCAGATGGCAGGAAGGCAACTATAAAAAACTTCTTCATGAGAAAATTGACAAATGTGAATTTCCTTAAATTGTGTATATATACGATCAATAGCAAGGGCATAACTTGCTATCTTTACTTCAACAACAGATACAAGTCACACCCAATTTTTTAATGGTTTCATGATCTTCTGTCCTTACTTAAACAATTTCAACAGCAAGAAATGGAAATTCTTGCTCTAATTTTTTTGACGCATATCTAAAACCTGAATGTAGATCAGCTAAGTTGTGTGCTACATACAGATGTTATCCTGTGGCACTATTTGTACATTTAAAAAAATATATAATCTCCCTAAAAAATATAATTGTGACAACAGCAGATCATATCTTTGGATTCTATTTTATTGTGTGAGAATATGATGCTGAGAATGAGAGTTGTGTGGTAACCAAATATACACACTTCTCCACACTGCTTATTTGTTAGTGCTGTTCACGGCCCTGTGCCGTGAGTACTTGTATTGTGCGTTACTACCAGTTCAAGTTCTAAGGGCAACCCTTGAACAGTATGTGTATGCACAGGACTGTTGCAAAAATGTTTCGTAGGATATGTTATTGTAATGTTATTTGGGACTATTTGTTTGCTGGCAACAGTGATTAAGATGGAAAGGTTAAACAACAGGAAGTTAGATTTCAACATTTGAAGGAACCCGATGATTGTATATAAAAATGGGTGACATGACTGCTCCCAAAATTGAAGCCAAAACATCTTGATTTCACCTTAGTGGCTGGCTGCAGTAAAGATCTTAAACCCCACCTCCTCCATGTTATCAGATGACTTCATTTAGGCACAGTGTGAGGAAATGCCGACATGTCGGCCATCTTTACTGTCTGTAGGGGTCCAATATGTTGATGTGTTGAACCATAAAAATACCAATACTTGTTTTTGTTGAGTTTTTCTTTTTATCGAAAACCAACACGTGTCATCATCTACTCTTGGTATGATGAAGTAAATTTGTATTTTGTGGATACTTGTTGAATAACTACTACTTGAGTTGACTTTGTGTCCTTTAAAGCGACACAATACTGCACACACATTGTAAGAGGTACGTTTAGTTGCCGTAAGGTTCCAATAGGTGATTATTCTCACTGCCTCAGTGTCTCAGTTACAGGTTACAGCAGTAGCAGATAAGAGATGCTGCAGTTTTCAGAAGAAGACGAGCTGCTGCTTATTTGGCTCATGCAGTCTTATCTCCCCCGGGGTTCCCCGCTGTCATACACGCATTACTGTAAGTGTTTAATCAGGACGGACAGAGGAAACACACACACATGCGTTCAACAACTTCTGCTCTCATTAATAGGCGCTTGATCAAATTCAAGTGTTGAAATGTTTTCTTTTCTAACAAACAAAAGGGGATCTGGAAAGCATCTTTTAAATACTCCAGGAGTTTGAAGTCTTATCGGACACCAGAACACAGCGTATAATCTATGAAGAAGGATTTTATAACCACTGGAAAGTTATTACCACAGCAACAACTTTATCATTCCACATCTGAATGATGTTGTATTGCTGTGCAGCAGAAGCTATATCGAATTAAATAGATTTTGGGCCCAACCTTATGTTTTTTGCTGAGCACTTTGCTTTGGCAGTTGGCATGACTTCACTGTGATCCATCAAACAGTGCTATGTGTTATGGACGGTTCTTTCCTCTTTTCTTTTTACAGGGACATTACAGACAGCAGTGACACTAATGCTTTATGATACTTGCATATGTCGAGGCAATGGGAAATTACAAACAAACAGTAAATTAAAAAGGTTTCTTATCGTAACAAGATGGGCCCTTAGGGAGTGCATAAACGGCTTGATCTAAACATGTTAAAGAAAGTGAAAAAAAATCCGGGATCCATTCATGTATCTCCTTTGGGACATATCCCACCCCTGCACAAAATGTTAAGGAAACTGTTTTTGTAGTTTTTGAGTTATCCTACTGGCAGACAGACAAACAAACAGAAATGAAAACAAAGGTAAAATAGATGACTTTCAATTATCTAGAATTACAGCCTGTGGTTGTATGCAAGTGTAGTTTGATTTCCCTTGGACCACTGAAATCGAATCACTTCCTCTTTTACTCCAAGTGACAATGAAGACTTGAGATATCATGTCTTAGAGAAGAAAAACATGTTTTGCGAGCACGCCGTGACCTTGACCTCTGACCACCTAAATCAAATCAGTTATTTCAAGAGTCTAAGCGAGCAATTCTGCCAAATTTGGAAGGATTCTCTCACGGTGTTCTTTATATAACACCTTTCACAAAGCAAAAGGTTTCTGTGAGGTCACAGTGACTCTGACCCTTGACCTCCAAATTGTAATCCTTTAGTCAAAGTGAATGTTTGTGCCAGATAAAACGAAATACTCTGTGGGTGTTCTGATATGTCACATCCGCAAGAACATGAGGTCACCATGACCTTCAACGACCAAAATGGAATCAGTTCCAGATTTAAAGAAATTCTTTCAAGGCATTCTGGAAAAAATTTTGTGTTCACAAGAATTTGTCTCTATCATATGGTTTATATTAGGATGTGAGCATACATTTAAAAAGATAGAATTCCAATCATCTTATAAAACAAACAGTACCTTTAATCGTTGATTAGAGCCTCATGTAGTCAGATGTGAGGGATACGGTAAACAGATAGATCAATGGAAAGCTTTATATGTCATTCTGAGTAAAAGCATCAATTAAGACCACTTACGGAAATGCACTCAGAAAAAAAGTCTGTAATGTGCTTCTCAAAGTATGTACTTGTAGTCATGGCAATGCTTTGCAACTTTCAATAAGCAAACAGCCTCTCCAGTCCAATTATTCCTTTTTCATTGCAGAAAGTAGTGAGTACCACTTAAGCCTTGCCCTCTGTTCCTGACTTGTTTATCAGTTTGACGTATTACGTCTCCAGCAGAATCAATTATTTACTCTGAATTTTTAAAACTTTCCAATTAAAATCAAGTCAGTAAAATTATCTGAGACATGCTAATGCTTTTACAGGGTTTAGACTTAATAAGAAGGCATTGTAACTTCATAACAACACACGTGGAGGGGGTAATGATGATTTCACATATTCAAGATAATGGTCCTCAGTACAGAGGACAAAGGTGAATTCTCAGCATGAGATATGACGTTTCTATTTCAACATAACTTTATAAAGTGTGGCACTCTTCATGCAGTAGTTACTGCAGATGCATCTTTGGTCCTATGACTTCTAAACAATCTCCTTTAAGAAAATGTTCTTGCTGCGAGAAACAAGGGGCAATGCAAGAATAATTCATGAGGCTTAATTTAGAAATGTGGCTGCTGTAGCGGAGTACAGAGCTGATAACAGCCACTGAACACGAGCTGAATAAAAATAGGAGACATTAAGAACAACGAGTCTGTGCATGTAGAAACGACAGTTTGATGAGGGCCACTCATATGTACCGCTGCACAGTACACACAGTGAGGAGCGCTCAATAAGTTGTGTTTACTTTTTGAACTCCAGTCTTGCCTCGGACTCTGTGTAGCAGTGGATCCTAAAAAAACAAATCTGAGCTATAGAGAGACATTTGCTCAGATGAGATCAGATTTGATCGGAGGACACCGCATCAAATGTAAAATGAATTTATAGCTGCACCCGCAGTGGCATATGAACATGTATTACACCAATACAGAATAAGCTCACTTATACAGGAACAAATACTGTATCCTCATTATACAGAATTTTACTTACACAACTATACTACACTACTTATATAATTCATCTACACTCGACACTACTTGAGATGTTTGCAGCTAAGTAAATCATATTTTGAGCATGATTGTGAAAGAGAAAACATTTTTATGTTTTTCTCTCTGCATGTTTACTGTGTGTTTTCGTTCTGTTCAGATCTTTAAGAGCAACTTCACAGCGGCTGAGAAGCTGGTTTTCATCTTGTTGCAGTGATGTGCTGGGTGCAGGGTGTGTCAGTGCTCTGTGACATCACTGTTGGCTGTGGATGAAGTTGCAACAGGGAAACAGGCCTGTAACTTTTATTTAGTTCTTATATGAATGAGTGGACCTTGCCCAACAAACTCTCAGCCACAAGGGGAATAAATCTGAGCTTGTAAGAATAAAGTGTGAGATTAAAAGAAAATACATAAGTAAAGTCATACATTTAGAAGAATAAAGTCATAAAGTTACCACTTTACTCCTGTGTAATCTTTGAATTTTCAAAGACTAGTCATAAATAAAGACAAAGGGACACAAAAGAAGTACAAAGGTCCTGCTCACACATTGCAAACCCTTTTTAGTTGCCTTGTTTACCTGCCATAACCACAAAGCCCAACCTTGTCTGGCAATAATGTTGTTTAATGCATTTATGTTTTCGACAACAGAAAGACCAAATGTTATGTCTCCATGAAAAATTCCTCAAGCACCATGCACCTCTTCACTAAGGTCTTTGGCCTCAGTTAATGCTCCACCCTGCTGCTAAATTTGATCCTGTTTTGTATTATTACTTTTGTTCTTTTCTCTTCTGTCTTGTCCTCACAAACATATGTAAAGCATCCTTGGGTCCCGTGAAAGGCGCTATATAAATTAAATTATTATAATAATTATTATTATTATAAATCATGTAGTGCTTCAGTGGATGTTTTGACTAGTTAAGAGAAAACTGGACAGGGTTAGATACCGTGGTTGCAAATTAGCAGACCATAGGCAGATACAACCTTCAGTGTTTCAGCCTTCAGAAATTCTCTACTGTACATCTGTGGTTGTACACTCTATGTTCATCTCTGTTTTTCTGCTGCTTGTTTTTCTCTCTGTCCTTTCGTTCCTCTCTTCCGATCGGTTTAGCGGCTCTCTGCTCCCTCTGATAGATGAAGGCCCCTCTCGTGTCGACCCCTGGCATCTGGATCACAGCCATAATGACTGGGCCAACTGGTGCTAACATGCCTCGGAGAAAGGTCAATAGACCCGAATGGCAATACAAGTATCGACAGTGTCATCCATCAGAGGCTGCAGCGGCCTGACAACAGCATGACAACAATTGATTCTACATCTGTCAAACCGGGATCAATTACAAAATAATTTCCAGGTGAAAAATGGAAATCAAGATGTGCAGCCTCTGCGCTCTTAGGGGACACGATCTATGTCAGACTCTCACCTAATCAGACAAACTGCACATACACATTACCTTCATTATTCATACAGGAGCTATGAAGAGTTCCCCTTTTTTCTCTGGATGTGCATTATTCATTATGATACATGAAGGGGACTTCTCAGTGTTATAGACGTGGGGGTTCTGGCTGTTTCATGTTGAGCATGGAGCTGCTCCTGCTGGGAGTCTCTGGACCCATTGTGAGTATCAGTTGTTCCAGAGACACCAGAGTACAACTTGCTTTATTAATTCACATGCACCCACTGTCACAGACAAAGACATGCACACATGAAACACACACACACACACACACACACACACACACAGTATTGAAAATATCACACATATTGTATTCTTTAGCTCATACTGTAAGTCTTTTTTCACAGTTCTTTTTTTCAATAGGTGCTCAGGTGGGGTGGCTGTTGCTCAGGAGGGTAAGTGGGCCGTCCACTGATCCAAAGGTTAATGGTTGATCCCAAGCTCCTCTGATACACATGCCTGAGCAAGACCCCTAAACTGCCCCTGACGGCTATAGTGGCAATGTGTGAATGATGTGTTATAAAGAAAAAGCTGCGCACAAAGAAGTGCGCTATGTGTGAATTTTTTTTAAAATATTAGTCAAAATCCTGGTTTGTCAACCTCAATATAGGTCAAGCCCCTAAAAGTCATTCAAAATTCAAGCAAATACATAATTCAGTTAATATGAGTCTTGCCTCTGTTGATCTGGAGAAGAATATAAATCAGAGCTGTGCTGAAATCAAACTATTTCATTGATAGAACCGAACACGGCACCATACATTTTAATTGATGCAAATAATATGCATAAGCTTGTGCCTTTGACTTTTTTAAAAGAAAAAAATATGTTTTTCTGAGATAGTGGGACATCTTTTGTATTGATAATTCAGTCTGGAGACGGTCATGCCAATTCAAGCCTCAGAGGTTCTCCAATTTGATTCACACAACATTTTCTGTGGGAAAAATGAACAGGACTTTTACTTCTGGGATCCAGGGGTGCCTGAAATAGTTCCTTCCACTTCATAACTTGATTTTCCACAGGCTTAGTAGCATGAGGTGTGATGAGGAATGCAAGAAAATTTGGGACAAAACACATTTACTCCTTAACAGAAACACAATACATTTTAACTGGAGTTGAACAATTCAATGGTAATTACAGTACATAGGAGTAAGTTTCAGCCAAAGATAAATTCTGAGGATTTGAGATGTCACAGGAAATTCATATATTCCTGGTTTTATACAGACTAGTGCAGTGTCTTTTCAAAACCTGCCTTTTTGGAAGAGGCAGCAATTTTTATTGCAAACTAAATATTCATTGGAAATATTCTTTTTTTCTTTATTCATTATTAAATATCTAAAGCTTCAAGTTTTAAATGATCAAGATGAACATATCTTAAAAAGGACAGAAGCCAAAATTTAACAGAAACAAAAAAAAAAAACTGTCAACATTTAACAGACTGAAACGTACAAAAACTCTGGTAAGGTTCTTCAAATGATGAAGACGGACACATTTTGCAGTGAGCTCACATCCGCAAACACAGATACCTGACTCAGAGAGGTGTCCAAACTGAGTCTGTTCCCCTGGGTGTTATTATCTCCACACAGAGACACATTGGGGAAAAAAGTCTGAAAGCTGCTCTTAATCATGCTAAGTGTGACTAACCAGCCATAGCCACTGTTTCCTCAGGACACACGTATGCGTGTGTGGCTGTGATGATAACTTCAGAGGGATATAGGCCTATATACACCATTACAAGCAGCTGTGGACGCTTGCGACTTGTGTGATGTGTGGATCCACTCAAGTGTGTATGCTGTATGTCACGAGGACCATAAGCCATGACCACGGACATGGATGCGGTGATTTTAAACTGCATTGTGACGAACCACAAGCAGACTGTCAATAAAATTGCAATGTGACCTCGGTGTAATCTATGAGGAGACTAATTAAATGGAAACAAATCAGATATTTTTTTCCATCAATCTATAGAGCTCAACAGTTCGGTCCCAGAAGTAAAATCCCATTCATTTTCTGAACAGAGATTTGGATTATCAGCCATTATCTTGTCACCATCCAAGGTGGATTTATCACAAGATATGAGAAATGATGTTAAATGCTCTTGTAGAAACCATAAGTCTATATGATATTACCTTTTATTTGTGATGTCAAGAAGAAGAACAATGATCGGCTAAGATCAACATTACTACACAAGGTTATATATACTATACTGTAAACTGTATTAAATGCTATACACATATATACAATATACAAGCTACAATATATTGTTAAAATATATTAAAAACAAGGTTCAATTCAAGAAGAAGCTCGCTGGATGTCTTTGGACAGGGATCATTTGCAATTGGGATGCATAGTTTTTTTAAGATTTGTATCTTTGCCTTCTTATTTTCTATTTTCCAATATTTGTTTTGCTCTGAATTAAATGTTTTATGGTCATGATTCATCTCGTGACTGGTCGGCCTGAATGGGAAATGTACCTACGGAACCAGAGCTGTTCTATTAGTGGGCGATCACTGTTTCATTCTATTATCTCAAAGGCTGACTAGTAATGGCTGACAGTTTGATGTCCACAAGCATGAATCAAAATACATTGACCACATGTGCTCATGAGCCGTCTGTCTTTGTTTGAACCAATACAACTAAATGCACCTGTGACAGGATGGAATATTTTAAATTGGGTAGCCTACTCCTTTGACAAGTTGTGCTAGATCAGTTAAAATCAATTGCCTGAGCATATCTATGCAAATGTAGTAGTCATACAGTAGTCAGTCCCTAACCTCAACCAGGTCATTTGTGTGCCATAACTTTAACTCAATCTTTATTTAAAACAGTGGTTTCAACAGGAAGGCTGGCTAACAAGTGTCCTCCCGATTACAGGACTCAGCTCAGAAGGGAGTTGTTAATGGGACTTGTAAATATATGTGTAGGGTGTTCTGCTTTTACATTAAAGAGCACCATGGATACAATAATGAAAAGAGAGAGCAAATAAAATCTATATAGCTATAGATTTTTACTTTAGGACAAGTGATAGTTTCGTCATAAATGTTCAGCCCGTTTATCTTCTGGGTTTCTAGCAGCCTTATGTGTTGACAGACTGATGCTGACTTTCTTTCTGAATAGTAAGTAATGGAGGATGAGCTGTACACTAAGGGTGTGTCCCTTAGATTTTGATCAGGCATTATTAATGTTAATTTAAATGGTAGAATCGTATAGATTTTTTATTAAACAGCTAATGTATGAACTTTATTGCTGAAGCTACCTACATACACATTGATAAGGTCGGCTACTGCTTTTGTCCAGTTCCTCTTATTTTTCTTCATTTCTGCGTTTTCATTCGAGATGAAACATTTTCAACATTAACAGTCAATTTTCTGCCTCAGTTTGCACAGCCTGGAACACATTTGGGTAATTATGTGCCTGTCCATTGCCTTCATATGTAATATTCTTAAATTCAGTTTGCAAAACACCAAAGACATTTTATGCAAACCAGATGATGCCCCAACAACATTTTGAATCTCTCCCATTATGGTGAATTCTCAAAAAAACAAAGTGCCGAGGAGCAGCACAATTGCAGCCACTCAAGTAAACATAACAAAGAAAATCGTACAACAATTTTGGTAAAGTCACATAAGCTTACACTTTTTAGATTTACATGAACATAATACTGAGTCAGCTCTATTTCACCAGACAAACCAGACATGAATACACAACATCATGGGTTTAAAGTTATGGTGAAAGAAGAGCTCAATTTTTAACTGCTTTAGTTCACCAAGTGTGGATTACAGCTTTTAAAAGTCCCTTCTACACGGCCTGTCAGCCTTATCTGTGCCTGGCTTTGGCCCAAAATGTATTCAGGATGACGTTTTAACTCCTAATCATGACACATTTCCAGCTTTAGCCCAAAAGAAAACATGCTTGGTGTAATTCAGTATGTGATTTTATCATCGTGTCAACATGGGTAGAAAAATATTCCCCCTTTCTTCACTCACAAGCAGCTGACAGGCAAACATGACAGGCAAACAGTGCATCCATTGGATCTCTGATTTCTAATATGCTGAGCGTTATATTTCTCAATTCATCAAGGCCAATGGACAGGGTCATTACATAATGGTGTAATTAGTGGGGTTTGGTACAAAAACAGGCTCAGGAAGCACAGCGCCTGATAGGGTACCAGTAAAGACGAGACGCGCAGCATGTTAACATAAGCCCCCTTTTAGATTTGACGAGAAATTATTAAAGACAAGCCATCACTGCTACATCCTCTACTGTTTTCATAAACCCGCACACCCACCCCGAGCTGACCGTCCCCTTGCCGAGCCTGGAGCCAAGCCAGTCACAGTACGGCTTCATCTCTCACTGGGGCTGCAGAGGACAGAGGACTTTTCTCCTCTTGCCTCACACTCACAGAACTACAAACTCAGCTTTTTATCTCAGCTTTATGCATTTGCAAGCAGCGCAAATGTATGCTCAAGTAAGAAGAGCCGCGTTCACACCCTGAGGCTGGCGAACAGCTCGGCACATCACCTTGCTTGTACGAGTGGTGCTGGCAACAGTCGCCAGGCTCTGTCTCTCGCTTCCTGTTCCCGCTCAGTATCCTGTTGTCTACTTTGCATGGAATAGCCTTGTCCTCAATAGAGCTGTTGTCCTGATTAAGCTCTATCCGTCCAATTAGCTCTGCCTGCTCAGGAGCTCCAGCAGAACTTTCTCAAGTCTGAGAAACTGTTTAAGTTACACTTTGCTTGAGGCGCATGGTGATGCATTACAAGCAGATCATAGATACAGCAGAGTACAGCTAGGGTGGATGGAGTGCGCACACCAGAGATGAGTGTCTGCATCCACAGTCACATTCAAAGTTTAGTAACAAAAGCACTTTGGTGAAGGTTAGAGAAAGATGTGGTTTTGGTTAAAGGAACAGTAGTGGTCAAATTTGCGTCTAGTTTTCAAATATGTCTAATTATTACTTGTATATGGTCAATGGTCTGTATTTGAATAGCACTTTTATAGTCTTGTGACAACTCAAACGTCTTTATAGTCCATATTTCCCATTCACACTCACATTCATACAGCACAGCTGTCAGGGGCCATTTGGGGTTGAGCATCTTGCCCAAGGACAATTCAGCACATGGAGACTTTTTGTTTTGTGGAAAACCTTCTCTTCCTTCTGAGCCACCCTTTGTCTTCTATGGCTGCAGCTGTCACCGTCTTTGTGTACAGTTAGCATGGTAAGTGGTGTCTCTCTGTAATAACGACTGACTCACCTCATCAGTCAGTCTAGAATTTCCAACCTCTAATCTAATCTGGTTTAGTTATCCCTGCTAATTTAGCATCACTGCAGCTTCCTGTGGTGTGAGTCATTCAGAAGATGAATTCACTCTCCTGTTCACTGAAATACTAAATGTCAGTGAAGAATGTGTCCTGTGACAACAGCAAAATTGTTTATTTCTATAGCAAACACTTCAAGGACGATTTAGATTGAAATCGATTGATAGGCAGACAAAGGCATAACTTTGCAAGGTGTTTCTGTAAAGGAAGTGAAAAATGTCAAGCAGCCAAATCAACTTCTGAACAATAGATATTTGTGGTGGCACAGTAAACTGTAAGCAAGAGCTAAAGTGTGTGCAGTTTGTTAAATATTCTTCAATCTTTCAGTTCATCAAGGGTTAAGATAACTCATGGTGCTCAACAGCAGTGGAGATGTATTCGTTAAATATAATGACATATGTTCCATCAGATTAATTTATTTTAGACTTTAGCAGAACCTCCCTTTGATGTTTGCATTTATAAGGTTGGTCTTTTTTTTCTCTTTAACCTGTAATTTGTGGCTGTTAAAACCCCACCATCACTAACACTCTGCATACAAGTGTGTGACAGATAGGGAGCTTGTTTGGGTTCTTCAGCTCACTCCTACAACATCGTGTGATATAATAATGCTCATTATGGAGCTTTGAACACTGACATCAGGGAGAGGAAGAGAAGAGAAGAAGGCGAACAAACTGCGTCACTGTCAAAGTCAGTCAAACTCATGGTCACAGAGTGGCAGTGAAACAAGCGCAGTATTTAGTGATAAGCCGCACGCAGCTCAGTATTAAAGTGCCTTGTTCTGGATTGGAATGTGGGATCTGTGTCGAGTTACATATGCACTTTACCAAACCAAACCAAACTCCAGACTGAGAAAATATTTTTGGGGACTGACCAGTGTAAATAAAATCAAATAGAATATACAAACAATATGAAATAAAATTCACAAAAACACCACTGGAATAATGTAATAACAGAGCACAATCTCAGATGTATAGTTACAGTGCAGGAATTGGCTCTCTGTTGCCCCAAATGCATCACGGGAAATGAAATTGCAGCAGAAAAACCAAGTTTTGAATTGTCATCAATCATCACAGGTCCCATTTTAATCTAAGATCCTCATTGTGAGTTACCTTAATTGTTGAATTATATTTCAACCAGCAATAGAACTTTAAAATAGATCTATAAGCAAATGGAAACCTGTGTAAAGACTGAGCAGGACTGAGGTGCTCAGGCCTCTCGGTTCTGTGGCAGCAGAGGTCTGAAAGATGTTAAACTGTGTTTTTAGAAAGACAGGACAGAGAACTAGACTGAAATACAGTGATCCACCCTGAGGGAAATGAAGGCCTGCTTTTGATTTTACATTGTAAATTGATTTGATTGGGTAATAAATTAATTTATTGGTAAGAAGGTAATGAGTGAATTTTCATTTTTCAGTGACCTATCCCTTTAAGTGATTTTTAGCCTTTCATTTCTGATCGAAATTGTTTCACATCAACAAGCTACAGAACAACAATTCTTTTCAAGTGAAGTAAAAAGTGTTCCAGATATAAACCAAAGGGTCTGACATGACAACTGGATGATGGAGTGGAGTGGAGTTGCTGTGTGGGAGCAGAGGCCTAACACAAACAACTCGGGAGGAAATGTCTAATGGAATAATAATAGTGCTTTGTCATGTTTTGGCTCAGGAGCGAGGCTCTATTTGCCTTTCCATCATAACAGTTTCTTCTCTCGCTGAGCGACTGAAAATGGGTGTGGGTGGGAGGGGTGATATGGTGCGCCTGGAAACTTTGAGGAGTATAAAGTTTGTGTTGCAAAACAGAAAACGTTGTGGTTCTCACGAAAAGGGAACTAAGAGCCAGACTCTGGGGGCAGGTTTTTTAAGTCAACAGGCTTTACTTAGGAAAAAAAACAAGGATTTCAACATTAAAAAACATGATCAGGGGAAAGAGAGGCAGGTAAAGAACAGACTGGGAAATTAAGTTATACAGCAACAGTCAGTCAGACAGGAAGAGAAAAATACAAGAGCTGGACTGAAGGAATGAGTGAAACCATTACACATTAGGCTGATTGTATCACTGGTTAAAGGAGCTTGGTATGTGTTGAAAAAAAGATGCACTGAGTAAGTCACATGTCATTTTTGATCTGAAGTGCATTCACTTTTTAGTCACCACTGCTCACAGGTCCAGCAATTTGTCCACTGCTTGTGTTTCTGAAAATCCCCCTGAAGCTGCTGAGAGCAAAGTCTCACTGGGGAAGAACCAGGTGCTGTGTTCACAAACACTGTGAGAATATTCTCAGAGAGCTCTCCAAGCTTAGAGATGCTTTATAAAACCTCTCAGAGCAGAGCAAAGCAGGCGCAGACTCCACGGTGCGGAGATGTGGTCGACCCCAGTGTTACGGATAATGCAATCTTTAAAAAGATGTGATTGGTTAATATTTAAAAGAAATCACAGACACAAACACACACACACACACACACACACACACACACACACACACAGAACCAAGAATATCTTAGTGTTTGTGGGCATAGAATTCACAGTGAAATTTATAGGCCTAATTTAGTCTATTATACGACAGAATGAAGAAAAACAATTCTGACATTTTGAGAATAATAAAGTAATATTATGAGAAAAAAGTCCAAATACTATGAGAAAACCTTTTTTTTTGAAAAAGGCAGCAAGGAGAACTTGTGATCGCCTGTACATATTTTTCCTCCACAAAATAAGCAATTTCCTCCTGTGGTTTCCTTCTGTGGTTCTTTATTCAGAAAAGACACAGTTTCTTACACATTCTTTTCAATGTCCTGATAGACAAGACACTGTAGTACTGATGTGAGAAAATATTGTCAAACCATGCTAAAGAATAACAACATGATTCTCCACATTCCTCTCCCCAATACTCCATTATACAGTACACTAAGACTATACTAAGACTTGGTATAAATATACATTTTATCTTATTGACAACTCAAATAAATGGTCAGTCAGTAAATTATAAAATAGTAGCCTGTAAAATATTTGAAAACACAGGCCTACTGGTGCAGAGGCTCTCTTAAGAAATGTATATCGTAAAAATGTCAGCGAAGTCAGAGAAAGACGTCACGACAAGCTCAGCATCTTCAGCCAGCTTTGGTGTTTTGAAAAGATACATGAGAAAAATGCTCTAAATTTTCATGCTGTCAAATAAAAAAGGATTAAGTCGAATTGAGACAAGCTGAAACAACCCAATCCTACACAGTGCAGCAACTACAGTATAAAAATATCAATTATAGCCACTTTCAGTGCTGTATTTCAAGTTTAAAGTGCAGACATCAACACTGTAAATTAAGATATTCAGGAGGAAGGATACATTTTAAATTTATTTTTGAGAAACTACCGCAGGGTTTAGGATTTCATTGCAAAGAATGGCGAAAGGAAGACAGTTGGAGCTACAGGGGGAAATTAAATATTTCATCATTAGTTCTCGCCTCAAGAGCAAATGTCAATGATTGTTTGTGATTGAGTTATATATTAAACATGCATCACTGTAGATGTTGGCTATTGCTGTAGTCAAGTGTAGAACATGTCCAATTCTGTATGTGCATCCAAGTCAAGTCGAGGTCGACTTCAAAACCACAGAACTTGGCAGATTTCTCATAACTGATTAAATGTTGTGACATGAAAGAAGCTGAAAACGCAACTCTCACTTATTTCCAGGCTGTTGAAGGTCTCACGCAGAATGACACCGCATGAGCGAAACGAAACGGAAAAAAAGAGGTTTAATGGAATCTAACGCTCAATTACCATAGAGCTGCTCACGTAATGAAACAAAGTGACCTCTGACAGTTTAACGGTTGAATTAATGTCAGAGACGTTCAGATCACTGCTCCTTAAAGTCACACAGTGAAGACATGAGTGGTTTTGTCACACTAATCATGTACACTACGTGATATTTCAATATCTGCAGGAACCCAGTGACCACAGAACTCATTAACGTCTTTTTCTTCTTTTACAAATGGAGTTTGTTGACTCATTTCCATGCTTCATTTATGATGTGAAAACCTCCAGCAAAGCCTCTGTAAATCCCATCATTCTGTCAGCGAGCGACTCGACAGCACACTTCATTTGGTGATCGTCCTGGCCATCATTACGGGCCAAACAAACAAACGCCACAGTGTAATGGATCAGTTATGTAGCGAAAACTGGGCCAAGGGGGTGGCGGGCGGGTGAGGGGCAGGGTTTGTGTTCGGGCAGGCTGAGGAGGGATGGGGGGGGGGGGCTTTGAGGGTTTTAGAGCGTGGACAAATTAGAACCGAAGACATCTCCATTCCATCCGACTCTATTAGGAGACAAAGGGAACGCTAAGCGATGCAGATTCATATTGTGCATGCAGAAGCGATAGATGATGATCAAAGATGGAGATACATCCCGACTGCGGATCCAGTGAAAGGCTGGGGGTCGCACAGCTGTCATGACTCTCTCTCCGTCTCTCCTTGTCTCCATCACCGCCACTTCCCCTATTTTATGTGTTCATTTTATTTATTTTTTTCCTCCCGATCCCCTGATGCCAGAAGCACACAATGCCTGGTGGAGCCCTGAGGAATAGTGCATCAACTCAGAGCCAAAGGAAAAAACAAAACAAAAAAAAAACCACAACAAGCAGGCAGGGGAGATTAACATATAACACAGAGGAGAGAAGAGCTCTATTCATCAAACATAGAGTTTGCTGTGCCAAAGAAGCAGACAAGCTCACCAAACAATCAAGAGCAAATGCTGCATACTGTATGAAGTACTCCACATACCCTGTGAATACAGCGGAACGCATATACAGCAGAGTAGTTTGCAGGAGACTGATGTTAGATGCTGTTCTGAGCTTGTATCTTGATGACTACTGCCTTCGATTTCCTCCTCTCTCCGTACCAACATGCCGACCAAAATCCCAAACTTCTCCTCCTGGCTCTTGGCTTTTTTTGCAACATCAGAAAAACATGGATCTAGAACACATACTCTGACAATTGTGGTCTAATAGAAGTAGTTTCCTCAAATAATAAAGAAACAGAGTTTATTCTATATGCTGCCATAAGTGATTCATAAAGTTAAATTAGACAAAATAATGCCAACTCTTTCCCCCCATGATCAACCAGGATTCATCAGTAGATGAGTTGGCATTCATCATTTAAGAATATTTAACTTTCCTAAAAAGATATTTAAGAAATCGACTCCTGTAAATGTGAAAATATTTATTGATTATATATTCATTTCCAAAATTGTACATCTTAACACAGATGTTTTATTTTTTTACAGCTATCAGACACTTTCACTCATCTACCTCCACCAGACCTGTGGTCACTGAACTGGATTAAATTTGTATCTGTGCTCTATACATAGGACTGTTATACTACTTGTTTTGTAATGTTGTGCTCTTTATCAGACTCTTTATTCTGTATTCAAGTGTATTGTGCATGTATTTTTGTCATCCATCTATTAAACTTAATTACACTAAATTCAGTTCAATTTCATTCACATAAGGTCAAATCTTAGTTTATCTCAAGGGACTTTACATAGTAAGGTGGAGCCCTTACAAAATTATAAAGAAACCCAACAGTTCCCAAAATGGTTTAGCATTTGGCAACTGTGGAAAAACCAGGCGGAGACCTCTACAACCGGACTCAGTGTGGGCGACCATCCTGTTTGTCTCTTCTCTCTGATGCAACCCAGAGGGTTTCATCTGCAACAGGGCCCATAATGCTGCAAGCTTACCTGACCATCATCATGGTCACAAAAATAAAACCCTGGAGCATGACATTTTACTGGACCTGCGTCGTCATGGTTACAAATAAAAATAATTACAAAATAAACACACAGTAATGGTTTGGCTGTGTTTATGAACAGCAACAAATCCCCTAGGTTTAGGGAGCACGCTCATGGTCATGGTCACAACTATTGTGTAGAAATAGGAAACTAACAGTGATCTCCCATATCAAAGTGAAGTTTCATCGACCCATCCTGGAACCCTAACCTCCTCCCTCACTCCCCCCTCGCCTTTTCACTCTTAATATTATGTCACCTAGATTACTATGGCAACCAGAGGTCCCCTGCAATAAATCGTGAATATGGCTTGAAATATACTGCTTTCAGCATAGAGTGTATAAAGATGGTTAATGTGTCTGAATTGCCTCTCACTATATAATCACTCCCATCATGACATACTTCAGAACCAGAGCATGTGTAGTAGTGATCGGGGGAAGGAGCAGCAGCAGCAGCCAGGTCCCGCCAAGACACTCACTTGCTCAAGTTTTTAAAACAAATAATTATCTAAAACCAAACTTACCTGAAAATTGCTTGAACTAATCGAGTCCCATCAATTAACATGGCAGGGATTATGATCTATACTGTAACCAGCCACCAGATGGCGATTGAGACACTTTGGCTTCACTTTTGGGCTGCTGTCATGTCCACCACCTTTAAATACAGTATCGCTTGTACTTTTTTATGGGAAAGCTTTCATGCTTCAGAAAACATTTTATTTACATTGTCCTCACAAGTGTCCTTTTGTGGCCATGCAAGAATTAAACAGTGTGACCCTTGCACTTTACGAAGTCTTTGCACTGTTTTGAAATGTATTTTAATGAACTGGTATCCCTTTGTTACTGTACTATGTTTCACCCCCTCAATGTGCTAATGCTGCGCTGCTGCTCTTTATGACAAGCAGGCTCCACAACTAGTTTCCACATTCTACAAATGAGTGTGCTTAGAATGTGTGTACAGTAATTATTAGAGACTCTGAGCCAATTAATACCTAAATAAACCCTACATACTCAGATGGAGTAAGCTTCGACACCAACATTGAATCGTTATCCTTCCTCCCTCTTTCTCATTAGCACGAGGCAGTGTACAAAAAAGTGCAGCCTCTCACCAACACACAGAGGGAAGAAGCTCCTGCTGTGTTATCATCATCTGTCACTGTGGGTCCGACACCAACACGGGGACACATCTTACTCATCATGTCTTGTCTGACTCCTGAAGAATATTATCTGGATTAAGTTTTTTCCCATGATTTTTCACTTGATCACCTGGTTGGTCACATCATGACCTGTTTTGACAAAAATATCTTGGGGTCAAGGTCAAAATAACTTGATTGGCACATCACTATGATATACTTTGTTGAGTTTGTGTCATATAGTGTTTTTCTCTGGCACCGAGGTTGTTGTTGGACAGTGTTTCACAGTTGATTTTCTCCGACAAAGGGACTTGTTTGTCTTGGTTGTTATAGTCTGTATGTTTTGCAGCTGGGGATCGACAGACGTGACCAGAACAAAATTCTCCTCCATTTTCTTGGTTGCCCCAGTGACAAGTCCCGCCCCACCCAACTGATGAAAAAGGCCTGCCTGAAAAAAAAGAGCTACAGTAACGACACCAACGGCTTTCTGACAAGTTCAGAGATATTCAACTTGAAGGGCTTGGAGCAGCCACACAAAAAATGCGAAGCACTCTGAAAGAAGTCACAGAGGCAGCGCTGTTTCTCTAAGCAGCCGCATGTAGCTGTATGCTGTGTCCTAATTGGGACCAAGTGAAAAAATACGCTGGCACAATATGTACACACACCCTTAAAGCTGGAGCTGCTTTTTGTCAGAAGTGGGTGGGAGTGGTGTCTTAAAGACCTCTTGTGCAGCAGGGAGGGAAAACGTAAGATGGTTGTCAAAGGTTTTTTTCTTTTTTAACCATGACTATGATCTTTAACCCAAGTCGTTTTGCAGGGGAGATGCACAAACTAATGTTGCACTGGCACAGGGAGAACTAGCCAACATAATGGATCATCATTCTCATTTTTTCTGTCCAAGGAGCAGCCATGTGCAGCTCTGCCGCTTGAGCCCAGTGACTCATAATCCATGTTGTCTTTCATTTAGCGGGGGGAGCATTTGGCGTATAGCGATATGGAAATAAGAGGAGCTGATCAAAGCTCTCCTCCCCTGGATGAGCTCTACATCTGTCTCTCCAAGGACTCCCAGCCTGCCAAGAGCTGCAGCTCCCTAATACAGACGTTTCAGCACTCATGCCCAGCCACCCGCCATCATTAAAATTTCATTCTGACACACAGCATACAGATTCCTTCGAGCCCTACAGGCTCAACTGTGTCCACCTGACTTACTCCTGACGCTCCCTCCTTCTCCCCTCCTCGCTCCGGCCAGCTGATTGGACGGGTTTGAGGAGAGATATAGTGGATGACTGATTTATTAGGGAAGTATCGAGAGCGAGAGTGACGGCGGAGTGTCAAATTTAGATATTTATGAGCTGATCTCAGCTCATCGCATGCCTGCGAGAATCTAAAAGAGCGATAAGAGGCAGCGCAGAGATTCTGCAGGAGGACGGTGGGCATGTTTTCTGACTCGGAATGAGCAAAGAGCTGCATTTCAACCATATTAAATATTGATCTGTCATCACCATTTTAAACTTTAGGCTTCAGTATAATTATTAGGGATCAACTGATGATTAGTATATCTTCCGCTAATTAATCAGTATCTGATTTATACCTGCGGTGAATTCTCAATACGATATGCATCGATCCAGGATAGACTGGCTGTTACCATCTTGCTTGATATTAATGATGATCATAACATACTTCAGGTTCCAGACTAACATACATATGTAAACATTTAAAAATAGAGAATTTAGTTTGTGTTCTATAGAGCATTTCTTGTTCATTATACCTATTGCTAATTAATTTAGTCTCTGTTCTGGACTGCGCAAAAACAATGAGAAGAAATGTTGAATTTTAAACAGTTGAAAGTGAAGCTGGTGTCACAACCAACTGTATGGGAAACACATGTGAGATTAAGTTATGATACGAAGTAGAAAGAACTAGTGTCCAATTGAATCCAGATGCATTTCTTTAATGCTTATTCCACTCTCCTTTGACCAAAACAGAATTAAAAGGTTTTATCAAAAACTTTGACAATTCACAAAGAAAATGACAACAGGGGTAATTTGCTCCAAACCTCAGAACTCAAATGATGATGTTTCCCTTAAGGACCTCGTGGCTGTGTGAATTATAACTGTCCTCTCTCATCAGAGGTGGTAGAAGTCGTGAGACATTATATAATCTCCAAACCTCTTGTGGAGGAGCTGAAGAGTGGAACAAACACATTCTCCAGTGCAGAAAAACATTCAGAAAACATTCTAAACTGTTGATGCTGCAAATGATTTGTAAAACCACAGGATCTGATGGAAAATACTGAAATGCCAATGATACATAACATTTTACTCTGAAATGCTGAAAGACAATGTAACAGCAGCATGAAGGGTGAGTCAGTAACATCAGTTATATCTAATGTTTGCCAGTAGCAGCTAACAGAGCAAGACTGTTGCAATAAAACTCCTGAGTGTATTGATCAAGGTAGTTTCATCGCTCATGAATTCCATCTCTCATCTGTATGTGACAGAATCTGCAAATTCTTTCAAAAGGTCCGGTATCATTTCAGATTGTCAGTCCCTCCAAGAAGTTGCAAGGGTGCAACCACAGCAATAAAAAAAATTCAACAAATCCCTGTCAATTGTGTGTGAATTTTTGATTTTGTCCAATCACCACAACCTTTCAGGAAGTTTCAGCAAATTGTTTCCCTCGGGTTTCATAGCAATTCCTTAAAGCAAGAGCCTCGCTCATGTACATCCTCAAAATGGTTGTGAAGATGCAGATTTCTGTGACATGAATGCTTCACATTCACCAACAAAAGGTTATTGCTAAAGATGTTGGGAGGCAACACCGAGATGTCCTGAAGGAACATGTTCTGGGACAATTGGAGAATACGTGAACAAAAGACAACAGAGATCACAATAACATCCAGATCTGTTCTAAGTCCTGAAACAATCATTGTCAGATAAAAATGTAAGGACAGTGAAGGTTAGTTTAGTGTCATATTCTATCTTACTTGTTTCAAAGCCAAACTGTTTGCAATATATTTTAAAAGCACTGCTATAAAATCAGGCTTTTCAAGCCACAACTATTCCAGACTAAAGAGTCTGCAAAGTTCCTGCAGGAATGAATAATTAGTGACGTAATATTAGGACTTTTCAATGAAAGACAAGAGAATCAGCATTCCCATCCCTCACAAAACCATCTTTCACCAAAGCTAAGTCATCTCAGCTCGTGACCTCTCGTGCAGTGAGGTTTCACTAAAGCACAGAAAACCCGCATCATCCACAGCCGCACTCTCTCCTCTGCCTTCACAAATATTCCTCTGCAGCTACAATCCATGCTCGGTGCTGCAGAGGCACCTCACTGCTCTGTGTGTCCATGCTGTTTGTATCTGGGGGACACTAGGATCGCATCAAGTCGCCTCGATAACCGATCCATCTTCCTCTGACGCGAGACACCTCCAGTCCTACTGTCATTCAGCTGCGGTGTCAGGACGGAGGGGAAAGTCAATGATTCAGGGGGCCAAGGGTACATTTGTGTCATGTGCCAAAATTCTGCTCTAATCACACCTCCTTTAATCAACCTGACTTGGAAAGATTGATTGTGTCCATTTGAGCAGATAGCAGTGGAAAGCGATAACAGGATGTAAGAAAAGGTACGTTAAATAAGCAAAGCTCTGTCTCCTCTCTCTTTTGTCCTCTCATGCATCACACTTCACGCTGTAAATTTGATGCGGCTCTGTTCTGTGCCAGAGACACGTAACAAATCAGCTTGACATGTAAAAACGCAGCAGTCACAGGGGGAGGGTGGATGAGAGCTCCCCAACAACGCGATGCCTCAGAAAAATCTAATGTTAAAATATTTACCGTGCTGCATTCAATGATAGCAAATGAAAAGCTCTGTCTCGATGTTGGGCTGTGGGTGAGGTGGGGACTGTTCCTACCATGAAACCTAAATATGGAGGGAAGATTATCGCTGAGTCAGGGATACATTGGAGTGTTACACATACGTTTCTCATGTTCGACATATGAACCTACATTATGTGAGATGTGTAATGCTGTTGAGTTTAACGTGTTGGTAATGACGATATGATATCTAGGTAGATTTCTGACATGATATAAAAATACACACAAATATATGCAGTGAATTTCCCCAGTATTGCTTTGTATTATACCTGGGTAAAGATACTGCAATATTATATTAATTTATAAATATAATATTTTATATTTCTTCAAGAAAAGAAAAAAATGATAGGTATGAATACATATATATGTATGCATGTGTATATAAATGTATATACAGTCATAATATAAATGTGTGTGTATATTTATACCTGCATACGTTTTATATTTATATTATATTGAATACTATTGTAAATGTATACCTTATCTGAATCAGAATCAGACTCAGAAATACTTTATTAATCCCCGTAGGGAAATTCAAATGTCCCCTTATACCATATACCATACCTGCTTATACATATAAAGAGTCTATATATGCATGAATATATGGATACGTCGATTTCAACAACCCCTTTAACTAATGCACAAAGTTTACATCCTTGTGTATTCACCTTGTGCCACTACACTTTACTCAAGTACATTTCTATACCAACATTATTTCAGTAGTGAATGGTGTGTATTTGTTCATACTCTGTATTTTATTTCATTTATTTGGTTTGATCCTATGGTCTGTTTTAATTCTCGTGTCTGCCTGACTCTGTAACAACAGAGAAAGATTTAACATTTAAAATGTTAAATAAATTATGTTTCAGCTATTTTGTTACGTCGATAGATTTAGAAAATTCTCATAATAAGATTTTTTTTGTCCAACAAACTTTTGGGTAATAAGGGCATTGTTAATAAAATGTACAGACAGTATAATTTAAAAATGAACTGACTGGACTTTATTATTACTGAACAAGTCTATTATTAAAATGTTGTTCTCAGCCCTGACTGCGGCCACACTGACACAGCTTCAAAAACAAATGAGGTGGCAGCTCTCTGCAGCGGATGGACGTGCAGAAAAACACACACCTCTTCCTCTACTTCCTCCTCTGTACTTCAGATGTGCTGGCTGCTTTTACTGAGCCAAAGAATGACAAGAACAAAAACTCGCGAAAGGCAAGTGAGTTTGTTGAGACATCATCAATAGTATAGCACAGCAGCACCATTTGACATAATGTAGATCAGACTGGGCACTGATTCTCATTATGAGCTGTGTCAAGGCTCGAGGAGAAATCAATACAGGCATAAATTGGTCAAAGAGGAAAAATGCTAAAGACAACTCTTGAAAAATAAGATGTTGGAGCTACTGTACATTGGCAGGGTGGGAGGATGGAATATTGTTGATGCCTCCCTGCACTCAGTGCTGTGCATAATCAGCAGCAGACATGCTTTGACTGTGTAATTTGAGTGTAATTGCAACAGGCCTGCGATTTGAAAATAAGGACAAACACTGATGGCGCTCTATTGTGCAATCCTTCATTAAAAAGCAATAACAACTTAATGTGCTAATGATTTCCCCTCCTGTTAATAAATGTTTCTTTGTCCACCAAGGTCTTTCTGGAATAACATCCAAACAATGGCAGGCATTGTCCTGCAGGGCGGAGGCACACGATTGTGCACGTTGCGTTGATGTTTTTAAAGAGTTTGTGGGAGCACATGACTGATTTGCGGGGTCCGAATGGAAAGGCGGACAAAAAACAAAGATGTGAACTTCCTCTGTTGAAACCATCGTCTGATAAGTCATCTTGTCGCCTTGAACACTAAGTCACTGTTTGCAGCCTTGTCAAGTCCAGGCTGCCCTGAAACTGTAATACTTATTAATGCTGCTAAGAAGATAAAATAAAAAGACTTATCCTTGTGAATCCATCCATGTTTTATATCCAATGTCCCCTAAACAGTGATAAATTGCCCAACTTTGATTTATCATGATGTGACAGGCTTTGAGCAAATGTCCCCTTGGTCTTTTTTCATTGTACTGGGAAATTACCATATTGTGTTTTTCTGATTTCACATAATGGACAAAAGATTTTGCATGAATGTATAATACATTTTCTCTGGTGGTGCTGATGGTCCAGTGAAGAGGTTATAATACGTCCTCTGAGCAGAGGACGTATTAGTCAGTCTGGGGGCTTAACAACAGTGACACTCACAGTTGGACATTGTACACTGTTGATTGAAAATTAAGTTTGATGCTAAACCTAAACTGCTCTGCTTGATTTGGAAGTAAACTGCTGTAAATGCTAACGTTGGCTTTGCAGCAATATACTGTAGCTCCTTTACAGGTCCAGTGTGTAAGATTTAGGTGAAAGGGATCTATTGGCAGATATTTAATGTAGAATAATCCTCATGATGTTTTCACTGGTTTGTTTCATCTAAATTGTATGAGTGGTAGTTTTCTTTACCTCAGAAAAGGCCCTTTATACTAGAAGCTGCTGTAGCTGTGTTCACATACAGTACTGAATTAACATGAACAGAAAGCTCCACCAAATACTGTGGTTTTCAGACAGACAGACACAACAAGAGTGGATGTTAAGAATGTGTCTTCAGAATACACTGTGTAAAACTACTGTCAGATTAACGACAGGCGTGAGCTCATGTGAATTTCAGACTTGTGACTTATCTTCACCAGAGGCAGTGTACGTTCTGTGCTTTGGCAAAGCTCCATTACAGAGCAGGCTACTTGAGTTCATCAACTTTTCAAATTCAACATGTTTTGGATTTGGATGCAACATACAGTGCTCACGGAAATGGCAGTGAAACATTTGATGTACATATTTAAAATCTATGACTTGTTGCAAACATATGAAATGGACTATGTGTCTCTTTTTGTTTTGTTTGCGGCAGTAGGACGACCACGTTGGGTGGTGGTAGGCTTACGTTTCTGCAATAGTAGTGATCAGAGTGTGCTCTCCTGGTGTCTATTGGGGTTTGGGAGAGAATTTCCCTGTGGTGAGTATGTTGCCTACATAATTTCCCCGCGCTTTTTGTGTCAGTGTATGTGTTGTTTCTCAGTAGCTCAGGTTTTTTAGCTTTTATAAATATTAGGAAATAACAATTATTGGCCATTACTCTAGTCTTATCTTTTTCTTTTTCAGGTCCTCCATTCCAGTCATCCCATTGTTAAATTTGACCTGAATGCACGTCTCCCGCTCTTCTTGAACGCCCAACATGTGATTGTGTCCATGCTCACTAAGGTCATTGGGGTCTGTGAGGAAGCTGCACTCACTCCCTCACCAGTCAGGTCAGCTCTTTGTTTATTCATTCTGAAGATTTGTGAATATGTTTCTGTTAAGACTATTTGTTTCTCTGTTTGTGTTGTCAGCTAAATTAGGATCCACTTTAGGTAATAAATGCATTTTTTTAAATTAATATATTTTGATTGAAAATATTTGTCTCATTGTTGACGGTTTGCCTTGATTTCTAATCCTTGTTTTCTTCGAGGGTCACTTCCTGGTTGAGGCTGCTGCTCATGAACACGTGCAAGTGAACGCCACATCTCCACCAGGTGGTTTCAATGTGGACTAAACCATGTCGGAATGAGGAATGGGGGGATGGTTTTCTTTTGTATTTTCTTTTTCTGCTAGCCTTAAGTAATATTAACTCTAGCCTTAACAATTTGTAGAGTGTAGAGTTGTTGCACTCTTCAGTGTATTAAGTTAAAGACACTTTATCAATATTTATAATATTCATTAACTTTTCTATTTAAGGAATAGTTTTACCCAAACATATTTAAAGCTAGTGTTTGAGGCATTCAGACATTTTGTCTGTGGGCTGAGGACCCTTCTGTCTGTCTGTGATTGTTTGTGTATTGATGCCATGTATCTTTATCTTGTGAGAAAGTAAACTCAGAGCTCTGAACCAAGTTCCTGGACTTCTGGTCTCATTGTTGCACTTTCATTCTCCCAGACTGGCTGCTCACATCCTGAGTTTAAAGGGTAGAAACATCTATCCCTAACAGGGTCTGTCATGACCCATAGGCCATTTTAAAGACATTCGTTTGTCTAGACACTGTGTTGAGTCACACTGAATGCAACATGAAAAATGTTGCATTCAGTGTGTACAAAAGCTGACATTTTTATTTGGGGACAAGCTGTCTTTATAAAATAATTATTCTGCCATGGCTGTTCAATAAATTGTTCAGCCATGCTGTGCTCTGATGTTTTAATTATCTGTGGACGAGGTGTACTTTCTATATAAAACTCTGTATACTCTGTTTTTTAAGGCGGTTTTTCTGCTCATGCTCTTAATGCTCATGTAACTGCAAACATACACACACACAAGCCTATGTGGAAACTGCTTTAGCTTATACACATTATAAAAAAAATCAAAGACTTATTGTTCAGGACTTTTTTTTCATAAGTAATGTGTGTTATTAAATTACTATTATCAAATTAAACTAAATAGACCACTTTAGAAGAGTACAATTATTTAAAGCATTTTTTACATTCTGACTGTAATGACCCCTGTCTATGTAACAAACAACAAACACATGGTATTGGTCAGTTACTGCACTTGCTGAGTTTAAACCTATTCGTCAAAAGTGTCAAAAAACCCAACCTCCTTCCCACCTCTTACATGCTGCAGCAACCTGCTCATCACCTTCTTAATCGCAGCATCTACAGCTGTGTAAAATACAGAGACCTTGAAGTCTTCCTCTGCATTCATCCTCACATAACTCATCAAAATTTCATTTGGTATGCGTACAGCGTGACTGAGCAAGATTTTGTGCAGTTTCTGTAAAACTGTCAAACCTTTCCTGCAAGGGAAGGAAGGCTCTCGTGTGCACTGGCTAGATGTTTATGCTTGCCTGTAAAATGTCTATATTGTGGTTTCGGAGACTCTGTGTGTTGAAAGCTTCCAGAATTTTTTCTCCGTATCACTATTATGTTTGAGTCTTTTTGAATATCAGTCATATCTTTTATCATATTTTAGTTATTCTCTGGGCTCTTCTGGACCTAGAGATGTGTGGCACGAGCAGGGCTCTCCCTCACATACTGTGATGATTGTGGTGATGGGGCCTATTATGTCAATTGGGCCCAAAGTGGAATAAAATAATCTGTGAAATAAAATAAAATGCATTGACTGCAGGGACCCCCACCTTGTAGGGGCTGCAGGAGTATACTTCATGGCCCAGACGCAGCATAATGAATATGATTAAGTGCTCAGATATTGACAATGCTCACTTGACAGAGCAGCAGAGTTTGGGAGTACATACTGCGGAGTAGGAGACAAGTCAAGGGAAGATCCAGCTCTTGATGGCGGGATAATCCCTCTCATCTTTGATAGAGCCGGGCAGCCCCAGGGCCTCGATACAGTCCAAGAGTGCTCATTAAAACAGCAGAGTGTCCTGACGGGCCCTGGCACATCATGTCCGTCTGAACCTCCAGCCCCAGTGCACACACACAGAGTCCACAGTTGGGAAAGAAGCAGAGACCTCTCAGCAGAGCTTTGTGATGCTGAATCACCATAAATTTGGTGGCTTGATTGATTCATGTGTGTTTATTATCCCTCTGTATTTCTTAAGTTGCATTAAAAGAGGTCATATCTCAAGTTACCACTGGAAAAACCCCATGACTCTTTGTTAAATGAGTTAACCAAGCAGGGCTGTCACTACAACACAAATCAGTTTCAAACTAATTTGAACGATTGCGTAATTATGAATAATAATCTCCTAGAAACACCTGATAAAGAGAACAATTCTCTCTTTCTACTGTTTTGCTGCAATATACCGGTGCCTGCAGAGAACCAAATGAGCCACATGAACTGTCAGTGACAGGGCACGTATCTCATATATAATCTAAATGATTTTTCTAGGAGAGCGGTGGATTTTCATCACCCAACCAAACATGGAAGGCATCTCTGTCTCCAAGTTCTCCTTCAGTGCAGCAGCTGCCGAGCTTAGATCCCACTAGAATATTATGAAACTGACCTAATTTCCCAAGCTTGCTGCAGGCTGCGATACAGCTCCTTTGTACTTTTCATTTTCGCCTAAATAATTGATTCAACCCTCCTTTGCCTGTAATCTTTCCCATAAAATGCCAGCCATTGATCGAGCCGTAGCTTGTGCCATTATAAATTAAAATGGATAAATATGTAATAGCTCTTGTCTCAATCGCAAACTCAATTTCATCTCTGCAAAAACATTATTTTTCATTAGCCACTTTTTGGACATATTTTAACAGCAGCACTCCTTCTATCTATAAATGGCCAAAGCACTCAACCAAGTCATTTTTGAGAGGAGTGAGTCTCCAACTTGAAAATGCAGCATGATTCGTAGAGACTCCTTCCCTTGAAACACTCCCAGACATGTGCACATATGCTAGGAGGACTTGCATGGATCATTGTACATAATGCAACTGTGTAATTGGAAGAATGCCAGCCCAAACAGGCTATAGCCGCCCCTCTCAAACAAAGCCCCAAATACAAACATCTTCCAGTGCTGATATACACAACGCCCCAGGACTTTTCCACAGTCTGTTTGACACCTTTATTCAAGTGCTCCTTGGCAGCCCAGGGTCTGATAAAACATTCAGAGCAGGATCCTGGCACCTGGTGCTACTGCTGCTGTGGCTGCTCCTGTGATAAGGGCCCTCCTTCTCTAATTAAAGCCAAGTAAGCCCATGCTGGAGCCGCCTGCAGTGACAAACCCGCAGAAACTGCTGGGGATGGCTTTTTGAGGAAATCACTGAAATATTAAGACGCCGCTGACAAACCGGGGCTCAGGTGAGCCTTCTGCTGTCAGCCTCTCAGCTTCGCTCCCATCACAGCTCATTGAGACGGCTTACCAGTGGAGAGAGGCTGGAGGGTACTCTGCTGGGTTTGACCAGTCGAGGGTTTAAAGAGTCATACTGATATTTTTTGGCAAAAGTAACCATCCAGATATCTTAAATAGATGTTTTTATCTCTTTTACTGTCAACAAATAGAGCAAAGCATTAGAGCTCATTCATATGTGCCATGGATGTGCAAAGTTCTGTTCCAATCATTGATCAGGGCAATGGCTATTAAAAAATGCATTCAATAATGAAGCAATTTACAAGATGTATCTGGATTAAACATAATAAGTTCAACTCAACTGTTTTTAACCTGGCAGTTGTTATCAGTGAGAGCGAGCTCTGATAACTACCCAAAAAGACAAATGAATGGTTAGTTTGCAGCTGAGCTACCAGACATTCCACCCAGGAGCTGGTGGAGACCAAAACAGAGCAACAACAAATGTTTGAACACACAAGCAACTTTGTTTCTGACCAACTCTGTTCTTTGAGATTCAATGAACACTGGTACTGTTGTATAGTTTATGTGAATGTACAGTAAACTTTCTTGTGTACCAAATGTCAGTTGCTAAAAACTGCAGAAAAAACAAACAACTTATTTGCAGGCCATTTGAACAGATTTGCTTCTTCAACATCATGTGTCACAGAGAGGGTAGCATTCAAAAGTATTTAGACATACATTGACACACTTTTGGTTTTAGTCTATTACTGGGGGTTTGACACAAAACAATACTATTATATGATGTTAGAATTGTTACACAACAAATTACTCTTGTGATAGAAAAGTATGTATCTGCACATACACGAGAGTTACATGTTATTGCTAGCTGGCCTCTAATAGCCATAGTAATTATGGCGAGAGCAAAGGAGGTTAGATGATGTAGTATCAATCTCAACAAATTGAATGTTAGGAGGAGGGATGGGTCGACAAAACACAGGACCACAGTTTGTTTCCTGTTTTACACATTTGCATTCATCATTATATCTGTTAACCATCACCATTCCCAAGACTTAACCACACTTGTTATTGCAGACATGATGATGTAGGATCAGTACGCCTGCCCCCAAAGGGGAGGTATTTCAGGAGATGCTCCCATGAATCATACCGGTGGGTAGTGACAAATAATCCACATGGTTGTTCAGGTTGGAGGACTTGTTTAGAAGAATCAAACAAGCAACTCAAAGAAAGTAAAAGTAAAGCTCTATATTCTGTTTCACTCTGTGGGTAAAATATGCGAAGATATTCCACAAAATAAGATCTGTCTGTGACAATAGGAGAGAAAAAAAAACACCTGTTCAAAATGATAACTGCACTGAGAGGCTCACAGATGCAGAATAATTGGGGCTCATATTCTGTAATGAGATCCTTCATTCGATCACAGCTAGACAAATGGACTGTGGGGGTATTGACACATTGAAATAACCTTTCATTTCATTAGGGGAGGGAAAGCAATGGGAGCCATAATGCCAGGACCATTTTCCATAGTTATTCTGCTTGGAGAGTAATCGTGCCATTAACAATTCATTACCATTTTATGAAATCAGAACAACAGCGCTGAGAGCAGCTAATATTCCTCACAGCACATATTTATACACAAAATGTACCACTCATTTGGTGTATAACTGCGTGGCCTAATCTATGGCACTGATAACTGAAGTCATTAACCAGGCTGCTGATGACGCTGTTGGTCATTAGTGTTAGATTTAAGGTGTCAGGGAGTCAACGCATTAGCTGAATTATGGAGGGGAGCATGGACGGAGGGATGGGATCGTTCGGCACACGGGACTGATTGTGAGTGGGTGTGGCAGCATGGGAGAGATAAACCAACAGAAATCATCTCTTTAATACTAATGTTGGGCACCTCAAATAGACTATTAACAAGCAGATAAAGCACAAAGGCTTTTATTTTCAGCCAATTCATAAAGACATCTTTATGAATATTGTTTATATTGTATTTTTTGTACTTTAAATTCCCCAGGATTCAATTTTTAGTTCACCAGGAATATACTAAGAAGATATTTTTTCCCACTCACCTCTGGTCAGGATGATATGACGATTAAATGTAAAAACATATTTTCACGTCATGCTTGATTGTTTATTTTGTGCCACAACTCACAGGCAATAACAATAGTGTTAGGATGGCACTTTACTTTCTTCCAAATAGCATGGATACAGAATTGCATGAGGGCAACTCAAATTTGGAGGAGACTGAGTGTGGCACAGAACAGGAGGAGGACTTTGACCTTTCAAGATGTCACATGGACATGGTTTACGTATAAAAAGTGTCTCCTCAACAGACATAAAACACCACTAATCTCTTTTACCACCTATGTAAGAATCATGTTAAGTAGCATTAGTATGGAGATAGTCTACGGATGAGACAAAGAAGTACACTTGAGTGCTCAGAACACACCCCAGATTTTGCAAGGGGCTTTTACCTGCAACAGCACGTATAGCAGAAAATCATGATGATGATAGAAAATAATGGCTGCTGTTACAAATTAACATCTGCAAAGACATGGCCCCAATTTAAACAGTCAAGAAAAGGTAGGAGTATTAACTGCCAAGAAAAAATACGCATCATTATCTGGATATGTAATTAGAAATATTTGTCAGATTAGACATCCCTACTTCTAAGGGTATCTAGCCCTGCTCACGTGCTATCTTTCTCTGGGATTTCTGCCTCCACCTCAATACAATGGAAGGAAATAAAGTGTGGTTTGTGGTGCAAAACAGTGAAATTTAGTATGACAATTTAAAAGCAACTCAGATTACTCCACAGACTTCATTGTGGACAATTTTAATGAGTACTACTTTCATCCAAATATGCTGTTTTACAGAAAACTACTAACTGTCAGTGACAAAGACATTTTCTTTTTAATTCTCCCTTGTTTACAATGTTAACCCCTATTATATAGTTGACAGAGGAGAGGGTGGAGAATGGCATATTAAAAAATGTCCCTGATTCAACACAAATCAGGATGACTGTGATCCATGGGTCAAGTGTCAAGGGTGGAGTTATGTTATTACAATCAAAATTCATTTCACTCCATTGTACTGAGATGGAGGTAAGGAAGGAAACTGCAAACCTTGTGCAAATTGTCCCAGACACTCCTGTGACTGAATACCACCAGAGATTTCTGTAAAAGTTAAACTTTTAGACTGTGGCATCCAGTTCCTCCTTCATTTCACCAGCCCTCCTATGACCCATCTGACAAATTTGCTACTGCAACATATATACCCCATTTTTTAACTCTAGGTTTTGTCAGATCGTCTAGGTCTCCAACATGGTGCTAACATTGGCCAAACTCAAGTTCCACTTTGTTTTTCTCAAATGTTTGATCCTCATCTAACCCTGCGTTTGCCTCAGGTCATTCCCTGCTGCTTCCAGTCTGTCTTCTTCTACCTTGCAACTCTTCTGTCTGTTTGTCAACAGTCTGCTTCCTGCTCCCTCCCAGGCTCCGAAGCCTTTCCTCGCTTGGATCCGCAAAGTCTCCCCCACCTATCATATCTTGACATTCTATGATATGTTTTGGCTGAAAAGATTCTGAAAACAATTGCGGGAAGATGTTGTCAACATTTACCTGAGAAGGTCATAAAGATAATACATGAAATGCGAAGCAAACAAACAAACATACAAAGTCAATGCAAAGATGCGAACAGATGCATACTTCAACTTACTAGCGTGGACATTTCCTTCATTCGCTTCACCCTCTTCACCTGCTCAAGTACAAATAATATATCTCAAGCTAAAATTTGTATGACTTAATGTTGCGAACACCACTCAGCATTGAGAAACTTCCCGCGGGCAGATCCTGGCAACGACCCAAGCAGGTCATCAAACTGGCCACGGCGGTCATTGACATTCAGCTCCTGGAGGACACATTCAAATATCCCAAGCTGTGCGAACCCTCACATGATGGCGCTGCGTTCTCCGGAGCAATCTATAGTCACTTCAGCCGGTAGCCCTTCTCTCTTCTTTATTGGAGGAGTACAGGTAAATATTCATGGATTGTGTTTTCCTGTGTTGCTCGCTTTATGCAAAAACTTGCCTCATGTTTTGTGTGAACGCGGCTTCTCACTGGTAACAAAGCATACCTTCCTTTGTTGTTTCTTAAAAATATTAGGCACATAGAAAAATGTAGGTAGAGAAAAAAATACATAGTTATTTACGCAACACAGAATGTATGCATCCACACTAGGGACTCTTTCTACTGCAGCTAAACGCTAACATGCTTAACATAAGGGGGCATCGTCGTGTTAGCAGCACCCCTCCCCTCACATGGTCCTGAATAGAAGAACCAGGCCTTTTCATGATATTATCATCTGCCCTGAGATTATCTGTCAAGCTGCAGGTATTAAGTGTTATGCAACTGTTTGTTTTTATCCCCACCTACTATGTACAGATGATCCACTTCTTCTCCAGCGAGTTCAGTCACATGATTTATGCAAGCAAGCCAAAGATTTGGGGAATTAATCTCAACTATTCATTGATGCTGTAACTCTGTAAAATGGTAAAAGGGTTTTTACAGATAGCAGAACTATGTCCACTGATCAACTTTCTAGCCTGAATTGATCAACAACAGCAGAATGCATCATGGAGCATGGAGGCATGCTGGTCTAAAGCACCTGACACATTATCATGATCTACCTACTGATTCTTCAAATGCCCGTCTGTCTGTATGTTGAACAGATATCTTGTGAACCTTTCATCTAATCAACTTCACACTTGGCATGTGTATTCTTAATGGTTGTCGAAGTGCAGTGCACATTTTGGGGGGAGATTTGGAGAAGCAAAAATCACCGTTAGATTACTTTGATAAGTTAAAAACAATTAATTTCCCCATATCTGACAGACACAGACACAGAGGGTGCTGATCTCCATCATGGCAACAACAGTGATATAATTCCTTCTTGTTTGGCAATTTATCTTCAAAGTAATAGCACAATGTTTGTTTCTTGGGTCCGAAGATTGCGTCGATTGCTTAACAGACATCTAAAATAGACAACATGCAGGGTTCGGAAAAAAAAAAGCAATTCAGTTTATCACTCACACATATATATATAAGCCACACACACACATACACATTAACAGCAATAAAACAAATTAAGGCTCATTGACGACAAGCCAGGTAAGATGAACATAAATTTTTCACTCTTCACTCTGCAGCAAACACTGTTTATAAAAAGCTCTGCACATATCGTCAAGCACACAAACATTAACAAGTGACAGTATATTGTACAACTCTACCACAGGCCAAACAAACAGGCAGGTTTATAACGGCCACTGCACTAGTTAGTTTAACCTACTTTTGGTCCATTGCTTCAAATATCAATAAAAAGTCGCTCTGATATACCCAGAAAACTTTGTTTACTGTTGGTAGTTGTGTCCAGACACAGGAAGGAACCAGATTTGTCTTAAATGTTATGTTTCTGGGCTGCAAACTCAGGCTGACTTGAGCAGAGCATCTGCTCCAGGTGGGAACACTTCAGACCAGTATCAGTCCATGTGATTTACCCAAGTCCTCAAGGGCATCATTCATTCAAGTCTGACAACCAGATGAGCTGGGTTTATGCCACTCAGCATTAAAGATAGATACACCAAGCTAGTGTTGTGAGTTTTCTGTATTTATTATAAGTTCAAATGTACATTCTCACAGCAGCACTAGCTTCTCTAAGCCTGACAAAATAATTGGGGATGAGGACTTAACTTATCAAAATGTAACAGTCGTGCTGCTTCAGGGTGTTTTCTGATGTTCTCGCCTTCTTAGCATTCTGTCACTCCCATTTTACTAAGGTGTGTCTAAGATAATTTGATGGCAGATCTAAAGTGAATATTTCCACAGAGCTTCGTGAGACTTTTAAATCACAGACTGTTTCGCAATTCTCTTTGTTTATAGTGTTGTTGTTTTTTTTCGGCTGTATTTTTCTTTTTTAAACCACTGTGTCCTTGATGTGTCAAGTGAGAAAATGTGCCTGGGTGAAGACGCTCGAAAATACAGTGAATACATATTTAAGAACACCTCAGAGGGATGGGAGGAAAGAAATCCCAGTAGTGGAACAGCAGGATGTTTCTCTGAACTTCTATTTACCTCTTGTTGAACATCATCTCACTTATTTACTTTTTTATTCTGCCTCATATCTCCAAAACAAATGCACATTCAGCTACGTAGAGGGATGGACTTTTTTCCAGTTAAGTATTTGTCATTTTGGCACGGTGATATTTATGTATCCATAAAAAGTGTAACATACATAGATGCTTATTTTTCCCTGCTTGTATTATCTCCCATTCCTTTCCTGTCTCTCTGGTTCTATCTCCACTGACCGGTGTTTCACTCCTGTGGAAGATTAACAGTAACTCCATGCAGTCTTTAAAACTTTATTCACCATATTAATAACATTGGATGGGGATGTTGGAGATTATATATATATATATATATATATATACACACACCTTCATGTATTTGCATGTGTGCACCTTCTAGATGTACCTACCATGACTGACTATATCTGTTTTTGTCTTTCTTAGCTATGCAAGAGACATTATGGTGCTCTCTCTGTTAGAGTTTTAAGCTGTTTATAAGAGTAATGTTTTGCCAACGATTTTGACCTGTACACTTCAACCACATGCTGTGTCAGTGGAACCTCTCCTTCGCCACAGAGGTTCCATTAAAAAAACAAAAAAAAACACGATGACAGTGCACACAGTTTAGTCTCAGGATTCTGTGTCATCATATATGCAGTGTTTTATTCATTTCAAAGAGCGAACAAAGTTGGATCATTGTGTTTTGACACTATGCAGAGGCTCACTTGTGCAGCTGCTGTGTTTTTAAACATGTGCATAACCTTTCAGGAGGTTTATTTAATTCTCCTCTGCTTATGAAAGATCAGGAATAAAGCTTTGGAAATCACAATTTAAGATCCAGCTCTTACATTAGCAGATATTTAATTAAAACTTGAATCTGCCTGCTTTAAAAGACCTTAATATTTTTCTATATAGGTATAAGCTGCACTCTCTGATTTATATAAATCTGAGTTTTAATCTCACTCACACTAATCTTACAAAAGCAAACTTTTTCACAATGAAATGATGCTATTTTTCCTTATGGGAATCAGCAGCTATAATGTTTTAATCCTTTACATACCAAAGGAAAGAGTGAACATGCTGTGGAAATAAATCTTTGGCTGTCATTTCTTATGAAAAATAGGACATTTATCAATTACAGAGCAATAATTGCTTGGCAAGAGCAATCCCTCCACCCTTTATTGATTTAGTTTGAAAGGTTCCTTCACTTTGACAAATCCAGGCAGGCGGAGCTATGCTCCAGCCATTTCTGAGGTGTCATCCATCTCCCACCACGAGTCTCTCAGCGAGCCTCATGCCTTAATGCTCATTTAAATGGGACAGAAATCAGCTCTCAAGACAAATGGCTCAGCACCAGGCCGTCTGCAGCAGCATGGAACTGGAGTGAGAACATCACAGAACAAATTTCACGAAAAGCCGTGCAGCTGTGTGGAGGCTGATGTGCAGACACGCTCAGATTTGCTTGATTGAATGACTTATTGATTTATACAAACCTGACATGAATTTACACTCAACACAGTGTATATACACTCAAACTCACCTGAGTGGGATGGATGCAAATTCTATGCTGTCATGTGTTGAAGTATTTATGAAAAAGGAATATGACTGACTATAAGTGAGGTTTATCTGAAACTAGGGCTGGACAACATATAACTATCATTGAACCATAATTCAAAAGAAGGTGATTTTTGTATATTTTAAGCTCACATAACAGTGTTGACATGCTGTTATCTGCAAATTCAACCTGTGACATTCAATTGAAGTAAGTCGTTCCCACTGGGAGATGGCTGCTGACTTTTGCAGCTCCCATATCCAGATTTTGAACAAAGTTGTAGGAATATCTAGTCCCATAGGAAACAAAGGTGGATTCAAGCAGATTATGTAATATCTCATAAAGGGTAATGACGTTAAACTTGGTTCAGTTTTCCACTGTGGTAATACCCAGAGAGTATGTGGCCATGTGATTTAGCTTTTTCATTTTGGCAAAAAACTTATGAAGCATAGAAGAAAAAAAAATGTTATGTGTCAATTCGTCAGATAATTAAAAACATTTTTACACCCAATCCTTTCACCTAATCTTTGTTTAAACCTGAAAATAAAATATGTGGTCTCGGCCACGAAACCCCAGCAGCACATGTTTTTAGTTGTCCACTACACTTATCTGCCAAATCACAATGAGTTTGCGAATTCAAAAGACTCTTACTGTTTAATGTAGTGTTTAATTTAAAACAAAATTAGGTTACAAATGTAAATAAGACCTTTTAAGCAAAATTTCACAGTGGACCACTGCTTCATTGCCTACTGTTTATCTGTCCCTGTCTGATCTTTACATGGGTGTTTCTGAGTTGTGTATTTGAGACAATTTAGAGAACCACACGTCTCTATAGCTCTGACTAGCTTCGGCGCTTAATCACACTAACGCTACACAAATGAGCTGGTGTCTCAGTTAACCAAGATGTACACACAGCTACAATAGAGGCCACGTTGAGCCGTAGTCTGTGCGACTCCAGTCAGATCAGCGCTATCTGTTCTTCTAAACACACTTTGTTATTGCTCCATTTTGATCGCCATAGCCATAAAAATGAATGGGTGTCAGTTAGGTGCTCAAACCAGCTGCAGCAGTTGTTGTAAGGGTCAATCCTTCAGTCTAAATAAGACGTTCAGCTTGTTTTAAGGCACCAAACGACATATGAAGTCACCCTCAGAGGACACATCCCCACAACTGCTGCCATTGCTTTAAACAATGAGTAGAGCTTGTGACATCGAATGCAGTGCGCTCCAGAGGATTTGGATACTGCATCGCTCTTTTATTAGTCATGATGAAAGCATCGAGAAGTTAGCATTCTATTTGCATTATGTACCGTTCTGATGATCTGTGTGAGGGGTGTATGCTAAAGATACGCTAGCAGGTGTGGGCTCAGTCCTGAGGGACAGATTGATTGTTTGATGTTTGCAGATTAAATCTATCCTTTAATTTCTTTAAACTTCACCAACAATCCACAGAAAGGCAGAAAACTATTCTAAAATTGTCTGTTCACTTTGTCATTATGGGGTATTGGGCGAACATTGATGATTGCAGAGACTTTTTTTATTTTCGCATTATACTGCAACATAATACCAGAAGAAAAGGTAGAATTTGAGTTATTTCTGAGTGGACAGTTGAATATGAGCAAGTACCACATTTTCCATCTCCTTTTGTATGTGTCCCTCAATCTGGTGCTTCTCTAGGTTGCCACTGACTGAAAGCCCTCAGCAAAAAAACTTAAGAAAATAAAAACTCAAGACAGACAGACAAAATTGCCACAAGGTCGACTGCTCAATAGGATTGTTTAGAAAATACTTTGTCATTATAGGCAACATGCTATTTAAGTTTATTATTGAACCTTCATGCTTAGCCCTTGATACGCAATTTGTAATCAACTGAGATGCAATTAATTCTGGAACACAGCTGCATTTAAAAGTATATGTGATGCAGGACAGGAGCTTTAAATCTTTCTCCTCCATTATCTGGTTTGTCTCACAATAAAAATGAATGTTGTCCTGTGTACTGTTACAAAACTGTAATATGTTGTGCACTGACCAAAGTTGAGTAACAGTACCATTTTAACCACAGTACCACAGTAACATTTTCTTTTTAGCTACCACTGTGAAATAACATCACCCTGGCTTCTCCGTGTGCAGGCTCATCTCTTCAAACCTGCAGAGGAACGGTGGATCAAAGTGTACAGAGCAAAGCATGCTGGGTAAAGAGCCTGGGAGCACATACCAGCTATGACAAATGCAGCTTTGGTGGATACAAATTGAATTATTCAGACTTAGAGGCTTTGGGCTGGATGGGGAAAAAAGATCATTGGTTTGTGTTCCTTTGTCCATCCTTCATAGTGATCCCTGGTAGCCTTCATGGATGCCTTCACAACGACAACAGCTAAGGCCAAACAGAGGTCACCATCTGTCATCGGCCACAACATGCGATTAATCAGCATTTTTGTTTGTTTGTGTGCCTACGTGAGTATGAGTGTGAGAGAATGCTGTGGAGTGATAAAGGTGGGAGAGGGAGGTTTATTTCAATCCTGACTTGATCTATATGCATCACATTACATGTGTCTGACCCAGCTTGAGTAGTGAAAAAATAAAAGACAAAAAATCAAGGTCAAAGGAGTTCACTCACCTATAATACACACAGCTATGTACAATATGACACACAAACACTTTAAAATGTGTCCAGTCTGCCCCTCTGTCAGGTTCTTGCTACCCGGCGCCGACCTGCTGTTTTTCACCTGTCCAGCAGAGACCCTCAGGCACCCCCACTTTTCCCAGTCACCTGATGCCCTGGACACACTCACCAGTTTCCCTTCCTCTGATCTAACATCCCACAGTGAATAGGTGTACTTACCAAGTATTTTATTGAAAACATCATACCAGTACTGGGTAGTTCTGAAATAGCAACAGTTCCTTGCGATGTTGATTCAAAGATGGTGGAAACTTTCCTCTTAGCCTAGATTCTGCTCTGTGTACACTAGGGTTCGGTATTGTTTGGGTTTCATACCGACGCTAACCTTATGCTTAATAAAACCATTCTGGTGCCTAAACGGGGCCAGAACCACAAAACATCAGTCACCTTTCGATTGTTAAGGCATATCTAAAAATTGAAAATTGAATAAATGAGCTGTTAAATGTTCTTCACTTGAATATAGAAATGTGAATAAGTGCAAAACGCTTTACAAATAAATATAATAAAGCCTAACCCATCTACAGTAATTTAATGCTTAGTAGCAGTTTCAGTGCTTAAAGGGGTAGTCCAAACAGAAAATGACTCCATACTGCTCCTGTGGTGTCATCGAGTGTCTGTAAGCCCCGACATTCAAATGCACGCAGATGTGTGAGGAAAAGATGATCATGTACATAATATGATTATTTTCAAATGGTCACCTTTCCCTGTTCTGTTAACTAAAACCTATTGTTGAGACTGTTGTTACCCTTACTGCGAAGCTATGAGTATAAAGCTTTGTTATCTATTCCTTCCATAGAAAATCAAGCAATTGAAGTCGACATGCCGCAGCATTTTCTAGGACATTGCAGCGTGTCCTTGTAACAGGCTTTCACCCGCAACAATACTCAACTTAACAACTTTATCTCAACATTTTTGTGAGTATTGGAAGAGCAAAGAAGTTTTCGACATGAGCGTCATTCGTCTCATACTAAACTTTTCTCTCTTTTTTTTACTCTTCAACCTCCACTGTGCACTGCTCTGCAGAGGGAAATTTGACATTGTACAATCTATAACATGTCAAGCATCTTAATATTATCTGATTCATGACGGTATAATGAAGGTCTGTTAGTCTACCTGACGGATTTTGTTATTCTTCTACTGTAATTTGTACACATCAACATCTTCTGATATCCACCTAATACCTGTCCATGTTACTAGTTACATATGTTTCCTTGCCTACTCTTATTTTTCCCTCCGCTGCATCCTGTTAAAACACAATCACGATAACCTCAGTTCCTCCAAGGGATCAATAACATTTTCCCAAATCATCAGTCACATCATACCTTACCCCACCCCCAGGACAGGTTAGCGTCTGCTGTCAAAAGCTCCTCTCCACAGCACACAGCAGATCATAGTGCCTTTGGTGCACATGAGTAACACATTTCTCCAGGGCCAAATATGAAAGTAGCCATTTGTATTCCGTTGGCCGCCCAGTCAGCGATGCACTCTTTTTATTCTTTGTTTCCCTGGATGCCTCAGAGGAGTCCATCTCACTAAAGAGGTGGAAATCAAACCACCATTTCAACGGCTCCTCGCATCCAGGCATCATTTGCTAGATTGCTTCGGCATTGTGAAGTCCAGAAGCTTTAGTATGGATTTTGCCAGTAAGAAGCCGGCGCTGCCTCTGCGAGATCAAAGCAGTCGAGGCCACAGATGATCTGTGCTGTGTTTAAGACAGCTCTGAGGGCCTGCATGACGTGACTGGACTGCCTAGACCAGGTCAGAGGCCTCAGAGGAGGCGATGTACTCCATCAGCCCTGACGTGAGGTGGATGAAAAGTGAAGAGATGGAATCTTGGTGCGTACTCAAGTGTTGAACAGGTGAAGGTGTTGTGATTCTGGTTGGGGAAGTGTGAGGGAACGTCTGTGCTGAGCATTTCATAAAAGAATTAAGATTACAGGAGGAACACATATGATGTGATGGGTACCTTTACATGAATAAAGACTGTCCATAAGCTGATTTGGGTTAATGGTAATGCAAAGCGGCATATATATGTGATGACACCGTGATGTTAAATCAATTTTAACATTGTTAACATGTGTATATCAAACTTTTATGTGTGATATACACAGTATGGTGGCCAGCACGTCTCACACAAGTGCATTAATCGAAAACAAACTGTGGCAACACAATTGCGAAAGCCTGAACATAACTACAAAAGCCACACAACAGAAACACAACCACAAGTAAAGCAAGCGACAACAGATGTTGACAATGAAACAAGCAGAGTTATGTGCAGTCAAGTGGGCTGTAATTAGAGAAAACCCAAGTCAGTCAACGCTCAAAATGTGATACCCCCCTATTTAGGACAGGTTCTTACTTTATTCATTTAGAAGTGAGTTGACGTGATATTCAGTCAGTCACCATTATTAATTGTAATATGAAATAAACAACCATCGTGGCACTTTTTCTTTGATAATCACAAAGGAAGCACAGAGAACTCCTGAGCTCTTGTGGTTGTCTCCTCTGTATTAGTTTAGAAGGCACCACTTCGGAGGCAGAGGGAAAATTACGTAAACTGGTTTATTCATGAAAACCGAGAGCAGCTCAGGCAAAGGTTCAGGTAAACAGATTAACCTGAATAAGAATTGAAGCAAATCACAGACAGCAGTTCCGCATGTAAATAAGACTGACTTCAAAAATGTACGGAGCTGTAGAAAGCACAATCAGATTAGTGCCTGTATCAACAGCAAGACCATGTAAAAGCTTCTTCATCCAGGAGATATAATAATATATAATATAATATGTTCCATGTGACAACAATGTACTCCATTTCACAAAACTGAAATTACTACCATAAACAACCATTACTGGTGAGTATTTTTAGATGTGCTCTACTCAAGTGTGCCTCTGGGTTGCTGAATCAATAATCATATATATGTAAATTATAGTAACTGCATCATTTATGATTCTTATAATGAAAATTTTACCTAAAGAGGACTTCTTTTTCATATTCAGATATCACATGCACAGCAGCAGTCCCTAACTCTGATCTGGAAGATTACCAGTTATAGTGCTCACACATGACAAAGTACAGACAGATGCGTGCTCTTCTTTCTCAGATTATTAAAAACATTTGCAGGAATGTAAAGAATGTCTCCTCTCGGGCCAGAAATGTGTATTTACAGTGACCGAAATGGCCGAACTCGACTAACATTCCACTCCCCTCTTTGATTTTTCCCACTATTGAATATCAAACTAAATTTCAACCTACACTGTATCAATGCTGAAATATTCTTCACCTTGGAAATACACGTTGACTCTTTCTATCCACATTTTTACCTCTGTTTTCAATATTTCAAACTTTTATAGGAAAATGCAAATTAGTACGACATAATCAAGCAAGTTAAAGTCATTTTTAATGCTATTGCTATATCCACTGGAAATAATGAGACAGTGAGTCAGGACGTGCTTAGCCTAGCTTAGCATAAATACTGGAGGCAGAGGGAAACAGCTACGCCAAGATCAATGCAAACGGCACCCTCTGTGATTGGTAACCATAGCATCACATTTCAAACAAATTCTCTCTTTTCTGTGTTGCAGTAATTTACTTAATTGGCTCCATCTTCACCCTTTAAGGTTCAGTCCCCACTGATTGAACTAAACAAAAAAAAACTAGTGTTGCTTTTCATAGTCTTAGTCCTGTGTCATGGCGCTCCTGTGGTGTCATCAAGTGTCCATAAGGCGCAGGAACAGTCACAATGGAGTAAATTGTTGATAACAACAAAGAATAAATGATTATTTTGGTTCTCAGGCATTCAGATTGCTCTGTCAGCTGTCAGGTTTCTGAAGCTACACAGACCTAAACTAACAGATGGTCTGACCCACTCAAAGACAAGATAAGAGAGGGAAGATGAGCAGGGAGGAGAGGTGAGCGGAGAACAGGGTGGAGCACAGAGTCATGTCCTTGCTTTGAACCAGCCCTCATTTGTGCTTACTTCCAAAAACCAACCTCTGGAATGCCATGCATAAGGAGCATAAATAACCCTGAGTGACAGCTAAATACCAGGGCGATGCTTGTTGATACAGTGCTCCCTCTGCTTGTCTTCATTGAGGAGGATTTTCAGGAACATTTTGAATGGCTCTGGCTCCACAAGCAGAGAGTCTGAATAGGATTTTCACACCCCTCTCCCCCACTCACCCCTTCTTATCATTGTCGTCTTTGAGAATTGGGGGTAGGCGGGAGGGGGAGGGCGGCGAGATGCCAGGGACACCCCCCTCGCCAGACACAGTGGATGGGTACAAACACTTGGCAGAGCGTGGCAGCGGATTTGCCAAAAGCCACTCTGGCAACCATCGACTCTGAAGGTTCAGTGAGAGGTGAATCATCACTCACCAGCAGTAAACACACAAACAAACTGCATGCTGTACTGTACGCGCTGCCACAAGCTGCACATATCATCAGCTGCAAATTACAAATCAAATTCATGTAAATTAGCCTAAATACTGGCTAATGGTAATATTGTGTGTTGCCTTTCTTGTAGCTTCCAATTGCATTTTTAGCCATGCCATCAGCATTGGTAAATGAATGGTAATGTTGGTTGATCGGTTGACAGGTTAATATTAAACTACAAAATGGATTTGGTGAAGATAATAACTAGATGAAGATAAAGAGCTATCTTCAATGAAAAGAAACATTGCTGAGGAACCTTTGACCATCCTCAAACATTTCTGTATATGCCACTATATATTATGTATATTACACTATATCTGTACAAGAGAAAAGTACCTGGCTAATTCCACAGATTCTCCCTTCTCTCTCTAAGCAGTACCCAAGGTCAGGTTATAGATAAAGGACCAACCAACACATTATTAGTCCTCTCACCAATTTCAACTTTTTTGCGAATATCACTAGTGGCAAGACGTAAGGACACAATGTGGGAAAGCATATTTAGATTTAACTACTCAATAGGATGTGAACACCTACATGCAACAGAGAGTAACAGTATAGCCATTCATGGATGTGCTGTAAGAATGTGTGATGCAAGTAGAGGAAGATATATGGGGATGCTGTGGTTACTCTGTTAGCGTTTGTATATTGTTCCACCTCCTGGTCTCCTTGATGCATCAAGTCTACATTCAATTCGTCTGCATAAGACAGAATCAGCTGCTGCCTGAGTTCTCCTTTCACCAGCTTCCAGAAAACGTCATAACTGTGTCAGACTGGGATCACAGAAAGAGACAAAATGAACTGAGACAGCTTAAATCCTGTAGAACTGTAGAAAACCGTAGTAGGTTCTCTGAGATGCTTGGAAAAACCTACCTGCCAAGGACCTTGAACAACTGCACACGTGTACCCAGGAGAACTGGTGCTGTTCGTCGTTTTAGTTTGCCTTGTGACTTCCTGAGAATGGAGATATCAATGCTTTTCTGTAAACAACTATGCAACTTCGGACATTTGAGTGACCTTGAAAGCAAGACCAAGGGCATTTTTAACCCAAGTGCAACACAGAGCCATCGTCACCACGTATACGTGGCTCAGTTGATTGAGAGCTTAGAGTTGACATTAAGACTGAGTTGTCAATATGAAGAGTAAATAAGTGACCATGCAAGTGAAGAAGATGATGCTACTCCTAAGCAGGGAAAGTGGTAAACAACCTCTTAGGGTAGCATACTTGTCTTGTGAAGGACCAAAATATTATTTGCATGGTTAAGGAAAACTATTAATGACATCATACACTCTCCAGGAGGAAGAGGTGCATGTTTCTGCATCACAGATCAAGAGAAAAGCTGATTATCAGAACCACAGAGGATTCATCACAAGATGCAAACAACTGGTAAACCTCAGAAAAACTAAGAGCAGAGTGCATCTCACAAAAAAAGATAGAAATTGGTTGTTGGTTATCACTCCTGTTGGAAAAGCAACCAAATATCTTTTGGGCATGAAGAGCTGGGATATCATTGGCTGGCTGAGTCAGTCACATGATCTGAGACTGACTGAGCAGTGTTCTACTTACTGAAACCAGACTAAAGACAGGTAAAGTAGCTGGTGTCTGACAGTCTTATTGCAAAGGAGTTTATACAAAATACAAAATTTAGGCACTGTGTCTATCCAGTGCAGTTACATTTTTTTCCCAGCATTGATGTAAACCATAGACAATAAACAAAAGGCATGACACGATGGCTCCCCAAAGGGGATGCCAAAGCATCTGGATTGCCACCTGGTCATTAGCTGCAATATAGGTCATAAATCCTGCCTCCTCCATGTTAGCGTATGGGACATGGACCAAACTCAAGGTCAAGGTTAACATCGAATACATTTTCAAGTCAAAGAGGATTTCTGTCGTTTTAGAGGTTGCTGCTTTGAATATGGTATGAAACATCATGATTGACAGCTGAATCTGACTCGACATTGGCTGTTCAGGACCTCGATACCATGGCTCCATCCCCCATTGCTACACTGCACAGAATCTGACTCCGAATACAAAAGATGGCAATACAATACAACTAGGGGGGTGGATGTGGCTGAGGGCGTAGAGCAGTTGTCCTCCTACCAGCAGGTTAGCAGCTGCATGCTGAACCCCCCAAAATATGGCCCCTCATAGATGTTGAATGCACTTGTAATGCAATTGTAAGTCACTTTGAATAAAAGTGTCAGCTAAATAACATGTAATGTAATGTAACTATACATACAGTGAAATATTACAAACTTTTATAAATGCATAGAGAGTTCAACTTTACAGCGACATGAATATGGATAAAACCTTATGAAAGCTTAATGTCTTTTACTTTGAGTTTTCAGTCAAGTAGACTGTGATGAAATGTTACTAGATACTATTAGATACCATTAGAGTCTTTCCCTGTCAGGTGTCTTTGATATCCAGAATCACAGGTTGCTCTTGGACCAGATCAAACTCACAAGAATTGATTTGAACTTCGACATAATTAGTGACTTGGCTCAGCTCTCTGCAGAGAAGTGTAAGCAGCATGAGTGTGTTCATCCGTTGTTAACCAGACTCATTGAAGTGTACTTCATTAAGCTCGTCTTCCTTCTGCATATTAAAAAGCACCTAAGTCTGGGGAGTGTATCTGAAAACCACTTTCCAATGCTGTTGCATTAATTACTTAATGAGGAGCCCAAAACTGAAAGACGTGAGCTCATCTGAAGTAAGGGAAGAGGCAGAGGCAAACAGAGGAGAGCGAGAGCGAGTTGAGGGTGAAAAAGGAGGCAAAGGAGGGAGGGAAGGAGAAGTGATGGAGAAAAATTTAGGTTTGTCTCTTGTTACAGTCACTGTTAGAACTATACTGCAATGCACTTCTCAACTATTATGTCAAATATAAATCCACATTTCATAAAGTTTGACAGCAACTATGCCGCAGTGGAAGTAGAAGCTCCACCTGTTCTCTTCCGACGACGGCAGGAGAAAGTTCAGCACTGAGCTGAGTAAACTAACTTGCAGGAAGTTTGCAACAGATCCCCTTGTAGGTCAACTCTAAGTCGGCAGCACTGAACACTGTCAAATGTGCAGATTGCGTTGACTATAATAAGGTACAGAGTTTCAACACACTCTGCATCTGGGTCTGGCACTGTGTTCAGTGTTCGCTGGCTCTGAAGGTGAGCTCAGACAGAACACGTCGCAAATTTTAGACACAGCGTGACGGTGCACAAAGTCAGAGTGGAGACAAAGATGTGTGCGAATAGAGGTGGATTCACTATTGATGCACAATGAGGTGGAAAATGCACCTGCACCCGGTGAAAATGTTTCAGATTGACTAAATAATTAGCTCTTTTTACTGCAGGAAAATGATTAATAATACACCTGGTGCTTGTTCTCTTAAAACTATTATTACAACATGGCAATGAAGTTTAAAATAACAACAGGATTAGTATATCCTCAAAAACTTGAACTTCATCATTAATTTAATGCGCCACCTGGCAAGTACACAGAGGAACCAGATTTTACCCAATATTTGACATCCCTGTCATATTTGTGACAGCTCAACACTCATTCTCAGTCAGCACCGCCAGATGCCAAAAAAAATTAGAATCATACAAAGATGTCAGAGTGATTGAATTTCAAAGGAAACTGCTGCACATTCAAAATCCCACAGAGGTGCTGTGGAGGGAATACCTTCCAGGAAAATAGTTTTTGTACCATAAACAACACCGAACAAAACCTGAGGGTAACCAAACAAAGGTTTGTAAGACAGCCACGGTTAGTGAAGTTTCCTGTGCTACGTTTCTGACATGTTAGGTGTACGATGAATAATCAGGCTGGTTCCAGATCAGCTCCTGTATTACCACACAATGCTGTTTGACACTCCTGTATTAATGAAGTATTCAGGTAGAATTATTGACACCAGGAAGGAGTTTTAGAAATAATTATCATACACCGGCATTACTAAAACTTTTAAAAACTGATTTAGGAGGAAGGAGACACAAAGAAGAAGAGAAAGTGGATATTGAGCAGGTTGTGGAGAGCTTCATGACACACACAACTCCCAGAATGCTCTTTGGATAGGTCACTGCTTAGTGGTTAATGTAGTGTGTCTGAGTTAACAATGTATATTGTTGATATGGTACATCTGTGCCTGCCTTGGTGATGCTTTATTCTCTCATAGACTAAACAATAAAGAAAATTTTATTTATTTATTAATTATACATTTAAGTGCAATTCTGTGCTTTTGTTTCCGATTAAATCCAACGATACTGCAGAATATATTCAAGCTGTGTTCCTGTCTTATTTTGCAAGTTCTAATATTTCCTGTCAGTTCAGTTCCTCATCGATTCCATTGTTGTTCTTCGTTATGCTGTTCTCATGTGTCTCCTGTTGTTTCCCTGCCTCGGACTGATCATGTTCTACACATCAATACTATATATAAAGTATTCAAATGCCATACTTTAAAAACATTTTGCTGCTAATACGTTATGTTCTTTTACTGAATTAGTATTTATAAGTATTTTTACATCAGTGTTCTGATACTTTTATGTAACATTCATGTGTTAAGTAAGTGATCTGAGCACTTCTTCCACTACTGCTGGCTTTCCAGTCAAATTCATGTCCTTCTGCTATCCTTGCATCATTATCAAGCATTAGTTATATTGAATGAAAGGTCTACTCACAAAATGATAATTCAGTAACAAACCTCTTTTCTCTGATGTGCTCATGCACCTAAAGACTCAAACCTTTTCATGAGGAAGTCATTTGAGCTTATAATAATTTAAGGATCCCTGCGGCCGATCCATACGTCAGCCATTAGTCAGTCAATTTTATGTCCTGGTACCCACAATCCCTCACTTCGAGTGTGCAGTTCGCACAGTAATGGTGATGAGCAGTAGTGTTGAGTGTGGAGAACGTGTGTGTGTGTTAGTGTGAGATGGGTGTGGCATGTTTGGACATGGGCGTGGTTTCACCCAGCAGGTCTCTGGAACACCTACAGCTCATCTCCACTAACAATCAGCAGTATAAGATTCCTGGTCATCGCTCCTCTCATTGTTAGAGTATACAGGCTGACTACGCAGTAGTAACGTCAGTATTTGCTTAGTTTTGGTCCTGTACTTATTCTCCACGTCTCAGCCTGCTCCAGGGTCCTACCTTCCTGATTCCTGCCTGGAAGTCATCTGTAACCATCCCGTCAGGATCAGTAACCAACACCCTGTTCTCCGCCACTACCGGTCGATCACTGAGTGCCCACTGGGCTTCACACACCACTACTTTGTAACCTGCCACACCGGACACAACATCTACACTAGAGACACTCTGCGACCTTACCTGTAAAATACTACTACTCACATTAAAGGCTGTTATTTTACTCTGAGCTCTTGTCTGAGTTTTGCTTTCAGGCCGACCCATCGTCGACGGCTTTAAACTAAAACATGTGATCTCCGCAGCAGCATATGTAACGTGCGGCCTCTACCTGCTGCACCACCCCTCACCTGAACTCCCCTGTTGTGATTTTTATGTTATGAACGCATCTGAGTGGAGAAGCTCCAGCTGCGTTGTGCCTGTATGAAAGGCAAACCCATTCATTAAAGCTACATTTTGTTAATGTTGTTACTGTGATTAATCAAATCATATTAATGCTGACTGAATTTCTGCATCATATGATACTGCCTCTGGCAAGAGTCTGACCATCAGACGGCTGCTGTAATCACAAGTGACAGACTGGATACATAGAGTGGTTTATACTGTAAGAGTGTAGACAAAGAGGTGGCAGTTCACATTATTCAATCAGTGCTGATCATAAATTTAATTTGCTTGATTTTTCCAATATCTCACATGCTTTTGGTACAAAATAATATTTTATGTCAACCTCCAATAACTGATGTTAGTCCGAAAATGTTTTATCAACCCACAAAATGTATCATTATCAATCAATCAATCAGTCAATCAATCAATCAATCAAATGTATTTATACAGCACGGTATCACAACAAACAGTTGTCTCAGGGTGCTGCACAAAAGTCCAAGATCTTAAAAAAGAAAAAATCCAACTTGTTCCACACCGAGCAAGCTTGAGCAACAGCGGGGAGGAAAAACTCCCAGGTGGAAGAAACCTCCAGCAGAACCAGGCTCGGTGTGGACGGCCTCTGCCAGGACCAGGTGGGGTCAGTAGAGAAAAAAAAATAGGGGAACAAAAGGAAATAAAGGGGGGGGTGGAGTCACAGTCTCAGGTCATGGGCTTGAATCCAGCCCGGGAATCTCCACGTGGACGTTGGCATGGTCTTCCAAGGGTGCGTTGGTCCCTCCTCATGGTCCAACATGCACAGTAGCTGGACCCATGGCTCCAAAGGTGAGAGGTCCTCAGGTGAGAGTGCTGGTGGTTGCGTGACTGATTATGTGACATGCCTTGTACTGGGGGACCCCGGAAATGGGAGGGTGTAAAAATGAACACTGTGTTTGCATGAACTCTGTTTATATATATATATATATATATATACACACACATACATACACACACTCAAACACATTAAGCTTGGATTGCCCCAAATGAGCAGGACAAAGCGTGCCAGTGATTTACCTCAGCAGACAGCCTGCGACAGACACATTACAGAGCTCGATGATGCCAAAGTATTTGGTAACCAGGAGGATTATTCCAATGAGAATGAGAGTCATTTGCATTGCAAATTAAAACTGTATTTAGCGCGGAGTAACATGCCCTTCAAATAACTTCTGCCGCAGAGAAATCCCACTTCTCCTCCCTGTTAAAATAGTTGTAAGGAGGGAAGTGCTGCACATGAAAGAGCCGGCGCCTCCACACTGAACATCACCATCACGCTGAATTATCGTCGGCTCGGCCTCCTCTCTTACATATACAGCAGACTGTGTAATAATCATTTCACAGGCAGTTTTCTGAGGGAATTGAACATGTGATAAATTCATTAAAACCTCTGGTTTCCTCGAGCAGGTTGAATAGCTTAAAGAATCAATAAGCCCCCGTGTTGTGTGTTGAACAGTCTTGCAGACACACTTCGTTGCAGTTTGTCGGTGGGTGTTTTTTCTTTCTTTTTTTTTTAACACTGTCTGAGCTGTTAAATGTTGAAGATGATGGAGGACGAAGATAATATTGTAGTGAAAGTCAGAGGCAGTGATATGAGTTCATTCGAAGTTTACAGCTTAGAGTTTAACTGATCGTGTATGCCATCAGATCAGTGCTTAACTCCGAGTCTCTAAAGTGCTGTTTATATATTACAAATTTGCAACAACAAATATATTAGGCTGTCTTGATTTTTCCCAGTCAGTGCTTTATTTCTTATTATTTACTCTTCTTCATGTACACCATCTTCAACCGCTTAATATGGGAATGTCTGTGTGTGATCCGCAAAGCTGCAAAATATTCATATTAAATATAAATGAGTGATTGTTTATTTTTTTATAATACCCACTTGAGAAAACTTTAACTAATGGTGGGAACGATCAGGCATCACAGAACATATGGTTATGATTCAGTAAAGTTAAAACAGAAAAGTGAAAGTTATAACGAAAGCTGGTGATTTTCTGAAACCATAAGAAAAACAAAAACTTAGAATTGTCTATCCCTTAAAACTTACCAGCCTCTAAGCCAATTCCTTTATATCTTAGAAGTTTGTATTATCTTAACTGTATTTGTAAAAAGTGGTTATTTTCTTTTTTTCAGTCATGTTGAATTAATGATCTTTTTCAGTATTTGAAAGTGAATCAACTTTGTCCTGACATGCAGTATAGGAAGTGATGAAACGATGGCCACATGATTTTAGTAAATACATTTATTAAATTAAAAACGGGGGTTTGACAAGTAAGGAAAATAATCCAAATTCATGCTCATCAAAAATTTTTACAGTTTTACACTTTCTGCCATGTCAGTAATTTAGTAGTAATGCTAACATTGACACACTCCCTCCTCTTGAATGTCTAGTCGAGATTTTAGGTAACTGAGGACAAAACTTTTTTTGTTCCCCCCCAAAGATCATTAACTGTTACATTTAGGGCATTATGGCCAAAAACTATAGCTATATAAAAAATATTTGTCTCTGTGGATATCGATTATTATTTCTTTCAGGTTTAAAGAGAGATCAGTTATGTGTGATACCTCCTCAGTGTGCTTGCACAATGCAAAAACATTATATCAATATATGTTGGATTATTGGCTATTCTTGATTATATTATATAGAAATAATTACTACTACTGTTACATATAAAAACAAACTAATTGAAACTGGTTCAAATAAAAAAGTCATTGTGCTTTTCATCCAGACAAACTGCAGCTTCATCTTGCCGTTTCCTAATGATGCTAATGACGCTTTGACATATTCCAGCGATTATGTATATATTTCTATGCTCTCTAGAAACAATTCTTATAAACTATTGATTTGGTACCCAAATGCTGCATCTACACTAAACAGGGCTCCAGTTTAGAGAACTGCTGAAACCTACTGTATCACACAGCTAAGAAAGACCATTCTATAATCTATAAATATACACCTTAAATATTCTATGCCCTTTATTCTAAGCCGTAGCAAACATATTATCACCTCATTTAGGGAAATAATTCAGAACAATTGAAACATTCACATCGGCAGTGTCTTTTTTCTCCTCTCTGGTTTACTGTTTGTGCGCTCCACCCATTCAGCTCCTTCTGTTATCAGTGACAGCTCCTTATCTGGCTAATGAAGCATACATAACACCCTGATGCAATTTTTACATAAGGTTCACGGTAACAAATCAGTATGCCAGTTATGTTCAGTCTTCCACTGAACAAGATATCTTTCATTCATTATTGATGTTTTGTGAGAGGAGCTTTCCCCTGAAGGCACACTAGGATTCCCATAGCCCGGGCCGGCATCAAAGGCTGCTCTATAATCTCTTCTTCTCTTTTTCGCACCCCTCCACTCCTTGACTCTTCGCATTTCATGGTCCATCTTGCTCATTTACTGCTTCCCCTCACCGTATGTGTTTAATTATGATATCACTTGTAGTAGATAATATGATAGCGGGATAAGTGCCATAGCTGCCTTTTCTGATATCCCTATTGATGGGATAATCTAATGTATAAGAGCATTGATTGTGTGTGGATGATTTGCGCTGTATGGCTGTTGTTTTATCTCTGGTGAAGCAAGGCAACGTTGCCGCCAGTGTTTGGAGTTTGACTTAACAGACTTGTGCACAGTCTCAGGTATACTTCTGCACCAATGTGCTGCTTTAGCCAAACAGGGATGTCAGATTATTTATGAACTGTGTCTGAGGACATGGAGCACCTCCTTTGAATGTAGCTGAGGTTCAAGATCATTTCAATGAATAAGAACTCCTCTGATTCCAACTAATGTTTGCCTTCAACATTTACAAATAACTACATTTAAAATTATTTCATTTTTATATGTATCACATTCTGGGAGAGGGCAGTTACACTGTTGTCTTCAGTTAATGATATATAAACAGGATTACATGGTAATTAGTCTTAAATTGAGTATTCAATTTGCAGGCTTTGCATTTAAGCCTTATGGGAAAATTGTCACTCACAGCGTCCTAACATAAAAAAGTCATTTAAGTCACTGCCAGTTTTATGTCTGCGATCGTGAATCACCGATGGATGTTGATTCACTCTGGCAGAGCACAGCGACACACAAATCCCAGTCTTGCAAATCGGTGGTCAGCTATGGAACTGCAATGATAGATGCTAAAGGTAGCACACGAGTGCTGCTGGCTAGCTTTTATGGACACTATCATTACCTTCTTCTTGTACCTACTTCTTCCTGTGTTTATCCCTCCTGCCCGATGTGAAGTCAGAACTTTCTTGTGTGGTTGTGAGGTGAATATGACATAATAGTCATGTGACTGAAAACAAGTTTTATGTTCAAGTCAATGTAGCTTTATTGACAGATATGACCATAATGTTAACAAACTAATAAACAAACAGACTAATGATCATATAATAATAGTTAACAACAACAATGGTAATTTTAATGATAATCTTAATTGAACAGGATATTAAAAAAAGAACATACACATGTGTGTGTTATTATGGTCATTGTAAAAACATGGCGGCCTCCGTAGAGAGGGTCCCCTCCATGTAGATATAAAGTATTTAAATATAAAGGGCCTTTTCTGGGGTGAAGAAAAATAAAATTCATACAATTTAGAGGAAACCAACAAGTGAAAACATCATGAGGATTATTCTACATTAAATTTCTGCCAGTAGATCCCTTTCACCTAAATCTTACACACTGGACCTTTAAATATGACTTGTGTATGTGCTTGCTATAAAATTTTGTAACTAAAGCTGCTTTCAGACCTTCACTGAACTGTGGCTCAGACTTTTTGCATAGTTTCTACAACCAGTCCCCCATGTCCACATGACTGATTGCCCCTGTCGGCTGTGCAGACAGTGTAAGAATGGTGCGTGATGGAAAAAAATGACTGCAATAAATGCAATCCCTTTACCATTAAAGGTTCAGTTTGTAGAATTTAATGACATCTAGTGGTGAAGTTGCATGTTGCAGCTGAATACCCCTCACCTCACCCTCCCCTTCCAAATATGAGAGAACCTGTGGTAGACTTCATTTTTATTAAAAACTCAACAGGTGTTTAGTTTGTCCAGTCTTGACGACTGTAAAAAGCTTGACAGCCTCCGTAGAGAGGACCCCTTCCCGACGCAGTATTTAAATTAAAAGTATTTAAATATAAAGGGGCCATTCTGAGGTAAAGAAAACAACAATTCCTGCAGTTTAGATGAAACACTGCTAGTATTATTTTATATAGTCAACAACTTATATTGTATATAAGTTGTTTTGATTATGAGCCTGTTTACCTACAAAGGGAGCAGGTTCTCTTCTTTACTGTTCCACCATGCAGCTCCTATCGGTCCCTGGCTTTAGAGAGGACCTGTTGATATTTTACATGACCGTAGATTCTCTTTCACATTTGGAAAAGCAGGGTGAGGCGAGGGGTATTTTAGCAGATGCCACTAAATCCTACACACTAAACCTTTAATTAATTTGAAAACCAACTTGCTAACGATCCAAATCCTGAGTCATGATCCACATTCTGAGTTATTGCACTACCAATTCACTGAGGTGCAGTTTCATTCAACTGTGCAATTCACATTTGTTGTTGTGCAATCAATCTGTCCCTGTATTTTTAATAATTCAATATTTTATGTGCAGTCCTATCCTCTTAACACTGTATTTATTGTTGCACTTTATAATTGCATTTCCTCATTATTATATTGTGTGTTAACGTATACATTTTGACTGATACGTCACTGTGGGACTGATAGAGGAATATAATTATCTTATCTTATCTAACTTGTTACTAGCCGACATCAATTAGTTTTATTTCAAGCTGTTGGTTTGCTTGGGCAGCTGCGGCTCAGGAAATGTAGCGGGTCGTCCACTAACCAAACGTTCTGTGGTTCAATCCCCAGCTTCTCCGCAAGATACTGAAACCCGAACTGCTGCTGTCAGCGTGTGAGTGATGTGTGATGGAGAAAGTGCAGCACATAAATGCACTGTAGGAATGTGTGTGCGAATGGATGAATGGCAAAACTGTAATGTAAAGAGCTTTGAGTGGTCATCAAGACTAGAAAAGTGCTATATAAATACAAACCATTTACCATTTGTGTTCTCTCAGAAGACTCCCGCTTCAATCATCTTTACCAGGAGAGATCACCAAACTCCTCCTTTCACCGAGCACTGACACCACTAGACTCATCTGGGCTGAAGAAGTAACTTTACAATTCTTGGCTCTCTGCTCAGGAATAAAAACACATGGACGAATCTGCCATCCAGGACTAACATGGTTCTGCCAACACTGCCGGGGTTTGGGGTTCAGCTCTCCAGAGCAAGGCACAGACATCTGCAGGCTTTCTGTCCGGGAGGAAGAGGAAATGTCTCTGACTCATTCCTCTATAAATAACTGCATGTATTCATCATTAAAGCCAATTGCAGTCAATCTATTTTTGACATAATATTTGGCTTCCTGACACCTCTGCACCTCCCCTTCATATTGAGATGTTAAGTACTCTGCAGTATTTATTAAGCAGCAAGTGAAGGCGCTCAGCACAGGCCGGCTGTTGCTGCCACACACACACACACACACAGCCTCAGTGCACATCCTTGGAGCTGACTCTTCAGCAACTACAGGGCAGAAACATAGACGTGACAGGAGGAGAGAATGTGTAAGGTCGGTTCCAAGTTCGTTCTCATCACATTTTACTGTAAAGATTAGTCTGTTATGTTGTCTACTGATAATTCATAAGGGATTCTTTGCCGAAACAAGTCGTTTAATCATTTAAAGTCAGAAATATATGAAATAGGCAACAGCATATATTAATAGGTGCCTTTCCTTTTCTATGCATGCATTTATCTGGCTTTTATATTTACTGAATGAATTGTTTTTTAAATTGAGACATTTTTAAAAGATAAAGTAATTCTTCCAAGAAAGGTGTGAATGGTCTGGGTTTCAATTTTATTGCATTAAACTAGAGAGTTTTAATAGCTGCATCCACATGTTAAAATGCGACTATTGTTGTGAAATTCTGGCACGATAACGTGGAAAACATCGAATTACCCTCCCTTCTCAGTGCTTTGAAGGTGTCTTTGATTTACTGTTCCCGTAGGCCTACATTGGATTTGGATCACTACTAAACCACCACTGTGTCATTTGAACCAGACAAAGAATAATGATAAACGGTTTTACAAAAAAAAATGTAGTTTTGGTTGCCTGACACATTGTTTGCTTATTCAGAGACTTTGTAACTGTTCAAGTGCTTTTGATTAATTTTGTTGTAAACGTCATCTAATTTATTTATTTATTATTTCAACGTTTGAATAAATCATTTCCTGTTCACGATGAACGTGTTTCTAATTCCTCTCTAAACCATACAGGTGCTTGAATGTGTCTGTCCAGTGATTTATGAAGCTGGGGAAGAAAAATATGAAACCCTGAAGGTTGGTGTAGTACCAGCCAAATCTTTTATCAACTCTTTCCCCAGACCAACAAGTGTCAAGTCCAAGTAACTGTGTGTAGAGTTTAAAACAAGTCATTATGCAACACCGTGTTATTTAAGTGTCACAACTGCAATGCTCTGTGTCTGAGCCGAATAGCTTTCCTGTTGCTGTCCAGTATTTCGAGCAGAATGTGTCTGATGTATCAGTCTTCCTGCTGGTCTGCACTGTGAAGCCTCTCCCTCCAGCCTGACCTCTGTTTGGCTGCTGTTTTATTGATCCCATGTCAGGAAAATGAAGATTTGATCCACTGCAATAAAAGTTGTCATAATAGCTTATATATTAATCTTTTTCCTTAGTCGTCAAATACTGACATACTAAATATTAAACTCACGGCGTCTCATAAATACACACACGGTAACCCATGGCTTATGTTTGCTTCTGCTAAGTCTACAGCAATGTTCGACAACTGCAGAGGTACTTCCAGGTCTCCGGTGGACATGTTGAAGCTCAAATCATCCAACATTGCTGCAGGTATTAACAACGGTTTGGCAGAACAACAGTGTATCAACCTGGTGATAAGAAAATGCTTATACATGAAGTCTAAAGGCCCCAGATTCATAATCCAAGTCTGACCAGAGTGTGGCCATCCCCTTAAAGTCAGTGAGCTCATGTATCAGCTGAAAATACGTTGAGTAAACTTACGTTTATTTCCAGCTGCAATGCACAGAGCAATTCATGAGCAACAGTGTGGTGACTTTAAACTTCACAAATAGCGTTTCATCTTACACTGACCAATGACTTGACCATGAAACTAACTTTAAAGGAGGCAGATACGATTGATGGAAGCGGAGGGGAGCCCAGTGCTGGACGACATCAGACGGAGCAGCGCGTCCGTCAATCTCAGTGTCCGGCTGACAGCACTGACAGCAGTGCGTCAGGAGACACACTCCGCATTGCAGAAAGATTTCATAACTGAGCTTTGACCAACTTTTACTTTCTCTGGCTGAGTAGAAATCTGATGTTTCACGTCCCTGATGATCAACAGAGACATTCAAACATGAGCTGTGGTTTTTTTCTTTAACTGAAACACCAGAGTCTCGTTCAGGACAATGATGTGGAGCGGCTGCAGAATTTAAACTACCTGTGCAGGGTAGTATGATATACATTCTGTTTACAGATAGGTTATAATTATATCAAATACATCAGTAATGATGTTTTATACGTCAGAAAATATTTGAACCGATGATCCACAAGCATTTTCCTAAGGTTAGTATGTGATTGAATTCATTGTTGCACATCGAAACAAATTTACACCAAACCATCTGAGCCTTGAACTGAATTATACAGCAAAAGTAGTCATAGATAAAAACAATTCAAAATTAAAATTACAATTATTGGAATAACCCAATAGTACTTTATTGATAATATCATAATATAATTTATTTTACTCTAATTGTTTTTATCACTTGCAAAGAATTGTTATAAATTTGAAATTCATAAACTACATTGTATTTCACATGATTTACTGTATTTATAGCCAAGGCTAAATAATACATGTATGGTGGACATATGATATATATTAATGTGTGCTGTAAATGTTTCAATACATGCTTATATTTATGTTGTGTATAGGACACACTACATGAATACCTGTTTTTACTGCACTACAATAGGAATTTCAGTTTTTTGCATATCCTATATATTTGCATTAAAATATATACTCAACTGATTTTAAAGTCTAGTGGAATGTATATAATGTGCGCAACACATTTTCAAAATATGTCTCTATATCATTTTATTTATCTCATCAACGTTCTTTTGTCTTTGTCCTCTGCACCTGTCTCCTGTGCTGATATAAAATCAGAATTGACCTCATTAAAATTTGTGAATCTTACTTGATATTATTTAACACACACATTTATTTAGGAGATTTAACATGTGAAACCAAAAATGTAAAATCTACAAAACAGGGCCACAATATTCAGCAGCAAATGCAGGACCGGATGATATTGTAATTAAGAGGTGCAACTTTCAACACAAATCTCTACTTGCAGCACCTCCTTGGAAACAGCGACTGAGAGGCAGTTCTGGAGCTTTCGATCGTATTAAATGGTCATCTGTGCTGACTTAAAAGTTGAGTCCACCTTTACCGACCAATGAGTGGTGACTGTTTTGTCATATTTGTAATTAATCAAATTACACACAACCAACTGACCCACGGAGAAGCCCAGCGACCCTTGGACGGGTGCGTGCTCTGCCCATAGAATATATTCACCGGTGTGACAATAGAGCAGTGATGAGCAGTGTCACCCTGGGTTGCCCTCTGATGTATGGCACGCCACACAAACCCAGCACCCCCAGGCTCTGTGGCAATGGGGGGGGGGGGGTTCACTGTCAGAGGAATTTAAATGGATGGAGACGGAGAGGACCACAATGTTCCACTGGTGCTGTGACACATCTCCTCTTATCCCTGAGAACATTTTGCCACCTGCTGACTGTTAGTGGTAATCACCTGACTGATCACAGCTCTCATGCCTAACATGCAGTGGTGAGAGTGTGTGGGGCTTTGACATGAATAAAGACATTTGAAAAATCTATGAGGACAAATGTGAGGACAAAATCCTACATGTACTGTTGAGTTTTAAAATCAGAAAAACCCTGGAAAACAGGCCCCACGCCTCTGTGTGGGTAATGTAAATCCTGAGAAAATGAAAATGTATATGGCAAAATTGAAAAGCTTTGATTTGGGCACAAGGCTCCACATGAAAGCAGTGGAGAAACACTTGAACCACTGATGGAATTAAGCACATTATTAATGTAGGCTTACTTCAGGCTATTGCATCTCTGAGGTTCAGTCTTTGATATCAGCCCAAGTCATTAATATTGCATAGTGTAGCTGAAGTCTTAATCAGCCCATCCACCACTGTAGCACTACTTTTTTCCCCATCCGGGACGAGGATGTCTCTTAGATACAAGTTGCAGACAAAATCAAACTGATCATTTAGGCACAAACTGCCATTGACTTTGAAATTCCCAATGACGACATGTCACTCTGCCACGGCTCCATTTTACCCCATGATGGCATTTTCACAGGGGACAACGCTGCAGCGCGCATACAAGTGGGTTAATCAAAAGATTCATAAGTCAATCAGAGAACATTAACATACTCGAGAGCGGCTTGGGTGCACAGAGTTCAGCGCGAGAAACATCAAAGGCTTTCAAGAGCAGGCATGAAAGGCATGGGAAATGAGCTGTGAGAGGAGAGAGGAGAGGAGCTGGCAGCGCCTGCAGGAGGAGAGGAGCCGCTCACTGGCTGTCAGGTACTGAGAGCTTCCAATGAAGCCCTCATACCCCCACACCCCTGCAGGAGGAGGAGGAAGAGGAGGAGGAGAACAAACAGTGTCTTGTTGTTTTAACAATTCTCTCTGTTTGGTTTATTGTTATTTCTTTCTTTTGGTTGTTCCCCAAAAAATAACAAAAGGGTTAAGGATGGGTGAAAGTGTGGCCTGTGATGCTGGATGTGAATAAATGTTATATTCTGCACAGGCTCCTTTCTTGAACATCAATTAAGAATCAACATGGAAACCTGCACCTGCAGAGATATGCAAGAGTGAATGCTGCAGTTTTTTAATGGCATGTTGATTGTGAGGATGAAGTGTGATGCATGCTGGATGATGTTTACACTTTGGACCGTTATGCACAAATGACTAATGTTCCACACGCAAGCCCTGCACACCACCCCCTCCTCTCCACCTGCTGAAGAAATGCACGCTGGTCAGCTGTGTTGTGCAACAGGTGCCATCACTGCCACTGCCATCACATCTATCTCTTTCCTCCTCTTCTTCATCATCATCCACACTGTCTCCTCCAGCGCAACATATTCGCTTGTGATGACGACACCCACATGATCAGCATTGCTTAATAACAATAATATTAAAGGTATACTGGGCTGTCCTTGGTCCAAAGCCGTGCCACTTCCACACGCACCAAAACAAACCCGCGACGCGCCTGGATGACAGCAGCTCGCTCTCATCCCCCCCTGACCCACTTCCACCTGCAGCCGAGTCTGGAGCTCCGCAGCATCACACCTCTGCTCTGGCCAAAGTCCCACAACTTTTCTTGACACCTCCACAGCACACACTCACACAAGAGCCAACAAACAGTCTCCGTCCGTGCGCCGCCGGAGCTGGATCCACAATTTGGCATCAGTCGGGACTTTTACTCACCCGCATCCCGCAGCTGCTCCTGCTGACATCTTCATTTCAAATCCTTTAGTTTACGCCCCTCGAACCTCAACTGCGGTACCTTTGCCCGAATACAGAGAGAGAGAGAGACAGAGAGAGAGAGGTTGGTGGAGAGCGCAGCAGTATTTCCTCCCGGGGTGAGGTGAGGTCCTTTTTGGCACCGGGTACCCGACCTGACCGCGCGCAGCCGCTGCTCTCAGAGGGAGCGCGCTGCTGCAACACGAGGTCTAACCCAGCAGCGTGGTGGGAGCGCTCGTTCAACTGACACTGTTAACCACACGACACCAGCATTTAGGTGGCGCCTACACACACACACACACACACACACACAGTTCATACTCACTCATACCGCTGGATGAAGAGGCAGCACCAGATCATCCCTCTGTGCTGAGCTGAATTCCTGTGCAACCTTTTCTCTTCTTTTTTCTCTTTCTGGAATAAAAAGGTGTCCCCTTGTTTGCATCAGGGGAAAGTGCATCGGGCTTCAGGATATAGGATGTCTGATATCCCTGCTGCCATGTAGAGGTAATAATGCAGAGGATAGGGACAGATTACCTATACGGTCAACCTTTTCTCTTCTTTTTCTCTTTCTGGAATAAAAAGGTTTGTCGCTTTGTCAAATGACCCCACAGATTTGAGAGATGAGTGTAGCCTCATTTCTCAGTCAATCAATCAATCAATCACATTTTATCTGTATAGGCCATATCCACAAATAACAATTTGCTTCATCCTCTGCCTTTAACCATCAAAATAAAGAGTGAGGGAAACAAAAAAACTCTTTAAACACAGAAAAATCATCATTGCGACCTCACGAAGAACCACATGTGATGTACAGAAGTGCAATAGCCACGTGCAGAGCACATCAACAAAATAAAAACATTTACAAGACTCATGAGAAAAGACAATGTCTAACATAAATATAGAGGTGAATCAATGTTTAAATTATTTGAGTCTAACAGAGAGGATGGGCAGCAATGATAGTAGTAATGATAGAGTTACTAGTGTATTTGAGTAGACATATTGTATATCTATCTATCTAATAATCTATGTTGGTTTCACAACATCAGATGAATCATCTTTCCTTCTTTTTATTCCTATCGTGCGAGAGCAGCAGCACTAACCTTGAGATCCAGTTCCAAACTTTGACCACAATAGCTTCTAACTAGAAAACTGCTTTTTCTTTGACACCAGTTGGACAACAGGAGCAACACGTGTTGCAACATCTCCAGAATCTATTTCTATATAAGCACGATGAGGAGTTTTTGATCTTTGGCATCACCGGTCGAGGCACATTGAGTCTGGTTCTGTTCAAGGTTTCTTAATGAGGGAGTTTTTACTCTCCATAGTCACTAGTGCACAAGTGTTTGCTAATTGTGGGAACTGTTGGTTTTTTCTATAATATGACCTGACCTTATATGTAAGGTACTCAGAGAATGTATATTATGATTAAACAGAAAATTGAATTCCCCTCTCCACAGTCTGTGGCTCTCCGCGACAAGCCCCATTAATGGATCACAAGTTTCTAGTTTCATGTTTTTTAAAAGAGGCTCGGTTAGTTTGTGAACCAGGTGTTTTAGTTATTATTTAGTTATTACTCACAACAGGAAGAAATATTCCATTTGCTGGGGGACTATTTTTAACAGCGAATGAATCCACATTCTGTGCAGTAAAATGTAGAAACATCCCCCTAAGCTGTACTGTGGTTCACTGATGTGTTTTTAACATCAGCGGCTCAGAGGAATAAGACACCTACTGTACATCAGGCTTCAGGATATAGGATGTCTGATAGCCCTGCCGCCATGTAGAGGTAATATTTCAGGAGATGCAGAAGATAGGGACAGATTACCGATACGGTCACTGGGAGGACTCGCTGCATACATTTATCATTACTTGTGGTCTTTTCACAACATGTGCTGACAAGAGGAGAGGAGCAGAATATTGTCATCATATTTATGCAGTGACCCAGTTACTGAAACATCACAGAGTCTGGTTTCAGCACCAACAGAATGTTTTTCTCTTTACTCACCTGAAGTAAATGTGGGACATGTATATGAAATGCCAGCATTTGCATTTTTGAATAGCTGCGATCAGAGACACAAAATTCTGCCTCACCCCCTCCAACATTAGCATGTGACAACAATGAGCCAAAAAAAGGTGAGGTTAGACAGTGCTGCAGAGCCGGGGGGGGGGGATGAGGGCGGCACCTCTGATCCAATGATCCAATCCAAAAATATTGACAAGCGCAGCTTTAAGTAATCCACTCAAAGCTGCGCCTGACGTTGTCGGCTGATTAACAATAAAAGCTCCCAGCCTCCATATTGCTGTCATTACCTGGATATCTGTGGAGCTCCACTCTACTCCGCCTACTTTACCTGCCCACTTACTCACTAAATGTTCCATCAACGGTATTTACTGCGGACTGGCTAGAGTGCTCAGTCAATAGAGTAACGATATAAAATAGTTTTAACATCAGGCCTTATAAAATCAGCAGCTTATTCAACATGAGCAGATAGATAGATAGATAGATAGATTACTTTATTGATCCCTGCAAGGAAATAAAAACATTGATATAGATACAGATGGCTGACAGTCACGTACATAGTGATTGTGGTTCCGTTATTTGGCTTTAGCAGTTGTGTCAGTCTTTTCTATGAGTATGAATGGTGTGTGATAGAAAAAGCACTGAGTATAGAGGTGCTGTGTGAATGTGTATGTGAACGGGTGAATGCGATTTGAACTGTAAAGGTCTTAAAGTGTTCAATAACAGAGAAAGACATATAGTTGTGTGCTTTGCCTGCACTGGGCCTCACGCTGTTACTCTCCACTCTCCACACAGAGCATCTCAAACATTGTACTATTTGTCATTGACTTTGTAATGTACTCAACAGCCCCCCCCCGCCCCCTCTCTCCAGCCCATTCAGTGGCAAAAGATGATGTTGTTATCAGCACTAAGGGCTGAGTGTGCATTCCTCTTCCTGAAGATATTATCTGTGCAGACCTCTGCAGACAGCCAGAGAAAGGAGAGAGTGATGGCGGCAGAGCGGTGGGAAACTCCTCTTTTTGACACCATATCAACCCGACGCTCCTTATCTCATCCCGTTTGCTGCTGAGCCAGACGATTACCAGAGTGGCTTTATTCACATAACCCCGACACTCAATTAGTCTCCCACACCCACTCGCTCTGTTAGCGCTCAGTGCCGGGGATCCACAGCAGCAGAGACAAGAGCGAGAGATTGCAGATGAGTTGACCCACATCAACAGATCGAAGCTCGCCGTGTTTTAAGGAAAATCCACCCCAGACCTTGTGTCTTAGACAAGGATTTTTCTGTGCAGTGTGAAGAGAAAGAAAATGTAGTCTTATAGTGCATTAATGTTTCGTGCTTTTGTTATGGATGAGCAAATGGAGACAGTTTTTTTTATTTGGTACAACACAATTTTAAGTGTGCTGCACTTTTTTTTTTTTATCAGGATAAACATATGCCATAACTAAACCTTCAGTTTTGCATCATTGCCATAGACAAGCAAGGATTTGTCAAGTGACAGGTGTGATCAGAGCTCAAGGTGCAACCACAGGGAAACAGACTAAATGAGAAAAGGCAAAAACCTCAGGGGTTTCTATATTTGATTTAACAGAGGCAAATATCCGTGCTGAAGTATAACTTGTAGTTCATCATCAGTTGTTGTAAATGTAAAAAAATGCTACTTGAGAGCACAATGGCTATAAATAAGTAGCTTTTATGTGGGGGTGTTGTTGTTGTTCATCTTAAACTGTATCCAGAATCCATCACTATCTACAAACGAATGTCCTCGTTTAAACTTATTCTACGACGGTCCCATCAATGTGTATGTGTGTTGGCGAGACACGTTCTCCGGCTCCCTTCAACCTGATTCAACCTTGAGTCATGACCAGGTACTGGTCTCTGAGTCAGTACATTATAATCATCTTTGTTCATGTTTTATCACTGCACAGTGAAATAATACAAGCAGCAGAGAAACAGTGTGACAGCAGTGTGCTTCAGGACATCGACAGAGGTTAATGGATGTGTTTCAAACAGGGGCTGCAGCCTTCGTCGGCTGCATGACTAGATTGTCCCGATTCAGGAGCTCCTCCAAATGGGGCCCACAAATGTGTCCTTCCACCACCGAGCAACAGAAGGCGAAAACGTCAGAATAAGTTATTTATAAATGTAAGTACTCAACCGCTAGTTGCAAGTACACTTGTCAAAAAAAATCTTTTCAAGATTTTTAATCAATTGTCCGTTGCTTTGTTGCAAGGCTGTAACGCAATGGGAAAACCAGACAGTGTTTAATGGCTGTTGGAGGATGCAGCTGATGTCTCTGAATCGAGACACAGCTAATGGCAGTAAAATGTTTGATACAATTCAAGTTAATGAGAACTCTGGGAACGACTGCTGTTAGCGCGCTAATCACATTAGCTCCTACAGGTTATGTTTTCAAATCTAACAATGCTGCTGTATTTCCTGTCCCAGTCTGACTTCACTATGCAGTAAATTCCACCAAACAAGGAGGGCTCCCCCTACTGGTAGATGTGTGTCTCGATCGCCAGTATGACTGCTTTCAAAAGGTCTCTTCTTTAAGAGGTCACACTATAGAGGTTCACTATCACCTCTCACATCATACAAAGAGGCACATTCTGTTGATAATCTTTAAAATTTTAAGTTTCAAATAATCTATCTAATGATCTATTTCCTTTCACAGATTCATTCCAGTCATCAAAAGAACATTATACATTTAAATCTTTATTATAATAAAGATTTCTCTTTTAAAATGAATAGTTCAAACTGTCAATACTGTCATTTAAATGATTTTCTTGTGAACTGTATGCATGCCCACCATTCTTAAATATAGTTGTCAATGAGCAGTTGTATTTATTGTGATTGATGTTGCCGTATTTTGCAATCTCAGAAGTTCCTGCTGATATGAAGCAATCATAACCTCTAAAAACCTAATTACATCTGCCACAGAAAGCCTCAGTTCAGCCTCCTCTGATAAAGAATTAAGATCTCAGTCTTCGCGGCAGGTCATTGCCAATCTCAGGCTCCATTCAGCTTGTACTGTGAGAAATGTCCTCACGCAGTTCTTTCTCCGGGGCGTACAGAGACTCTGCTGTTGTTAATGTGAAGCGTTTGACAGGAAATCTTGTCCTTTGTCCATCTATTGACTCATGCCCAAAGTGGAGAAGACAACTCTGATGTGTTTACCAAGAAAAATGTTCCTTCCCTCGCTGCTGCGCTCCTCCAATCACCAATGTAATTACACACAGTCTATTTGCAGGGGAGGACTTTCCACTGGTCTGCTTTTGATCCCCCCCCCCGGGACACCCCTCCTTGTTACATTTACTCTGACCTGTCACCGTCGACTTGTCTGTTTTAAATTCCTCACACCAAATTCTTTCTTCGCACAGGATTGGATTTTTTTTAAAGAATGTGAAGTCAGCAGGCAAGGTGTAATGCCTGTCATATTTCAGTGTGATGGGCATCGATGGCACACTGTACGCCTCTCCGAGAAATTTTGATTATTGCAGTCAGCTCACCTCCCGCAGGCACAGCAGTGCTGATGGGAACGGAGGAGTTGCTTTGCTTTAACACCTCCATCTTCATGTGCATTAATGTTTCACACACTGGTTGCATGTTGGGTTTATATTAGATATTTGTACATGCAGACACAACCAGGTTCAATTTGGACAATCATTCTGGACCACTCTAGGTGACTTCTGAAATTGAGTTGACCTCAAGTTGCCTTGAATTTTTGAGTTTTCCTTCCCTTTTCATTTTTACAGTGTGTTATATTTCGTTTCTACTGATAGATCCCCCTAAATACTACTGGACCTTTGAGAGTGAGTAAATATACAGACTGAATTATTTCAGATCAGAGATACAGCCCTGAGTAGTGAGAACATGTCTCTTCGAAGTTCAAGAATGAATGAACCATACGATTCTGTACATGTCCAATAGTCTCTCTCCTCTTCGATCTATTTGAGTCCGAACATAGCGAGTAAAAGCAGCAGGATGTTCACCAGCGAACACCTAAGTTTTTCTGTGTGTGTTGTGTTTTTACCAGAGCTCTCTGGTGGAAAACAGCTGTGTACTGACCATCTACAGATGAAATTGAAATTGATTGAACAAGCGTATTATCCAAAATGAGTGTCCTTTAAAGAGTCCACATAATGGCTCAACTCACCTTGTTGTACCACTGCTGTTTTCATCATTGCAGTACATAACGCAGATTACATCATGTCCAATTTGCAGTGAAAGGGACCACTCGACCCATGGTAGCACAGTGGCCAGTGTACGCACTTGTATAACCAGTATTGAAATGAACATAAAACAGATGGAGCCCACCGTCTTCCTTTTGTATCCGCTCTGAATGTTGCTCCAGGACCGGATGTGTCTTTATTATTGAGACGGTACAGAGGGACTTGGATGCCATTAACATGTTTACCTCACGCACACTTCCCACAGATCGATGGCCGCTTTGTCCCGCTGCTCAGAGGGCTCTTACTCGCAATTGATTAACGGAGGGAGAGGAGCTGCAGGCCTGTGACGCCGGGCAAGAATAATTATTGAGCTGATGCGAGAGGATAAACCGTGGCTCGTCCCGGCTCACTGGACATCTGTGGGGACGAGGACGGTGCTGATGATGAGCTGGGTCTCGCTCACACTGAACCATGCAACTGACAGGTCCTGAGGGACTTTCATTACTTTCATTTCAAATTCTGTTGTTCAAAGGACTCGTCAAACATCTGGTCACATTAGCACAGTGCTGTATGATCGCTGATAAAGAGCTGGACATCACAATGCATGTTGGTGGGCATCCCACAGCAGCTTAGGTTAACTGGAGGCTCTAAGTTGCCCATAGGTTAGAGTGCTGTGTATTGCGTCCCCTACTCCTCATCCAATCACAGCTAGGGTTGGCTCCATCCCCCCTTTAACCCACTGTCATGATTCTGCCCTCTGGTGAACTTTTGTGACCTATTGAATTTCTGTTGCATGGACTTATACATTATTTACCTTGTTTACCTGTGTGTTTGGACTTGTGGTCTGTGTTTGTTTGTTTCCTGTTTTATTTTGAAACTTCTCTTCTTGCATCTCTGGCTTTATCTCCTGCCCTTTGTCCTGTTTCCAGCCCTAGTGAGCGTCTGCAACTGTCCTAATGTGTTTCACCTTTGTTCAGCCCCTCGCTGTGTCTCGATTGAGTGTTTCCGAGAACGGTGAGGATGCGGTCTACGCAGCCTACGTCAGCTGCATCCTTTGTTGGCTGTGTCGTGCACATCCTCAGTGCGTCCTGCCTTTGAAACAGGGATACAACAGAGCTACAGATTTGAAAGTTCTTCAGGTAATTAAAAACATTGAAATGCAATTTTTAACATGCCCTGAGTTGAAGCTGAATACCTACTTTTAAAATCTATTATTCTGATGTTTTCTCCTTGCTTGCTGCCGCTATTACCTATTTGAAAAACAGTTTGTACCCGAAGCACCATGAATCCTGGGATATGCTGGAGCCTCTGTGGAAGGACACATTTGTCAGCCGCATTTGAAGAAGCCTTTGAAATGGGACTGTCTAGTCACGCTGCTGACACAATCAGTCTTCAAATGCAGACTCCGTTGAGACACAGCCATGGTCTCCACCCGTCCTTGTGTTTCACCTGTGTTCAGTTCTTCCTGCTTTGTCAGGTTGCCTGTTTACACATAGATTTTCCTTGAGTCGGACTTTCGTTTTCATGTGTGTATTTAACCCGTGTTGATAGAGACATAAGCCTCATTTGTGTCATTTTCTTCTCATTAAATTCACGTTCATCAGCCAAAGCTTTGTGCCTGCGTCTGGGTCTTCTTAGCAAATGGATGATAACGATGATTATATGGTCTAGAAAACCAAGATCCAGCATCATTGTAAACCCTAAAAACTCATCTCAGACTAATTAAATGTGTCATTCCCATGTCTGCTGTTCTCTCACTCAGCTCCTGCTCGTTCTTGATCACATCAGATATGAGGGGAGGGAGAAATTTGTGGTTGTGATGGATGGTGCCATGGTTTCATCAAAGTCTGGCTGGTGTAATTTGATCTTCCAGATTCCCTGGATGAGAGTGTGTTTGAGTATGTGTGTGTATGTGTGTATGTGTGTGTGGGGGGGGTTCAGCTGGCCCAGGGCACAGAGAACACTGCTCAGATGTATCAGCTGATGTATCATCACAGGAACAGAAGAACTTATCACTAAAAGATGAAAACACTGACAGTGGAGTCTCATCCGAACACCCTGAATCCATCATTCAGTCTCAGCGTCAGACGCCACATGAGCTCATCCGTCTTCTTCACTCCTGAGCACCTTCTGGATTCTCCTGAGCTCCTCGCACGCTCCAGCACAGAGCCGGTGCCTTTGTCAAACGATATTGTTGGAGCTTTTTGCTGAGGACGACACTTCTCATTTCAGATGGATGGCGGCGCGTGTTCGCCCTGTGCTGTATGATTTCTTATCTCTGTCAGCAGGCAGTGCAGTAAACTCACCAGGCTTCGGAGGACTATCTATTAGAGTTTGCAGCATGGCTCAGGGGACTATTGAAGGGGTCAATCTGAGGGCAGCGCAGGAAACAATAACACGGAGCAGATAATGACACGATACAATACAGTCGCCTGAAAATGGTTGCTTTTATCATCAAGGATATCATATGTTGGGGGAGTGCTGTGACAGCCATATGAAAAACAAGCACCCCCCCTAGTGGAGGAACAGGTGTGGCTGGATGATTAAAAAGGATCATGTTCCTGTTGAGCATGACAGAGGTCGAGAAGGGCAACTGCATATATTTGTATGCATATATTCAGATCTCTTCCTTAAGTGAATGTTACAGTGTAAAAAAAATCAATTTCCAATAAAGGTCCTGCATCAAAAGTTTACTCAAGTAAAAATACAGAAATCTTACTGGCAAAATATAGTAAAAGTATTAATTATGCACGATGACCCCTTTTGCTACGTCTGTTACTGCTTTTAATCCCTTCTTGAAATTTAATTTCACCTAATTGTTGTTTTCTTTGTGAAGTACGGTTCTACACGATATATGATTTAAAAAATATATATATTATGGCATATTATTATAATAATAATTATTATTATTATATACTGTTGGCTATATAGTTTTGCACAGTGTATTAATCAATAATTTGGTCATGAATAAAAAGTTACAAAGAGCTAACAAAAACAAAAAAGAAAAGCTAATCAGTTGACAAAGGGGAATAAAATAAAGAACACACAAAAGAATAAAAACATTAGCCTACATGTAAAACACTCAGAAAAGCTTCCAAACAATAATTCAGGAAATATTTATGATGTTATTTAATTTTACTACAATTCTGTTAGTTTTGAAGAAAAGCCCAAGAATAATGGTGCTGGTAAAGTTGAAAAACTAAAATATCTGACTCATATAAACTATGAAAAAATATTTAAAATCCAAATATAACAAAAGTCAGGGCACCCTTCCTTTTTTAAAATTCTTATTTTTGATGACAGATAAATTCCTTCTGGGCAGAGATGGTTCAGATCTGTGGAAAGATGGTCTGCCAGCCATCACTGATGGTTATTTCAGCTGCTCTTTGCTGGAGGGGTTTTGTTGCTCTACTTTTTATTTTAACACTCCAAAGGTGATTGTAAGGGAACATTCTTAGCCCAGGTCACAAGCTTCAATATTTTTCTTCTTAAAGTCTGTGTTTGCATTAGTGCAATGTTGGAGACGTCCTCCCTTAAAAAGCCATTATCTGGATTTAGACGTGTATCCATGTGGTGCCATTTTTTAAATTGTCGCCCACACACCTTTTCACTCGTGCAGCCCCATCACATCACACCCCCACCTCCATGTTTCACATACTGCCCTATATGGTCACTGTGTTAGTCCTGGCCTGGTCTACACCAAACATGCTGGACTCCATCTGATCCAAACTATTTTATTTTTGTTTTATTCGACCAAAGAATGTGCTGCCAACATTCATCAGGCCTCATTTCATGTTCTTTGGCAGAGTTTGGTCCTGCAGTTTTTGTGCTGCTTTATGAGTAATGTTTTTCTTCATGGACTCAAATAATAGTTTGACTTCATGCAATGTCTGATCAGTCAGTGAGACACCAGTTTCCACAGACATCCCTCAGCTCCATGAAGTGTTCGGGCAGTTTCCTACCACGTGGAGCCATGTTGCACTAGACATAACCAGGACAGATCCAGAAACTTGTGGTCACTTAGAGGTTACTTTATGCTCACTCTAGTTGCTTTGAGTTTGTACTTTAGGGCCCGTATTTTTTTATCTAGTGTCTCTCTGTTTTTAACTATACATAAGATCAGAAGCTCTCCCTCATGTCTATACACAAGAACCTTGAATGAGGTGGAGCAGATGTTTAGCAACGGAATGTGCAGCTGACAAATTTGCAGAAATGATGTGATGAATAACTCAGGCTCTGACAAATTGTGATATGGACTATTATCCTGCAGGAAGTACTGTGACCATAAAGAAAAGGTCTGCAACAATACTCCTCACACCCTCGCACCACCTCCAGCTCCACCAGCAGCCTGGACTGTTGATACAAAGCAGGTTGTCCTCATGAATTTATGCTGTTGACTCCTGATTGTGAGTTTCATCAGCCCAGTCTTCAACCATCCAGAGTTGGTGATTCTGTGTCACTGCAGCCTCACATTTCTGTTCTCTGCTTACAGAAGTGGTCTTAAAGGTCCAGTGTGTACGATTTAGGTGAAAATTATCTATTGGCAGAAATTGAATGTAGAATAATCCTCATGATGTTTTCACAAGTTCATTTCATCTAAATTGTATGAGTTGTAGTTTTCTTTACCCCAGAAAAGGTCCTTTTATATTTAAATACTTTATATTTACATCGAGAGGACCCTCTCTACGGAGGCCGCCATGTTTTTTACATTAGTCCAGACTGGACAAACTAAACACCTTTTGAGTTTTTATGACAACTGAAGCTACCACAGGTTCTTTTTCATGTTTGGAAGGAGAGGGTGAGGTGAGGGGTGTTCAGCTGCAACATGCAACTTCAACACTAGATATGACAAAATTCTACACACTGAACCTTTAATGCAGACACCTCGAGAAAAAAATCAAACTTCTTGTTGTGTTCCAATGATGAAGACACCCACCCAGTTCTCCACTGGTTTAGCACTGAACTAGGACACCAAGCAGGATCACAATTACAAGGCTGTGGTTCATCACAAGCAAACAAATCCATTTCAGTCTCTTGACCTTGACATCGCTGGGCCTCGCTGCCTTTGTTACTGTCTCCCCCAATTTGTTTTTCTGAGGTTGGTATTCAGAATAACTCATGTACAAAAACAGCTGCAAATATTACTGTAGAATACTCCAAAGTCTAGTTTCTACATAAATTCAATTTTAAACAAGATTTATCTTTGGTAAATGTATAAAAAAAATCTTTACAAATGCTTATGTCCTATCAGCTGCTTTGTGTGTTTATTAAGTGCACTGTGATGCAATCTTGTCAGTTCAGGCTTATTTCAGACTTGGAGCACGATGACAAGCCCAAATTGGCTCAAGCTAACTAATAATAATTGAAATGTAATGACAACATTGCGAATACAGTGAAAATGTGATATTTTGCCTGTTGTCCTGAATTGGAAATTGTTTTATTTCATAAATTGCTTCAGAATAATTACTATAATACTGAATGAAAATGAACCCAAACACATTATTTGCAATAGAGACAAAATATGAACTTGGAATTAATTCAGAATACCAAGAGTTCTTCAAAACAGAAACATTCATCAACTCGAATATTTCAAAAATTATCAGATGACGTTAGCAGAAGTGCAGTTACAATAAATGACCAGTTGATGGCAGCAGCAGACTGTGATTTTCAGGTTACATAATTTGGCACAGTAACAAAACTTTCCCGCCGATCAGATAAAACCATTAACCCGCCACAGATCTCCAACAAATATGCGATTAAGTCCAATTTGGTACATGTGAAGGCTCTCGGTCAGGAAACAGAGTGCAGCAAAGAGCTCATATTAAAGTCACATTTATCAGTATCATGGGAGAACTGCCAGGATGAGGTGAAGTATTTGGTTTTTGGCAGCTGGGGGAGGCCGCACAGTGACACACACACACACACACACACACACAGAGACTGAGGTTACCATGTGTTTAAACTGTCTAACCAGCTGTTGGGATTATACACTTGGAGAGCTGAGCAGTGGGAGTCAGGAGAAATCTCCGTCTGCGTCGAGCAGCACAGACCTTCCCCCTCTCTGACACTGATTCTGTGGCCTGAATTGAACCCGGCCACATTCACTGAGTGTTATTCAACTGCTTTTAAACGATGATGAATATGATAATGGCCTGCCCTGTGTGTCAGGATGTGTTTAAGGCCTGTTCTGTCCTTTGAATTTATCACAGCTCGAAAACAGTCTGGAGACGGTCCAAGTTTCAGGATTTTCCCAACTGTGTGACCTGAACACTTATGTAACATGAACGTCTGAGTCACATATTTTCTGTAAAGAGAATGTTGGACGTTAATGTTTATCATTCTTTGGTGCAACAGTTCTAAAGATAGACTGCAATTAATCTTATTCTTTCCAGGAAAAACCACATTGACAACCACAGGTACAGTACATTAGATCAAGATTATACAACATGTGGGGGGGGATAAAGTACAAATATCACTTAATGAATCACTTAATTTCATCTTCATATGGTCTTTTCTGGAACACAGGATGAGCCTGTGTAGTACCTGTCAGTTCGGTTTGTATTTATTAGCAATTTAAGTTGAAATGTATGTATAACATATATTTTTTTCACCTTAGCTGTGCAGGCCTTTCCCTTATACACACAGATTAAATCATTCATTCTTAAAGGACCTGATTACAGGGCAGTGCCATCCCATATGCACAGATACATGCAGGTACAAAGGAAAGTCAATGATTGGAGAATCATCTTCAGTTCATCTTCTTCAGTTCTTCAGCTCTGCCCCTTTAGGACTTTCTAAAATCATCTTCAACAGGATGTAATAAAGATTCTGCTTTCAAATCAAATAAAGTTTGGTGGTGGGGATCTGTAATATGTGCATTGTAATTTAAAGTATGAGATTTTAAACATGAATATAACAGTCTACAACTATGTTCTATGTAAAGAAAAGGTGCATTAATGAAGCTTAGGTCAAGAAGACAGTCTTCTACACATGCCTCCTAATTCACAAGACAAGTTCCCATTATCTCTAAGCTGTACCAGCTCATTCTTGTTTTCATCCGATCACAATCTGACACGAGCACCTCGAACCACTCACCTGTAAGCTGTCAAAATGTAAAATGTTCTCTCCCCCGCCTGTCACTCAGCTGTCAGTTTACTACCGTGATCGACGAGTGACCCACCTGCACCCCGACACCACCTCAGCTCTGAATATCCAATCATCTCTCCTCAACCGCAAGCTCCTCATGAGACATTCTATCTGCTCCGTCCCACATCACCGTCCCTCATCATGAGGAAGTCTATTTTCTATCTTGCGTATAATTTCTAAAACTTTTAATATATAATGTAATGTATTGGACACAGCCAGAAAAATATTATCTGCGTCCAACAATAATTAGTCTAGAATCATAACCAATTAAAACACTATCTCTGTTTGCACACATGGTTCAGTGGCTCTAAGGCTAAAATAAACAGCACTGGAGATAGGGAACAGCTTTGTCTGTTGGAGCGCCACAGATGAGAAGGAGATGAATTTTACATGTGTTTTTACCAGATGACTCAGGATGATAGAGTGCTTTGATTTATCGTCAGGATCTTGGACCAAATGCATCTGGAAATAATATTAAACACATGTGGCTCTTCCACTGGAGGGAGGTGGAGATGTGAATAACTTGAAGTGCTCTCATATTATTGAATAAAAAGCCTTGGGGTACAGGTCTTCCTGCATGTCCAAAACTTTGTGATCATTATTAAGCAGACTTAAAGGCTTGTGGTTGGAAGCAATGATTTGATATTGTTATTGTTGGTGGCATCATTTATTTTTCTATAAAATCAGTAAGTAAACCAAGTGTGAAAGATTCAGTGGTTAGCAGTTTGTGTTCTTTACCTGAGACAGAGCCTTGTGTCCTTGTCTTTCTTTCTTTGCTCCTTAAACTGAACATGGGTTCATAAAGAAATAATCTTGCTGTTCAACTTCATATTCAGAATAATAAGAAGTTTCCTTTGATAAAGTTTTATGATCCTCATACAACCACTGTGTTAAAGTGGCCACTATCATCCCTTCTCAATTTATATAGTGCAGACTCCTCCTTCGCCAAAAGTAATTCCCATTCCAATAAATCATTTTTTGATTGCCTTCAAGGCCTCCCATGTTGTCTGGGTGGGGGATCAGTAGTCATATTGAATATTATAACGCTGTTCTAGTTTAATCGACCACTCAAGTCAGACGCAAACCTGCTAACACACATTCATACAGTGCTATTACGTGCTGCACCTCTTCTATCACACACTGCTGGCAGAGCCATCAGGGGACATTTGGGGTTCAGTATCTTGCCCGAGGACACATTGGATTACAGATGATTTGTTTAGTGGACGACCCGCGCTACGTCTTGAGCCACAGCCGCTCAACAGATGTAGCCTTATATGATTGATAACCAGACCCAAACTGTACAGTGGTTACCAGCAAAGAAAGCTTTGCACTATAAATTATATCAATCCAATTTAGAGAGCACTATAAAAAAAGGCTGACAAGGAAAAATTATGAGCGTCAAATAACACACTTGTTTGCTAAATTATGAATAAATCTCAATGCCCAGGCCTCTTTTATGATCTTAGCATCTGCAAGAAGTGAATTAGCATCACATTAACTCTGACAGGACCTCACTGGAGGTCAGCATTAGCTAAGCTGAGTCCAGGGACTTCTTTTTCAACTTTTCTTTCACTGAGATCACAACAAGCTGGGCAGGGTGAAGTATTCCAACCTCTGGCTTTTTCTTTCTCAGATCTTTAATTATTTCATTGATATATCTTGAGGTTGCCCTCCACATGGGGGAGATTTCTCTCTTCCTCCCCGTGGACTTGACCTTGCTCATCTAAATGTTCTAGAGTAAATTCTCTGCTGCAAACCTGGGGTGCGTGGTTCATTCTCTCCAAGTCTCAGTACATGCATACATCTGCCTCGGCATCCTCTTCCAGGCCCATTATTCCGATGTCAATTCCTCTGCTGTGTGACTCAACATCATCAGTGTATTTTCCCTCTCCAGATCATTTTCCATAAAGCTTATGCATTTTCACCACATTGAAATCCTTAGATAAGTTTTAATTGGCCGAGTTGATTTCTTTAATGTTTCCTTCACAGATTCCTGATTTTTCTGGAATATAGTGATTTAGCCCACATTGGAAATACAAATTGTATATTTGTCTTGTCTGGGCTCAAGACATCCGCTGATTAAATTCTCCATATATTTACTATTAAATACATTTTTGAAGCAGCATTAGTTGAATTTTGACTGTGTCTATGAGTTGTTACCAGGACCTCTAGCATAGTTGCTTCTGATACAAAAATGCATATTTATCCATTATATCTTAACATTCTGAATTTGTGATGATTATTTATGCAAAAGTAAAAATTTGTTTTTCAAGATTCAAGGATTCTTTTCTATATCTCCTGTCACTGGTTTGGAACCACTGGACTAAACTGAAAATTAGCCTCACTTGGAAGTTCAACAGTAAAATGCAGCGTACACATTCACAGAGTTACAGGAGATTTTATGGCACAATTCTATTAGAATGTCTCCCACTGCTGCATAAAGTGTGTCACAATAAAAGACAACTAACTCTGCATCTGATCTGGGATGCCCTCTGGTGTCACGACAAAAAACAACAAGTCAGCCTTTTTGCCGTCTCTCAACTTGTTTGAGAACTTCTTGGTTTGTTTCGAGATCCTGAACTGCAGCTGCCAAGACTTTTGTTTTCATACACAGCTGTAACCACAATGAAGTCACGTCAGTAAAAACCTGTAACAGTGAGTTGTGTTATTCCACACATGTGAATACAGAGATGACGGTTCATGAGGGGAGGGACAGAGACAGATGGGGAATGACGAAGGTGCCCCGGCCAGAGTCAAAGCTGGGACAATGAAAATCATGTCTTATGCCTTAACCCCTTAGCCATCAGTTGCCAGAACCTTTTTTCCCCAAATATAATTTGTATTAAATTGGAAGTCACCGTCTTCCATTAAAATGTATTTTTATATTTTTTTTCATGCTTTAAAGTTTCCTAAATCAAAGTCATTTTGACACAAGTTCCAAAAAAGACGATGTGCTACCTGATTAAAATAATGTATCATTGAGCCACTAAAGATCAGAAAAGTTTAAAGCAGGCAGAAACAGGTGAGAGTCAAGATGGCTCAGTCATGTCAAAGATAAGATGGTGCGTTGTTAACTTACATTATCCACCATAAGCTACAGACCACAGCAGGCCTAGTAAGACAGTAACAAAAAACTCATCTCATCTGTTATAAGTTTTGCTTTATTTTCTTATGTTAATCAATCTCAGAACCGTGTCATTTGTTTAACATTTACTAAAAAAAATAGCTGAAATATGAATATGTTTGTAGTGGTTGACAAATAAAAACATAATTAGCCAGACTAAAAACCAGACTGGACACACAAAGCCACATGTTCACTTTCATTTCCACTTTTATTTAATCTATCAAGCAACAGGGAAAAGCTCAGGTTTATATGACTCACATTGGTTTGATGCTGTGCTGCACAAAAACCTGATGTTTACAAGTAATTTCATCATTAACTGAGATTAACACAAATCACCCTGTGTCTGATAAAGTAAGTTGTTTTAAGAGCTGTGTGGATTAGATGTGACTTTCTTGAATTTAGATTGTTAAAGGTAGACAAAAGAAACAAATGAATCTTAAGCTTGATACAACTACATCATAGGATGTTGCTTCAGCCGGGGAGTTTACATGTTCTCCCTGTGTCTGTGTGGGATTTGTACAGCTTCCTTCCACATTTCAAAGACATGCAGATTGGGGTTAGGTTAATTGAAGACAGTGAATTAAACGTTTATGTTGTGTGAAAGTTTTTTGTCTCTGTATGTTGGCTCCGTGGCACACAGATCTGTCCAGGGCGTACCCTGCCTATTCTATGTTGGTGGTGTGGTGGATATTCTTGGTGAGAGAAATTAAAAAAGAATTCTCAGATCGAACTGTCTTGTGAATTTATTGCTGCAGGAAATACAGAGAATATAACAATAATAACAAAGGCGTAGGAAGAGTAGGACACAGTTCTCAACATCCCAGTGTGATGCAGAAGTCTGACAAAGAGGGGTTCACTCCTTTGGATATTCATGATATTCTGGTCATACCACTATCGTCAGAAAAGGAAAAAAAAACTTTCATCCATTGTCCCTCCGCCAGCTCCCACAATACGTAATCAGCACTGGATCAGCGCCAGTGCTTTCGGACGCAGATGTCTTGCTTCTTACAAGGTCAAGGGAGGTTCATGCACAAAAGGGAAAATAGAGTTCATGGGGTAGAAAAACATTACATACAAGATCTAGCAGACAATTCAAATTTCCATGATGCGTGGTAGTGGCCACAGACTGTGTATGAAAAGGGATGACATGACAGCTCCTGAAAGTGAAGCCAAATGGCTTATTGACTGGTTGTAGTGTTTTTCATGTTAGCTGATGGAACACAAACAAAAAAAATCAAAGAACACGTTGAACACAAAGTTTTTCCCAAAGTTGTTTTTCGTCATTTGAGGTGGTTCTTATCACACTGATGTTTGTTCAAATGTTTATGTCTTCTGATAAGTTTAAAATGAGTTATTTGATGCGATAAAAACAGGATGAAATGTCATGATTGACAGCTGAGACTGACTCGTGATTGGTAGAGCACGTGTATCGGCGGGATCTCAATACTACTACTCCACAGCACCATCGCTATTCCTCAGGCGCCGGCTCCAGAGGAAATCCCCACATGGTTTCTCCAACATCTGTGAAAAGTTGGGTTCATTTTTGTTCATTGGGAGGAAGTGGAGACATGTCAGCCATCTTTTTGACAGTCACTGGAGTGGACCATGTGCAGGCAGCACCACTGTAGCATGGTGGCCACACAGAAACTGGAGGTTATGCACAGATGTATGTTCACCCACTGATAATGACATGTACACCGTTCTGACCAGAGCAGGCCTTTGCATAGGATGTGGAAAGTAAAGAACTAGCCTCAGTCACACAGTTACCTCACATGACCTTGTGTGTATTGCAGAATTTTCTTGAAGTATTATTCCTTAAGACATCTTATCTCCACAATAGTCAGGTTTAGCAACTGAACTACCAGGAGGCTGAAGCTGATGTGACTGTGTGTATGTGTGTGTGTGAGCGTGTGTGTGTGTGTGTGTGTGTGTGTGTGGGTGTGTGTTGGACTGATCTGATCTGATCTGATCTGATCTGGAGGGCTCAGTGTTGATGTTGATCATAAAGCTACTTGACAGCTCCCAGAACAAAATGCCCCAGTTGCCAGAGGGAGTGGCCATTCAGCTGCACACAGATAGTTTATTTTGTATAGGTGGGGAAGATCAGAGATAGAGCAGGTTAACAAGGTCACCTGCCAACGCATCACTGTTTGCTTTTTTTGCATCGCTGGATGGTACCTCAGACAAACCACAAAAAACAAGAACACTCTTTGAAGCACCAGCCAGGAGAATATGAAGCAGATTGATGCAATTTTCCTTCGAGTTCTTTTTGCGAAATGTTCCCCTTGAGGGAGACGCAGAGCAATCGTTGGAATAAATACGTGACGAGTATCAGTTACAGTGATACAGCAACAGCACCAAATATAACAGGATCTACTGAGATCACCTCAATACTGTATGTCACATTGTATTTGTTTTGTTGAGTCTTGGCAGGAAGGCCCTTCCAAAGCTCTAGAGCTGTGAAAAATAATACCCGCTAAGTTTCAGGCTCCCTTTGCATGAAAAATCATTTCTGATTTCTTTGTCATGTCACTTATCATATAACATCACTTTGACATGTTAGTTTTGAATTGATAGCTAATAAATGAGGCACAGGACACCAGCTTTCTTAGCTTTAAAAATGTTATCCTCTTAAAAACTGCAGTGGAGATACTTTGCAACTATATAATCAATATCACAAATGTCTCACAATAGATACTAAAATGTATTTTTTTGGGTTGGTACAATAAAAAGACAATTCATCAAAGTGATTACATTTATCAATGCGTGGACACTGTTATGGCGCTGAGTCATATTGTGTGTCTGTGTTTGTGTTTATTTGTTGTGTTGTTCTCCCTCCCTGCCTGGGGGTGGGGTTGTTTCCTGTGTCTGTGTTTCAGGTCCGGCAGGGGATTGGAGGACGGCCTGATAGAGCTCATTTTAAAAAGGCTCACCTGACGTTGCCGGTGGCCTCTGTTCTTTTTCCCGGCTCCTGATGTGACCGTGCCTGTGCTGTAAATCCCGTCTGATATATATTGTTAAAGTGTCTTCTGTTTATTACCATATCGATTGCTTCATCGAGGGTCTAAGGACAGAGGGTGTCACTCCCTGTACAGATTGTAAAGCCCTCAAAATGTGTTTCGTGAATTTGGCTATAAAAATAAAATTTGATTTGATTTGATTTGATTGATTTTTGAAGTAGTCCTGATTAGTGGTAGGGAAGAGAAGCCTTTTTTTTTTTTTACCCTTTTCTCCTGTTCTTGGTTAGGTAGGCAGGTAAGATTTTTATTTTCCTTTTGTCTCTTTTTGTAGGGAAGTTAGTTTGCTGTTAAAGATTGTTTTGTTTGTTTTGGCTGTGCTCTTCCTGACGTTTTTGTTTACAAAGGATTTGTAAAAATAAATCATTTTTTGGACTGCGTGGCACTGGTTACACTTGGGAGTGGGGTAGAACAAAAACAATCTCCATGACAGATAAACCAGGCAGGATGAACCCAAAGTTTTCTAACTTCCCCGTGCACAAAAGTATATTGTAGAACAGTTTTAGGAGGGCTCACTGGTGACATGGAATCATTCTGAAGCAGCTCCAGAGCATTACCAGAGGCACTGCACGAGTTTTTATAAGACAGACTTTGATTTATGAGATCTGAATATATCTGATTAAACTGCAGTATGACTGCACCCTACATCTTCCTTTTGCAGTTTTTCTTAACGGCTTAATGTACGAGCATAAATATACACAAAGAAAGGCAGTTATGCAACTTTATCAATTCAACGCACAATACTCACATTTATATCAATTCATATTTACAACATCTGTTCAATGCACAATATTTAGCTTCTCAGTTCATCAATATGTTCTGCAGACAAGCTGCTACTGCAGCACAATGTTTTTATATATGCTTGCCCTACATATGGTCTTAAATATGAGTATTTCCTGTATAAAAGTAGTCCTGTGTACTCAAATAAATACCAGTACTATACAGAATGAAGCCATACATCTTCCGCTCCTGAAAATATTTCACAATAAAACAACAGAATGGATTTGGTCGCTGTAGTGCTTTTATTTTGAAATGCATACAGTAAGTGACATAAATTCAACAGATAAACATTAAAACTCAGGTGAAAGATAATTTTCTCTGTTTATTCTGCTGTTAAACACAATGATCATCTGTCTATGTCTCAAAAGTATTTCCAACACTTCCCGAGCACCCCAGCATTTCACTTTCTGAATCCATGTATTTATTCTAATGGGGCTTTGATTGTTATCACAAGACCGGAAGATGCACGTCTTCATACTATAGTCTCCTGGTGTTTAGTTTAGTAGATAATCTCACTTGTATTCAAGGAAATGCAGTAGATAAACCAGCAGCTCCACCGGCAGGAGCGGTCATGGTACTCCTCTTGTCTGTCTGTCCGGCCCACTCCTGTTTACACTGCTAACACATGACAGCTCTGTATTATCTAGCTCCAGCTTCTTTCCCCAAGCTGTGAGGACAATCAACAGCTTGCACATGATCTGTAACACCCAGTCTAACTCAGCCCTCCCCACACACAGTAACATTGGCCTTCACTCACTGACAGCACATGTCATTATAACTCTCTGTGCCTTACAATTGGCTAACGATCATTTATTTACAGTAACATTGACAACGAACATCCTGTTTCTTTGAAACTGAGCTACTAATGAGCCAAACTGTTGCTGCTAATAGAGTGTTCACTCTCCAAAGACCGTGTGCTGTTTGTATCTGTGTGTTATATCAAATTTTAGATTTCCAATTCAGTGCACAATTATTTAGTTTCACTACTCAAGCACATATGCTTAATGCAGCTGCACTGTGTCCATGAGGAAGAACATTCATTTCCATATATGTATGAGGAAATGACAGTAAAGCTGAACTACGTCCCTTACCTCAAGATTAAAACATGACTATGGACCAATACTTTGACAATGATGCACTTTCGGACCCCTGCACTACCGAACTCAGACCCTTTCCTCTACAATAGAATTTGACCACTGCATTGCACTAAGACTTTGAAAACCTCGGAACAAGCTTTGAAGAACCATCAAACCTTTGTATAGTGCAATTCACAGCTTTAGTTTCAAACAGATTTCCATTATTCGAGGATAAGGAAAAAGATATGATACATTTAACAACATTAAAATTAATTTTAATGCTGTTACTAGTATACTATTGTCTGTGTTGAGTCAAGAAACAATCTTTTCCTAAATTCCAACACTTGGTTTCTGCTTGAGGCTGTCCACACATTAGTGTGCATATGTTTTCCATCTGTATGATGATCATAGAAACAGCTGGTAGTGAGGCACATCTGCTCTGTAGACTTCCAATGATGCGTTTTAAAATGCTAAGCATATAGTCTTTCTAGTTTTGTAAAATGCAAACATCTACCAACTGGTGTTGTCTGTTCTGAGCCAATGGGAAATCTTTATCAGAGGGATCAGGGACATTGTGTGTGTATTTATTTAATGACATTTATACCCAGTGTGTTCATCTCTGTAATTGTTTTATTGGACCCTCTATTCTCTTCCATTTTCTAATCTTCTTTGTCTTTTTTTGGACTGCTGCAGTGACCCACTTTCACCACATGAATTATTTGTTTCATCTGGTCCAATGAAATGTCAACTGATCTAATATCACTAAAACTTTGGCTCTAATGTTTGTGCCTTATGACATTTACTGTAAATGTGGAAGATATCGTGCAGAAAGATGATCGCACTGCAGAGTGGCTTGAATTATTCTAAAACAAAGTCATTTCAGCTCGGATTTGAACTGATAGAATATGATAATATTATACAAATTCCATCATCATTTTTTTCATCGCTCAGTTAAACCTGGGCTCCTTTACCCTCAGAGCTTTCAACCACATGTTACAGTTGTCAGTCTTAAACTGGTAGAGGAGATCACTTGACATTTACTTGGTAATGTGATAAGAAGTGGGTGTTTCCAGGGAGCGAACCATAGCTGGATTATAGGTGTCAGATATGAATGGCCTCCTTGTTAAAAAGTGATAGCTTAGTTTACTGGCATGCTAACAAAGTCAAAATGTATTTATAGGCTAAAGCACATTTAAAACAGCCACAGCTGAACTCAAAAATATTTGAGTATTAAGAAATATTGTTTCTGGGGTCTGATGCTGCTGTAATATAAGTTAAGAATGAAAGATACCATAATATGGATTATAAGAAGAGATATGTGTAAATCTATGTTTGCATATCAATTCAGATTAATTTTTTCTCAATTTTTAAAATACCAGATTAGACAAAAGCTAAAAGGAACAAAAGAGGAAATTTGTCTACACCTTATCTGCAGCTAATCAATAACAAAGACACAATTTGATGTAATTTTGATATATGATTACTTGCTTATACATTTTTGACACACAATTATTTTACATTTCAACAAAAATGTATCAATTTCCACTGTTTTCAATTTAAGATTTTCTGCATCCTATCAATTGACATTTCCTCAACACAGTTTCTTTTCCATCCACACTTTTCTTTGGAAAATATTCAAAACACCTTTACTATACATTTTACTCTACTTAATGTACTTAAATGAATGTATTTATTTCAAAAAAAGGAAATAAAGTTATATTTAAGACTGTGATGGATGAATGTTGAACAGTTTTAGCTTGTGACATTTAATTAATTTAATTCTAAGAATTTATCAACTGACAACACTAGTTATGAAAATAGTTATTATTATCTAGTGGTGACACATATTACTTTTTAAATTATACCCTTACACATTTTACTTAATACCTCTATCCATTCTTTAAACTTGGATACTGTGGCACATTTCTGATGACTCATGGTGATCCTGCATCCTGTGTTTGTAGCTAAACTGCATCATGATTTCTCGGGTTATGACATTATAACATTGTTTGGTTGTAGTCCCAAGAGACCTGGGATTTTTGATCAAGTTTATTCCAAACATGTAATTTAATATGGAATCCACAATGTCTCTTTTCAAACACAGGTAAGAGGTTGACCTGGAGCAGACACTGCTGATAGTCCGTTATTGTTCCCTGGAGTCGAGTGTGACAGTCCCGGCTGTTCTCCTGGAATGGGATCTCAAATGGCATTAATGTTCTTTCTTGCAGCGCAGTCTGCTATTGACAGGGGAGAGGATGGAGAAAGGCGAGGTTTTCTTTTACCGCCTAGTGTTTCAGTGAAGTCATCCAGGAGAGAACAACCTGGCCAGTGGCCCCCAGGTAATTCCATACCCCCAGTCTGACTCTGTTTGTAACAGTTTCAGTGAGCCTTACCACTCGTGGTGTATTTTGAACAGCTGGCTGACACTCCACCTTGCGCATCATTTCTTCTGGCATCAACCGTCTCTCCATGAATGTTTTGACTATGTACTCTAGCATTTTGAAACCGTCTTTGTATATTCTCTTTTAGCCACATGAGGACAAGGTGTGCAGCAGGATACAGGGGCTATATGCACTCTGTGTAGAGATTCTGAATAAATGGAGCCACTGGTTCTGTCCTTTTTCATCAAAATCAGTTTCAGTTTCCAAAGTCTTGTTCTGGAACATTATCAGCTATCAGCAAAAATTGAGCTCCCACTCCCGCTTATTCTCCTCCTCATTTCTCTGACAAAACTAAAATGGCACAAAGGAGAGTGTAACACCTCCACCAAGGCTGACCAAATACGCATGATTGCATAGGTCTTATATTAGAAATATTTTTAAAAAACAAGGAAAAAAGAAAATCTGAGAAGATCAAGATGCATACATTCATCCAAAACTATGACAAATGTCTTATGTTGCAATTTTAAAGAAAGTGAAAAAATATCAAGGTTCTGCCCCTTAATCCAGGCCCGTGTCAAATTGTAATGAGTTCTTTCCAGGACCCATCCCTGCACCAAGTTTGGTGGAAACGGGTTTGATAGTTTTCACAAACACACAAAAACATGTGAATCTTCTTGGTGGAGGTAACAAATATAACTCCACTCCAGGTCACATGGCGTAAGTAACGGCAATCAAATATCTTTTTAAAAGTCTTTATTCTTGAAAATAGCTTAACAGCTTTGCAACTTTACAATAAATAAACCTTTTCACATCTGGCTTCCCAGAACTTCACTAACAGGGCAGAGGCTAATCTTCCCTGTACATCAATGCACACTGAAATCAATAAGTATTGCACAGGAGGGGAATCAGCACATTCCAGTAGTTTACACACATGCTTATTACCTCAACCAAGGACTATATATGTATTACTGCCTGTCTGTCTGCCTGTCTGCCTGTCTGTCCACCCGTCCTGTCAGTCAGCACGATTGCTCAAAAGCTACTCAACCCATTTCTATCAAATTTTGTGGAGGGTTGGGACATGACCCAAAGAAATATACAGATGAATGGGTGGATCCAAGAATTCTTTTTCAGTTTCCTTGACAAGGCGAGATGGAGTATTAGCCTTGGCAGAGGTAAGTACTCTCCGAGTCCGAGAGCCCTTCTACTGCAACAATTTACAGTTCCACATCTATAACACACTTAAAGATGAAATGCTCTATAACCAATGACCTGTGTCAAACAAGGATGGTTTTTGCTGCACTGAGCAAACTGCAAATAACCAATTCAAATCAAACTTGTCAGAGAAATAAAAAATGGAACATACATCAATGTGATAAGAACTGCCTAAATTGACAGACACCTTTGAGAAAATTGTTTTTAACATGTACTGTGAAGTTTTAATAGTTAGATCTGAAATAATAACATGACAGTATTGTCTTTTGTTTGTGTAAAAAAAAAATAATTTAAAAAGAAGCAGCACATGTAGTTAGTACCAGCTACTGTTGTAGTTGTGTTTCTGACCTCCTGACATATACACATACATCTTTAGCTGTTTTGTCTCCGCCAGCTAATATTTTTTTCTTCTAGAGACCGACAAAGAAAACTATAAATAACTGCTTTCAGTTGTTAGAGACAGTGAAAAGCAAAATGTGGCTAAAAACCTACAGTTGGTTGAGAGTTTTCTTTGTGGATTCATCACCTCTTGAGAATAGAAAAATGTAAATTATGCAATATGAACTAATTTGCCCTGTTACATTCATGTGACCTGGGAAGTACAATGCTCACACAGATAAGTAACACAGTGTTCTCAGGGACAAGCACACTTAACGCAAACAGGTTCTGCATTTTTTCCCGTGTACCACAACAGGTCACGTGGTTTACATATGCAGCTGTGGTTTGGCACGCCACAGCAGTATCCTGCTGCTGCTATTGTCTTGTTAGGCTCCACACACTCTATAATGAATTGCGTGTGTGTTTGTGTGTTTACCTTGAATTGTCATGTTTCTCAAATTAATCTCAAAATGAAATATTTACCCCAACAGGAACAGTATCTATGTGGAATTTGCTGTTATTTGGACTGCACCCTGTATTTACCATATTGTCGTGTGGTTGTGTTGCTCTTATTCCGTCAGTCTTTCACAGGCAATGTGACGTTATGTTGAGATACTTTCAACTTTAGCTGTGATGCAGTTTGACAGAAGAAAATGTGTCAAGTGCTAAAAAACTAAAACAGTAAACTCAGGCTTTGGTGTCAGTCCCTGATAATCAAAGACTTAGTTCTGCACTGACAAGAAGGAAAACATGGTAGAAGAGGCAGGGCACAGAGAACATTCACCTGCTAACAGTAACCTCAATAGCTAATGTAACAGATTATTTTGCACTCTTTTCACTATTTATGTGAAAAAAATGTTCTTGAACATTCTGTACAGGCTGTTAAAAAGGTAAAGAAAGTTGAAGTCTACATATAGATTACAAAAATCTCTCCAGGACTGGTCTGAATTTAATAAACCAAGACAGTATACAAATGTTGTCAGATCAAAGCCTCCTGCTTTCATTTGCATTTAACCAAAGTACAGCTTTGGTTAGCTGTCATTGTGTCTGTTGAAGAAAAAATTACTTTAGAGTGGTATATTATGTACAGTAGGCCTGGCTTTAATGCCTTCACTGGGTGTTAAAAGAACATCCACTGCTGTGCAGAAGCAGCCAAACTACAGCCCTTTCATACACTTGGAGATCGTCCAAGTTAAACATACAGTACATAAAAGCAAAGGTGATACAAGGTAAGAGAACAGGCACACAGCAAGTGAGCAGTGCCATCTAAGGTACTCTATGCATGATAGTGATGGTCACAAATCGCTGCCAGAAGACTTTGAAACCTTCCACTAATAATTTACTTGCAAGCTGTGATTCTGCCACAAGTTTAGAGACAGTTTACCAGAAACTGTAGTAAGACACAGGAGAGAATAAGAATGTGATTCAATTATTCATGCCATTATGTTGAAGTTAGAAAAATTATATTAAAGTTGGAAGAAAGTTTGAAAAAAACAAGAATGAGCAAATTAGTTATGGTCAAAGATTGTCAAAGTTACAAAGCTATTAAGGAGAACAGCAGAGTTTTCTATTTTCCAACTTGCCAAGTAGTTTGGTGACCAACATAAAATACTTTTTTCATTTAAGATTTGGTGAACATGAGCACATGCTGGAAGTCATAGTTATGTCAACAAATACAAACTTAAATTTGTATGCTAACATCAATGACATCCTTCGAAGCTAAACACAGGCGTTTATAGTTGCAGGGTATTAAACAGATAAGTCTAATGAAAACTTTAGTCAAAAGTTTTAGTTAGTAATGATAAATTAGTCAGCAATTACAGAACTGGCATCCTCTGTAGGCCATTCCCTAATGCAAACCACCACTCGTGATATTAGCAACATTAGCATGTAAGCAGAAGTAGAGCATAAAATACAAATTGCTCATGGAAAATTTGAGCGTTAACATCCCTCAGTATTCCTGTTAGCATTTAGAGAATGCATGGGACATACCTACTATAATATATCGACGTCACACTATGAGTGCACTAAAAATTGTCTTTACAATGTGGTGACTGGAGGTGTCTTACAGTCCAGACTTTGTTCCCATATTGTTCACATATTCATGGATACAAACAGTCTCCTACTAAATTTTAACGTTATTCACTACCGCAAGGCATCGCAGGAGCACCAGCATCTCAGACCAAAAGAAATGTTTCATCAGCCACAATTCCTCCCTTCCTGATCTTGGTAAAGTAGTGCAGCCACGTCAGTGTATGGCTGTTGCAAAGCCTGATGAAGCGGCTGCAAAACAAACAACCCCAACCACACCCGAATGTCATTAATCTGTAGACTGGGGGAGCCAACAAGGGAAACTTTCCAGCTTCCTGTCATGCAAACTGATAAAATAAATCTCATTAATGAGTTAGTGCTCCTGTCAGTGTTTAGCTTTCGATTGGAAATGTGCATTTTTAAAACTGATTTCAGGTCTTTGCTAAGTCTTGCATATATAGCCATGAGATGTTGTGCTGTGCATAGCCCACATCTTATCAAAAAAATCAAGAAATACCTGTTTGTCTGTCTGTGGAATGAATATCTCAAGATCTTATTGGCGTCACATTTGGTGTGTGTATTGTTACAGACCCAAGTCAGTACAGTGATGAATTTGGTGCGATTTGGATAAGTGCTCCGTTCAATATTAATAAACTTTGAATGAACAGGCAGGTAGCGCTCTGAAGGGACAGTGACTGGAACAAATCAATGTCAGTGACATTGTCGATCAACAGCGCCCTCACGACAAAGACAACAAGAACTGACTAACTCTCTGAGCTTCATTGAACTTTGAATAAGCAGATGAACAGCTCTTTGTGCAGCAGCGGGGGTGCTGCTTGAGGGATCTGTAGACTGAGTCCTGCGGCCAGTCTTTACTTGCTGCTCAATTACTGCAGATCACCATCACAGTTTCAGAAAGAAAGCTGCAACCAGTTTTACCACTGACCAAGCCCATTCCAAAGAGGTAGGTTTACAAGTGGCACTGCCCTGTTGCTACTTGAAAAATTATATTTTGCACATTGCTGTGGTGTTTTTGGTTTAATAGCACAGTGGTGACAGGTGTGTTTACATCACGGCATATTGTAACTGGAGCCATCTCGCTTTATAAATGAAGGGGGGGCCAACGGTTTCACAGGGAGGGACTCACATGCACTAACATGAACACAGTCCCAGACCCGCTACCAAAACAAAGAACAGATATTAGACGACTGCACACTGGGGAAGTGTGACTTCATTCTGCGCTCAAGACGCCACAAATGTTTAAATACTATATACTGTATGTATATAGCCTTTCTAATAATTAGGACACACTTCCAGAGGGTCCACCTGGATGACACCTGCCACCACTAAAACTCACTCTCTGCCACCTGTTGCTATCTACCCACAAAACATTTTTTGTACAATATGTACTATATATGCCACACTTGGCTAGACATACATACACAGATACATACTTAGTTATAATGTATTTGTTAATTTGATTCTATTGAATAAAAGTATAAAATACAAAATGTAAATGTTGGAGTTATTAAGACTGCTAATTTACAACACTGTCCCTCAACAGGTGAGAAACAAGAACATATTGAAAGAATGTGCAGTACAAGTACAAGTACAGTTAACAAACACACACTCCAGCAAACACATACACAAATTGATTAAAGAACAAAACACATGAAACTTGAGCCCGATTAAAAGTGATCACAGTTTCCCACTGGTTTGCCATTTTTTGAGATGAGTTTTAAAAATGGGGCAAGTCGGACATTCTCTTATCTACACATACATGTTTATTATCTATGATGATTAAATACATTCAACTAAAATACATAATATAGTGAGCTAATAATACTTTTATGATCATTTATAGCATATTAGCTCCAGCTCCCCCTGAGACCCTCAAAGAATACGTGAAATAGATCAAGGACTGATTAGCATTATTACCTAATTGTATTATTATTGGTAAAAAAAAAATAATTCCTTTCGTAGCGCTATATCATTCATTTTAACAATGTATAATTATTACTCATTATCGTGATGATTATCAATATTGTTATTATGATGTCATGGTTTTGGCAGTTGGAGCATTTGTACTATCCTCTTCATTATTGATGAATTCATAAATCATGTAGCCTAATGCTGCTTTGTTCGAACACACACCGCAGGCTGGAGCTGTGTGTTTCCTGCCTTGTTGGCATGTAGGGCCTCCTGTCATGGAGACACACGGAGAGAAGTTGAGAGTTTGTAATTGGGGCGAGGCTCGTTCTGCTCGCTGTCTGTCCGTGATCCGACTCTCTGATTCCCCGTAGCGATCAGTCGGAGCGCTGCAACTTACTGTGGCGTTTTTTTTCGAAACGTTTGTTTTCGGCTCCATGTTGAAGTTTTTTTTGTGTGTTTTTTTTTTTTTTTTTTTCCTCCACAGCACAGACTCTCTCCGCCGCGCACACTCACTCACTCACACACACACACTCTCACACACACAGACACACGCGTCGTCCTCGCCTGATTTGCACTAGCGCGGGTCATTCCAGGTTAAACCCTGGCGCTGTGTCCCGTTCAGTTTAGCCTTCGGAGATCAACACTGGTTCCAGCTGAGGAGGAATGCACCGACACCGGGACTTGAAATAATCTTCGGACCCCGGCTTCGTCTTTCATATGCGGTATGTTTCATATTTTTTGGGGGGGCATTTTCTGACAACAGTGTGGCCAATGACAGCCTCACGCAACCCGGGCACTTGACAGAGCAAGCGGCTCGGTGGGCGTACGTTACGCTCCCGGAGCTAAACGCTCATACCAGGGTTCACGCTTTCAACACGGGCACTGACATGTTCTCATGTCCGATGGAGGGAAACGGTGTTCGCCGAACTGCGTTTCACATGTGTGCGTTTCAGCGCTGCCTTGCTAACCGGCCCACGGTGCACGCACGGGGGAACATGACTCGGACCTTTTCAGAACCGATCGAATCTTAATGACAGTTCGGGGTGTAATTTATCCGCCGTGCAATGCGTTACCAGCGGATTATTTGAACTTTATAACTGGTTAACGCTGCTCCTTTACGCCCACGGTGGTGGATCTGATCTATTTGAGACAAACAGGAAAGGAGGGAAATTAGGAGAAAATGTTCCCTTTTAGTTCATCTCAGGTATGTTTGATTAACGCCGAATTAAACAGAGGGTCGTGGGAATGTGGAAACTTATTTGTAAGTTGTTGTTTGTGGTTGTTAAATTTAAGAAAAGGCGTGGGGGAAATTAAATTGAGGGATATTTCGCATGAGGTCCTGTGAGTGCCACAGAACAGCACGTTCCCCGGACTAGCTTTTTCTTTTTTTTTTTTTCTGGTAAATGAAGACTTGAGGGACTTCGATGGAGCCAAGTTCCAGTTTCCCTCACAGTGTGGAGCTCTGGGACACTGTAGCAGCTTAGGATAATGCTCGTCTGGCAGCGTGTGGTGGACTTTTCCCTCTGTGTCAGATGTGTTTCATCTCCCTGATGTAACTCTTGCTTTCGCTTTGGCAACACGAACTTCCCATCGAGCATGCAGAAGAAGCTGCGGGGATCTTGGTGATTTGAAGGCTGGACCCGTGCAACAGTACAGATCGTTCTGTCACCGAACAAACACGGGAGGGAGTTTTCAGCCGCAGCCTCGGTTTGACCGAACATGAGCCATTTACCGCGGACAGAGACGATCGTGTGCGTAAAGTTGGCTGTAGGCGTGTTGACAAATATCTCTAAACTGTCCTTCTTGCCCTGCCGTAGTTTGTGCGGAGGATAGGTGCCATGTTGCTGTCATGATGGTTACCCTGTTAACTTGATGCCTTCAGAGGCTGCCAGCAAATACAAGCCTGTGCCATTCAGCAATCAATCAATCGAATTTTATTAGTATAGCCCATATTCACCAATCACAATTTTCCTAGGGCTTCAACAGGGTGTGACATCCTCTGCCCTTAACTTTCCTCTTGCTGAGGGAAGGAAACACTACTAAAAAAAAACCTTTTAACAGGACAAAATTAAAGTAGAAACCTCAGAGAGAGCCACATGTGAGGGATCCCTCTCCCGGGACGGACAGAAGTGCAATAGATGCCACGTGTAATGGAGAACATCCGAAAATATAAGAGTAATTACAGCATTGGTTAGAGTGAATGGTTTGAATTGAGGAATTATTGTCAGTAATGGTAGAGTATCTGAGTAGACATATTCAAGTAAGTGAGTAAGCAAGTGTCCGCTGGAGGGTCTTCCTGTCTGGGTGTCGAGATGTGACGATCAGGGCAGCACACTATGACACCAGCCGGTTTATATAGTACTACTAATCACATTCACAAGAGAACATTGTCAATATTGGTGCCAAAGACAGACAAAGGTTTAGAAATATAGAACACAGCAACAGACAATGGACATTTGTTTTCAGTTTATGATTGCATTGTTATGTAATTAAATTGCAACCTGTCAATCAAGCATTGTTTAAATTGCAGAACAAATATATTTGACAATGCTAATTTGACCAACCGTATATAGCTTTACATTATTTATTCTATTCAGGGAAATAAAAAACACCACTATATTAAAAAAATACTTTTATACATAATAGCTAGTGGTATTTTCATTTACAAATCTGAAGCGATAGTATGCATGACAAGTTATACATCATTCAAACAGTAAGACTTCAAGGAGCTACTGAAGGCAGTATCAATGTTCATCTGAGAGTATTACAGGTTAATGCATTTGGGCCTCCACTAGTATGGATTTACATGCTGTTGTGTTCACATACACATTAGTTTTCTCACCCTGCAGCAGTGTTTTATCCTTCCTAAAAGCCGGCTCTGCTGGAATGGTCAGTTCGTCTAACGCTTAGACTGCTTTGTGCCGAAAATATCACTCGCATTACCCAGAGGTGTCCCAATCACCTGTAAATACAGCTGTAGCCATGGAAAAAATGGCCTCTGTTTTGCTAAAACAATTCAAGCCAAACTAACTGGTAGTCACGTGTGTTCCATACATAGAAAAGCTGACACATTAAGGGAAATGTTAAAACCCGAAAAGCATAATGTGTCACATAAAGATGATTCCATCTGCATGTTTGAAACTGGTTTGTGGGACTTTGTGTGGACAGCATCATCTCATAGAGCAGGCTCGTGTTTGCAGTAGTGTAGTTGTGCAACACTGCAAGTTGCATACAGCATTTTTTGAAATGATGGTATTGCTGAAAATATTTTGTGACACAACAGTATTGAATGTTCAATTAATTTACTACTTTGAGGTGTGATGAGTTGTAACTTGCTTCAAGTTTGTATAAACGCCCCAGCCCTAGGGTGACAGTTGTTAATTCGTTACAAGATGCACACACGCAGACCTACACGCACACACGCACACACACACACACACACACACACACACACACACACACACACACACACACACACACAGACACTCAGACCTACACGCACACACACTCACACACACACACACACACAAACACTAAGTCAGCTTCAGCCTCCTGGTAGTTCAGTTGCTAAACCTGACTATTGTGGAGATAAGATGTCTGAAGGAATAATGCACTAAGAAAATTCTGCAATATACGCAAGGTCATGTGTGTGTAGGTCTGTACTTTCACAGACCTACACACACACACACACACACACACAGGGTGACAGTCAATTCAATACAACAAGACCTGACACACACATACACACAGTCTCCGACCTCAGAGAACATTACATTGATTTCATTCTACCTTTACCCAAACCTAAACCGAACTTAACCTTAAATCATGTCTTTACCTTAAAATGTAATGATTTACCTCATGGGGAATAACTTTATGTGGCAGTAAGGAGGAAATGTCCCTATAAAGTGACTGTGAACAGATTTAGGTCCCCACAACATAACTAACACCACACACACACACACACACACACACACACACACACACACACACACACACACACACACACACAGTGAGGAGTTATGAGCTTTAATCAATAACTACTGTGCAAATGAAACATGTGGTATATCCTCTACAGCCCGGCCTTTGTGACACAGTCACATTATCACATAGAACTGATTCACTTCAGTTCAGTTCACCATGTTGCTCTTTTGGCCTTTTCACACATTTACCACATTACAGATTTGAAATGCTATAACAATTTACTAAACCTGTATGCTCTTTAAAATCGACAGGCGGACGTTTGAAACGACTGGTGTTCCTCTTAAAAGGTGAAACATCATTCGATCTAAAGCATTATTGGTATTTCACATAATTTATAACCCGTGCATGGATGCACCAAATGATTCATTTCACACCTATTGTCTGCTTCACAAGTAGTTTGAGGGCAGAACTTATAAAAGGCCTCACACTTTCATTATAAACACTCACGCCCTCCCTCGTTTGTTTTTATGACACTCATTAGGCAGAACTACCTTATTTAAATATGTGTTAATTAAACTAATTAGTGACTTAGACACATGTATTTATAACAATTGATTTAATGTTGTGATTCAAGAGGTTGTCCATGGGGCCAATGGGGCTGTGGTGAATACTGAATGAAGAATAGATTTATTAAGAATATCTTCATTTATATATTTTAATTTAGATATTTCAAGCCACATTTTCTATACATGGAACTTCCATCCATTTCTTGAATCTTGGATTATCAGACATATCTGCTTCCCATCCATTCACACCTCTTATATGTAGAGTTTCTTTTTCTTTAGTCTTTCCTTTCCCCTCCTCCTCTCTTTGCCTGCTCCCTCCTCACCGAGCTCTATCTTTCATCACTAATCCATGTTCTTTCTCTATGAGGTAAACAGATAATAGTAACATGATTGGTTGGTTAGTTCATTTGTCTCCAGCGCTTCACTCAACAGCAGGCTGACTGCACCTGTTTAAATGTGACTCAGACAGTCTTCGTGGGTTTGCTGTGGGAAGTGAGCCTCTCCTGGTGTGAGAGATAAGTACCAGCGTGTTGCTGCAGCCTAAGAGAAGTGTTATAGGTTGCCATCTTACCGAAGTCAGCCACAATGAATATAGTGTAGTATTTACTGAAAGGGGAAAGAGAGTTGTGTCTTTATCTTCCCAGCTAAACGCCTGCTTTGGCGAGCCACCGAGCAGTTTGATTTGATAATTGATTGATTGGATTTTTTTTTTTTTTGCCCTGGTACCAGCAGAAACACTGATAAGATACCAGCAGTGTGCAGCCACGTACACTCTGACTCCCTTAGCTGATAGGAATAATTCCTTTTTAGTTTGATGCAATGTAGCCCAGTGCCATCACCTCTTGTTTCAACTTGAGGAACTATAGTGATGATGCACAGAGAGGGCCAATCAAAGACCGTAGTCGTACGTGGCGACTATTTGTAGTGATGTAGGCCATGCACACAGCTCTACACATGTCCATTTGTTGACAAGCTTACTGAGAAGAAGCAAGTAGCCGATGCAGTTATCGATGTCCGAGCATGATTTGTATCAAAGCACATTCAAATTTGTTCGCTAATTTACCAGCTAAGCCTACATCAAAATGGTGTTACCTGGCTTCTTATGATAAACTTGTGAGTCGACAACTTCACTCACACAGCCCAAAGTCAAACAAGAAGACCAGACACGGCAAACAAGCAGAAGCTATGTCTTATTCACTCCAACAACAACAACGCCATGTTGGCATCGGTCCTGTGTCCTGCATCTGGCCAACGAGTGAAATATGCTCCAGTATTTACTCCTGTTCGCATTCTTGCTCAGTCACTTTCTCTCCACACTGAGAAAGGGGAGCTATCGGTCTCTTACAGCCAGCTGCTAGCTCTGGTTGTTGGTGTGTGATGTCTGCAGTAAAACAGATCGTAATGTTCCAGCAGGGAACTGTGGCAATGACGAGTATCAAGTTTGTGTATCATCATAATGATTTTGAAGCTGGTATTTCAGGGTATCATGCTGTGGCTTTAATTACCCAGACATTTGTTGGACTAATTAAGCATAAATAGGTAAGGCATGTTCTCCATATAAACTTTATCTTAACTTAGCACAGCACTTTTTATTGAGCTGCCCCAGGACTCCACTGTATTTATTTCATGTGTTGAGAGAGATTTGCAGCCACTGCAGCTGCACTGTGGCACGTCCCTCTCCGCAGCCACTGTACAAAATATTGTAGGAAACCATCAAGGCTGCTTTTAAAGCTTTACATCTTTCACACACACTCTATCTACTCTGCTTTTTTCATTTTAAGTCAAGTGTGCACTGTGCAAATCTGTTCCGCAGTGCTGCTTTCCTTGAATTACATTATAAAACTTTGTGGGTTTCTGACTGATGGTGGACAAAGGGAGAAATGTGAAAATTACATTTTGTGCTGTAGAATATTTTTGATGGACGTTTTTTGACAGCTCTCATATTTTATAGACTAATTGATTAATTGAGAAATAACCAGCAGATTAATCAGTAATGAAAGAATTGTTGTTTAGCTCAAGGAAACAGCATAAACATTTATAGAAAATGCATAAAATATGAATATTGGTAGAATCAAATGAGTGTGGAATCAGAAAAACAAAAGAAAATTGTGGCTAGTGCGGCAGAAACTACATTGCAGCTAGCTGCCTTATTAATTTTCCCATTGATTCCCACAGATAATTTGTCTGAACAATAAATTAGATTTAAAATAATGAAGTGAAAATGTTAAAAATATAATCCAGTCATTATGTAATCAAATTATAATGGCCCTTTGCCATCTGTGTCAGCCTTTTCCATGGTAGACTGTTCAGGTAAGAAAATACAGGGTAATCAAGAAGTGCAATGTGCGCCACTAGGATCATTTCATCAGTTCATTAGGAGCCTGCTCGACAGTGATCTTCAGTTTGTCCCATTAAGAATTTAACAGTTATCACCTAAAAGTAACATTGCCTTGTCTCTGCTGTAAGACTGCACGTGGCACTTATCCTCTGAAATACATCAAGCTCAAACTAATTCCTGCAAAAACAGTATGCTTCCAACAGTAACATCTTAGAAATGTCTCACTGTAAAATATGCAACCACTACAACCTTAACAGGACCAGGGTCCACTTTGATTTTTGGGGATTTTAAGGACTTCTTGTGACATAATTACATTTTCCTCTCAGTTGATGTCTGAACTTCCATTTGCCTTATGATCCAAATCTGGTCAGTTATCAGTTTTTAACTGGCTGAAGCACAGTCCCTTGTATGTGCATGTGGTTTACACTGAGGCTAAGAACACCAGGACTACTCTTTATGTGTCACAGGGTATTTACACAGAAAGGGTTTCCTTTGCATTTTTCAGCCCTCTGTCTTACATCATCATGAACTTATAAGTTAAATACCAAGTTTATTTTCATGTTGAAAGTCTTTTGTTGTGGTGTAAGTGTGTAACCACAGTGGTTATGTGTTGGGCTTTGGGTGATTCCACAATGCAGGTAACCTTCCTGAATGTGCTGGAGCTGCTGATTTATGCTGCTCATGCTATGCCTCAAGTGCACGACCCATAATGCTTCATGTTGGGCTAAGCAGTAAACTTGGGTTCGTCCCATTTGTTTGAAATAACCCAGTGTATGATACAGGTGGAGTGAAGGAAACCGAGCTGGAACAAGAGAAGATCATTTAATGAGAATATGAAATGATTTGGGGCAGTTACCATCTGACTGTCTTCACTTGTTGGGAAACTCTGATAGTGTAACGGTGGAACGTTGTGATTACATCACACTGTAAAGCCCCTACTCTAAATGGTGCTGTGGCTCATGAGGCTGTTGTAAGTTAGTTAGCAAGTGTGTGTTTGCTTGCAAGTACAGGCGGACGTGCTTGTCGCTGTACAGGGCTCACCTATTGTTCTTGTTACATTCCGAAGGTAATGATGTCTGGTATGAATTTATCTCTTCTTGCCAAAACAGAATGAGGTTTTGTGGTAGCGTTACTGGTCACCATGGATCAGTTCAGTGCAACACATACATTCTAAAGGCTGCAATATGACTTTCAGTGTCATATTATATTATGTATTATATATGTATATATATATTATAATATGCACAGTGTGAAATGACTGACTGAATAAAAGATTGAATGTCGCTGTTGGTTTTGTAATTTAAGGTGGTACAGAGATGTAGGATTGAGAGCATGGCTTCAATCTAATGAAGCTACAGGTATCGACCATTTTGATTTATCTGGTTTTTTTTTGCTCAGAAAAGAAACGGTTATTGCTGCAGTTGCCAATTAATTCCCTGTCGATCAGCTAGTTGATTGATGAGCTCTACATCTTATCACCTAATACAAGTTTCTGAATTAATGAAGGGAATTAATATAAAGCATTGTAATGATAAACACTGAGAATTGTGCAGCAGTGTTAGCTGGGTTTGATTTAGCTTTAGTCTAGGTTTTACAGTACTGATAAGTTCTGTAACACTTATAAACCATTATGAGAATTTAGCTGCTATCATCTTTGTGCACAGTTAACATGGTTACAGGTGGCACGTCTCTGCAGTAGTAAGGTCTGACTCACCTCAGTAAATCCAGTCAGCGTTTCCAAAATAATCTAATTTAGTGCAGTTGTTTCTTCTAACCTAGCATCACTGCAGCTACCTGTGCTGTTCACTGCACAGCAGTGAGTCATTCAGAGGCTGGATTCAATTCCTCTTTCGCTCAAACACTGAAACACTGTTCATTTCCTGGGGAGAGAGAGGGGACAATATCCTGGGATGACATCACACAGTATCTGAACTTCTCGTGCAGGATTTAGGTCAAGGGTGGGGAATCTTTTACCCATCAGACATTTTATATTGTCCCTCAAGGGCCAAACTAGATTACTATATTGAAGACGTACATCACATTAACTCCTCTAATGAGTTGCTTGTCGGCGATGACATGTAACAGCTGTATGTGTGTTTCCTTCACTGTCATGACTAAAGTGTGTCACAGGACAGATCCGACTGTCTCAGAAGTAGCCCCTCTCTTTGCTCCTGGTTTGGTGAATGGACGGCTTTTATACATTCACATCATGCATCAGTTTGTCTATCGCACATTATTCACATACTGATGTTTTGGTGGGCGGCTTGGAGGAGCCTGGGATCAAACCACCAACTTCAGTTGGGCACCAAAACCCAGTGCCAATTAGGCCCACGGCCAAATCCTACTGGACCGAATATCAGCACAGAATTAGGTGCCTCATTGCAGTGCATGAGCTATATAGTCACGACTTACAGGTAACATAAACATCAACACACATACCGAGCTTACACTACATGAGTCTGGCACCACGTAACGTTAGCCTACAGTTAACAAGACACTACCGCAAACACTAGTCAACACTTGTCTTTGTGTATTTAAGTTAATGATACTTTAAACTGTTAACAGGTAATTTGTTACATTTCAACTTCCAATTTAGATTAGCAATTGAAAAAATATATTTTTATCGTCGAATGTCATTTGGTACTTTTTTAAGAGAAAAGTATCGGTTCTGGCATGTTTAAGCAGAAATGTTTTAAAAGTATCTATTTAGCATCAGTATCGCAAAAAAAAATCGAAATGATACTTTTGCCTGCATTAATGTATTTATGTACTGTATGTCAGTATTTATGTTTGACCTTTTTATTATCTTATGTCGCAGCACATTTGGCTTATTAAGCAGCAGCAGTTTACAAACTAGAGGCCGTCCACACCGGAGGTTTCTTCCACCTGGGAGTTTTTCCTCCCCGCTGTTGCTCAGGCTTTTAAGATCTTGGACTTTTGTGCAGCACCCTGAGACAACTGTTTGTTGTGATACCGTGCTATATAAATACATTTGATTGATTGATTGATACTAATGCTTGGAGGTGGTGCTAACATGAAGTACTTATTAATCAGTGTGTAATCCTCTCCATGGGGCTTTGACAAACAGACAGATGTAATGCAAATATGATTTGATGTGAAGAGATTAAAGTAGCTCAGTAACAACCTTTCTACAAGTCTAAACAATGTCCTCTCTTTGTTGTACCTGATACATTTACCAATGTCCCAGACACGGGTACAGGTGGACCACACACACACACACACACACACACACACATAACAGGGTCATGTCTATAGTTGGGGATATCTCTGTCAGTCTGACGCATTTGATTCTGTTTGAAATGCTAACCCATCCACTTTTAGCTCAACTTTATGGCCTGAGGATATATACTTTACTCATCTGATCTTCAAAACACTCATCCCTGTGAACTTACATTGAACTGATAACTTTGTTGGATCCCTGTATTTCACTGCGATGATGTAGTTTTGGTCCTGTGAGTGTCAGTTTGATGCTTATGCTACCCCTCTTCGCCTGCTGCCACATCCTCTGCAGTTATGGGAAGTTTGACGAGTGAAGCAGTTTGTTTCCGAACAGCTGTGGCTATGTGTTCCAATGACTGCACTAAAGTGTGTGTGTGTGGTAGTGTTTGGTGCTGTCTGTCCAAAGGCTTTTATTACTGTAACGTCTGACTGTGGGAAGGCTACTTTACCCCTGAACACTCTCTTTATTGTTTTTCGAAGATATGTTATATATATATCTCCTTTTGATAATTTATGTTATTACTAATGTTACTTCCCCTGAAACAGTTTGGAAGCCCCCCTGCAGATGCCTGCCTCCCACTGTGAGGACTTAAAAGAGATTAAAGATTAGATTAAATAGTCCGATAAAATGTGGCCGACATTCTGACATGACTTTCAAAAACGATACTAAACTACAGGAAATATAACACAACATCTTCGAAAACAAATAGTTCCGATGACATTTTTTTGTTATGTCGCTATGTGGTATAATGTCAGTGAAATAATGTCTGTTGGACCATTTCATTTTCATACTTCTTATTCTCAATGCATATTACAAATTCTGAGGCACACTTCTAAGAAAGAAAGTATGTTTGGATCATATTGTCAGTAAGGTTTAATATAACTTGAAATATCATCTTTATTTAGATGACACTGAGAGGTCCCCTTTGCCCTTTTTAGACAGATCATAGTAGTTTCAAATAGGAAGTGGTGAGGGAGAGAGGACTCTGACATGAAACAAAGGTCACCAGCTAGAATTACAACGGGTCGTGATCAGATTCACAATATATGCAAACTTCTTGTTGTGATTTGCTGCAGTCTGTTATGCTACATTAACTCTCATATATTTGCATATAGTTGATGTCATAATGATAAGGACATTGGTACAGAAGTTTCCTAGCAACTAAGATCTTTACTCAATGAGATATCGTTTAACTTTAATGCTCTGACCTTTTGTAAAGTGTAATTGCAAAATTAGCTAGTAGATAACTCACACTCAAACTGTTTGTACTGTATAGTACCTTTTGTATATATATGTATTTATATATATATATATATATGTACACAGTATATACTGTATAAATGTATCTACTCAGCTGATGTCTTCTGACCTACTGCAATTTCATTATGAACAGAGAGTATATTTACACTTCTCATACATTGATTTATTTGTCGCCACAGTTACAATATTAACACTAGTAGATAATTTGGTGTTTGGTGTGAAGAGAAATGATGTATGTCTCTGTTTGCATAATGCATGTATAGCAGGGAAGTGAGATCTGATCCCAAGTGGTCACAGGAGACACATTATAATGTCAGGTGTGAACACTGGTGACCAGCACTTAGCTATTGAGGCAGAACTCTTGACAAACTGTGGCGGGTGGTGTGAGGTTTGGTTGGCTGTACATACTGTACTCTGCAGCTGTCAGAAACAACTGCTTACATGCCATTCAGATAAGAGTATGGAGATCAGACTTTTTACAGCATGAAAACAAGGGCCTTGTGTCCGTCAGCAATCAAAGTGTCAGATGACAAATAATTGACTTTTATTGGCGAGTGTGCAGGGTTTCATTCATCTACAGTCTAAACTTCATTGTAGCTTTACAAGCCACATCTCATTGGTATGTGAGGTGTTATCTTGTATTAAGGGCTTTGGACCACAGGTTCTTTAAACGTAATATATAAGCTATCATCATGGTGCTTGTATGCATACAGTAACTTGGCTTATTACAGCAGTGCTTCAAAGGTTAACCACAATAATGTAATGCACAATAAACTTTGTCCACTGGCCATGTGTCAAATATTTTTCTTTTGCACTCCACTAAAAACATTCTCAGGTTTTTATTTAGTTAGAGTCACTTCTGCCCACATGTGTTTGGAAATAATGGATTCCTGGCGCAGAAAGCTCATTAAGCAAACACTAAACAGCATCATAAAAGTCCACTAATACTGCATATACTTGTTGGTTTGCAGTCAAAAAGGAAAGCACCTTGACATCACGCAGCTTATATTGTGAAACTTTATTTATTTGGCTCTACTCAATCAACAGTCTAAATAGGTGGTCACCAACCTTTTTGAACCCAAAATCACTTTTCACTTCTGAATGTAACCTGAGATTTACCACCCTGATATCTTCCAAAATGGTAGTCATATTTATTATTTTTGCAATTTCTGTTAAAAGCTCAATGTACAAGCATAAATATAAACAAAGAAAGGCAGTTATGCAACTTAATCAATTCAATGCACAATATTCACATTCATATTAATTCATATTTACAACATCTGTTCGATGCACAATATTTAGCTTCTCAGTTCAACAATATGTTCTGAAGATGAGCTGCTTTTGAAGCACAATGTTTTTACATATGTTTGCCCTCCATATGTCCATAAATATGTATTTCCTGTGTAAAAGTAGTCCTGTATACTCCAATAAATATATAAGTACTATACAGTATTAAGCTGTGCATGTTCTGCAAATATTACACAATAAAAAAACCTTTTTATAAACAATTTTATTTGTTCATTTTCAAAATGGATTTTGTCAACAGACACGCTGGAGTGCTTTTATTTTGAAAAGCATACAGAAAGTGTTGCAACCATTTGTTTGTGACACAAATTCAACAGATAAACATTAAAATTCAGGTGAAAGATCATTTTCTCTGTTTGTTCTGCTGTGAAACACAATGTTTATCTGTCTATGTCACAAACGTATTTCCAACACTTCCTTAACACGTTTCTAATGGTACAAAGATTGTTATCGCAAGACTGGAAGATGCATGATTTCATAGTGTCCTCGTCTTTAGTTTAGTACATAATCTGACTTGTCTAGATGGAAATACAGTAGATAAACCAGCAGCTCCGTCACCAGTAGCAGACACACTGCTGGTCTACACTGTTGGCAAACAGGAACTGATGGTGCAAAACACTGACATTCAAACATTCTACAAACACCTCCAATTTTAATATAGTTACTGAGATTGTGAAATGAAAAAACAGAACGAACAAATCATGGACTTTAGTAATAGAATTATAAAATATTATAGTACTGACACTCAGTAATAAAATCCCTGAGGTTGTAGTAATAGTTTGTTCCAACACTGGTTTGTGAGTCATCAACACCTTTAGGAATCTTTAACATTAACTTTCATACCATGAGACATATTCAGGCTAACTCACTGTTTAAATGCCAGTTAAAATTTGAAAAAATGGATCAAGCTTTTGAATAAACAGGCTGATTATTCTATTAGCGAGTGAGCAAGGCTTACAAGTTTGCTATTGGTCAGTTATTAGCCGCCATGTTTCCACTTCGTCAGTGCCGTCGAGTCTCACAGTGCCCACATTTTGTAGGTCATTGAGAGACGGCTTGATTCATTCCAAAGGGTAATTGCAGTTATAAATAAACTGCACGCACAAAAAAGAGTTAGAAGAAGAAACAAATACAATTACAAAGCCAAACTACAGTGTATGGAAGTAAAAATAGAATGGAGTTTCTCCAAATTATAATAAAAGGTTCTCAAACCTTGCCATAACCAGGAAACTAAATTCAGTGTAAAGACACCAATTCATTAATCTACCCACTCTCCAGCTATCATAACAGATCGTTAGTTCGTGAAAAGAAAGACATAGTGTTTTGTGCAGTTATGAATGAAAGCGCAACAACAAAGAGTTTATTTAGAACCTTCAGTTTTCGGGAACATATTTCAAAGATTCGAATTCTTTCACACCTATCCTGCCCTGTCCTTTCCTGTAACCAAAGACTTTCATGTTGTAGCCCTTCAAAAGTCAGCATGGTTCCTGCTGCTGTGTCCTTGAGCTAGTCACTGAACCTTTCTGCTATGATAAAGGGCCTCAGTTGCTGATGATATAAAAAGCAAAAAATGACTAAGCCTCCTAAGTTTTTTACAACCCATAATTTTTCCCCCCACACATTTGTTCAGTCAAAATTGGTCAAGCAACATTTTTATGCTATAAATCAAAACCCTACAATATGGGAGCTGGTTTAGAATGTTGCAGTAAAATAAAATACAGTAGAATATATTTTTTTAAAGATTCAAGCTTGAAGTTTTCTTGACTTGCTTTCAAAAGACTTATTTCAGAGCAGACTCCTTGCTGATCATTTGAAGTTTTGTGAGACTTGAAGTGGATTGTTAGTTCATTGTGTATTTCGGGTCTCTGAATGATTTGTTTTTGAAGAGTTTAGTTCAAAGTTTGGTTGAGTCATTCAAGGACACTCAGATTTGAAGCTGCTCCAGCTTAGGCTTGGCGTGGTGCCTTGGCCACTCGTGCTCTTCCTCTCTGAGGCTGTGTGCACTCTGCAGCAGGGTTTTTCTACAATCTCCCTGTGGCTCCATATACTGTACAGTGCCCTCTAGTGTTGCACAGTATAGCGATAATAGAAAGGTATCGCGATACCCAGCCATTAAAAAACAGATTTTTATCAGTATCGGTACTTTATGTTAGACAGCTGCGATACAACCGCTGCATGTCGCGGTTGTCAGAAGTTCACACTGGCAGTTCTTCAGCGGAGCTGCTACTTCCAGCCTATGTTTTTACATAGGGTTTACCTTAAATATGGATGATGCCATTCACACTGACAAAGCCAGAGAGACAACGCCAGAGATGTCTTCAGCCCTATGGAGCATTTGAGCTTCCTTTCGCTCATTGATTTGGTTTTGTGGCTAGCGTCGTTTGGTAGAACCTTTTAAACCTGATCAACTTGTTTATAGCAGAAGACAAATAAACAGGATGTACTTGGCAAGCACAAAATAACAGTCAGAACAAGACAGCAACTCGCCGGTGAACACAATGGAGCAGTTAGCAGCTAATGTGCCAGATTGTCACTCAGGAGTTGGTCGGTACCAAACCAGAGTTAAAGGAACAGTCATTAAGGCCTTTCGGTAAATTCATCAGGTTGCCACAAACCAGAGGAATACTACTGAAGTGTCTTCTGGGTGTGTTAACAGGTAATGGTTGGATAATATGTTTGTTGTAACATTGCCATTGTTGTCTAAACTACTTGAGACACTACTCCTGGCTCTGTCTATATCTATCTCTATCTGTATTGGGTCATTTAAATTTGTTTTTTATAGTGGGGGTGGGTTGTATTTAACAACTCATGTCAGTGAGACTTGAATCATTGTAGAATAGAATTTGATTGCAATGTCAGTAAATGTCAGTAGGTTAAAAAAAACAGTAAAAGGGATAGTTCACCCAAAAATGAAAATCCACTCATTATCTACTCACCACTATGCCGATGGAGGGGTGGGCGAAGTGTTTGAGTCCACAAAACTCTTTTGGAGTTTCAGGGGTATAAGCATTGCAGCCAAATCCAATACAATTGAAGTAAATGTTGACCTATTTCTGAAACTTATAAAAGCAACAGAAAAAAACAGAAAATGCCTCTATACTCTACTATGGTGTCAACCAAGTGTCCGTGAGCCCAGACATTTAAATTCGATTTGAAACAGCACCATTTACACCATGTTTTTAGCCTAAATGTCCTCTGATGTCCTCATCTGGAATTGCATTCGATTGTGGATCATAGTGGACAAATTCCTAGAATGTGGGGCTTACAGACACCACAGGTACAGTGTGGAGGCATTTAATGCTTTTTTTCGGGGGGTTTTCTGTTTGAAGAATAGCTCACCAGTTTCTTCAATTGTATTAGATTTGGCTTCAGCTCTGTTTACCCCTGAAACTCCCAAAGTGTTTTGCGGACTCAAACACTTCACCCACCCCTCCATCGGCAACTATCCGTTTAAATATAAAAGGTGATAAAAAAGAGATTAGTTGAAAAGATCCACTGAATCACACAGTTGTTCTTTGAAAGGAGCCAAAATACTGACTTTATGGGATATTAAAAAAACATCTGGCCTAGCTGTTAGACATGGAAAAAGTCCTGGATACTCCCCAGATAAAACTGCAACCAAAGGCATCTACAGGTGCCGTGAACTTCGAGGCACGTTTGAGCAAAAGTACACTGCGATGGGAAAGGAAATCGTGATGAATTTTAACTCAGATTTGTTGTGTGGGGTTTCAACAAGTCATTGAAAGTTTGTGAATTTGAAAAAAAAAAAGTTAAAAAATTGACACAGACTATGTACTTGAATGAAAAGTTATTTTGATATTTATTCCTATACTTGATGTGAAAGCTATGCACTGCTTTCAGCATCTCTTGCTCATCAGCGGCCACTGTGTCTGTCTCTGAACTATGTATTGTTTTGCTGTGTTAGAAGATGAGAGAACACTATCTGCCATCGCTGTTACACAGTCACAGCAACCTGTTACTTCTAATTCTTAGTCAGTAAACTTTCCCATCTAAGGTCCTGGAATTTGAGGGAATGGGGCCTGAGAAGTCATTGAAAAATACTTACATTTTATGTTGAAGAGAGTGTGGGAACCCTGTGTGGAGTTTAGCAAGCTCCATTTCAAAGCTTATGCCAGCAGTTCTCTGAGCCTGCAGGTATTTTCATGTGCCCATGAATTGACCTCCATTGCAGTTGTCCTTCCTGTATGTCTGATGTCAAAAGAGGCTGCAGGCTTCATACAAATGTGGTCAGAACATTTGTGTGTGTGACCACTTCATACCTATGGGAAGAGCCATTCAGTTCACAGTATAAAAGCTATAGCAACGTGAATGTAGTGACAGAAATGTATGGTTTCATTTGTGCAGTTTTCAATAAGCCAGTCTAGTTAATGTGGAGGTCATTTTGTTTTCAGTACCTCTGAATATAATGATTGATGATTCGTTGGCCAATAGCTCAAAATAGTGTCTCTAATCTGCTTGACAATTGGATCTTGTCATTGCTACATTAATGATCTTGCACTTTACTGATAGTATTACAGCATGATGGTAGCTTGAGTGAAAAAAATCTGAAATTCTTTTCATTCTTAAGAAAAATTAAATGAGACATAATTCATTAAAATTATCTTTATATTTTTTAAGACATTAAGTTTCAATGCCTCATCCCAGTAAACTTAAAAAACATGACATACAAAGATAAAAAATGTAGTGACTGTGCCATGAGCGGTGGGCGTTGACTAGGCCTGGGCATTCGGCCCAAAGTCTTTTTCTTTTTGTCTTGGATAGTTCTCAACTGAGCAGTTTGTCACAGTGTAACTGAGCGTCTGTGAAAGAGGACGACTGTGCTGTAATTTTGCCTCATTGGTGAATGGAATGCTTTATTTTATCCTCCGTCAACGGAAGCAAAGGACACTGTCAGTTTTTCAGTTGATAGTGTTATTATGCCAAATGTGGCCCACACACACACGTGGTGTGGAAAAACCTTTTTCCTGGTAACATGGTTAAGGCACAAACACGGTCTCATGCTGAGCCAGTAATACAAGGAGTGTGAACGTCTGTTTGAGTTCCAAATTACAAGATATTTACAGCTACTTTGCATGGCATTGTAATCAGCTGAACTATTAGCAGAATCTGCTAAGTTGTGTTGTCTCTTGTTTAGCAACAACAGTGTAGCAGAGTCGAGTATAAGATATCAGTTTAGTAGGCGTGACAACAGTGATAACACCTCAAACTGATTAAATGATCCATCCAACATGTCACACGTCGACAGCTAAGTTACCACAGCTTCCTTAAAATAGCCTTACAGCTGCTTTAAAGCTAACCGTAAGTCACTTAAAAAAGGTGGCAAGAGATATCAGATTAAACCAGGAAATAAACACTGAATCACTTTAGGTCAGTGACAGTGGTCATGAACGATCACTAATGTATCAGAAGGCTTGAGACAGTGGAAGACCAATTGTCTGGCAGCAATCGCCTCATCTACAATTATAAAAATAAAGCCTTTGCCAGTGGTAATAAAAATAGTGCGGTTTAATGATTGAAAGGGTGAAACTAGACAGAGAAAATATAAAACGTCCTCAGTTGCATGAATCCAAATAGACAGGCCTACTGGTTGATAAGGTTGGGCTAAGTAGGTCAAATCAGTGCATTTACTGATGTCTTTTCAAACGTGGTGGAAGGTAAATAAAACAATCTAAAATGTTATAACAAAAGTAATACTGATAGTGATAAATCATATTTAGCATTTTAAGCTATGTGCAGCCATCATGTTCAAGAAAAAAAAAACATGGAATCATAGACTGAATGAAGTAAAACATTAAAGCTTGGTAGAAAAGAACATGTTAGAATTTACCCTGGGTGCCGCACACTGCCTAACTTTTGGTCTTTTTTTTGTGAGGCATCATGTTGGGTCAGCCAGTCGTCTTTGCATTCCCTGATTCTTTTCACCATGAGGGGAACCTGACTCACCCCCTGTCATTCTGCTTTCTCTTCCTGTGTCTTTTCCCTTTCTTGTTCCTGATATCTTGTCTTTAGGATGTGTGTGTGTGTGTGTTTGTGTCTTTGTGAGCCTACAACCCACAGTGTGAGGACATTTTGGCTGGGCCTCACTGTCTGACCCACTTTTAATGGGCTGTTTGATGGTTAGGACTTGATTTTAGGGTTATAATTAGTTTTTTTTAATGTTAGGGTAAGGGGCTAAGAAATACATTATGCCAACTAAGATAGATGTAAAAATGTGTGTTTGTGTGTGTTTTGGTGGTTGTCTATTCATGTTGAAATTTTTTAGGATTATTTTCACTGAATTACAAGTGAGTGATTGTGTTTCAGACTTTATTTACTTGTTAAAATATCTACTGTAGTCTTATTTATGATTTGAAAAGAGCTACTTAAGAGATTAGCTTAATGAGGGAACATTATGAAACAAACATAACAGCCTGTTTGTTTTCAGAAAAAAGTCTCACTTTTCTGTCCCCACAGTTGGATTCAGAGAAGACATAGACGGCTAATTAGATCTAAAGACATCAGTGTACTTAGATGATTCTGGTTGATGTGGAGGAAGTGGCTGAGAAGTAAACAAAGGATTTGGTGCTTCTGTCACTGCTCTCCCACTGCTCTGAAGGTCGGCTTGAGACTAAAGTAGATTTGTTTCTTGCGTATTGTAACTTTCAATTAGTGTGTTGTAGATTTGTGCCAGATCTGTTTTCATAGAAAAAAAAACATTTTGAGCAAAGATTTATTGATTTTCTCGGAATGTGTTTTCAAAAAAGCGTGAAGCTTTGAACCAAGATTTGTTTACATGTGGTATGGTTGGCTCCAAACTCACATTCAAGTGGTTTTAAAAAAAAGCAGTGACGAAGTATAATACAGTACTGAAAGTATCAAAGGCCATTATTGCCTCTTTGTTCTGGGTGAACTGTAGAAGCTCAGATGTATTGAGAGCAGATGGATTAGACAGATGTGGTATTTGGTTGCAGCTTGGATTCAGGCTCTGGTTTAGAAATCCATGTGCATAGTTTATAAATACTTGGATTCATAGTCCCTGCCCTCAGATATGTGAACTGTACCCTTGAATGTGCCTTGGTGGTAATCAGTGTACAGCTCCGCTCCTGTCTTTGCCCAAGGTGTTTTGGTGCAAGGTACACAACAAACACAATATGCTTGCACATGCTGTTTGTTATGGCCAATCCATGACAAGCATCCATACATCCATCCATTATCTTTACTGCTTATCCTGTTCACGGTCAGGTGGGGGCAACAGACGTCCAATTTCTATGCATCACATAGGTTCAAATCAGGCAGGCCAGTCTACTGCCCCTACGTTTAATCTAAAGTCATTACTCATGTGGTGGTTACTGAAGTCTCCCAGAAGACCAGAGACTCCGAGAAGGCTAGATAATCAGAACTGTCATTCAGTACATAGGATCAAACTACTGTCAGAGCCTTCCTACCATCAACTTGCATTCACATAGAGGTACAGATTACATCATGTGTCCTTTATGGGTCCCTGATTTTCCTGGTCCAGACAAGCATCCATCAGGTTTGTATGAGTCACTCTTATCTTATTAAACCAACTTAATTCAATAACCACAACATACAGTATAAAGAGATTAGAGCTGCATGTGTGCTTCACAGATGGAAGATAATGCAGATAATTTTAAATCAGAAAACACTCACCACGTATTTGGCAAAGTTGTTGTTAACTGGCAACTTCTAGCAGTACTGAGAAATTTGTTGTGTCATAAAAGGACTAAAAGGACAAATGCTTACATTCAAGTGACAATACCAAAGGCAAAAAGGTTCTCATGCCTTTTATTATTTGTTAAATGTATTTACAGATTGTATCATTACAATCAAACTGATGCACATGCTGCTTTCCAAGAATAAATGGTAAATGGTTTGTATTTATATATAAAGTTTTTCTAGTCTTGATGACCACTCAAAGCGCTTTACAGTACAGTTTGCCATTCACCCATTCACACACACATTCATACAGTGCATCTATCAGCAGCACTTTTTGTTTTCACAAGGGGCTATTCAGGGTTTAGCATCTTGCCCAAGGACACTTGGGCATGCAGAGGGTAAGACTGGGGATTGAATTGCCGACCTACTGGTTGGAGGATGACCACTCTACCCCTCAGCTACAGCCACGGCCGAATACTAGTGTCTGGCGTGCAAATCTGTAAATCTAAGGTTCATAAATCTACTTAGAAAGAATCACCAGAACTTGCCTGGGAATCATCAAATGGTAAATAGGCCATTCAAAGCAGAACAAGTCAAAACCACCCATTCACACACACTTCTATACACTGTGTTTTTTGATATCCCTTTTTCAGAAACCAGTCAAATTAATCTAGTGATGGTAGATCTAATGACTGGGCAACATTTGCAGTGTGTGCAGCACAGGACGGCTGCGTCACCGATCTGCATGTTGCAGGCATCTGTTGTTGACACAGGGAGCGTATCTGCTGTGTGACTGCAGCGGAGCAGCTGTCTCAGGTTTCTGGTATGACTACTATATTTCCTCAAATAGAAGTATTGCTACATAGACCACTTAATACCATGACACAATAGTATGAAGCAGTGCATCATCCGGTCCTACAATAACAATCAAAACCTTAAAATAAATAAGAATGGATTCAGTCAACAGTCTAACCTGATAACATGGGTGCCTAAATGAAAAGCAAGACGCTCACGCAGCCAGTGTGGCCCAGGTGTGATGGTACATAGAAAACAAGAACTTATATCAGTTGAATAGGCATACTTCATTTTTCAAAATATAATAAAGGATATCGTAACTCAGTTAATCTTGTTTCTTGAAAAAGTTGAGTTCACATTTATTAATTTATTAATTTGTAATTTGAGGGGTAGAGTATATATATATATATATATATATATATATATATATATGTACAAATAGACCCAACATTGATCAAAAGAATTTTAAACCATGTTCAATAACATTTTGTAATAATGATACAGGGTGTTTTCTCATTTTTATTTAACTAACATTGAGAACTTTGGTGTTCCGTGATGCATCAGTAATGTTTCCTAAACTGTGAACAAAAGATTTTGATTTAGCAAGTGTGACTGTGGCCTGAGTTTTATTTGAAAGTTCAGCCATGCACTCTGAACTAACCAAGTCTCTGAACTGGAACTATAGTGAGTTTTGTTTTTTGGCTGAAAAGAAAAGATTCTTTGACATTTCTCTAAGAGGAACCCCTGCAGAGTGGAAAACACTGCTGTTGTTCACACAAGTTACTGTGCAGCATACAGATTTAATGTTCAGTGAGGAGAGCAAACTGTGCGACGGCTCCCACGAAAGCATATACACACAAGTGTGGCAGCCAGAATTAGTGTTTTTCCAATATAAAAGACAGGCAGGCTGTCAGCACAGAATTTTTCAGTCTATACTTGTACCACGTTGACCTTGTTATTTGTCCTTCTTATCTTGTAGTTTGCTGTGGCCTCAGGGAACAGTTAATTTGGCTCACATCCTGACACTTTGACGGAGAATGTCAACCACAAGCCATTACCTATGGTAGCTCAAACCAGAATTGGTTAAACCAGTCCAATTCATTAGTTTGGAGCAGTCTATAAGACTCATACCACAGCTGCAGCCTTGGAAAACATATTGCTAACCAAATGAACAGAATATCTGTGATGAAGGCAAGCTGCTAAAAAAAAACAATAGCATTGCATCAGTGGATACATAACTAGGGTGTACTGATGCTCCTTAGTATTGGGCAAAATTGGGCACAGTCATCAGGGCATACAGATCAAATTAGCATCAGTGTTAAGCTAATTTTTTTACACACTAAGTACCCTACACTATCTCTGATCTCCCTCTAGCAGTGTAATCCTCTTCTAGCCTTTGTAGCAGGAAGACAGTTATTTTTCTTTGTCATACTTCTTAGAATGCTTATTCACTTTTGTAAATGACTCTCAATGAATGAGCAGAGTAATGGAAATAAAAATAAATAAAAAAACTAAAATGAGCCCACCATTGTGTGACCACAAGTTGTGAGGTTGCAGACTGCAACCAACTGAATATCCCTCACCTCACTCCTTCTTTTCCAGGAGAACCTATGGTGGCTTTTATGTAAGGAACAAATGCAAAAGGCATTTTTGTTTAGTTTGTCTGTTCTGGGCGGCCTCTTTGGAAAAGGACTCACACTCTATATAACAGCAGTCATAATTTTTAGATGATAATACACTAAGATAACATAATCATGAATATCCCCCTTTATGTCCCCCTTCAAATCCTACACACTGGTCCTTTAATGCAGTAGAAGCATCTTTGGCAGCAATTACAACCTCAAGTCTTCTCATGTAAGTTTGTACAAGCTTTGCACACCTAGATTTGGGCAGTTAGGCTTTGCTTCTTGGCAGATCCTGTCATGTTCTGTCAGATTAGCTGGGAGGCATCTGTGAACTGTCATCTTCAGATCATTCCACAGATGTTCTGGTTTAAGCCTGGCCTTTGGCTAGGCCACTCTGGGGCACTCACCGACACACACACTTCCTTCACCATCTTTCACTGAGCAGGACATCGCCAGCAACATTTCAACATAGATATATCATCTATTCAGTGTGAGGTTGTCTTTTAACAAATATTTCCAAGTGACGGCACGTGAAGGGAGGAGGCTAGGCAAAGTCAAATTGTTTGAAATGTACTTTGATACTCAGACCACTTACCGCCTGGATTCACTTACTAGTTTACCATCCTCAGAAATAAATAACTCGCATCTCCCAAGTTTTCATGTGACTCGTTGTGAAAGGGAATGATTGAGCTGACTATTCAGTCATCTACAAACAATTTTAACTAATGTTTTACCCTTTGCTTGTTTTCTATGTGACTGAACCGTGATAATCAACCACTGACACTACTACAGGTAAGTTTTTATCTCCTTGTAGTCTTTATTTATTATGAACTGTTTGCCTGTGGGGGAGTCCTCTGCACTTTCACAAGGTTTTCCCAAATTCTTTCCTTTTTTACATTTCCTGATTTAAAAGAAATGCTGCACACAGTAACATTTGGTTCTCAGTAAATATGTGCCTATTCTTTGTATTACCGTCTTTTATTATCAATCTTTTATTCTTTGTATATGTCTTAAGCCTTTACCAAGTAAACTGTTTCCACAGAGCAACACAATTGTGATTACAATATTGACCTTAATAGTAGTGATTGGGATTTTGCATTATCGAGCAGCCCTATGATTTGTCTACAGAACAATGACTCTGTCCCAACTTTGGGAAAATATGATTTGAAGCTAAGCACAAGTATTAAAAGAACCTCCCAGTGCAATATTTTGTGCCATTGTGCAGTTTTTAGTGTTTTGTCTATTTTCCAAAATTTGACAATGAGCGATTAATAGTGAAGGTTGCGAGGCTGAGTAGAGATTAGAAGTGGCTACAGACTTGAGTGTCTCAGCTCTTGTCAAATAATCTGTGAAATATGTGGTGAGTGTTTTCTGATTTAAAATTATCTGCATTATCCTCCATCTGTGAAGCACAAATGCAGCTCTAATCTCATTATACTGTATGTTGTGGTTATTGAATTAAGTTGGTTTAAGCTCCATTACTGAAACGGTTTCCTATGCAAATTTGCAAAACCCTAATATTACCATCAGTTTGCTGCATTTTAGATTTTGTTTCTTCATACAGATTCCTTTAGTGCATGGTTGTTAACAGGTTTTTTAACAGGTTAACACACCTGTAGAGAGTAGTAGTGTGCACAGCTGCAGCAGTCTAAACAGACAAACAAAATACTGGCACTCACAGATAAATAATCTTCTTGTTTATTGTGGGGCAAAAATGAACGTGTTTCAGCTCTAAGCCATCATGAGCGACACACCTGTGTCTGTGCCTTCAGCAAAACCTCTAGTTGTGTGGCCTGATGTGATCCTATTATAATCGGGAGTGGATTTATGTTAGGTATGAGGAGCTTATGAACCTCCTGGCAGTCAGTGTGGAGCTGAGCTGTGTTTTCATGCTTCAGGGGAAGTTGAAAAACGCTCTCAGGCTTGGATGGTGTTGAATTATTCATGGTTATAGAGGGAGAGGAGCTGGAATAGTGTTCATCTTCCCTTTTTCGCCCCCGGCTGTTCAGCTCAGTGAAGTGATGGGGTGAAATGGGGTAAGAGGCTCGTGATTATCCTCATAAGAGCATTGATACCACATTGACCAGCATGACAGGAGTGGGTTCACAGGCTCTGCTAATGGTGTTTGCCAGTTCCCTTGAAGGTGCCCATCCACACAGCACATTTCTGGGATGTCATTGATCCGTTTTGTGTTTTGTTTCACTCGTCTTTCTTGACATAATCATACGGTGTAGTAGATGAAGTTGTCATGGATGTCAACCGGTTGTAAAGGGCAGAAAAGTTGTAATCATGTAAAGCTAGCAGGCATGGAGACAAACTGTCGCAGTGTTGCACTGAGAACTTAGTTATACTAATGCAGTGCCAGTTCTAAACATGTCTGTTTGGAATGAGCCCGTTTGCTTGGCCTGTGGTAATGCTGGTTGCAGCTTTCTTGAGAAAAGCCCAGCTGTACTTCTGTAATGAGACATTTCCAAAGTGCAGCGCTCACAGTGCACCACATTGGTGGGTCTAAAATACTCCCACACCGATGATCAAGGGCGAGGTCTTTTAGCTGCAGCTTGTTCTCAGGGGGAATCATACTTGGACCCACCCATGGTAAAATGCACGCAGACAGAGATTACACACATTGTAGTGAGATAAATAAGATGACCAAATGCAATGGTAATAGGGACACTTATTAACCACTCTGAGAAGTAACCAATGTGTATTCAATAGTCAACAAATCCCATGGAAAGACAGAGACTCACATGAAATGATCCTGCTAACAGGTATTCACAAAATACTCAACAGAACACCAAATATGTATTACTCCACGACTGGAAATAGTCCCCAAGAAATGAGTTAAAAAGATGAATGCGATATTTGTGACCTATATTTAAAAGAGTTCCTTTACTTGGTGAGATCGAATGTGTTTAGTGCCTCAGAGAAGGGCTGGGAAATTGGAGAGCTAAGACACAGAGCATTGCAAATGCCTTTTTAGTCTTTTCACGAAACAAAGAAAATTGCCTGTTTTTAATAAGAATGGTCTGGACCATTCATTACATCATGCATGATGACAAGAAAGTCTGTTAAACACTTGGTGTTAACAGATCCAGTAGATGAAGGAGCTATGAGTAGACACTTCGAACATGGGTTTCTGCTTGTGTTAGATTTCTTTATTTATCTTACACCTCATAGGAAAACTGCATCTGGAAAGAGACATTAGGAACAAACTGGTGGTCATGACAGGGACTGGGCATTACCATGACAATTATGCAATTAAATAAATGAATTCCCGGTTTTTGGTGTTTAAAAACATTCAAGGCTGCATTTCTGGTAATATATCTTCTTCAACCCTACGTTTTGTCATAGCAATGTAATACAATGGTGGATTAAACTCAAGGTTGTGCTGTTAAAAAAGCAGGCTCACACGTTTGAATTGCCCTTATTTTTATTTTTATAATTGCAGGTTTGAACTGAGGAGATAGTGGTTTTTAACAAGGCAAGGAGTTAATAGATCAAAAACACGATGCTGATTGTGAGAACCAGAACATTTTGCTGTCCAACCTTGCATGTTTGGCTTCATGATGTGATTTAATGATTCGATGTGTTCCCCCAGAGAACAGGCCAAACACACTGTAGATGACATGAAATCATTTTGATATATTTGTAGTATTATTAGAGATTCCATCGCACACAAACAATGTCTATTATTGTTATTATTATACATTACACACATACATTTTAACAATGCTCACTTAATAAAACAGAGAAAGCAGATAAGTGCAAATAACTATGAATATAGAATACACATCATAATACAGATGAGAGAGATACATGTCATGATTAAATATTAAAAGCAGAATCATAGATCAGTGTCATTTTACATGGTAACAAATCCATGAGCAACACATTATATACCATTCATATTAACATGCATATGGATTTTGTCATTGTCCTGCCTCAGTTCAGCCCCCTGACAAATAATCTTAAATACATGCACAGGATTGTCATCTGTGTATTAATAATAATTGGAGATGCTATATTAGCAAGTAGCACTAAATCATGATTTAATGTCAAGTGTCTTTAAAACAATATTTCAAAAGCTTGTTGTTGCTGGAGTAAAGTGCAAATTGCTGGAGAGAGAGGGATCTTTGGTTGGAGTCAGACATATCAGACTGAGACGGTCGCCACAGTTGATGAGTGAAATGCAGCTCTGAACCTTGTTCTACAATTACAGACACACCACGGTCTTAATTAAGTAGCTGGTTAGTACTGCTCTGAAGTCCACATACACTCTGATTGAAAATAAGTCCCTGCCCGTTCTCTATGGGATTGTGGAAATTAGGTTTTTCGCCTACTGAGGATGTAGAGGATGCAGTTTGAGGGGAAGAAGGTACACAAAGAGAAAAATGCAAAATGCATACTATACTATCAGAAATAGAATATCAGTAATGATACTGTGCTAAAAAAGGATGGGTCTCCAAGGCCTAAAGATGCTGCTGGTCCTTAAATTTGTCCAGCACTTTTGTCACTGTCAACAGAGGATAAAACTCAATGGTTTTGTTGAGGCCCTCAGCTCTCTTTTAGCACCATGATTAATAACACGTCTTTAAAATTTGCTTTCGATTATCCCTGGTCCCAAAGGGTGAATCTCAATGTTTGTCCACTTCCTGTGAGCCGGCATTTTAAAATGAACACAGGATATCACATAGTAAAGAAGATCCTTTGGGTTAACACATGGCTGATTGCCGTGACATTGACTGAGCGGCTCCATGCTCGTGAGGGCTGAGTTGAAAGTGTCTGTGGTTTTAGTGGCTGAAGAACTTGGGGACACAGAAGTTCAGAAACAGTCTTGCAGATGTTTGTGTGTGCTATTAAGTGTGTGTACGTATTGCTTGTGTTGCTGTGTATTCATCCTTGTGGGCATGTGGTATATGTGAATGGGTAGTATATTTGAGTGTAGAAGAGAGAACAAAAGAGACGGAATCGGGATAAAAAGAAAGATAATAAAATAAAATGCAAAGTTGGAGATTTAGCCAGGTAAGCCTGCCTTATTGCCAACATCATGAAAGGCCAGGTTGTTTTTACAAATAAATCAGAGAGACGATCTTAAGTGTTATTTATTGTCAATATGTTGTTAACGTTTCATTATTATGCAGTAAAACCAACTATCGGCTAAAGAAAGGGTGAAAAGCTCATACTGCAGAGTTGCGAGCCAAAGGTTTCATGATGTTTTTTAATGTGAAAAATATTCAAATGCTTCAAATGTTTAATGTAAGACAATGACATCCCTCGTTCAAGCTGAGACTTGTCTTTATATCTCTGTTTCTCTCTTCTAGTTTTCTGTCTCAGCTATCAACTGTCTTGTAAGGGCGAAAAGCTGAAAAAATGTTGAGCGGAGCTTTAACCACACTTTTGGACTTCTAGTAAAGCCAAATCATTAGTATGATTTTGTTCCAAGCAGGATCAGAACAAGGATTTGAAGCTTGTAAAATCTTTCCCGGAGACTCAGCTCTGCAAAGACTGGATAATTTGACTTTCTCTGCTGAAACTTGTTTTATGATTGAATAGAAGCTAATTGAATTCAGCTGTAATATCTCATTACAAGTGTTCCTCTTATCTCCAGGGTTCCCCCACAAAACTGTTCCTTCAACTGCATGATTTTCGAATCGTACCTTTGCACGCTCACACTTTGTAACATTCTCGAGTTTATGAATGTGTGAATCTCTCCATCTTCATGTTCACACATTGAGATGCATCCTTTGAAGGTGAAATACAGTTCGACATGCTTTTTTTCGATTTGCATTTTATTCCAATGTCTGCGTGTAATGACCATTTTATCTTCCACATGCAGTTAGTGAGGCTTTAATCCGTCTTCAGACCTCTGTCCATCCTGCTGGCTTGTGGCTCGTGTGCCTTCACCTTTAAGGGGAGCTGGAATGGTAGCGCTCAGCACTGTGGCCTGTTATGTAAGGCTTTGGCAGTGGTACTCAGAGCTGCGTGGCCCCTGCACAGTCCTGCTGCCAACAAGCACAGGAGGTTTTATCACCCCAACGTTTCAAAGGGCCCTTTGGACTCTGGATCATGTTTAATGCTGCTCAGTAGTTTGCCTAATTCACTCTCTCCTTTACACCAACCATCTGTCACCCTCCCAAATATTCTCCCCTTTTTTTAAACCCACTGTCATTTTCCCATGCTCGCTCCTCTTTTGCTGACTCACCCCGCTCCCTGAAATTATAATGCGCTGAAATAGCTGTCTCCGGCTCCCGCACACACAGTCCAATTGCACCATTTTGTTTTTGTGTCTGATTTTCATCTGTGATTCCTGCTCTGCTGAGACTGTGCCTAACAAGAAGCCGTGAATAAAGATATGGCGAGGGTCGCCTCCTCCAGGGGCTTTTGTTTTTTATGATAAAACACATCATTGGTTTTACACACAGACGGAAGAAGAGATTTTGAAGACAGATATAAGCATCTTTACATTCCTGTTAAGATTATTTTTAGAGAGGCTCATAAGGCTTTCTAAAGGGACACAGACACATTAGAAAAATATTAGAAAAATATTGGCAATTATTATCGCATGCATGTGTTATAAAGATAAATATGTGCTTTAAGAATCTAGGGAGGAAATGTAATATTAATAACATACGGGAAAACAGTTCCATGTTCCAGGATGTGAGTTATTACGGTTACACCACAGACTTGGCTCGCTTGTCAACATGGGCATTTTGAAATGCAGCAGTGACATAGAGCTCACAGAGGCAGTCAATCCTTACAGACACGATTCAGTTACTCAATTATTTGTACTTTCAATATTTCTAATCAGACATAAATCATGAATCTGCTTGGAAATCATAGAAAGAAGTGCAGGATGATAGTAATGATAATGTGGCTTCAGTATTAATGAAGAAGTTAGTTGTCTGTACATGCATGGGTCCAATGCAAACAGAAACTGCTGATAGCTAATTAAGCATGCTTTTTATGGGGCAGGTTTGTTGAAATTCATAATTGGAATATCAGGTCTGTCTCCTAGAAACAGCAAATATATTTTGAGAAAAAAAATAATGGCCGTGTCGATTATGTTCAGAAGCAATGTTTATATATAAATATAATAAATGAGGAATTAAATGAATAACGAGACCGGTCTGCAGGAGTTGGGGGGGGGTGGATGGCTGGTGTAGGAAGAGCACACCTGTCAGAGACTGGCATTCCACTCTCCCACCTGGTTCTGGTTAAGGTCAGAGAAATGTCTAACCATAGTTTTGGTTAAATGGAAATGAACAGGCTCTGACTACTCTAAAGGTTTTTTCTAATTCAGCTTGTCACAGATTTCTGTACTGCACAGCTCCCAAAACTGTTCACATACTCCAGTATACAAATAACTGAGAGTGCAGTTGTTTGCCGAAAGCAGAATTATATGCTAAATGCAACGTTAGCTGTCTTATATTCTAACAGCAGATGTGTTTTACTTAGGTTGTTTCCTGCATGTACAACTGTTAAAAAGTGCATATTTAGACAAACCATTTTTATATGAGTGATTATGATTGAAAGACTATTATGTCATTCAGTAAGTACAGGTCGTGCTGCAATCTCTGCTTTTGCATGTTTGGATTTGGGGTCTAACATAAAATGCCATTTCCAATCAATGTCGTTCAGCTACTTACTTTTATTAACTAGTTTACTTAGTTTCACAGTTTGCAGTCAGACCCTCCCCATTGGTAAGAAGACAAGGCGGTGCCCCTAGCAGGCCACTGGATCTTCAACCAATCAGAGGAAAGTAGGCTCTCAGGACATGGTCTAAAGGAGGTCTGAGCTAATATCTCCTGTTTCACTGAGAGACTCAGCTGAGGGGCTGCATAACTAAATAAGTTATGGTTGTAATACATGCAAATCTTCCCTAGTGGAGTCCTAGAATAAAACATTGAGCTGGAAATGAACACAATGTGTCCCCCTTTTATAATGCTGTAATCAGTATAAGTGGATAATGTGCTGCAGAATCGAATATTTTGACAAATACAGTGTCTGTGAACATTTGCAAATTGTCAAATACACAACATATCCAGTGGCAGTTACATTTTAAATTATCATGATATTTCCATATATAAAATAAATGCAAAGAATAAAAGTAGTGAAAGAATGTAATTAACATTATAGTCAGTATGGTTTTTAAATGAACCAAGACATGGGCTCTTCTTTGTAATTTGGGTTTGCATACGCACTTAGCACATTGAATTATTACCATTGTTTTCTACAGCATCATCAAATACAATTAATCCCACATGCGGCTCAGAAGAGCCATCAAAATCTCATTTGCAGTAGTTTGAGATCATGGGATGGCCCATACACCACTAAATATATGTCTATGTTCTCAGAATATATTTCTAAAAGTATGAGGTACGCTGGGTGGATTAAACACGAGACACACAGGGATCAAAGAGACTGCAAGAAACACTATATACTGAAAATAATATTTAAAAAAAGCAGCTCTTACTGCCAAGACTGCATCGTCTGTGAACAGGCCCGAAGTCATTTGTCTTCTAAAACCTGATAAAGATTAAGATTGAGATTAAGATTCCTTTATTGTTGACTAATACTAAGTAGGTTGTTGAACAGAAACATTTGACTCAGTAAGTATTTGTGTGTGCGTGTACAGGAATGTGTGAGTGGGTGGTAGAAGGTGAGAAAGCATTCAGGCCTCTTTGAGATGAGTTCATATGGTAATTGTAAGCTTTGGATTCAGGTCAAGGTTTCACTGCTCAAGATTCCTCTCTAAGTTTGCAGTTCACACAGTCATAAGGAAATTTGTGTTTTCACACACATGGCTTTTGAGCACTGAATAGACCATCTGCTGTAGAAACTGCAGAGATCTTACAATGCATTCTCCAGTCAACTGATGACTATATGGGTGTCTGGGGCCCTGAATTCATCAATGCATCTATGCAATGGTAAATCAACAGCTAGCATAGCATTGACACGAGAACCTTCAACTTGAATTCCAAACAATGTTTATTTTCTGCACTCTTTTATACGAACGTTCTGAACGATCAGGCAACTTTGAATATCTGTAATCAACTACTTATTTAAATCTTAAATGTGCCCCCAAAAATGCAACAACCTTTAGTTAGGAATATTTATAACAAAGTTTAAAAGAATTCCAGCAGCTTTATTAAATAAGGCATTATGAATTAATAAACATACATAAATGATTGAAGGCCTCGGAAAGCTGTGAAGAATAATTAGTTTAACCAGTTTAACAAGGCACAAAAATCATATTGGATGAATTTGCACTTCATAATTTATGTTTAGTACCAGAACTAGTGCTTTTAGTGGGTGCAACTGGAGTTTGTCTAATCACTAACCTGCAGTCCTAACATCGACCATTATGTTGAAAACAAGAATTTCTAAAACATTGGCATTGTATCAAAAAATACAAACATTGGCATTTAACACAATTAGAGGTTTTCCCCTCTAACTGTCCAGTATTAGTATTTCTGTCTGGCACAATAGGGTTGATAGGCACCTTCCAGCAGTGGAATTGGGTTGTGACAGTTCACCTTACTGGCCAAGTGTGTATACAACCCTATAATGTCCATTTCATGCTCCCGTTAACATCTTTAAGCAACTGAGAATTGAGAAACTCTCATGAATTATGTCCTACGATCACTTTTTCCAGGTCCAGGACAGATATCTAAAACAGACTTTTTGGTCTGTGCATATTTGCATAATGTTTAGTTAATGTGAAGAAACTAGAAGGAAGCAATTTTCACTGACATAAAATAGACAATAAGAAATTAAATCAGGTCTTTAATTTTCTGAAAAGAGTATGTCTCGCAACAAGATAGTTTTTTTTCCTTCTTTACAACTGAGCAAACACCATCCACAGATTGCAGGATGTAGTTGAAATTTCTGGAAAGGTGATAGTGCTTCCATGGCCTTAGTCTTGTCACAATTTAAATCCCAGATCTACATCTGCTGCTAAATCTTTTCTTCTCTCCCTCTCCTTATAAACTGGTTAGTCCCTGGTATTTTGACTTTTTAAATGCAAAAATAAACTTCCATAAAAGCAGATTAAAACCGTAGTAATACTGGGTAGTGCAGAGGAATGCCAACATGAGTTGCTGTTGACAGCTTAGTGGTGCAGAAGGATCAGTCATGGTCAGCTTCAGCACCAAGAAACGTGCTTAGTGTCCTCACGTTGTCTATGCTCCCTCGGTCACTTTGCTGCCTCTGATCAGAAATTAATGGTCTCCAATTGACGTTGATGCTGCGAGTGTGAGCAATTTCCCCTGGCTGAGAGTCAGGGGGGGAGTGGTGAATGACTCGATGCAGAAATTTGACCCAGCACTAATGGACATAGAATAAGATAAGGGGCTAATGAGAACAGGAATATTTGTCAGAGACAGCAGCAGTGAAAAGCTTTGTACTTACCCCCAGATGTCCAAAATACACCCATGAAGCCTAACCATTGCATTTCTTATACACCGTGTGTCTCAACACAATGACTTCTGAGACTCAAAGCTGTGCATTTGACTTCAGTGCCCTAGTTTGGCCTAATAATAACAGACACACACACAAGTGCACACGCACTGGTGTTATCCAGCTGTAAGAACACATGCATTGACCCCCCTTAGCACCTTACCCCAATTGTTACTAAGTCTTGACCATCAAACAATACCAAAAAGTCATCAGATGGTTTCATACCAAAATTTACAAGGAACACTCACTAGCATAATGCATTGATTTGCACCTTTCCCCTAATTAAACCATCACATAACCTGCTCATAACCCTTATCATAAACCCTCAAACCAATTCTAGACCCTCAAAAAGCAGTGTCTATGCATTAGGACCTAAATGCTGTGTTATCAGAATTAAGTCACAACATAAAGTATCTCTCTCTCTCTCCCTCGCTCTCTCTCTGTCTCACACACATGCATATACAAATGCAGTCTAAACTACAACTACAAGTACATTGGACATGGAAGGCAAACAATATGGCGTTTTATGGCGACTGTCTGCACTGACCGAATGAAAGAGACCTCAGGCAGTCTTGACATCGTATTGTTCCTCGTTGTGATGTGGCCCGGATTCCCCAAACTGGGTGCCATGATTAAAATTAGGTCTTTGTACACTGAGGCTATACCCAGTTGAAGGATGTGTGGTTCTGTCAACACTCAAAGATTTGTGGCATGAGTTATGCATCGCCTAAATGCTTTCAGTGGGTTCAGGCATCTGCAGTCACTTCCAGTGGGATGTGGGTAAGGGGAAAATAAGGACTAGCTAAAAGTATAATATCACTTTTGTTATGCTGGATGTAACTTGTTCCAGAACCTAACAGGATATCATGGAGACCCTCTGTCAAGACCTTGGAGTATGATTTTAGAAAACAGCTCTTGTTGGTGATTCAAAATTATTTAACCAGAAATCTAATTTCACATTTCATTTATCATAAATATATTCTTGGATAACAGGAATTAAGTCAAATTTCAAACCTGACAAGCTACAATTTCTGTAACTTTCAGAGCAAAGGCGAAAGATTGGCAGAGCTCATCATCATCATCATCCATATCATTTGTCACTTTTTGTACGCATGAACAATAATATGCACCATCCTCCAGTTTATCGCATCTTGCCCTGCTCCATGATTGGAGTCGTTTTTCTCAGTTGTAGAGTGTTGCTGTTCAGAACAGCCATAAACTCATGCTCAGAAGACACATTCCACAAACAAGTTTTGTTTTGAGCTTACCTTCGGTTTCAAGGTGAGGTGGTCATGTGTAGCCTTAACTGCAAAGTTTTACTTTTTTGTTGTAGACCATGTCAACTTATATTTAGTATATTATACTTCACAAAACATACGATGTTGCAGAAATAATCCATTCAAATTCTTGAGGCAGCATTCGTAGAATCAAGCAGTATCAGTTGGCAACAGTAGGGTTATCCCAGCATGTTTAGCAGCATAGTTTACTGTATAAGGTGTATGAGTAGGTCAGTGCAAGTGTGTAAATATATTGGAAAGATGCTGGTAGGGGGCTGGGTAGTGCTACATCCCAGAAGTTCATCAACCAACCAAACTGATTGGTTACCTGAAAAGGAGCTACAGAGACGAAATCAGCATGTCTTTAATAAAAAAATTCTGAAATATTTCTAGAATAAAAATTAAAAAGATGCTGGCACACATGCTTTGAGAGTGTTTATCTTGGATGTCTTCTTACTGCCCATCTGTTCACCAAGAACTATCTGCATATTAATGTTGCTCCACTTTTGTCTTTTGTTGGAGCATTTTTTTGTGTCAAATTCTCACATTTTGGCAGAGTGATTTTTTTCACAGACAGCCTGCAATGTCCATGCCCCTTGTTGTGGGCTAAGTGGGCTTTGCTTTGGTTTGGGTCCTTATAGGCGTAAGACATTACCTTGCAGAATGCTGCCTTTAACCTGGAAAGATAAACCAGTCAGAGCACTCTGCTGATAGCAACCAAATTTCCGAAACTGCTTATCGTCATTCATGAAAAGATCTACTCCAACTTTGGCAGTTTGATTTGGCCTTTTCCCAGACCAGTGCCACATTCATATTCTGAGCCTGCTCTTTAAAGGCCCTGATCATTCTGACCACACTTTGTCCAGACCGATGAGCTCCTGATTATTCTCAAGATAAAGCTTGGCTGGCTGGGTCTTTTTGTTCTATGTAAGGTCAACTGACGTCACTCGCTTTGCTAACTAACCTGATGACACCAATTTTGTTAAATAACCAAAGCAAGACAACCTCAGCAACCACAGGGGTGTTATTCCAAGCCTGATGCTGTTCATTCATATTACGTGATGGTGAATATATATAAAAAAAAACAGTATCAGCCTTTCTTGCTCTTTAATTGTGTTCAAGAGCACTAATGAAACACAGGCCTTCTTCTTTCCTCTGAGTGGAAGGGTTAAAAAAAGCTGTAATGATGCAGAGCATTATTTTGTTTTGAGTTGAATGCTCTTCAACTCTGGATGCCTCGAGTGTTTCATCGAACGCACTTGGTACGCAGTATGGATAAAAGGATGCATGAGCAATGTGCATAGCACTTTAACAGTTCCAAGAAATGTGGTTACTCTCAAGTATGTGTGTTCATGTCCGTTCCCATTTTGGTTTAATTAAGGTTGTCCTAAGATTGGCAGCAGCAGTAAAAGTACCCTTGGGCTTTCACGCTAATGTGCTTTATTGTGTTGTGAATTCTGTCTCACTAAACTGCTCTAGTGTTGGTATTGTAGATGAGTGATGTTACATTTGTTTTAATACCGTGGCATTGTTCACATAATACTATGAAAGCAAATAAATAATAAAGGTCACTTGTAGTGTGCATCTATACTGAGTTTAATTTATACCACATATCTCTTGTATGTGGAGAAGAAAGCATTTAGTTTTTTGCCAAACACTCAAATTGGAAAAGAGAAATCTGTGTCACACGTGAAAGGAAGAATCAGAATTTGGACCTGTCCCTCCCCATCTCAGTCAGATGTCTCCCGTCTGTGTCAGCTCTGCAATGTTTGCCTGCTTTGGTCTGTTTTTAGGGTATGGTTCCCTTGAATAGTTGCAGATTTCCTTTTATGCATAGAAACAGCACAAAAGCCATAGTCACCCCTGACCTCCCGTTGTCTCTCTAATGCCAAGGGTTGTCTCAAAAACAAAAGCAGCACAAAAAAGCAGAATGGGGATGCAGGGGACGTATGAGGGGGGGGGCGAGGCGTCTGCCAAAATATTTGCTGCTTGAAAGCTGGATTGCTTTCAAGATTTTCAAAACCTTCATGCAGCGAAAAGAAGGGGGGAAAGGATGAGATGGGGAGACTGAGGTAAAGAAGAAAGTAAAGGATGAATAAGGCAAAAATACATATTGTGAAACTGTTTTCCAAATGCTGGAATGCCAGTCTACTGCATCACAATCAAACCAAGTATACACGTGTTGTCTAGGCCTGTAAGTCAGTCGAGAGGGGGAAAGAAGTGTGTGTTGAGGAGGAAACTTTCTAATAACAAATTAAAGCTGCTTTTTTGGTTTGATGGTTTTAAATTTGAGGCTAAGTGTGCTCTGGCATCTTCAGCTTTTCTTTTTTTTTTTCCTCCATTTTGAATGTGGTCGCTCAGGGAACTGATTATAATTGTGAGTTGATTTTTGTGGTGGCTCAGCAAACTGCCTTATGATTTTTTTAGCCAAAGAAGTAGCAAGTAAAATCAAGTTGTTTTGCTTCTCTGATTAATGAAAAAAAAAAGATACATTAAAAAAATTATTGCTTAAAGGTACAGTGTGTAGAATTTTGTGATATCTAGTGTTGAAATTGCATGTTGCAGCTGAACACCCCTAACTTCCCCTTCCAAACATGAAAAAGAAACTGTGGTAGCTTCAGTTGTCATAAAAACTCAAAAGGTGTTTAGTTTTTCCAGTCTGGACTAATAGAGAGGGTCCCCTCGGTGTAAATATAAAGTATTTAAATATAAAGGGCCTTTTCTGGGGTAAAGAAAACTACAATTCATACAATTTAGATGAAATGAACTTGTGAAAACATCATGAGGATTATTCTACATTAAATATCTGCCAATAGATCCCTTTCACCTAAATCTTACACACTGTACCTTTAAAAATTTGCAAAATGGCTACAGGTGTGACTGAAAAAGACAGGGAGAGATTATTGATAAGGTTCTCTATATATGGTTGGATTTCTGTTTAGGTTTCCAGACATTTGCAGTTTGCTTTAAATTGCATTTCATTTGAAACTGTTTTTCAGTTATTGTTCTTCACTATATTATTTTGTTTATGGCAGTATAATTTTAATAAAACATTTTTATGGGTCCATAATGTCTTAGAACATGTCCTTGAATTTCCTAGAATTCTATGGGGATTATTTGTAAATTAATACTGATTGTAGGACATTTCCAAGACTATTTATTATTTGTGAGTTAGTTGTGTTAAATAGAGATATAACTCTATTTAAACCCCAAAATATATGAATCATTCATTTATTATTGGAAACTTCATTTGCAATTGCAACTGCCATTTTGTACAGACATTCCCATAACTTTTGATGATCTCTGTACCTGTTACCAGGTCAAACTTTTCACTTACTCTTCACTATATTTACCACAGTGGAAACAGCGTTTCTCCCAGATTACTTCAAACTATGGCAGCAACACTCTGTAGAGTGTTAAATGACATTGCAACATGCACATGGCAAATAGCTCTGCACACAACAAGTACGAGATATTCAATGTTATTTTAAGAACTGGTGGGACAAATTAGAATATGGTGGGCTACCACACTCTAGATACTTAATAGAAAACACTATCAGATGGATTTGCACAACATATAAAATTTGATATCTGTGACCGTGACCTCAGATTGGTGTAAAAAACTAAAAACACCCAGTGAGCACCAGATCGTTGGATGGAAACATCTTGTGATGTATAGGTTCCATGGGGTAAGCATGATAATTGGTTACGCTAACTCAGATAGCCACTCTTTACAACTGTGGTGAGCAGAGAAGCATCTCAGAATGTTCATGTCCAACTGTGTAGTCGAAGTTAACACAGCAGAAGAACACGCCAGGTTCCACTCCTGTCAGCCTAGAACAGAAACCTGAGGCTGCAGTAGAGTAGCAGCTTGGACAGACTGGAAACATGTGTGGCCAGTGGCATGGTCACATGTGGGCCCACTCATTACAGCCAGTTTGTTGTTTATTGATTCACAAGGCTGGGTGTAGAGGTAGTTGCAAAGATAAAAAGTCTTCAAAGTGGCAAACAGTGCCAAGTAAGAGTAAATACCACATAGTTCCTGATTAGACTTTGCAAATGTCAGACTATATTCATGTTGACTACTTTTGTTATTTTGTGAATTAAGATAGAAAGTAAGAAAGTAGACACATTTATTGTTTATGTTTAAGTACAGTGGAAAATGTCATGATCCAGCTAGGGCGGTAACAGCAGTACAGCGACTCAGTGACTTATGTGGTAACCATCATTGAAATGCTTTTCCACAACGTCTAAAAAGAAACCAAAGCTGTCAACGCCATCGCCTTCATCTCTGGTTAATGTACTATGCCACATGCTGTATATGTGTACACACAGCGCACAGCTCAATGGGATGTTGTCATATACAATAACAGTGAAAGAGCAGCAGAGGCTGGACATGGGGTGTGATTGGAGGGTTCGGATGTGTGGTTTTGAAAGCACACAAAGTACAGACTGTTTTGGGCGGTATCACTTACAAAGGGGGTCTCCCTGAGGTGAAATCAGCAGGACTTTAATGCTGTTTGAAAAACTACCAGTACTCGTCCAGTTTTGGTACAGATATAAAATAATGTTTTTTCCTTAAATGACATGGGTTTGTCTGTGTTTCCAAGTGAAGCACATGAGATACAAAGAGGGGCACAAGCCATTAGCTGTTTTTTTATCCAGATCACTTAGTTGTTATGCGATATTACATTACAGCTTTTATATCCCTTCATGTTCAATGTTATTTTTTTATTTGGCCTCTAAATGATGGATAAAAGCTCTTAAATTGCAAAAATGTAGAAGTTGGTAGCACTGAGACGGATAGGGGTGGACCGCGTTTCGTCAATTTCTGTACTTTGCCTGAGGTCAAATGCTCAGGAGTTACACAGATGTTGTTGCCAGATGTGGATCAAACTGAGATAGTCATGTTAGTTGCCTGCACATGTGAGAACACACACATTTGTGTTCAGGAGTGGAGGTGTGTATAACTCATTAAATACCACTGCTGTGTTCCTAATATATTTTCACAGTCATGGAGCAACGGTGCCAAATCACAGTGTGTGTCCTCTCTGCTTTCATTTATTTTTTGATAGAATCAAAGGGACACAGTTTCTGGGCACCAGTGGCACTATTAAACAAAACTTGATGTGCTTGTCAATGTGTTTATATCACTAGTAAATGCATGTATTTGTTAAGTCCTGTTATCTTAGTTACTGTTGCTACCTCTGCCAGGTTTCCCATACTCACTATGCACTCTCCAGTCTTGATGTTAGAGTGATTTGGGGCTAATTTATTCAGCTTTTTGTAGATTTAGTTGTCGTCTAAATTAAACTAAAACACTTAACATTTCCGTCTCATTTTAGTCAAAGAAAATCGGAAACATTTGAGTCCAGACCTAGAGAAAGAAATATAAGTCAAACTTTGGCAAAAATGATTTAATTCAAATTTTTAACAACAAGGGCAAATATGGTGCAATCTAACTCTTGTTGTATTAGACACAATAGAAGAAAAAGGTTTCACAACATCCCTGCAGTAGATCTTAGCTGTATAATGTTCCAGATAGGTTTGCTGATTAAATTTTATAATTGTGTAGTCTGTAGTGGTGGTGTTGTAGTAGATTGCAATTTATAAAACATGCACACAAGCATTTACATTTGTAGATAAAATATTTGGAACCTTTTTGATACAAGAACTATACTGCACAATGTGTCACTAGTCACTGTTATAGTCAGTCCCTTGCCTGTTTGATGACATAACTTTTTTACCCTCCAACCTTAATAGATGCCGGGTATCTTTTCCTACAGCCCTGTTTACATGTGAAATCAAAAAGCTTGTTCTATTGCAATGGTGTAATAGGACAATTGATGTTCAGTTGGTATTTAGCAAACAATAATTTGGACTGAGAAAGTCAACAGTTGATAGCGTTAATACTGATAATACCATGTAGAGCTGCATTCAGTGGTATCACCCAGTCCAGCCATCAATTGGTCCCAGTCCAACTTATGGTACTGCACCTACAAGATCTCAGATAAATCTGAAATATGTGTTTGTATGCAAAGAAGCATGGGGTGCGTTTAATATATCTCCTTCTTTTTACTGGGACAAAATAAATTCAATCATTGTCTTTGGCATTTCTCTTTGGTCATCTTGAGAAACAAATACATTTAACCAATTTGGTTATTAATGTGGTTATTTGCCTTTTCCTCTGAAATCATTCTGCACCAGAGGCAACACTATTTGAATCCTGACTTGAGAAAGGTGCTTTGCCTATCCTCATCTGACAGTAGGGGTTGTGCAGGCTGTTTAGTTTTAAATTTACAATTTATAACTTTTGAATCTATTCCTGAGTTAAAAAATAATACCAATAATATTTAACCCATTGTCCAAAAACAGTTAACTGTGCAAACTTGATATTTGGAGTTTGAAAGAATTCAATGCAATGTGTTCATGGTAAATTGCTGCTTTAGCTGGTGGCAATTCAAAATGTCATGGGATGAACTGTTTTTGGTAATTTGAAGAACTGTGCAGTTTCTTTTGGCAGCAGGTCTTATTATGGGTCAAATAAAAACAAAGGCAGCATATTTAGTTTTGTTTCTTCAGTGAGTTACGAAAATAGCCACTGTAGTAAAGTTGCAAAGATTTGAGACTATTTTCACTTAAGGATTAACATGCATTTGGTGCTCTAGTTTTTGGTGGGATGCATTAACTTTCATGCATGCACTTACTTCTATCTGAGGACCTGTGTCAGTTATAGCCCTTACTGTGTGAGGACATTCTTACAGTGCATCTATTTGCAGCACTTTTCTTCTATGAGGGGCAATTTGGGGTTCAGCATCTTGCCCAAGGACACTTCGGCATGCAGATGGGGAAGACTGATTGAACTGCCGACTTTCTGATTGGAGGACGACCGCCCTACCCCTCAGCCACACTTTAGTTTTGGGGTTCACCATCATACCTCAGTCCTTTACTCACCAGGAGCTGGTTCCAGCAGGAGCACTAGTATTAGTGCTGAAGTTGGTTTCTTGCCCTATGGGCATTGCTACTCAGTCATGCAGTCTTGTTGGACTAGGAGCAAACTGTCTTTAGCACATTTTTAGGTACAATGTTGCATATCTAGTTAGCATGCTAACCTCAGTCAATACTGTTGTGGGCACGGAGGCGACTCGGAGAGCACCTCCACCTGAACCAGAGGATTAATCAGTGCAGGGCCGTTGGCTGATAAATCCTCTGGTTCAAAAGGCAGCAGCAGAGCTGCCAGAGGAGTAAACACATGGGGAGATGAAGAGAGACACACGAGGGGAGACTAGAAGAGGCTGAGCCTGAGAAACCTGAAAAGGTTATAAGGTGGACAATTTATGTCTAGTTTTGACTTTATGTCTTGCACCTGGTTAATAAAATCAAGGTATGCTGAAAAGCAACTGGATTGTCTCTGGCTGTGTTTTGTTGCAGTCTCAATTACCCAGCTGTATATCGTCAACACAATATTTAGTCATCTTTGGCAAACCTAGACTGTGGTTTGTTTCATTGTGTCTTGACTTGGCACTTGACGTGACTAAAATACACATACCCAGATCTTGCTTGGTTTGTTGAAAGTTGATTTGACTGATGGTAACTGTAATCGTGTTGTGTAACTCAAATTAACCCAATTCCCTTTTCCCTGCAGGATTTTACAGGAAAAATCAATAGAAAGAATTGTTGATGGCAGAAGTGGTCATACCTTTAGCAGGCAGTGATGCTCAGTGAATCATACAGTAGGCCTGGATTGCAAAGTTTTCTGTATATTGCATAGTTGGCAGCTTTCATTTGCAAACTCATTCTTCTGGTCAGTGTCCAAAGCTCATTATCATGGTTGAGCACTGGAATTAAGATTGAATGATAAACCCAGCAAAGAGCTATGCGTCTTTGCTTCACTTGACTTCCTTTCAACACGATCCAATATTGTATAAACACAAATTGACTGCAGCTCATGAAGCTGGCTCCAACTCTTCTTCTTCACTTTGATGTATTGATATGTTATGAATGCAGTGAGAGAAAAGCTTGTCCCTGACTCCATCCAGATTAGTGTGTGTTTTTGTTTGAAAGCAACGGAGCTCTGTTACAAAGTCATCAGGGCTTCTTTATTTAGTCAATTCGTACCTCACTTTACTTGCCAAGCATTGATTTGGTGATTGGCAGCTTCCAAGACTAGACTGAGTCATATGTTTTTTGAAAACTCAATATTTAGACATCTAGTTTACCTGTAAATACGGTTTCAACAGTCTCTTTAGACCTTTAACTTTGAATCTGTTCAGTGATGTCTGTGATCAACTGATGCTGTGTGTACTTGTTTGGTTACAGTTATGCAGTGAGATCTAAACGTCTTTGACTCTTAGTTTCTCATTATGGTCAGTGTTTCCTGTTCTTTTGTTATGTCTGGTTAGTCGGCTGTCTTTTCTTCTTATCCAATGTTTTCCGGTCTTTGTTTTGCGAAAGATGTCTTAATGATAAAATGCAGACTTGATTAGTGTAGCGCCACCTATAGGTGCAGTACCTCATGTTTTGGTTCCTGAGTAGTATGGTGGAATTTAGGATCAGTAATGAAGTTTCTTGTTTCTGGTCATTATGGCATTGATTTATATAATAATAATACAAATAATAATAGTAATAATAATAATGGGAATAAAAATAAAATGAGGATCAGTTATAATCCGCCACAAACACAGAAGGGTTGTGCCCCATCAGGGCAACTAGAGAACGTGCATGTGAGTTGAAAAATGGCGCATAAAAATGTATGTGAAATGAAAAGATTATGTCATAAAAAATGCACTCCTGCTGCAGGTTGAGAGCCAAAAACCTAACCTCTATATTTAGTACAAAGATTCACTAGGACTCATGGATGAACTGATTGGATTTCAGAGGTCAGAGGTCAATTCGTAGCTTCTTTGTAGCAACATCCATGCTGGAAGTACGTTTAATGCCATGGATACAGCCTTGAGTGACATCACAATCGGTGTAAATGACAGTCATGCCACAGAAGTAAAACCTACATATTTTTGTGGATTTTAGTGCCATTTTGTCATGAACACAAAAAAACAAAACACCTCACGAAGGCCCCATGTCTCCCTGATTTTTAATACTCTGTTTGTTTCACAGATTGAACTGAGGCTGCATCTTGTCAGTATTGCTGAAAAAAACACCTGCTACTTCTTTATTCCTGTGAGCCATTTGTTCAGAGGGTTACATAACAGATTGATTAGTGTATTACAGTGTTTGTAGCAGGGATTGGATGTGATCAGCAAGCTTTGTTTTTACATTTTTCTTTTCTTCCCTAGTCAGGATCTAGAGCTGAGCTATATGTATTATCCACACAAGGGCAATACTCTCCAGGGAAACACACACACTCACAAATACATAAATATATATTCATGCACCATGACTCAACCCGCTTACCTTCAGTTGTTATTACTTGTTTGCCCTGTTTTGAGGAGGCATTAAGTTGCCCATCTATTTGTATGTTGTCTATACATACCTATAGGATAATGACATACAGTACATACAGTCAATCTCACCATTTTCAAGAATGCAATATCTTAGCAACACCTGGGTAAATTCCCTCAGATTTGGCACAAATTTACTTGAATTTACAGAAGAACTGATTAATCATGACACAATATAACACAAATGTCTAAGAGGATCAAAGTATGACATGATAACAGTCCGTATCCAAAAGGTCAAAGTTCAGCTTTGCTGTGAAATTATAATGTTCTGCAAGGTTGCCGATTGCAGAAATGGTGAATTTTATTAATCCAATGCTTGATGCCACTTCCCAGGAATCATATTGTAGTTTTGTTTTATGAATGATGAATGCAAGCCAAAGAAAATAATGAAACATGGCTGTTTTCATGAAATCAGCTTGGCCTTGCATGTGTAACTAAATATGAATATTATAAAATTATCCACATTTTTTAGGAAAACCAGTAGACAAGCTGTCCTCTATGCTGCTGCAGGCTGGCTTATTTTTATTTTGAGAAAAATACTATGAAAAAAATGTATCTGGGGGAGCAATGACAGTTGATCACTGTGATTGACCACTACTCTACAGTAGCACGACACAGAGGGTTAAGACAGGTTCTGCCTGTCAAGGATGGTAAAATATGTAAGGATGTTTTACAGTTCACTGCGCCTCTGAAGCAGCAGGATTTCTCCCCTATGCTTCTAGGAGAGAGAGAGAGAGAGAGAGTGAGGGACAGAGAGAAAGACTGCTGCACAATGAAGCGAACATGTAAAACATTAGAGATCTTTGTATCAAGTGGAAGTATATCGCAAAAAGAAAATAATTCATTATGGTGCTGTGGCAGCCCCATGGAAGAGATAATTAATAAGATGTTTTGCTCGCAGCTAACCCCTTGTTATAAATAAAAATTGGAGTATTCTTTTTAGAACATTTTAATCATGTTTGTTAGCAGTTGAATAAAGTGTCAGCCATCAGTGAGAAATTAAAAAACAGAAGAACACCCCTATCCTCAACCCAGTGATGAGTTAAAACTCTAAAAGGTCTAATTTGTAATAAGTGAACACTTACCAAAGGATAATTCCAGTTTAAGAACACGAGTGTGTGTTATCAGTGGAAAAACAGCCTTAACTGACCGGAGCTGTGCCTGTTCTCTATCCAGCTGTTAGGAAAATCTGTGTGCTGTTCAGGGTCAGAGAAATCAATCTTCTAGGGCCCCAACTGTTGGGTGGAGACGAGCCCAGTGTACACAGAAAAAAATTACCACCTGCTGAATCTTTATGGGGCCAGAATCTAAAGAATTCAGACTCTGCTGCAGCCCAGTGTGACATCACAAGGCCTGCATGCATATTGTGAAAGCTTGGGTTGCAGGAGGTCTGTCTGGATATATGTGGAGCATTTCGGCCTTTCACCATGTTCCACATGCGTACAGTGTGTGTGTGGTTCTGTGTGTGTCTGTGTTTCTCCTAAAACCTGGCAGTGTTCCTAGCTCGGGGTTGTGCCAGCGTGGTATCCAGGTTTCTGCCCCAGAGACATGAAAAGCGACCAATCAGAGGAGCGGTTCTGGAGAAAATCCTAGGGTGCCCATTACTGACCTATTTGCAGATAGGCAGGCTTTTACTCTTTTTGCAAACCCTAAAACTGCCAGAGCAGCTTTGTTTTGAAGACACACAGAGTTGGATCAAGTTAGAACAGCACATAACTTTCACTTATTGAGTTACATATTGAAGCTTCTTGTTTTCAACAGAATGCTCTCCACATGAGTTTGTCATTGTTATGCCATCCTTTGTTCCTCTTTGTCTTTGTGTTATTGTATTACACTACATTACAGTTTGTCTCGACAGCCAAGGTGGCTGGTAGATGCAAGCATATTTTTACCAGCCAATAAGAAGAAATAGCCTTTCGGTATTACTATGAGATAAAAGTGTATTATGTAGAATACAAACCTAAAAACAAAATATGTAATAAAATCATTTTAATATATTTCATATGTCGAAATACACCCATAGCCTCCGCATTACACTGTAGCAAAAACAATTTAAAACTTTTTGCTTCATCTTCCTTTTGTAGTAGTTGGTTATTCATTTTAAAGGTTGGCTTAACCCTTGTAAAATATCACCACATTGCTTTTTATCAGCCAGACAGTAGCAAGGAGCAGGCCAGCAGCAAGTGATATTTACCCACAATCTGTAAAGTCCAGCCCCTACCCTTCCTCTGATTGTTTATTCTTTATTTACAGTTAGGGTCACATGGTTGGTGAGATGGGCTTAGATGTCATGCTCATGTGTGTGTGTGAGCGTGTGTGCCTTTAAATCAAATTGCAGTTAAGAATAGCGTTTTATGACATGACTGTTTCGGTACAAACATATACCGCCAGTGTTGCCAATAGACTTCTGACATTTACTTGCCAAATGAAAAAATACCCACATTTATGGTGGGTGTGGTCATCTTTTCCTTGTGTATGTCTTTTGTCCAGAATGCTGCTTCATCATTTATCCCGTACCTTGCTACGGTGTGTGATGAAGTGCTACCTGGCACTCACCTCGCCTCCTTCCTAGACCTGACTGCCTCTCTGCACGAAAACTTTGAGTCTACTGTAGGGAACTGGGCAGTGCTGTAGAACCAGTGGGAGGAAAAGCCTCACAGACTCAGCCGTTACTGGTTTATTGCTGTTTGAATTGAGTACTGAGTGTACAGCTCACTTCCTATGCTATACACTGTCCTCATGTTGAGACCTGGAAAACTGCTGGAAGAGTTGAACCACAAAGACTAATGAGCAAAACATTTGTTCAGCAACTATAATGAAGACTTTCTAACAAAGTCGAGCTTTTACAATGTGGTGTGTTCTATGAATAGGCTGTGCTTTGAGGTGCATGGCGAGGCTGCTTTATTGCTCGTGTTAGTGACAAGAACAATTACAGCTTAGACGACTGGATAAAATTGGCTTATACCAGTTTTTACAGTGTCTGAAATGTAAATGGCCCAAAGTTCACCTCCTAAAATCTGTATTGTTGTTGTGTCCAAACTGTAAATCCCTTCCCATGTAAAGCTGCCATCAAAGTCAAAGACCGCACATAAACAGCCATATAATGGTGTTGAATTCCATGATCGCTTTCCAGGTTCATTTACAGGACAGTGCCCTGCTACTGCCAGAGTACACAGTGCTACTGCTCAGATAGTGTATATGTACTCTCAGGGATTGTGTTTACATTCTGCTCTGAATAACAGAAAAAACTTAATTTGAGGTCCTGGACAAGCTGTTCATATGGGATCCAGCCGAACAGTGATCCTGTGTGCAAGCAGTCTGGGTGGTCAGGCAGTCTATCTTTGCTGTTAAAAATAACTGGTGCTGCACATAAAGTCACAAGTGACTCTTCAGGGGCCCGAAGTACAAAGCAAGTTCAACATACCCAAGATATCTTTCTGATATGTGGGTGAACCTAACCTTACAATTGCAATCATGCTAAGCAGTCACATGATGATTGTTATAAACTCAGTAAGTACACCCAGGTTTTCCTTATCATGATTTGAGCGAGTGCACATAAAAGGTGCCGCGTTTACTGCATATCAACATTCACAGACATGGACAAGTGAACAGGCAGCAGAGCCGCGTATTTCACGAGGAGGACCACGCTGTAATATGAGAAAAATACAAGGAGAACAATCCCATTATCGAGACAAAGGATCCTGTAAGAACGTTGAAAGGAATTGATTGGTCAGTGGATGGAGATTTTATACTGCTTATCTCTAATTTAACCTGCTCCGGCAGGTCACCCGTTCATTGTAAGTAACCATGGTCATTTACCCCGATAAGGAGTTAACAAGCTTCCTGGGACTGAAAACCATGAAGTAAACCACAAGTTACCCCGATAACAGCAAGTCCTGCTCCGAGTTCAGGCCTCAGATGTGTTGTTCATGTGAATGCCAAAAATGTTGTTGCAGTCTTTGGTTTCTTGGTCTGTTCGAGACCCAAGTTCCTAGTTCTGCTGGTTTGTGTACAGAAGATTGTGTTGTGTGTCGGTGCTCTGTTTAGCAGTGTATTGTTGGATGAACTGTTCGTTTACCACTCAAACAGGTTGTGACCTCTGAGACAATGACATATGAGAGCTAGATGTCTTCACAAGACACATGACTTGGGCCAGTTCTTGAAAATGTGCTTTCAGTAACCTGTGTGGTGCAGTTTGGTTAGATAGTTTGGTTGGATGAGTGAACGGAACAACTGGGCAGGGACAGAGTGTAAAATGGAGTCGAGGTGAAGTGTGTGGGGGGGGGGGGGGGGGCAAGGCCATCACAGGGTTTTGTGAGTGCAGATATATGATTGTGTCATACATTCATAAACTGAACTACTTTAAAATGAATGTCATGAAAGAAGCTGGTAACTCATGAACACAGGAGAGCAGCAGTTTTCTCTGATGCATCAGAAAGTGAAAAGGAATCAGTTGAAATGTAGCAGTCACACATTAATTGTTCTCTTCTGGCATTGCAGTACAAATTTGATCTTTTTGTCCTGTCCCTAAATCCTTATAAATAATGTATGAGGTCCAGTGCTCATGTTACAACAGATAGCTTGTTATAGCATTGCGTCAGATTTTGCTCAGTACTTGTACATGAATGAATCCCAAGGTCTGTAAAAAATGTTTCTGTTTAAATAACATTTTAGCACTTAATATTATTTTGTATGGCCTCAGAAAGGCTTATCTGAGCAGCCATGTTGGAATATTAATAGTAGCTCCACCAAGCTTAGTCAGATGTTTTCTTTATCAGAGGCCTGTAACTAATGCCATGGATCTAGAATTGGAGAAAAAAGTTCTTTATTCCCTAAACAACACAGGTACTGAGGGGAAGTATAACCCCACATGTTAGCACCAATATGATATCTGACATAATTTTAGTGCAAATATAATATCAAATTAATTGTGTGGTATTGTGACGATGTGCAATGTTAGAATTTTAGTCAGTTTTCCTATAATGAGGGCCTGATGCTAAAGAAAATAACTTGCATTAATGGGTATATTTTCATGTTTCTATGAGTTGCCCAACTATTACAAAGGCAAAAACGTTGTACCATAACTTGTTTTCTAATATTTCCATGTCCATTAGTGGTAGAGACCTTAAAGATTAGAAGAAAACGGATGAACAATTTAAAAATACATAATTATTTCCAAAATTTGGTGCAGATTTTGGTTTTATGGTACCCTCAATACCAGTTACTTTATTCCATACTGAGGGCCTTATACAGAGCATGCTCTGTAATCTTTTAATCATCATTCACTATGCAAACATGCTCATACAGCAAAACAGCACAAATCGGACATTCACTGCAGGGTTCAGGTTATGATTCTGGAGCAGATGAACTGAACTAGAGGTCTGCAGTGAGACACAGTACCTGAAGCTCCCTCCTCCCACACGTATCCTATACGTCAGAAATTGGGAGATTTCATCTGACAACTTCTGACAACTTACAATCACACACCCTATACACAGTGTTTTGTCAGGTGTGCTGAGGCGTAAGTGCATGTGGGATTTGTATCTCTCTTGCACAACTACTCCTGTGTGCAGCACCACGAATGCCTTAGAGGAGAGGCAGAAAATGTGTATTGCTCATTTGTATGATTTATTGCGTGTCACCTTCTCAGACATTTTGCACGACAACCATCAGGAGCAGGTACAACCACTTTGGCTGTTTTTGTTTGACATACTGAGAGGTTTAATAATTAAGTGTTGTGAGTACAGTGCAGGTATGCAGTCACACCCAACACTGTATTTTACCTGCCAGCGAAATGTATTATAAATGAACAGTTCATCGACAAACATTAGCTCCGCACATTAACAGCGTTGGGGCCTATGATCCACAGAAAAACATCAGCAGAGTTACACTGAACCAACAGGCTTTGTTTGAGAATTAAATATTCTAATGCAGCAGCTCGTTGTCCCACGATCACAAGAGAGTCACCGGGGAAAACAGCGTCTTCGGGCAGTTGAGAAACATTAATATTTGGTTTGGCACCATGTGTCACCACATGATTATCTGTCGGATGTGTGATCTTATCCACTGTTAGCTAGACTAAGTTCTTAAGCTGGGTCCCATTCCATTTTGTAAGGCACCATTAATTTCACGGCATTTATATTTACAATCAAATGATTTGAGCAAACTCTACGGAGGTTGACTCACAGGTTTAAAATATTTGACTACTGTTGGTTTCAGTTTAAAAAGCGTCAGTGCACTTCGAGTGCAGGGTCTCGAACAGCCGGCTGTTTGTCTCAAGTCTTCAGGTGAACATAAAATATTCAGACTTATGCAGATGGATTTACTTTGGAATTTCAATGATGGGCTGCGACAAGATGTAGTAAAACAAAACAGGTCATTCGTTACAGGGCTTTTTTTTCTATCTTTATTCAAGAGCCTGGTCTTTTGGTTTAAGACCATGACTTTGTGATTTCACATTGCCCTCAAATACAGCCTGGTTTTGTTTCAATTTGCTTCGCTCCAGCTTCTGTGCATGAGCATAAAGTCTGCTCTTGGATTTCTCCTCTTCCTCCACTTCCCCAAAATTCCCCAACCAATAGAATGCCAGGTGTAGTGATGACAAATTAAATTGCCCCACCCATGTTTTGGTTACCTTTGCTGCATGTTCCCATAAAAGTACAATGAGAGAAGAAACAAGGTGGAATATATTTTGTTTTCATAGATGCTAGCAATAGTTTTTTTCCATAACTCGAAAAACTTGAGATCCTTGATTTTGAGCGATCTGCTACACTCCGGCTACATGAAGGTATCATTGATTTTTCTTCAAGCACACCAACGGGCAACCGCTGTGGAGTCTGTGGAGGGCAGGAGTGCAAAAACCTGGTTACGGGACTCTCAAAGACATAAAGCCAGAGGTCCATCATTTATTTATTTAAAACCTCAGCAGACACAGTGAGACGTAACCCTTGCTTTGAATGGTGCAGAGGAACAGCCATACACAAATATAGGGAATCCAATAAATTAAAATTCCAACAGCAATAAAATAAACATGGTTATACAAATTAAAATAAATTAAAATAAGTTACAAGTAAATTAATGATAAATGATGAATAAATACAAATTTAAAGTAAAAGCATTGATGGTTACAGTTATTCTCAGAATAGCCTCAACGATATTAATGAAGTCAGCTTGAGGTTCTGTTGAAGTCTATTCCAAGTGTGGAACAGTAAGAAATAGTTTTTTTTGACATTCATGATGTCTTTTTTCCCCAATGCATTGATTAACACTATTGGCATACAGCCTACAAATAATATCAGTGCTGTAGGGTGTCAATAATGTTGTGGCCCTCAAAGTCGACCCCTGTTCTGGTCACAGTGGTTGGACCTGCCACCATCAGTGTGTTGAGCTGCCCAGCTGCTTTTTTTTTCTGGATGCCAATGAGTGATCTGAATAGCAAGTGGAAAGATTGGTAGTAGCGACAGAGGTAAAATCATAGTTTGATATTTTAACTTTCTTCTCACTGTGTAACCTCACCTGGAGCAACGATTACAGATCTTTCACCCCATAAACAAAATAAATATTACAATTTGTAGTATTTTTAATAATTACAATTGAGTGTGACACTCACATAGCTTCAGCTAAATGAAATCAAGTGAAATCAACAAGTCTTGTTCTCAAACAAAAAAGACCACACTTATAGATAGATAACCACGTTTTTAGTTCAAGGAAATATTCTTTTAATTGGATGAAATGTATGATGAGAAAAACAGCTAATTTTGCTTGCTCTCCAATGTGGTGTTATTCAACCAGACAAGAAGAAGTAATTATGTATGTAATGAGTAATTATAACAGCCCTATTTGGAGCTTAATCTGTCGAAAACAACGTGAATTGATTAATCGCTCAAATACTTTCAGGGTCAATTATTTGGATTGTAAAATGAAAGAAAAAGGCTGATGTCTTGAAATAACCTGTTTTCATTTCACCATCACAGAAAACTAAGAAAACTATATCAGAGGTTCACGTTTGAGGGGTGCTTACCATCGGCACTGCTGAAAGTGAGTTTGTTGATCAAATGATTATCTGATAAATTCAGCTTTGGTTTGTAATTGAATGTGCAAACACACTGAGTGCTGAAACAATCTTTTTATTATTGATAATTCAATCTACAGCTTTGTTCTGTTTTATGTCATTGTGAACTAAATATATTTGGTTTTGAACTGTTGATCAGTTAAAAGCAATCTACAGGAATTACAACTGTAGACATTTGTGACTGTTGATTAATTAATGGATTAATCATCACAATAATCACCAGTTAAAACATTAAATAAGATACATCATCATTAGTTACAGCCATAGCAACCCTGCGAGCTATAGTATTATCGTTACTTTGTCCAGCAAGAAGCTACCCGTTGGCTTAATCTGACCCTCGTGACATGTTTACAGTGGTGATACTAATGTATCAGGATTAATGTGACACTGAGATGATTATGTTTAGGAACACCTTTAACACTGTGGTGGTGACTGTTGCGAGGGGCGCGCAGAGGTGCGATGTGGCGTCCTGTGGGTCGGCGGCTGGGGCCTTCCCTCTGGCCTGGCCTGGCCTGGGCTCTGGCAGCCTCGCATCCTCGCACATGTGGCAGGATCAGCAGTGGCGCCTGATCAGTGTTGACGCACGCTGCGTGGACATGCATTCCCTGTAGTGAACCTGTCTGCATCAGGCATACACTCTGAGGACAAACTCATTCACACACTGACACACTTCAGATGCAGCTGTCTACACACGCACGCACGCACACACACACCTAGAGGTTGTGCAGGGTTCAGGCTTTCATATAGAATCCAGCAGATGCTTCTATGTCAGTGCCGTGGTGGTCACAGCGGTTGTGGTCAGTTAAATGTCAGTGGGGTTGCAGGCGATGGGAGAGTTGGCACAACATGCAAGGTCAGTGTTAATGACACTGTCAGGGTAAAGCTGTGACCCACATGTAAGGTGGCACATGCAGGAGAGGCCGAATTTAGAATTGAAAGAGCAACCGTTATGATTTCAACCACCTTTACCTTTTTTTATGTGATATCTCATTTTGCAGATAATTGTTAAATCTGCTTGTGAAGATTTTACTGTTTCACTGAATTTATTTTTTGGGATTTTTAGTGCTGAAATGCTTTATCTGCTATATTTGTGTGTCTTTCACAATAATCTTGCAACATTTGGTACAGTGTAATTTCAGATTGTCTTTTTTTTTGTTGCTCTCACTCATGCGTCTGAACAAGCAAACATAGCATGCCTCCATACTGCTCCTGTTGTGTCAACAAAGTATCCGCAAGCCCCGACATTCATATTTGACTTGAATGAGGTCAATTCAAACGTGTTTTAAGGATAAACGTTTTCTACCACTCTGTTGAGCAGATACAGAGTTGGCTTGAAGACATTTTATCATATTTTAGATTCAAAGTTAGTTCTTACTTTTCTACTTTGATACAATTGTGTCTTTATTCGTTAGATGTTACTTTTGAATGAGAAAGAGAGTACCACCGCAACTACTGTATTTTACAGGGTGTTGCATTATGGGTTTTTATTTAGAATTGTTATGTTGCTATGCCAGCAAGTGTGAGTGTGCGAGTGAATCAGTCTTAAAAGTATTTACTCCAGTTGAACCTGCAGCAGTGTCTGAAGAAGGACCAAAGAAATGAAGCTGTACATTGTTGTACTTTTTTCCTCTTTCTTATTCTTTTCTAGTGTTGGCTAGTTACACTATGATGTATCTTTTCAGAGTTTTTGTGTGTAAATAGAGATATGTACATGACAGCGTGACAGACAGTCTGTTGCTTTAGTTCAGGCTAAACATACCAGCATGTTGTTTGTTCAAGGATATGCTCCTGCTCATTGTGTTAAGAACATAGAGTCTGCTCATGTTTTCCAGTGTCTCAGTCTGGCAGGTGTTAATACACATTTATATTTGTGCAGTGCCTGTTCATCACAGTGAACACCGAGTGTAGAGCTGAGGAATGTTTGCAGAATGAGCAAAGCGAGTGTGAGTCATTGCGGGTAATGAGAGATCAACAATGCAGTGCTGGACATTATGTACATGCCACAGTTGCTGGGAAGGTTCGTTAACATTGTAGAATAATACAAAACTGCAAGTCTATGTAGTCAGAATAAATTCTCTCTTGCTACCTGGGAAATCCACCAAGGTATAAGCTCACCTGGCTTTTAAAGGGAAAAGAAGATCGCAGTCTAATTGGTTTATTGCATGTTACACCCATGTTTAATTAAGAGATTTAGTAAAAACTCTTTTGAATTGTGCGCTTGGCTCGACAACCTTTTTGTCTGGTGTGAAACTAAATGGATTTGGAAACGCCCGAAATCCACTCGCGCTTCTGAAACGTGCTTGGATTGAGAGTCAAAGCTCGTGCTCTTTGAATTCTGTTTATATACCACGGAATGGTTTTTACCAGTAAATGCAAATCACAGTGCAATTTGTAGGAATAAATTAAATAAAAACATTATTTAATATATTTTTAGTGAATCTTAGTATCTCTGCAGATACTGAAATAACAGTGGCAATGTCCCTGCAGCAATATCTTTTTTTCCAAAACATACAACCATCTGCTAATTGTTGTCATTAGGAGACAGGGACAGAAAGTATATAAATATGTGCTATATATATCAAAATGCAAGAAAATATAAAATATGTGTATAACAAACATTTTGGTGCATTTTAATTTATAATGTAGTATTTCATGCTCCTGTACAGTAATTGCATGAAATAGTATATCATTTAGTAAATAATTCTACATACAATGCACGACTATTATTAAACATCATTTTAATGACATAAGATACTATTTTGTTCATCTGCAAAAAAACTCACATTTCCTAATTGTATCTGTTTCCTATAATTTTAAGTTAAATAGTTTTTTGTGTTGTTTGGCCAGAAAAACAAGGCATTAGTTGAGGACCGAGGAGATAGTGATGAATACTATTCTAATGTAGAAGACAGCAATCCAGGTCGACATGAAAAACAATATAAAATAAATAAATTCATTACACAACCTTTGCTTTGAACTGGTAAATAAATCAGTTCATCCAGCTTTTCATGAGTCCACATACCAGCTTTATTTTATGATCCTTGTCAAATTTAGTTAACGGCAAACCTAGAGATGAGGCACGGGTTCAGAGTGACGATTAATAACAGCCTTTATAATACATCTCAAATCCTTTGGAGAAAACTGCTGCACATTTGACGGCGGGAGCCATTAAAACGGAGAAAAGCTGCGTCGAACATTTTCATATTTGTGCGGCTGAAACGTTTGTTGAATTCCTCCATCCTTCACTGATCGTGCCAGTATTTTCGGCTCCTCTCCCTCCCTTCGCCACCCCTCCCATCCTCCTTTGCCTCTGCATCTTTTCCCTCTTTTTTTTCAATGTGAACAGCTTACTGCAGTATCCTTAAAGTCCCTGACTGTGTCCTGAGTTGTCCTCTCTTACCCAGCATGCACTGCAGCACCGATCTGGAGCTCTGTCGGCTCAGGATGGGCACGCGCTTTTGATGCCGGGGGTGGGGGGGGGGTAGGAGAGAGACAGGCAGATGCTATGATGCTGCTTTATATACTCCTTTCAATGGTTTCCCTGTGCGCCCACTGCTGTCATCAATTTGAAAAGCCCCCCCTCCTCTTTTTGCTTTTTTCATTCTGGCCCTGAAATTGTGTCCATGAGGCTGAAAAAACGAGTGGAAAAAAAAACCTGGTATTGATGCAAACAGAGTCTGCGAGCCGGTGCATTGTCCTGATGTGACCCACACTCAGAGAGGCGAAAGCAACAACTGCTAGCCTGAGAGGGAGGTTGGCGCGCATGCACACGCGCGTGTGTGTGTGTGAATGTGTGGCTGTGTGTGTGTGTGTGTGCTCTGTGGGCAGTGATATTACCAGAGAAAAAATATATGAAATTTCAATATTTTTACCTACAGCTTCCCAGCGATGTATTATTTTACACGCTCAGCACGTCCACAGTACAAACCTGTGTCTAAGCCCTTCAGTAACACACACACACTCATAATAGCACACACATAACTTTTTCCTGTGGTTTTAATCTTTCCTACGGATGCAATTACTGATTAAGACGGCATTGACATGGTTCTTTATTTAAATACAAAATCAAGATAACAAATAATAATGACACCTACATTCAATCGGACTAACAATCATATGCACACATCCTATTTGTGAAAAGGTCTATGTAATACAATCACTGACATGCTTTAAAGTCTTTCTATTATTTACCTAGATTACAATTTATCCAGCTATAATTTTCAATTCACTAGTCCAGATGTATACTACTCTATGTAAGACATGGAATCTGAGGGAAAACAACAAAGATACATAGCTTAATATAACCCAGGTAAGAAAACAGACACTCTAAATATAAATATAAATATCTGGGTTATGTGAGGTCACATCCTCCTTCTCCACACTGGCTGGCATTTTAGAGAATTTCATTGTGCATTTTCAACACCACTGATATTGATAACAGGTTATTTACAGACAGAGAGGTTAAATGCAGGAAGGAACAGTTATGTACATCAGTGTCTCTCATCATCTTGCCATCGCTGAGTCATACAACATATATTCTATGTTAGATGTTTGGTTGGGCAGGATATTATCATCCAAGGCTCATATCCAACAACTGATTCAAACATGTCAAATCAACGGGTTTAATAAACAGATGTCTGTTTCCTTTCAACCATAAAACTATTGCGCAGTTCACCCTCATGTCTGTACTCGACTTACTGTATTCTGGATTGTCATTCTGCCCCATAAACACTCCAGCACTTAAACCCTGTGTGTCATATGTGCAATAAAATGTGTCACAAATGCCAGACATCATACTACATCGTCTCATATTATGTCCCTATAAAGCTCAACTGCTGAAGCTCCCAAACCCCATCACTCACCTACTTGTATCTACAGTACACTATTCCATCACTACTTACCATAAGATATCCCTTACACATGCACAGACAGTGGTGATATGCACCATTTACATGGAATGAGCTGCAAACTGCCTTCAAACTAGACTCTTAGATTTGTCTTGAATCCTGTGGGTTTTTTTTTTTTTTTTATTCTTCTAAATGTTTATTTCTTAACTCTTACTTCTTTATATTGTATAACTGTATATATCTGTATTTGTTGTATCTCTGGTTCACGGGTTTCCCTTGGAAGAAAGACCTGAATCACATTAACTCTTAGTCTGATCAAGCAAATTACATTTATAAATAAATAAGTTAATCACTCACACGGGACCCATATATTCAGGTGCATTAAAAAATGATCAACATAACCTGGGGCATGTTTCAATACAATTCCCTGGAGCCTTCTTATACACTGTCACTTTCTCCACCAACAAGGTTATGTTTTCTTTGCCGTTTCTCTGTTCGTCAGAATGTTTACTCAAAGATTCCTGAACAGATTTCGATTGACTTTTGGGTGAGGCATGACCCAATGAACATCGCAATAACTTTTGGAGCAGATCCAGATAAAGAGGTAGATCCAGCGAGATAAGCCGTTAGCCTTGGCCAAAGTATGCAGTCGTCGAGTGCCCTTCTAGTTCATTGTGCACTTTGGCTGTCCATCCGTTCATGCTATTCTTGCTAACGGGGTATCTTCTCAACACCGGCAGGGAATTCTTTGGACTCAGAAATGAACATTAGATTTTGGTACTTAAAAATCAAAGGTTAAGGTCTCTAAGGCTCTGACCTCACAAAACAGATTTCTGACCATAACTTAAGAATTATTATTAAATAAAATTAAAATATTAATTATGACAAATCTTGTAATAGGATGAAATGAAGACATCATAATGTTCCATTCCCTTATTTAACAGCATAACTCAGGAACAGAAGGGGGGGTTGTGACCAACTTGTTTGCTTTGCAAAGGCAGTGAATCAAAAATTTTTTCTCCAATGTTTTTATCCCAGAACAGTGGCTCATAGCATGAAGGAGAGGGCCACATGATTAATCACTGAGTCTGCAAAAATGTTTTATCCAACCAGCTGTCCAAAAGAATTATTCTGTTTGTAATGACGAAGCTGAGAACCAGATGTAATTATCACTGTTTAGAAGCTGCAACCATTGGTCTGACATTTCTCGATAAAGAATGTAAATTGTTTGTTTGATTGTACAATTAATTTTTTCAACACCAAATATAAAATCTGAAGGTTTTTGTTACGTGCAGCAAGGTCAGGCAGGGCCAAAGGGCCTGTGTACAGTTTTGTACTGTAAGTCAGACAGATTGAGAAATGTGAAGATGACAAGTGCAGTGTTCATTCTAAATGTGCATGTTTGGAATGGGCTGTTTGCTTGGCCTGCTACTTCAGAATTATTATTCCTTGTCATTAGTGAGTCCTCCTCAAACAGGCCCACTCTTATGTCCAGTCCAGTTGTGGAGAGATAACATAATTCAAACATCTTCCCAAATTTCTGCTATCTAGAAGTAAAGCATCACAATAATCTATCCAGGTAATAAAATTCAATAACCAAAAAACAGGAGAAAATGTGGTAAACATAAACTGGCAGTCCACTCTTAGAAATACTAAAGCAAAGATCATGTGGGTTCATAGAACAAAGGGATGATGTGGTAGGTTATGATAGGAGGATGCGTGTCCCCTTAGCAGCTGAACTGGTCGTCTTTTACTTTGCGGTGGACCAATCAGCTACAAGGTCATTCCATAGTCCACCAATCACTGTTTCTTCCTGGCACAGACCTGTTTGCATACATCAGTCTCCTCCATGCAGGTCAACTTGCTCCAGGAGAAAAATAACCAAAGAAAACAAAACCCCCACAGACAACGACTGCAGTTGTAACACCAACAATATACTCTCACTTTTATATTGGTGCAGAGTGAAGATAGAAAACTTTGTATTCATCCTATCTGTTTTTTATAGATTTTATAGTTTGTATATAAATTTAGATAATGCATTTCCCAGTTATTATTTAGATAATAGATAATTTACCGAACTGGTGTTAGTTTGTCATACATTGTCGGGCTATTTCAAAGGCACGTTCACAACTTTTCTAAAGAAAAGCTCTGTAATTCCACTATGTATAAAGTAGTATTGCAACAAAATAAACTTTGTGTGTATACTTAGAAGCCAACTTGCTAAAAAAGGGAAGTGATTCTCTGAATGTTGCTGCCAATATGGAGAATGGCAACCAGAATGTCTGTTTCAGTCTGATATGGTGAAATAAATGACTGAAAATATCAATATGAACCTACAGTGATTTTGACCCGTGCTTTGACCTAGTTGCAGACAACTGCTGTAGTCTAGCCAAGGACGTAGAAGGAAACATGTTTAACTCAGTCTGCAGACTGAAGGGACGCTGCCCCACCCTCACCAGCTGCAGCAAAGTGCTGGTTCTTGTTTATTCCATTTTTATTCATTTTGAATGTATCTTGGGTCCAAATAGCATCAAACCCAACACTGCACTTCTCTGGCTCATTAAGAATATACATGCCAAGTGATAAGCAGATAAGATGAACAGTTTTTGAGATATGCATTCCACATACAGGCGATCAGATGTTTGTGAAATCAGTAGAGATAGATGGCTTCCCTCTGTTGCTGCTTTGAAAGGTGAGAGGAGCTCATCTGATTGGTTATTACCGAAAGTTCCCCCAACCTTATCTGCTAATTATTTATTCCTCCAACAAACTGTTTATATATATCGAATATAAGCAACATATTCAGCCTGGTTAAATTCTAAAATCACTCAAATTAAGAGTTTTAATACTATATCATTTAAAATGTTAGCTAACAGTTGGATCTATCAGTGTGAATACATTTACTGTTTACTGTCACCGGGGTGGATTTGTATGCAACGCTTATCCTTGCATTGCAGACCTTTTTTTCTACCACACGCCACCCCTGATAAACATCTGTTGACTCAGGCAGCTAAATATTCCAGTGAGAAACAGCAGCTAGTCGCAGTGATAACTGCAAACGAGGCTGTGAAAGAAGTTTGCTCCACAGGAGGAGAGACATGACCTGTTTGTGTCCAAAAACATCAACTGACAGCACGACTTAAACTTGAAAGCGCAACGTTAGCATGAAAAAAAAAACAAAAAAAACTAAAGTTGTCATGCTGTTTGCCCGCTGCACAAGATAAGAGCACTGGTGCACTCATTCTGCTTATTATATTCACAACATCAGCGTGGATGAAAATCTGTCTCTTTCCGCAAAATACACAAAACACTAGATATATGCTGCAGTGTTGAATTGGTGCAACATCTCATATTGGAGAATTCTGCAGTGTAAACAGGCAGTTATTGAAGAGCTGTTATTGATCAGACGCACAGGGTCGTGAAAAGAGCTTCCATGCAAAGTCGTCACTCTGCTCGGGTCTGTCTTACAGTAAAAGTTACTTTCTGCACTATTAGTGAAAAAACCACTCACTCTTCATATAATCAGAGCTGTCCCCTGATCGTCTGAGCCGATGAGCAGTTTTACTACTCGGGATAAACAATTTACAGCCATCCACTAAACAGAGGAGCGACGGTTCAATCCTAGTCTCCCCTAGTCAAAGTGTCCTTGGGCAAGATACTGAATCCCAAATGAATGCCCCTGATGGCTGTGTGTGATTGGAGTATGATAGAGAGAGCGCTGCACATAGATCAGTGAGTGAATGGCAAAACTCTACTACAAAGTGCTTTGACTGGTCATCAAGACTAAACCAGAGCTTTAAAAATACTTTTTATTTTGCAATAGACACAGTTTTAGGTACGTGTTGGTCTCCTCATATGTTCTTAGTTAGAGTGCTGTAGGGATGATATATGTTTATAGGCCACCCCCTGGGACGTTAACCTCACCCTTCTTCTCTTGACAAAAATCCAATGAGATATTTCCACTGGCTCTTGGGATTGTTGCAGGAAATCAGCTCTGTGACAGACCCAAGTTTGTGATATTCACATTTTGTTAACAGGAGAAACTTTCCTTTTGAACAACACTGCTGTGGTTTGAAGCTTAAATACAATCACCAGAAGTAAAAAACTAATGCCCGGCTATAAACAAATTACATCGCTTTCCCACAGCTTCAACAATACGATTTGTTCCTTACCACTTCTATAAAAACATATAGTTGTATTAAGCCACTTGATAGCAACCACCTTTTTAAAGAGAGGTAAAAGATTAGAAGAATCACAAATGGGGTATTGTGTATTTATGTTGTAGAATAAAATGTTGAAAATCCTTCATCTTGTTTTAATCTCAGTCAGACATCTAACCAAAAACCCATCTGCCAGCAGTAAACAATGCTAACTTATTTTCAGCTTTTCACAGCACTCCATTTTGTCCCGCATCGACCAAAGTTAGCAACAGTCTCCCACATGCAGGTGCAGCATGCAACATAGCGGAAGACAGTGACATCAAAGATAATTCAGCCTTCTAAGAGTAGTAAGCCTAAAATGTGGTCGTGTTTTGGTTGTGTAACGCAGGAGCCACGCTGGATGTGTGAGCGCCATGTGTGCATCACAGAATGCCCTGCTTTTCATTTTGGCGTCCATGTTTTTGGTTAGAGCGGCCACATTTCCCATGAGCAGTGCATCTCAGGCACATCTGTTAGCCGCGCTACTCATCTTGAGAGTCTTGGTCTCACCTATTTTCTCCGACAGTGAAAATTATGTTAAATATCACTTGAGCACTTTCTCATTTCTGTTGACTGTATCCATTCAATTACCCCTAACCCTTATAACACGGTTTTAATTGTTATAATGGGACTGGAAGACCCACAGCTCTATACTCTAGAGTTCTGGCATTTAGTTAAGTACAGGCCTATTTCATACAGTCATCATACCTGAAGCCTCACATAGCAGCTCTGTGTCAGATATGCTACCGATGGGAACAACAGACGTGCAAGACACAGCAGATCAGGGACACAACTGTCACACACTGCACAAACACCCAGTGTGGCCAGGGTGTAAATGTGGTGAGAAAAACTCGATGCGGTATGCTCACTTTGTCTGCAGAACATGCAGAGAGAGACGCATGCTGCAAAAGGAGGTCACCACTTACAGGCGACAAGGAAAGGAAACTGTCAGCTCACTGCTTGATGTGGTGACTTGATCATTTAAGTTGCTAGCATCTTGTTGATAATGTCATCTCAATCTTTCAGTGTCGCCTACTCTTTAAAGAAACAACACGTTGTTTGCATTGTGTGTCTGCAGATTATGCAGACATTGATTGCACACATTAATACTTATTTTGTTCATTCAGAATCAGTATTTACGTCATGTGTCGGGCTCACGCAATTTAATCACCGTCTTACAAAGGAGTTTTTGTATTTACTCAAATACAACACAAAAGATGGACGTGCGAGCGTGTGCCTGCAGTAATAATCACATTGGAAACATGAAGTGGGGACTTGCGAGTTGGGATCACAGGCACAATAAAAGCCTTGCATTTATTAGCTTCCCACAGACCACTTGACACATCCCTAGTGGGGGAAACTGAAGAAGAAGAAGAAGAAGTCATTGCTTTTACTGAAAACTTTTACAGCCTTCGCTGTCCAGCCTGTCAGCGCTTGTCTGAATGTCTTCTCTAACTTCCCCAGGCTCAGACACAGGCCCGGATACATTTTACTTCACTTTTCTTTTGTAGGAACCATTCATGCTTTTTAGCTCACTGCACTGGGAAAGATGAGGATGACAGCAAAAGTGGATGCTGAAAATGTGCGTCACCTTGTCAAATATAACTCGAATCACCATGGAAACTGGGTAACAGAGTGTATCACTTGGTGTTTTTTACAATTCTCTGTCTCTCTCCTGGACAAACACAGACTTTCGTTCTTTTCATCCCTCTCCTTGTGTCTCTTTGCACTAAAACACACACACACAGATTCCTGACTGGACAATAGCAGCTTAGGTCATAATCACTCATTGGAAGCTGCAATATACTGTATGTGTGTGTGTGTGTGTGTGTGTGTGTGTGTGTGTGTGTGTGTGTGTGTGTGTGTGTGTGTGTGGTGTGTGTGTGTGTGTGTGTGTGTGTGTTTAGCTTTTAAAGATAAACTAACCCACTGGAATTTCTAAGTATTTATAAACGAATGATACAATCTATAAACGATATGTTTAACATCAACATCTAAATATTAATCGTATATTATGTTAATTAACTCATATCAAGATAGAAGATGATGGATTCCATTGGAGACTGAAAGGGTATCAGGTATGAATCTGCTGACACTATGGATCAATTATGAATGATCAAAAAAATGATGACAGCGAAGGAGATTTGATATAAATCCTTGCACCAGTGTAATAATTTTTTTTATTTTGAAGAAAGAAACTCAAGCAACCTGAACTAAATGATGAAGTGCTAGTTTTCCCCTTTGTTTGAGTGTTTTGCATTCCCAAAAACGGAGATGTTCGAAACCTTGCGTCATTTTGAAAGCATTTTAAAATGATGACCTCATGTAGACTGGAGAAATTTCTTGGCTACTTCAGAGTCCTGTCAAAGTACGCGGGTTGTGTTTAATGAAAATGGAAATTAATGTTTTCTAAGAAATAAACATGCATCTCTTTGGTGTTTGATTTTCAGTCGAAAATGATGGCACGAATAGTTCAACAATGCATTTCCCAGATATCTCAGCAAACCCAATAGAACTATAGACACAAGTTTAAGTTAATATAGATGATTTAAATCCTTTATGATCAAATGGTTAGAATGATGTCATAAATATGTCACTATAAAGTCATAAAATTAAGAATTATTGTGCTGTATTACATTACACTTTTGCGACCAATGACATTGGAGACACAATCTACAGCTTATTTAAATCAGCCAATCAGATAACACCATGAGTTATAAATGACACCATGATGACATTATTATGAAATAGCATTATTAATATACAAAACGTTAGCACTGTCCAATTGGGGTATAAACAGCTTTGCTTTTCATTGTTAGTACTTTCACTGGATATACAAATTACCTATGACTCTTATCTACAATTAAGACATTTTACTTATGAGGTTATTTTCGGAGGTTTGAGAACATGGCGACTGAACAAAGTCGGACAGGGTGTTCAGGGGAGCGGTCAGGCAGTCAGAGGGTTAGAATATCATCAAAGGTTTTCCTGTGCAGTGAGGGATTATTACTGACAGGGAGGGGTCATTGTACTCGTTTTGGTTTTTACCACAAAATATATAGAGCTGCGTTTTCCTCAAACTGGGCACAAGAGCAATCTCACAACACAAAAATGCACATAGATGTGACCGACTAAAACATGCACAGTGCAGAAAGGAAGGAGACCAAATACATTATTAGTAGCAAGAATACATATTCAGCAAGTGGAGTTAGAAAGAGCTTCAGCAAAGATCAAGGGTTCCTCTCATACACTTTAAAAAAGCAGATGAAATGAAGTGTGCAGAGCCGCCGAGGTCTCGAACACTCACCTGCTTCCAAAATACAAATATACGTCATCAGATATTATAAATCACAACAATGATGAACAACAATGTGCCTGCATTATGACAAGTGCAATAATTGCAGTTGCCTACTGAAGTTGGGAGAGTGAGAACACAGATGTGCTTACATGCGCAGTAATGCAACAGCACATTGCCCCAGGCCTTTGGTGCCAGAAAAATATCAAGCGAGTACATGTGCAAAAAACAGATAGCACTGATGATACTTTGTTTTCTCTACCGCTGGCATGAAAATATGACGTGGTGTAGATAATCCGACGTAACCGGCGGCTTGTTTGCAACCTCCTCACTGTCTGACTGCATGGGTGTCTGGCTAACATGTGCCCATTGTACGCAGTTTGGTGTCATGATAACAACTCAAATAGTGGACCTGATATGTGATGAACCAGACTGATCCTTCAATGATTAATGTACACTGGGTTTAGTTGTATTTTAAAGGTACAGTGTGTAGAATTTTGTGATATCTAGTGTTGAAGTTGCATGTTGCAGCTGAACACCCCTCACCTCACCCTCTCCTTCCAAACATGAAAAAGAACCTGTGGTAGACTTCAGTTGTCATAAAAACTCAAAAGGTGTTTAGTTTGTCCAGTCTGGACTAATGTAAAAAACATGGCGGCCTCCGTAGAGAGGGTCCCCTCGATGTAAATATAAAGTATTTGATTATAAAGGGCCTTTTGTGGGGTAAAGAAAACTACAATTCATACAATTTTGATGAAATGAACTAGTGAAAACATCATGAGGATTATTTTACATTAAATTTCTGCCAATAGATCCCTTTCACCTAAATCTTACACACTGGACCTTTAACATGATGCAGCGCTTTAACCAGCCACTGCAAATGAGTACTGAAGAGAAACAAACCAAGCAAATATGTAAATGAGCATCACACACAAAGAGGACCTGATTATGTCATATTGCTATGGATAGACAGTGTTATTAAAACAATTATTCCCTTTCAGACGGAAGCGCGGCGCTACATTCCCCAGATGAGTTGCGAATGTGTGCAGAGACACGCACGAGCACGCTTGTTTTTGTGTGTGTGCTAAAGAGCTGCAGACAGAGCATGAGGGAGGAAAAGCATTCCCATTAGAGCACCCATTAAGTCTGATTACAAGTGATTACCGTCTGTCGGAGGAGATGACCAGTCCTCTCCTGCCACCGAATTAATGGCATAAACAAATGCTTTCCTTTCTCCATAATCAAACAACCTCCTGTATTTTTTTTTCTCTCACCATGAACTTAACATGACTTCCTCTTTTCTTTTGGCAAAACCAGACGTTTTCCTGCTTTCATGTTGTTTTGTCACTGTTGTTTTATTCATGGCAATTTCCCTAAAAATAAAAACCTCCTTCTGCTTCAGGGGTTGACACATGAAAAGATATATGGACTCATTTGAGGGGCCGCTGGTCGAAAAGAGAGGAGAAATTTAAACTGGGATTCCTCCACCCTTGCTGCAGCGTGGGAGGAAGTATTTGTGGCTGTAACCACATGTGGCAACCACCAGCGGTTAAGCGTATTTACAGGCGCGGTGGGAGTTTCTTTGTTCAGGAAAATGTTGCACATAGGTCATCTCAGCCAGATGTAGTTCTGCGACTACATCCTGCCTCAGCATTAAAAGGTGCTAAAGCTGATGTCAGTGTTTAATGTACATGTATTTCCTTTAAAGCTCTTCTAATGACAGGATGATAGCAAAGAGGAAACGAAAACTAAACCTTTGCCCTCACCTCTGCAAAGCTTTAAAACTTTACAATATATCCATTTCTTTGGCTAAGATTTTTACGTCATAGGAACTTGTTTGTGTACTTTTCTATCCTTCTTGAGTTCTTTTTTTTTTTTTTGTAGCTGAACTGTTATTTTTCATCTCTATTGCTTGTTATTCAGGACCCAAGGGTTAATATATTTCTATGTTTGTGTTCCTTTCTGTAGGTGTTTCTCTTGGGGAGCTGAGCGGCTCCTCAGCGCTGCCTGGAGTCAGACTTCACCACTTCCACTGGTAAGACCTTTTATCCTGCTCAGTTCCACACAGCCAGAGATCTGCAGAATGCCGATACACAGCTTCTCATTCCATTTCGAAATCCCTGCTGTGATGCTCCAATCTAACATTGCAGGCCTAAACATCATGTGCCAGACTGGTAACCTTGATATTGGGGAGATATCATATCAAGAATATTATATAAAGTGCTAATTGCAAGTGCAACACATGTAATGCAGCAAATGTGTGCAATATTATGCAGAAAACATTAGGTTATTAAGTTCATTTCCAAGGGACTTTCAGGAGCAGAAACAGTTTGTATAAGCAGAACGCTGACACCAACATTTTCCTGTGATTGTGAAAGTTGCTTATTCACACAGCCAGCAGTGTTATGTTTAGGTTCATACCTTTAATTGAGTTTAGTACATGAAAAGGTTCGGAAAATAGAACACGTTCCTCACACTGTCCATTGCTGCAGCCACTCTTTTCAGCCACTGTCTGAAACACTTTGTGTAAACTCCAACATTTGTCATCTGAACATGTGGAAATGAGGAAACCCACATACAGAACAGCAAAAAATCAGATTTCTCAGAGAGGCATATCAGGTTTCACTAAATCCCCCACCGACACTACAGAAGCTGTGTATGTGCACATGAAAAAATCAGATGACTGCAGAACTTTGACTTGTGACATGTAAAGACAAAGTTTTCCCTCAACATTTGTATTGTAATGGCATTCAATGCCCACATCATGCTATCTTATTATCACCGCATCATCTGTTGTGGCATGTTTAGTACATCATGACTCTAAATAGCAACTTTTAATAGTTTCCAAACCCATATTCACACAATAACCAGCAAGGAAATGACCAGTTTTAATGAACCATCGCTAAGTTCCAACATGTTCGATTTTAAAAACAGAGGATGTTTTGTTCTCTAAGCTCCAGTCAAAGGGCTATCGAGCTGACAGTTTGACTGTCACATGAGTGCTGGCTATAAAAAGCACAAAATGCAGTCTACTACCCCTATAGGCATATGGAGCATCACATTAAGAGCAATGCAAGTTTTGCTGCACTCAGCACAGACTGTCACCTTTATGAGCAACATTTAAACCTCTCTGTGACTGATTTATTGTCAGCTCATGAAAAAGAAACAAACAAGTATGGCTGAAGTTGTTTTTGTTTGGCTGTGCTACCTTTGTCAAACTGCACAGGCTTGTGTAACCCTTAAAAAAGAATCTACTATCAGAGCCAGCTCTGTGTACGGTACAGTGCACTCAGGAAAATACACAGTGCTGCTCAGAGGACATTTCTAAATGAAAACAAAAAGCCTCCGTCTGCTCACGTAAAATTGGAAAATGTGTCACAGACAAAATTTAATGATGATAACTTGAGACTTGAGACATCACTGGTGGGTCTGCAGGTGACTGTTAGCACCAGCTTTCAGGCCATTCGTCTCGCCTGTGTTCTCACCGTTGGTCGTTAAAGCAGCGCGTGGATTATTGGTCATAATACCCACGTGTGTGTACCCATGTGTTATTTGCTCTGCTCTCAGTCTCCAGTGAGGGATCATGCTCATTACTGTGTACAGTGTTACAAGAACTCTGCACTGGATAGCCCCTGTGTATCATCAAGTCTTTTCGACATTGACCTGTGTTGGGGGGGGTTTTTCCCGGCAGCTCGAGAACTTAATGTAATATGATAAGTGCACTAGAGACTCCAAAACAAAGTCATTCAGTTGATTCTTCTATCAGCTTGAATTCTTTAATGAAAACACCATCTGTCGTCCTTTTTGTGATACCAGTTGCCATGATGCTGAGTCTGTATCATGTTGCATAGTGTGATGTAGCTTCGTAAATTAAGTATTAGAGCGCTCCGGCGCATAATGGTCGGCAGATCAAGATCGAGTCTTATCTGAATGCCACCCCAAATAAGATGCATATTGCTCGAGGCTACGACTATTTGTGCTGCTCGTCAGAGTTGATCCATGATGCAGGCAGACGCACGACGAGATTACCTCTGAAGACAGTTAGGAGGGCTGACATTTAAACTTAGATAAGGTCCTGATGCCCTTTGCGGAGTTTACAAAACAACAAAAGCCAGGGGCGCCGCTGGAAATTTTGGGCCCTACGAAAGAATACAATATTGGGACAAGTCTGCTTTGTGTTGTGTCCATTTGAAAGAAAACACAGAAGTTTCAAACATATTGTGCTGAAGACATTCAGTGTGTTACTATACAGCCCCAGCAACACATGTAGGTTTGATTGGTGTCAATTCTGAAGCTCACCACTTAATATTTCTAAAATTCTTGCCAGATTTTCAAAGGGTCACCAAGGAGTCAATCCTGTCTTCTACCACATCCCAAATGTGTTCTACTGGGTTCACATGTGGTGACTGCGGAGGTCGCTGAAGTTCTCTGAACTCATTGTGATGTCCATGAAACCAGCTTGAGACTTTTATTTTGTGACATGGAGGATTATCCTACTGGAAGTGGCCGATAGAAAATGGTAGATTGTGACCATAAATAGACTACTAAGGGAGACTGGTATTCAGACCATGACTTATTAGTATTCACCAACTAATAAGTTTGTCAGGAAAACAATCTCCTCACCACCAGCAGCAGTATTGACTGAGACAGGTTGGCTCCATGGTTTCATGCTGTTGATTCCAGATTGTGACTTAATTTCAATCAACTCTCCAGTGTTGGTGAGTCTGTGCCCACTGCTTCAGATTTCTGTTCTTTGCAGGACTTGATATATATACTGTCTGTCAGGAGGATCTCTCTCAAAAGCTGCTAAACGGATTTCCTGGAAATTTGGACATGACCCATGGAAGATCCCATTAAATGTGGATAAAGGGTGGATCCAGGAATGTGGTTTCTTTCTTTCATAGGGCGTTATTCCTAAAGGATGTATGCACTCTCTGAGCCTTCTAGTTCGTACTAAAATGATTTTCTGCTCACCACAGTTGTTAAAATGTGTTATCTGAGTTACCATAACCAATTAGTTCTCAAACCGGGGAGAATTCCCCTTGGGGGCATAGAGCCACTGGTGTAGCCTGTGAAAAAATATAGAGTGACTCTAAATTAATATGATTTATGTATTGGAAAAAACTAAGGCGAGTTGCTGATTCTATTGTGCTGACCTTTATTCCACAAAAATTCCTAAAATCTTTTACTGGTTGCTTGGGGTGGTGTTTTGTGAACATTTTTCAGCCTCTGCCAGAAAAAGTTTGAGAACCACTGCCGTAGCTGGAACCAGTCTGGCCATTCTCCTCTGGCCTCTCTCATCAGCAAGGCATTTCTGTCCACAACTGCTGCTCACTGTAGTTTTTTTTGTTCTTGGCATCATTCTGAGTTAAGACTGTAGGGACTCTTTTCCATGAAAATCCAAGGATATCAACATGGCTCTCACTCTGGACTCAGTAACGTCAAAAAATGTTTGGTGCGTCACGAAAAAAAATGGATTTAATCTGACCTATTATTATACATGGTCTTACTTTAGCTTGATGGATTATCATGGATCAAGTTTTGGAACCGGAGTTCCACATATGCTGAATATTAGTTCCGTTGTGCAATGAACCTATGAATGTACAGACAATATAAAGACAGACATCACTGGAACACCGTTATACACAAGGACACTTTTGGAGCAAAAACAGGATGGAGCACGAAGTCCATCAGGAGATTTTTTTCCCATGCTTTCTAAGCAGATTTATGACATTTTCCGCAATGGACAGCTGATGTGATCCTTGGTGTGAGGATTAAAGCGTTAGTTTTTTACACAAATTACAGCAACTGGGGTCACCAAGGTACCCTGATTGCCCCTTTGACCTCTCACAGTTTATCTCGCCATTCCACCATCCTCTGCAAAAGAGATAGTGAGTAACACAGAGTACCCTCAATTTAGACTTGGGGAGTCCCTGGGCATCTGAACTTGTTGAACTCAGGAGTCCAAACTTCCTATAACAGGATGATGCAGTGCCCTCATTTTGCAGCTGGGACAACAGCGTTCTTGCTGACATCACCACCTTAGGCTCAGCTGTTGTGTGACAAAATACTCTAAACTTGAATGTCCACTAAAAGGCCTTTTGGGAGGGGAAAAGGAGTTTTTAGGGCTTTGAGCCAAGTTGACTATAAAATGCAGTCAGCACTACACCACATCCTCCCCATTTGTTTTAAGAAGTTATCTTTATTATGTGTGGTGACTTTAACTGTCCAATAAAAACATGAATTATTAGATTAAAAAGCGTGTATCTTCCAAGCAGAATGAAACACTAGAGCAAATGATAATTTAATGCTAACCCTACCCTTACTGAGATAAGACTTACTGTCTTCTCAGCTTCTCTGAAAACATCAGGGGTAATAATCAAATAGGCATTATTCTTGATAAATCAGCCACATATTTGAAACGGGATCTTTCTAAGATATCAGAACTTTAGTGACACAGTATTCTCAAATTCTCCTCCATTGGTGAAGTGTGAGGGAAAACTATGTGCAGTATATGCACTGCCTTGTTTTTTTTTTGTGTGTGTTCCCCTTTCCACTAAACTTCACATTGCCACAGTTAAGCATTTAAGAGAAAGGTGTTCATTGAGAAGCTGTTTTGAGGATGTGAGAGTATGAACACGGTGAGGGTGTGAAACCTTTGAGCCAGTCACTCACTTGCTATCTCTCTGTCTGACAGTTGCTGTTGTACAGGATGCTCTCTGGTGACAGCGCAGCAGCAGTCAGGAAAATGCTCTTCAGGGTTGAAAGTGGGGGGAAGTTGCTTCAAAGTGTGGTTTCCATTAACTTTATGTCAGACTCAAAGAATGTTGACTTGTTTTACGCCTAAAGGTTCTGCCCTATTTTGATGAGTTGTTGTGTTGCTGTTGTTGTCCTTTCTGAGATCCGTTGCCCTTGTTCGCACTGACAAAAGGTTTTGCAGGGTAGTGCTGACATTTGATGTAAGCGTGTAAAGCTAAGGGTGTTTAAACACGTTTGTAGGAAATAGTATCAGTGATACTCAAGTGGAATGCCAAGACATCAGGATGATTTAAGAGATCCCTGGGTTTCACCTGTGATACGCTGTAGAAACTTCTGTGCAAAAAATACAAGATATAAAAATGTCAGGGCTTTCTTGGATAGAGCTAGTAGAGGTTTGCTATTGGTATCATGAACTGATTTGCAATAACCACCTAACAGCTTTTTGGATTAGATGACAATGGTAAAGCATGTACCATGTTATGGGCCTATTTCCTGTTTCCTGTCTTAACCCAGGCTTGTGTATACACTTGTGGGTTATGTCTTGTTTTCACAATACCTATTGTGTCTGTGTTGTTGTATCAAATGGTTGTCTATAATCAGCTCGGAGTTGAGAGTGTTCATGTTAATATGCTGTTGTGTGGAGACTAAACTTTGGTAGCAGAAACTGTAGAAGCAATCATAACAACGGTGACAGGGCACATGGTTTTTAATTGTATCTGTGAAAGATAAGAATTGAATGCTGTAATGTATGAAAGCAGTTGCATAAGGAGACATTTTTTTGCATATCCCATATTCACAAATCACAATTTGACTCATTGCACCCAAGAAGGAGCTACATCCTCTGACCTTAACCCTAGAATTGCATCATTCAGAGTGTCACAATTGTGGGATCCTGCTTTTAAGATTGTAAAAATTGTGATCTATGTTGCGTGTAGCAGAACATGTCAACAAAATAAAAATAAAAACATTTCAATAGAAAAGGCTGTGTCTAACATAACTGGAGAGGTGTACCAATGTTTAAAGTATATAAGAAAATGGATGACAGATGAAGGCAGCACTAATGACAATAATGATAGAGGTATTCCCAGTAATAGTAGTATGTGGGTAGTTATATTGTATATCTAAGAAATCTAGTTGTAATCATAATCCACGATAAACTGACACCACGATCCTGAATCTGCAACAATAAAGCAAGGGGACTCTGAGAAAGAAGTCAAGTCAGTCACATTGATGAGGCAGTAATGTGATAAAGAGGAAGAAGAGGAAAGAGAAGCTCTATGGGTCGTTTGTCCCCTAACATTCTAACCCCCTAGCAGCATAACTTAGAGCTGGTCCAAGACATGAGCCAGCTCTAGCTTTAGACTTAATCAAAAACTCTAAATGATGTTGATGTAGACAATTTCACAATCTGAAGATATAAAGACTTAATATATGGACATACATGATTTGTTTATATATGTGTGGGCGTGTGTGTGTGTATGTGATTGCGGTTTCTTAACATCAGCGCCCCATTGCTATCTGTGTTATTCAATACATTACAATATAGCATTCCACAAAGTTGCACAGCACTCCTCGCCATTCATAATGTACAGTACATAGTGTTCTTGCTCCTCTTGTAATGCAGGATGTGGTAGCTGTTTCCCAGTGTAGAGAAGGAAGTGCTCACACACAGCATTCACAGTGCCGCCCTGTCTCCAACCAGAGGCTTAAAACACACCCACTGAACAGACCAGACACATTTGCAAACCTGACCTCAAAGCACAGAGCCTCCTGACTGTTTGCAATTGTAATGAGCTGTCAAATAAACCAGTACATATAGTTTATAATTTTCATATGAAAAACAAAAGATATGTTTAGGCCGCAGTTTTGGTCATAATCTAACAGTGAGTGGTGCCAGCAACAACTCAGAAACTCGATGACTTTGGCGACCCCTTGAGACCATGTGGAAGTGTTCCACATAGTTTGTTTAAAATACAGTTGATGCCAAACTGAGTCACTAGCATCTTCAGACAATACCATTCTAATGACTCACTTACAGTCTTTGGCTTTTGCCTTTACTCAAGCTTTGTCATCGCCAAGGAAAATCAAAGCAAAACATTGGTGCTTTGAATTAACTGTGAAAGATAAACATCTTGAAAAGTCATTTTGTCTATTTGTATTTAATGAATTCATAGTTTCCTAAAACAATAAAAGAAAATATCCGTAAATGGTAGTCATTACATGAACAACCGTTTAATGCGCTGAAAGTACAACAACAAATTACATGTAAGCCAAATAAGAGCCATTTACATTCTGGAGCTTGCATCCTTTGTGTGGGTACCATGGATGTTTAACCGAGCTGGAGATGATGGCAGCACAAGGTCTCCCTGCCAGTTTCCTCAGCAGCCAACTGCAGTACTTAGTTTGCTTCGACTTTTCCAAGTCCTCTAACAGTGGGTATCCGCCAGAAGAGTCAGAGTCCAAGAATGTTGTCTAAATTTCAGACACATTGAAATATCAAGTATAGACTATTGGAAATTGTAGGTTATTGAATGACTTACTAGAAGAACGCTACCCCTGAAGTTGAAGTTACACAGCTGAAGAAGAGACCCGTTCTGTTTGGAGTTGTTGGAACAACAGAAGAAGTTGACTTACACTTATTCTGTGTCGCTACAGATGGGAGGTTCAACCCTCATTGAAGACTTTTGACAGAGTGCATACACCAGCTGCAGAGAGCCTACAGCCTGGGAACAGAATACAGTAGAGACCATAAAGGAAGAAGCATATTTTGATCAGGTTAATTTTAGTCCATACCAATCCTTTCCCCAATTGGCACGGATGCTGATACTTAGCTCAGGACATCTCCAGTGGTATTCCAAAATTCCCTGACTACCATTATAAAAACATCACATCCACCAACTGTTGAAATGATCACTTGAACTGCAAACATGTTCAGTACGAGGAGTATTACCTCTCTCATGATATGCTGTAAGACTATTGCCCAGTAGGTCTGATCAGGGAGGGCAACAAGAAAACTATTTTAAACTATTGCACTTCTGTTTTTTTGTATATGGGCTATACAAATAAAATTAGATTGATTCATCATGGGTTGGGCGAGACATTTACTTTAGCTGAAGAGGTCTGGATTTCTGTGTCCAGTTGTTGTAATGCACGTTTGGTTTATTAAAACAAAGAAAGGCAAAGCAAGTCCACCAAATTAAACATACATTTGTCATTTGCCCTCCAGAGCAACTGCTATCTGCTGCTGTCGTTAGCATCATTACATCTATAATGTATTGCTATTATTTTCATTTTAACAACCGGTCTAACAGAGCTTAAATATGATGGTTACACTGTTCCTGGTCGCTCCCACCCACCTCTCTCTCTCCTCTCCCCTCTTTTCTACCCATCCTCTCTCAAGCATTTTTCTCCTCTCACCCAGACCGGTCTTTGCAGATGGCCGCCCACATTGAGTCTTGTTCTGCAAGAGGTTTCTTCCTGTTAAAAGGGAGTTTTTTTTCTCTCCACAGTTGCCAAGTGCTTGCTCGTTGTGGGTTGGTTGTAAGGTCTGAACCTTACTATGTAAAGTGCCCTGAGATAATGTGTGTGACTAATGTTCTGCTGAATTTCAATGATGTGTATACAAATATTTGACCAACTATTAGTAAACCATTTCATATTTAGGGTTAGCCAACTGTTGAATTATTAGTTCTCTACTTAAAACCAAATGAAAACTCTCTGCTGGTTACCAATGGTTACCAAAATTACATCTTCATTGTTATAATAATCTTTTGGTTGACGATCATGTTCATGCTTTAAGAGCATTTTCTGATGTTTCTAGAGGGGTTGGGTGCTCAAGCAGACTATCTGTGTGTGTAACAAGCAATTTGTACACACTTGCACAATACACGCATATAATGACAGTAAAACACTGCACTATTGTCTTCAGAACATGTTGGTCAATCACTTTCAGCTGCCTCAAGTTGGTAATGCATCAACGATGTTCCTGACTACGCTTCATTTTAAGTGTTTCAGACCATGGGCACAAGATTTGCTATTTAAACAAAGTGGGTACTGGATGAAGAATAAACAACTGCTTCTGTTTGAAACCAACAAATTCCCTTGGTGTCACACTTGGTACAGCTTTGTGTAATACATGGTCCTTTGGGCAAGGCAATGTCTGGTTGTGGTAGTGAGGCACTGCAAGTATGAAGGCTGGGGTATGTTAGCTCATGTGCATACATGCCCACACACAAACACCTCTACATAAACACCATGACACACGATTTTCACAGTCACAGAGTCTGCAGATTAAATTGTTCAGTGTTTTCTCATCTTGGAAAAATGTAGCTTCCTTCAGGTCAGTAAAGGAAATAGAAATCAATATGTGCACACAGTGCAACCAGAGAAAATGAGAGATACACCATAACCCTGCCTGTGTTCTTAAAGATCCTCAAGCAAGTCCAGTTGCCTTCATATATGACTTGGAAATGTCATGACCTGGATGATTAAGAATCTTCACAGACAGATCTCCAGTGTTAATCAGCCTAAACCATTTTAAGTCCAAATCATCTGTAGAAGTTGTCACCAAACTGTTTAGTTTGCATTTGAAAACAATATACAAGCTACTATATCACATAGTCAGGACTCAAACAACCTCAGCTGCGAAGGCCAACCTGGTTTTCTCTATTTTGAATGCATGAAAAAATCAGATGGAGCAAGCACAAAAGTAAAAAAAAAAGGCCAAAGCTCGATGAGAATGGAAACAGTGGACTGGGGCAACCCCGCTCTCCACCACTGCAGCTAATTTATGCCTGCGGTGGAAGTCCATTATTGTCACTTGTCGTTGTATTTGGGACACTAATGTACAATTAGAGAGCCACAAAAAGCACTCAGCTGTAAGATTGTTTTTCCCCCTCCAAAATAAATTGCCATCTGTGGACCTCCTGCGTGATGGGACCAGGTTGTCCTAATTCAAATCAGATTGTTGTCCAGATAATGTATTTCTTCAGAGGCCGAACATCAACTTTACATGGAGAAAATAGCAAAGAAGTTTGTATGAAAGAGTGTGTAAGGCCTCCAGGGTTTTCTTTTCAGTCACAGCGAGGTGAATTGCACTTCTGATGACTGGATTGACTTGTTGAAAACATCAATGATGCAAACTTTTGTTTATCGAAATGTAAGAAAGAAGTCCTTCACTACTATTGCAAGCTTAAAGTTATGCTTTCTAGAAACCTGATAAAACATTCAGGTCACATGTAGTGTAGTAGTGTCCTTGTGAATCTACTGTATCCGTATATCTGTATGTACATGTTGTACTCTTCCAAACTCAGATTTACATCCAGATGAACCCATTATCCAATATGTTTGAAGTAGTCATGTTCCCTTTACATAGGAAGAGGACTAGGATCTAAAGGACAGGACAAGGGTTGTGTAGCACATGACCTACAATTAAAATGTGCAAATAACAGAACTATAAATAACAACCTACACAGTAGTGATCTCCCTGTGCAAGAATCATACATCCAGCCTCACCTTGCTTCACAATCATTTCAATCATTAACCTTAAACAAGTGTTTAGTTGCCATACTATAACATTAACCATACTGTAAATGAAATGTACAGATACTGTGGCAAAAAAATAACTTTTAACTCATTAAAAGTATTATAGACCCATTCGATGTATGTGTTAGTATCTTGCAAGTAGGTTGTGCTAACTGAAGGGGGAATTAACAGCAGTAAAATAACACTCTGGGAACCAAAGGACCCTCCCATGTACTCTATGAGACATTTTTATATGAGTGTAGTCTAGAGTGTCTAGAACTATCAAATCTGGGTATTTTACCAACTTGAACCTGAATCTAGATTGCAGATTTGAGAACCCAATAATGAGGGATGGACACTTTAACATCTGGTGTAACTGGAGCCAACAGTTTTCCTCCAGCCAATAGAATCAACCGCTCTCTATAGATATAGAAATCCGATAGGAGGTTATTAATAAAAATGTCCCCACGTGGAGTTTCACTGTGCTGAGTATGTGTTGTATCTCGTTATCTCAGGGCCCTACTGTGACCTACAATCATTCCTCTTTTCAGTCTGTATGTACATCACAGTGCATACATTGTCTTTTTTCCATTTTTTTTCCTTCCATCTGTCTTCACATTTGTTCTTGCCAGAATATTGTCGGGCTTCAGTCTGTGTCCTCATTAGAGCTGCAAAAACCTGTTGTACGGATGAACCAGCTTTCAGGATTTCACCAGCTGGATATGTCTGGATATTAAATGCTCTCTAGGGTAAAAAGTAGCAGTAAACCCAGCGCAGTTTCCCATAATGCTTTTCAAGCCAGCTGTTGTTCCAGTGCAAAGGAATTATGAAAGCTGTAACACTTTTGTGTTTTCTTTTTTTTCTCTGTATACTGACAGTGAGTTTTTCAAACTGTTGGTTGGCCGAGTAAGTAAATGGACGTCTTAGTGTTTGGCTACTTTAATACTTGCTACATCAGTGGTTTTAGTTATTTGTTTCCTCAATATTACACTTAACATTTGTTTCAGGAGAAGGCTCACGAGGACACAGGATGTTTAGAATAAAATAACCATAAAGGGTAAATGCAGTTTATTTGACATCTTCCAACTTTACTGCTTAGTGTCTTTGGATCAACAAAGAGGAACAGATCATGTTTACTTCTTCCTTTGTCTGCAGACCGTGTTAGCTCCAACTCAACGGTTTACATGTTGTTAAAAATATATTTAGAAAGACGTCAAAGATCTAAAACTTTGGCTTTGATAAATCATCCCAGTCCAACAGAATTATTTTAAATAAAGTTAAATAAATGAAAGCTTTCCTTTTTATTTATTTATTTAGTTCTGAAAGGCTTCTTGTGCCCATTGTAACTAGATTCAACATGATGAAACAGGCAAACTGTCAGATTCCATAAAGGCATCTGCAGCATTCAAAGAAAAGCCTTGGAGCTAAAAAGATTTTCAGTTTCTTACTTTGTCTGTAAGTCCTGTCTAAATAAACTTGAATATTTTAGAATAAGAATGATTTTTTTTAAAGGAAGAGTCCAGCATTTTTGGAAATATGTGTGTTGTTTGGATTCTCAAGAACAGTGGTGTCAGTCTTGTTTCTAAAGTGAGATAGCTCTCGGACTAGCCCCATCTGTGACCTCAGCACCCCATACATTGCCCCATACAGTAAATAACTTCATATGTAATGCCGTTTGTAACTATGCTGAGTAATTCGGATATGTTACTCCAATCCTTCAGGGTCAAGCTGTCTCACAAAGACGTCTTTCTGTCCTTGAATGGCAAATTGTTTGCTGAGGGCAAGTTGAAATCCACACACTACCACTCTGTCCTGTTCTATATTCCTCGCTGAAATGTACTGTATGGTACATCTGTGGAAGAATTTAACCATTGGTTTCACCTTTGGGAAAACTATTTTATTCACTCTGAGCAGACAGTATAGATCTGTGTATATATATCATGAATATAACTCATATAATTAAAAAGTAAAAAATGGAAACATGATCGTTGTTCTCCCCTGGTTTGGCTGAGATCGCCATGTCTCTTACTTTTATAAGAACACAAGCTATTACTTGCTATATGGTAATGTTCGCTGAACGACGTCTATATTCATATATATTTATATATATAGACAGAGAGAGTGTGTGTGTGTGTGTGTGTGTGTGTGTGTGTGTGTGTGTGTCTGTGTGTGTGTGTTAGGATGTCTATCTATAGTTATGAGGGCCAATTTTGGCTCTATACCATCATTGTGAGGACATTTTGGCTCATCCTTACAAATTCAATTGGCTTTTTGAGGGTTAAGACTTGGTTTTAGCCTAGGGTTAGGCATTTAGTTGTGATGGTTAGGGTTAGGGTAAGGGAATGCATTATGTCAATGAGTGTCCTCACAACGATAGAGAGATGCGTGTGTGTGTGTCTGCGCGTGTGTCTTTGTGTACAGACCAGAAAAGGAGACCTTGTGGTTTCAGGATTATTTAACTTTGGTGTCATTGTCTAACAAGCTGGGTCCAGTGGCTGCTTGTAGCATTTCAAACACACCCAGTTGTAGGTCTGTATGCTATTATAACTCCATTGCAAATCAAAACTAATGCCTTGCTAGCTGTGTGAAATATGTAAATGAGAGAGTTTTGAAGCGTAAGGTAGTTTCCCCTGGTTTCATTAGTTATGCTTCACTAAGCCAACGTCTGTTCTGGATGGACATAGATGAAATTGAACACCGTTGTTCTCATCTGATGGGTTAAATGTCAGAGTGCACCTCAAGTTCAGCTTTAAAGTGTGTAGGATTTAGGGGGATCAATTATAATTATGTTTTCATCAGTGTATAATCACCTGACAGAAACAATTGCTCTTTTCATTAGCTGAGAATGTGTTCTTTATGTCTTAAAGGTCCAGTTTGTAAGATTTAGGTGAAAGGGAACTATTGTCAGAAATGAATGTAGAATAATCCTCATGATGTTTTCACTAGTTCAGGGGTCACCAACCTTTTTGAAACTGAGAGCTGCTTCATCTGTACTGAGTCATACGAAGGGCTACCAGTTTGATACACTCTTCTGAAATAACAAATTTGCTCAGTTTGCCTTTAGTTATATATTATTATTAATATTTACACTGCAAGTCACAATTGATCCTGAATATTATAAACATGGCTCTCAAACAGTGTTCCATACTGTCTGCAGGGCATGTATCCAAATGCCGCAGGTCGATTCAGAGAAGCAGCAGCACAGATAAGAAAGTAATTTGAGCCTGGGTCTTGATTAGTGCACAGTGAGACGTTGTGTTGCTCTGCCCTATCTTCTTTCCAAGATGAGTGTGGAGGCGAAGTCTCGAGGACTGACAGTCAAGGACGTTTAGCTTCCTGGTCTCTCAGCTTACCACAGCCAGTTATAGTACAGGCAGATGCACAGTGTGACTTTGTGGAGACAAACGCTGCATCTGTGTCATATACAGAAACCCTCTGACAGAGGAGATGCTGCGGTGACTGTGAGCTCCATCCTGGTAAACGGACTGTGTATCCACTGCTGTAGCCTTTATTTATGATTAGTTACTCTGCTGACTGGTGCACTGGCAGCAGTGTTGATTCAGGACAAACGTGTACAAGGCAGTGCATATTACGTGTGTGTGTGCGTGTACAGCAGATCATGTATCGCTGTAAGAATATTAAACCTCACACTGCGTGATTAAAGCCCACAAACTGCTGTGAATAGAGCAGTAGTTACCCACATGTGCAGCTCTTGTTCCTTTATCAGCACACTCTGTTGTGAGGTCGCGTGTTTTTTACATTTGACCACTAGATGTCACCCTACACAGAGACAAACATCTCACCCGAGCAGCCTGAGTGCACCCTCCTCTGTGTCTGTCCCCTGAGATGCAGAAAATGTTAAGATTAAAAGATGCTGATTGCATTCAATTAGTTTCACTTTTTCCTCACAGCAGGGTTGGCCCACGTGTGAGCACAAATGCATGACTCGAACTACTGTGAGCTGTTATAGATTCACAATAAGAACAGCCTGAGTGACGATTTATTCTGTGTGTTTTCAGCTTGGTATGTACCCAGATGTCTGAGGAGGCTCTGAGGATGAAGTCTTGGCCTTGAACCCCACCAGTATGTCAGGTAAGTCTCACTCACATTTATACCTCTAAGGTTTGTTCCAAATCTGATTTATAGAGAGAAAATTATATGAACTCCATTGTGGAGTTGATTATTGTGGCGTTAAGCGGATATTCAAACTCTCGAATGGTAAAAACACACACATCTTCACTATAAAACCGAGACATAACCTCATAAAAGCAGGGAACTTATCAGTGTTATATTTGAATAAAGTAAATGAATAATGCTTTCTACACATGATCAGTGGCAGAATGACGTGGTTTTTTCGTGTCGTTCCTGTGATTACAGCAAAGATGCTGAATGATGATGACTCAACAAACAACCACAGTCAGAGTCAATTGAACATTTGCAAGCATGAAACCTGAAGAAATTGAATGTGTTGATGATTTCAACAAGAACAATGTACAACACAACCTCAGAACTGTGCAACAATCTTGGCATGAAGACAATAGAGTTGGTAAAGTGGGAGGAGGTGCTGGTGACAGATCCGTCGTCCCCACTCTGTACAGCAGTCCACAATGTAGCGTTACACCAATAGCCATGAACCTTGGCTACCAGATTCAAAGAGCTTTGTCAGTTGTTAAACAAAAAAAAATTTTTGGGAATTAATCCAGAAATTACCATATAATTGAACTGAAATCCAATTAACTAACAGTCATATCTAATTATTTGTATGTATATATAGATTGTAGAGTTTTATTTCAGCATGATCTTTATCTTCTGCCAATACTTACTGCCACATGCAACAGAATATTAAAATATTTATATATATATATTTTGTTTGATGGGTTAGGGATAACTTTTAATAGAAAAATTATATTTCCAAACCCAGTTTAATCTTTTGTATAGATTATTTTAGTGGTCGAGTTTTGTGTCCACTGCAGCCTCTTTCTAAACATATGATGGTTCACTTATGAAACCAGTGGCATCTAAAATAACTCCCTCTGCCTCTCCACTCTATAGAATAACAACAATCAAACCAGAGTTGTTACTGGCAGACAGTCATAATCAATTATGCCTCAATGATGTTTTGGCCAATTTATGGTGACATGAATCTTCACCACATTATGCTGGGCTCTGCTCTTGCAACATTTATTCTGACGATCATGTGTAGAATGCTTTAGAATACATACCATCATAATAGCACCTGAAAGCCACTTGTGTTCAGTAGTTTTACTGGGTGACGATGAACTGTCTTCACCACCAGAGGACCTCGTTTAATATCAGGGTGAAAACTGGCCTCTGGCAGCAGGGAAGACTAGTCTCACTTATATTCAAACACAACTTAACACAAATGGAAGGCTTTATTTCGTATTTGCCTAATTTTCTGTTGATTTGAGAGTTTGAAATATGATAAGCCACTGTGCACCAAAAAACCCTGCTCTTACATCATTACCCATGCATTACAGTCTGCGCAGTACACACAAGGAGAGTTTGCTTCAGTTAAGACCTTAAGAGACCCATATGTTTTAAGACAGGTTGTAACAGACTATTTTAGCGACCCTGTTTACACCACAGAGATAGTTCACAAAGTGAATTGGCCGTCACGTGTAGATTAAGCCGATTCCATGGACCTCGCTGACCCGACACATGCTATTGATTCGAGCATACTCAAGAGACACAAGCTTACATGCGTCACATGAGGATACAAACTCACTGTAATACCATGAGAACAACAAGAACACTGTGAAAAACCTTTTGATGCTGTTGTTTTAGGACTGACATTTTATCAGACTCGCTGTTGAATGCATTTGATTTGATATGAAAGGCAGAGGAGCCTCAGTCTGCCTCTGCCACCTGTTTCACTGAGCAAGTAGCTTTCTTTAAAAGTGCCTCTCCCATCTATTTTAGAGCCAGCAGAAAATTGCTCCCCCCGCTGGAAAGATGAGGCCATTCAAAATGGTAATATTTATCCTCCCTCTCAGCACTGCTTTTCCTCCTCTCTTGTCAGTCTGCAGCACAAGTGATGAGCTGCCTCTGATTCTAACCTCCTTCAGCTTTTGCTTGACATCTTGTTGAATGCCTTCGATGACATGATTGATTCTGTTTAGATCAGGAGATGTGGGTAATTAGTCATTTGGAGAAAAAATGTTTTCCCTGGGTTTTTCATATTTTCAGGGGTTTATTCTTTCCAACAAAAATCATAATCCATCCCTTAAATCATCCACTAAGATCACGAGGAATGTGTTACTGGAGTCTAGTTCAAACATCATTATTGTGTCGATTCATGATGCAGTAGCTGCAGACAGAGACAATGTAGTTATAAAGGTTATGCTAAGATTTGGTTGTCTTGTGGTTAGATAACACATAAAGGCCCACAAATGAATGCAAACTATTATTAATGTATTAAATCCAACAATGTGAATCTTATTGAATCCAAAATCTCATCATGATTAACTGGAATATAACTCTCAATTAAACGAATTTTCTGTCAAATAAAGACAAAGTTTGAGTTGTAACATTTGAGTGAATTAATTAAAATTAAGATATATATTTATATGTCTATTGTCATTGCACAACAAGTAATGTTGCCTCTAGACATTTACACAATTCAACATAAATGACGAATAAAATAAAGTTGAATCTAATTAAGCAAAACTCAGCTGAAAGGAAATCTGTCCAAAATAATTACCTCCACCAAGACGTTTTGTTGTAATTGGCCCTTGTTTGTTTGTCTGGTTGTTAGTTAGCAGGATTATGCAAACACTAGTGGACAGATTTCCCTGAAACTTGAAAGGATGTGGTATGAGTCAGGGAAGAACCCTTTAAATTATGGTGTGGATTAAGATCAGGGGGTGGATCCAGATTTTTTTTTCCCACTTCAACTATGTGAGGTTTATAAAATTTCTTTTGAGTTCTATGAAAATAAAAAATCAGGCATATTTAGGGGACTGATATTTATGTGTGTGCAATTTGGTGCCAATCAAGATAACAATCTAGATCTTCTGAAATTAAATGTGGTTTCATATGAGGACTGTTGGGCCTTGACAGAGTTTTAATTGAAACGTTTGTTTATTTGTTAATTAGTGGGGTGAATTAAAAACTACTGAACCGATTTCCATGAGACTCGGGTGCAATTGGCAACTGCTCAATGGCATGAGCTCCACCATGCTGTGGTGTTCAGGGACAAGGTCAACATGCTCATCAGGTTTATCTGGCATCAGACATGAACAATGTCAAGATAACGCAGTGTGAAATGTGTGTGTTGACAGCGACAGGCCTGATTTAAACAAGTTTGATTAAGGAGCATGCGAGGTGTTACCTGTGTGATTGTAGCCTGGTTCTAACATGCTGTGAACATGTAATCAATCAAACTGTGGAGCGCTGTGGCTCAGGAGGTAGAGCGGGTCGTCCACTTACCAGGAGTGGATGTGGAACGCCAAACTGCCCCTGACAGCTGTGTGCGAGTGATGTGAGCACACAGATTCACTGTATGAATGTTTGTCTGAATGGGTAAATGGTACTATGAATTGCTTTGAGTGGTCATTAAGACTACGTTAATTATTTGAGAACCAGATTATGGTTTTAGGTTTTCAAATGCAGTAAGTCACAGTAGTAGTGTTTTTATATTTTACCTTTGTAATATTTTGCAATTTTGTAATACTATTGTGAGCTTTATAGTGTCTTTTATTTTTATATTTTAAAACTGGATGCAGGTACAAAAACACATTTCACTGCACATTGAACTTGTATAAGTGTGTATGTGACAAATAAAGCTTATCTTATCTACTGCATTCTAGTCCTGGGTTGAACGATAAATAAGTCTGAAGAGACTTACTTTCATTTGGCACCATTTTAAACTCGAACTGTAATTGTAAACATGAAGTGGATACTTCACTGCCCTCTATTTCTCTATTTTTCGTCACTCTTATCCACCAGTCACTTAAAGTTCCCGCAGAGCAATTCGTCAAACTAAAGGACAGGGAGGCCCATTTCAAAAGCTAGCAGTGCATTGCCTGAGGGGCTGATCGCTTGGCCTGAGGTAATTCATCTTGCAGTATAGTTCTTGAGAGTATCATCCAAATAACACTGCACTTTCTTGAGTCCTGAGTAATACGCCTGCCATGAAATGTAGCTACCTACCCTCTCTGCAGTAATAGTCTCAATTCTGACGGGGGTAGAAAGTGTCATTGTGCAGTTCAGGTGCGCCTTCTTTTAAAACCCTGGCATGTCCTGATGCTTCACTGCCCTCGTACCTCGTAACCTTATCTTCATGTCAGATAACATGTTTGATACTGCGAGAAAAGAAATGCTCATCCAAAAAAACGACATCAACACTGCACTTCCCTGTGTCCTCAGCAATTAGTCTGCCAAATTTGAAGTTGATCAGATGAGCGATCACAACTAACTATAAAAAAGGAATCTTCCTTTGACTGTATTTCCAATTACCCTGTCAGTTGGATGGTTGTGTAGAGTTTATTTAGATTATTTGATGTCTGTGTTTTCAATTCTCTTGAGAACCATTCATCCAAAAAACTTCACAGTCAAGAGAACTGGAGGACAGGCAGACAGACATCATGCCATCCATCAGTGCTGGCAGCTGTTATCTACTCTCCACTGCTCACTGGTGCATTCAAGGACACTTCAGTCTGGGCTGAATGGACAAGACTTGTCTCTGGACCTCTCTGATGACTGTCCGCATAAAACTTTAAAGAATATCTCTGTGCAGTTTAAAGTGAGTCTGAGAGTGGCATGATAATTACTTATACATGCTTATCTGACACTCAGTAGTATGAATTCAGTTTGTAAATGCACTTTCTTTTACTTGAAGTACCTGTTTGACTTCTTTGCTCTTACAACTTAGCCTGTGTTTGCATTAAAGGTACAGTGTGTAGAATTTAGTGAGATCTAGTGTTGAAGTTACATGTTGCAGCTGAACACCCCTCACCTCACCCTCTCCTTGCAAACATGAAGAATAACCTGTGGTAGCTTCAGTTGTCATAAAAACTCAAAAGGTGTTTAGTTTGTTCAGTCTGGACTAATGTAAAAAACATGACGGCCTCCGCAGAGAGGGTCCCCTCGATGTAAATATAAAGTATTTAAATATAAAGGGCCTTTTCTGGGGTGAAGAAAACTACAATTCATACAATTTAGATGAAATGAACTAGAGAAAACATCATTAGGATTATTCTACATTAAATTTCTGCCAATAGATCCCTTTCACCTCAGTCTTACACACTGGACCTTTAACAGCAGCTTACTTACTAGTCGCAAGTTCACCATTAAACAAACATTTGTTTACTTATTGATAGCTGTGTCCAGTAACGCCAATGTTGACGCTCGTTTCTATCACTTAAATCATCAATCTATCAATCAAATTTATTCGTATAGCCCATATTCACAAATGACAATTTTTTCCATAGGGCTTAACAAGGTGCGACATCTTCTGTCCTTAACGCTCAACAAGAGTAATGAGGGAGTGGATCTCTCTGCAGATTCTGAACTGCCTGTTCTTTTGTCGAGTGAGGCGAACAAGATCTCCATCACGTGATGATGTTGATCATTCACTCCGAAGAATTTGCTGGTGCAAATCTACTTGAACCTTTAATTTAGCAGGTTTTGGACTTATCACGGTCCTCCTTCGTTAAGGCCTTAACACTGACCTCCGTTACCTCCGCCAAGGAGGTAATGATGTTTTATCATTATCCTTTGTTTGGCGGAACAAATTTTTCCATGACATTTTTTGGATGGGTAGGATATGAGCAGATATGGGCCGATCCAGGATTTTCTTATTTCCCTCTCTTTAACATGGCAACATACGGCATTAGCCTTGGTGGAGGTGTGCGGAAGTCCCCTTCTAGTTTACGCTGTTTCTATCTTTGATTTTGTACAATTACCATTTCCTTTACTTATTTTTCCACATATTTTTCTATTATAATAATTGCTTTTTTACCGAAGGTGTGTGCTCAACTGAGTGCCGTTCTAGTCATGTCTACCACTCGTCCTTCTCTGACTTAAATGTGTCTGTGTTCTGGTTCTGTCAGTGTGTTGTGGTGTGTAAGTTTAATTGAGGTTCAGTTCTATGCGTCTCAGGAGAGATCTCATTAAATAATGTTTGGCCCCAAGAAATGGCTGTGTGATGATTCATTCGTCACATCCCTCTCTCAGCTGTAGTTCATTTACAGACTTCTCATTGGGGTCAGTGAAGGGAACAAAAGGAATTCTGATGGACTGTTTATGACAATGACTCTGAGCAGAGTTACTTGGCGAAGTTTATGTCTATAGCTATTAAAAAACTTTTTAATACATGAGCAGGACTTACAGGGCACGCATTTTAAATATATTCTTTCACTCAAACTAAAGATTTGAATATTTTCTTGGATGATAAAAGATGAAGCGGGGAGCTTTTCACACACCAACAGCTCAGCCCTGGGCTGAAGTAAAAACTTTTTAACCATTTTTGAACATTTTTTGCGAGTAGAAGAGCAAGAAAATGCGATTTCAGCTTGTTGTCAACTTTGATAGCAGATCCCAGGCAGGACAAAGGGAACTCAAAGTAAGATGAACCTCTAACAAAATAAAAACTAGCTGGCTACAGCATAAACAAGAACATAATATCCAGAAAGTGTATATGCAAAGTATGATGAGTCAAAAAGGATGAATGATTTGACCATTCAGTAGTTCCAAGAGTTTACAGAATAAACATACAGTACAATTGAGTCACATTATTTGAGTGGTTGGCTGCGAGGTGACTTAAGATTTTTTTTTTTTTTTTTTTGTGATGTTATTGTGAGAATAGTCGAACCCCCTGATTTGCTCTTCCATGGAGTTTTATCCAAAATCCATCAGACACACAAACACGATCATGGTTTCTTCTGTCCTCTCTCTTTCTTCTGCAGCATAATTCACTCCATATTCTTTCCCCTATACTGAGTCCTTATATCCTCACTCGTAAGATATCATATTTTTGTTGCATTGCCTTTTTAATGTTTAATGTAAATAAGATAAAGGTTTTCAGATGAGGACCTTTCATTTTAGTCCTCTACAGTAAACGGCCCGGAGCTGCACTTGAACCTTGCATCACTTAACCATGACCGTCTAAATCCCACTTGGCGGGTTGGGTAGTCTTCTGATTCACGAGATTGCTCAGCATACAGAATATGAACAGGCAAGAGATAATTTACTGCACACTGTACATACAAGGATTTGAATGACAATTTATTCTGTAGGTAATATGCAAAAAAACTGCAGTATCTAAAATAGATTCCTTCCTAAAGTGCAGGATAATCCTGAAATCCTCAAACGCTAACCTTTACCGATTGGAGCCTTCTGCTGTTCCCCTTGAGCTTACCATGAACTTTAAGGGGAAAGGTTCCAACTAATTTGCCCTCCTCAGGTAACACAGTGTAGCCGGGGACATCTGACTTAGGGTATCATGTCAGTTAAGGGAAACGAGATTCCTCATGTCCAGAAATTGTTCACGACCGGCTTTGAACCCCAAGGCCTAAAGTAATCAATCAGGGAGGGAATATATCTGTGCAAAAGCCCGCTGCTGGGCCACTGTGGTGAGGTGCCATCGATAGAGGAACTATATTCCCGTTTGCACGGGCAGAAAATAGGAAAGTTTACCTCAGCCGTTCGTTAAGACTGCCTGGAGGTAGCTGTTGGACCGTATGCATGTGGTTCTTACCCAGCATTATTTCACACAGGAAACAGGAAATATTCTTCTGGAAATACTATTGCAACATGTTTTTATTAGAGCAAGGGTAAGAAAAAAGAAACATCTGAGAAAGACAAAAACATTAAGGTAAGTAAAGAAACATTTTTAAGATTTAAATTGTCTAACTATTGTTTTAGATTTTGCTATATTGAATAGCATATACATATAATATATAAAAATATATAAGTAGCTCAATACTAGCTCAATATGATCAAGAATATTTATACCATTAAAGTATACTTACTGTAATTTTTTTAATCGTTATATATATACCGTTATATATATATATATATATATATATAAAACACCTTCACACAGTCTTTTACATTGCTTCTAAATAGGCATGTTCTAAATCGAAATATTTTTCTACTGTACATAAACATTATTTTTTACATGACGTAAAAAATTCTGAACATATTACTTTTTTTCATTTTTATCATGACACAATTAAAGAAAGAGAAATAATTTCTTACAACCAGCAGAGTTTCATCGCACAAAACCTCCCAAAGACAACCCACAGGTGTTAATTCTGTCCAGTCAGACAACAGATTGCTTCAGTTTTGAGACGCGTTTGACTTTGTCTGTCTGACGCTTAACAGTTTGTTCACAGTTGTTTAAGAAACTCCAAACAAGATTAGTCCAAGTCAAGGACATCACCTCATCAAAAAGTTAAACTGGTATCAAGGCCTCTTTACGAGCAGATTTGCCTCATAGGGCCAGCCTCTTAGCAGCTGTTGCATGTTGATCACATCTACTTGTCACACACTCACACTTATTAATGGATGGAGCCAGTAATCCCTTGTTAAGCCTTTTTAAATGTTCATCCAGCCAGATAATATACATTGATCATTTATTCATTCTCAGGTTTGTACAGTTACAAAAAAATAAGAATTCTGTTTGACTTGTTTTATTAGTGAGATTTAGAAGTCAGTGTATACTGTGATTTCAGATTCTGACTCTGTAAGTTTGCGCTGAAATAGTACAAATGTTTAATCTTGATGTCCATGATTCAGTCATTATTATGAGGTAAAAAGAATAACAGTTTAAACAAGTGAAATAATTCAGTGCATCACTAGTGAGAGCTGAACTCTTCAAACCTCGTGTCTGTGACAACATTGTCCCGCTGTGCATCATTTGTAGTGTTTTTACCACAAACGGCAGTAATCGGTTTGCTAGAGCTGGAGAGCAGAGTGACGCAGATGGAGTCAGCTACAACAACAAGGACAATGGCGAGGTGTCAAAGAAATGTTCCAGATTAAAACAACTCAGCAGTCAGAGAAAGAATTACAATCTAAAAAGTATTATTATGCATCAACATTGATTGTTCTGGATTATTGTCTTTTATATAGAAATCAATTATTTCTAGTTCATCATGGTTCATTTTTTGTGCTTAATAATAAGCAAGCACCCAAAAAATATAATGAAATGAGATAAAATAGAATAAAAGCTTTTAATGAAATCCTTTATGAAAATCTGTTAGATAAGCTAAAAATCGAAGTCACTGTTTTTCCTAGAGAAATATAAGACGCAGTGATCTCCTCACTAAACAGAAACAACCGTTTATCGTCTGAGGATTCAAGGTTTACAACAAATCAAACGTTTGTACAGATTCTAACACTCACCTGTGTCAGAATGAAATGTGTAATTCAGTTAATATGATATGTATACATTCATATTTGACTATAACAACTTGATCTGCTTTTTACCTGAGCATATTCAATCTTTATGAATACTCATTTTTAACTATTTGCAGTGGTTGTTACAGACATGTCTGGGTGTATAATAATATGAACAACATATCCTGATAAAGGGCATTTCATATGCGATCTCAGTGTAGAATATTTTCTGTTATTTCAATGAATTCTAAACTAATATATAAAATATAAACAAATATTAACAATTGAATTATATACTTGTATATATGATATAGACAAATAACAAGGTACCTATTATTACCCTTTTATTTGGGACCTTTGTGCAAACCTTTAATTTAGCATGTCGCAAAATATAAAACATTAATGTATAGATAGCAAAAAGGAAAATGGAAAAAATGCTAAAACATGAAATACTCTAACAGTTTATTCAGACACGAGCGCTTGTTTTGTCTCTGAGCGTTGGACTGTTCTCCTGCTCAGCGTTACCACATTGTCACGTTAATTCTTTTCCGTGTTTGTTTGTCTTGCTTCTGTGCAATTTCCCTGCTAGCATTGAATAAACAATAGAGTATTTATCATCAAACAATATATATTTTGAGACCGCTCAGAATCATAATCATAGTCTGGTCAATGTGCATAATTATTGTGTCTGTTTTTCCACTCATGAAAAATCTACTAATATTAATCATTTAACTTTGCACAACTGATTCAATTGCTTAATAAAAGAAAACTGACGTTAATTCTTAAATTATTTTAAGAATTGTTTCCGCTTAATATGAATTTACTGTTTTATAATCATCAGTGTCAGTAATTAAATGTAAAGGCTGCGTGCCGTAGTAATCTAGACACTCAATCTATCATGGAGACTATTCCTAAATTAAAGGAACCCGATATTTTTGTCAACAACAAACGTACATGTTTTTACCAAAATTAAAAAGAAAAATCAAAATAACCCTACCAGTATATTTGTGAAAATAGCTAATTTTATGCTGTAAATGTTAGTGCATACCTAAAAATGAGCTGCTTGATATAGAAGTCTGTCAATATTCACATTATGAATAAATAATAACAATACTAGCAGTTAGTTTAACTCGGACAAGCTTTTGACAGCATGTGAAAGGCTGAGTACTCAGGGTTAGGCAAGACCATTCTTAAATATATCATATATATTATATAGTAAAATCATTCTGAGATTTCAGGAATAATGTCATAACTTTATGAGAATTAAATCGCAAAATAACGAGAATATAGTCATATTTGAGACAAAATTGGATCCAAAATCTTGAACCGTCTTCTTCGTACAAAACCCCTTTGACCAGCACACAGGTGTAACCAACGATACCTTGTACTCAACCACCACCAAACACTTCCTCCTCCACAGAAGAGGGAACTTCCTCCACATGATTTCTTTCTCTATAATATTCAGTTTCTCTTACAATCTTTTCAAAGTCCTGATACTTATGTGGATGCAATAATTTGGTGCTGATTGTACAGTAAGGTTAGGTTAGGTAAGGTATCTTTATTTGTACCCGTAGGTAGATTTGTGTTGCAGCGATAAAAGAGAAGGTATCCATCTAAAACAGTACAAATCTATAACACACTGACTGAAGACAAGATCACAAAAACCTTGACAAAAAGGGCTAAAATGCTTCTGGAAAACTAGATAAGGGCAATTGTGCAAATTTGGCTATAACCTGTTCAAGTAAATAATTGCAGCTGGAACAACTCTATTTCTGTAGCGTTTTGTTTTACCCCTACGGACTGTAAACCTTCGACCAGAGGGTAGAAGTTGAAATTCCCCATGCAGAGGATGTTATTTGTAAAAATTATACGTAAGTGTAACTTCATTAATTGCTCCACATTCCTCATTTTAACGCAGGTGAGAGTCTGTTTTTCTGATATTCCCCCTCTAACGTGGCACAAAGCCTAAAATGGTCTATGATCTGTATTTATAGGGCTTTTCTAAATTATAACTTCATTCTCGTAATATTTCAACTTAATTCTTGTAAATTTACAACTTATTCTTTTAATATTTGGACTTATTCTTGAAATGTCATATATTTGTTTTCCTTTTAAGTGGCCCTAATAACTTAAACTGTATGTACATGTATATGTTGTTTTTTACCGTTACATAGTGCCAGATGTATGTCTCATTAATGACTTAATTTTAACTCAAATTGGAAACCATGGAATTCTAGGGTTTAAATTTAGCTTGATTATCCCATAATGCTTCACGAGTCAGTAGCACTTTGTTTGATAGATCATTCAGGACCGTCTTGCAAAAACTATCCATGCTTCATGGTACATAAATGTGTCTCTGTCATGCAGATCTCCAAATCTAATGAGATTAAAAAGAATTGTCACTTCAACATAAGTTAAGTGACACGTATTAAGTCGCTTTAAGTGTCATATTATATCGGGACACGTAATCCTTTTTTCTGGCTTGTGGTCTCTGGGTTTCCACCTGTATTACAGGATTATCAGAAGCTGTGTTGAATATGACCTAAACAGGCAGCAAATGATGCTGGATAAATAAGGCAAATCAGATCGTCTCCGACCTGAGAAAACAAATTTTGTTTGATATAATTGTTGATATATATTTTATTATTCACCGAGCTCCGAATTGTTAACAAAAGAGCAACAAAGCAGAAGAGAATAATACCAGGTTATGGTGAAATTAAAAGGTATAATTGATAATACATATAATCACACGTAGTGATTTATTTTAGTTATTTAAGCAAGTATTTTGGTCAAAAAGCTGTTTTGTTAGTTATAGTATTCAGGCTATGCCATTTTACTTATACCCTGTTCATGTTTTCAAACCTCTGAGTGGTTAGCTGTTTGAAAAAAAGTGGAAGACTAATTAAAAATGTGACACGTGTATAAAGTTGCTGTGACAGGATAAAACTAAGAAGCAGCTTTAACTCTAATGCCTCCAAGTCTCCAACATCCCCAAGAACTCCAATGTATTCAAATATCATATTGAACAAAACTTCAAAATGCATCAACGTTTGGTGTCAATTGTACATCGGAGGCCTGATTAACTGTATTTCTTTATAATCCCATATACGCCAAGGGTATTGATCGTGCACTGCAAGCGTGCAGACTGACTGAGATTCAGAGAGTTCAGATCAGTGCAAGCAGCAGGGACTTTAAAGCCAAAACTGCACGCAACTTTACTCAGACTTTACCATGTGTTCGTGCATTCACATGTCCCCATGTCCGTGTCCCACCTCCGTTCCGTACTGCGTTCTAGTACTTAGTCCGACAGTTTAGTAAGAAGATAAAAGACGTGTGCGTGATCAGATCTTAACCTAACAACTGTCTCTAGACATGAATTGAAGCGACAGACGAATTAAACAGTTCTTATTCTCATAAAGACCCTCTGTGTCTTGTTTTAAATTTAAAGTTTTTCTTAAATAGCAGATGGGATCAGAGACTGCTGCTAGTAACTATATGTAATAGTTTTATTAAAGGGCATCATTAATTATGTATAGATAGTCCTTTATTTTATTTTATTATTTTCCTCTTCTGTGATCAATTTGGAGCTCCCTCTGTGTGCCTCAGAATAGAAAACTAAATAGTGCCACCAAATCATGTATTTTCTGGACTCATTAGAATAATGGGAATTAAATTGAGTTTAACAAATATTGTAAACTAAAAGTTATAAAGTTATAAACTAAAAAGGCGTGTTTTAACTGACTCTTTTTATTGAGTAGCTTAGTGTATGTAGTATAGTGTAGTGTTGTTTATTATAGTTAATGTCCTGTGTGGTCGTTCAAGTGGAGCTGTAATGGTCTTGAATTTGTCTTTTTGAAAATAGGCTAAATGAAATGAAATGTGACAAATTTGCTCAATAGGGCTTTACATAAAATAATCTACAGCATATTTTTACAGAAGGAATTACTCTAAGATCTAATGATTTGGCTCTAAATTTTAACAGAACACTATAAATTGAATATATCAGAGAAAGTACCCTTATGAATGAAAAGTAAAAGTAAACATCACATATTCACATACAAGATCAATTTGATTGTTGTTGTTCCAATGATTTCTGCAGTAAAATGAATAACCTTAAATCAATTCATAACCTTAAAACAACAACCTGTACAAGGAGCTTCCTTTTGGATTCTTAAAGGTTGCTCGTGTGTCTGTGTGTTTGTGTTTACATCAGCAGCAGCAGCATCACTAGGAATCACTTTGTAGAATAACCTGTTATTGTGAACTATAAAGAACAGTAACATTATTGAAGAAATAATAATGAATCGCAACAGATAGACATCATCGCCATAAGGCTTATCCCATCTTTATAGAACAGGAGGCCTAATCAATATGGCTGAGTCGAGCCGTTGTATTATCTAAAACAGATCATGCAATGTGTCAATCAATGCGTTGCTCGTGTCTTACATTTTGGGGAAACAATATTGATTTTTCGCGATTTATAGAATTTCTCATTTTAGGCTGAAAAGTGTCATTACCCCGTAATATGTAATTTAAAGTAAATGCATGTTTAAAAAGATATATTTATCTAATATATTTTAATAAAAAATTCAGGAAAACATTGTGGTCAAAATGTTTCAACTTCAATGCTGAGTTATTTTGGTTATTGTTCTTTACTTCACCTCAGGAATTTGTATTTTAAAATGCAGTCAAGTGTTCCGTCTTCACCACTTTCTGTCTGTCCGTTAGCTTTGCCGTGTCGTATATATCACAGTCTTAACTGTAAGAAGTCAGGGTTATGTGTGTGTGTCAAACTCCTTAAAATCTTCTTAGTGTCATAACGTTCACTAAATAGTGATCTAAGCAAGCTTGTTTACGGATTCTGTTTGAAATACCAACAGGATAAGCACAGGGGTTTATTGACAAAGGTTAAGGGTTAGGGGGTTAGGATAGGAAAGATACCTGCGGTAAGCAAACTGATGATTGTTACATTATATGATAAGTATCATTACTCATTTTTCATCTCTTCAAGTGTTTTTTTTTTGGAACTTTGCTTTCCAAGGAATTGTTCTCCCACTTCAGGTTCATGTTATTACAACCCACTAAATCTTAATCTGTGACATCACCGGTGTCTGCGGCACATCTAGGATTTGTGGAGCACGAGATTAGAGCTCTATGTCGTCATAAATCTCTGCTTCTCAATTCAGCCGGATGGTGGCAGGTGGGACAGTTGCTAGGTGTCCTCCGTGGTCTTTGGATTCCAAAATGTTTGTGCGTCTATGTAGAGTAAACTTTTACAGGATTTTTTTTAGACCGCAAGTTCTAACTGTCAGTCACGTGGCTTGATGCTCTACATCTGAGCCATTTTTTTTTGAGAAAGGATTTAACCCAGAACTCTTCGGTGGCTCTCCATGATGAACTACTGCATACCAGACATGTATGAGATGCCTCATGTTGGCATGGGAGGCTACACGATGCAGGGCAGTGGGGAACACTGCATGTACTCAGGTGAGGGGCCCGGGTATGGCCACTGTGAGACCCAGCCCCTGCACCATCCGCCCTGCATGGAGCAGGCTTGGCTGCCCAGCCAGCACTACTCTTGCTCTTACGCTGGTAGTCCTCCGGCTTTTAAGAACGAGTATTGCAACATGGAGATCCCTCTTAGTCACTTCCACCATCAGCCTGAGTATTTTCCTGAGATCAAACCTGACTTCTCACACCTACAGTGGCTGCAGGGCAGAAAAGGTATGACGTCCGATCGTGATTGTTTGAGAACGAGAGATTTTCTGTCGGCAAAAAGTGTTTTTATGAACTCTCAGGTTTTCAGTCATGAATTATAGATTGAATTGCTTCCTTTGTTATATGGTCTCTCGATGTTGGGTTCCATGTGTCTTTGTTATTCCCTGAAATAGTTTTAGAAGACTCCTCCTTAATCGATGAATCAATGATGTCTGGCATTTTCAATTTAGGTCCAATGAGCGTAAATCCAAGACTAAGAGCATCATGTGGTTGCAAATCTGTGAGCGGGACTTGTTGCATCTGATGGTTGGAGTTTTCAGGCAGCTGGGGGTTCCTTATTGATTGATGCAGAGGCAACAGAAGGCCGATGAGGGATGAATTATTGCTTTCTTCGCAAACCCCCAAAAAAGTATTGATCAGTTTCTTAACCTCAGAGGTCAAAGCACTGATCTCATTAAGATGAATCCCGAATGTGGGCCAGGTGTTAACTCAGTGGGACATCTGGAAGCAACAGTGCTACAGGTGGAAATCAGTGCTGTTCAAATTTGGAGCGTCAGTGACTCAGTCTGTCAATGTGACTTTACTAATACGTTGAAATAAAATTATTAAAATGATAAACCATGAAGTCTTTATCATTATAACTTCTTAATTAACTGTTTAATGTGAAGTTAACATGTTTAAAATCTGGTTGAACGTCTGAGTATATGCTACAACCCAGCCACAGTAATTTAGACTATTATTATTTTCAATCAAATCTAATACTGACGGTCTGTTCTTCTCTCCAGGGTACATACCAAGTTACCTGGACAAGGATGAGCTATGTGTAGTGTGCGGGGACAAAGCCACAGGCTACCACTATCGCTGCATTACCTGTGAAGGTTGTAAGGTAACGCCAGCGAGCCTCAGTGAATCGTAGCAGCAGCTTCATTCACTCAGTCATCGTTTGGAAACCGCTCTGAGCATCTGACCGTCTGCTTTTCTAGGGTTTCTTCAGGCGGACGATCCAGAAGAATCTGAACCCGACATATGCCTGCAAGTACGAGGGGAAGTGTGTCATCGACAAAGTGACCAGAAATCAGTGCCAGGAATGCCGCTTCAAGAAGTGCATTGCGGTGGGAATGGCGACGGACTGTAAGTTTCAAGAGCTCAGTCGAATGGTTCTTGAGTCAAATTAATGTTGCAGTGTCTGCTTCTTAATGTTTTGTGTGCTTCGTTGTTTCTTTCTTTCTCATAATGTGGAACATCAAACCTGCAGATTTGCATTTTACCTAATTATGGCCAAGGAAAGGATTTTTGAAAAACAATTAATAGTTATGAAAAAATTGGGTTAATCACATTTCTGACATTTTATAGACAAAATTAAAAAAATAATTGTAACGGTGATTTAGGTAGTTTCTCTGGACGTTTACATATCAGCTTCATTCCAAGCTTGTAGAGACTGTTTGATATTTCAAATATAGACTTTTGGGTGGAGCATCACTTTTAAGTGACAAATGTGTCACTTAAATTGTGTAAATTTTTTTAATCACTGGTTAAATGCACCCAAACCAAATGCAGTTAATTTCTGCCCAATTTATATTTCCGGTGCGGCCATGCTTTGGCCTCCTTCTCCCTCCTTCCATTGCTGTCCCCTCTCATTGTCTCTCTTTTTCTCCTGTGCCTCCCCTCCTTCCACCCCAGTGGTGTTGGACGACAGCAAGCGGTTGGCCAAGCGGAAGCTAATCGAGGAGAACCGGGAGCGCCGTCGAAAGGAGGAACTGCAGAAGACGGTGTGGGACCGACTGGAGCCCACCCAGGAGGAGTGGGACCTCATCCGCATGGTGACTGAGGCCCATATGGCCACGAATGCACAGGGCAACCACTGGAAGCAGAAGCGGAAATTCCTGGTGAGACATCGTCCTCCTCCCTCCCTCCTTTCTGACCACAGGCTTCATTGTATCGATTACCCTGCCTTATCCAGTCCACCTCCCCCCCCTACCTTCGCCTCCCACCCCTCTCAGACCCCTTCCAAGTCATCTCCCTGTCTCCTCCGCCTCCACCACTGTTCCACTGATCCCTGTGTTAATATATCCATGTGTTTTTTTGTATCTCCTTGTAGAGTGGGGAGAATTAGCTGGACGATGGAGAAAAGTGTGTTCTCAACGCTTCTGCACTTATTTATAATGGAACATATTATTCTTGTGTTTTTTTATGTCTTCCCATGCGATGATCGTTGATTGCTGATACTAATAACTTGCTTTTTTCGTGCAGTTTCACTTTTCTTTCTTTCTGTCTTCAGCTTTTCAATTTCTCACCTAATATTTTTGTTTATTTGACTAATTTTTATTCTTTTCTGTGAAATTTAATCGCTCTGTCCAGATTGAAAGTCTGTCAGCTGCTGACTTTACATTGGGTTTCTATGGCAGCATCAGAGGAAACACTCATAACCCACCAGGAGCGTTTCAGAGCGTCTGCTGCCCGTTCCTTTTTTTTAATATTTTGTTCTGTTGGTTGTTTTTTTTTATATCTCTCGTCATCTGCAGTGAAAAATCCGTGACCAATTTTGAGTCTGCACGGTGTGTTTTATTTTGAAAATGTATCACAATGATCTCAGCCATTCCTGTTCTGACCTTTTGCCCGCCTCATGTCTGCTCTGAGCAGCTTGAATGAGAGGATATTTTTCCTAACCACTCTTGAGACGGGAATAGTTTTTCATATTCAGTTACTTTCACGCTTAAATCACATTACATGATGGTATTGAACTGTAAAGCACCAATCACTACTTTAGAAATGAAAAAAAACAAACCTGATTGAGGTTTTGGCCGATTTAAGGCACGTAAGCCATCGTCACAAAATTCAGCATCGTGCACAGTCGTTTGGGTGTTTCCGAGTTGTGGTCCTCCTGATTTTGGCCATAGAAACCCATCTTGGATTTCTGTCCTCCACTGTTCTCTATCTGCACACTCTTTCATCTGTTTTCAGTTTAACATGTCTTCTTTTTAGTTGGCTTGACACGGATTCTTCATTGAAACTTCACGATTCCTGTTGATTATCCAACAGGTCGAGGAAGCTATGCTTCTTAATGAAATAACATGTAATTTATTCTATACTTCTGACCAGAGTGCAGCGGGGGTGAAGGAAGATAAGGTGAGACACAGCAGACAAACATCCATATTAAAAATGATATACTGGCTAACAAATGGAGCCTGATACAGTGTGTAGTCTCACCCCCAGCATTTACTTACAATGTTTAACACATTTGAATACATTGTATGAAAACATGTCTTTGTTTAAACATGCCCATTTACATCTACATGGTTTATACTCCTCCTATTATATTCTCGCTGCTAGGTTTGATAAATGCTGTTGAATTTTTACAAACATGGAGGCTGTTCAGACACTGACGCTCCCTTCTTTCCTTTTCAGCCTGAGGAAATTGGTCAAGCGTCCATGGCAAATACACCTGAAGGAAACAAAGTGGATATAGAAGCCTTCAGTCAGTTTACAAAAATTATCACCCCTGCCATAACCCGAGTGGTGGACTTTGCCAAAAAACTGCCTATGTTTTGTGAGGTAAGTGTCGCTGCTTATTAAACAAGGCTTCGAGAACATAGTGTGTCCCGTCCCGTCTCGTCCCGTGTCGTCCTCCCCCCCAAGTGGTTGACACCTGTTGGAGTTTCTACAGTAAAGCCAATAATGTGTCACAATAGATTCATGGTCTGATTGCCAGACACCACTAACTACAGAATAATACATTCAGTACATAGATACATCATGAATCTTTAATTAACATATTTTTTTATTAATGTTATGTGTCTATATAAAAATAGTACATAGATTAAATATCTTAGGTGTAATATTGAATTAAGACTAATACATGATAAACATGAGATTTCACTTTAGTGTTTATTAATATTTATTTAATTTGTATATAGTTACTTACTTACCTTGATATAGTTACTTATTAAAAAATGACTGTCAAACAATTAGCTTTCCACATTGTTTTGTTTTCATATAATTGTGAATTTTCCAGTTTTAAAGTGACAAAACTAAAATAAATGTGTGAATGCACATCCTGCCAATAACAGTGCTTTTCTGTCTCCTTATGCTCAGTTGCCTTGTGAAGACCAGATCATCCTGTTGAAAGGCTGTTGCATGGAGATCATGTCGCTGCGAGCTGCTGTTCGCTACGATCCGGAGAGCGAGACTCTCACGTTGAACGGGGAGATGGCGGTCACGCGGGGTCAGCTTAAGAACGGAGGCCTGGGTGTCGTCTCAGATGCCATCTTCGACCTTGGCGTGTCGCTGTCCTCCTTTAACTTGGACGACTCAGAGGTGGCTCTTCTACAGGCGGTCATCCTGCTTTCATCCGGTGAGCAATGGACTCTGTTTACACACATGAATACATTTTTATTCTTATTTTAATTTTTAAAATATCCCTTATTTTACAGCAGACCATTTTTAATTCGGGACAATAGTTACCAGACCAGAATCTATCTTTTTGAGGAAAGCATTAAAACTGCATTAGAGACTTTGAAAGACATAATTTATCATTTATATATACATTTACAAACGAAAAGAGCAGGAACAAAGGAATCAGGATCTGTCTGTAAATCACAATGGTCACTTATCCCAGCATTCAATCAATTAATCACCCTAATCATTGCATGGAGCTTTGTTCAGCTACTCTTATTTGGTTTTGCCCCCATCACCATTTCTCTGTGTGACGCTCTGCATCTCATTGGAGATCAATATTGTTCTGCTGTGTGTTGTGCATGTAGACATGACATGGGGTTAACCTGCCCATCTGCTTTGCCTTCTGACACACTTACAGCGGAGGTTTAATCAATAGTGTTTTCTGCTTCTAAAACCAGTGTTCCTGCTTTGACACTCCATACAATAATCTGCTATTTCTATTTATACCAGAAAAGCCTACCACTGAATGTCAGGATAAAAATGTAGAGAATATTATCCATATAAAATAAGTACAGCGACACAAAGCCAAACAGTCCCCTTATGAAAGTTTTACCTTAAAGGTTCAGTGTGTCGAATATAGTGACATCTAGTGGTGAGGTTGCATGTTGCAGCTGAACACTCCTCACCTCACTATCCCCTTTCAAACATTAAAGAGAACATGTTGTCAGTTGTCATAAAAACTCAAAAGGATTCAGTTTGTCCAGTTTGAAATACTGTGAAAAACATGGCGGCCCACGTAGAGACTTTAAATATTAAGTATTTAAATATAAAAGGTCGATTCTAGGTTAAAGAAAACAACAATTCATATAATTTAGATGAAACACACTAATGAAAATATCAATAGGATTATTTAATATTAAATTTCAATGCCAATTGATCCCTTCCCCCTAAATCTTACACACTGAAGCTTTAAATCCCTGTTGTATTTTTACTAGTAACATTAACGTTCCTTCTGCCTTCAGATCGGCCAGGCCTGAGTAGTGTGGAGCGGATCGAACGCTGCCAAGAGGAGTTCCTGCTGGCCTTTGAACATTACATCAACTACCGCAAACACAAATTGGCACATTTCTGGCCCAAGCTGCTAATGAAGGTGACGGACCTGCGGATGATCGGCGCCTGCCACGCCAGCCGATTCCTCCACATGAAAGTGGAGTGTCCCACCGAGCTATTCCCTCCTCTCTTCCTGGAGGTCTTCGAGGACTGACCAATGGATTCAAGTGAATGCGTGTGTGTCTGTGTGTGTGTGTGCGTGTGCATCCGTCAGCGCCTGGGCACCCTGGTGGTCTCAGGGGTGGAACCAGCAGAATGGCCGTCACATTGAACTTTATATTAGCACTACTGAGTGTCACTTCATTCCATAAGTTAGGAGTAGCTCTCTGGTCTAGTTTTGGATGGAACCATTCCTTACAGTGCGGGTACATTTTTTTTTGTTTGTTCTGTTGTTGTTATTTTTGTGGATATAACTTCTCACCTCGAATATGTGTTGATGATTGTACAGTTGGCATAATGGTGATTTTATCGACGCTTGTTTATTCATTAGAAACCATGCAAATGTTGTATTTTCCTTCCTTTATGTTGAAAATTTCAAAATGGCTGCTCACCGGACATACAAACCCCCCCCCTTGCCTGCCTGCTCGACTTTATTGGATCCATTTGTTGGTTGATATTTTAATCGTCCTGTAGCTTGTCATCTACTCGCTATAAAACTATGACACGACACGTTAACGGCATCACTCACTCACTCTAATGGACAGCAGCTCCACGGGCCTGGGTACGTCTCTGCGTTACCTTTCATCGCAATGTTAACGCCGTCATGCAGCATTTCAGAGATGTCGGGAAAAATCTGATTATTTGCAACAGAACTGCGGCTTAAGACGAAAGCAGAGCTTTTCTGGGACGATTGTATTCAGTGTCACACAGTAAACATAGCAACAAACACTGTTCCACATTAGCTTCTGCACTACGTCAGCTTGTTAGGGCCAAAGGACAATAGTGTTTATCTGTGAGGCTCGTTTTACATTAAGCTGAATATTCTGAGTGTTTCTCAGACAAACTCATCAATCTGGTGACATTATCTCAACATCATGGAAATTGTATAAACCACATGATTAAATAAATCATCAAGAAAATACACAGTAGATTCATCCATAATAATAACAGTTAGTAACAACTGCTTCATAAGCCAGCACTCTGAATGACAGACGTACAGCAGGGCGCTAGTTTCTCTTATTCCATGGCTCTAAATTTTGTGTCCTATCGGCGTTTGAGTGAAGAAAGTCTTGTGTCCGTGTCTGTTGCCTTTATTTTTACAGAGTGGACCATGAAACACACATACTCTCCATCCAGACTTGCGACATCGAGAGGAATGCAGCGGTAGCATTAACAATGAGCCTGGTCATCGTCACCACAAACTGGTCAGGACTAACTAAAGCACACAATGACACTGATGTCATAAAAAGACAATCATGTTGTATTCGGTTTGTTTGTGTGTAACAATGCCACATGCTGTGCCAAAACCAAGTGAATGATGCCCTCCGTATTGAATCCCTGCTTGGGTCGTCATTGCGACTCCAGCACTTGATTTGCCCTGCGAGTTAGCGCGCGCCGCTCACAGACTCGTTCCACTCACAGCTTTGAGTTCGAAGTGTTTCAGCGCAGCTCACTAGTCACACAACGATTTCAGCCATTTTTCTTTAGTTTTCTTTTATTATAGTCCGACTCCCTGCACACGGGAGGCTGTATGTTTAAACAGTGACGTCATGGTGCTATGGTGGGTTGGGAAAATGGCTGATTGAACTGTATTGTTATCTTTGTGCAGAGACAAACATTAACTGTTCGCATAACAGCCAACCACCCTCTTATGATGGCATGCATATACACTAACACTCAAACACGCACACATACTCACAGTATACCTTTCACACACATGCACATACATGTATATGCACACATGCATGTGCCTACATTAACACATAGGTCAGACCCCACCACTGTGACCAAACAGTGGGACTTGGAGGCCAAGTGAACGTTGGCTGGCCCAAAAACTGATTTATCTTCACAAAGGTACACTGAGGGAACTAGTGAGATTGTGAAAACGTAGCGCTTTATCTGTTGTTTTTTTATTTTAGCCGATATGTTCTCTTTTTTTTGTCGTTTTAAACGCTTCTCAATGGTCTTGTTGTTTGCAATGTGACAAAAAATACATTTGCTTTGTATATCTCGCTTTTTCAAGCTTCACAATACTCCTCAAAGCCGCATGTGTTTCTTTTCTTTTTTTTTTCTTTTCTGTGAAGTGATGCCTTTTTATCAAAGCAATAGACTTGCTGCAGTGTTTGAATGACCCGGACCTCACACACACACCTCGCAAACTGTACAGACTCAATATAAATGCACAGACAATCAGAGGGAGAGAGATGAATGGGGGAACAGGCACCCAGACTCAGGCGGTCAGTCCGGTCGGGCTGGGCCATGCTGAGCCACGGCCATTTGGAAAAGTAACATTGACTATGTTTGCATGCACCCCTCACCTCCACAGTGCTGTTCAACTCATGTGATACTCTGAGCCTGCCAGTAAAAACATCAATGAAAACATTTGGTCAGTTATTACAAGCAGGAGTGACTTATTAAACCATAACAGACTGATTTGCAGAATTTGATCAGTCCGATATTTTGTTACTAGATTGGTAAACTGGCCTTTATCCACCAAACAGTCCAAGGAGCTAAACTCAGGAACAAAATAAAAGGACCTTAAAGTCTCTTTAGTACATTTGTGTTGTATTTCAACTGCGTCTGAAGAGCCGTAAAAATCTAAATAGACAGTATATTTAACAAATTAGACGTCAAATGGATTAAAATGAACAATTGTTTGAGACTTTTTTATGTAATGAGAAAAGGATACTGTCATCCAGTGGTCTTTTGTAATTGACTATTTCATTAATGTTTAATGCTCTACATTAGTAACAACACTGCTATCTCGCTCTTACCTCTTTTGTGAAACTTTTTAGACTAGTCTCAGGAATTTGGCTGCATAACTTTCTTTAAACATCGACAAAATCCCATGCTCAGCCCCAGTATGCTGGCACCAACTGTAGCTTGCCTGCTTGCAGTCTGGTTGACAGATGTACACAAACACACACACACACCCGTGCTGTTTGTATGATTGTGTTTGACCTGTCACTGACATACAGTACTGTTAGCACCACATACTACCTCAGGAGCGGGGGGCCTTTTTGGAGGATGTACACTGTGGCCTGGGAACCAAAACTGGAACTATGTTCCTGAGGTCGAAAATGTTAAGTTCCTGAGTGACTGTAAATGTTTCTGGATCCCTGCACAGGTAAAAGGCCACAATGAGAGCTAAGATAATTGCACAAAATAAAAAGTGAGTAATTTTAAAGCTGCATTAATTGATTCTTTTGCCACTAGGGGGCAAAACAATTATTTTTTTATTCAAAGGGTGTTCGTGTCCACCAGAGGAAATGTGAGTCCAATATTCAGTCTCGTCAGCGTTTGATTTCCGCCAATTCCTGATTGAAATTTTTTCGACTTTTCAGCTGCTGCATGTTCAACTTTCTTCACCAGTCCGCACACAGTTGGTTTATCAGGCACCTGGAAAGATCCTGAGTAAACAAGAGCAGTGAGCTGTAAAACACTAAATACATGTCGAGCTGTAGATTTTGGTCAAAGTTATCTGTGGTCACTTTTCACAATAAACATTTAAGGATATTGATGTTGAGTTAGCCGCAGCCTTTCACAGCTTATGGGAACAATCACTGTTGAACCCTTTAACACCCTCGGCCGTTTAACCTTCAGCTCACCATCGCATATATTCCGCACGATTTCTTTGATATTTACAGAGCGATCCATCTTTTCTAAAGCTTTTTTCTGAATCAAGGTTTGTGGATCATTTTCCCTCAGTAGACTTGTACAGACAAGAAGATTACTGTGACCAAGTTCTCTCCCTTCCTGCTTATGGGCAGTGAGTATAAAATGGAGATACACAAGTACTAATGTTTAAAGATTAGACTGCTTTGTGGCTCTAGAACATAAATATCAAGTGTAGAGTTTAACTTTGAGTTAGAGCTTGAAGTTTTATCAAAAGTAAGAGCATGAACTAATCTCCCTGACTGCACACTGTCGAACTCACCAAGTTTAAGAGATAAACTTTAGTTTAACCTCCACTCCAAAGGAGTAAGCCAGGTGCTACAGCAGTGTTCTAAAGTCACAACATTTCATCTTATTGCTTAAGTTTTTTTAAGTCAGCAGAGGCTGAATTCACTAGTTTTACAAATTGTGTCCTTATAGAGTTGCTACAGTTTAATAAACTATTTTCTATGCTCACTAAAATCAGCACCACTTTGTGTGTCTGCCGACCTGATTACCTCTTTCTCTTAACCGGCTCTGCTCCTGTTCACCCTCCGTTGTCGTTGTCTATCTTGATGTCTGCTGTGTGTCGCTGGGTCGGAAGTGTTAGCTGAGCTTTTAGCTGATAACAGCCGCCGGTTTAACGGCATTTTCACACCTGAATGTCCAGACCTTGGTCCAAACCCAACATTCACATTCACATTAGATTTGATCCGGTCAGTTCTGGTTTCACATTGTAATTTAAGAAGCGGATAAAAGACTTTTGTGTGACAGATGTACGTCATGTCGTCATCACCTACATGGGCTGTGACTGCCTATACCTTGACGTTGACGTGTTGTCAGTTAGAAATTTGTAAAACGTCATTGTTGGAGCTGTAGTATATTTATGGTAGTAGTACTAGCATCACCAACTTCAGGTGCAGTACGCCACACTAGGCCAAATGCGCCCAATGAAAGTCCTAGTACTCAATACTGGGAGCCCCTTCCACTTCTTTTTCTTTTTGTATTGTTTGAATTTCATGCAATTGGTGCAAATCATACAAAAGAAAGCTTTCATACTGCAAACAAACTGAACTATTGTTCATTTAACATTGAGACCAACTGTGGTCTGTTGGTCTGGACTGTGGTCTGAGACACCTTTCACACCTGTCAGTTTAGTCTGAAGGTCTGGATTAAACAAGGTATGTGTGAAAGTCTTAGGACAGACTCACAGCAGTACAGCTGTGGACCATAAAACCGAAACAACGGGCTGAAAGGTGCTAAAATGTTCAGTACAGTTGATTGGACACGTGATACTTCCCTGTGGGTTCGACACTGCGTGTGACCCGGTTGTCCTTCGACTCCGTGTTCGAATAAGAATTAATCAAATGCAATTAGTGCAGCTTTAACTCAAATCCAAACAAAGATCAGTGGAAACAGTACGAAACGTACTCTACGTGTACACACAAATGTGATGTGTGTTTTGTACAAACTGAGTACAAACTGAATGAATGGCCCCTTAAACAGTTTAAAATTGCACGAATGTCACATCATTACTTGAATGATCATATTCACAGGGGCTGTTGGTGCATGGAAACATAGTCAACACTGACTGCTGGTTCGTTAAATGTTTACTGATCCTGAGGAGGTGCCAGTACGCTCTTATCGCTCCCACGAATTGTTACTCTTAATGTTACTCAGTTATAAACCTATAACAAGAGTTGCACCATAGAAAAGCTATTTTACAGTACAAAGGAAAAAGGATGTATATTTTCAGACTGCAGATTTTTTTTTTACAGATGTTAGCATAATATGAACATACTGTTTTGCATAGACTTAAAAAAAAAATGGCATCTTGCTCTCAAATCCATGTCCACATCTACAAAAGAATTATGAGCAAGATGATATGAATCATGGAAAAAAAATCAAACACTTAAATTAGTGCAGCATTAGTTCTACGATTAAAAAAAAAATGTCTGTGTCTTGACTTCACTGTCAGTACAAAGCAGCACAGCTCCACACGAACACAGCTGATGACAACTTCTTGGTCAAAGTGTAACCAGCATCAGAAAGAAAAAAAAGTCATCCACCGTCGACACAGATTTCTCTCCTTGTGTGTATTAGTGTCTTCTTGTTCAACTCATCTGTTCAACACGTACAGGAAAACCGTCGCAGAAGGGAGGGATTCAGTGTGTGGAGGCGCAGGAGTGAATCTGTGGACTCAAACCACGAGATGCACAAGGTTCTGTTTCTAATTTGCTGTCTTGCACTCTGCATTTTACTGGAAATGTGGTCCAGTACTGCACTGTCCAGCTGTGGACGTTGCTTCGACATGAGCGGAGGACTTGAAGGTGAAATGAGTTGCTCATGGTTGAGGATGATGCAGCTAATGTGAATTGGCTCTTGAGAATAAAGATGGTTTTGAGAGAACTTGGTTGTGTTTCTGCTTCTCTTGTAATTTCATTTTCGGGGTATTTTCATACTTTGTATTTTGACTGTCATAGTGTTCTTAAATGTAATCTATTTTTTTTTTTTTTTCTAACCAGATTTCTCTTGTCCTATCCTGCACTGAAGTGTTATTGCTCTGCATGACTTTATTTTTCGCTCAGGATGAAAGTAACACCCTGTTTCTCACTGTGCATCGTGTCCATTATGTTACCAGACTTGCTTTTGACGTCGTTTGTCCTTTGACTCATGGCGTGGCTGTGGCTCAGGAGGTAGAGAGGGTCGTCCACTAACCACAAGGTCAGTAGTTTGATCCCCAGGTTCTCCAGTCTGCATTCCGAGGTGTCCTTGAGCAAGACAATGAACACCAAATCGCACCCTCTGGCTGTACCAATAGTGTGTGAATGATGTGTGATAGAAAAAGTGCTTTGATGAATGTGTCTGTAAATGGGTCGATGAGACTGAAAAGAATGAATGACTATAGATTGAAACATTGAGAATTTCAAGGTGCAGTCGAACCAGAGCCATGAACGACCTCCTCTCTGGCGTGGAGAACCAGAACATGAACAGGCAGCAGAAACACACATGAGACAAGCTCAACGTTTACATAAATAGATGAAGGGACAAACACGAGCGGAGAGAGGGACAGGCTGTGTCTGCTGGAGGATGAAGATCCAGATCCAAACCGTCTGGAGCAAGGAATCAACAGCCAGGGAAGAGAGAGAGAGAGGCTGACAGCTTGGACGCTCAGCAAACAAACTGATGCAGTAAGTGTATAGAAATCTCATCTGCAGGACTAAACAGATTCTGTAGGTTTGATAGATTCTTTGAGACTGAGATCGACATGCTGCAGGTAAGTATCAACAATTAACTGAAAGTTAAGATGAAAGATAATAATAATCACTTATAGCTGTACTTCTATGGCTCCTTTCTATTTGAGAGAGAAGGACATATTTAAGGTGACAAGGACAGACCAGGTCATATGCATTTTTAAAAAGATAGGATTTGAATAGTTTTTTTGAATTTCCAGGGGGATGTGGCATTGTGGATCTCTATTGTCAAGACCACACTAAAAGCTCTGTCTCCATAAGGATGCAGTCTGGTGTTGGGGATGGTGAGCAGACTCCGGTCAAAGTATCGCAGATTCCTGGACGGGGTGTAGAGTCGAAGTAGGCCAGATACATACCGCAGAGCAAGGAGCAGGAGTTTGTAGGTGAGCCGGGATTTAACTGGCAGCCACTGGATGGATGAGGGGCTGGGTGATGTGGGGCTTCGTTGGGATGAGGGTTCAGAATAACGCCCTGGTTCCTTCAGAGGATGGGCAGATGGTACAGACTTCCACAGTGAGAGGGACGTCACCTGCCCTCTGGAGGAGGCCGTTGGGAGCCACAGCCAGCAGCTCTGTTTTACTGCTGTTAAGTGGGAGAAGATTGAAGGATTGAATGTCATGGAGGTAAAAAGATTTCTATTTGGATTTAAAGGTTTCGTCACCGTCTGATGGCAGCAGTGAGAGTATTTCAGAAGAAAGGGGCATGGTGGGAAAAGGCCCTGCAGCATGAAGACTTGTGCACGCACGGGATGGAGTTTAAGATGTTTGAAGAACAAATGGATATGAACAGTGAGATCATTTGAAGACTGTTGTTAGGCACAAAAAGGAAAACTACAGAAATCAGGTCTGGATGTAAATCAGCATACTTGAATTTACCATGGACAGACATATTGCTGATCAACAGGTCAGGTCGGATCAAACGTAACACAGAGGTTATTTATTCTCACTCATTGTTCAGAATTACTGAACAAACTGATTCATCTTGATCCCGAGCTGAATACCCAGACTTATGTTTGGACAGAACCTTTATTTTTCTATCTTTCTCATTTTTTAATGACTTCTTGCATGCTATTTGTGAAAGAACACATAAATCGGTGCCTGGAGGAGTTATTCCCTGTAATTCTAAATGATTCTCTGAAATTCTTAATGATGAGTGTGGCCAGTGTTCACACTCTTTCACATTTTGCAGGTTATTGTCTTGCAGATTTAATTTTAATTGGAAAAAACTGCATTTTAATACCACTCTTATACATCTCTTCAATATTCAGAAACTCGGTCAGGTCCACCTGTTAAAAATGAACTGAGGGTTTAGTTTTATAGGCAAAGTCTGAGGGAAAAGATTCTGTGTTCAGATGTGACCAAAACGCTGTCAACACAGACAGGCTCTCTTGTAGCAGTGTCTCTGTGTTCACTAATGTAGCTCCAATATTGATCTTGACTTGAAGGCCATAATTACTCTATTAGCTGAAATATGAGAATGTCAACGTTAGACTTTGATTCTTGCACTAGTGTGTGAGCTGCAGGGAGGGGCGGCGAGCGGACACACAGAGTGGAAGCTGCTTTGTTGCCACCTGCTGATAGATAGTGACACTGCCACAGTCCCACTCATGACGAGCTGTGGCTGCTGACAGCACAACAACCTCTTTGTACATCTGCTTCCAAACCAACTGAGGCTTTGCAGAGCGATGAGCTGAAGATTCAGTCTTTTTTTTCTCCGTATATAAATCACCAGGTAATTATTGTCACTGTCATTATAATTATAATACATTCAACAAAACATAGATACAGACCATGTCAAAGGTTTAGACTTGGTCGAGTAATTACAACAGAACTCACCAGTGTCCTTGTGCAGGTCTGGGATCATGAACATTGTGATCGTGGATGATGAATACAACTAGATGCTTAGATTATATAATATATCTACTTATTGCTGATCCCTTCATCTCTGCCAGAGCTTTTCTTTGGTATAAATTCTTTAGACATTTATCGACCTTTGCATTTATATTAGACACTGTCTTTTAGCATCAATGGTGTAAATATTGTTGTTTTATTGATGTGCTCTGTTAAACATGACATCTATTGCACTTCTGTCCATCCTGGGAGAGGGATCCCTCACATGTGGCTCTCTCTGAGGTCTCTACGTTCTTTTTTCCCTGTTAAAAGGGTTGTTGGTAGTTTTTCCTTCCTCTTGTTGAGAGTTAAGAGCAGAGGATGTCACAGCCTGTTAAAGCCATATGAGACAAATTGTGATATGTGAATATGGGCTATAGAAATTGATTGATTGAATTGTGTGTAATATTATTGTGTCTTGTATCTGTGTGGTTGGAGGGGAATAATGGAAAGGTCATTACTGATAAATGTGTAGGTCCAGGAAACAAGACGTCAGCTTCTATACTCCACAGTCACAGGGATCACTCAGGAGCCAAAACCTGCCAATCAAAAACAGTAACAGAAACATTAACAGTTTCATTACATCTGGCAATAATGGCAAAGCTGATTAGAATTGTGGCTCAGGAGGTAAAAAGGGTTCATCCACTAATCAGAAGGTTGGTGGTCACTGAACCCCAAATTGCCCCTGACTGCTGTGCTGACAGTGCGTGAGTGATAGAGAAAGTGCTGCTCATAGATGCACTGTATGAATTAGTGTGTGGACGGCACAACTGCACTGAAACAGTGTCAAGACTGTATAAACACAGACCATTTAACCAAAGGTCAAAGTCATTGCAACCTCTCAAACGGCTCTAAGTCAAGAATGCACATTGGATAAAACAACAACAACGGTCAGCTTCACTGTGACGTCTCCATGCTGCATGTTGCAGAGATATTGAACATGTTCCATGTTTGGTTGGACACTGAGCTGAGTTGGTGACACTAATAATGAGTGACCCCACTGTACACATCCACTGCAGCAACATCCATATCTGAAGCATGGTCTACTGACACTCTGCACTCCATCAGAATCAGATTTATTGTGATGTGATCACATAAAAGCAGTTTGACTCTGGCAACAGCTGTGTGAACACTATGTTTTCAGGTGGACCTCCTGTCCCACTCCTGTGAATCTCAGGAACGAATTTGGATGAATTGATAACATTGTAGTGGTCAAGGTTCAAATGTCACTGTGACCTCGTTTTTCGCCGGGCCTCTGGAGCAGACAACAGAGGAGCTCAATGTGCGTTCTGGTGTGTATGATACTAAAAGGTCAGCGATGTAGCAGGGAGCGGGGCCATGAAGGGCCTTCAAAGTGATCAGTAAAATCTTAAAATCGATTCTAAAACATACAGGGAGCCAGTGTAAAGATGCTGAGACAGGAGTGATCATGTTTCCTAAATCTGGTCAAAAGCCTGGCAGTTGAGTTTTGGACAAATCAATAGATTTTTAGATATCAGTTCCTTGAACATGCCAGATTTTTTTCCCATCAAGATCCATGAATTATTCCCTGAGAAATAAGTGAAAATGTTAAAAACTGCCTATTTCACAATGTTAAAGAAATTGAAACAGAATCCTGAATCCACCCCCTGATCCACCCCAACATTTAGTGGCTTCCTCCCTGATCCCTACAGCTTCCCTCCACAGAGTTTTGTGGTGATCTGTCCAGAGGTTCTTTACTTACTTTACTCAGGGGGAAAAACATAACCTCATTGCCAAGCTCAGCTTTTTACACATTAGCTTTCCATGTTTTGCATCATAGACTGTTTATAAAGATGGAAGACATGACTGCTCCCCAAAAGTGAAGCCAATGGATCTTGATCGCCCCCTGGTGGCTGACTGAAGTATAGGTCATACACCTCATCTACTCCATGTAAATGGATGGGACATGGACCAAACTAAAAAGTTAAAGTACAAATTAAATAAATTTGTCTCAAAGATGGTTTCTATGATTTATGGTAGTTATCACACCAATGTTCTTTTTTCCAGTGATTTTGGTTTTAATAAGTTACTTGATGCTACAGAAACAGGGTGAAATGTCGTAATTGAAAGCTGAGACTAACTTTAGATTGGTCAAGTGCGTGTGTCAGAAAGGCGTCACTACAGCAGGTCCATCCTGCCATCGCTGCTGCTCAGCCTGTGACTCAGAATTCACAAGATGGCAGCTTTCGTAATGCGATATTTTACCTTCATTTGTGGATAGTAGGAGAAGGTGGAGACATGTCGTGCATCTATATAAACAAATTATTATTTGCACCTTTTAAACTTTAAAATTCTCAAATTAATACATTTTCCATTTAGACCTTAGAGATAATTCCCTTTAACAAGCATGTGATTAACAGATTGTACTCAATTCAGACACAAACCACTCCACAGCATGAAATGCATTTAGAAAATTTATTCATACAGATATATTCATCTATACATTTATGTATGTATGATAGTATGTGTATATATTTATATAGAAATCTATGCATTCTGCAATCCTTTCACAGAGGAGAACAGAGCCACAGTTTAGCAATGTTAACACAAAGACAGAAGCTCTGGATATCCAAGGCCAGACATTCTGAATTCAACATCGGAACGAAAAGATGGCATCACAAAAACTATCTGAACACCAGCAACTCGGATGTCACCTCGACTCAGCTTATTTCTTTACGCTACAATCACTTCAGTGATATTACAGTCATTTTTTTATGTAGAACAGTCCTACCTATTCAGTTTACTATGCTCAACTTAAGTCTTTACAGTTTTTTTTAAATGAAAAAGAAACTAAGTTCATTCAAGCAAGTGGAAGTTGCTGGTGACAGCAAGTGTCAGCAACATTAAGTGCCTGAGGAAACTAAGCATGACCCAGGACAAGTAGGACAGCAGACACTGGAATCTCAGAAATATGTTGTTTTTTTTGTTATGGAAAAAAATATGTAGGAGAAGAGAAAATGTATCTTCAAGAAAGACGCTTTAAGTCCAAACTCTGATTTCAATGGTTCAGTGTTTCCACTGATCTGTGAGTAGAAATCCTGTGTCGCCAAGCAACAGAGCGACAGCAATACATTTGATTTGTCACAATGCCCAAATAATTTAGAAAAATATCCTGCAACTGACAGAAACACAACATAGTACACACACAACTGCATGAGAAAGCTTCAAATGAGACATCGCCTTCTTCTGCTTATCTAAGTCAAATGAAACCTCTGATTTCTCTGAGGACCAAAGTGTAAAGCTGAGTCGTTTACGCAGCTCCACGTCCACATTCCTCTAATTGTCGTCTGCTTTTTTTTTAAGAGGATGCCACTGAGACAGTTATTCAGCACCCGGGGGTGTTTTTTTTTTTTTTTTTTAGGTTTATATTTTCCACCAATCACATGAGCACAGCACCTATTCAAATTCATGTGTTCCATTGAATACATGTACACAAGTTTCTCAACTCCTCACAATACAGCTCAAATCAAAAAGCAGTCACATATTGCACTATGAATGCAAAAAATACCATTCTACACTATACAGAAAAGTGCTTCTAACGTTTGTACGGTCGCAAACGCACAGTATGCTACACACAAACACAGGAAACATGTACATCAATCAGTGTGTCTGTATGTATGCATTACCATCACACAGGCAGTTACGCCCTACAGTACAGTACAATAACATTTCATGGTCCTCCTCCCCCTTTTAATGTCATGTTTGGGCTATAGTTCAGTCTACAGACAGAGGGAGGTGCAGGTGTGGTTTTCTGGGAAGTGTAGTGGAGCGGGTGGTCTCCGGCCGGCGGTCTCCAAGTTTACCTCGCAGGCCGGACAGAGGGAGGAGTGGGCATCAAGTATTCAAGGAAACTTCAGGAATGGACCTTGAAGGCCAGCAGCTGCTCAGAGTGCATATTGTTGAGCGAGCGCAGGTCGGGCAGTTTGAGCAGCAGCTTGGTGAAGATGGCCGACTCGTTGGGGTGGTTCCTGGTGATGAGGCTCCGCAGGGCACGGATCAGCGTCTCCTGCAGCGCCTCCACAGAGTTCACGTTCTCGATGCCGGAGCGATCTGGAGGGATGAGCGACACAAAGGTCAGGGTAAGGCTGGTGAACGGTATTCAAGTCCAGAGGACGAGAAACTAGGGGTCACACTGATCCACTCAACTTTATTTGCAAAATATATTTCATACACATATAAATATCAATAAACATCAGTGATAAAGTTACAGTTTTTATCTTTGAATTAATTAGTAGAGCAAACAGAGAAATAAGTGAATGTGTAAAAAACAGTACCATTCTGTGATTGTGGAGGGAATTTGCATTATCAACTAACATTTGATGTATGAATTTTGTTGGTTTATGTTTTCAGAGGCTATGGCACTCCAAGGTGGTGGGGGTAGGGGATAAGGGAATGGGCGGTATGTATTTATGGTTTTTCTGCTAAAAAGAACCATTGTGTGACTTTGCACTGTCAAAGGAAATGGACGAGTAACAAGAAAGTCATGAAACCTACGTGCAGAGACCAGAACCACTGCAGTGAAGAGGCTCATTTCCTCCTCACTGAGGCCCAGGTTGGTGAGCTTCTCGCTGAAGTCAAACATGGAGTTGAGGAGGTCGCTGGAGCCCATGGCCCTCAGAGTGTCCACGCTGTACTTCTTCCCACCCAGAAAGGTTATAGTGCGGTCCTTCACGTCAAAGAGAGAAGCAAAACGGACCACGAGCACCTGCGAGAACACGTACCCGGCCTTTAGTTCATCCCATTTTTTGTGAAAGCACTTTATAACATTGCTAAGAAAAGTGCTATATAGATTGAGTTTATTATTCTTATCATTATTATTAAAACATGGCGTACCTCAAAAGTGCCGGCCTTCAGCAGGCTGACCTGGTCATGCTGGGACAGATCTCTGAAGCCTGGGATCTTCTTGGCAAACTCCACCACTTCCCTGACGGCTGGGGTGAAGCTGTGGGCGAACTCCTCCCACACCTCATGGCCAGATTTCTGTGGGTCCACGTGAGGAGAAGTGTTCATCGGACAAACCTGAGGACAGGACAGAGGAAAACAACATGTTCTTTAGCTGAAGCAAACATAAAATATAGTTTATAAAATATAAAATTCAGTCTAATTTTTTTAAATTACTGCATTTGTTTTGGTCAGTTAAATGTATAACTTAAATAATCCAGGACATTGGGGTTAATTACTGACCCCACAAATAAACCACTGGTTTAGAAATACAAATAAAGCTCTATTTAAAATGTTGTATAATAAATAGTGGTGTGTGATGGGGTCTCTCTTGTAGTGACAACCGCTCTGAGAACTGTCACCCAACCATTAAACCTCCTCTGTCATTTATTCTATTACAGGTTTTCATTTGTGTGACTCGCAATTCAGTTTTCATCAAATACCTTTATTTAGCGTATTTGCTTTGTGTTAAAATGTGCGATATTTGTAACACAAAGCCCCCCTCTCTCTTCTCTGTTTCTCACCAGATGCATCCGTCGGCCTTCTCTCCACTGGAGCCCACTGTGGGCCACGTTGGCGGGGTCCTCTGCAGCTGGAGCTCTGAAGGCTCCGTGTGTGTAGGCCGGACAGTGGCTGGCAGTGCTTCTGGACAGTCTGAAGGGGCAGTGGTTGGTGCTGTCCTCTGGACCCTGGTGGCCCACGCTGGAGGAGGGGTCCTGCGCTGCCATGGTGGCCATATTGTTGTGGTGGTTCCAGGCATCCTGCTGCTCTTCTTTCCAGCAGTTAGCTGCGTTTTGATCAGAGCCGCTCTCCAGGGGGTCAGTGGTGGCCGGGGCCTCAGCCATTAGGTTACTCTGCTCCTGGTTGTACATGAAGGTCTCCTGGTGGGCCCTGGTCACCGAGCCGATCACCTCCTCCTCTCCGCTGTCAGACGCACTTAGTGAGGCTGAGATGGGGCTGGTGTCCATCGCCACGGCGGGCTCGGGGTCCGAGCTGGAGTCTGACGGGCTGGAGCACAGCGAGGAAGATTGAGAGCGGGAGGGGGCGGGGTCGGCAGCCTCTGAGGTAGGTTCTATGGCACTGGCTGGCAGCGGCTTGGTGATAGGTAGCGTCTGGCTGCTGTGCAGCTGGTTCTGCAGCTGACTGTTGTTCATCATGTTGTTCATGGCACTCTGCATCTCCAGCAGCATGCGCTGTTTCTCCCGCTTCGGGATTCGGCCAAAACGCACAGCTAAACAGTGGGGAGAGGAATTTATCAGAGATGTTTCCACTTTGAAAGTGCTGTTGACAGTAATGATCAATTTAATTTAATTCATAACATAACAACGATTAGATACACTTAAGTAAAGGGATACTCCCAAATCAATCAAGGTGAACTTTGGTAAATGTAGAGTAAACAGAATGATTTTGGATTAGATTGTCTTTTTCTGACTGGATGAATCTTTATTTAATGTCCCAATACAGCGGTAGTGTTTTATAAATACACCATTATTAAAACTTAAAAATCCTTTATAAAACCATCCAATTATTAAATCATCCAATAAACTCAGCCAATTGGCTAAATGTTCTGACATCAAGACAATTTTCAAGAGTTTAAAAACATGTTTAATATTATTGATTTTAAAATGTATTTATTAATAAGGATATTTATTTTATAATTAAATTTCAACAACTTCAATATCCTTTCATTTTACAGTTCTAAAAGAGGCTGGGGCAGTGATGGCAGCAGATACTCACAGTCTCTGGACATCCCCACCATCAGGCATTTCTTAAAGCGGCACTGCTGGCAGCGGTTCCTGTTGATCCTCATGATGGGGCAGCTCTCATTCTTAAGGCACTTCTTGTATTGGATGTTCTGCTGGATGCTCCTCCTGAAGAAGCCCTGTGCGTACAAAGAAAACAGTGTCATGGCCGAGGCTCGGGCCACAATGAATGTATTCAAGCATATGCGAGGGTCTGTTATGTCCGGAGGGCTGTAAATGCCATCATCAGAAGATGTAAACACGTGGCTATGTGCCATGGGAAAATAAGAAATATGGAGTGGAGCGAAGTTGAATTCATATTTGATGAATACTACCTACACACTATTAACAATTGATTCAATGTGTCTAAAGCATGAATATGTGTGTGTGTGTGTCTTTCCTATGAGGCGTTCTGTGGTGTGTGTGTCACTGTGCACTGCTCCCCACACTTAACTAGGCCATGCAGCAACATGAAGTATGTGGGGGGCGGCTGATGGATAGAGTGTACTAGTTTCAGAGTTTCTGGTGGTAGCTGTGCAGATGGCTGAGCCTGCAGTGACCCACTTCAACTCCAGTCCCCAAAGTCACATTGTAGTGTTGCAGTGAAAAAGACTGATTCAGTGTGTGTGTGTGCGCGCGCTGCATGTTCGCCGTGTGTGTGTGGTGCTGATTCGCAGATCTGTCTTTACCTTGCAGCCCTCACAGGCATGGACGCCGTAGTGGAAACCAGACGCCACATCACCACAGACCTTACACAGCAGCACCAGGCCATTGATTTCTGATTGATACAAAAACCCATTCTTACAGATCATCTGTTGATTTGAGCAGCATGCAAAAGTTACATTCTTCAGTTCACAAAATCAATTTAACTGTATTTCATAGGCAGTTTTTTTGTGTGAATTCATCATATTTATATCACAGCTGACATTTAAGACAAATGTTGTGAGGCCACAAGTGCAACACACCAGAGTGAAATATATGATTTACCTCATGAAAATGTGATTCTTTTTGCATGTGCTATTATTGTAAGGTAAAAATATAACTGCATTTAGACTGAAATTAATTAGTAAAATAATCATTGTATTATTGAGAGAAAAAAATGATTGTCAGTGTGAAAGAGAAAATGCGCCTTTGTGTTGAGAGAACTCATTTTGAGCACCTTTAATTGAATAGATTCAATTCAACAATAATAAGTACAAAACACAATCAATTACAAGTTATTAAGAAAAATTTGATGGGTATGTGGCTGCGTTATAGAAGTTGAGGGCTAATGAGATCATAACATTGATTCACAGGAACTTAGAACAGAGCACAGTGAGCCAAGAAACTAAACTGGTTTGAGATCTGGTTGTGGTGTCAACCTCTATTGTCATTGTGAACTGAAATGACCTGAAACCAGGAACATGTCATCAATGTTGGTTTGTTAAGAAAATGATAAACTGTGTAATTCATATGGAATTTTCAGTTTTAATTACACCATTTTACCATTTTTAAGCTGTAAAATATTTTCCACCTCAAGCATTAGTTTGTACTAAAAATATTTTCCCTAAAACTAACATCTTCACATAAAAGCAATTGTTTGATCAGTAATGAAAAAGGCATTTTCAATGCAGTTAGCTTCTGACTATTATGTACACACACACACACATATAAAAAAATTGTTGTCTTACTTGTTATACCACATTTTACAGAGGAGGTGCGTCCGGTCTTTTGAGTCCCTGGATTGTTTTGGCCACCGGCAGAGAGTGTGGGGTCAGCCGGCTGACCCAGCTGGCGGCAGCCTGGTGAGGAGCCATGTGGCGGGGAGGACGACTGGTAGCTGCCGTTGGAAGAGTCGCTGTGGCAGGACTCTGGGCTGGAGGCAGAGCTGGATGAGCTGATGTAGGCTATTACGCCTCCTGGTGTAAAATGGCAGGGAAGAAAAAAAAAAAGGGCCATGACAACAGGGACTGCAGCAGCTGTTCAGCTCTGTACAGAGATCTGAGCTGGAAAAGACAAGTGACGTGTCTATTTTTTTTCTTTAAAAGATTAGGTTTGTCATAGTGTAATGTGTTCTTAACACAGACACACCACAGCACATTCCATGTATGTGGAAAACTACTCGGCAATAAACCTGATTCTGAGATTATATACACACACACACACACACCCACACACACACACACACACACAATGCATCTAATTCCTCTGTGTCAGACAGCTTTAATAATGTCAATACTCACTAGTGCAGAAAACATGGTGCGCTCCTAAAAATAAATTCACCAGTACAGTTACAGTAAAATCTAAAACAACCATGACTAAATGTTTCTGGAAACTGCTGAGTACTTTTCACCATTGTGTTAACACCAGCCTTATCCATTATTGTCAAATACTCCATAGTGTATCAACTGTGGATTGATCTGCACCTTAAATATTTGTAATAATCTCCTAAAAACCCAGCTGTTTTCAGAATGCTCGACGTCTTCAACAGAAATAGAAACCATTGCACCATTGCACCATTATCCGTTAATTTCACTTAAACATTTATTTTAAGTTATAAGACGCTACAATATTTATTTTCCAGTTTAATCTTCAAACGCTGTGCTCAGAGTGGTGGCTCTTACTGTTAATACTAACCCCCTGCTGATTTATTTCCTTTAAATGAAATGTAACTCTACCACTGGCACAAAATGCATCTTTTTTTTTTTTTACAGTGGAACCAACAAGCTTAACATTCAGAGGGCAGATCATAATACCAGGACAGCTTTCCCAGCCAGTAGGAGGAGGCCCCCCCCCCCTGCTCAACACAGCCTGACCTGATGTCTTCCCCTGCCATTCTCAGTGATTAGGTAACAGCCATTACATAATGTCAGCCTCACCGGGGTGTGTGTAGTAGGTAGTCCAGCCCCGGCCTTGCAGCTAGTCACAGACAAGGCCTCCATCACAGATCAAGCGGAAAAAAAAAAAAATCTAAATGGGTCGATTTTTCTTCATCTGACATGTGTACTCATGTAACAGATGCATGTCACATCTAGGCAGCCCACGCTCATGATTGATTTTTATGATTTCATAACAGATATTAACCATTAACACCAATCATAATGGGAACTGAGAGCATTCACTAAAGGGGTATGTTTGTTATATAATGTGACATTAAGGGGGAAACATAGTTCAGTTTCTGACCCAGTTAAAAGACCAGTTCAGTCAAATCACTGCTTTAACCATTTAACTGAAGGATAAACATTTTAACTGACATTAAATAAACCTACAGACAGCATCCTTTTCTGTATATACTTATATATGACTTATTCTATTTCGATTTGCTGTAAAGCTTATTTAATTGTAATTACAGTATATAGTTAATTGCAGCTATCATTTTGGTTATTCGTGCTTCTATGTATCTATATTTCCACACTTGTATTTCTCTTGATTGGATTTAAATGTAAATGTACGCGAGTATATGTGGATCTGCATATGCAGTAGAACTTTAAACACGCCCCCACGTGGAGTGCGCCTGTTGTTTCCCGGGGAGAACTGGGTCACCGCGATCTGCTGCAAGAAGCTTCACGTGTATCCAAGGCCGGACCCCACGCGTCCCACGCGCGTCTCGCTGCGAGGAATTATGCAACCCCTGCGTCACGGCGCCGCCCGGGCCAATCGGCGGCGACGCACGGGGAGCGTAAACACAGACGCACATGGCTAGCCTGACGGGTCCATGTGAGGAGAGACGACTGCAGCGCTGCCACTGACAACTACCGAGGCGATCACGTCCACTGACACCGTTAACCCACTTAAACACACGACACGACAAACGAAAACCACGGAGCTAAAAGTCGTCCCTATGCTAGCAGCGCTAACTTGGATTGGTTTCGCTGAGCTAAGACCAGGAAGTGACATTAGCCGACTGTTATTTACAAACACTCACCAGCTTTGGTCGACTCCATGTCCTGTGCGAGTGTTCGGGGGTTTTCCTCCTCCTCTGCTACCTCGGTGCACAAGCCGTGTTTCTGTCGAGTGCTCAGCAACTGGAGAGTCGCTGAATGAGCCCCGGGGAAAGTGGCTGTGACGAGCTACAACATTGAAAATGAACGTGGCTGAAGGAGCCGATGAAGACGGGTCGCAGCTTCCGTCGGCTGTCCCGTCGGTGTCTCGGCAGAAAGGAAAAAAAAACAAACCCGGAAAAGCTGCGACAACAACACAAAATAAATCTTGCGAATCGAAGTGAAGTTTTTTTTCGGACAGTGAACACGAAGTCGGTTGTCTTCCTCGGGTTTCACTGAGACTCGGTTACGTGGAGGACGCGCTGCTCTCCGTTCACAGACGACGTGCTGAGGGCGCCGCTCCGCTGGGTATGGAGGACGGCTCTGTCTGCGGCAGCGCCACTGTGGAACCATGTGACCCAGTTCGTCGGCTCCGCCCCTCCCCACAGCCCTGCACTGGTGTCAATGTAACCCACTGACATACTTCCACCAGGGAGAGTCACCGACACACACACACACACACCGAGACACACACACACCGATCCACACACACCGAGACACACAACGAGAGCGGTAGAGGTAGAGCGGTCGTCCTCCAACCAGAATCTGCATGCATCTGCCCAAGGACACTTTGCATCTGCAGGCCAAAGTGTCCTAGGTCAAGATGCTGAACCCCAAACTGCCCAATAGAACAACAAAACGTGCTAGCATGTATGTATGAATGTGTGTGTGAATGGGTGAATGGGAAACTGTGGTGTAAAGCGTTTTGAGTGGTCACCAAGACTAGAGAAGCGCAATATAAATACAACCATTTACACGCCAAGAGCCGAGCAGACACACCTTACCTGCCGCACGCTGGTGTGAAATCTGGTTGTGTTCTTTTTATGATTAAAGGACAAAGATAGCTGGGCAGGCACCCACAAGCAAAAGCCTGCTCTCATACCCTTTTCTCACGATGGTTGTAATTATTGTCATTTTGTTGATTGGTTACACTCGACACTTACTGCACTCCTCCCTGCAGTCTCAGCGTTTTTCCGTTGTTGAAAGGTTTTGTTTGGTTGTTTCTTTGCTCCCTATGGTCGAGGGTTGAAGACAGAGGGTGTCACACCTTGTACAGATTGTTAAGCCCTATAAGGAAAATTGTGATTTGTGAATATGGGCATACAAATAGAATTTGATTGACCGTCATCCTCTCAGTATCAGCTCCATTAAAAGTAATATCTAACTTTACTTTGTCTATGTTGAGTTATGCACTGACATTATTCCAAATGTTTCCAGCAAACATATTCAACCTTAATCCATTTTATTGAATTATACATCTCTTAGATTGTGGATGTTTTCTACCATATTTAACTGGCTGAAGGATTTTAGTCATTGGGTGTAAAGCCACAGTTGAGCTCCACCTAATAACATCGGGACAACACTGCTTTATTCACCTTTCATTAATTGTAATGGATTTAATAGTAAGTGGACTGTATTTATATTGCATTCATTACATTTAGAGTAGAGTTACATTTATTTATTCACAGGTTGGTGGAAATCCAAATTTGATTGTGTATATTTTTTATCATAATATGAGGAAAAAGGTAATGAACAGGCTTCTCCAAACACAAGCACAATGTTTCCTCTCATTCATAGACACTGTTTTTTCTCACAAATATCTCAAATATTGTTATTTATTTTCATGTCTACTGCATTCCTGTCCATTTTAGGAGAGGGGTCCTTCACTTTTTCCCATCGTTACATTTTTATTTTTTTCAAGTTTGTCCTCACCCTAGGGTTAAATGGAAAGTCCACCCAAAAATGAAAATTCCCTCATTGTCTACTCGCCACTATACCAATGGATGGGTGGGTGAAGTATTTGAGTCCATACAAAATACTTTTGGAGGTCCTCCTCTCCTCCAGGTTAACGTGTGGAGGGCAGTAAATGATGTATACGAATGGAAGATGGCGTCTTGGCCCAGGTATCAGCTGTCAATATTGGAAGCCCCAAAATACTGGCCATTGCCCTGAGAGGCTAATCAATTTGCAAACTTTAGCTTTTGGGCTCTGAGATTGCTTATGACTCTACTACTCTCAAATCATTGTGTGCCTGAGTTTGCCAAAGAGCACCTTGACACAGGCTGATGGAGCTGTGGTTGACTTGTTCTGGAAGAACACACAGCACTATGTATGGTTTGAACAGTGAACAGCATGCCAACATGAAAACATCATCTAAATGGTGACGTATGATGGAGCGAGCATTATGATTTGGAGCTTTGCTGCCTCCGGATCAGGACAGCTTGACATCCCTGAGGGAACAATTAGTTCTCAAATTCATGAGACTAAACAAAATAAACAAATCTATACAAAGGTTTTAAACAAAGAAAATCCACGTGTTGGAGTGGCCAAGTTCGAGCTTCCCCTTTAACTCAGATAGTCTGAGACCCTGTTCAGAACTGGTATTAGCATCCGTCCTCAGAGATCCAATCACACGTGGACAGTACTAAGTTTGCCTGTTCACACCTGCTATTAAAATGTGTCCTGAATGTGTCTCCTGTTGAGAGGGAATCTCACTTCCTTGCTCTTATTGCAATTAATCACGACTGTCATTTGTGTTCGCAAAGACATGATGTTGTAGAGAAAAGTGCTGCACATAGATGCACTGTATAAATGTTTGTGTGAATGTAAAACTGTACTGTAAAGCCCACTGAGTGGTCATCAGGACGAGAAAAGTGTTATATAAATGCAGACCATTTACTGTTCTTACCCAATCTGACTTTAGACTAGGTGTGTCTGATTAAAGGTTAGTGTGTCAGAAAGCGGGCGAACAGGGTCAGGAGCAGACTGAATGAATGTGTGCAGCTATGAAGAAAGATTTTATCAATCGAAGATAAGTATCAGTCATTATGCCAATGAATCCTTGTATGGTTACAGAGAAGAGTAGAAATATGTTGGAACTGAAGCAGGTCAGAGGGCGTCGGCGGAGTCCTTCATATGTGGCCCTGGATGCATTTTCCTTGACAAAGTGAAAAGAATGTGGCCACATCCAGACCAACTCTGAATGCAGTCTGAGCGATTGGATCTCAGGACACGTTGGGGTGTGTTCAGACCTGTACTTGGCGCTGAGCGCTTGTTATCACATCACTCTGAACTGAAGCTGCTCCACAGGAAGAATGATCAGAAATTCCTTCTGGATGTTGTGCAGGTCCGACCTGCAGCTACTGGAGGAGCGGGTTTTTAGGAACCAGTATTTTAGGAAAGCTGCACCCAAACAAGTAGATAGTAAACACAGGGGAAACTGCTTTTAGTGATCATGTTTGTCCCGGGCCAAATTCATTACTCTCAACTAAATGCTTTATAATTCAGTGTAGTTTCACTTGGTGTTCAGACCACACTGTGTTCTCTGCAGCCTTGGGAAAAAGTCTGATTTGCTCATGAAACAATGTAAACAGTTTTCTTTTCTCTTTGTAAAGTGTAACCAGTTTGTCAAAACATAACATGGTGTTTGTTCCCAGAGGAACACATGAAGCCTGTGGACTATTGTTTATCATTTTATCATTTCTAAATTTGAAGCACAGCACATTAAAGTGCACTAGAGAGAAGATTAATAACCTGAAGCTGTCTCAGCAGTAATCACTCACACACACAACTGAAGCACTTCCATGAAGGTTCAAGTCTTTATACTCAAAATCAGCCCCCCACGTTTGTGTGGAAAAATAAGATGCATCGTGAAGCGATCATGGTGCCATCATAAAGGGTATACAAGGCCCTTAAATCAACAGCATTGTGACAATGGCAACTTTCTGCCCCTACTGTTGATGTGTGTATTGCATCTTGCAGAGGCATGGTGTGAACTTCTCAGGATGTGGGACCAAACATATACGCAGGATAGCTGAGAGAGCCACGATGCATATGTGTAGTTAAAAGCAATTATATCTCCGGCCTTAGTGTCATTTTAATCACGGCTCCTGAACAGGAAATTTAGTCAATCCAGGTGTTATATTGAAAGCTATGCCTGTGCAGGGCTGATATGAACAGTTTTGGGGATGGAAACCAAAAACAATGAGCTGAAAAAGGCTAAAAGCTCTGTAGAGCTATGTAGAACTGTAAAGTGTCAGTGCATCTGTCAATGTTTCAATAGCTAATATCATTAGATGCATGTAAACACAGCAGTACTAGACAGTGGATATTGATATACAGCAATTAGTGGATCTGGTTCTAAGTTAATGTCGTGAGGCTTTTAAGACGTTCCCTCCCACACCAAATTCTTTCTGGGTTAACATGACACAAAAATGATTCCCTCCTCTCCAAAATTGCACCAGGCATTTCCCAAAGAACTCAATCCCAGCTAATGTTTCCTGGCCACAATGAAACCTTTCAGGAGTAAGCCATCCCTCACGTGAACATCCCGTTCTCCACTTTCCTTCTTATGGATCTTTTGCAGAGCAGGTCAGGAGCTGCTGCTGCCCCTCAAACGAATGCGTGGTCACACAATAGACAGGGAGTAACGTGAGAGATGACCGTTGTTTCCACTCCACCCTTCCATGTTCTCAGTTGACCCTTTCTCTCTGTGGCTCAGGAAAATGCTGTTTTTAGGCAAGCGCTGGTTGCATGATGTCACCATGACCCAGTTAATGTATTCATTCATGTATTCAACAGCAGTTAAAGTAACATAAGACACTTGACACTTAAGTGACTCTACAGATATATAGAAATGTTCAAAACAATATTTATATCAATTTGTTCTTAACTTGGTGTGATTACAGTTGCTTCAGAAAGTTTTCAGACTCCTTCCCTTTTTGTATACTTTGGTGTATTATACTTTTAATTTGAAATTGATACAATAAAAAAGTTTTACATGTCACTACCTTTAGCAACCCATGATGACAAAAATGAAATCTCTCATGTGAAGAGGTGAGAGGCTTTTCTGTGGCACGCCAAGACCCTGATTGGAATCCATCTTTGGCAAATTTAATTAAATTAAATGGACATATAAGTTCAGAAGATTTTCTCGACTATTGCTGCATGTCAGTTCAAAACCCGGCCATTAAGTCCAGGGAACTCGATGTAGACCTGTGATCAAAATGGTTGTCAGATCTGAACAAAGGTATGAATCCATTTCTAAAGATTGGAGTGTTCCCAGGAACACAGTGACCTTAATAATTGTGAAATGGAAGAAGTTTGAACTCTATCTAGAGTTGGTGCATAAAATGCAGAACTAAGCAAGACGGGCCTTGGTCAGGCAGACTGAGAATCCAACGGTCAGACGAACTATCCGACCGCTGCAGCTCACCCAGAATGCAGCAGCTCAACTGGTCTTTAACTTACCTAAATTCACTCACACCACTTCGCTCCTCCACTCCTTTCACTGGTTGCCAGTGGCTGCCCGCATCTGTTTCAAAACACTAGTACTTGCGTACAGTGAATGGATCGGGTCCAGTCTACATCCAGGAAATGGTCAAACCATAAACCCCAGCCCATCCACTCCGCTCTGCATCTGCCAATCAGCTTGCTGCTCCCTTACTGCGAGCTAACTACTCAACAAAATCACGACTGTTTGCTGTCCTGGCTCCTAAATGGTGGAACGAGCTCCCCACTGACACCAGGACAGCACAAAGTCTTCATAGTCTTCATATCTTTCACTGCAGACTAAAGACACATCTCTTCAGACTGCACCTTGGTGAAGATGAGAAATGCTGTATATTTTGTTGTACTTATATGGCACTTCTATTGTACTTTGTATTTTGGCTTTTTTGAAGCAACATTACTTGATTCTTTTAGTTCTGGGTTTGTTCCTTCATGGTTGATGCACTTATTATGTCACTGGATAAAAGCATCAGCTAAATGCAATGTAATGTAATGAACTGAGTTCCTCCCAGGATGTCCGCTGAACCACGTACTGCTCATATTTAGAAAACTCATAGATAAGGAACACCAAATCTGAAATTGCTCCATTGGATCTGCCTGATCAGATCAGACATGGTTGTACAGGACATCCTCTAAGTGAAAATGTGTCTTCTTCAGTGGTGTATGTCTTCCTAGCTGGAGACTCCCGTCATGTGCAGTGAGATGAATGGAGGGATGGTCACAGGCATGCTGGTGGGTTAGTGACCACCGTAGGTGTGACTTCAAAAGAATGAAAGTGTGGCCTCACGCTTTTAACCTTTGAGAGCACCGAACAGACAAAGCAGTGGATGAAATGAACTGTAATGCACTCAGGTAGATTCTGATTAAAATTGTTCATTATTACTAGAAGTGGTAGTAATATGGGATTTGATCTGATCTCTGTTTCAAGAGTACCTGTCAGACCTAATGCAGGGAAAATAGCTATACTTGGAAAGATAAGGCTGGTCATAATCTGGATTTATCTTAATGTCAGCATATCCAAAGGCCAGCAGTGAACAGATCCTTTCAAAAAGTGTAGGCCTTTTACACAGAGGACATTTTTAAAAGTCACATTAGGGAAAGCAGAAATGTGACAGGAGGATGGGTTGTATTACTAGTGTCAGTTTCAGATGCTCCCTGGAACTCTCACTGGAGCTGGAATGACCTGAACTTTGAATTCAAACTTCAGGCTGTTGGTTTTTCCTTGTGGTCGGGCTAAGAGAATGAAAGAGGTGCTGGATAAATAACATAGATTTCTCTTTCATTATTTTATTATTTATTTTCAATATAAAGTTTTATTTTCATTTATTTATTATATAAAGTGCATTGAGATAATGTATATTTTGATTTGGCGCTATACAAATAAATTGAAACTTGAAAATGAATTGAAACATTAATGATGTTGAAAAGATCAAATGGCTGAATGACTATCTGATTCAACCTTAAGCACAGGGACCTATAACATCTACCATCCAATTACTTCATGAATAAATAATTCAATTGGGACAAACACACATGGATTTTATGACGACTGAAGCTGCCACAGGTTATGTTTCATGTTTGGAAGGGGAGGGTGAGGTGAGGGGTGTTCAGCTGCAACATGAGACATTACATTTAGCTGTAAACATCGCATAGTAACAATGACTTCAGTTTGCAAAAAAGGCGAAATTTTTTCCCTTTTTCATTTTCTTTCACAGTATTATGTTTTTATTTTGTAGCTCTGTTGTATGTCACATGTGACATTAGTGTCTCTTTATATCACAGTAAAAACTGTAGTAGACGGGCATGTTGCTTTGTGACGGAGATGCTTTATGCAAAAAAAGAAGGGGTCAGGAGTTGTTGATTGTTATCTTTGTAACTTAGGAACTTTTACAGGTACAAAAGGTTGGATCCTATTTATACACAGAAAAGACTTCAACCCTCCAGTAGCTTATCTTGAAGGTTTTTATTCTGTACGTAGGATTTGCTGACAATAGAAATCTATCTGCCTTGTCCTCATGTCACCTTTTCCGTACTGAACGGTCACCTTGCTTTTGAATGTAGTGCTCTGCTCGAATCGCTCATGGTGCGGGTAAGATCTGTCATTATAAGTAAGATAAGTCACGACAGTGTGATAGAGTAGATGGAGGTTGAAGAGAAAGGTCTCGGTGCCGTGCATGTGTTGATGCTATCATACATCATGTTGTCGCAGACTGCCTTTGTAACACCCTAAAAAATGAGTGGAGGTTTACAAGTAGGTCAGTAGTTCCAAAGAACAAAAGGACCCAGATTGGGTTTCTTTAAGTGGCAGGGGAATGAGCCAGTTGACGAGCAACCGGTGAAAGTAAACATGGTCTTTGGTGCCATATGTCCCTGACAATGATTTCATATAAACAACATGAGGATTTCATGTAAGGAATATCACAGATGACACATCACTATAATTTTAAATGGTTAGAAGTAACACAGTGAGACAGGTCACAGACAGCAGGGTAGATTGTCCTGGTTGTGCTTTTTTTTTTTCATTTAAATTTGAGACATGAGATCTCAGTTGAGTCTTGCGGGGCAGTCTCCAATTACACTGTAAGATTTCCTCAAAATGTTGAGTTAATGTGTAGTGTACAGAGGGGGTGCTAATAATCACTTGTAAGTCATAACAGAATTAAATTATATCATATTTTTATTACAAGCCTCTATTTGATTATTCATTTCATGCTCTAGTGAATTCTACTGCCATCTTGGACATTGTACCCTGTGCATTCTTGAAACTGGAAACCTCATGAGTTGAGTGCCTATTTGGGATACTATCCAAATTTCCATCTGGCCCAGATGATAGGTGAAGACAAGGAACCTTCCAGACCCCAATAAAGAGGTTTTCTGTCACAGCCATGTGCAAACCAATTTAGGATCTGTAGATTCTGTCTAGGAATCTGTCTAGATTCTTATCCATCAAATTCACAAATAGCAACTTGTCTCTTAGGGCTTAACAAGCTGCAACATACTTTGACATCAGCCTGACAAGAGTAAGAAAACAACCAAACATTACCTCACTAAAATATTAAGTAAACCTCACAGAGCCACAAGTGAGGATCCCTCATGTCAATGCTTCACTGAATATTAAGGTTACATTTAAAGGAAGGTTTGAGGTCATATTATAGTTAAACATGGCCACCTTGTGACCCTCCACTGGACTTCCACATCCATGGTCCCACTAAAGTTGAACCTGGGTGTTGCTTATTCAGTAACTTTATATAATGTCTACATACTGATATATGTTAAGGTCGACATGCTACCACAGATGCAGCAGGACAGTGTTAAAAGGTTCAGTGTGTAAGATTACAGTGAAAGGGATCTTTTAGCACAAATTGAATATTAAATATTCCTCATGTTTTCAATAGTGTTTCATCAAAATAGTTGTTTTTTAACCCTAGAAAATTTATATTTAAATACTTTATATTTACATCAAGGGGACCCTCTCTACAGAGGCCGCCATGTTTTTTACATTAGTCCAGACTGGACAAACTTAACACTTTTGAGTTTTTATGACAACTGAAGCTACCACAGGTTCTTTTTCATGTTTGGAAGGAGAGGGTGAGGTGAGGGGTGTTCAGCTGCAACATGTAACGTCCCCAATAGATGTCACTAAATTCTACACAGCTGATATTTTAACATCTGAATGAAACACAAGACAGGATTGTCACCATAAAAAGGGATGTTTATTTCTTTAAATGTACAGACGTGCTTTAACGATAACGATGCAGCTGCAGGGTGTTGCGCCTCTTCCAGGCTGCGCGGCGGGAGCCTCCGATGGTCAGGTGGAACTTGTGGCCCTTGCCCAGGCCGCGACTCTTCTTTCCTGCAGATGTCAGGCCACGCATCTCTCTGTGCTTGTGCACAGCCTTTGTGATCCATTGGGTGTCTGGGTTGCGTCTGATGGCCTTGTGGAAGGTATCGATCAGAATCACCTCAAAGAACTTGTAGGTGGAATCCTCGCCCACCCAGTAGGAGCTCAGCACTCGCAGGCCTCCGCAGTGACGGCCAGCACGCTCCTAGAAAATTAAGTTATGAAGAGGTATATTTAATACAAAAATCCACCCTGTGCAATAGGAGAATAAACTCAAAAAGGTACTGTGACACTGTTAAAGCTGCAAATGCTACTTTGTATTTTGGCAGCTCCAAGAGGCACAATGAAATCACCCAGAAATCCTACAAAACAGTCACACCATTTAACAGCTTCTCTGTGATCTACATTACATAAATACATGTATAAATGACCAACATCGTTTAGAGTGAGCACTTGTGTACTCAGTCAGGAATCTTCCATTTCACCTCAAATTTCAATTAAAGCATGTAATGGGGACATTTGAGCTACTTTGAGTGGATAGTTGTATTTCAAATTTGTATTCATGATTTTTAAGAGTTTGTCTAATTGGGGTGTCAGGTTGGTGGTTTCATTAAACACTTTGGTGATTCTGAATCAGACTCATTACTGCGTTTATAAATGGTCAAGCAGCCTAATTTACATGAATGCTACTTTACTGTCAAATACGGTATCACAAGTAAGAGGCAGCATACAACATCATGCTGTTTAAGATTTCTGGTGTTTTTGTTGTTGCTTATGGTGTTTACAATTGATGGCATTAACAAATCTTGACCTATCTGTGAAAACTACTTGAGGACATGAGCCGTCTTTAAATACAAAGACTGTTGTGCTGCAATTCCAACATTTTTCTTTGTAGCCTGAGCAATAAGATGGGAGACATTCTAACAGGTCCACTGCAGCCACATGTATCCCACCACCCTAATACAGTCTAGGTAGGAACTGGCAAAGATTTAGTCGAATTAAAGCTCTCATTAATGATGTGAATGACAACTTATTGCAGACGGTATTCACTCTGTAGCAGGAAACAGGTGGAACATTAAGGGTTGATGTCCAGTCATTGAGCCAGCTTGTACAAGATCATTCCTCAGAACCAGTATAACAATATGCAATGCAGCCACATTTAGTTTCATCTGAGTTGGAAAGCCCTATAACCACTTTAAGCGGGTTTAATTTACTACATTTTGCTGGTGATGGAGGATTAATAAGTCTTTTCAATAATGATTAGTCTGACAAGCTAACATTTATTGTATCATGGCTAACACTTTGATATTTCGCAGAGTCTAAGGTGGCATCTTCATTTTCTACCTTTTATCTGACCAACAATCAAAACACCATGACTTAAGTCCAATTTATTATTGGTTCATGAAGTCACTAACTGTTTTGGTGTCAATGTCCCATTCAAAAATTTAACCAGAAAGGATCTTTACAAATTCAAACAGGTGTATTGAATGTAATGCCACAGTATCTGCTACTACATCGTAAAACAACCATGGGCTATATGACCCAATGTGTGTGCTGCACAGCACTTCTGATTTATAGAGGAACACAAGGCAGGTGACCCAACATGAGCATGACTTGGTGCACAGCAGGTCTGATGAAAATCCACTAGGCTCTTGGGACATCCTCTAGAGCTTTAACATCTTTTAAACTGTGACAGCTACAATTTGTTATCCAAACTATTTGAAGCTGATTTCTGCTTCCATGGACAAATATCTTAGACAAACAGTTGCAGTATTCAAAACAATGCTACGAATGACCATTTGCAATCACAACAGCTTAACACATACAAAACTGCATCACCGTCATGAGTGAATTTGAACGAACCTCAGCAGTGGACTGCAAACTGCGGGCGAACTTGATCTGGTTGACGCCATGGTGCACTGGCTTGCCATAGGTGGCACCCTTGGGCACAGGGCGTTTGCGTCCTCCACGGCGCACACGGACACGGTAGATTACGTAGCCTGTTTGAATGAAACGTAAAACATGATCAGTGGACCTGGAGATGATTAAAAAAAGAGAGCTCACACTTGTGCACGGACTCGGCACTCACCCTGCTTGGCCTTGTAACCCAGCCTACGGGCCTTGTCAGGTCTGGTGGGTCTGGGGGCACGATGGAGGTTGGACAGCTGACGGTACTGCCAGCAGCGGACGCGGAGAAGGAAGCGCATCACATCGGACTGCTTCTTGCGCCATAACTCCTGCATATACCTATATGCTCCCATGTTGACTTATCTGGAAGAGAAACAATAGGATCATAAGTCTGGTGACAGCTCTTAAGACATCTGATAAACATGATGCGAATAAGAAATTCCCTGTCTGAGATATGAAGCCAGCTAAAGATGAAATAAGACTACTGAGCTAAGCTACACATGCAGATTTATGTTGTTCTAGGTTTTTGTCATGAGTGATCTGAACCCTCCATTAAACACAAAGTGTGAGAATGAATCTGTACCAAGATCAGACCAACTAGAACTCTGGTTGTGATGACACATGGTTCAGGACCACCGGGACATGTGGAAGAGTGGAGCCATTACATTTAAGCAGTGGGACGACCAGAGGCACGTTTTTCTTGCAGTGAGTTCTGCACTGACACCAAACACAAAGCGTGTGAAACCAGGAGTCTACCACACAATGCGGTGGAGAGTACAGTCCATGTGTACTGAGAAGCCGAGTAGCAATATAGCAAGCATGCTAGCGTTAGCACCGTAGCCCCTCACTCAATACTCCACGATAACGTTCATACAAACACCTCAAAATGAACAATACTATAAAAAGCAGTGTGAAGCGGAATAAAACGCGACAGTGTTAAGTTTTACAGTAACATAAAGTCCCCACAGCAGCGACACATTAGCTTCCCAGTGCCCAGCGGCTCGATGGACCCGCGGCGCCATTCAAACTGAGCTGAATCTGTGTTTTTAATCACATGAGTCTAAAAATGATCAGGTCGTGTGGAAGCTTAATGTGTCGATGATCAATGTCCGGACTCTAACAGGCTGATGGAGGAATTACAAAGACGATTATTGTGGATTTCATTCTGTGCAAAAGTGCAGAAATAGTCGCTTACATGATGGCGTACCAGCCGGAAAGAGAGAGCACAGTTACCCAGCATGCCTTATGAAAACCACGGTGACGCACTTCCTGTGTTCTGCTCATGGGAAATGTAGTTAGTTCTATTAGTTGAGCGAGTTATACTGCAGTTTATATTACATTTATTTAATCTAAGAATTATTATTGATTTATAAGACTTTTTATTTTATATAAAAAAATAAAACGAAAATACCATACATAGAAATAAATAATCTGATTCAATCTTGAGTCTGTACACTGAATGAAAATCAGTTAAACAGCAGAAACGTTTAATGCTTTAAATATTTTTGTTTGTCACATGATAACCTTGTGTATTTGTATTTTTGTCCTTTGAAAATAGATCCTTATGTGTTGTCTTTATTTTATATGTACTGTCCATATCTTTCCATTATGTATCTTATTCCAGGAGTTATAATTTTATCTTTCATTTAAAATGTAGTAGTAGTTAGAATTAGTGTTGAATTAGTATAATTAATATTAATACTTTAAAGACGATACAAAGCAACTATTGAATCAATGCATACAAAGTGTTTCCCCCTGAACGTTAAATAAGTTCACTATATTTTAAATCTCCAATACATTTTCAATCAATGAATAACTACAGGCAATAAAATGTATTTATTTGTACAGTTGTAACTGCACAAATGTACATGTGTATTAACTGTGTGGTTGTTCACATGTTTACCTTGTAATACACTGTTGTTTTATGGAGTAAAAAAAATAGACAAAATCAACAGTAACATGAACACAGTGAATATTACGTACATGTGTCACAGTCGTTCAGAAGGATGATCACACGGTGTAGTTTATTGGTATTATTACAGTTTATCTGGTCGGATGCAAACTGCATTTCGTTGCTTTGTAATTGTGACATGTGCAATGACAATAAAGTTGAATCTAATACGAGTTGCTAAAAACCATTGTCCCTGAACGCACCATCAATCGGTACGCATGCGCAGTGGCAGGACAATAAGAGCTAGCAGAGCAGAATGGATGCGATGCTACAAACCCGATCGACACATGTTAGCATCCTGATCCTAGGAGGACTCCGTACCCGGATGTACAGTGACTGACACGGAGAGGGTTCACCAGCTGGACTCGAACTGGTGTGTTCACACGACGCACAATGACGTGCTACGGCTAGCGTGTTAGCTAGCACGGCTAAACAACACAGAGCGGTGACAGCCAGAGCTACAGGAATCCGAGTTATTGTTGTGTTCTGGGAGAACGTGCGAGGGTTTGTGTAACATCATCTGACACATGCTCACTACGTGACGCGGTTGTGCTCGTGCATTGCAGGCTCGCCATGGGGAAGGGCTGTAAAGTGGTGGTGTGTGGCCAGGCAGCAGTGGGGAAGACTGCCATTTTGGAGCAGCTGCTGTACGGAAACCACTGTGTAGGTGAGAGACGAAGCATGACAGAACAGTGATGACAGAACAGTGACGTCTGATCATGTCATTTCAATGTGGGGGGTTGATCTGGATCTTCAACACCTTGGTTGACTGTGCAGGTATAGCTCTATCACTGACTTTGTTTCAGTCTGATCTTAATGGAATGAGGTGTATTCACATCAGTGGAGACACTGTTGTTTTGTTCAGAATCAGAAGTACTTTGTTAATCCCCGTAGGGAAATTCAAATGTTACAGAGCCCCTGAGAAAGAGGTGAGAGAGCAAAAGCAGGTATAAACATATAAAATCTAAAAATCAAGTAAGGCTAAAAGAGATAAAAGATATACATATGTAGAAATAAAGACCAAGTATGTTTAGATTTACATTTGTGCATGAGTAAAGTAAGTTAAAGTTAAAGTATACACAGTTATTAATCTTTATACTTTACAGGTTGTCATTGTACAATTTGACAGCCACAGGCAGGATTGATTTCCTGTGGCGTTCTGTCGAGCAGCGTGGGTGGAGGAGTCTGCCACTGAACGAGCTGCAGAGGCTAATCAAGACATCATGGAGAGGGTGTGGCGGAAAGTCCAATATTGTCCTTACTTCGGACAAAGTTCTCCTCTCCATCACCACTGTGACACTGTCCAGCACCCCCCCCCCCCCCCGACCAACATGGCTGGCTTTCTTGATTAGCTTGTTGAGTCTATTAATGTCCTTCTTCTTCAAGCTGCTGCCCCAGCAGACAACAGCAAACATGATGGCACTGGACACAACAGACTCATAGAACCTCCATTGTTGTGTTCGTGTGGGGCTGAACGCCTGGTTTCAGATCTGTCTTGTGTTTTCCAGGCTCCGAGTCCAGTGAGACGCAGGAGGACGTGTACGTGGCCTCGGTGGAAACCGACCGCGGTGTGAAGGAGCAGCTGAGGCTCTACGACACTAAGGGTCTCCACGATGGACAAGACCTCCCCAAGCACTACTACTCAGTGGCAGACGGCTTCGTCCTCATCTACAGCGTCGACAGCTTGGAGTCTTTCAAGAAGGTGGATTTTCTGAAGAAGGAAATAGACAAATCCAGAGATAAGAAAGAGGTGCAGCTGCTTCAAAGTATTCTTTCGTAACTTTCACAATATGTGTCTTGTAGAGTCTATCTAACTCTGTCCTGAAATGTACCGTGTATATCACAAGACTGGAAGTGTTTGGACAGCTGCAGATGCTCCAGGCTCAGAGCGTCTGAGACGTTTCACTGTAGTATTTATTATTTAATTTGAATTTGAATGAGCTGAGGCGCAGAGCTTGAGAAACGAACATGTGAAACTGTCTTACACAAGACTGCTGTGTGTAACAAACCCCAGGAGATCAGCAGCTTCAGAAACACTCAGACCAGCCTGTCCGACACCAACAACCAAGTCACAAGTGTCTGAGGTCACATTGTTTTACCAGCTCTCATGTTTTATGTAACCATTAACTGAAGCCTCAAGCTGTATCTGCATGGTTTCATCCATTGAGCTGCTGTCACATGAGTGGCTCGGTAAGCAAGAGTATGGCTGTCCCTAATTAGGTGTTTGGTGAGTTCAATTTATTATATAAGATAACAATAATAAAATGATATTTATCAGCCACATGTGAAAACAAGTTATGTATAACAAAGTGATGGATAGTCCCATTCAAAGTTGCTCACACATTGTGCACAGTGAGAACACATAATTGATCTATGTCATATTTTTAAAATGTTCATATAGTTTTTTTCATTCTCTGCTCATAAAGAATTTAAAACCTCAACCTTCCCTCAGGAGCAAAAATCAGTGTTAACTGAAAAGAAATAATAACTTGACATTTATTGTGATAAATATCTATCGACTGTTGTGAACATTTTTATCTATATATATTATTTGATCATGTTACCCAGCCCAAGTTTATATCCAGCTTATTAAAATCCATGGCTCTGGTCAAGTAACAAGATGCCACGTTCCTCTCCCCATAAGCTCTCAGTCATTCTGGTTTGTTCTCTGTCTTCAAGTGTCCATATGTTAATACTGAGGTACTTCACACGTTTTTACATTTTTTCAGTTTGACTGGTGAGAGATAGCTTAATATCTTACTGCCCAGTGTTTGCCGGACTAGAAAAAGAGCCCAAAGCTTAAAAAGAAAGTATATTATTAATATTTAATATTATCTAATGCTTTTTAAACTGATGTACCATGAACTTGATAGAATCTGGTTGCTGTGTTTCTGCTGTGTCCTCAGGTGACGGTCGTGGTGCTGGGGAACAAGACGGACCTGCGGGAGCGTCGGCAGGTGGACCAGGAGGTGGCGCAGCAGTGGGCGCGGGGCGAGAAGGTGAAGCTGTGGGAGGTGAGCGTCACCGAACGCAACTCGCTCATCGAGCCCTTCACCCAGCTGACCAGCCGCCTCACCCAGCCTCAGAGCAAATCTTCCTTCCCTCTGCCAGGGCGCAAAAGCAAAGGCACGCCGTCCAACGACATGTGATACTCTGAAGACCCCCCCCCCCCCCAACTCACACTCCTCTGCTCCTGCTATCCACAGGCTGCATTCACCTCACATGGGAACAACTAGCAGGACAACAGGGATTGCCTTTAGCTTAGCAACATGACCTTAACTGCTACTGTGTGCATTTGACCATTTACACACGTTCGTTCACGTATATGAACAGCTAAGCATTGTGGGAAGTTCACTTATTGACTTGCTTTGTGAAAGTGAGAGGAAAAGATCAATATAATGCCTGTGTGTTAAGTGAGATGGCTCAAAAGATCTCTATTTAACATATCATCTAATTTTCATAAATGTAAAACCAAAAGGTTAAGTCATCGAGCGCAAGCTCTCTGCGTAAGATCGATGGAACCAAATCAAAGACAAAGTCACTGTGATGACAACACTTAAAGGTCCAGTGTGTAAGATTTAGGTGAAAGGGAACTATTGGCAGAAATGTAATGGAGAATAATCCTCATGATGTTTTCACTAGTTCATTTCATCTAAATTGTATGAATTGTAGTTTTCTTTACCTCAGAATAGGCCCTTTATATTTAAATACTTTATATTTACATTGAGGGGACCCTCTCTATGGAGGCCGCCATGTTTTTAACATTAGTCCAGACTGAACAAACTAAACACCTTTTGAGTTTTTATGACAACTGAAGCTACCACAGTTTCTTTTCCATGTTTGTCACAAAATTCTACACACTGTACCTTTAAATTCTTCTTAAAGAGCAAACGTCTGCTGCTGCCTGGAATCTTGTCATCGCAGTAAGGTTGCCAAGTTTGGCCACTGTGCCCGGACAGATAGTCAAACCTCTGCTCATCAACCATGTCTGGCTGCCAAGATTAGCTGGTGACAAATGAACTGTTTGGCTAGAGAAGGCTCCAGCATACGCTCATTGGTCACTTTATTTAGTGCAACGTAATCATTTAACAGCTTTTACTGGCATTGTCAGAAAAGTGTTAACGTCATCACTACACCTCTTACTTTAAAGGCATAATAAAAGTAGAGTTTATGGCTGAGCAGTTGTAACTAATAGTGGATACCGAGTACAACTTGTTCTTTCCCTTCATTGCCAGGCAGCCACTGTAAATAAAATAAAATAAATTAAAAGCAGCCTAGCAGCAGCCTAGCAGCTTCCCTGCACTCTAAGCTAAGGCTAGACCTGTAGTTGGCTCCTCACCTAACACACAGACATTGAATGTCTCCACTTAATCTGGGGAAAAAGTTAGAAAAGTGAGTTTTCTGAAATGCTGAACCTGAATGTGAGGACGGATGTTGTGCTTCATCTTATACAACAAACCAAAACCACACGTTTACCCTTAAAAAAAGCTTTTCCATACAGTGCTCAACACTAACGTTTCTCTTGTTTTCATGGGAAAAACATCATTTAAAAAAGAAAGCACTTTAGTACCAAAGATTTCAAATCACTTTGTTTGGTTTGGCATTTGAGTTGTGGTCGTGAAGCACTGTGCGACCTCCACCGTTCTTTTCATTTGAAATGTGTGTATCCTCCCAAGTTGAAGGACAAGTTCATAAGTCATGTTTATACAAAGAGTTATCGCATCATCTCTGTCATGGAGGAGAAACCAATCAAAGGCCAATCTGCAAACAGACTCACAGTCCACTCACAATATATTTATGCACTGAACAAATGCAGATTGGATTGAGTGCATCTCTTTACGACCAATACAGGGTAACTGACTGCAGCCACCTTTAAATCTAAAGACATGCAGCTGAACGTGGGATTGACTTTAGAAATCTGAAATTCTCCTCAAAGCTCTGGGATCAAACACCTCGAGTAGTTCATTATCAGAGTTTACAGAGTGTTGGACCTGAAATGCTATTTCCCATCTGATGTGAACGCAGCACCAATCCTTCCTCTGGTTAGTATCAAATAGTAAACATGGCTCAGCAGCAATAATGTTCATGGTACTACCTTTACCTGTGTTGTATGATTTCATAATGTCTGATGTTAGCTGCACTCCTGTGAGTCGTCCAGCCTCTATAATCTAATAGGGCTCCTGGTTAAAGCTGTGTGAGAGAGAGAGAGAGTGTGTGTGTGTGTTTGTGTGTGTAAAAGCCTTTTTAACAGTAGAAATCTGTGTTGGGGAAATATTTATTTTTTAACTAATTTATTTTTGTCACTTTAATGAGCCACATTCCTTGACTGAAAAAAAAACAAAACATGGCAAGACTGTGATGGATGACCTGCGCTGTTTTCTGTGTCCTCAGTGTCTCTGAGTAAAAACTATGGATGCACGATATATGTATCGGCTCGATAATGGGAATTTTATATTATTTATCAGAATCAGAAATTATTACCGATAAAACGTGGTGGTACCTGGTCACGCTCATGACATCATACCAGCGTGATGTGTTTACGTCAGAACTGAAAAGTCCGTCGCTGTTTCTGAGAGCAACTGTAGAATTGTAATTTGTACAAGGTGCAACGGTTCTGAGAGGGGGAAACATTTTAATGCTGCCAATCTCATAAGTCACCTTAGAGTCCGTCAACTCTTAAACTTAAAGCTGCTGATGATTAGCTTAGCAACTCATTATTTTATCTGAATTACTATTTTAATATGTACTCAACTTAAAAACTAAAGGAACATTCAGAACTGAGTCAGAACTGTTTTTATTGTGTTAACAGGATTCTAATTCTGCTTACTATATTTTGCAATTTAACCCTCTGGTGTGCAAACACTAAATGCTATGAACTTCTTTTTAAGAATCATGAAATTATCTGTATCGGCTGGAAGAATCCATATCGTGCATCCCTAGTAAAAACATTATTGTGCTGCTAGTAGAACAGAGGTAGTGACATCAAGACTGAAGTCAAACTAACCTTAAACTGCTCTGTGCTCTAATCGGTCTTAAAATGTGCTGAATGAAAATAAAACCTCTTCATAACACATCCTGTCAGAGCTTTATTCTGGTGGTGAAGTGAACATGTTTCAAACGATTCAACCAAGTTGGATGTTTCTTCAGTTGGTCGTGTTTAAGTCTTTAAGGGAGAGAGGGAACAACTTGTCATCAGAACAGAGCACATGTCACAACCAGTATCCATCCATATCCAAACATGTCTACATGTGTCAAACACCATGGGGGGGGGAAGCAAACTTCACCCAGAACTTTTAATGCATGTGAGAATTTATACAGGATTAGGGGATCCTGCTGTGACAGTTTTTACCTAACATTTAGTCTTTACATTCATCCTTCAAGCCCAAGCTGAAAAAAACAAGAGAAAACCTTAAATGCATTATTGACAAATTTGATTATAGTTAGGCTGGAGACAATAAAATAAAATAAATGACAACAAAAAGACAGGAGTTAAGACTTTTGAGATAAAAATCCCCCCCACCCCCAAGTTCACCCCCCCCCCACAGCATCCCTGACTCATCCGAGCAGCAGCCCCTCTGGTGATTATGTGGCGTAGCGTTTGGTCCACTGTTTGGCTATCCTGTCATGTTCAGGTCTGTTTGTTGTGTACTGTGTGGCGATGCTTCCAACCAGGGGGTCGGCTGCAAATACACAAAAGCAAAACGGGACATTAGAAATAGCCTCATTTTTTTTTTCTGTAGATATCACAATAATAGTTATGGTGGATTATTTTGGTAACAAGAAGCATTGTGGAAGCCCGACCTCATGAACAGATTTGTTCTTAAATTGTGTATACAAGTTATTCATGACAGCTTGTCACATTCACCAATTGTCTTGTACTTTCTCCTTTTTCTTTAATGTCCAGACTTTCCTCTCTGCATCTCATCAGGACTTGAATCTCTGAACTACTCAAGTTCTTCTGTTTACTCTGATGTCATTTTCATGAGGGAACACTTCTGACCCTGGGCAGGAAGTTTAGCCTTATAAAGCTATTATTTGGGCATTTATTATGCTAATGTACGATTCTCCTGCACTAACCCAAATACAACCAGGTGGCAATTTTTCAGAGGAAGCGTTTGTTGAACCTTGCTGTGGCATTTTCATCATACAAACAAATGCAGGAGAATTTTAGAATAAGAATACGAACATGTTCTTGCATTGATTAGATATTTACACAGTGTATTAACTCTTTTTATTTTTTATAATAAATAATAAAAAAAGATAATTTGCCCCTTTTTTGACATCGTTTAATATCTAAACCCAACTTCCCCACAACAGGAGCCGACAATATGGAGAAAATCCTCAATCACTGCATAGGTAATTAAATATCCCAACATTATTCTTTGTTGAGGAAAACAATTAAAGAAATAGTGAATCTGTGAATTACACTTGGTATTACCACACAGAACACTGCTAACATTTAAAGAGCAACTGTGCTGCAGTAACCCTCCTCAACAGAAGAATACAATGATTTACTGAATGCTTTTCCTCAGGCAGTCACAGCAAAAACGCTGTGTTACCGTCTCCAGTCACAAAGGCTTAGCCTGGTGATTTAAGGGGGTTTAAGGCCCTGTAATATGAGCTGGAGTCACAGAGCACATTTAAGAGTGATAAATTCAACTTTAAAACCCTTTAAGTAAAGTCCTGTAATTCCTGTAGGGCGAAATGAGAATTTCATCATTTCTCCTCTAATGTTCTCAAGACAATCAGGCTGAGAAGAGGTTTTTTTTTTCCCGGGAAGAATGTTCTGTTATAAAAAAAAGATGCTGCAGACAGAAATAGAGGGTAAAGAGGAAAATCATTTAAAACAATTATACATCATCTGACTGAGGGCAAAATGGATTGTTAAATCAGAGAGAACCAATATATTAAATATTGGCAGAATATGTGTGTGTGTGTGTGTGTGTGTTGCAGCTCTCACCAGGGTTGCAGTCAGTGAGCAGGGAGCAGATGGACAGCAGGACCTTGGAGATAGTGAGGGCAGGACTCCAGTTGTCCTTCAGGATGTCCAGACAGATCACCCCCTGACTGTTGATGTTACAGTGGTAGATCCTGGTGCGGAACGTCACCTGGACGACGCACACAAAACAAGAGGATCAAAATCACTAAACAGATTTATTCTTAGTTAATTACTTATAGTGCAATACAGTTTGGTGACCAACACCAGGACACAGCAGAAAACAAGAGGGGGACTCAAGCACATCAACATTAAAAATAAATAAATAAATAAAAGATAGATTTAAAAAGGAAGGGGGGGGGGGGTCATCATGTTTGGCTCCCATTCATTTATCGTGGTAATTGAGTGCATGCATATGAGTGTTTTTTGTGAATTGAATGTAAGAGAGGCCAGAATATAACAACATCTGCCAGAGGGAGAAAGATAAGAGAAAAAGAAATATGCTTTTTGAGGGCTTCGATGGTTGGGAATTGATGACAGAGGGGAGCTCTGGACAAACGTTTGGGTCAGAGTAGAATTATTATTCAACCCCCCCCATCCCCTCATTTGCCCTATACACTCTCTCCTCTTCCTCTTAATTTTTTGCTCTTGCCCAAAACAGATTTTGAACACGTTATGTTCTCTCATGTCTGCCAGACAGAAACACATTAACTGTTCCATAATGCCTCTTGTCAGGCCCTCATCAGGCCAACATCAACCCACTGAACTTTAATTTATTACAAACTAGTCTGCACCACAGAATGAGGAGGTGAGGAGACGCTCAACTTTAAGAATGCTGCTCCACAGGTTACAAAGAATTGAAGAGCAGTACCTTAGTAATTAAGAAAAAAAGCCCTCATGTCATATTTTGTGAAGTGTGAATGTTAGAAAACGTGAGATGATAGATGCAGTTTAGTTGAGATGAGAGGACGACAACTATCACTGTATCTTAGAGGCCTGAGAAGTTGAAGATATGTATTAGCTGCTGATCTCATTTGGTTGTGTGCCCTCTAGTGAAAAATATGAAAACTACACTTCTCTGAAGGAGATCCATCAGTGTCTGATGCACAAAAACAGACAACTAGTTAAAATATATGAGTTACCTTGGGTGGTTTGAAGGGGTAGTCTGGTGTGAAGGCGATGTCCAGGAAAAACACTCCTCCCTCGTACGCGGAGCCTGGAGGGCCCAGGATGGTCGACCTCCACTCGTAGATGTTGTCTCCTTTAGGGCCGGCGCTGTCGGGACACAGGGAGAATTTACTGTCTATGTCTGTAGTGTCGTTAGCAACTAGGCAACAACTGCGGTAACTCAGCTGTACCACAGAGGGAGAGGGACTCATTTGAAAGCTCAGTATTCCATAAAAAAAAACTGTGTAAACCGGATCAGTTCTCTGGCTGCCTGACAACCTGCACAAAGGCACAACGACAGCATTTCAAACTTTATCATGCGTGAGAGGTTTCCTCACCTAACATCGAAGCAGCATCTGTCTCACTCTCCTCATAAGAGTCATGACAATGGCTCTAGTACCATTAAAAATACAAATAAACAAGGATATAAAAATACAAGGTCATAACTCTTATTTCAGATACCCCTAAAAACTGATCAGGGCTTTCATCAGGTCCTGGGTTTGTTCAGAGGACCACAGTCCCTGCCTTTGGAAGAAATTAAGATCATTTAAAACTCTATATAAGTATTAGAATATTTCATGACAACATTTTACTCTTCTACGATATTCAGCCACTAATACAATAAACAAAGTGCGGTGGCCCACGTGCGTCATCATGCACACAGTGGGAAGCAATAAGAAAAGAAAAGATCAACATAGCCTCATTTGCCTATGGAGATACAACTGAATACTAACAGGACTCAAACTACAGCAGCAGCACAGAAAGTCAACAGCAGCTTCCCTCTGCGTTTTAATGGCACAGACGTTTTCACATAATTGAGCGGCTGATGAAGCGCCGAGCAAAACAAACCTTTGCTGTTTCACATTCCATTTTTAAATAAGCAGAGCTCTTACAGAGGCAATCAAATGAAAGTGAAAAATAGTACATGCACAACACAGTGTACAGCAATATATTTAGACAGAAACTATTTGAATATTTAAACAAACAAAGTACGATGTATTATTCAACAAACAAATCTATTACATTATTCAGACACGGCAATTCCACGAATAATACAGTGCAGCGAAGCTCTGACTGCACACACTGATTTCTCTGTAGGTCGTCTGTTCCGACAAACAAGTATTCTGTATATAGCATAGTTTATAGTATTCCGTGAAGCAGACGCTCAGTTCTGTCCACACTTCATCACACACACATATTATTTTGTAGACTGCTCTTAATGAGCAAGAATCACCACCTAAATCATGTCTGTGTCTCTAGTCGGGGCTGTAAAATGTAATAAAACATTTATTGTTGCTTCCACATGAAAAGGGTCAAGCCTCATGAAGCCTGGAGCTCATACTCTCCTCCAGGGTGTCCTGCCCTGCACCCCCCCCCTCTGTGCATTGCTTCCATGTGATAAAAAGAGAAGACAGATAATATAGGAAGTGTAAAATCTGTAGAATCAGACACACTTTACTGAGCTATGAACGTCATTTAAGGTGAGGTCCAAAATTCACAGCAGGACCACATCTACCCAGTAGGGGGCAGTGGGGTAAGGGTCAGGAGTGAGCCTGTGCAGATCTCTATGGCGGCTTTTCAGACATGCACTGAATTCTGGTGCTGTGCGTGAGGGTAAATGTCCGACTGAGAGCCTCTGACTTTCTGCAGGCTTTCTCCAGTAAGGCCGCATAAAGTCTTTGGGATTCACTGTGAGTGAGTGGGGGTGCTGGTGATGTTTCTAACACAGGACAGACACACAAATAAAAAACTAGACTCAAAGAATACAAATGTTTCAGGATGAAACAGACACAATAAAGATATCGAGAGTTTTTAGCAACATTTAGTAACAAAAACATGTGATCTTCACAGCAGAAATCTCACATAACATCCTGCCGCTGCCTGCAGCACCACCCCCCCCACCACCAGATCTTCCAGAGATTTCTGTTATCGTGGACACTTTTGAGCAGACTATCTCCTGCTGCGTTGTTCCTGTGTGAAAGACATAATGCACCCAATTCTACAGACATCATCCGGAGGTCATGTCTGAAAACAACTATACTCTCTGTGAACCACATGCGTTGGGCTAAAGCAGTTAATCAATGATCTAATTAGATGCCATAAAGTTAATTAAAAGGCAGATTAATCAATTAACTACAACAGCAATAATTGACGTTGCTCTGCAGAAAACAACTGCCATAAAATCCTCAAATTCTCGCTTCACATTATTATTCTCCTCGAGTTTTTGACGGTTACCAGTCAAACAAAAGCAGCAATTGAAACAAATAATCTTTAACAATGAGCATTTTCACCATTTCTGATGTTTTATACACTAAACAACAAACTATGAGAGAAATGGCTGGATTATAGGCAGATAAATCAGCGTGCTGACTGATGTGTAAGTACAGTACAGAACACTAGTTTGAGATTATGTAGAAACGATATCACAGAAAAGCCCTAAACACTTCTTTTTTCTCTGTCTGTCATGTCCACCATGTCTACACTGGGACTTCTTCTCACAGCTGTAAGCAGTACTCATCGGTTTCTGCTGCATGCAGTGTTTGAATGTAATGTAACAGGACAGCCTCTGTGACAACATTGAAGCTGATGTAAAGCAAGAGCATTATAGATCATTGTTACATCTTTCATTGTGTCACTTAACACAAATAACTTAAGATAATAATCAATAAGTTGAAAAGATAATATTGTCTATATGGGGAAAATAACTTTTGTCACATTTAAGGATTCTGTAGTTAAGTAGAGATTTTTGTTACAATGAGTCACACCAGTGTGTCTGACATTAGAAAAATATTTGTTTAATGGCAGACTAATAAAAATGAAAGCATCAGAGGGGCAATTGTAACTTATTTATATTGGAATAAAATCATTTCATAATGATCCTTAACCTACCATATGATCAGAAATAGATGTCTTTAAGCTTTAGGCCGTGTTTATAGGATGCAGAGATTCCTAGAAATGTCCATGTTATATTTTCACTTTTATGACAATATTTTTGTTGACCTGGACCTTTGACTGCTCAGCTCCAGACCTGAGATACCCTTCAAAATAATGGTATAACGTGCACGCAAACACCCCCCCCCCACACACACGGGTGAAAACAATTCCTGCAGGAAAATGACAGATAATTGCAGTGATACTGTCTCATTCACACACTGACCTCTGGCTTCTGTTGCCACAGAAAAAACAGATCCGTGTGTGTCATGCATTGTCAAACGGGGGAGGAGCTGTTAATGAGCTGAACAGAAAACACTTTGTAGAAACGTAAATGAGCTTCAAAAGCTTCACAAATTACAGCTTCCAAAACCCCCACACACATGAATCGAAACCTCTCAACCTATTTCAACTCAGAGTGATCGTAACCTTCATGAAAGTTATCGTTATATTCGATTAGATGAACTTTATTGATCCCAGTTGGGAAATTGTTGTATATTATACGAAGCATTAAAAAGTCAGTCCCACTACTGACTACAGTGTGTACACAAGTGATGGCTTGAAACAAAGAGTAAAGCCAGATTACAAAAGGTACTCCTATACCCACATGTGAAAATAACCCCCCCCCCCCCCGCTCACTACATAAAAAAATACCACGTCCCACTGAGGAATGCACTTCGTTAACACTGTGTTACCAGCGTTCCTGCAGGGGGACGCCTGACCTGGGGAGGGACTGCTCATGGACATGTCACAGCACAAGAGTGTCAGTCAGGACCCACTGCTATGTCAAGAATAGATATTGAATCATTTGCCACAGATTCAACCAGGTTTTTTTTTTTCTTCGCCTGACAACAGAACCATCTAACATAACATAGAGAGATAGAGAGAGAGGCAGAGAGAGAGAGAGAGAGAGAGAGAGGCAGGGCTTCTTCCCCGCCTGACGCCAAACCTCACACAAAGGCCACCCAGTGCTTTTTGTGAGCAAGTAATATGCCATGTTATCACTGTGGTCATTCACTTCAATATCAGGAGAGAGGGGGGATTCTTCTGTGGCCTCTGTGTGTACGTACACACAGACACACACACACACACACACGCACGCACGCACGCACGCACGCACACTCACAGCGAGAACACTGCTGACATTTCAGCTGTTTCCCTTTTTTCTAAGCCTTTAACCTTTGAAAAAGGCACACAGCGGTTTACCCAAAACTGAGTCTCGCGGCCCTGCAGAGGAGAAGAGAGGTTGAATATGTCCACTGAGCCGACACCATTCATCTGCCTCACATAAAATCAGCTCCAATATGTTCGTATGCATGTCTTAATGTGCAGTCTTTAGGTAAGTCAATATGGCAGGTGAACATATAAAAGAGTGCTTGAATTCATATTAAAGGTTTTTTTTTAATCAACCTTGGGCAGTGTGTGTTTTTAGAAACAGTTAGAAACGGTATTGATATTTTTTGCACTTTTTTCCAATTACCTAACCCCCCAAAAAATCCTTACTTTTGATTGTGAGGTCAAGCTGCACCACTGGCCTCGCTGCCCACACACTTTTTCACCCACCAAATCGAAATACAGAGTGCTTTACACTGCAGAGTGACAACAAGTTTTTGTTTGCAGTGATTACAGTTAAACATACAAAAGAGCAAATTTTACTTTTACCTTCAGTGTAAAAGCCTCAGAGCTGAAAAGATCAAAACACATCTGTTCTCTTCTTCTATTCTTCTCTCTGTACTGAGCACATTTGTGTTTCCATTCCTCATCTGTAAATTAATCAGTTCAACACTTTGTGTTGCTTCACAATGCTTTTTACCCTCAAAGCACTTTTGTGCAAGTTCCATCTCTTTATTGTGGACCTTAATGTGCACACTGCCTCAGACTCATTTTCATTCACCACCACTACCTGCTTAAATCGCTATTGTGATGATAGGGAGAGAGACTGTAATAAGCTGCCTGACAGAGACAATATAATGACTCCATTTCACTTGAGTGCCACGGAGAATCACAGCACACACAACCGCTCCCACACCACCACACCCCACCGATTTAATATAATGGCAATCAGCCTGTATACGTTCTCTCAGTGCTACTTGAGAACAGTGCAGGATGAAGATCACACACCCCTCCACTGAAACAAACAGTCATTACATACTAATAAGTCTGTGTTATCACTAGAGCTGGGCATAACAGCTGATAAACACTACTATGAAAGAAACATTTTCAAATCACAACATTTAATTTTTGTAGAAGCAAAATAAACCAAATAAACTCATTTATATTCAATAGAGTGTAATATGTTCAACATTTATGGATTACTGTCCGACACAAACCATCACAATATGACTCCACTGCAGGTCAGTAAATTATAGCACTGTGCCAGATAAATAAATCTGCATGAAATGTCTTAATGGGCTAATTTTACTGCTGGTTTAGCAGCGACTGGACATTGTGCAGATGCACAACTGTGCAGATGTGCAGAACCGACCAACAGAGGCACTGATGCTCTGTCTAGAAAAGCAGTCTGAGTTTGTCATGTCTTTATTTAGAACACTACCAGACAACAAACTGCAGCTTTGCTTTTAATCCCTCCGCTCAATATTTCTTTATCCCTCACTTGGACCATGACATCACATTTTCCAGGGGGCTGAGCACAGAGAAGTTCTGTTGACCAGAGGGCTGATGTGAAGGCAGCTGTGCAGGCTTTCCACGAGTCAGACTAATGGGGTGTTCAGACTAAATGTGACATTTTCCTGCAGGACACTGACAAACAAAGTCGATGCAAAGATGAAATATATGAAAATTCTCAAATCCATTCAAGTTGCATTATCAATGATATTCTCACGATGAGAATCAGAAATAGAAGACAAACCTATGGTCATCAACTGTGAGCACCCACAGTGTTCCGTTATCACTTCTGTACTTTATAGAGACAGAACGAAAAGGAGACGGCTCAGAGAACAGACTGATCTGGGCTAAATGTGGCTGTATTTACTTGGAACCGAGTCAGCACTCACATCGGCTGCCTTCCTCAGTTTGTCAGTTCCCTACTTAAAACAAAAACTGTTTTACTTCCATAATCACATAAGTAACTAGAACTTCACACTCAGTAGAGTGTGTACCTCCGCCAGGGACCAACAGTCCCCTTAAATTCAATCAAGCTGCACTTTCACAGATAACAGTTCCCTAAGTGTCCATGGTGTTTTTCATCAAGGTCCATTTATTAACAGTGAAAATGTTGAAAAACACCTCACAATGTTAAATAGGTGAAAAATAAATGCCAGGATCTGTTCCCTGATTTGGCTCCGCACCAAATATTAATTGGTTCTTCCCTGATCCATACCACATCCTACAGGGGTGGAAACATAAGATAATGATAATGTTTCTATTATTAACTATTCACGGTCTGGTTGTGTGCTCAGTAAGAATTGATTAATGTTTGCGAACCTGCCATTGTAGCAACCACTGAAACAACCTTACAAATAAACCACAACTTCACTGTGTGCATGCATTTGCACGAGTCATAGGTTCGACAAGCAGCACTGCATCCCCGTTCACTGTCTGTTCTCAGTGTGTGTGCACTGGTGCCTTCAAGTTTCAACATCACACTTAAGGAAGTTTCATGTTGGACTGACTGGCAGGGGCAGTCAGGTGTCTTCTCCTATGTGCAGATGTATTTTAAGGTGAGCACTGAGAAGCTGTCAGCATATGAATGTGGAACAAAGTTCGTATATATAAATGACCAAAATGAAAATCAATCCTTTTCAAAAGGATAAAACTAAAGTAAATCTCATATAAATGTCATGTAAACTCATAATAAATGGTGAAAACTTCAGTATTTATCAATGTGCATTATCTGATTTAGTTCTAGAGAAACGGTGGACTGTAGATCAGTTATGGGACATTTTCACACCTGAAGATTCAGACCAAGATGTTTTATTACATCGTTTGAACTTGATCTGGTTAGTTTTGGTTTCACGTTGCAATTTAGGGAACTGACTCAAGACGTTCTTATGGCTGGCATATGTACAACCAGTTGTCGCCACCTATACGTGGTCTACGACTAATCAGACTTGACGACCCGTCCAATGTTGAAGCCCAAAAGAATTGGTTACTGTAAACCAGGAACTATCTGATGTCAACAAAACCTACTTTTATAATTTTTAAGACTTTTCCATCTTGGATGCTCAGATCCACGCACACACATTTCAGTTGGCAGAAAACAGTCAAACTCAGCCGTACCTGCAGCTGATGTGAGATAAAACGAAACCTCTATTTCCCTTTGCTACCCCACTAAAGCCTGCCACGTAGGAGGGGAACTTCTTCAAACTTCCATCTGTGCAGCAGCAGCTCAGAGCTCAGTGCTGCTTTCAGGTCTTTGTGAAGTAACTGCATTGTACGGGCCAGCCACTTCCTCTCCAGGGAGGAGGCTTTTTATAGATATGAAGAAACTGTTGAGAAAACCTCAGTAGTCTCAAACACGCAAAGCCAGTAACACACTGCAGAGGTGTGTGTATGTGTGCTCACATCAGCAGCAAAATACACACACACACACACACACGATCTTAATTAGCTGTTTGATATCAGGAGAACTCAAAAGAGACACAAAGGATTGCTTGATTTACAAATGGTTCGGGCTTAAGACATCAACGGCTGTCCAACCCTGCTCAGCTCTAGCAGATACCCTCCCGTTCAGCTTCTGACCAATGGAATGTCAGGAATCTGTAACACCTGAGGACAATGTCTTCACAAAGATCAGGATGTGAGCAATAAATGAAATAGCTAGTTGAGAGGAAAAAAAGGGATAAAACATAAGGAAATGCAGGGAGGGGCAGAACTGTGATCTGCACTTCACACTTCGGTGACAACGAGGCTGTAGAAAAATAAAAGAGGGTCTGCGCAGCATTCCCCGAGCGGCGTGTAATTCCATTTGGATAAATGCCAAATGAAAGACGCTGCCTTAAAGTGTTTGCGAGATAAAGTTTGATATGACAAAGGCACCGATGATGACGGGAACTAGGAAAAAGAGTGAGCAGGCACAAGACGCCAAACCCACTGACTCATCGATGTGTAATCCATTGAACAGCACCTGCAAGGCAAAGCTGGCCAGCTCTGTTCACACCCCTAATGAGCAGATTCTCTGCTAAATGAAGCACAAAGAACGAAACAATCCCCCCAAAAATCCCCTTAGTGCACGTGGTGCTGAGTGGAGGATTTTCCACAGGGGAAAGAAACTAAATGAAAAGATGAGGCCTTCTTTTTTACCCACCACACACACACGTGGAGCACTTTGTCATTTCCTTCATCTGGCCAGGTGAGAACAGCGTCCTCTGAACCTGGGTGTCGCCACGTCGACAAAAGGGAAACACCTGAGAATCCCACGATCCTCCAGGAGAACCGGTGCAGTGAGAACGACTGGCACTGTGATGAATTCAACAACAGAAAAAAAAGATGCACTACAGGTGCGGTCTACCAGCCAGTGTGGAAATCTGCTCAATCACGTGCTCTTAACATGAGACATCAACTGTTGAAGATTCATACCAGACTCATGAAAATACACTTTGAAAGAAAAAAGGCTCAGTCTTTTCCTAAAACAGCTGGAACATGTGGTTTTGAGCAAACATGACCCAAACAGGAAGAGACCGAGCATTTACTGGGGACTACTTTCACCTGTGATTAATACACACTAGTGCAGTGCCTGTTGAATGTATCACGTGTCCAAATCACACCAAATTCCTTAACAATAGGTCGTTAACAGTACTTATGCCAAGTTTAAAGCTATTAAGATGATTGGTTCTCCAGATATACGCTCCACAGAGACAGATTTGTGGAATTATTAGATTTCATGTTCGAGTGACTGTTCGAGGCAGCAGGACGGCGTGTGCAGCACTACAGTGTGTACATTTTCAAAACTGAAGCTGCTTAATGGAATTCAGACTCATACACACTTATATAAAGATGACTGTCACGTCACCACTTCCTCCAACTGTACAGAAATGAAGCCAAAATATCTCAGATACAAATGCCACCATCTCGCACATTTGGAGCCAGAGTCGGGGGATGGAGCCGCCGTAGCGAGGTCCCACCATAGGCACACTTGACCGATTGTGAGTCATTCTTAGATGTCAATCACGAACCCACTTACCTAAGAAACGAACACCATAAAATGACAGAAACTTTTGACTTTGGAACACCTCGTTCATTTAAGCTCTCAATGTTTCCTTATTAAAAAACGCTGTATGAGAGAACTTAATATTCCTATTAGGACAATTGAAAACTGGAAATTTTGATTGGACTGTCCATTAAAAGAATAAAACTAGAATGGGATTGACTAGAGCGGATACGTCTGCCAAGGCCCAACAGTCCTCAGAAATTCAATCAAGCTGCACCAAATCCCCCCCGCCCCCTCTAAAATGCCAGATTTTTTCATTAAGATCCATTAATTATTCTCTGGGGAAATCAGTGAAGATGGAAACTGTACTATCTCACAATTTTTAAGAAAGTCCAGTAGTTTTTGCAGAATCTTACTAACAATCAAATCAACCGTCAGACAAACAAATGGAAGGTTGAAAACATAACCTCCTTGTCATAAGTGATAAAACACAAAGACACATGATGAGTCTTTTAGATACTTTTGTCTTCTTCTTCTGACTGGAGACAGATGCAAAGGAGATTTCACGTCACATTCAAGACACCTCAAATGAATTCCTCTAAAACACAACCATACAGCTGCAGACACACACACACTTTGGCCCAGATGCTTTGAAAGGCACAGTAGACATTCTCCATGATCATACACTCACCTGCAGTTTGGTGGTGGATCCAGTGTGATGTCGGCCAGCTCCTTCTGAATTCTGCAAAGGCAAAAATAAAGAGGCGAGGGTCAAATGGAAGCTCTCAACAAATACTGTGGATCCAGACTCCGGTGCCCAGATCGATGCCTGACGGACACAAGGCGAGAGCTGCTCCGCAACTAAAAATAAAACCGACTGATGCTCCTGATGACATTTGGTGTCCATCTCTTGTAAACTGTACAGAGAACTCTGAGTGTCTCCAGATGTTGGGCATAGAGATGAACACTCAACACAGTGAGCGTCAGGCCCCGGGGGAAATACAAAATCTGAAATACATCCATGAGCCTTTCAACCATCATAGCAACACAGAGTGGCGTGCAGTTGTAGGTCACTGAAACATGGTCGCCATCCTCCGCCATCAGGCCGTTCACCTTTTAGCACTGGTGGAGAGGAGCTTGGAGGTCTTGCTCATGCTGGCTTTGCTGTCTCGTTTCTTTGGGGGGGTCAGCTGCTCCTCCTCCTGCTGCGGCGGCTGATGAGTATAGGAAGAGGAAGAGCCGGTGCTGGCACGGGAATCTTCATCCGACATACTGAGCCTGGGGAAATAAGCAGGAACACAAGAGTTTAGAAAGGTCAAAGATGAGCATCTTTGAACAGGCTTCAATTCCTGCATGTAACTTTTAGAAACTTTTCTCCAGTAACACAATGCTGTCAAGATTAATGTTTGTATCTAAATGTGCATCACAATGCAACACTCAGTTCCTATAAAACCTAACTATCAGCTGCAGCCAAGTAAATGACACTTAAATGTTATCTTAATGGAGCTTTGCATTTCGTTTTCAATAAATGCAAACGGGGTATATCTAGGCTATGTGCTGCGACCATGAACCCCAGAGTCCATACAGGTTTCCGTCATTATTAACTAGCAGGCCTGCACAAGGTGCTGACCCGGGCTCCATCAGTGTAAATTGACCACAGTGTGTGTCACACAGGGTGTTTGGTGTTTATCGGCGGATCACCCCCCCCCCCCCCCCCTCGCTCGTGACGCTGAACTCTGACCCGGCTCGTGTTTGCACAGTTTATTTTGAGAGCCGTCGGGCTGCGACAAAGACAATGATCCGGTTCTGGAGGAGTTGGGCTGGAAGGGCCCGGCTGTGAGGAGGCAACGGGAACAACCGGGACCGGATCGAGGCAGAGGAGGCACGTCGACGGCGGGGCGATGTCGCAGTTGTTGAGGTGTAGAGTCCCGACACTTCCAGCTCAGCTCCGCAGCCTCCGAGAGGAAGCAAACTTTCCCCCGCAGGAGGAGCGGGTCAGGCGGCGGCAGCAGCTGCTAACTCGCGGTCCACTGAGACCAGACAGCCGCTCATGAGGAGGCTCCCCGGGGTTAAAGCTGCGGGTGTGAGCGTCAGGATGAACCGACTCCACACGCTCCTCTCACGGACTCACGTGCGCGTCCCCCCCGTACAACACACAAACCGTGAAAACACAACGAGCTCCAACACAAACAGACACGGGTACCTTTCTTTGTGTGTGTGTGTGTGTGTGTGTGTGTGTGCGCGTGTGTGCGTGTCTCACAGCCTGGACGCGCCACTGTGAACACACCTGTATTGGAGAGAAACGACACTTCCGGTCAATGTCTTAAAAATAAAAGTACAAGCGCTGGCAAGGATGTAGTGTATGAATTAGAAATCTTTCTTCAGTCATGTGCAGCAGAAAAAAAGCACAGGAACAATCCCCATAAGTGACTGTAATGCACACATTATCTACATATTTATCTTGTGTTTTTAACTGCCCTTGTCCTATTCCGTGGTTTTATTTTGGTTTTTATTTTTTTTCTGCCTACAGTATCTTATTCTATTGTATTTTTACTGTATCCAAATACCGAACTGCCATGACGACCTAATTTCCATTTGGGGATAAATAAAGTAATCTATCTATCTATTGTGTGTATCCGCCAAACTAAAAGTGAAAAAACAAGGATCAAAGATATCAATATATGCATACAAATCATGTATCTACTATTTAACTAATTTATTTATTATTTGTATTTATATATTTAAATATTACGTCGTTTATATGTCAAATTTATTTTGGCAGAAAACCTATATCTGAGGGATGAAATGTACAGGAGTAAAAGTTTCTTAGCTCATGTCGTAGAGTCAAATGTCTTCATTGTATAGCTAAGGTTAATTGATAAAAACAGTATTAAACATCACAACCCTCAAAGAACAAGTGATATAGGCGACGGATGGATGGTAGGATGGATGGATGAATGTATTATAACTATTATATTATCATTTTTAATATTATTATTGATCATTTTCCATGTCGGAAGTGTGGTCAGTTGTCGGGATCAATTTCAGTGTGTGTGGTCGGGTTCAAAATCTTAAATTGTCCACTGAGGTTTGGTGCCTTTATTTTGAAGAGTTCAATCGTGCATTTTCCGGGATTATCACGCACGATGAACAGAAGCTCGCCGGAAGTGTTTGTCCAGCAGCAGACAGACGTCCTGACAATGTCACACACACACACACACACACACACACACACACACACACACACACACACACACACACACACACACACACACACACACACACACACACACACACACAGGAGCTGAACCGTTCAACCATTGGAGCCATAACTTCTGCAGGAAGCCATGAACCGACTCAGACATCTTTCTAGTGAGGTTGATGCCTCATTGTCTCTCCTGTGTGTCTCCGGGACCTCACACACCTGCGGCAGGTGTGATCCTCTGCTCCTGCTGAATCTGATGTTATCTTCCTCCTGCTCACTGTCAACCACAGAGCTGCACGCATAAAACACAGACATGCTCCATCATGTGTAGGAAGCATCATTACCAGGCCTCCTCATTACTGGGAAGTAATAAATTGATGCTGCTGTTAGCCACCAGCCGGAGTTACTGCCGAGCTATAAACACAGCGGCGGAGTGCATGAGTGACACTTTTATAAAGGACACTTTACAGCTAACATATGACATGTGCTGCGGGTTAAATAAACATTAAACAAAGTGATAACGTGGCACTTTTATTGACTTCTCTCAGCATGTGGCTGTAACCCAGTGCAAAGCTTCTTACAATGAGAAGGTTCTGGAGAACTATCAATATAACATTTTGTTAAGGACAGAAACCGGCTTCACATATTTGAATCCCTTGGTTTTGGGTTGGGCAAGTAGTAACTATGGTGAAGGTTAGAGTAAGTCTCCAGGAAATGAATGTCCTCTGAAATCATTGAGACATGACTGCGTGTGTGTGTGCCAGAGAGAGAGAGTGTGTGTAAATGGTCTTTATTGATATAGCACTTTTCTAGTCTTGCTGATCACTCAAAGCACTTTTCAGCATACTTTTTTGAGTGCATCTACAGGCAGCACTCCCAAGGACACTTCGGCATGCGTAACTGGGAAGACAGTTATCAAACTGACGACTTGCTTGGAGTATGACCCGATCGATCCCTGAGCCACAGCTGCCCTGTGTGTGTGTGTGTGTTAGTGAAGAAATTAGGTAATGGTAGGTTGATTGCACACAGTTAGTTAGTTAGTGGGTTAGTTAAGAAAAAGAAGAATAAGAAGTCCTTTATTAGTCCCACGATGGGGAAATTTGCTAAATCTAGTAAGTTACTTATGTGTTTATTTCGAGCCAAAATCCGAACATATAAGCACATCAGAAAAAGGCACAGCAAACAAGTGGACTTAAACAACAGATGTTCAAAATAAATAAACCGTGTTCGAAAAGGAGTAAGAAGTTAATACCTATCAGGTCCTATCTATGTTGGAATGTCCAAAGATGAAGCTGAGATGATGAAGGGTTTTGAATTAGATAAATGTTTCACTGCAGGGCCCCTCTGGAGGTAAGGGCCCCAAGATTGTGGAGTATTGCAAGTGTCACCTTAAAAGCCCTTGAGTCCACACACTGGTTCATACTGTGTTAACTAACACATTTGCAGTGAATCAGACCAACTCCTCATGGTGACTGTTTATTTGGGCGTCTGCCACTGAAATGTCATTTAAAATAATAATAATCAGCCACATGTGGTTGAGAAAAAACTGTTTATGTTGACCTGCTTACAACAGCATGTCTATACTAACTGACAGCCCCTCCCCCTCTCCAACACATCACACCTTTGTTCACAGACCCAGTGTGGCCGTTACACTCCTATCGATCATTACCTGTGCAAGTGCAACATTATTATTCATTATTATCCTCCTGCAGTGTTAGGAAGGGAGGATGACGACTGCCCAACCCCCCCCCTAATTTCCACCCCTCCTTGCGCCACCGATGTGTCAACCATAATTAACTCTGCCACTGTTGCTCCACTTTGCAGCTCAGCCAGAGACTAAAAACCGAAGCCGAGCGCTGCACCCCCACTCAGACATGGCAGCTGTGAGGAAGGCCATCGACCAGTGATGGCTTGTTCTGTAAAGTGCACGCTCTGTTTGCAGCACAGGCAGTATGGCCGCCCACACTAACCATAACCCACTGCTCTCCTCAGTGTCTTCCCCCCCGGCCTGTCAAATTAAATAAGAAAACAGAAGCCAGGGATGTCATCATATATCTTGTTTGTGTAAAATGGGCTTTTGTGAACTTATAAACTTGTGTGAACTCGTATTAAGTTGTGTGCGTATATATTATCAGATATCTTGTTTCTGTGAGTTGACTTTGCTGAAAATATACAAGACCTTGTTCACACAAGATAATCACTTGTGCAAATTTGAGCAAACATGTGTGAACTTGTGTTAATTGATGTTAAAGTCATATTGATATTTTGTTAAGACATCAGGTAATACCTGGCTTTTGTCTGCACAAGTTATTATCTTGTGTGAGTAAGATAAAAAAAACATCGTGCTGGGGAAAGAATGTAAGTACATAGACGTCTCAACCATTGTTACAGCTTCTCACTCCGCTGGCTGTGAAGTAAAAAATCACAAAATTATGACTAAATGGCAACAACAACAGCATGTAGGAGATCACAATGAGAAATAGAGAAACCTAAGGACAAATTATAGCAAAAAAATAGTAATACCTTCTATTTTGATCAACTTAAAGACTATTATTACCTCTGCGGAGGAGGTTGTGTTTTCACAGCTCTCTGTTTGTTTGATAGCAAGATTACACAGAAAGAACTGACCGTATTACCATGACATTTGGTGGAAGGATGTGGTGTGGGCCAAGAAAGGGGCCGACAAATTAAGGTGTGGATCTGGATCAGGGTGCAGAATTGTTTGTCACATGTTAGATCGATTTTTCAACATTTTCATTGATTTCAGAGAGAATCATTCATGGATGTTGATTAAACATTTTTTTGGGGGGACTGATATTTAAGAGTGTGTGACATTTTTTGCTCTGATCAAAATAAAAATCTGGATGTATGGGACTGTTCAGCCTTGGTGGTTTATATTTTAATTAAATATGTAATGTTATTTCATTGATGTGTTTAAATAGATAACTTAACTGCATGGTACTTGGTCTGGTGTCTTGTATTTTGTTGTTTGGAGTATTTGATAAAAAAAGCTTTCTCACATTAATTTATCTATTCTGCATGAGCAATGGACTAAGTATGGAAAGACAATAACTTTTTTCATGTTGTAACTGTATGCTGTCATACACCTCACAGTACTACAATGAAAATAAATATAACTAAAAAGATAAGTACCTGCTCTAGTCTCACTCCATGTGTTTGGTGCCAAAGGTCTAAAGCCTGCAGAATCTAATGTGAGAACGAGCGAGGGATCCCCCACTGGATTCACAGGGAGCGAGTTGGGAGTTGGTGACACTTCTTACACATGACAGACAGAAAAATAAAATATCTAAGGATGGAAAAGTCGTATATACACTTAGGATTCACTGACAAAGGTGTCAAGAGAGAGCTGATGCTGGTGTTGATGTGCTGCAAACAAAATCCGCAGCAGCAGCAGAATTAAAAGGAAACCTGCAGAGAAAGCCCGGACACGATTCTCCGGAGTTCCTCCGCAGATCATGCCTGAAAACGGTTTAGCAGACAAATCCCTTTCACAGTAGAAGTCAACGTTGTTGTGCTCTCTGCTTTATGCCGCTGACTTTTATGAGGTATGTTTTTCCACCACAGCCAGGGGAGGATTTTAACATCATCACAGCTCTGAATCTGTTGTGAAGTAAAAGGAAAAACCTCCGTAACTCTGAAGACACTCCACACTGTCCATGGTAATAACATGAAGCTGTAGTATTCCACTTGTAGCAGAAGGAGGATTTCAGTCAACACTTTAAACCCTCTCAGCCTCTCACGCCTCGTGTTAGAGTCCAGGTGCTCCCATGAAAACCTGCAACACATTACAGCTGAACTGCTTGTCCTCATGAGGTGTGTTTGAAATAATGTCTGTGCAGCGGGGGGTTAAACGTAGTGCCTGTCAGTATTTTGGCTCACGGCTGCAGACGTAATGGAAATGTATGTTGCTGCCAGTCAAGACAGCTGCTTTCTCGTGGTATTCTACTTCCATTAGAAACACATTCTGAGGGGGTTTGTTAAATTAGAGGAGAGTATAACGAGACTGCTGAAACGGGGTTGAATACCTTTTGACTTAACACAGATCATCTAATTAATTAAAGCCAGCTTTATCTCTACTGATGAAACGAGCTGATAGATTGCTCGACTACGCACTTATCATAAAATCTGACCTCAGTTCAACTTACAGTTTCACTCAGGGCTACGTTTCTGTAACAGCATACAGTGATCTAATAGAACTATCCGCTTGTACCTGCAGGATTTGATTGTGTGCGTTGCTAAAGGATGCATTGAGTTAGAGCAAAAGAAGACCCAGTGTATTTGTAGCTCTGCGCTGGGACCCCTGCTGTGCAAACACAGTGGTCTCATTGAAATGAAACAGGCGGCATGTGTTGTTCTCACACAGTGCTGAACGCAGCCCGAGAAAGTGTCTCATCAGCAAGAACTTGGAAACAGAAGTCACAGTTGTAGCCGTCCACACATATTATAAGCTGCTCTCAGACATGCACTGCAGTCTGGACTTTGTCCTGAAAGGGGCTGTATGTGAGAATGCAAATGTCTGAGTCAGTTGCTCCTGACATCTTCCAGAACTTTTCCTGCCTGGTAATTCACAGTGAGCAAGTAGGCCTGTCGATGGCGATTTTAACACTCGATGGATGCAAAACTGAAAAAAGATAAGACAAACAAATGTCTCAGGATGAAAAAGAGGTGTCGGAAGATCCAGACAAATATATCAAGGTGCAAAGATGACGAGATTCAACAACGTTTGGCAACAGGGGACAACACTGGTGGACCTTGGAGGTAGATTCAAAGTGCTGTACACTACAGGGACATTAAAGAACAACTGACTTTTTCCAACACTTCTGACCTGTACCATTTCCTGCTGCGTCCTTGTGAAAGACAACATTTCTGGAACCAATTTCTTCAGCTCTTCACTATCGTCCCTGACAACATCCCTTATTGATTCAGACAGATTTTCTTCTTTCTATTCATTTTCCACAGTCGGTCCAGCCACTGTAAAAACATGTTGATTTGCTAAACCGAGTCGTCTTTAGTTAGAAGGTCAGCGGTTTGATCCCAGTCCTCCTCATTCTGCATGAGCAGTGTCTTTGGGTAAGATACTGAACCCAAACAACGTCACTTCTCATAGAGAAAGGGCTGCACATAGATTATGTATGTGTGTGAATGGGTGAAAGGCAAAAACTTCACAGCGCTTTATAAATACAGACCAGATTCACGTGACCACTGTCAGTAACAGTTAGAGCTAAGATGCTGATGTAAAAAGGCTGCGGCTCATGTGTTTTGTTTTCACAGATATCACAAATTCAGCCATCATGAGCCCCTAGAGGTCATGTTCACAAAGCATGATTTCCTGCTGTTGGCTGCCACACACAATTTTGCCCATTGGATTTTGGTCACAAAATGGAGCAGCATGTCCTGGATTTTTCCTCTCAGGCTACAGGCAGCACTGTAGAGGTTGAAGTCACTGAGTGGAGTCTGAAAAAAATGTCTGCAGACACTTTTCAGAGCGGCCACAATATCTACTCCTCCTCTGCTTGTTTGTTTTGTTTAATTTAATCGGCACTTTCCTTAATATCCTCCCAAAAATGCAGAAATAAAACACCCGTAGAAGCACTAAGTTGTAAAGCACTAAGCCAAACAACGTTATCTATCATTTCTATCAAAGAAATTTAACTTCTTTTAACTCCAGGCCCAGAGCCCACTGAAGAGTATCTTTAGTTTTGTAGAATCCTGGCCTAAAAGAAATTTCATGCTTTTATAAGGTCATGTTCACAGAGCACAGCGCTGTGTAGAAACAACAACCCCCTCATTCACTTCAATCAGAACACCCAGTAGGAACAGTGAAGGGTGCCGGTGCTGCAATGCACTGCAGCAAATTGTGAATGTGCACATTCCTGGTAGATTACTTAGTCATGTCAAAGTGGTAAATCTGCCCAGGAATCATAATGACTGAGAATAAAATGACTGCTGCTGTAATAACTATGCAGTCGCCCTTTGTGGTGCTATTATAAACACTGTGCAGTATTTTGACAGCTGATAAGCCTTCACACTCGTGGATCTATCACTCAGACTTACAGAATCACATTCATCATCTCACTGGGACCTGAAACAACCTGGCAACTTTGCCTTTTTCATCCCATTGCTCAGGGTTTCCCCAAAGGTTTTCAGAAAGCTTAGGTTTGGTTTCCTTCTGATTCAAAGGGCTTTAAAAAGATTTGTGATCTGCACAGTTTTAAATGGTCGTTTTTCAAAACAATAAATTCAGAGCAGAATTTCAATGAACTTATATTTGACATATAATAAATATTAACTCTGTGGGGATCTACTTTTGTATACACACAATATGGGGTCTTATTTTCCTTATTCTCATGAAGTAAATCATTGCATTAAAAGGTGAAGACATGTTTCAAGTAATAGGGTTAGGCAGTAGTTTTAGGTTATGGTAAGGCAATGTAATGTCCTCTGAAACACAACTTTTCACTTAAGGTGCCGTGAAGCCCACTACTGTTGCTACTGTGTCGCACTTAATGTCGACTTGTGATTGGACGTCTCAGGACTGATGTTAATACCAGATTGGAACAGGGCCTGAGTTTTACAAAGGCACTGTTTATATAACTTCTGCACTGCATGTCTAATGGGTAATAATTCAAATGAATATAAAAAATAAAATCTAAATATCAAAATAACATAATTTTTTTTTAGAGGAAGACAAACCATAACCTCCCTCCATCTAACCATTCTGCTTCCTGTGGTGAGCCCATGATGACTCATTTCTAATAGGAAGTGGTCAGCGCATACACACGTGTTGATACGTGTACACCCTAACAAAATCGTACTGCTAAAATTAATCATGACTAATGGAATACCTTACCATGACCTTAAAACATGTCTCCACCTTAAAATGTGATGATTTACACTATGTGGACTTGCTTTTCGTCCCCAGAAGCACAGCCCCTATAATGTGACTGTGTAGACAGATTTAGGTCAAACCTTAACATGAGAAATATCTGGACCACACACACACAGACACACTGAAGCAACAGATTGAGACAGGCTCGGTCACATTACAGCCAGTGTTTAATTGAGTATTCAATGAGTATGTATTCTTACAAGGCATTAAATGTACAGCAAACTACCACTATCATCATACACAGTGATGGGCTCACTCCATGCCAGAACTCTGAACTCCGCGGGACAGAAATAATACCATGACCACATGTCCACTGTAGGAACACATATCCTGATGCCATGCACTAATATTGACCATGAGCTGTAAAACCACTGGAGGGAAACAAACTAAACAAACGCACTCTGTATGATCATTTTTACATGAAACCATCACATGAAATGGGAATAATACACGCACTCTTAGATAGAGAAGATGACAAGGGTGGCAACAATGTTATACACAATGCAATAACAATAAGAACAACAACATCAACAAGAACAATAACAGTATTAAAGCTTTTCATGACCATATCAACATTCAGTGTATTGGAAAATACAATCCCAATAGACTCTTTGTATAAAAAAGAAGCTTTTCAAGTCAGCATGGAACAAATAACAGTTCGTTTTTCAGGGACGGGGGCAGGGTGGATGACAGGGGCGGGTGTGCTTCCATAGATTTCGGAGGAGGGGAGGTGTCAGAAGTGTGTGTGTGTGTGTGTGTGTCTGTGTGTGTGTGGGTGTGTGTTGGGTGGGGTGGAGGGGTCCTGGTGCAGTTGAGATGATCTATGTGGCGTAGCGTTTGGTCCACTGTTTGGCTATCCTGTCGTGCTCAGCTCTGTTGGTCAGGTACTGTGTGGCGATGCTTCCCACCAGAGGGTCGGCTGTAACACAAGAGAAGCGAAGTCAATGAGACAACGAACAACAAAGTGTTGCAGCGTTAAACCTTTTGTTTGAAACCAGCCCCTGGATTATCAGTCATATACAATGAGCCCAACATGGTGGCTAACAAGCAGTGGTGTCGGGTGAGGTTTTTCTCACAAGATCAATACATAACCATTATTTCAGGTTATACTTTCGTTTTGTTGGTCTGTCTGTTAGTGAGCAGGATTAGGCAAAACTTTAGGACTGGTTACCACAAAACTTGGTGCAGCATGGGTCAGCTCATTGAATTCTGGTGTGGAAACGAATAAATGGGTGGATACAGGAAGTTTGTTTCACTTTCTCTGCAGCGTTTCCCACAGAATTCAATCAATCTATGTGGGTAGCGAGGGTGCACGTGCACATCGCTCTCGTGCGCAACAGATTCTGACTGACAGCTCCACAGACTAAAGAGAGAAAAACAGGTCATCACGGGGGATAGAGAGAGAGAGAGAACTGCATTCTATGCCACTTGCAGCTTGAGCTAAGACTAGGGGTCTGACTGACTGCGTGAATGCTAACAACTTTACGGACTTGGCGGTGGTGGTAATGTGCCGAGAAACAAAAAGGAGTTTTATTACAACCAGTGAAAACCACAGTCAGACAAATGGGGGTCTATCATTCCTGTGGTCTGAAGTGAAGCTTGTATCACATGACATAAAGCACTTTCATCGACGGGAAAGTAAAATGCACATGCTGTTATAAATCTGATGTGATCACGGTGGGCTGGCAGCAGCGCCAGCAGCAATCGCCCTGTGCCTTCGCGTCTGTTGATACACCGCACACGTCCGATTGGTCAACAGCCACCATCATGAATTCCCTCCGGCTCCTCAATTGATCGTGCTGCTGCTCAGTTCGTTGCGCCGCTGGTCAATTTCTCAGTGAGGTGACAGAGAGAGAAACAAATTCCCAGAGCCTCTCCTCCACTCTGCTTGGCCTCAGTCTGTCTCCTGTGGGGCTTGGCCTGCTGACGGAGCAGTGCGATAAGCTTGGCTGAGCAAGCAGCACCAACACCCCCTCCAGTCCCTACTAGGGTTTCAATGATGAGGGTTTTTTACAGGCGTATACCCACATTTGATGACGGATGAATGGATCCCTACATGTCACGGTGGTGCGGCTGGAAGCATCTGACTTCAGTTAAGACCTCAGATTGATTTTCTTCTGAATTTCCCGAGTTATTTTTCTCATTATGTCACAACTGTATTATTTTATCCTTTCCTTGTCTGACACATTTTGATTGTCCTTTAGATTAGACTCACATGTTGACTGTCATTCATTAAGCACTTCAATATCGAGCCCTTTGCCTTTGCCTGTCAGTCATGCATTTCATTCCCACGCTGGCGGACCAGCCGTTAGGGAGCCGCTTAAGGTTCATTGTCTTCCCCAAGGATACGTTGACATGCTGACTGGATGAGCTGGAAATTGAACCACTGACCCTGCGATTGGGGAACATCCCACTCCACCTGCTCCAAAAACCCAACTATTTACATTGTTCAACACCATTAATGTATTTGAGGGGACTGCTGCCCATTTAAAGTAAGGCTGCGCTGAGATTTCATATCCAGATACATGTTATATTCCTCATGACTGTCGTTTTTTTTTTCTCGACTGTGTAAACCGGCACCATATCTTTGCAGACTTGTAGTTGCAATCATAGCATTGTCACATTGTCATGACTCTCTGTGATATATTGTGTACTGTTGTTTTGATCACTGAACTATTCTTCAGTGGCTCAAATCTATAAACCCTCTCAATACACGATTCTTGTGTAGGAGGTAAAAGAGTCCATTTCCATGCATAAAAACAGTCGGAGGGACATTTTGAACAAATAGAAACACTTTGCCGGGTGATACTTCATACATGGAAGTTTGTTTCAAACACACCCCGGGGTTTCTAACAGTGAACGATGCTATTCTTTGAGGTGGTGGGATGCATCTGATGTATTTTTTCAAAGTGTGGCCGTATCCTGCTAGCTTTTACAGGAATAACAACCCTAGCCTTAAGTCTCAGGAGTCACTTTGTCTTACAAGAAAGGACAACTTGATGCAAATGTCCTTTGATGAGTAACATCTTGGAGACAATCAGACTTGTTTTGATTCCCCTGGGAGCACATAGTATCTAACCTCATGACTTCAATGCTTTATTAGGTCTGATGGATTTTAATTTTAAAATGCTAACAAGTTTCAACTTCATTTTAACATCCATGGAAAAAGCTACTTTTACAGATTCCACAAAGACAGTGAACCCAGGTCAGACCTGAATTTCAGGCTTTTCTCTAACACATAAGGACACATTTTTGTGAAATGACTTTGGTAATTACACAGAAGCCAAACAGTTTTTATCTCTCGTAATCTGATGTGAGTCCAGATATTCAAGCCCTCTGTAAAGGCAGAGTGAGGCAGGTTCTACTACAGCTTTGACACCCTGAAGCTACTGAGGAGCAAAAAGCAGACACATTTAATATAAAAGGTTGTCCTCATATCAGCCAGATATATGAGCTAACCCAGACAGCAGCAGCAGAATTCACTCAGGAGGAATCCCTCAGGGTTTGAAAAAAGGCATTTTCTTTTTTGGATTTTCTACAGAAATTGAGCGAGAAAAAAAATGTGGAGAAAAAGGGAAGACGTGCGACAGGGATGGAGTTGAGCCCTGGACACGCTCCGACATGGCATGTGGCTTAGCTCCAATGAGCCACCAGAAAGCCGCAGGTAGGTCCCAGCTTGAGGGGCCGTGATGCTGGTGTTCAGTGTGGGATGACGACAGGAACGGCAGCTGTGGGAGGGTTGATTAACTGTCATTCCATCCTCTCTCCCCCCCCCCCCGCTTTAATGAGCTACATGCCAATGATATCCGCCTGCACAGGGAGAGGCAGTCTTCAGGTGGGAGGAGGTGCAGAGGAAAGGAGAGATATTTTTAGGGCAGTTCAGATCCAGCGACCACGCTCAACATTTGAGGCAGGGTAAAAAAAAATGAAGTGATGAGAGGTGTAGCGAGCAGACTGATTTTGATGAGGCAAGCGGCAGAAAGAAGGATAAGGTGTGTGTGTGTGTGTGGGTAACAGGGAGGAGGGGTAATGGGGATTTTTCTATTTTGGCAAGGATGGGGTGATGATCAAGTCTTTTTTTGTATCATACTTAAAAGGAATTTCAGCAACATCAGAAACCACTGAAGAGGACGAGGAAAAGCTATTCTCATTTTCGCCCACGGAGGAAGAATCTCCACTGCTACATTTATCAAAGAGCAATCCCCGCAGAGAGGACACAAGCTACCATCAGAGGTCTTCACTATCAGCACTATTCCCCCTGCTCATTCCCTTCTATTGACATGTGAAATCACCTGCCATTCTCCTGGCCTCTTTTCTTACCTTTCCCTCTCTCTTTTGCTCTGCCACATTCTTTCCTGTTCTTTCCCTCTGAACCACACATTGGTATTGATGCTTTTATCACCTCTGCTTGCCCACTGTAATACTTTACATCAAGAGACATCAACAGTATTCGTACCTGAGGCCCAGTGGACCCACGTTTAACTGGTCAATAAAAGACAGATTGAATTCCCTGTTCCTCTTTGCACTGCTGGTGAACTGGGCCATAATGGATCGAATTAGCTTTAAAAATGTTGACGTCTCAGTGAATGGCGTCAGCTGTTTACAGGATTGTGTTTAGCCAGCCGGTCCCTGATATATATTGCATGGACTGTAATGAACCGAGCAGGAAAGTCCCGGCTCGTGCTTTACAACACTATATTTCAAGAGGACGAATACAAATGGTATGAATATTCTACAATCATTAATTCTGCTTTCATTTCACACAACTGACACACATTCACACTAAGTGCAGCCGTGGTTACTGAAGAGAAGAGTGATATTTGTTGCTGTGTAGAAGCCTCAGTATTAATCACTCAGTGAAATCCTCTTTCCGTGTAATCAGCAGGGGCAGAGACCTTCAGTCACTTTCACTGGATGTGAAGGCACTCAGAGTAGAGCTGTTTTCAGACATTTCCTGCAGAGGAACCCAGGAGTATTGAGTCTGGACTTTCTCCACAGTTTTCATTTCAAACATGCACAATGCAGCAGGAGATTTTCTGCTCAGATGTGTTCACAACAGTAACAAATCCTCTGTGGGATTCAGGTGAGGGGTGGTGCAGCAGAAAGAGGATGTAATGTATGAATTCCACATGGTTTTTTTTTACCACTTTTTTCACTCAGAGATATTTGTTTTCAATTTGTTGAGCGTACTAGGGGGACAAAGCGGAAAAAGTCTGCAGAAACTCCAGAGGTCCTCACTCGGACATTTGTGTTCACACATGCATCTCCTCTTGAGAAACTGCAGCTTATGATCATTTTTTTCCAGCTTCTTTTCATTTTCACACCTTTTTTCATTTTACACCACAAACGCTTTCAAGAAGTGACTGCTTCCCCCATTTGTATGATTAACTGCATCAAGACCACGAAAGACGAACAAAAACATTATTCACCCGAGACAGTCAGATGAAACACTGAGCAGTCTTAACTCAGGCGTTCTTAAATAAGGTCCTCCACTTGAACTGTAGAACTGGAATTGATTCAGTGAGTCAGGGCTTTTCTTGCTCCTTCAATTGCAGCCGAAAGACATGTTGATGCAGCAAATTAAGTCAACAGATCCTGTTGAAGGGGCTGAAGATTCAACCAGCAGAGTTTCTATCAGTGCAACAAGCCTGTCTAACCTCCAAGGATCCTGCTGCACTACAAAGAGCCTGATTTAAACCTCACGGAGACACACTTCTGAATACATCATTCACACAGAATGGACATGTCAGTCAACCTGTCGCAGCTAAAGCTGGGGAGAGCTGCAGAAAGGAAAAGTGTGTGTGTGTGTGTGTGTTGCATATCTCACCAGGGTTGCAGTCAGTGAGCAGGGAGCAGATGGACAGCAGGACCTTGGAGATAGTGAGGGCAGGACTCCAGTTGTCCTTCAGGATGTCCAGACAGATCACCCCCTGACTGTTGATGTTACAGTGGTAGATCCTGGTGCGGAACGTCACCTGGAGATAACACAGTGGGAAAGTTAATTTAAAACAGCTTTTTAAAACCAAAGCGATGAGCTGTAACATGCTAAAAGGCAAAGTTAAGCTGAGGGGAACTGAAGAGCTACAATCTCCACGCTTCACATTAGTCATTTGATCCATCGTTAAAAAACACAACGATTGTGTTATAACTGTCCACACATCTTATGATTTTCCATCACAGTATGAAAAAGCAGATGAACATTTTCTGATAGTAAAATAACACAGTTAAACATTCAGCCTTGGCAGTGATATGCATCATCTGCCTTATGAAAGGACTCTGTGAATATAGTGAAAGAAAATCAATGACTGGGATTAACCACAGCTGCTGTTCTCACCAAGTCAGAGACACACACTTTGTAGTCGATCCATACAGAACCAAGGTGATCCTGCCCGTCCCTGAGGATCGTCTTTAGTCAACAGTGAAGTGAGGACAGCCTTCAGCACTCAGCAAAGCCCAATATCAGCACGAGGAGCACAACATCATTAAGAAGTGACCTTTGACCTCATTGTTTCTTTAAGATCGATGATGCTTACAAGGACTGGCAGTCCAGGGATGCTCACTCGCTGTTTCCATTCTCTTCCTGCCCCTTGGCTGCAGTCTGCTCTCGTTAACCCCCCCCCACCTCCCTCCTCTATCTTCTCTCATTAACTATCCATCCCTCCCTTCACATCTCCTTCTTATGAGAAACAAACAACCCTCACATGGGATCGGAGCCGAGGCACGTTGGCATGACTGAAAGGGACGTGATGGACCGACAAAGCAGCGAACGGGATGCTTTCCATTGCATGTGTGGATTTACGGAGATGTGACAGGAATAGGCGAGCGGGCGGACGCGGTGATTGATGGTGATTGGTTGAGGGCAGGTCCCGTGTCTGAAGAGGTCCCTTTCTGAGTTTGGTTAGCAGTGGTATGCTAATGCGACCGGCCCAGCAGCCATGAAAGAGATCCCCGCCTAGCTTGTGTGGTCTCATTAACAGGCTGTAATCTCATCATGGCTGACGCTAATAGATTATGATGTTGCCTCCGCATAACAAAAGCTACGGGTCTAATCCTACATCCCCTCTGTTAGTGTCATCCCTCTTAACACAACCTCCACACTACATTGTATCTCAGCGGCTCTCACTGGTTTGCAGATTTGTGTTTCTAGAGAATATTCAGCGCATAAAACACTAAAATATGAATATCTAAAGCAAACTACATAGCGATACAGCCATTCATTTTCATCAGCATCATAGCGTCAACGAAAATGTTTCATCCTCTGTAGAGCATGTATGTGCTCAGGTCTGATGATGGCACTAGAGAAAATGGGTCAGTGATGTCGGTATCATCTAATATCAGAGTCATCATGACTTCATTTCTTCATCTAAAGTTGTTCATGTAACTGAGTTGAAATGTGAGCTGGACAGACCAAACTCTCATTGCTTAAAGATACAATCGTCTTTTATACCTCCGCCAAGGTTAGAATTTTACTCCTGCCTGTTGTTGGTTTGTTTGTTTTATAAGCAAAAATCACACAGAAACAAGTGATCAGATTACCACGGAACCTGGTGGGGGGGATGTGGTAGGAGTCAAAGGAAGAACTCATTAAACTATGTGGATCCAGATCAGGGAGTGGATCCAGGAATTCTTTTCATTTTCTTTAACATTGTGAGATTGTTTTTTAACATTTTCACTATGATTGCATGGCATTTGGTGCAGCTTGATTGAATTTAAAGGGACCTGTTGGGCCTTGGCGGAGGTATGTCCTCTACAAGTGAAGCCACTTGGAAGTAGACCTCCACAACTTGGCTGATATGGCTAATGTGTGAATGGTTGCCTATTAACACAACCACCACACATGAATCAACACAGGCTTTCACTTTTCTCTGCACCACATAAAGTCAAAATCAGACTTAAGATTTCAAGATCTTTATTGTCATCATACTGAAATTGTAATAGGCTTCTCTCTCCAAGATATATCTATATATATTTAGGTGTAAAAATATAGTTAATAATATGTTGAAAAATATGTTTTTTTACGTCACCATCACCTCAACAAAATATTTTGCTAAATGCTCCATTATGTTCACCAGGTGGTAAATTAGAGCTTCTTCACATAAACCCGATTGCCTGCATTGGTTGAAAACAACATGGTGAGAGTCTGTGTAACATTTTCCCAATGAGAAATCAGTGTGGGCACTAGGGATGTCACGAGAACTGATACTTCAGTACCAAGTTGATGCCAAAATTTCTAAAAACGTCACAAAGCTCCATTTTGGTTTTTAGAGCAGATGATGGTGTAAATGTGCCGTGAATAAAATCATGTGATCTCCGCAGCGGAATACTTTAATATGTTACTTCCTGCCTCTGACTGCTGCACCCTGCTGCTCCACACCACGTCTGAATACTGTGGAGTATTTGTTGTGCTGTTGTGCATGCGTCTGTGCAGAGATCCTCTCACTGTGTTGTGCATGTGTGTGAGAGCGAATAGTCCGGACCCAATTCTCAGCAATTTATCCACAGGTCATGTCTGAAAATGGCTTTAGTACAACTTTAAAGTCTCTCTAATAAAACCTAAATTAACTGGATCTCAGCAAACCATTTGGAATCTTTCGTTTTATAAGAATGTGTGCATATTGTAAACCTGGACCACCTTGGTAGATTAAAACATTATTTTCACAAATCTTCATGGCCGATTGAAGAGGACGACGATGATTCATTAAGGCTGATTTAGATGTGGAAATCCTGTCAATTCCATTTTTCTTTTATCACCACGGTCACTGATTTGAAATTGTATTGACTGATTTTCTATCATAACACATGAATATACTCTCACATTGGCCTCAGAGTCGGGGTACACCCAGGACAGATCGCCAGTCTATCACAGCCTGACACACACACACACACACACACAGCACTGAGGTTGTTTGTTCAAAGCTGCCCACTGCTTTTCTCTGTGGATTTCTATCTGCATGGGTTTTGTTCTTGCTCCATGGCTCCTGCTCTAGAGGTGTGTTTCCAATGCAAGAATTTCCCCCAGGAAAAATTAACATTTGCAGGTCCAGGGTCTAGATCAAGTCCAGGGGGGTTGCTTGTCGGAGGAAGAACTTTCTGAAGGTACAGGAACTTTTTGGGCGGAGCTTGCAGTGCTGAAGGTGATTGTTTAAGATAACCTTTTATTTCAGCTGGTCAATATTCATAATAGCTTGTAAAATCTGTTTCCTTACTATGTTACTGGTGCCCCTTTTCTCACTGTGATCAACAGAAGCCCAAAGTGAATCTCCTTCATGTTAACTGTTGTTGTAGTGTTGCTTGATTTACAACTTTATTGTTGTATTGTATTCTGCCATCATTTGCTCATATGTCAGCAGGCTACTAGTGGACCATGGTGGAAATACTTTCAATGAACAGACTGCAGGAACCTTTTAGGTACTTGAGAAAAGATCCTTAAGTACTTTGGGTTGAAATATGGTTTAAATCGGCCGGGGTGTGGATGTGACGCATTTAAAATGTGGCAAGATGGAAAGGTCTAAAGGAGAGAATGTACTAAATAGCTGGTGAAGCTGACAAGTTCAAAGCATCACTTCTCGTGGCAAAAGTTTCAAAATGAGAAGGAAACCATGCAGAGGCAGATAAAGCATGACGCGCAATACACTTTAAAGCCATGAGAAGACCCAACAATAGGTCCTGTAACAAACTAATGTTGGACCAAAATACAAATACTGAAGCAGCGTCCTCGCCACGCTCAACCTTTATCTGAGAGTATCACTGTCGGCCTTAACAGGCTTTATCGTCCTAACATTAGTGTGTGAGGCAGCGCAGTGAGCAGCTGCAGCTGTCAGATTGGTGGCTGTGAGCCGGTGAAGCTGCTGGATGGCACGGCTCACAGCCAGACTGGAAAAACAAGGCAGCAGGAGGGCCAGGAGTTTAGACGAGCTCTGTCCCGCTCCCCACCCACCCCCCACATCAGCAAAGGCAGCCAAGAATAAGGCCGTCGCAGCCAGTCAACAGGGAATGAGGAGAAGACTGTTTCTCTTTCAGGGTCATGTTCCACACCAGACTGCAGATCAATTATCGCTCTGTGTGTCAGCATTACCATCAACACATTTGCCTGCTACTACGTCTTTGTTTGAATAGCGTGTTTTCAAAGGAAAACAAGGCCAGCAGCATTTCCAAATGTCTTTGTTTTAGCGCCTGTAGAACTGCAGAGTGTGGATGCAAGGTGTATCTGTAGCAAAGTTGTGTGGATGTAGCCTTCATGGCTGAATGTGTGAGACGATGAAAGAGAAGTGACTACACCCAACCTTGTCCTTTCTCCAACATCAAAATATCTAAAAATCTGATGGTTGGATTTTTGTTGAATCATTGTAAATATCCACGTGTGCCCAGAGGTTGCATCCTAATATTTGTGGTGACCATCTGATGACAGCATCACCCTCAGGACAAGCTCTGCAAAGAAAGCATCATGAGCAACTTTTTACCATCGGCTGTGATTCAAAGCAAGACGCATGCTTCTCCACACTGAATGCTGCGTATTAAAAACAGGATAAATGTAGCACATTTCCTGTTTACCTTTTTCCCTGTTGACTTTTTCAACGCACTTCTCTAAATAGCTGACAGAGGTTAGACGACGAGTATTTATAGAAGTGTAAACCAAAACCCAGGGCAAAATCAGAGGTACCACTCAAACTGAGGGGAGGTGGCAACCGCTGTCAGCCAGTCTACTGTGTCAATTCTGACGCACACTTGCATCAGCACAACACACACAAACACACACACCCGCAAACCCACAGCTGCACTGGAGGGGAGCCAAATGCTGCTGAAAGCCGGCAGCATGCATAACAGGAAGGGACACAATAACAAGAAGCAGATAAAGGAAAGGCTGGTGATATCCTATATGGTTCTTCTTGTCAAACGATCTAATCAACAATTTCTTTTATCCTACGTACAACTACTCTGTGTGTATTGAAAACATTTAGTTTGACTCAATTCCCCCCCACACCATTACCTCCAACTACTTTTTGGATCTGCTGTTCCCCCGTTATCTTGGCGTCATTGAAGCTAGCTGTGTTCCCCACAGCAGAGGAGCTGATAATTCAGAGGCTCATTCTTTTGTTCATTAAAATACAGACAGCACTCCTTGTTAATGTTGGTAGAATTTTTTTTATAAATGCTTGTTTTCATGAAAAATCCTCTCTGCTTTTGGTGGTTTGTTGTTTCTTCATGTTTAGTGAGACTGTGGATATGTTCAATTAATGAGCCAGTTACTCTTTTGATGCATTACTGGAAGAAACTGAAGAAAACTGTCGGTTATTAATAGAAAAACATTTCTTCAATTTTTTATTTTGGTTTCAAGAGGTCAATTTCTAGTTTTGGTTTTAGGACTGATGACTGTGATTTTTTTTTCATCATTGCTTACATGGATGAAATGTAAGACCCATTTCTACTGGTCAAAAAACCTGGCCTTTGTCTGCAACGACTATCAATACAATCGGCATTCGCACCCGGCTCAAATGACTCTCCAATGGATACAGGTTTTCATCGGCATCGATCGGCACTGAAGGAAACACCCGGGTGAATGCGCTATTTTCTTCTCTGTTTTGGCAGTCGAGACGCTAATGCTGCACCTTTTCTTGCCCAACATAATGACGAGCACTGAACCAGGCATTGGCACATCGATAGCTTTAAACGTTTGTGCAATAATTGTTTTTTACACATGGGAACAAAATGCAACGACATTTTTTCTCTAAGTGTGGCGCAAGTTGCAAAACTGGCAAGACAGTGAGGTGGGAAAGCTTCTCAGTTTCCCCTCAATGCTGGCAGTCAATTGCTGTTTGCACTGTTTAACTGCATTTAAAAAACCTATGTATACCCACTTATAAACGATGTATAATAGTTTCAGTAGGAACCAAATGATTTTGATCTGAGTGTCATGTACAATGTAGGAAAATTTGAGTATTGAAAGGCAACCTAAATAATGGTTGGTTTTATTTTTATTATAGGATTTGTCAAAAATAAGGAACTATAGAATAACCAGTCTCATCATTTGTCATGCGGGCGCGTCACTTCTCTCTGCTGCTGCCACCGTTACTTTGTAAACATACTGCCGTTGAACAAGTCTTAAAAAAGTCACTGTTGTTGGACATTAAGGTGAAAAGCTGACATCCTGCTGGGACAGTGGTTGCATTGTTCAAAGCTCTGGCTGAAGGAGTTGGGGGAGGGGGGGGGACATTGCTGCAAGGCAACACTCACCTTGGGTGGTTTGAAGGGGTAGTCTGGTGTGAAGGCAATATCCAGGAAAAACACTCCTCCCTCGTACACGGAGCCCGGAGGGCCCAGGATGGTCGACCTCCACTCGTAAATGTTGTCTCCTTTAGGACCGGCACTGTAGTTGTGAAAATAAAGCACAGAGGGAAGAAAGGGAGAAATTAAATCCACCAGCAGGCATTTAGAGAGTGACGTTTGCTGTAATTGTGTAACTTAATTCTCAGTGCAGCCACAAGGGAGTGACTGAATAAAGTGTGTGATTATCAGCCACACAAAGCTGCCATTTAACTCCTTATCTTCATCAGAAGATTAAGCAACATGGTCACATACAGTGCATTTAACAAAGACTGTGTCTGGAAGCCAGGAGAAATGATGAGGATGAGCAGTGTCGTGTAGATGACTGATCTGTCTCACACACACACACACACGCACGCACGCACACACACACACACACAGACAAAGACACACACACACAGACAAAGACACACACACACACACACACACAGACACAGACAAAAGACACAGACACACACAGAAAGGTGTTGAGCAGCAGCAGCGGCTCTGTGCTTCACTATCGGGCAGCTGGCTGCAGCCGAGCTCTGTTGTTGCCTTGATTCTCACCCGAAACACACACACACACACCCACAAACACACTCATACACACACACACACACACACCAACACAGCTGCAAGTATAGAGGCACTAATCCAATTCCATTTTCTACTGGAATTAGGCCAGATGCCCCTGTCGGTTTCATGTATTACTTTTACTTTCATCATTTACACACACAGAGAAAGCCAGAGAGAGAGTGGGGGGGGGGGGGGGGGGGGGGGGGGGGGGTGAAAGCGAGTAAGTAAGTAAGTGAGAGCATGTGCAAGGCACATAAATGCAAGATGAGAGTGTGAGTGGAGCTGTTCATGTGAAACGGCAGCCTGTTGTAAAGCACCGGGACACTGCAGACCTATTTCTTGTCAGCGTGTGTTTGGACACAGGGAGGAATTATGGGAGGATAGGGAAAGGATGCCAACATGTTCTCCTGGATGGATAAAAATAGCTCGGAGAGTGATAGTGTGCAGGGTCTGACAGGGGGACAAGAGAGCCAATAAATCCCTGAGCTGGGTGTGATGCAGTGGCCTGATGTGACTCAGTGGAGTAATCTATGTTTGTGTGTCAAACTGCTTTTCAAGGCCAACGGCTGTCAGATTTAGTTAAACCACAATGTGGTGCAGATATTGGTCTTCTTATTATCAGCAGCTCTCTTCACTCGGGCACAAACCCAGAATATTTAAAGCACACTGAAAGAAACACAATCTCAACACAGTGTTTTAATGCAACTACAGAAAAAGCAACTGGTGACTTTTACCATCAAAGAATGCATTTGACTATTTTGAATCTGCTTCTACCATCACCACAACTGGACCACAACATACTTCAGCTGCTTTCAAACATGCACTGAACTCAGGTGATCCTCTGCAGATGTGAGGAACGCAAATGTCAGAGTGAGAGCTTCTGGACTTTCTGCAGACTTTCTCCACCTGGAGAAAATATTTTCTTCCTCTGAAAGGCTCTAATTTTGGACTTTTAAGTTTGAATTCAGAAGTCTAATCTTAAGAGTAAGGATGGTTGCGAATACAAAGAAAACAAAAACTCCATCATGCACTGGACATGCTTAGATTTGCTCAATTCTTCGATGCCTTTGCGCTCGTTATTTCATTTGATCACAGATGCTCAACAAGCAAAAGCATAAACAGCCTAATATTACAAATTTCACAGCTTGAATATAGTCCACACAACATACATAAAAACCAGCTTATGAAGATATTTATTTCTGACTCTGCAACGTGATAAAAACCAGTAGCATTCCTCAAAACTACTGTATCTCGGAACCATCATTTTAAATCATATTTAAGTTGTTGTACATGATCTCCTTTTGATACATAATTCAATAACTAATGTCATATCGTTTTACTCCCATTCACTGATCTTCTCCTGAAACGAGTCTCCCATGGAGAGGTCTGCCTCCCACTATAAAAACCTCTGACACTGGTAACGTTGTGCTTGTGGACATTTTGATTAAGCTTCTCTGTGTTCAGCTTTATGACAGCGTAGGCCAGGGTGAAGCCTGCACTCACTTTCTACAAACACAGACAATCCAACATGTGAGACCCAATACATTACCTGAGGCTTTAAAGCCACATGTTTCTCCACACACACACATGCTACAGAAGAAGAGCTTCTGTACGTCATTGCTACAAGTACAACAGGTGTTATGCATGCAGGGACGGATGAGCAAGCACCCTGCGGAAACTGCCCAGCATGTAGATCATCTGTTGTTGCCCCAGTGAGCAGCGTGGAGCCCACACACAGTTAACTAAATTATAAAAACATGGGCTGATGAATAAACCATTTTCCAGCTGATAGTTATGGGTGCAGTAGGCAGATTTAGTGATTTCTGGCCTGCAGCCATATACATACACATGCTCCCACACACCCATTGTTACAGCCATAACATCACTAGTTTGAATTCATGGAATCTAATAGCCCTGTAAGGTTTGTATTTCCCTTCATGGTTTTATTATAGACTCTACATTTTATTAAATTTACCTGGATTTTGAATATGGATTTGTTAAATGCTTAATCATCAATCAATCAATCAATCAATTAAATTGTATTTCCCATATTCACAAATCACAATTTGTCTCATAGGGCTTTAACAAGGTGTGACATCCTCTGCCCTTAACCCTTAACAAGAGGAAGGAAAAACTACTAAAAACAACTCTAACAATTGTCAAAAAAGAACGTCGAAACCTCAGAGAGAGCCACATGTGAGGGATCCCTCTTCCAGGACGGACAGAAGTGTAATAGATGCCACGTGTGACTGAAAACATCGGCAACACAAGAGCATTTACAACATTGATTAGTTTGTAACATGGAAAGTTAATGAATTGAGGAGGTATTGTCAGTAATGGTTTAGTATCTGAGTAGACATTGTATATCAAGCAATCTTGTCATAATCATAGTCCACTAATCAGCTGCCACCACGACTGGGGTCCACCACAGTCGGGAACTGGTTCAAGCATTACAAGCATCGGATGCTGTGCACTCACATATAAATGTAAATGTAACGATATCCATCCATAATCAGTGTTAAGTGCAAATGTATCATAACTGCTACTTTACAGGCTTTTTATGCACACACAGCTTTTCATTAAAAAAAAAAATGCTTTTATAATCTCCTCAATTGTGTTTAATGTGCACTATGTAAACCACCCACTATGTCAACTTTGTTACATGAGCCTGGTTAAATTTAATGAGTATGAGCACAGGAGGGCAACTATTGCTAGGCTCAATCCACAAACTACCAGTGTCGGCTTTGAGAAACCCATTATTAGTCAAATCCTATTGCAATGTCAATGTTTCACATCATCCTCTAGGCCTCTTAAGGCCGGCCAACCGCTGATTTTTCTCTACGCTTGAATTCCCACAGTTAACTCTGCAGCATCTGGAAATATTCATGACATGTACCGCCTCCTTTTTTTGTTCCTGCAGCCTGGTGCAACCCACTCTAACAGTGGGTAGAGAAGGGCTCTGTGTTTTTACTTATATATCTGCTGAGGCCTGTCAGAATGATAGAGGACACAGACCTCCGACTTTCACCTCAGGGTATGCTCTCATATTTATCCAAGGTTGTCTTTATTTTCAGTTACTGGGGACTTATCTCTTTGAATCTGGGATGTGCTTCAAAACTCATACCGGAGAAAAAAAAGAAGAGTGCTTTTAATAATGAAGGCTGAAAGACGAAGATGGACCTGGCTATTTCCCACGGTGTCAATTTCGACACTGTAAGCCACTATTAATGAGCCTGGAGCAGTAAGAGTGCCCCACAAGAGGAGCAGTATAATTAAGACATGGCTGTTTCTGCATCTTCTAGCTCCTTTGCAACAGTGAATTCATTATATAGCCTTAAACTGACCACTGGAGAAAGAAATGTTGAGTCTACACTACAGCCAATAACAACCACGGCACAAAGAGGACAGTCCCCACAGCACTGCAGCGCTGATTTATTCATTTTAAAACTCCTTCGAGGAAGATTTTTTTTAAGTTTTTGCAAGAAAGTAAAAAATCCATGAACATTTCCTAGACAGCCAGAAGCATTTTGTCCTCAAAAGACATTTACATTGTGCTTAATACTTAGTAGTCGTGCATCTAGGGCTAAATTGAAATCAGTTTCATATTTTATGCATGTAAAATGCTAATTGGTTGCCTGAGAGTTTCTACTGTTTTGCTTTAGTTTAGTCTGCCCAAGTATCCTTTTCAACTGTCCAACATCCCACTCAGGGTCAGAGTATTTTCCAAAATTCATTGATAGCAAATGTAAGAGATCAAATCAAACATCAGATAAAAATATACATTTCAGTACCAACCTGTCATCTGACTTTTGAAGGCTCAGTCATACCAGCTTTTAACCGGGCAAATCAGCTGGATAAGTGGATGATGAGCTCGAAGGCAAATGTAAATCTGTGCAAATCATTTGAATTGAGTTCATCCCTGACCTACAGATTTGGAATCAGAACGCATCTCCACATGGTGTCTGGATCTGACCTTCCTGCTCTATGTGCAAATAAATATGTGCATCAATGCTGTTTTAAAATGTGCTCTTCAAAAACGGATAAAACCATTACACTTGATTTTAGAGCACCGGTCCCTTCGGTATAAGCAGTCGCTCAGTGACTTCTGCACTCAAAGTGGCATCATTTATCATTTTGCCCTGTGGGCGCATCGATAATAGCGTTAGCTAATCAATTCACCTAATGAGGCTGAGTGACAGACAGACTGTCCATCTCTGTCAAGTCACACACATTAACAGTTTAAGCTGGAGGGTTGGGAGGGACTCAGGGGAGGTATTTAGGGATGGCTTTAGGAATGAATAGTTAGGGCTTTGTGATATGACCAAAAGCTCAAATCCACATAAAGGTAATTTCATATTCACATAAATGATGTAACAAATGCTGAATAATGAATACTAAGTGTATCTAAATCATCCAGATGGAGAGGCTTATTTCTTATGATATTATAAATTATATAGTTGAGATATAAAGGGTACTTATTTATATTAAATAATTGTATGTGGTAACTTAAAGCACTTATATTGTTGCAAACTAAAGAAATATGACCCCGACATGTGAGTACCCCTTTCCTCACCATCTCCTTTTGTTTGGTGGCCTTCAGGTTGTAGATCCTTTGTTTAGTGTGTTTCTGTTCTGGGTTGCAGCAGAAACAGTGAAACACGATGGACTCAGTAAAGGAGGACCTGTTCTCAATGTAGAAGTAAAGAGCCTCTTCCAAGCTAGAGTAAATTCATATTTTCGAGTGATTATGCACTAATGAAAACATCATCATGATAATCATGTTTAATTTCTTCACATGTCCCTTCAACACTGACCTTTTAACCAACTCAATTCTATCTTTAAAGCTGGAATTCACAAAGCATACATTTGTCATAAAGCCCTGTCTGACATACCTATCACCTATTTATATATATATATGTATGTATGCCCAAGAACAGGAGTGAAATTGATCAAACAAAGAAGGTTTATGTTTGCAAGTTCTTCTAATGTCATGTGTTACAAACCAGAACTTTCGGAGATTCTTTGTTCTTCTGGGTGCGAAACAAATCTAACAAACCTAGCTCTATGTATGTTTGCTCAGTGTGTTCGACTCCGTTGACACCTCAACATCTAGCCCACTAACAGACGGTTATTATTATACAAGCACCTCAGCCATGTTTCTACGCTCAAGGGCACTGCGCAAATGTCAGTGACTCACCGGGGAGTGTACAGAGAGGCTTCGCCACACAAACTCTTACAAACAAAACAGGTAAATAAAGAACTGCAGCTCACAGACAGGAGACGATTTGGGATATTGTCACTGGAATAAATGAGGGAGTTCAGTCCTTTTATTCAGAAGTTTATAGGATGTTAGAGTCTCTGACAGCAGAGCAAACCTGACCAGCAGCATTACTATCTACTTACACCCCTTTAGAGATGCATGGATCAGCCCTGACGACATCCAAATCTTTGCTTGACTCAGCCCATCACCCAACCCAGTGAATCATTTCCTCCAAATTAGGGACCAGCACCCGCATGAACATGCACATTAGGCTTAAAACACGTAAATGCTGCCATTTCGAGTCGAATATGAATGTCAGGGCTTACAGACATGTGGGTGAAACCACACGAGCAGTATGGAGTTGATGTTTTATACCCACCCACCCCTCCACTGGTATAGTGGTGAGTAGATAAGGAGTGAATTAGCATTTTTTGGGGAACTATTCCCCAAAGGAGAGTGTGCACCGTACAACAGTGTAGTGTCATGTTGGTGAGGGCTGACTACACGAGTCTCACAGATGTCTATGTCTGGTTATGCAGCTGTTAACACACCCAGTACATCTCAATCTCTCCCCCGTTTTCAGATGTGCCAGGTGCATCCTGTCACTGAAATACAAGAAGCACAGACACACTCCTTGTGCACTGGACACACACTTGCACGGTGCAGATTCATGCAAAAAATAGAGCCCTATGTCTTCATTGACTAGTAATTGCAAACTGCACAATAAGTTAGACTCCGTCTGGCCCTGTTGATTCCAGCAACGAGTGGTCGTTGCTGGAATGCACAAGATTGTCTTTTACATTTTAGAGAATGTAATTCATATTTTACACATTAATGATGTATGATGTCTATTTTACCCACCTGAACCCATCCACTATTATTCGAATGTTGATTTTTACCTCCTCTACTCACTTGACCCGTGGATCAACTGTGAGTCTGTGGGTATAATAAAAGAATCTTTTCAGCAAATGAAGTTTGTCCTATTATGTCATGAGATTGAATATGTTAAAAGTCCTACTTTTCTTGGGACTTTAATGACTTTTCATTAGCAGCTACCACCATCATTACACTAGAAACTATTGAGATTTTTGTTTCAAATTCTGTTGCCAAGGTCAAGAATGAACTTCTGCTCCAACACTTTTGAATATCTGTAGATTTAGAAGATGGATGGACTTTAAACGCAACCTTTTAGCCCTCAAGTCAGATTTGAGCTACCAGCCCAAAGCCTTGTTTCAGTTGTATCTTACTTATTGCACAGCACTCACATATCACGTCTCGCTGCTGTGCTCAAAAGTACAAGCTATTTCAGTTTTGACCTGGATTGTCCTGATAAAACAATGAGTGCAACAAGTCCTCCAAAGAAATTCCCAAATGGGTAGCTGTTCTCGAGAACACATCAAACTGTTCTTCGAACTGACGGACTCACTTATTTCTCTGTCAGAGACACACTGACCTGTACGTCTTGGACAGACTGGCAATTGGCAGAACAGGGAGAAATCCTGCCACATTGATGGGCCAGGGCACCTTTAATATATCCATCCAAGTTTTGGCTGTCCTCAAAAGGCAGGTAGCTACTACCTCTGATGGAATTTAGTCCTGTGGGAAACACTGGTTATCATTTCTCAATCAAGCTCACTTCATATGGCTTGTCATGGTCTTAGGCCTTCAGCACTATACAGTATATCTATATTTGGCATTTGATTGAACTGTGTAAGCACCTTTGCAGTAAAAATCACACAATCGCTTCCTAAGATCACATCTCATCAAGGAAAACCCAGCAGTTTGCAGATATTGACAACCATCAACTTGTTATAGCCGGCATTATTACGGCACAACATCTCTAGAGGTTTGTCCCTTGTTGGTTAACAGGATTTTAAAGCCTCATTAGAGAACACAAACCAGCATCATCAAGTCTGTTATTTTAATGAAGGGCAGACTCAAGGTCTCGGGGGGAGACGTCTCTCGAGGGGAGATGTCCACCATAACAAGTCTCTGGAAAGAGGTGAAATGCTTCCTTGAAATAAAGGCTCTTTTGAATCCTTTGTTGCCTCAGCTGGGGAGACGTGAGGGGTGTTGACTTGCGCACACATTGTCCTCCTTCACTCTGTTCAGCCACACACTGACAAAGCACAAGTTCATTGAGAGCAGAGGTGACAAGAACAGGCAACAGATGGGCTGATTGAAGGAAGGTCAAGCCTGGTGTAACTCAGACACCCTATAACCTTTGAATCGGCACTGAACCAATTGCACTTCCCATTGTCTTAAAAGTGTTGCCTAGCAACATTACATCCTTGCAGTGACTGCGTGTGTGCATTTTGTGCTGCAAGAGGAATTTCCATGGAAACAACAACAATTGTACGAGCAGACACAACATCACCGCTCAATTCACAACTGTTGATGCTGTTGATGGATAAAACATGATGGGCAAATAAATGACCCCAGGCATTTATCTTTGTTTATGGCTCATAATCTCCAAATAGGTCCTTCAGGGACAAATCAACAGACATTAAGCGATTAAATTAGACGACAAGATCATATGAGAAGAATCAAGACAGAGATTATCTCCTAAATGTTAGTGACAGCTCATGGGCAGACATCAAATCTAATACACTCCCTTTGTGCTCGTTCTAATGATGCCTCAAATAAGAAGTGAGATTTTCATCAATATAGAGCAGTTGGAAATGGATTAGGTCGTTCAGGCTTTGTACATGATTTGCTTTGATGCTGAGCACTGACAGTGCAGTCATGGGAAAAGCTCATCATTCCCGACTCAGTTACCTCATGTCTTATCTTAATAAAACAATCTGACAGACCGATGGCTCTTTCACAGAAGCCACAGTCTGAATAATGTGAACATGTCAAAGTGAAAAAGCCTCTTTCTCATTGGCTGGAATGTGTCAAATCAAGCTCACATATAAAGGCACCTCAAAAATAATTGTGGTCAACTGCTTAAACACTTTTCAATCAGAGGAAGACAAACCTTGGATAAGACCACAATACTGAATTATCTAAAGATCAGATTTATAAGAAAACTCCCTGATTTAAATCATTTCAAGCCAATCTTCTTTATATTAAAGTCTCATTTGACTTATTCTATTCATACATTAAACACTTGAAAAGATTGGCATCTTTTTGTTGAGTAAAGTATTTAAAACAACGTATTTCATTTCAATTCTGAAACTTCCAGAAAACATTGCACATGATGGAGAATGACCACCTTGCCGTAGATTTTGTCAGTATGTGGATTAAATGTTACATATCATTTGTGACATCATGGTGATGGTGAAGACGTCTATATTCTTCACATAGAAGCTCTTTCAGTGCGAAATCTAAATACTACTCCACTCATGTACACCGATGTGTGTACTTTCTCAATAACTAGTTGGCATGTCTCCCATGCAGCACATTACACCGCATCCACAGTGGCAATTTAAGCAAATGATACAGTTGGATGTGAGTCATCTCTTCTTCTTCCTCTCACACGCTCAGCCACTAAAGGGAGGAAAATGTGTTTATGATAACCTTAGCAGTTGCTGCAGCCATTAATGGCTGCCATTACAGAGTAGAAATGGTAATTCATGAACTGTCCTCCAGCTGTGAGAGACTGCAGCCAATAAAACCGCTTCAAGAGTGGATATAAGAAAATACAGAAAGAGTAAGAAAAACAACAAAAGAATAAAGGTAGGTTAATGTTTTTTTTAGCAAAGATCCAAAAACGAAGGCAAAAGAAAATCACTCAATCGACTCAAATTAACTAATGAGTTAAATCAATATTCAGAGTATTTATGATTTTCCTTCAATGAAAAAAGATCACCCCATCTTGCGTACTTACATTGTTGTTAGTGAATCATGCTACAGTACGCCTGGAGTGACATCAGCTAACTCTGAGAAAGAAAGAGCTGGACTGAATCTTTTGCTCAGAGTGGCCCATCATGTCTCTGATGGTGCAGACAAATTGTGTCGAGTCCCTTTGCTGAAAGAGGAAAACTGAATCTCCGCCTTGAAAGCTCACTTCTGAATGAAAAGGGAGTTCACATTGGCTGATAATACAAACACAAAGTTGGCCAAATTTCTCAATGTGATACAATTTTGGTCTCTTTTTTAGACATATGAGTAAAATTAATTACCTTTTAGGTTAATTTCAGGCTAATTTTATATCAGTTCTAACCTGTGGTTTACGAATCCCATCAAAAACCTAAGTTTCTATTTTTGTGCACACACCAACAGTAAATGAAATTGTTTCATCTGTGCCTGGAAAAGAAGACATGTTAAGATCAGCCGGTCCTGCACACTGACTACTGCTTCTGTCTACATGTCATATCCAATGTTCATTCAGCAGCCTGTATTAATCAAATCTCTCACTAAGATGAGAAACTGGCTGCATCTGCTCAGGGGAATTCATGATGCAGAGGGAAAGATACAGTAGTATTTTAAATGGACTGTCACTGTTAGACAGCACTCCACTCATTAGCTTTGATTTGTTAAAAGCAAGGAATCAGACGGCTGGTGATTTAAGGCAGAGCCCTTTGCCCTGTGTAAACTTCTGTTAAATCTGGTTCAAATTAAATCTTCTCATGTAACAAGTTATGAAAGGAATCAGTCCTGAGGGAATTTCAGGTCATTGCTCGTGGCCTCAGTTGTGGTCTTCAGAAAATCGGACCAGTGCCAGTCAGATGTTCTTTTCCCAGGAAAGAAAAGGCTGTCTTATCTGAAAGGCCTCTTTCATCTTTTGTAAAATGTCTCAAGTGAAAGTTCTCTCATCCTCTTCAACAAAAATAAAGGGCATAAAATTCCACAATGGTGACAGGATGAAGATTTGCTGCTGGTGTGTGTGGATGTACCAGTGTGCGTGCACAGTCGGAGTGTCTCATCTTGTTGAAGCGTAACAAAATCCAACTCGGCATCACACCAGTGAGCTGCAGAGAGCTAAAGCCTCTGTTTGGCATTAACTCCGCGATGCCTCCGGTGCTACCTCCACCTGCTCTGGCTGCATGCTACAAGCAATAAACACTCTGATTGAAAATGATGTGACACAGCTCAAGGTAAGAGCTCTTATAATATAATTAATTCTGGAGATGTCGAGGAGCGACAGGAAACTCTCCGAACATAAGCGCAGCTTGTTCTCGGAGTTCAGAAACAAATGGTGCCTGACACTCCAGTGTATTTTGTGCAGGAGGATGCGACCTGATATATTAAGCCATTGCCACATCACCTTATTGAAACCATGGCTGTGAGGCACATCACCCACATGGGGCCAATAAATAGATTCTCTTCTTAACATATAAAATGATAACAAATTATTATTTTTTAATCATTACATTAACCGCATGTTTGCTCCTCCACAGCACAATCTCTTCAACCACCTAGTCTATATAAGATCTACAAGAGACACATATGGTCAAACAGGAGAGGCTGAGCAAATACTGACCTTTGGTCAAGCTCCAATCGAACCTCAACTTCCCACAATGCAACTGTGTAGCATCTATCTTTATACCCTCTCTATCTGGTAAATGGATGTGGCAATTGCCACTGGGGTCTCCCTAACCCAGCCAGAGACGAACAGGTTGCCTTTCAGCATTCTTTATTCTTCACCACACGAGTGAGCAAACATAAATTAAACTAGACGTAAAATGTCAGACCTTTTCAGGTTTCTCGGCTCAGCTCTGTCTCTGTTACCTCTCCAGTCCTCCGTGTGTGTCTATTGTGTCTCCTTGCCATGTGATTTCTCCTCTGAGAGCTCTGCTGCTGCCTTTTGAACCAGAGGATCACTCAGCCAACAGCTAGCTGCGCTGATTAATCCTCTGGTGTAGGTGTAGGTGCTCTCTGAGCCTCCATGCCCACAACGGCCTCTATTCATATAGAGCTTTGGTAGTCTTGATGACCATTTAAAACACTTTAAACTACAGGATTGTCATTCACCCATTCACACAAGTCTTTTCTCAACTTCTAGAGGCTGTGTTGCTTAACTATATCATTATCGGCCAATCACATGCCTTCAAAGCAAAATCGAGTCATTTATTTGCAGTACGCCAAAGTAAGAGAATGGGCCGATCTAATAAAAGAGAAGGTTTCATGTTTACTGTTTTTATCTTTGCATATAAAACACAGACATCAAGTCATTTAAACCCAGAACACACATCTAGTAACTGCCTTTCATATCCAATTTAATTCTATACATTTAAACATTTAAAAGCCAAAAATGAATATAGTGTCAGTGTCTTGGTCTCTGTTCTTTGCTCAGTCTTGTCAGAATATCAGACTATTGAAATCCACTGTTTGTCTGTGTGAAGAACCCCAAGACTCCGAGGGGGCATTGTACTATGGATGTTCCAAGTGACTAATTCCCCTGTCGGAGCTGCCATCCATGGAGGACCTCTACACTCAGCGCTGTAGGAAGAAGAGCAACCACATCATTAAAGACCCCGATCACCCAAACCATAAATTGTTCTGCCTGCTGCCATCTGGCCGACGGTACTAAAGCATCCGGGCCTGCACCACCAGGCTCAGAGACGGTTTCATCCCCCAGGCCATAAGACTTTTAAACTCCTCCCATCTGCCATAATTCGTCTTCTTTGCACCTTATATTTGAGCTCCTTTTTTTAAGGTGTGTATTTATTATTCATTTTTAATACTTTAGGTTACTGTTAATTTATATATTCTTAATTACATTTTTTCCTTGTGTAATTTTCTGAGCATGGCTACAGGGGAGCGTGAAAGTCTTGAGAGCTAAAATAAAGATCAATAATTCTTCTACATCTACAGCCCAGCCCCTAAACAGTCAAAGTTTATTTACACACATTTTATTACTGTTCTATTTTGGATACTCTCCACCAATACACATGATTACACATGAATGGACATTACTATAGTAACACCTCCAAAATGTCAATCTAACTTTACACTGTTCTATAACAGATTATTGTTAAGTTTTCCCACAAGTTACTTAACCTGTAAGTGTGAAGTCTATGCTGCAGATATGTTATCGATACTCATTTAATGTTATGTAGCTGCTAATCACATTGCTCACATGCTAATCACATTTCTTTATTTGTATGTTGTTGGTGATATAACATTCAGCTCCAGTCAGCATGCATGTTATCCCGTAAAATCCTTTAATTTGCTGAACAGAACTAGCATCACATGCTGCAAAACATAGTTGGTATCCTGTGACAGTTATTACTAAATCAGAAATGTAACCAATGCCATAATAGGCTGAAAACAACACAATTTTATAGCTTAAATCATTCCAGTCTTGCAGGGTTTCAACTACTCGACATCTTGATTTTCTGCCCTCACTGAACAATACTGGCCTTGTAGAGTCAATGGAGATACTGTCAGTCGTTCTCTTATTTCTCTCTCCTCAAGGCAAATCCTAGATAACCCTAATGACATTGGAGTTGTTATTTACACTACTCTATCCAGAGACACAGGCGACATACAGTAGTACAACTGTTCCCCAGTCAGCAGTACTGCTTTTGAAAGTGGGAAAAGTGGAAGAGGGCAAACAATCAGTGTGCTTTGAAACTTTACTCAGTCTCGAACCTGGAATTTCCCATCACATTTCCCAGTAAAACTGTTGTCACACTTCTTAGAAGGCTATAGTGTGATGTGCAACATAATGCTGAGAAAGGACCAACAAACATCAGAGTGAGCAGTCTCATTCTTAGACCGTGTGCGTATCGCACTGACGAGCAGAGAGGGAGCAAAGAAAGACAAAGGTGAAACTTTCCAGTCCAGTCAGACTGAGGCTTTAAGAGTTGGCCTTGAAGGTTACTGGGCCAGCAGCTCAAATGAATATGGCAGCACCTCAACTCAGTTCAAGTCATTTAGGACATTGTGAGATCTGTCAAACTCTATACAAACCAAACAACTGCACTGAGAGACCAGCGAACCAGGAGGCTCCCTGCTGTGCACTATCTACACAACGGAGTGATAACAATACTTCTGTAATTTTAAGACAAACTAATCTAAACTGAATCAATTTTCGGTATTGCAAGATCAAGATTTGGTAACCATAGTAACCAAACCATATGGGATTGAGCAGGTGAGTGTTAGGTTTAATACATTAGGGAGTGAAAAGAGCTTTAGAAAAAGTTTTTTTTGAGAAAACTCAATGAGCTGAACTATGACACTATGAAACTATAAAATGTGAAATTGACCCAGTACTTCATCTCCCCCGACACGCCTCCACTTCATTTGGATTCTGTGCTTTACACCATCCTCTGATTTCATTAACCACCCCACACTGTCTACGTGTTCATACTGTAATATACTTTTGATACCTTCCAATCAAAGACTGCAATTTTTTCATCTCTACCAGATGAAGTCTTCGATGAAGTCGAATAACGTTTCAATAATGTTCCTCCCGCTGGTATCTCCGCAAGACCTGACTCTGCCATAATATCGTCCTCAGGAGAGGCACACACACATACATACGCACGCGCACGCACACGCACACGCACACACACACACACACACACACACACACCAAGGTCACAGAGACCTGCCAACTCAGCTCGCTATTGTGACTGAATGTCCCGAGCTACTTGTTAGTCATTCTCTCATTATCGTATGCGGAGCTGATGGCGGGCTCACAGAAATTCACATATTCTCTGCAGGGACTAAATTAAATGTCTGAGGAAAAATTGCCAAGTTACTGGGGGAAAAAAAAAAAAGAAACACCTTGACTTGTCCGGGTGAGCAAACACAACGCTGTCAAGGAATTGCAGCACTATGACGTCAGTATTATAAAACAAAGCAGGACGAGGTTGATGTGAACAAGAGAGGTGGTGGGGGTATCAAAGGAAACACAGGGTGACCTCTCAGGCTAACCAAATAAAACAATTCCTCAGTGTCCTCCCCACAATCATCATGGCAACATTGATTAGGTTGCACTCTGAACATTGATTATATGTCACTCCGTGCATTCCCATAGACTGCAATCACTCACACCCAGAAACATTTAGTCCATCTATAATTTACTCCTGGTCTCTCTCACCATCCTGCACAGATGCCGCTTTGAGCTCCATGTGAGAGGAATATGCATGTTTCAGGATTTATAGGCTTTCAAACATAGGTCTACCTCGTATAGATGTCCCACGATGCTAGCTAAATATTAAGCAGCTGACCTGCAATAGGGAGCCAAGTACTCTCAGTTCTCACAGGCTGCGTCTGTGATGGAGTTCAAACCTAGATCAACAGCCCTTGTTTTCCCCCAGTCCTTCAACAGAGGTCTCTCAGATATACATGTGAACGGTCCGTCTGTGTTCAGTCATCTTAAATAGGTTTCCATCCAAAGGTAGAGCACGTTTTCAACCGATCTTTGAGAAATTCACATTTCAGTCATCTGCTGATCAAGATAAACAGCTGGTGGTCGTGTTTCTCCACTCAGGTGCAATTAAAGCTCCTGCCGAAGACGAGGGCGCAATAAAAGGAGCTGAAAATCAATGTGGAAAACATGATGAAAGAACAGCATTATTAACTTCTGATGTTTTCATCTGCTGCTATTTCCAGTCTCCTTAGTGGAGCGCTTCATCTACATCATGATTAATTCACCGCGTCTGTTTCTATTGCACTTTCTACTGCCCTTTACCACATTTAGCTTCTCTTGATAGAATAATATGTTGAGACGTTTCTCAAATTTCCTGTTTCCACTTGAAAATGCACAAAAAAACAATTTGAGGGAAAACTCAAGAATTTAGCAAACTAATGTCAGAAGCCCTTAAATTATGTTTAAAAAATATGATGTAATGTAATTTCCTGCAGTAATATATAAATATATATATGGTCAAGTGTATATGTTTTTCCACATCATACAAAGTCAGTCTAATGATATTTTTTTACAAAGGCTCCGACTAGTCTGGAGTAGGTTTTAGCTTGTACTGTTTGGGCTAAAACACACACAACTATAAAACGCAACAATAATCCACTACATTTTTAAGATTGGGTTTTGCACACTTCTGTCCACTGGTTGTCTACTCCATCAGTCCTTGCGGAAACTTTACTTTTACGTTTAAAACTTTACATTTACGTTACGTTTTTACTCAGGGGCTGGCAGAAGAAACTCCAGAGAGAGTCTGGAGGTTCTCACTCTGATCTTTTGCGTTCTCACATAGAGCCCCAGTGCATGTCTGACAGCAGCTTTATTAATGGCAGTCATCACAGTGTTGTAAGTTCGAAATGATTTGATCAGTCATGTCCTGGTTTTTCCCTTTATTATCATCTATTAATATCAATATTATTTCCGTATACTTTTATACATAATGAACTAGGATAGAAAAAGTTCATTACCTGGTAGTGAACATGGTATATCGCCTTCTCACTGCAGGGGATTTGTCACCTGAATGAAATCCAAAGTCAGAGCAGGAAGATGATCCTCTGTGTGTGTGTGGTGGCTGCTTAGGCCAGGAAGTCAGCCCGACTCTCTAAGCCCCCTGCCAAAACAGTAATGGAATCTCACCGTAGCGTCACTCTGTGTCAGAGCTATTTGTCCTGTTGCCAAGATTTCACTGTTTCCCTACATATCAGCCCTCGGGTATGAGCTAACCCAGCACCCCTGCAGAGGGAGAGTCACTCATCCTCATAGCACTGCTGACACTCTGGGAAAAGAAAGAGGAAACCACACAGCAGTAATTTAAACTGATCTATAAGCTCTCTTTAAGACAGCATTAATGCTTTTTCCCCTTTGTTGAACAGCCTTGAAAATAAAATGGGAGACAACCCCCATTGAGGGCTGAGGCTTGAAGGTGATAGCTGTTGAAAGCGGACCGCAAAAGGGCACATTAAGAATTCAACAGCGAGCGCAGCAACATCAGCTGGAAAACCAACTGAGGCATGCATGGAGACAATTAACCAGAGATTTACTGTGCAGAGGATGATCCTGCGAGGTTCGGGAAATTTGCCACTTCCCCCTGTGGCCTCCTACGAAACACCCTCTCTGATTAATGGCAGCTTGGGGCCTTGCCAGTGCAGTGACTGGCATCAGAACGGGAAAGCGAGGAGCGTGAATGGCTCCCACAGGCTCCATATCGCTGCATCTGGCATGCAGGTGACCTACAGTCTGCAGCATCTACGGCTCGAATCTCCAACTGTCTTTGCAATGAGCTGTTAATTAATCTTATCAAGGGCGGACGTGTGTGTGGCGAGGACAGTAGAGATGTCGGAGTGAATTGAAATACTCTATGGTGGCTGGTGATATGAGCTACAGATACCTTTCAGACAGGCAGTGGAGAGGGATCAGAGCTGCCTGAGAGGCAAAGAGAAGGGGTGATTTGGAACATAAAGTGATGAAAAAAAAAAATCATCATTCCCACGCTTGCCGTCTGCTGACTGAAACACTTTATGTTTGGATTTAAAGGCGGTTGTGAAGTGTATGCTACAGTGGAGTGTGTGGGTGCAGCCTGGCTCTCACTGCAGTATTGATTCAGCAACACTGCAGTTTAGTGAAGCACTGGCTGGATTTGAGAAATGGAAAATAAACAAGAGAAACCCAAGTGGGATCTGTGGGAGCACCATGGGAGCAGCCCAACAGACCCAGAATCAGTTAAAGAAAACAGATTTATGGTGAGAGTCCAAAGCCTTCCCACAGCTGAAGACTTTTAAGAAATGGCTCGCTTTGTCTTTTAACTCATGGTAAATGCTTCACAGTGGAAATCAATGTTGGCAACCTTCTTAGATTCATTCACTATAAGGTGTTTTCCATCTTCTGATCGAAAACAAGCATTAAATAAGTAACACTTAGACTTTAAACTCAACTCTTAAATGTGATAAGAAGGAAAAATGGATTAATGCAATGTTTTGACTTTTTATTTTTGGTTCATGTCCCATCCACCAACATGGAGGAGACAGGGTTAATGACTTCAGCCTGCCACTGGGGGGCGATCAAGATGTTTTGGCTTTACTTTTGGGAAGCTTTGTGTCGTGGTCTATGGTTAAAAAGCATTTTATGAATGAAAAAAACATTTCTTCTGTGGCTCATCTCTTCTGGGACGTAATTGGCGTGATCTTGGTTCAGGCTTTGAGAGACTACAAAGTTTCAACAGTTATAAACTAGTGGTGGGAGTCTGAAACTGTTATTTATCTGACAGACACTACTGAATTATGGGAAGTGTAAGATGTGCCCGATTTGGAGATTGAACCATGTTACACCTAATTTACATCTGTTTAAGCCCTATGAGACAAATTGTCAATTTCTGTGACTATGGGCTATATTACAAATACATTTGATTGATTATTCCCCATTAAGACTGGATGCAACACACACATGCGTCTCCCTTTAGAGAAGACATTTTATATGATGCTGTCATTTTTAAAACAGTGCATCACTTGCATGCATTATGGGAAATGTATTTTATTCTGCTGCCTTGGCCTGTTCATTTCTGCATTCAAACAAATGCTGATGACCTTAACAAGGGGAGCGACATTGATGTGCAGCAGCCTTAAAAGATTCAGGCTACAACACGTTAAAAAAAAGTTCTCCATTGAGTGTTTTAGTATTGTTTCAGAATAATAGTAATATAAAACACATATGAATGAAGCTGGTTGCTTAGCTGCAGAAAATACTATGAACGAGGAAAAGCAATGGTCTCAAACACAGAGCCAGGGCTCGGGGTGAGAGACATATTTGAGGACAGGGAGGAGGATGCCAGTGAGTAAAGTCAGTATCACCACAAGCCAGAGGTCATGGTCAGATCCATGAATTGTTGTCTGAGTAATCAACAAAAATGTTGAAATAAAAAAAAAATCTTAAACCCGCCCTCTGATCCGGATCCACACAAGAGTTATATGGTTTCTTGACTAATATGCATCCTTCCACCAAGTTTGGTGATAATCCGTCCTGTGGTTTTTGCATAATCTTGCTTTCAAATAAACACACATATAAACATACAAACAAACAGACGGGGGGTAATAAACAAATGTGAATAATTATGGAGGTCAGAGTACATGGGGCATGTGAATTAAGTCAATATAAAGAATCTACTTATATTAAACCTGATACATTTAGTGCAACTAGAAGCTGAAAAGCAGTGATGCGTTTGTTTGCAAGGCATCAATAACTAAGTTTCAGTAAGTACAAGGAAAAGAGGAACACACCAGTCAGCGACACTACAGGCTGTGCCATGTTTCTGCCAGGCTTTCCTGAGGCTTCACACTTCTGCAGCCGTATCAGCCTCAGGTATGCATGACAACTGTTGTCAGAGCAGCGTGGCTTCACCTTATCTCCCCTCTCTCACAACTGGTTGGTTGCGATTTAAGCCGTAACAACGCGAGCAGATAAAGAGACACACGGCGGACTGTTCCTGTCTGTCCACTGCTGGTTTTATCTCTGCGATGACAAGGGGACTGCGGCTGTTAACCAGGCAGCTCACACACAACTCAGCTGCTCCTCTAAAGAGAACAAGAGCTGATGTAAAAAGTGCTCACATTAAAGTTTCCTCTCTATGCATCCTTTCTTCTCTTGCCTCTCTTTCATCACTATTTCAGGTTCTCTCTCCATCAGGTAAACAAAGACTCAATTCCATGATTTAATATGGGTTAGTTATTTTTGAGGGACAGTTCATTCATCTCTAAATGTATTTAATTTATTTTATTTAATGCACTACATTTACAGTTTGGCAAATCTGCACTGCAGTCAGGGTGAGTGCGATAACAAAGAAATTATTTTTGATTAGAAGAAAACACATGTTATTTACTTAGAGAGATCTGAAGTTTGATTTTCTGTGTTATCAAAGTAGATGTATGGACTTAATGGGCCTAAGTGTGTGTGTTTATGAGGTGTGAGTGTGTGTGTATGAGAAGAACCAGAGAAGGAGTACAAGTGTTTTTCAGTTGGGTTCATAAGATCAAATAACCTACACTATGGGTGAACTCATTGCTGAGCATTGTATAAACCAGTGTGGGTTTTTGTAAGCTGATACTGATACTTGATATATGAATCATTTAACTTGAGCATTAAACACAGCAGAGCACTTCAAACAGCTGCACTCAGTCTGAGTTTTATTATTTCAGTGGATACAAGCATGTGAAACCACAGTTACAACAACCTAAGGAACTACAGCTGCCCTATTATAACCCAGACTGATAAAAGAAGAGAAGAGGATTCATATCAAAGAAAGGCTACCTGACAATTCAACGAGAAGACGCGTTGAAATGTCTCGATTATTAGATGCATCGCGATGCAGACATGGATGCCTCTCCATCGATGCAGAGACAGAACATAATTCATGTTTTCCGCTATGTTCATTATTTTAGCGATCTCCCGCCGCTGCATAATTATATCCACTGCTGCTTTAAGACTCATTAAAGGTCGGGTCGTCCTGTCTCTGTTAGACTCTGCCTCCTCCTCACTCCTCCTCTGACCTGCGCTCACTTTACACTTTAACAATAAACACCATCTCTGATCACAAGTTACAGGACTGATGTTTACGGTGTGTCTGTTTTATTCGCTCTAGAGTTTATGAGACACATGTAATGTGACGCACACAGTCAGGACATCAGGGTTAAAGTGAGCAGAACAATCCGGAGTCATGATCCGGCATCATCGATTAATAACTAAATACATGTGGTTATCGGTTTGTGTGTGAAGAGGGACAGAGACAAGCGGACACGCGCACACACTCCTGCAGCAGATTTTGACCTAACGCTGTGTTTTAACTTCATTGTTGCAGAAGAAGCGACGCCCTGTTTATCCGGGAACGTAAATATGCATTCATGAGGTTTTTATAAAGATCAGTTCTAGGTGTGAGTGATAAGGAAACATCAGAGGTGTAATGCAGAGTATGCGCCTCAGTGCAGTGGCGCTGCTAAGGGGGGCCAGGTGGGGCCAGGCGGGGCCAGGCGGGGCCACCTTGATTGTAAAGGCTATAATCAGAATTTGTCCTTTTAAGCATTAGGTGCTTTGACTGAATGTCAAATCAGTGTAGAGAACACTGAGCACTGTCATAGACTTACTGTTATAGTCTGCTTTTTAATTTGAAAACCTTATTTTGTAAATTATGGAACAATTGTAATAACAGTCTATTATACTTTTTAAAGCACTTTCTAAATAAAAACAGTACATGTTTGCCTGAGTAACTGCTGGATGTATCAGTCCTCATGGGTAATGCTCAGGAACTGAAAGTGCGATCCAACATGAAAAAAGTTTCCTGAGGCACACGAGAGGAAGTGGTACATTAACTGTGTGTGTGAATTGTGTGTGTGTGTGTGTGTGTGTGTGTGTGGATAGAGAGGATGTGTAACTGCCTTTATGGCTTTCTGTCAGGACTGAGCAGCTCTGAAGGAGGATACTGCAGTCCTTCAGCTACAGACCAGGATAGCATATTTAATGAGAGGCTAATCATTCATCCAACACAGAGACATGATGTGCATCGCTGATATACACACTGATGACCTCATTCACACACACCACACCGCATACACACACACCACATACACACACACACACACACACCCACCACTGCGGAGACAGGCTTAGTCAGCTGTAGCTAACTGCAGACAAGAGAAGGGATTAAATGAATAAGGAAGGAAGAGCAGAAGCAGACGAGGGGAAAATAGCAGTAGAATAGCAGCAACATGATCGGAATAAAGGAGATTTACACCAAAGTCCTTTAGGCAAGTCTTGCCACTTGGCAGCCATCTTGGCAATGCAGATATTTTGGGCTAACAAGATGAGGTTTCTAGCTTACTGAATGCGGATAGGGGGGAGAGAGCTAATACTGTACTTTCACTGGTCAGGACAGAAACCCTGCATTTATAGCATCATCAAATCTGATAAATGACGCTTTAAAATTGTGGTGACTTTGCCTCAAAATAACAGGTTTTACATCTACTGCGCACATGCAGGGTTTCATGGCACCAATGTTATCCACGGCTCAGCCCAGAGCACCGTGATCCCCCCAGTGTCTGAACAACAAATATCCCCCGATGAAAAAGATATCAAGAGTCATCTTAATGACTCTGCTTTTGAATTTTTCTTTCGGGATTAGAATGCATTAATTATGTTCTTAAGCTTCTTGATTAACAGAGTGATTAATCAAGAATTGTTTGATCAATACAATGACAGTGCGTAAGTCGTTTAAATCCCAACTTCCTTTAAACCAAAGGATGAGTATGGGTGTATTACAGATCATAATGTGATAAGGGATATTTGCAAATCCTCATAATTTAAGAGCTGGACTAAAAAAATGTTATGACATTGTTAAGCAATTGTCAAAATAGCTGTGGGTTGATTTTTTTGTTGATCTAATGGTAAAAAAAATGTAAAGATTTTATTTCACTAATGAATATCATCGTAAAATATTTTATGGGACAAATCTGACAGAGGCAGAGAACATAAGCATTGGTGTTACGACAATCATCAGAGGGCCCATGTTTAATAAACGAGGAGACTGTTTAAACTATCGAGTAACTATATTGATGACAGCGGTTGAGCTCAGGAGGTTATTGATCGATCACATCGAGCGTTCATCAGAGGACCGGCCTTTGCATGCAAAGTAAAGTACAAGCAGCGGATCGTTCCTGACTCTAGGACTCTTCCCTCTGATTCAAATTGAGTTTGAAACGATAATGGTCATGTAGTTTGAGAGCTGTGGGGTAAATAGTTCCACATGTTGATACAGCAAACAGAGAAAGACACACTGCATGTCCATATTCCAGTTCAACACTGACGCACATCGAAGGGTGCTCTGAGAGTGCCAAGGCCTCGCCTCGACAAAGCAGTGTTTCCCATTAATTACAGATGGCATATTCTAATTTGTCCCACCACACTTTCATCATAAACCAAAAAAAAAAGGAGATCTCAAACTTGGTGCTTTATATGTTTCTGCATTGTATAGCTGTGTGCAGAGCTATTAGCTGCATGCTTGCACACATCATCCATAAAGTTGTTATCGTTCACGCGAACAGTCACACCTCATGAATTCAGCTGCTTTTGTGCACGTACCTGTGAGTGGCATTCAAAGCAGTTCTCTCACTCATGCAAGAACTTGTCTTTCACTCTTTAGTCTGTGTACCTGTCACTCTTAATCTGGAGCTTGTGAGATGTTTTTAATTAATTCTGTGGAAAAAGGCTGCAGAGAAAGTTTACCTGGATCTGCCAATTTATTTTCATCTGCCCCCAAATATAATGAGTTCTTCCCTGACCCATAATGCATTATTCTACCCTGGTAATCCATCTAGTAGATTTTGCTTAATCATGCTAATTATTAGACAGAGAGACAAACAAAACAAAAACCTAACGGCATAACTAATACTACCAAAGCTTAGGCATTATAATATAACAAAATTAAAAGTTATATTCCCTGTGATAGATTATAGATTGAATAGATTACAGTTTGATGGAATAATTAGAGCACAGGTTTTAACTTCACCTGACCAGAACAGTAATGGCTCTACATGATCTGGTGATACAGAACTCAGAAACACTGCCTGTTATGGATCTGTATCAGAAAGAGTTCATTCATTTCTATATTGAAACTGATGATTGACACATTCTAACTTTCAACTCTGAGATACAAGTTGAAACATTACATCAGCTGGTCACAAACACACAAACACATAAGCACAGACCTTTCTGACTCAGCAGCATGACATGGTTACCTGACAAGAATCAAAAAATAGATCAAATACAAATGAAAGTGTGTGTGTGGAAAGTAGAAAAGAAAGACTCCCTTAACTGTGAGGACTACAGAAAATGATTTGTCTCTGTGTTACAGACATCACTGTGCACGATTCTGCACTGATCTGGCAGTTCGGCACCGTGTTCAGATCTTTTACAGGAGAACAAATTGGCCCTAAGCAGCCACTTCCTGTAGTAAATGTTCCATTAGACCGACAACCACACAACCCCTGCTGGAGTCACTGGAATGACTCAGACAGCTGCAGTTAAGGCTCCTTCACGTTCAAACAGTGACAGCTGCATTCCATATATCCAGAAGTTTTTAGTAAAATGAAATGCTCAGTACTACAAAAACCATTTCTTGGCCGAGATACAGGTCATGAGATTCAAGGCTGTTTGCTGACTCCACCTTATTTCACTTGCTGTCCCAGTTACATCGTCCCAACGACTGATAATGACTTTCTAACGGTTTAGACCCCAAACCGTCGCCTCTGTGATACATGGCTATCTGAGCTAAGCATGGCACACACAGCACCAGTGATCACTCATAGTGAAACTACAGTTTGGTCTGTGTTTTGGTGGCCAGACAACACTGCAGGGAATGGTTCCAAAACTTGATAATTGGTTTTGTTAAGCAAGTTGGAAAAACGCCCTCATTTCAACTTTTTTTCTTTCTTCTATTTTCTCAAAGGTAAAGCAGGTGATATAAAACACATTGAGATCATTTTATATAAGCCAGTTAAAATGACAAATTAAAAGCAATTTATATTAGCTGCAATTCATTTAACAATTACACTGAACCACTTAACTGTTGTATTGGTCTGGTATCTGCAGCTTCACACAGTATTTGTGAGGAGAGAGAAATAACACTCCGTCAGCAACACCTCTCTACAACCATGAGCGACTGTGTGATGATGGACTGTGTGCTTTTGTTGCTCAGTAAAAGAAACGGCGACTCCTCTCCTGAGAAATGATCCATCTCCTCGAGTCTTTTCTGGCGTTTGGAGCGGGTAGATGGAGCAAAATAAGTGGTGCAAAGAAATAGGAGGCTACACCAGTTATTTGTATGGGTGACTATCTATTGCAGCAGCCTTTCAAATGTTCTGCTGCTGATCTCATTTTCAGGTTGCAGCAACGAATTGGAAACATTAATTAATGTGCTGTTCAACGCAGCTTCAATTATTTAGAACTTGAGTCAGCAGGATCCATTGAAAGCACCAGATTCCATTAACATTTTTATAATTAAGTGAGGAGAGACATAATAAGTGAGACACAAGGTATCTCAATTTAAGGGCTGCGTCCTTCAGAGAATGTATTTAAAGACTAATTCCATCACAGAGGTGCGACCAGGCTGTCCCATTTTGAATGCTCCTTCCAAGGCCCCAATGGGTGGATCCTTCTCTGCCCAATCTATCCCAAGATTCATTGTGCTTTGAGGACAAACTGTTCTTCAATGAGGTAATGGCACCGACAAACAACAAGCCGACGCTTTGAGTATCAGGCTTCAACTCAAGCGAACAGCTCCCCTGTTAGAAAACCAAGGGGCATTAAAACTTTCTCGTCGTGTCTAACTGCTGCTCTGTTGCCAGGCAACAGCAATAAGGGTGGGACAAGCTGGTGATGCCTTTCTTGGAAATCCTCTGTAGACCAGACCGTCTCATTTCAGTTCGGCCTTTGCCGTCTACGAGGCTCACAAAGGAGGTGGCCCCTGAATTGGGACACTGTGACAGACTGTGATACATTTGGGATGATGTGATGGGGCTGATCTGGATGATGTTGGATAGAAGTGAAAAGAAGAAGCTGGAAGCTAACTAAATAACTAACTGATACACTGCAAAAAATTGGTAGCACCTGATCTGAATAAGATTTGAAAAGATTTGGACTAAATAAACAGACCTGACATATATACTATGTTATCAAACCCTGATTTACTGAGAAAGTAAACTCGAGTTGAGCAAGTGACAAAGTGGTAGCTTTTTGAAAAATGATTACTTCACAAATCTCATCAGCTGCACAACTAAACAGCAATAATAACATCATGAGCTGGTGTAAATGAGCCTGTGAAAGTACAACAGAATACTCGACTGTGTTTATTAAAGCTTCAGAGCAGAACGGACTGTTTTTTCCTTTAGGGCCTATTGACTTGATACACAAATTATCTTGGAGAGTCTGTACTACACTGTCGGGGCCATAAGTATTGCCTACACCTGACCTATTTGTGTTAAGTCATGTGAAAACTATTCTGCTCCTCCCACTCCTCCTCCTCTTCCTCCTCTGTTCGGTTTCAGTCTTTCCACCAGATGTTGGAACCTGGCCGCAGGGATTTGCTCCCATTCAGCCACTGGAGCATTAGTCAGACCCAACACTGATGTTGGGTGAAGAGACCTGGCTCGCAGCCGGTGTTCCAGTTTATCCAAAAGGCAGAGGATGGGAGGGGGGGGGTGAGGTCAGGGCTCTGTGCAGACCAGTTAAATTCCTCCGCACCAGACACCAAAAAAATCATTCTGTGAAACATTGGGGGAGACGAGGGCTATGGTTGATCTTACTAAAAAGTTATTTCTACTTGTTAACTTAACATAATACCTTGAATGTGGCTTTCGATGTCATCTATAATGACAACGCCCTTTAGTCGTGGGAATTGCTCAATTAAATTGGTAGAAACCAGTTGGTTTTTCCACACACCTCTTACGTAACTTCACACATGGTACCAAGATTACAACAGCGACTGCGTTTGCCATATTGAAAAGAACTGAAATACTACTATGTGCAGAGTAATATCTATAATGTTAACTTAACTCTACAATAATTGTCTCAGAGCATGCTGGGAGGCTCCGCCACATCAATACACTATGGTGCCAATGCTGGATGTTCAATCAATAAAATCTTGTTTGTATGGCTCATATTAAAAATATTGGTGCAACATCCTCTGCCCTTAACCTTAAACAAAAGTGAGGAATGTGTGTCGCTGAGCTCTCATTCTCTTGAGTTAATTTAACTGGATAGTGAGACATAAGTAAGGACACTAATGTAAGCATAGGTATTAACTTTTACAGTGTGTGTAAGTGCCCACATACTTTTGACCTCATTGTTTAATTTGTAGAAGCCCGTTAGTTTATAAGAAATTACATGAATAAGTTATCACAGATATTTTATTGAGTAAAATGGAAATTGGTCGTCAGTGAAATATAATTTTCTTTGACGGTACAGCCATTGAGTGAAGTGTGCGGTTTCAAAGGAATCAGTAACGCCTCCAACAGTAACACTTCATTACACAGTGGAGGGGGACAGGCAGGTTGAGCGTCCTTGAAGGCCACACAGAGGAGTTAACCTTGAGCTGAAATAAGGAAGGCACTTCTGACAGCATGGCAGCAAGACATGTTTCTGCTTTTCTGAGTCTGACCTGTGCATCATGAGCTGATAAAGATCAGTGGCAATGAAGCAGAGAAACACAGAGATCTCATTTCATCATGTCACAATGCATTGTTATCATGACACAGCCTGCTGTCATTATTATGATCCACCCTCATCACCGGGGGAACCACAGGCTCTGCACTGTACCGCAAACAGTGCCACAGCTCACGTTGCATCTCACTCAATGCACGCCGGTTGAATTTCAACGTTTTAAACATATTTCATTTGCTGTTGTGATCACACATCATTTCCTTTCTCTCGCTGCTCGTGTGAACACGAGGCGACTTTCAGTGTGAGCGGTGAGTTGCTGGCGGAACAGCAGGTGTGCCCGCCGAACGGCTGTTTCACTGCAGGATGTTTCCTAATAACAAACCAGCCTTCCTCCCTTTTATCTGACGAGACAAAACTACGGTAGCATGCTGGGATGCTGCTGCAGTGTTGGACCAGACCCCTTCACACACAAGGGATGGGTCCAAAGACAAGAAGCTGTGGCTCTGTCAAGTATCTAACCAAGCAGCTCTTGTGTGTGTGTTTGAGGTGTATAGATGCATTTTCTTTCAAAAGTGTCTACACACTTCCATGTAGCTTCGGGTTTGTTGATTTAATCATTAAATGTTGGAAGCAAATTGGGTAAAAAAACTAAAGGCTCAGTAAGACTATAGGTGTGAATCTTCACCAGCCTCACATTCGATTACCATTCACCTGTCAACCATTTAAAGCATCTCAATGCGTAACATCATCCATTTTCTATATTACTGCACATGACACATTTTCCCTCAATTACTACAATCAGTCTGAGCTTTAAAAAGTATGTAAAAGATATGTAACTGTGCTGTTATTTACAAAACATCTCTGTTGACATAGTACATTTGTATGAGAAAGTGATGTTTGGTTACAGCTCCATATTAATTATTATTTATTTAACATTTATTTAACCAGGAAAAGTCCAGTTAAGATTAAAAATCTCTTTTCCAAAGGATTCCCGGCCCCGGCAGAGCATATTAGCTTGCAAATACAAATGCAAGAATATGTTTAATGGGTAGTAAATCATTTTTGATATGATACAAATTTGGAGTTTGGCTATGAAGCCTAATTGATTTTTGTTAATTTATTACAACTTAAGGTAATATATTTGAAGATTGCAACTCAGATTTGTTTTACATTTGTTCAATAATTCTCAAGTTAAACTCAAATCTGGGTGCACTTGAATGTTTCGGTTTATAAATGAGCATGGATTCCTTATTTATGTGTCAGGACATGACAGCTGTCCTCTTCAATATCTCCACATGATTCAGGTGCTGCAGGAAGCGTCTGATTTACTGTTTCTTCATCATGGTTTGTGTTGACTTTGTTTGGAACAGAGATAACTAACCTATTCTATCATATCAGGGGAAAAAAGGGATTTGTGCTGAATTCTAAGCTGAATGCAATGCATCCTGGGAAGATGCTAACAAGCTAACTATGTTACTAAATATCTTAAATACGTAACCTTGGTAAACAATCTAGACATTTTATCAATTTAAACTTGATCAGACAAACACCAGGTAACCTTTGACATTTACAGTGGGACACTGTTCATAATGTTGTTGGCTTTTGGTTTTATCATCTGTGTAGTAAAGGCAGGAAAAGAGCTGACAGACAGCATATAGCTCTGTAGGCAATAACATCCTCTACTAATTTTCCCCCTGTCAATCACTGAGAGACTACTGTGGGCAAAGTGCGAGGACTGTAATTCATACTGCACATTTAACTGACATCTTTAAATGTCGTCTTGTGGCAGTGTTAAGACACTCGAAACCCTCCGATACAGGACTCCTGCTTATGACTTTGATGTATTACTGTCCTCACAGCTGTAACAGCTGCTCAGAGACGGATGGTTCACACCAAACACACAGTTCTGAGAGAGACGTATGAGACGAGTCACTGGTAAGAACACAGTGTGCCTCCACAGCTCAGATGAAAAACCTTTTCCCTGACACACTGACACAACATGCAGTGCATTCACATGTGCATATGTGACTCTTGTTTCAATGTTAATATTAAACACCACCTATAAAGGTGACAATTAGTGATTGAATTTTATTCCACAAAGCAGTTTGCATATTATTTGCATATTGCATATGCTTTGGATAATCATCCTCCTCAACACCAGAGAAAGGTTACGACTGACAACATAATGCAAATGTGGTTTCATGGCTCGCTTAAGTGTGATTTAAGTGATTGCTTATGTAATGGCTGCAGCAGAGTGAAATCAAACTTAGCTACTTTTTTTTGCATCATTTCACATTCGTGCTGATTTGATGTGCCTGTTGCTTCTTCATGTTGCATGCTTGCATTAACATCGCTGGGGTCACCGGTCGATCACAGAATATAATGCTGTGCTTTGTTTCTTGCATGAATGGCTGGATGAACCTGTGAGGGGGCCCTGTGGCTGATACTTGCCGTTGGACCCCCTGTGATTGTGCCCAAAACAGTTAAAAGTGCTAGTGTATATGTACGTTTTGTCTGCAGGTGGGGTGGTGGTGGTTGCTTGCCAACAATTGTTGCATTTACAACACAGAAGGTTATAGTACGTCCTCTGAGCAGTGCCGCTACTTTGGGGCAAAGCGGGTGCTACAGTGACTCACTTCGGTAAAGTGATGAGAGGGGACGACTGCAGGGGCTAGGTGGTTAGCATGCTACCTTCAGTAGAAACCAAAAAGCAATAGAACTTGAGGCAAAACAAGAATTAACATTGGCAATGTTTTCGTGAGTAAAGGAGTAGATGCTGAGCTTGATGCTGATAAAATAAATGCTGTTTGCAGTGTGAAGTACCTCAATACATAGTTTTGAAATTGTATACTAATGTTTAATTTCAAAACTATGTATTTATTTTTCATGATTTCATGTGAAAAGCTAAAATGTCTGTTAGACAAGACCAGACTGAAGAATTAACTTGGACTCCACTAAATGTTTTTCAAACCTTTTATAAACCAAATGACAGAAAACAATTGCATGACTTTTAATGAACATAATCATTAGCTGCAGCCCTATTTCATTATGTCTAATTGTATTCAAATCTTACTCTAATCTAATGTTATGCTCATCTCTAAAGCAGCATTGGAATCATTTTGCTTCACTTACAAAGGAACCCTTTCATACAACTAAACAGTCATGGAACACCCTGGGATAAATTAGTTATTTTAAAAACCAAACTACAAAACTAAGAACTAAATGATCAAATCAATTAATTCTGCTTCTGGTTTTTTATGAAGCTGTCAATGCAGATCCCGCACTAAATGAGTGACATTGTTATATAAAGATGAAGGACATTATGGCTCCTAAAAGTGAAGCCAAACATCTTGATCACTCCCTGCTGACTGGCTGCAGTATAAGATCATGAACGCCGCCCCCTCGCTGTTAGTAGATTGGAAATTGCCAGAGCTTGAAAGAGTCAAAGGACACTATCCATCCATCAGTTCTAACACTTATCCATTAAGGGGCACGGGGGTGGAGCCAATCCCAGTTGATATTGGGCTAGAGGGAGGGTAAACCTAGGTCAGAACAAGTCAAAGTATATACCAAATGATTATTTTTTGCCATCTTAGGTCATTTTTCTCCAACTGATGTATGTTTAAGTGTTTATTTTCTGATAAATGTAGTTTTAATCAATTATTTGATGCTATAAAAAGGTGAACTGTCCCCTCTGATGACTGGCAGCTGAGACCAATCTGTGATTAGGTCAAGTGCAAGGACTCAATGTCCACCTCCAAGATCACTACTGTGCAAACTCATGCTCTATTGCAAGCTGACACCACCCATATCCTGGATACTTTGGTTTCACATTTGTGCAGACGGAGGAAGTGGAGACCTATCACCCATCTTTATATACAGTCATTGACTCATGTTATTCAGTATAAGAGCAGTGTCAGCTGAATAGGTTTGATCCTGTGTGATCCCATAGTAATACTGCTGAGCGTATTTCTTTGTTTTCAGCTTTGGATAATGGCATGAAATTAAGTACAGATTAGTTTACTCCAGCTCATTGCTAATCACCTGTTTGTTGTCATATGATGGATAGAAATGTAGAATCACGCTGGCATCAGCATCTGCCTCCTCCCAGCACTTGAATTCAGATGACAATGAAAGTTGGGTTTGAGTCGATCCTATCTACAGACTGATAGTCACGGATCAATATACTTTTCCCTCATTCAATCCCATTCTGCTGCCTTACTATTTTCAGTCATTAGATGATACAGATATTCACTGGGAAATTATTCCCCTGGAACACACACAGTCTTACTGGGATTAAGGAGAGAGAGGGAAAGCAAGCGAGCCTGACTGATAGTGAGAGAGAGAGAGACAGAGAGAGAGGCCCATTCTCCTCTTGGAATCCACACATTGTTTTCCCCTTAGTCGATGGGGAATTCTTATCAAAATGCTGCCAGGACTATCATGAAAGGATATGGTAATTATGGAAAAGGCGCTCACGCACACACACACACACACAGGAAGACCACCAAGCAATGGGCTAATATAATGTGTCTGGTGTGGGGGCTATTTCCATACCCTGCCAGAGTGCTTGTCACATTCAATTAATTACTCTCTGGCAGTGTGACAAAGATGATTAAAAAGAATGATGAAAAATATTCCCTCATATGGCTCCAACAAAAATTCCACTAAGTCTGTTTAAAGTGAAGCCAAAGGAAAACAAGGCATGCAGTCTCAGTAAAAGTTAAAGGTGTTTTCTTTTTCTTTCACTCTGGAGGGATTACAGTACCATTCACGCTACTGAGCTACTGAGGAAGGGAATGTACGAAATGAGCCAAAGAGGATGTTTGCTGGAGCCGCTGTGATCATGAGCTGTGCTTCGTTCTGGCGGGAGAAAATAAAAAGCCTGTGGGGTAATGAGCTGCATCACAGCGTCCGTTCATAACCCCTCACATCTGATGTCTTTCGGCGAACGCAGCCTATTTAACACTGTCAGATCAATTAGTAGGTGAAGAAAGGGCTGGGGAGATGTGGAGCCTTTTGTTCAAACAGACACTGTGTGTGAGGAGGTACAGTACCGTTAAAGGGAATTCATCTCAACAGCAGGGTTTTTTTAAGATGCACAATATCCAATTGTGCTTCGCTTTTCGCACAAAAGAACAGGCTGAATTGGAATTGTTGTGGTGTAACGTGTAGACTAAATCAAACACCGGGGATGTGACAGCCTTGTGGGGGAATTGGGAGCTGTTAAAGAGTAGGGCAAATACCCCAAGGGGCATATGAATGCTGGAATCTACATTTCAAGCAGCACCAGGCCTCCGGTGGCTTAGATGTCTGACTCCCCCTGAAAAATGCTCCAACGGCTTGAGCCTAATTTTTCACTTATGACTGAGGATTCCCGACTGCAGCCGAGCTCAATCCATTCGTCACGAGGACTCCTTTTCAGTGCAGACATTCTTCAAGGAAGAACACAAATATGTCATTTTCTATACAAGTGTCTGCCCGTGAAATTTCTTTTTCCCCCTCTGCTGTTTGGTCCTTTTGTGGGGAAACATAATGGCTTGCTTCAGCAGTTTTAGCATCATGTTTGAGATTAGAGGGACGACAAACAGCCGACAGGTGCTGGAGAGATCACTCCGACTCTGACACATAGTCCCTTCAGAAAAATAGTGGCTGTTTAATTACTCTTCAGGCAGCTATGGCAGATGAATGGTTTTATTGTGAAAGGTTTTGATATAAAATCAAAAGGTTAAATGGCTTTTTTATGCTCGCCAAAATGCTAAACCAGCAAGTGCAGACCATTTGTCAAGAATTACAACAGATGGAAATGATGAACAGATGGATTTTGGATTAATCAAATCAAACAATGGAGATTTATTGTTAGATTTTGATGAATGTTGAATGTAGAGATCTTCAAGTAAACCAGATATCAGGGCAAATATCAAGTCACCTCAATTTTTTGGGTCCGTCCATTATTTCAACTCAGGTTATGGGGGGATACAGAGTGCCTGTCCAATACTGGTGCTTTCCTTTTCTGACAAATTGAAAGTCTGGACACCTCACTGCATGGAATGCACCTTGATATTAGGCCAAAAATGACCGAGGCAATAACTTGAAGGACGGTTTGTTATCAGATTATCAGTGTTTCCAAGGAGGCTGCATGAGATTCCATTTCCCCTGCATACTGATCACTTCACAGCATCCATAGAGAAACCGAACGCTCACGTTTAAACCCAAACAAATGTTGGTGTAGATCTTTTTGTGGTTGTTCAGGCTTGTGTCCATTTACTGTGTGTGCATTTCTTTCATGGGTCCATCTTCAGTTTGTGTAAAACATTGATTAGTTGGAATTAATAGTTGTAATCTGCTGGATGTGCTGGATTCGTCCCAACTGACCTTGGTCATCCTAATTAAATGCAGTTCCCCTGTTCTACCGTCTTCATCTGCAGCAGTGAGGTCGTTTTAATGTGTTAATCATCACCTCCTACATGTGCTTTGCAATTACTGCAAATTTCAAAGTGAAGGCAATGGTAAGCCTTTGCAAAGGAAGTGATTATTCTGGTTTTCTGTACAGAAATGTTCCACATTTTTCATTATTCAGGTCTTTTGAAACACAGTATGGAGAAAGTAATGTTTGATCTCATCTGCAATTAGGTTGTCACCGTTAAATATTCACAATGGAAAATCATTCCAGGTATACATGATGTGATTTAGATGTATAATATCCAAAAATACATGGTGACTAGTGAAGATGTCACGATGGATCATCCAAAGCTGTCAGGCGGCAATTTTCAGAACTCCAGAAAATGTCCTTTCACATATAAAGAAGAGCAAGAGATTGTCGTGGTCAGATGTATTCACAACTAGAACAAAATATTCAGAGCGTTCACATGAGGGGTGGTACCTAAAGCGTGCAAGAGACTAAACATAATGTGGAAATGCAGCTGTGGAAACCACATATTTTGTGTATGGTATATCGACACTGGCGTCTGCCCTTATCAACAAATTTGTCTGTCTCCTATGCATGTGGCTCCTCTTTTTTTTCCTGAGATATCTGTATTCTTATTTCTTTCTTTCAGTTTTGCATCTGTTGCGTGGATCCTGGCTTCTCTCCAGGCCAGAAAGAGAACAATCCTAACAGCAGAGACATCAGTCACTGTCCCTGCCAAAGCTTCAAAAGCGGCTGAATGCGTGTTGAGCAGGCAATTGTGTAGGGACGGTCAAGCTCACCCTCATCACAGTCCCCTGCTCAAGAGACTACATTAGTGCACACAGAGAAGAATGCTCTCTCACTCGTGCACGTGATACAGTTCTGTAGGTTTGTATCACGTAGATGAGCATAGTGTTTATGTGCGTGTGATATCCAGACACTGATTAAATACCGTACCTTCTGCCTAAGCTATTCTATGTGGACACCCAGAGGACAATGAGCATCTGCATGCATCACCATTCATCAGAGCAGCTCAGTAAGATGTGTATATCACACGAAGAGACAGCCTGTGCATGGTGCATGTATTTGAGAGGTATCTGCTCTCGGGTCTGGGTATGGTACAAATATAACCAAGCTATTATAACAAAAAAATCTGTCTCAACAGTCTTGGACATCCATCAGTCCATTTTATGAACCACTTGTCCTTTGAGGGTCACAGGGAGAGCTGGAGCCGTACCAGCTAACATTGGCCAGGTATGGGGTACACCCTTTGACAGGTCGCTAGCGCATCTCAGGACCAACACACAGTCAGAAACAACCATTCACGCTCACATTCACACCTAAAGTGGTTTAGTACCCACAGGAAGCCTACGCATGTAGAGAGCATGCAAACTCAACACAAAAAGACCCCAGTCGAGAAATGGTAATCACCACCGTGCTGCCCCGGTCTAGAACAATAAAAATTTAAATGAGCAAAACCATAAAACGATGGTGGACAAAAGATGGATTCCAAAAACTTTGGCAGATTTTAAATTTGAGCTGTGAAGCACTGAGTTGAAGCATCAGGGTTGGTGTTGGAAGAGAAAAAAGCTGGATCAGTAAATCCCTGGATTGGGTAACTCTGTTTGGAGTGACTAAAAACCCAGCTGCTTTCATGAATTTTCTGAGTTTCCCTGCTTTCTCAGCCCTGCAGGAAATGTCTGAACTTTGGTAACTTACTGCTCGCTCCCTCCCCTCCTCCTCCTCCTCCCACTCCAACACTGCTCCCAAAAGTCGTCCATTTAAGGAGGATGGCAAACGGTGATTCAACAGAAAGCCCCACACAATGAATGCCATTACTAAAATCTTGACTGGCAGGAGGCACCCCTGCCTTTCACCACGCTCCGACTCGGCAGTAAAATAAAGCATGCAGACCAGTCAAGCCACAATGGAGTGCCTTTCCCACCCTCAGGGAGTGTGAGCTAACACAACACTGTTGCTACAGCGATCACAACAGCAAACACTGCCAATCAGGTCAATCGCACAGGTATTTATTTATTTTATTTTCTCACCCTTTTTTCATGTCTCAGACTGCTTACAGGGGCCATTCATTATGCTTCAGCCTGAGCACACAGAGGCGCAAACACAGCACAGTGATCTACCTGCGCCATTCATGTGACTCACTCAGCCGGCACAATCCATTCACACAGCTCACACACACGCACAAAAGTGCCTCGGGTGTCAGAGAGCACACAGCCTTTTTAAAAACATAGAATCAACAGGCCCCTACCTGCAATTTGGTGGTGGGTCCAAAGTTATCTCTGCTAGCTCCTTCTGGATCCTGAAACGAGATGAAGATCTGTGTTATAGTCACGAGTTCAAACAAACACACATGCCAAACAGTTGTATAAATCCTGACTGTAAAATCAATCTGCGAGTGTGCACACAGAATACCTCATTGATTTTCTAATGAGCTCCACAGCACTGTGACTGAACACAGGAATAAGTCCTGTCACACAAGATCAACACGGGGATGCACAGCCGAGTATTTGCCATTTTCTACCCCACGTGAGTATAAATTGATTTTGATGTCAAAAGGCCATGTCGGATAACGGAATCGTATCTGATATATCAGGGTAAATTAATTTTGCTGCAGATCACCATGCTGTCTCAGCCCTCATGTTATCAGGAAGATGTTGGCTGCTTTTCCACACTGAGCACATTAAAAAAAGGTTTGATGAATAGACCCGGGTTAAGAATTCATTACATTACTTTGCCAGTGATTTGCCTACAAGGATCCCGTAGCCAGGTGTTTTACTTCACAAGCAGCCGATCAGCTTTAGATGCTGCTGTCATCCTCCAGCACATTTCATGTAAAAGCTTGAATGTCGGGGTCTTGTTCACAGGTGAGGGGAAGAAATGGAGTGATGGCGACTGACGATGTGCAACTTTCCAGGTTCCTGAGCACTTCAGGGGCTGGTCGTCCACGTAGGTTAGCTAAAGAGAAACTGGGCAAACTGTCTACTGATGAAGATCACAATGTGTAATCTAGAGCTCAGAGTAGTTACTAAAAGAACCTTGGTATTAGATCAACTAGTGTTTCCCAGGAATTAACATTGAACATAAACTAGAAGGTCATTCAGTAGAGCTCATACCTACGCCAAGGCCGCAAAGTCCCCTTATGAAACCATCATGTCCTCACAGTCTCACAAGTCTGGACTCCAGAATCCAACTTGCCATGTTCGCAAGGACACAAGATCAAACACGGCATATTCTGTGCTGAGAAAGACCTTGAGAGATTTTCTATATTTTTCCATTTACCCCCCTCTTCTATTCCTTTGTGTCTTATTTTCACAGTTCCCTTCTATAAGTAAAAATGCTCAAGGATGCAATAATAACAAAGAAGGAAAAAGAGGAAATAATTGACTACTCTTATTGATCCTGCAGTCTGTTAACTCAACTGTTTGTTAGCTGGCTCATAAAAAATGATTTGCTATTGCGAGAGAGAGAGAAGAAATGACATGATATATTATTTCTGCATCGACGTGGCAATGAACGGTTGTGGGATAGTTATGTGATGCTTACTGACATTACACTAAACTCTTAATTTGTTGAAATGCTAATCACACTGGAGGAAAAAAAAATACACTAAGTGTGTCTGCAAGAAGAGTTTAAGTATCAAAGCAATGCAAACACAGTTATAGCATTAACATTAGAAGAACAAACTCACTCCATATTACAGAAAAATTTGCTTCAGATTTTTGGTTTCTCATTTTGAGATGCAGGTACTATAACATCTTAATTATCGTCTGTTTCCCTGCGAACCACAAGCATGCGGATGGAACCGTCCTTGTACAGATTGGCAGAGGATGGATACCAACACCACTTCATCTTGAACCAGGAGGTCACTCAGTAAAGCTTAACCCTCCACCAAGGCCCAAGAATCCCCCCCATGAAACCACATTTAAATCCCCTAGATCAAGATTTATTTGGATCTGCACCAACTTGCAAACACCAAAAACCAGGCCCTTAAATATGCGTATACGTATACAATGAATTCCACTACTACTACTACTGCAAATAAGCAAGCCAACCATTATGTTTTATGTTTCTCGTTTAGGGACAAAGCACATAAATTATAATAATTGGTTAGATGAGACAGAGATCATTATAACAGTAACCCCATGCTTTCTCATCTCTGCAGAGCTGGAAAATCATAACCTGGAGTAGTTATGGGTATCAGATCTGTTCCTGAGACACTAGAAAAATGGATGGACACAATTTCCCCTTGTCTAACACTGCAACTGTGTCGAGAGTAAAGGTTTCCAAGGGTATTCAGATATCCTACCAGCAGTTCTGACTGTGAATAATAACACATCAGCAGTTATAATCTGTAAATTAAAAATTATTCAACCACCCAAGCAGCAGAGTATAACACCTGCTTCATGGTTTTCTCACTAGGTATATAATATATGCCTACATAGTGTGTTTAATATATATGTTATCTTGTGAACAAAATGTGAGAGAGGTTTGTCTGTACCCATCTAATCTCTCTAAATTCCAGATAGCTCAGTGTGTTCGTAAGTGTATGTAAAAGATATCTCTAGAATAGATTGGCTTCACACTTGTTTTATTAAGTCCAGTGTGGAGCTTGGTGTGATTAATTTGTACATGCAATACTGTCAATATTAATACAATTTGAATAAACTGATGACCAGTGCTCTGTAGCAGTGGTGGTTGAACTTATTAACATAAGTGATGTTGCTGATCACAACAGAAGCATGTTGACAACAATGGGAGGGCATTCACGACAAAGGCAATCACACCTATTTCCCCAGTTCTGGGTTCTGTGTAGAGCGAGTGGAGCTTCACCATACTTTGACCAAACAGACTAAACAAGGTTTCTGTGGACTGAGTCCAGCAGCACGTCTTTATGGCTGTGGCTTTACTACTGCAGGTCACTGTTACAGCTTCACATAAAAAAAAGCTGTAACCAGCATCACCACAGGCCGAGCAAACCGGCAGGTTTATAACAGGCACTAAACTGCTTCAGGGAAATGTAAAAAGAAAACTGTAACAATAGAAAATCAGCTAAAGACATGAATGTGCAAATAGTCAATTACCACACTTCATGAGTGTCCATGGATTTTCCTTTTAACTCTCCTCTGTGTTGCTGTGACTGCACACGACTCACTCGGGGAAGAGGAGGGAAAAAAGACATATATTTGCAAAGAGCCTGTAATACAATCTCCACAGTTATGGAGTCATTCTCAGCATGAATGCTTGCTGTGTAATTTTATCTGCAATACTTCCTGAGGTGGCACATTTTGACAGCTGAAGCCAGAGACCTGTTAGTGAGAGTTCTGCAATGAATGAGGCCTTGGGAATCCAACAGGAAAAGCCCTGCTTATACTGTGGCTTCATCGTGCTCCTGCACGGACTCTTTAACCAAACACTTACATTTTCTGATGTTCCACAGCTCATTGCATTTGATAATCCCTCGAGACGCTGCATGCACTAAACTATTACATTCTGCATGCCTCAAAAAATAAGTCAATATCATCTGAGCATATCTTTTAGAATGGATAGCACAAGCTTTGGCTTGTGTGTAGCAGCGAGTGATATAAAACATGAACTAGAACAGAGAGCAGCTAAATAACAACTATGTCTGTCAACCCTCCTATAAAATGGCAACCCTGGAGCTCCTTATTCTTTTATATTGTAGCCATCTCTGGTGATAAGAAGTCGTCGCTGTCAGATGTGGCTGGAGGTTTAAGGGCAGGCATCATATCCTTTGTGCCAGAGGAGAAATACCGGGAGCCGAATGTTTACAAGAGCAAACACAGAGGCTTTCTCTAAAGTGGTCCTATAGGAGCCAGTGAGTTTGTGACATAAAAATAGTCATTGCAGAACTTAAGTATATAAATGTAGGCAGACAGTTGGGATTTAGTTTTACACCATAAAAATAAACTGTACAAATATTCCCATTATGGTGGGGAAAGAAGGGCATTTGTTTTTTACATAACCCATAAAGTCTTTATGCCTCAATTAATGCTTGTCATGTGGTAGAACAGGGTCTTGAACTCCTCCCGCTGAAATGATCCAATATAAGAATTGAGGGGGGTGAGGGGTGGGGGGATCCGTGTTCAACATTAACTCCTTTCACAAAGGTGTTGCAAACAGGGAAGGTCTGACTTCTAGCTGTCGTAATAACGGCAATATTGCAATACATTGCTATTGACGTGCCAGCCACAGGGGATGGCAAGCAGCCACCTCAACTGATGGTTTCAAGTTTCTTTTTTTCATGACGATAGCTCTTTCTTGTTTTACCACTTCAATGCCTGGGCACAGAATGTTAACACCCTCAGGTTGCTGCAGCCTGGAAACTGGGAGAGAACTCATCTCATGCTTTGATTCAAATTTCTGTAACAGATTTATGTAGACACTTCTGCAGCGCAATGTTTTTCTGTTAAAGTGAGCCTTTGTCTGCTATTATGGTCCTTTCAGAGGCTGGTGAAAGTCAATAAATCAGTGTCGCGTGTGCTTACTCCTGTACTATTTACAGTAAAGCCAACTTTAATTGTGCTCTGATTAATGAAAATACCTTTGTTGTAACAGTAAAGCTTATTTATACAGCATTAAAGTCTGAAGAAATGAAGAAATGCAGCTAATAGTGTACACTCTGCTTATGAGCCAACTTAAATCACAGCAGGGAAAATCCCTTCACTATGACTACCCTTAAGTGACCTGTCTCATTCAATATATAAACCATTTCCGACTACTTATAATATTTATAAACCAGTGCAGCACTAAGAAGGCCTGCTAGAAAAGGATTTCTGAAGGTTGCACATCTGAACAATTTCTATAACAGACTTCTGGCCAGATAACACATCATACAAACAAGCACTTTTCTTTTCCTGATTGTGGCTGTGTGGAACAGTTACAAACCCTTTGGTTTCAAACGGAGTCAGATGACACATTGGACAATTTGTCTATTTCAACATAGTCTGGCCTTTACGCTGTGACCACACCAAATGCAAATTTTCCAAGCGGTTAAACACAAAGTCGTAGATTCAAATTTTTCACCTCTCTCCCTGGGCGACACGAATGACACAAATGGTGCAAAAAGCGCAAATGATTGTGTCATTTGCATTAGAAACGACAGTCAGACTGGATAAAAACCTAATTTGATCTTTGTCAACACAAATAATGTAGGGGATTATTTGCATATAGGATCGGATCTCAGGATCAAGTGTGACCAGAGCCAAATTGTCCTGACAGAACTGATCTTTGGCACAAGTATAGTTCAAGTAACTGCTGGTGTGCCAGGATAAACTGGTTACAACTGCATGTCTGATTGTCAAATAGCTTTGGAACTCCCCACCCAGACACATTTCCAACATTACATTAGGAGCTGAGACCCACCATTTCCCCTAACTTTTGAAAACCAAGATAGTGAAATATTTCATTCCGTCATTGGCCAGCAGTGCAGAGATGAGAAAGGAGGTTTTGAACTTCTCTCTCACGCTCTCTTTTTCCATTCATTATAGAACTGTTCCAGGAGAGACACTGAAACTGTGCACAGTTATAATGAGAAATGATACCTTGCCCCCATCTCTGTGAAGGCCTTCAAGCGTGGCTGGTTGGAAGAGCTACAGACACATCTGGTGGTTGGATAACACACCATACAAATCATGTCAATGACCTCCATCTTACAAGCACAACTGACCACTAAAATCTTGCTCTGTTGTCAATGGTGCACTATTTCACAGTTTTTTTTAAAGGCACATTATCAAGATAGTAAGATGCACCTTCATTACATCGGAGGGTGTACACTGTGCATGTTACACACTGTTTATGTACAAAGGGAAAGCGCACAAACTGAGAAATGTTGTTCATCCCTGGCAAATCTGCCATGAGTAATTTAGGTAGAGTGAATATTCTGTATTTTTGCTTCATAAATAACTTAAATGATGAAAAACTACAGAGTCATTTTGATTCTTTTTCTGTACAAGCACAGAGAATCACAAGTTAAATGCTCACTGTTCCCACTGACGGATGATTGCTTTCAAAGTCAAAACTCAACACAGCAGCGAGGAAGGACAGAACAAGCAAGTCGCAAGTGAGCAGTGGAACAAAGCGATTGGGGCAGAGCAGGCAGCAGAGAGCACAGACTATAAGACGATCAGAGCAGGGACTATACCTCTTGGCGCTGGTGGAGAGCTTGGCAGCGGTCTTGCTGGAGATTTTGGCCTCCTTCTTTTTGGGCTGGGTCTGGTCCCGCTGCTCGGGGCCCGACTGTTCCGGAGGAGCCGCTTCCCTCTGCTCAGCGTCCGAGCTTCCCCCACTGGTGTTGGGGCTGTCGTCCGGCCTCGGCTGCACCTCACTGGACATGCTGACACTGCAAACACACAGGCGGCGTAAAGCACATGCGGTGTAAAGAAAAGACACACAACCAGAGAGGGTCTGAGCGTCTCATCAGAGGGATGAGTCCATCATCAGGATGTGTCAATTCTCACACCTGCTATTCTTACAGAATCCACTGTAATCAACAGGGATGATGTTAATGTCCTGACATGATTTTAACTTACTGCTGACACAATTATTTTCATTAGCCATTAATAATCTCTGTATTGCTTTTTCCATGTTTTTTTACAATAGTGCAGCAAATCAGATGTGTAGAGTTTTTCATAAGGAGGAAGAACATGTATTCAATATACTTAGGGCTAATGATTATTAAATTAAGAATTATACTGCAGTTTATTTTGTTGACAAAGAGAATCATGCTCTGATTTATAAACACCAATGTCTATTAGATATAAGATACTTAAAGCAATTTCCCTGAGCTAAAAACTCACACGGAAAGACACACATCTATTCAAAAATAGAACACCTTTTCACAAAAGAACAGAGAATATTTGCCTGAAAAAAAGGGGCTTTTCTAACCTGAGGATCTGGGATGTGTCATTGTGTCTATTAATCCATCATCAGGAAATTAATAGCAGATATTCCCTGGTCCCAGCCTGTCAAAATCCAACATTTTCTGGCTTCTTAAGAGATCAAGCTGAATATCTATTACTTTTTGGGTCGGTCAAACCAAACGAGACATATTGTTAATAGAATGAAAATCACCAGGGGCTCTGGGAACCTGTTAGGGGCATTTTACAGTTATATATTTTATGCACCACACGATGAATCACTCATACATGCAAAAAACGACTGAATCAATGATGAAAGCCGTCATAAGTGGCAGCTCCACAGGGATACCTACAGAGGTACAGTTTAATATGTAAAACACAGACCACAGATCCTCAGAATCAGCTGAGTTGAGCATCTGTTGGTCATATGTCTCAATGATGTAAGACACAAAGAAGGTCATCATCTGTCTCGCTCTCTCTCTCTCTGTGCGTGTGCGTGTGCACGCCAACCTCAAGGTGAAGGCCTTTATTTACAATGCCAGGTCTGGCCGTATGAAAAATGTATGACAGATGAGCAAATGTGAGGGCGGAGATGAATATGAAATTGGGCAGAAGCGAGGACAGACTGTTCGATAAACATGACAGCGGCTCTGGCAAGCTCACTCTGCCTCTGACATTTGACTAACAGCACTGCGTGCACAATCTGATGCAATTATCTGCATTTGGTGGTGAGTTGATATGGGGGATAATGGGTTGGGGTGTTAGGATAGCACACGTGGGGCATTATTCCAAAGGTTAGGACTCCCACGTGCTCTGGGGAATGGTGTCCCTCTCATGGTGCGCTGGGCGGCTGTGACTTTGTTGGAAGCGGATTGTCTACTAAGCAGAGGGATGGTGGCTCGATCCCCAGCTCCATTCCACATGCTGAAGAGTCCTTGGGCAAGACATTGAATCCTGAATTGCCCCTGATAGCGGTGTCAGCTGTGCGTAAATTATGTGTTATAGAAAAATGCATATATGTTTGTAATATTGGTGAATGTGACTTGTACTGTAAAGGGCTTTGTGTGGTCAATAATCACAGACAATAAAACTATTATTATTTCTGTGTGGGAAACGATGCGTCTCCAGTTGTCAGGTGTACACAGCAGTATACTGTGTCACCCTGGGTTCTTGCCTACAGAGATGGGGCAAATGTGTGTTTTATTGCCCCTTTAGGTTTGAAACTGTTAAAAGAAACACCTCAATCACAACTGCCAACCTTAGGAAAGGATTCTTTGTGTTAGTGAGCAGACCTGATAGAATATCACACCCCACAGAGGGAGAGAGCAGCCATAGTCCATATCATGACAAATTCCCTTATCTCTAGGCAATTAGCAAAATGCTGCCTTGCAAGACAAACACTTTTTATTTCACTTTCAGTATTTTTTTGCTAAATAGGTAAATAAATACATTTAAACTTTTTCATTTCGCCCTGTAAGTCAAACTCACATATTTAAGTGGGTATGGTTTATACCATGTTTAGAGTATACCTGGCAGCTCTGACCGAGAAGTTTAAATTCGCCTGAATTCGAGTGCAGTTTGGTGCAGTGGGTGTTCACCGAATTTAACGTTGGCACCTAATGACTTTAAAAGCCTGTGATCTTATTGCTGTTAAGTGCGTAAAAACGTGTTTTACACGAGGAAGCGTCTAAAATGACTGATATTTGGAAGGAGTTCGGGAAGGCGCGCTGTTTGGAGTCGATCTGGAGCAGAAAAAGGCACGCGTCGAGGTGGTGAGGGTGGGGGGGGGCGGGTAAGCTGTCGAGGAGCCCCCGGTCCCATGTTCTTCTCGCAGTCTTATCAGTAACAGTTAACAGGGTACGTCTTTGTGAGAACGATCCGACACCCAGTCTGAGAGCACAAGCGGAGCTCTCGGTGACCACCGCAAAATCTGCTCCGGCACAAAAGACAGAATACCCCCCCCCCTTCCTCTCTCCCCCCCACTCCCCCTTTCTCTCTGTCTTCCCAACCAACCACCGCCGCCCCCTCCCTCCACAAAGATAACGTAATACACCTTTATTCCGTTGGCAGACTTGCGCTCATGTGGAGCAGAAGACGGCGGGCGGCTCACCTCTGTAAGCGGGCAGGGCGCACAGCGGCAGGAGAGACGAGATGTGTTAAATGTCCACAGTTTGTTCGGTAATCCGCTGCACTGGCCGTCCGCTGCTCCCCGTGTCCGCTGCCTTCACTGACTGCTGCTGCTGCCGGAGAATGTGCGCCGAGCCGCGGCCGTCAGGCTACACGAGGCTACAGGCGCCGTTTCCGGTGGTAGCTGGTAAAATAAAAGCCCGAGTGTTTATTTTTGGAGCACAAACAGGAGCGTTTTAAAGAGATAGTTCACCCCAAAATAAAATGAATTCATTATCTACTTACCACTATGCCGATGGAGGGGTGGGTGAAGTGTTTGAGCCCACAAACCACTTTTGGAGTTTCAGGGGTAAACGGCACTGCAGCCACATCCAATACAATTGAAGAAAATGGTGACTCCTTCTTCAGACATAGCAAGTGGGAGTGTTGATGAAGTTTCAGACAAGCCACAGAAACATAATAAAAGCGGTGTCTTACACGTTGAAGATACCAACAAAGATCTCAAGAGAGTTTATGATGCCGTTATCTATGTGCTGTAAAAAAAAACACATATGATAGCTACAGCAGAATTTATACGTAAGCCAACATCCTGCCTCTGCCTGCTGCTCCACCCCTCACCTGAACCCGTATCCTCATGAGTTCATGTCTAAAAAAGGCGATAGTGATTATTTATGTGGATGTCCAAAAGTCCACTAAAGGTTTCCACAGTTCTTTGAATTCTCCTGCCTTCATTCTCATAATGTAAGTCAGTCTCTCCAATTTATTTGCAAGATGCTGTCTCCTTCGCCCATAGATTATTAAAGGTAGATCAATTTATTGAAAGACGTTCTGTGGATATTTACAAAGTACACACAGTTTTGATTGGTAAGGCACCTTCAGTCCAACAGTCTAATTTATAGTATTAAAAACCATTTTCCAGTATCTTTGTAATTTTGACATTTCCTATACACAGTGGAACATTGAATCCATTCTTTTCGAACATTTCACACAAGTTTACAGGATATCAGGGGACCAGCGGTTCAGTTTGACTGGGGTAATGGCTGTAGGAAATTATTATCTTTGGGCTACTATTGTGCACCTTACTGAATCAGAAAGTGTGCATGGATGCTGGACAAATGTAAATTGTGGCCCCTTTATTTTCCCAGATTTTGAAAAATCCTAGCTCTGCAACTGGCATATTTTTATAATAAACATATTTGCACAGCTATTTGCGTGATGAAAAAAGCACAGGCATGTCCATGCATCTGTTATCTACTCATTTTAATATCATGACATGCAAAGTCTATCTCTTTCGAATGTAGTTTTCTTAAAAGCTTATGTTGTTACATTGTGGTCCGGTTGTAACATGATCACAAATTTTACTTCATCTCCTTCAACACACTTGTTTTTTCTTTGGGGAACCAGATTCCCAAAAATCATAACATATGCAAACTTGAAATAATGATTAATATAGTGGCTTTTTCCAAATCTAAATAGAGCAACAACTATTAACTACTTCGACATCTTAAATATAACATTTCAGTCAATTTACACTACTCTCCTATCGTTTTAGCTCAGTCTTTTTCTTGTAGAAAAAAGAGCTAAAGCACAAAATTTGGATTCAGCTATGAAACGCTTAGTCTATTTGATTATCATGAAATCAAAAATAACTTGCAATCGAGGGGAGAGTGATGTGTGAAGCCAACATCCTCCTCTCCATTTTTGCCCACAATACAGCAAATCATCACACAACCCCACTTTGGGATCTTTTAAAACCAAACCAAGCGAACAACGTATTTTATTCTTAGGTGGAGAAATTCAACTTCCGGTTTTCTCTTTTTTACAGAAACTTGACCAGGCAGACCTCCTCCGTGCGCGCTCCCAGGCGAGTGCGCGCAGAGCGTTACGGCAGGCTTTGATGATCGTAGACTACAAAGGAAGTGGAAATGAGAGGGAGATCATGCTGCCTGTCAACCCGCCGCATCCTGGAAGTGTGCATTAAGATTCCAGAGGCAGCCTCCTGCATTTTTAATGCTGTTCAGTTAACAGAGCTGCAGCTGATCATGCCTCAGCTCCGGTCACACACAGCTGTGGAGGGCACGGGCCCAGATGTTGACCCCATTATCCAATCAATTCAAAGCACTGGGGCTTGTTAATGATCAGTAAACACATCAATATTAGAATGTACTAATTATAAACAACAAAGTTACATTCCTCGACTTCCATCATGATGTGATTGTCTTGAGCGAATAAATAATGGTGAACAAATGAAATGACATTTTCAAAATTCCGTTGTCTTTATTTGTCCCCGGTCTGTTTTTCCGACCACGCTGCGGAACTCTTTTTCCCGTGGTTTATGTTTCCCTACGCCGGGTACGCTGACGGACGCTGGCTTCCTATCATGCGCCATTGAAAATAAACGTAGCCCACACGGCGGCGGCTACTTTCTTTCATTTCTCTAGCAGTCAGTCAGTGGGCCTGTTTTACTCTGAAGTAAAGGTCCGACACCCTCTGAGACGATGGAGACTATTCTGGAGCAGCAGCGTCGCTACCACGAGGAGAAGGAGAGGCTAATGGATGCGAAAACTAAAGAGATGTTACACAAGAAGTCCACGGTAAGATTAGCGGTTTATGCTAGCTTTAGCGCGACTGCTAACCTAACGCTGCAAACACAAGAGACGTCTGCAAACTGAATGGACGTTTTAAAGTGGACATGTGTTCTTTTCGTTGCAGCTGCGGGAACAGATCAACTCTGACCACCGAACAAGAGCCATGTTGGATGTAAGCAAGTTTTGATTTGGCATAAATACCGACCGGCTAACGCTAGCACCGGCTACAAGTTAGAGAGGTAGAAGAAGAAGGGATACTTTATTATTAATCCCTCAAGGGGAAATTCTATTTTAGCCTTCTCTTGCGTTACAATTTAAATGCGAATGTTTCAAATATAACCCAGTATCATGCTATTGTATAAAACTGCTTTACAAGTGAAAATGTAGCTAGTAAGAAGAGTGGACCACCAAGAATCTCCACCGTAAAAGCGATCACTTCCATGCACTTCCATCACAAGATGCTTGAAGGCACTTCACTATAAACTTTGTTCGTATTTGTAGAATCTACTGGACTATTCGCCATTCAAGTGATCCACCAAAAAGCTCCAACTGAAGGGAAACGTCCATATCTGATCGATAACCCCTTTATCTATGCATCTATCTATGCACTTATTAGCAGCTTGATGTTTAAAGTTAAGTCGTTTAAATAATACACTTACCTTTGTTAAATGAAACAGTGATGTGGGAGGGTGAAACTCAGAAAAACAAACCTGTGTGATTCCACTATGTTAGTTTATTATGGCTGCTGATAGTCTGTTCATCTTTTGACAGAGGTATATGGACGTGAGCTCAAATCTCAGAGACTCCTACGAAGATAAAGATGGGTAAGTCTTCTTTATATAATTAACCTGGTCTGGTTCACATGTGTATAAATGTTCCCTCTCGTATCATGTTCCTTTGAATTGTTAAACACAGTATCTGTTGTGTTGTCTGAACCTTTTCACAATCATTTTTCAAATCTCATGTTCCATTTTATTTCTTTGGACAGAATGAGGAAGGATGAGCTTGGTGCCATCTCAGGACCAAATGAGTTTGCAGAGTTCTACAACAGACTGAAACAGATAAAGGAGTTTCACAGAAAGCATCCGAATGAGGTAGTTCACCTCTGTGAGTTGTGAGCTGTGCTCTGTTAATTTTCATAAGCTGAATATTAACAATGTTGTTGTGTGGATTTGTTGTAGATTTCCATTCCGATGTCTGTAGAGTTTGAAGAGCTGATGAAGGCCAGAGACAACCCCAGCGAGGAGGCTCAGAGTAAGAACAGATTCACTGTAAATAAAGTTGATGTAGTTGGTTCTGTCCCTCTGAAACAGTCTCTTTCTAAGAAAGACGCGGTGTGGAGCAGTTAGACACAGAAATGCATCATTAGTATTCCTTTAGGCTATACTGTAGTGTGACACAACACGGCAGAGCACTGATGCTTAAATTAGCACACAAGTGCTGCTGGCTAGATTTTTATGGACACTGACGTTACCTTCTGGTAGGTAGCCTACCATCATTTGGATGTGCCCTAGTTTAAAGTAAATAAGTTAATATTGGTGTTCTGTAACAGACGATTACAACTGAGGGAAATTGTTTTTCTTCCACAGACCTGGTGGAGTTCACTGATGAGGAAGGATACGGCCGTTACCTCGATCTCCACGACTGCTACTTGAAGTACATCAACTTGAAGGGAGCTGAGGTTGGGATATTTTAAATCTGCATCATTTAACTCTTCACCTCCAAACTTAACGTTTCTTTGATTTTTAAAAAAATCCAATATCTCTCCTTTGTGTTTGTTCAGAAACCAGAGTATATCGCGTACCTGTCTGCGTTCGACCAGCTCTTTGACATCCCCAAAGACAGAAAAAATGCTGAATACAAAAAGTAGGTCCATCATGTTTATTCCAGAAGTGACCACTGAGTCCTGAGTGGAAAAATTGGTTGCCTTCAAATGGAACAAGTGAGCACGTAGTTACATTGTGGGTAGTGGTGTACTGTGGTGTGGTGGCTGTGCCATGGGTCCAGGTGGCTGAGTTGTGTGAAAACCCCTGCTATCCAACAGCAACATGGGCGCCGATATAAGTGTGACTGCCGCTGTCTAGTAATAAACAGTAAAGCCAGCAAGCAGGTTGGTCATGTAATGCATACATTACCATGTATTCAATTATCATCCAATGGAAAAATTAATTACCATGTCATTTGGCATTTGTAAAAGTCACCAAACTTGTAAAGCCAGAGCTTTCAGAAATTTCAGAGGTTAAAACCACAAGAGAGAGGCATTCATTTAGATCCTTTTGAACATGTTTAACTTGAGCCTATTTGAAGTCAGCAAATATCCAGCTGTTGAGACCACAGACTGTAAAGATGGACTATGCGTCTTCATTTCCTCCTGTTGTACAAAGATAAAACCAGGGTATCTCTGATCTGGCGCTGCCATGTTGCACATTTGATGTCTTGGAGTCGATTCATACACTCAACCAATTACAAATCAGTCTCAGCTGTCAATCATGACATTTCCATTTTTAGTTGAAACCAAACTCGGAAACATGGACACTTAAAATTACACAAACCAACTTTGGGGAAAAAGGGTTAGTATTAAATTTAAACATTGAGTTTTTAATTGCTCCATGTCCAATTCTTTACTCTATACCCCCTGTACTGCGTCCTGCCACCAGGGGGTGATCATATGTTTTGGCTTCACTTTGTAGAGCTATAAGCCATATATCTATGCAAATTCACTGGTTGAGACAGCAGGTTGTACAGCAGTAAATAGATAGTTTGTCTGAATGTGTAGATGTGGAGAACTGTTTTCACGCTAACATGTGATGCTGTGTGCGTGCAGGTATCTGGAAATGCTGCTCGAATACCTGCAGGACTACACAGACAGGGTCAAACCCTTACTGGACCAGAATGAGCTGTACGGCAAAGTGCTGTTGGACTTTGAGAAGAAGTGGGACAATGGGACCTTCCCAGGCTGGCCTGTGAGTTCCACTGTCAGCTGCTACTTTTGTGTGGACGCCTCAGGTTTTTATTTATTCACCTTGTGTGACCTGATGTTTGTTTCTTCATCTGCTTCTCTGGACTATAGAAAGAGACAAGTAGTGCCATGACACATGCTGGAGCTCATCTGGACCTTTCAGCATTTTCTTCTTGGGAGGTAAGAGAAACTAATGACACTTAAACTGATTTATCACTGATTATTATTACAAAGTTTGGTCGCTCATGCCTCTGCTGATGTTTTTTTTTTTGTCTTATTCTGTCCCACAGGAGTTGGCCTCTTTGGGTCTGGACAGATTGAAGTCTGCTCTCATGGCGCTGGGACTGAAGTGTGGAGGGTGAGTGCGTAGTTTACATTTAGAAATAATGTAACGTTAAAGCATCAGTTATTTAAAAACTAGCACACTGTGACTCCATGTAGAATTACTTTGCAAGTAGCCCCAGTTCTTACATGGTAGCTTTTCTGGAGACATTATTCACTGTAGGAACAAAACATGTAGCCACTGTGACGAGTTCTGCTTTGGTCCACCATGCTCTGTGTTCAGTTTAAGGACAAGTTCCTCGATCTAAATTTTGGATCTGCACAGAAGGATATTACATAAGTAGTTTTCAGATTCTTTCTTGTGAAGCAGCACCACAAGTGAAAACTAGGCTAGTTGGTTTTTGTCATTATTTATTATTGTGCCTCAGAAAATGTTATTATAAAAGGTTTCTGAACTGATTTTAAATGTAAAGCTCTTACACGATCATTGAGCCTTCAACATCGCAGCCAGTAGCTGTTACAGCTATAAACAGCACCACCTGTCTAAATCTGCAACTGGGGAAGCTACATTTAGCACACCGATAAATCAGTGTGAGACCAGCTGTGTAACCATACCATCATTTTAAGCTCTGTCTGACTGGCAGTTATAATGAAAATGATGAGCATGAAATGTTTAGATGTAATGATGATATTAAAGATAGCATAATAATATTTGTTGTTGAGTAGTATCGGAGAGATACCTGCAGAATATGACAAAGAGATGGAGAGAGATACTTAGCGTTAAAAACCAGCACTATAACCAGTCTCCCTCCAAAAAGGAGTAAAGATAGTCCAGGTACCAGCCGACACCAACACACAGCCTGGAAGCTGCCAAACGGCCCACTGGCTCTGGTGCAACAAAACCCAGAAACACACACAGCACTGTAGTTATAACACTTTTAAACCACACCACCCCCACGATAAATGTTGACAATACATCTATCACTTCATCTTGGTCACTGGTAGCAGGTGGAGGCGGTACAGAGAACATGTAGGACAGTATAACTTGCTTGATGTGTGAATGTGTTGTGTTGTGCAGAACTCTGGAGGAGAGAGCTCAGAGACTGTTCAGCACGAAAGGCAAATCCCTGGAATCACTGGACCCTTCACTGTTCGCTAAGAATCCCAAAGCCAAAGGGCCCAAAAAGTAAGTAGGCGTAAAGACTCAGTGAAGCGCTGGCACTGACTCATGATGCAGTTTATTATATAATCCATCACAATTTACATCCATCACTTCTGCAGAGACACAGAGCGTAACAAGGAGATCGCCTTCCTGGAGGCTCAAGTGTATGAATATGTGGAGATCCTCGGGGTGAGTGACTATATCCTCAGATCAACTCTGCTCTGGAATTCATTTGAAAGTGCTGCACAGCCAATCTTAGTCAGCGTGGACTCAGACGTGGCACATGTCGTGTGTGTGTGTGTGGTTACAGGAGCAGAGGCAGCTGACTCACGAGAATGTGCAGAGGAAGCAGGCCAGGACCGGCGAGGAGCGCGAGGAGGAGGAGGAAGAGCAGCTCAGTGAGAGCGAGAGCGAAGACGAGGACAATGAAATCATCTACAACCCTAAGAACCTGCCGCTGGGCTGGGACGGCAAGGTGAGACTATGATTGTGCTTCAGTTCTCCTGCACTAAACAACACTAATCCAACATCCTTGATCACGACTTTAAACATGCATGAAGCCACGTGAGGGGAGCTGGTGGACTGTAGAAGCTGAACTGACATTCCTGCTTCTCTTAGTCTCTTATTCTCATGAAATGTGACAAGATCTCCCAGATGAAACTTTAAGTAATAAGACGGTTTATAAGCTGTGATTAAATTAATTTAACCTATTAAGTTCTAAGGACCTGAATAAAAGACACCCTAAAACCTAACTGTTTGAAAACAACCACCTTACACTTGAGGGTTTCTGAAAATTTAAAAGATGTTTACCAAAATGTTCATTTCTCAGTCTTTAAAGCAGATTGTGACTTTGCTGGCTTTGTATTTCATGTCTCTGAGATTCCTCCTCCTCAAAAATGTTTCTTACCCACTGAGCCTCTGAATCTTCTCCATTATTTTCATCAGTGAAACGCTGCTTCATTGACGCTCCTGTGGCTTAAATCACAGCTGCTTTCTGAAACACTACTTTGAAAACTGTGTGTGTTTGTAATTCGGGGGATTCCTGTCGTTCTTTAATCCCTTTTGACAGAGAAATACAATTGAGGCTTGAAATTTGAGTTTTACCATAAACCTGAATAAGCTATGAATAAGAAGAACACAGAATTATAATTAATGAAATACATGTATGCTTCTTTTTACATGTAATATAAACATAAATGCACATCGTTTTTGCATTGTTTATTGTGAAAAATAAGTTATATCATTGGTGCATATCAAACAAACATTGATGTCGGGCTCTAAAGTTGACCTCAGTAGGAAGTAAAATCCAGATATTTCTGTCTCTGCTGAATTAGTTTTATTAATAATCTTTCTTGTTGTGCATGTTGAAATCAGTTTATTATGAGTTGACTGTCCCATGCTGGTTGGGTGTTTCCCAAAACGTCATTTGAACTTGAATGTCTTCCTTCCAGCCGATTCCTTACTGGCTCTATAAACTCCACGGGCTGAACATCAACTACAACTGTGAGATCTGTGGAAACTACACCTACAGAGGACCCAAAGCCTTCCAGAGACACTTTGCAGTATGTTGTTTTATCTTCATGTTACAGAGTGTCTTACGTTTCCTTTTGTGTTTTTGCTCTTACTGTTGTGTTTACTGAATCTAATCACAGTGTGGTATCAGAAGTCAGACGAGTGTGAAACGGAACTTTTTGTGTTGCGTTCTGTAGGAATGGAGGCACGCTCATGGTATGCGCTGTCTTGGAATCCCCAACACCGCTCACTTTGCCAACGTCACTCAGATCGAGGACGCCGTCTCTTGTAAGATTTCCGAATCACCAACATCTGTCTGTTTGAAGTCATTTGGCAGTTTCTTTTAATAAGCATTTCATGTTTTGTTTCTTCAACAGTGTGGGCGAAACTGAAGTCCCAGAAGGCACTAGAGCGATGGCAGCCAGACACAGAGGTGAGGAATCTACACAGCTCATTGAGAAATAATGTCTCTCAGTGACGGTGTCCTTTAATATTCCTTCATTTGTCTTTTTATTCTCTGCCTTCAGGAAGAGTATGAGGACTCAAGTGGAAATGTGGTGAACAAGAAGACCTATGAGGATCTGAAGAGACAAGGCTTGTTGTAGAGAAGCACAGAGGAAATCAAAAGAGCGTCCTCTATTATGTGCTTGACTTTTTACCACGGATTTGTTTTTATTTGTAAGTACTAATGTTGTTTTACAGACTGTGTCCCATCCTTCATTCCTCCGTTTGATAAATTTGTAATGTGGCAACCATTGACTATTATAATAAACTCAGTACTTTATCACATGCTGTTTGTTAGTTTTTACTTTGCTACTGAATCAGGTTTATTATCAGCGGCCGAGCAGAGAGTGCGCTTGATTTATTGGTGCCTTTGACTCATTTATTTACTGAGAACACTTTGTATCTTGGACCACTCTGAGTTAAATAGTGTTCAGATACAGAAAGATGATACTGTAAGAAAATAAAGCTGTGGTGCCAGACCAGTTCGCAGCTTTCATTATGTAAGTTAATGACCGGACGGACGCACACATTCTCTGGAAGACGTGAACATTGCAGCGAGAGAACAATCCGATAACGAACTAGAATGGATGTTTCAGGAGAAATCTCCACCCCTCCCTCTCCTGTTGGATTCCTTGCTTGCCGCAGTGGATTTTTTGAGAGGTTATTAAGGAAATCGAAGGTCTGACAAAAAAAGACGGAGAAAGATTCTCCAGAAAAACACGAAACTTTGTTGACAGACATTTCCTCTCAGATTTTTGTTTTGTTTGATTCTGTTTTGTACCGAGAGTGAAATCCTATTCATCTTCACTGTAGGAGACGTCCTCCACATCAATATTAGTGTGTATTCATACAGACTCCATGCTGCCCTTGAAATCAAGAGAATTCTGGGTAAGGAGTCTCAGTTGGTCCTCCGCACATGCTTTGTCCTTTTTTTTATCAGGAAAATGAACAAACACCAAAAATTGTGTAAATTATCATTTATAATAATTGTAATTTATAACTACAAACACTTGATGGCTTCATGGAGAGCAACGAGCCCATTGTAATACCAACAATTAGAACTGCACAGTTTCCACAGCCAAAACATGTTGATCTATGATCTATAGAGCATCAGTAAATGATTGATTTTGAAAGAAAAACAACTACTGAGACATAATGTTTAACTCCCTGACAGCTCCAGCTTCTCCAGAGTAATCTGAGGTCAAGTCTCTGACAGTCCTGAGGACGAGCTGAACTGATCAATACTCACTGTGCCATTTTCGGGTGGCCACTGTTGGCGCTCATGTCTGCACCATACATTATTTAAAAAGCTCTGTTAAAGTTTGTTTGAGGTCTGTTCTGTTTTAAATTATTCGTTGGAATTATTGAGCATTAATGCTACGGAATAATTCTGATATCGACTCCAGGGGAATTAACACAGACCAAACAAACAGCTCATTCCAGACAGGCAGGTTTACAAGCACTGCACTAGTCCTTTAGAAAGAGGTGCAACAAACCCTGGGGAAATACAGAATACTGGATGTGTTCAAAATCTATACCTGTGGTCACTTTGAATCCTTACTTCTTTACGACCAATCCAGGCCTGCAGATGGTGCTGCCACGCCATGATTCTCTGGTGAATGGACTCGACTCTGTTCAGGACGAGACCCTATAGTGTAGCTGCAGTTCTAACATGAACTATGAGGTTATGAGAAAACAGATGACAAGGCTCTGGTGATTAACTTCATGCTGACCCTCAGACACTTTTAATTAAACAACTGCTGTAATTATATGTGCAACCCATCATTAGCTCTTATTAGCATTTTCCACTATCAGTGTATCAATATCAGTGTAATGACAACCATCATAAAAATCCTCTTTGCTCTGTCCATGATTAACATAATCCTGTCTGAAGTGAACATGAGAATATAAATATTGTTTTATGTCAGCATACAGCATATTTTAACAGATACCTAATAGTTGTTCTATTGAAGTAAAGGCACAGACTAAATGTTTCACAAATATGAAAATGTATTTTGATCAATTTCAGCGGTGGAAAGTAACTGTACATGTACTCAAGTACTACACTTGAGTTACATTTATTCATTTTTATTTTAGTTGGCAATTTATTTATCATTATTATTTATTTATTTCTACTGCACTACAACCCAGCAGGAAATATTCGTATATACCATTGGTAATGTTATTAGTAACCTCAGTGTTCTTCTTACTATCACAAGTAAAGTGTCTGCAATTATAAAACTACAATAGAGCTCTGGTGAATAAGGTATAATATTATAATAAGAATGCAGCCAATGGCTCTGGATCAGGAGGAAAGACTGACTGGGCCCCAAGATGTGAGGAACACTCACTCAGGTTTGATGATGTTATTTTTAAATGATCATAATATCTTTTCCACACACACACACACACACACACACGCACACACACACACACACACACACACACACACACACACACACACACACACACACACACACACACACACACACAGTGTCATATAAAAAAGGGCCCAAATCATATTTTTTCACATCTTAAGAGAAAACAGCCTCCTTAATATATCAGCATGTTTAGACTGTTACTATGGTGATGACAATAAGTATCTCATACATCCTATTTCAGTAGTACTTAGAGAAACAAACATTCAGGCTATTGTTACTCATTTTAAAACCCTGACATTAAAGAGAATAGACTTCCAAATACTAATGTTTGACTAATGATTTAATATATAGTCAGCTTCCTGGTGTAGTGTACACGTAAACTGTTAACGACTTGAAAACAACATTGGGCAACACATTTAGGAGTAATTGTTTTATTAAGAGGTTAATTCAAGTGGCAACACTTGAAAGGGTTAATTGGGTTCATCCCCTGGAGAACGTTAAGTGTTCTCAACAACCTCGTGCCCCTCAGGTTTGTGTATGTATGTGTGCTACCAGGTTTGAAGGTGGCGCTAGCAGACGGAACAGGAAGGCATTAAAAACAGGATCCATCCTCTTGAAACCACGACCCACACCCACAGGAAATTGAATGAACAGCAGGTAACAGTAGTTAGTGAGATATAGTCCTCAGGCCCTCCTGTGTGCAGAGTAATATCTGACCGGCTGCAGTGTCAGGGAAGCTACAGAGGAAATAATGTGTTATCAATCTCCAATTACTCTTTCAAAGTCGAGCTGCGATTAACATACTTGTTATGCATTGAGCAGAGCAATCATATCAGTCGTTATTTTGCCCCTACATCACTTTCTAATGGTAAAACCCCTCCTCCCTCGCCTGTCACTGATTTCCTGTTCACAATGATAGATATTGATCCTGTTGTCGACGTGAGCAGCATTTCCTTCACTCTGCAGCTCACCACGGTCTGAGCAGTTTTCCCTTTGTTACTGCTGCAGCCCGACAAATACTGATCTCAACTTTTCACTGATCACACAAGTTAATTCTTTATTTTAACATATGGCTGTTTTAACATAAACAAAAGATATGCAACCGATATTAGCTTATCTTATTATTTAGCTGTAGTTCAGCCATTATTACGGTTACAAAATAAGATAATCAAAATTTGTTGTGCTATGGGGAAATTTGTGCTATTCTCTATCACCAATGTAATATTTGTATACAAGACAGATTACTGCTTTGTTTCTGTTTCTGTGATTCTGACCCGGACACAGATTATATTTTAATATGATACTCCTCCTCACAGTCTTTGCTGTTCACTTACCTTCTTCATTCTGATATCAAGTCCGTTGCACATTTTGTTGGTATGTGTAAATGTAACAGTCGAAGAATAAAACATGTCTAGTGTACAGTCACACAAGTGATTCTGTTGGGCTGTAGTTAGAAACTGTATATACAGACATACAGCATACCAGCACCTCAAAAGTGAAGCCAAATCGTCTTGATTTCCCCCCTTTGACTGGCTGCACTATAGGTTCTAAATCCAACCTTCTCCCTGTTAGCAGACGGGACATGTGCTGACCAAATTAAAAAGTCTAAATACACGTCAAATCCATTTTTCTCAAATTTGTTTTCTGTTATCTAAGTTTGGTTTTAAATTGTTATTATAAAACATGATTGACAGCTAAAACTGACTCAGGATTGGTTGTGCGCATGTATTGGTGGGACCCATGGGTGGGACTTCAATACCACAGCTCCATCCCCTGATTGCTACTGCGCAGACTCAGATACCTGGGTATAATCCATAGGCATAAACCAAAGTTATGAACAGTTTGACCTGATGGTGGCGCAAAACAGAAGTTAACATTAATTATAAGTCAGTACTTACCATCCTCTGGGGAACATGAATGTCTATATTAAACTCTGTGACAATCCATCAAGTAGTCAATTATATTTCTGTCTTGATTGATTGTTTGACCAACAATGCCAGCAATAGCACAAATTATCAGTTGTACTTGTAGAAGTGATAAAAATATATTATCCTGTATTTTTATGGAGAGGTCTGAATTCTATTGCAGAGGCTGAAAGGAAATATTTTTCTCTACTTTTGAAGAAACATTGGCGATGATTAGGTGTTCCGAGGCCTGACATTTGTAAAAGAGCTGCCGGTAGCCTGGTGCTAACATGATATCCATGGGCACAGGCTTTATGGAGGCAGAGCCAGCAAAATGTGGTATTAGAGCATCTTGAGGGATCTGCTTGGCTCCAGTGATCTCTCATTCACATGAGAGCTGCAGCCGGACCACTCTGCCGCTGGTTGGGTCACCATGCTTGACGTGTTCCATTTCCAAGTGCCTGACTTACCCAGGCACTTACTCAGGTTTCACTGGTAAATTACACAGCCGCATGCTGGCCCTTGAAAGTCAAGTCTGCACACTGAAAGATACTCCATGGGTTTATGGATTTAAAATGGCAATTCTGATGAGCACTGCTTGAAATGTGCAAGTGTGACGGCAGTACACCACCAAACATGCTTGGGAAAGTTTATGCAATCTCTTGAAATTTGCCTTCATCATTTATTTTTTATTAATTTCTGCAAAATACTTGCATGAGATGCTTGGAATTAGGCCTTGGAACATGACCCCACAATACAAGGTTTTATTAGCAACACGAATACTTGACAATCTAACAAAACAGAGAAACAACAAATCAGTTTGACTGACAGGTCTGTGTTTTTGCTTCATATGAACACCACCACTTAAACTGGGAAACCAACACAGCATGCTTATTACTGTGTAGCCAATTTCAGAAATGAATGGTTATAAATCAATCAATTAATCAAATTTTATTTGTATAGCCTATATTTGCAAATCACAATTTGTCTCATAGGGTTTAACAAGGTGTGACATCCTCTGTCCTTAAGAGTAAGGAAATACACCCCAAAAATGTTACAGGGGAAAAGAATGCTTTAGAATGAAGGTATTATAGTTTAAGACGCTGATTTTCTGTGCACACCTTAGTGAGTCAAACCTCTTTTCCTACCATTTGTCTCAGTTGTTGCAGACTTCCCTTCCAAACCCACTGTCTGCCTCTGGTCCTCAGTCTTTCTAATTAAAGGAACTACATGACGAACGATAAAGCTGTGTGAAGCCTCATTAAAACCTGCCCCCCCCCCTGAGCCTCAGCACCTGGCTTTCTTGCAGTGACACCACCTGCACCACCTGGCTCACCATTAATCCCCATTTGACCTTTTATTTGTCCCCTCATGCCCCACCCTCATTTCTTCCCACCACTCAAACACTCTCATCCCTCCATCCTGACCATCATCCACCACTCAACTTTACTTGTCATTCCAATTAACTCAATTGAAAACATTGTTCAGGAATGAGCTGTTGACTCCAATATATTACAATTTGTTGGCACCGGGAAATATGGCAGCGTCTCTATCACCCAAAGTTAGCTGAACTTTGCAAACTGTAAAATTTACACCCAAGCTCCCCTGTCACATATCACAGGTTTGATTCCAACTGCAGTAACCATAGTTTTTCTTGTATGTCCACAGTCATTTAAGGTGGACTTATTGATTCTGGGGACTGTTGATATTTGAAGACAAATACACCCCTCCCTTCATTGCTCCTTCAGAAGCTGCACCCCCGTCATTCATCCACATGCATTGCCAAAGTGCACCACTGATTCCAACATATTGGATTTAGCAACCATAAACATTTGCATTCTGTAGACAAAATACACACAAACTACACATTCAGAGGACGTTATCTACCAGTGTGTTGACGCTGTAGCCTACCATCTGGAGGCACTGTCCCCAATGTTAACATGGGACATGTTATTTGCATATTATTTCACTATCTTCTTAGGGTTAGCTGTAGTCTGTGGTGCCTCAACACTTAACGCTATGGTGAAAAATTAATTTCCAGCTAACAGTAGTTGTTTTGTTCTGACACAGTAGTGGCAGTGGTAGTTACTTTCCACTTCAACCTCCCATCCCTTCATAGTAGAAGAAAGAGAAATAATTACATGATCTTGCTTGAGATGTAACAGGTGATGTTTTCTTGTTTTATTAAAAGAAAGAAAGAGTTTTAGTTTTTTTATGAGCCCCTTTATCCTCCCAGTCTGTGCAAGAGCATGAATTCCCCTGTTGCTGATTGGCTGGGACAGGATTGTGGTGTTCGCGCAGTGCAGCGTCTGCAAATACAGAGCCAGCGCTTGTATTTAAATCAGATTTGTGTTTGTGAATGGGTGAAAGGAAAACTGTAAAGCACTTTGAGAATAGAAAAGCCCTGTATAAATACAGACCCTTTACCATATTAGCAGAATTGGACAAAAAGTGTATTGAATTAGTATGGCTTATCCTTTTCCATCTATTATCTTAGTCGAACTCAGATTTCCAAATAATGAGGTTTAGTCCATCTGATAAATTGTTCTCTAGAAGAGCAGCGCGGCTTCTGCAGCTGAACCTCAGCCAGTGTGGCTGCTAATCTGTTAACATGGGCGAGGAAATGAAAAGCAAACCGCAGCCAGTGTGGCCTGAGCATAAGTCAAATGATGTTCACAATGTTCACTGATGACCTCTATAAGCTTTGTTTTCTAAACTTAGTCTCTAACTGGACCGTGTAAAATAAAATAAACCAAAAAGTATGAGAAAAGAAGAAGTGCACTGGGAAATCATAGTGCCCACATTATTTACTTGTAGGAACTTCCACCGTCGTCTCATTTAGGACTACCCTCTGTAATGAGAATAAGATTCTTCCAGTGGAGGATTTTTATTCCTTGTTAGTCACTGAGCCGGTTATTTCTTCTCTTCAGTGCTTCCAATCTCAGGGGTAAAATCATTCCAGCCCGTCAACTCATCCTTTTTGCGTGGTAAAGATGTCTGTGACAGGTACAGGCTGTTGTGGACCCACAGACACAGAGGGAGTCAGAGTCAGACGGAGGCAGCTGCCTGGTCTGAAATAACCTGATTTTCTGCCTTCTGCTTAGAGGGGTTGAATTTAAAGCTCACAAATGTGATGAAATCTCCAGCTTTTATTTGATGTTTAATGTCTGCAAAAAAGGATTTTGCACATTTCTGATCTGTCGTTTGCAAGAGTTAGCATGCATTAGTTCAGAGACAAAAATGGACTTATTTACTATAATATGTGAACATTGCTGAACATCCTGCCCAACCCTGTTCAGAAGACTGGCAGTTCAATAAAACATTAGCAGGCATATTTAGTGTGTGCAATTTGTTAGTGCAGGTGTGTGCAAGATTCTTGAATTATTCCTCATTAAGAAATCAATGAGAATGTTGAAAAATTTCATATTAAAGAAATTAAAAATGACTGGACCTGATCCAGATCAGCACCAACATTAAATTGGTTCTTTCCTCACTAGTACCACATCCTTCCACCAAGTTTGGTGATAATCTGCTCAGTGGTTTTTGCTTAGTCCTGTTAACTAACAGACAAACAAATGCTGATGAAAACCCGTAAGATTCTTGGTCAGGTACAGCTCTGTAGTCCCATGTTTTCTGCACAGTCCCTTTTAAGTAAGTAGTTTATTTTATCAGTAGTGTCAGAGGGTATTGACTAAAATCTTTCAGTTGCTCCCAGAGCTCCCTCAGAGGTTTGGTTTGTTGGATCTCCTTCCATGTATTACATTTTTTTTTACTCCAGAGGAATCTCCTGACACAATCAGGGTTTCAACCCAGGAAACAGCAGCTCAACCACAAAGAGCCACAGCCCCCTATAGGGAATTGACTGAAGTACCACTGTTAAACCAAATGCATTTCTTTGCTTACAACTCAGTAGCTTCTGTTGCAGATTTCTCTAAGCTTCCTTCAAGATTACAATCACAACCACTTTACATCAAACAGTGATTCTCCATTGGTAAACAGACACATTTTAATTTGTCCTCAAGGAAATACAGGAAAGAACATTCGTATAGGACAAGAAAAATCTCCTATCATTAGAAAATAAAACCCAAAACCCAAAAGAGCAGAGTTACTGTACATAGCCACACTTTCTTGATGTCGCAACACAAACTGATTTACTATCCTTAAAAGGATGCTTTTCTTTCACTGTGACCTTGTCCATTCAACAAACCAGTGACTTTATTTACCTTTACAAAAATGTTAGTGATTAAAAACAGTGTGGGCAGAGTGAACATTTGGGGGAAAGCTCATCAGTGGTGTTCTGATGTGGAGAAAAACAGGAAGGTGAACCAATGCAAAGTTGTTTTTCTACAGTGAGAGCTCAAGTCATTTATGATCACCCTCAGCACATCTACCAGGGAAATAAAACCACGTTCACATCAACCATTTGTCTTTCTCTTTGTTAAAGTTCTCTGCCCACTGACGTGTAAGCTCCAAGTAGTGGTCAGACTGGTTGGGTTGGTAGTCTAGGTACAAACGGGTCACTGTTTTCTTGGGCACAGCCTTCTCTATCTGTGTCCCTTCATGCCATTGATTAAAGGAAGTAATGGTGACAATTTCCGGTCTGACAGACAGAGCTGCTTGCAGGGATGTCTCGTAGTATCGTCCGTTCACCCGGTTCCTGGTGTTATGGTTGTTCCATGGCCGAACGGCAGTGTCTACGTACCCTGGACCGACGCTGGGGATGAACAGCAGATTGTTTGCGTCGCAGAAGTCCTTGATGGCTTTCCAGTTCTGGTGGGACGAACCATAGGAGAAACCGTTGGAGGCAAAGTAGGTGTAGATGCCATCGAAGCCACTGGCCAGGATGTCATGTTTGTGGCGCTCCTCGACGATGAGGGCCACGAAAATGCCATCGTAAGCTGTGCCCCTGATGCTGTGGGAGCCCTTAGCTGTCAGGAGCTCTGCCCAGGACTCTGGCGGCGTCAGGTAGGAGTCATAGACATAAAACAGAGGCAGGACTCGACCTGTGCTGGACCTGAATCTGTAGAAGGCGCCATGTTTTCCATACCTGGGAAAAACATGAGAGGACTCAATGTTCCATCTTTTTCTGCATGCATTTGATATTGTGCAGATCAATTAAGAAACTTTGATGAGATTAGAAAACCAACACATAATATAACATTTGTCAAATGTTATTTTGAGCTGCACCTTTAGTCAGTTATTTGAATTACTGTTCAGATAAATATATTGATCAGTGCAGCTTTAAGGTCTTAACATGTTTGACTACACAGATACCAACTGCAATACAAGACTGCAAATTTGTGATACGTGTGATTAAAGAGTCTCACAGACATGTTCCAGAATCCGATCAGGCTGGAAATCTAGTCGGAATTCGCAATTTTTTATACAGGGGAAGTCGACCAATGACCATGCATGAGAGACATTGAAATACAAACTCAGTGCAGGTTATGTTAACTGCATCGGGTTGGATTTCTCTCGGGCTCGGATGGGTTTGGACAGAGAAATGCTGCCCGAGCTGCTCTCTATTCTTTACAATTGATGTCTACTTAAGAGTTTCATTATTGATTTAAATCATTGATCATATTGACTGTAACACGTTTGATACAGCTAAAATGTCACAGGTCGACTTTGTGTCGTAAATTCGGAAAACCCGTGCTTTACTTAAATGATTGTGTCGTGTATCTTTCTCCAGTGTTCGCTTAATTTCCTATGGACAGTCATCACAGCAGCTTTCTGAAAATACTGGCAGCAATATAAAGCCCAGACATCAGACCTCACGCTCTGCTTCCTCTGTCATTGTAAACCAGCATCACAGATGCTTTGTTCTTCTTTAGACCACTGACCAACATAGTATGAGATGAAATGTTTCATGATTAACCTCAAAACCATTCTCCATCTCTCTCTCTTAAAGCTGTTATCTTTTGCACATCAATTGAGGTACAGTAAAAAAAAATTAAAAAAAGAGAGCATTGTCAAATTTTTTACGAGCTAGACAAAGAGACAGGTTCCCTTTGACACACAATCAGGCTGCTTGAAGTAGAAGATATCCGCCGATCCATTACAGCAGGATCACAAGGGAGGCATCTATATTTAACTACCTGTTCCTCCTCTTCCCTTATCAGGCGTCATGTTTCACCACATCACTACACTTCTGATGTGAGTGGCCACTGATACACCAGGCAGAGCTTCCACCCTTTGGTGAACGAAAGGCATCAAATCAAGCGCAGAGGAAAGTGGATACAGAAAACCCCAGCTTACTTGTCAGTGATGTACTTGATGTTGTCATGCATGCTCTGGTCCGTCCGCCCTTTGTATGGCTGTATGTGAAAGGCCACCTGTAAAAACATACATTCGAACATGGATATTGATTAAAAACCTAAAGCAGAACATTAATACACAAAGAGCTGAAAATTTGAATTTCAAATCATTATTATCCTAGTATATTATTTGTTTTGCTTGACAGCTAGTATGAAGGGAATATTTAATTAGTGGTCTGTGGACAACCCTAGTTATTTCACCACGCTGTTTGTGGATCAATGTTGACTCGAGTGTTGATTCTGGAGGTACTTTTTCCACAGTGGATCCATGTTTTTGTTTTTAAATGTCAAACTGCTCCACATTGTGACAGTGTCGTGCTCGTTGTAAGCACCAGTGTGCTGTCACAGCTTTAAGTGAGGAGAAGGAACAGTCTATATTAGTTTAAAAAGAAGCCACTGACACACAGGACCCTATTTTACACCCAGCCCAAAGCGATGCAAATTAATGCCAAACAATACTTAAATGTCTTTTTAAGATTCAGACCAGCACAATTGTCTTTTTTGTCCAGGACCCACACTGGTTTTAAATAGCAAATGCTATTTAGGTTCAGTATAAATGCTTTGCTGCCACCTATGGAATCTCAGCATGCAAGAACACTGAATGTTTTATCCAAAACACGTCCCTGCATGAAATCCTGGCAGGGACGGCAGCATATGATGGATTTACATTACACTGTGGTGAAATGCATCTTTACCTGAGCAGTACTGAAGAAAGGTGGTCATAATCTCCATAGTCATACTCGCAACTTAGGCCAAGTTCAATCTGAACGTGGAGTTTGTTATCTTCAGTCGGTCTATTTATATTAATGGCCTTCTTTTTTTATTATTAATATGATCAAAAAAATAATGAGGCTGGGACCTCATAGGGTTATAAATATTTCTACTTGTATTTAGTGTTTTTTAAACTGTATGCTAAAAAATTTATTTTACAGTAGCTCAAGCAATACATTAAAAATAAGTACATTTCCCAGGATATAGTGAATATGTGAAAAATGCTAATCCCTATTGTGCACCATTTGGACCTGGAGTACATGCTTAATAACAGAAAATGTGGTTTTAAGTAAAACACTGTATTCTGCAATATTCTCCAAAATATTAAGTTGTAAGTTGTGAAAATTGTGTTGTTGCTTTGAGTCTATTATTTTTTATAATAAATAAACAAAATCGATATCATATTTCTATTGTTACATAAATAAGACATGACAGTAAGAACATTCATAAAGTACACAGGCCACAATTATCAAGCTGACATACTCTGAGTCTGCTGTTCTATTCGTACATGAACTAATATATAGATTCAAATCTCTGCAGACTTATTCTTATTCTTCAACACACAGGCAGTTGGGTATATACAAGAAGTGCAGGAGGTAGAGACAGTGTAGGAGAGCTAGTATCTTCTGAGTCACATCAGGTTGAGTCAAGCATATGAGCGTGTGGTGCTGCCTGGCTCATATACCTGCAAGAGCTGTGCACTACAGTGAGCACCAAGGGGAGAAGTCTTTCTCCAACTGCACTGCACAAACCTTTTTTAAACATTGTTCATGGTTGATCACTGACTGTTAGACACATCATTTGAAATTGAGAATATTTAAATTACATTGGGAGTTTTTAAATTGTGAATTTGATTAAGTCAGACTGAGTGTGCTTAAGATTCTTGCATGGACACAGACAGGCAGCCAAACTGTGTCTTTCTCCTGTGCTATAATGGAAGGAGACAGAAGGCTAGCGAGAGGCCAAGTGCAGCCTGCAGGATACCGAGCATTTCTGGAGAATGTAGGTGAGAGGGAGGTGGAGCAGCGAACAAGTGAAGCAGATGCTCACCATCCCTGCAGCCATGTCCCGTATTGTTATTTCATCCGTCAACACTTTCCGAGGAGTTGGGATCTTTTCCACTGACTCAGTGTGTCTCAGAAACCTGGGTTTAGCTGACTCTTAGTACTGAAATATTAAAAGAACATCTGCTGAGTGATCCAGAGGGAATTTTAGTTCTTATGCGTGACAAAATCAATAAAGCTGATCGTGTGACAAAGACTTCATCAAGAACAGCGTTATGTTCTCTCACAGGAGTTGAGAGGTAAAGGATGGATGACCTCTGTCATCCATGCAAATAGGAAACTATTGTGTGCTTGTTTTCTTCAGTCACAGAGAGAGAGGGGTCTACTGCAGCACAGTAAAGCATTGACAGAGCTGTAGAGCCACAAACACTGAATGCTCAACGCCCACTCTATCTTTAAAAAGAGGCTGCAAGGTCTTCATAAACAGTTTCTATGGCAACATGGCAGCAATTGGCGCCTGGGCTCGGGCTCGTCAGCTGTCTTGAGTGGTTGGAAATTATGAAAGACCAGTGAGGTAAGATGCTGTTCAATCTGTTCCCGTTTGGCCGAATAAGCCGGAGACGAGTGCAGATGAATCGTGCTTTCTTTGGTCAGACTCCTCCATGTTGTGCGATGCTGACAGACTCATATTTACATTCCAGGTCTCAGTGTTTGGCTGCTCATCAGATAATGAAGAACACTCACCTGAAGATATGTTGTAGCATTAGGCTGGTCTGTGCTAGTTAAAAATGTCCTCATCTTTCTTCCTCCCCAGTTATATGCTTATATTACTTTATTTTCATATATATGTTGTGGCATTAACTCACAGGCAACAGCATAGATTTGAGGATTGTTGAGTAGATTTTATTGAACTCTTCAAACTGGTTTCTTTGGTAGTGATTTCCATCTGTTGTGCGAAAAGATCCAACTCATTTAGGATTGATGGTGGATAAAGAACTAATTGATGGCTGTATAAGAATTGGTGTGTGAGGTCAGAACTTTGTAAATAAGGTAAACATTTCATGCAAACAATGACCTGTTAACTCACAATATCTTTAACTAATAATTGTTTAATTATATTCGTCATTTGGTGCAATAGGCAGGCTGTGGCCGTGCTGGTTGCTCTCTGTGGATTTGTCAGCATATAAGCAACACCTTACACAGTACACACGTAACATTTTCAAATCAGTGCTGCTTAAACTTGCAGTCACATGTTTTCAGCAAAAGCACATTGACTTTGTATATGTTGAAAACGAATCTATGTTCCACTAGGTTTTATTAAAAGCGTAACATCATTAAAACCAAAGAGATTCCTCGTGACCTTGTCATAGTGAGAGGCTTTCTGTTGTCACAATGATGGATTTTGTCATTAGAACGTAGAACTTTTCTGCTCTACTAAAGTTTTAATTGTCTGCTTTTCACAGAGCAAACAGGGTCAATCCATGTTTAATTAGTGAGGATGGGGGGGGGGTTGGTGGCTGGAGGGGATTATAGATCAGCCCGTGTCGTCCTGTCTGTCATCTGTGATGTGCTGACCGATGTCTCTGACACCAGTGGCCTGCTTTGGATGAAGTTAACAAGGATGTTCAATCTTTTCACTTCAACCCACTTTGGAATCTTGACAGAGAAACTCCTCCTGTGTCAAAATCACTATATCCAGTGATGTGATGGGAGGTGTACATGTATGACACTTGCAGAGGAAGGGTGGACACGCACATCACTGCTCATACACACAGACTTCAGCCTGCATTTTGTCAGCGGCGGCTCTGGTGCACTGAAACACTGGCGCATTAGCCCTCAGGTCAGCTGTGAGATACACACTGTTGTGTAAGTCTGACTGAGACACACAGAGAGACCCAGTTCTCAGTTTAAGACTTCCATATAAGGAGCGTGAAAGTAGAGTGACGGAAAGCTCCTCTGTCCTGTCGATGCTGAATCTACAGTCTGTGCTCAGCTTGTTTTGCTGCCTGTCTGGAGCACCTTCAGCATCTTATAGCTCGATGGTATCTGCAAGCCCTCAGTGTTTAAGTACGTAGGACTTTGTGAGATGGAATTGTGCACTGAAGGGAAAATCTACCCCAAAGCACTTTAAGTCTTTGGCTTTGGTTAGAATGAGTCCAATAGCACAACATTTTCATCTCTCTGCAACGACAATACAACTTTAAATGTCAGGTTTTCAGGTCAGAGCATCAACATTGAAACAGATTTCTTGATGTTGAGAAGTCTCAGTCGACCAGAAGGCAATGCAGCTGCAAGACTTTGTGTTTTGAATTAAGGGGGTGACACACATCGGACCTTATCTTAAACCTTGTGCAAGGCAGCACATGATGCAAGTGTCTTTGATAGTTCCATAAAGAGCACTCATGATATTTAAATAGGATAATAACTTGTGTGTCTTAAAATAAGATGTGGTTGTGCACAAGCAGATCTGTTTTCGCTGCAGAAAGTTTTACTGGTGCTATATTTAAGACTGTGCCCACTTCTGCTATTATGTGATGGCATGTAACTGGAGATTTTGTGCCACCAGCTGTTTATCTTGACAAGGAAAGTCCTTGATTTTCATGAGTAGTGAATAGAATCGTATTAATTACTATTTTCTTTTACCAAATTTCTCAGAAATCTGTTAAAGTTACAAGGAAGGAAAACCACTTAAAGGAAGCTATTTTAGCCTAAGCTGTTTTTCACTGTACTTTGATGTCACTCTGTTGTGATTAATACAACCTGCTCCATGATCTTTCTGCCATTTCCAAACGTGCAAGCGGTAAACATAGAGATGGCGACACTTGAGATCTATATTTGGCTAATGTCTAGATCAAGACAGAAAAAGTGAAGGGTGGTCTGTCGGAACCCTGAATCAGACACATTGTGAAAATATCAAGGACTCCCTATTACCCCGCGGGGTATTGCATCTTGTATATGTGTTGCATTGATTTCTGAGGCTGTGAGCAACGTATGCACCCAATGGACGCAGTATACACAAAGCAGCCATTTTGTGTACATGTACATGTAATTAACAGCAAGTATATTATGACCCCTAATGGTAACTGAAGGTTAATTTGTAAGCCTGCTAGATTGTTGTGACTTATTGGCGAATATAGTAATAGTGGTTAGCTTCCAAGCCGCAGAAGTTTATTGACTAGCCAACTAACAGGCAACGCAAGAGGCACCTTTAAAACACAGAGATATTAAAGACAAGAAACACACTGGGGCAACATTAACAAACGCATCATTCATCACTATGTAATGTAACAAGGCCTCTGTGTTCTTGCTATTGCTCTCACCTACAGTACGTGTCTCAGAGCGGACGACCCCTCCATTCACTTATATTTCACTTTATACTCACTTTACCAGTTGTATCAGGCTCTCCTGAAAGCTTACACTGGTTTTACTTTTTGTCAAATAGAACATTGATAATTTCATTTTTTTATTGGCAGTGTTCTAAAGGAGCATGTGACCTAACAATGACATGTTAGTTCAATGTTAGATTATGACTTTGAGACACATATTGATATCATATCACAACCAACATGAATTGATTCAAAGAAGCTTTCTTATTTCCATGCTGAATATGAACATTTTTAGCTTTTGTCTTATGCTACCACACAATTAATTGTCACTGGCAAGCCATTCACTCATTCAGTAAATCATCAGAAAGGAAAAAAACATACCGGTTGTCTCACCAGTTACCTTGATGCTGTGCCTGTGGGCGGCGTCCATGACAGCGGGAACCAGGTCCTCCGTGGGCTCCCCGTGGTCGTCTGCCACCCCAGGAGGATACCAGGACAACACCAACACCCCTACAACACCGGGATGGAGAGGAGGGGAGAGAAATACTTATTTTCCAATATCGCCATTGACCCTTTCGTTCCATCCCAGCCTGGTAGAACTTAGCACATTGTAAACTGTAAAATCTGATACGTTGATTTTACTTTAAAGAAAGGCAACTACAACTGTTAGAGTTTAGTTACGTTTAATTTATATTTACTTATTCATTTTACTAAAACTTCAGTTGTACTCCAACTTAAAAATGGCAAGAGAAGGTATCACGTTCTTTCTAAACAGACAATTACTGTTTAATTATAGCTACTGGAAGAGCAAGGTTGCAAAGTTGCTCTTGTTGTTTTGCATTATAGTGCAATATCAATATTCTAGGATCTCTTAAGTTTTGCCTATGGGAGGATGCCAACACACACCACAACAAGCCAACCATGCAGACCGAGCGTTGCCAAAACTGTTACCTGCTGCAGCCGCTTCTATCTGGGCCATGTGTGACTCCAGCACCGTCGGGTCCCTGGAGCTGTAGGGTCCCAGCTCAGGGTAGAAACTCGAGGCGATGTCCTCCGGTGGCGTGTGCCTTCCCTGAGCGTGACTGGCAGCGATCTTAGGGTCCCAGTGTGGCACCAGCACATGATCCCAGTGGATGTACTTGTTGTCCATGCCGGGGGAGCCGTACCACAGATAGTAGAATATGTGCACATCGTAGAAGATGCTGTAGTCTCGGTCGGACCTGCTGAAGACCACCTTCGTGTCGCTGCTGCCCATGTGGAACTGGCCCGGCGACGCAGCCACGTCTTTCACGTCGAGCCGCCGCCTGTCGGACCGCTCCACGATGAGGTCCATGCCGGGGGCCATGTCCGAGAAGCCGTCGCTGGGTTTGAGCGTCCGCAGCCCCATCATGGTGCCGAAGATGAAGAGCGTGAAGAGGAAGAGCGCGACGAGAGCCTTCCTGCGGAGGCGCGTCATGGTCGCTGTCCGTGGTGCTGCGGAGCCGCGACAGCAGCCAGCGGGAGGAGTGATGCGGCTTCGCCCTAACTACAGCCCGAGAGCGCGCGGATCGTCTGTCAGCATCGAGCAGGTAGAAGAGAGGAAACGCTGGCTGGGAAGGAGTCTGTGTAAAACGCACGACGACTAGAGAGATCTCACATCACTCCCATCACCACGACCCGAGGGCGTCCCGCTCCGCGTCGCTGCCACGCTAAATCTCCTCCTGCTCGTCTGCGCGCAGCCATGATGCTCATGTCGGATTAGATCCCCCCTCCATCGTTTCTCCTCAGAGGGGAAGTGACACGTCGCTCAACAGTTCCTCCATGTCTCTGTCAGCAGCGCAGAGGTTTCTATCAAAGCTGGAACAAACCAAGTGTGGTTACCTTTGTTTTCCATCCAATCAGCCGGTTCTCCTCTCCTCTCCTTCTCCTTCTCCTCCTCTCATCCCATCCCCATCACACCTGTCTCTGTCGCCAGACACAGTCCTGGATTAGAGAGACACTGTGTTTACTGGCTGTTCAGACCAGAGAGAAGAATGAAACAGAGCATGTGTATCTGTGCTGATGGCAGGAGGGAGGTGGGATTAACCCCGACCACCGGAAAGAGATGTATGAGGGGCGATTAGAGCCACAAAGAAGGAGCGGTGGACCTTAAAGGTTCAGTGTGAGGAATTTTGTGGTGAATTTGCATTAAGCAGCTGAATACCCCTCATCTCACCCTCCCCTTCCAAACATAACAAAACCAGTGGTAGCCTTCGATTTTTATGAAAACTCAAAATGTGTTTAGTTTGTCCAGTCTGGACGACTATAAAAAACATGGCAGCCTCCGTAGAGAGGACCACCTCCCAATGTAAATATAAAGTATTTAAATATGAAGGTAAAGAATGTATATTCAATTTCTGCCTTTCACCTAAATCTTACACACTGAACCTTTAATGGCTGTCTTTGGGAATTCAAGCGTTAGTATGACTTTGGAGGTATATTAGTTTACTGTAGACAAATATAAGTAATAAATAATCATGATTAAACCTATGAATATTCACACAATTTGATGACAACAGTACTTTCATCAGTGTCCGTGCAGGAAGAAAGTTGATGTATATACAGTTAATTTTGTATGTGTAATGTTTTTTATGTAAAGTACTTTGAATTTCTAGTTATTTAAAATATAAAATGTGCTATACAAATAAACCTTTTTTTGCCTAAAGGTTTTTGTTTAAATATGCATCTCTTCCCTCCCATTCACTGTGGCACTAATCACCTCTCATACAGACATCACCTTTTTGTTATAATATAATATATAGAAAATATAACTCAGCAGTATTTTAGTTATTTAGTTAACTGTAGTTAGTTTGCCTCAACATTAAGACTCATATAATAAAGAAAATCTGTTTTTTTGCTTCCATCTCCTTTGTGACATTCAGGGACTTTTTAAACTGTCGTTTCTGCTTTTTGGATGTTTCGTCATCTCCTCTGTGCTATAAATATGTTATTGCTTAAAGGATGATGCAGTTTGCAGTAACCACTTTATTTAACCTTATCTATATTTAACCAGATTAACATGGAAATGAATTGGGTGTAGTTTGGTGACTGGCAGTCTTACCCAATGGGACAAAGTGGAAAGGAAACTCAAGATCATCTTGTGCAAAAGCCTGAAAATGGTCATAAAATACCTGAAACCTTGTTTTTGTTGTATTACTTTACAGCTCGGATGGGTCTAGTTCGAGCTAAATCCCTGATGTGTCAGAGTTTCAGCTACACACAACCATTCATAAAATATAAAATGAATAACAGTGTGATTTATCTGAAATTGGTGATTGTGTGCAATACAATAAAATGAATTTGCTGATGTATTTGTTTTTGTATATGATGCATAGATCCCTATTGGCAATATTCACCACTCATCCTATTGTTCTTTGACTCATGGGTGGTCTCACAGAATGCATGCTTGAGGTGACACCTAGTGGGAGTGAATGGAGTGTTACTCCAGACGTGCTCGGCCCTCACGTCATTACCCTGCCAGCTGAACACCTGAACAAGGCTATGATCATATAACTAATAGGCTGTGGTGAAGGAGATTTATCCAGCCTTGAATGCTTTTATTCTTTATTCCTATCTGTAATTCGATATCACTGAGGCATTTTAATGAAACCTTAAGACACAATAAGACTGGATTGCCTCCTCTATGTGCCTTATTTATTAGTATCAGAAACAAACATGAAACTGTATGTCTTTTATACATGACAAATACAACAATTATTTCAATAATCAAGTTAATCTGTCCATGTGATATTGTACTTACACCTATAAGCTACTTGGAGTTTGAGAGATACGATTAAAGGCAGAAAAAGTCAAAAAATCATGATCATCAACTGCTCCAGATGTTGCAGGAAGTCAAAGAGGATGGATAACTGCAGCGAGCCCTTTGCTGAGACCCTCTGGCCTATCAGGGAGTCTCCATCTGTTCCCTCAGTCATACAGCTGGGCTCAAAGCTGTACCGCTGTCTTCAGTTGGGCTTAAAGCTGCACTGCCGGCGTGTCGATTTGTTTCCAGTAGAGTTGCTCTTGTTAGGATTCGTGATTGAGGTGACGTAGTGTCCCCATGCAGCAGAATCACGTCTTCTCTTTTTGCCACCCCTTCATGGATATCCCACATTAGATCATTTTAAATGACCTGTTCATGGAGACATATCAATCAATCACATTTTATTTGTAAAGCACATATTCACAAATCACAACTTGTCTCAAATGGCTTAACAAGGTGCAACACCCTGTGTCCTTAACCCTCAACAGCATTAAGGGAAAACTACCAAAATAAAAGACTTTTAAGAGAGAAAAATGTAACATATGCATCAGATCATTTCCAGTGAGCAGACAGAGTGGGCAGAGATCGTATGAACCAATTGAAACACTTAATTCACTTTTCCTCAGGCTTCTGTCCAAAGTGCTCTCGCCTCCTCTCATACCAGTACACAGCGATTTTAAAACTATTAATATTCTCTTTAAACATTTATTGAAAAAGAAGTAGTATTTATTCCTGCATCATTATAACATTTCTTCTCACAATCACTTTCATAACACTCTTAACAAGTTAATTATACATTTTTATGGTTACATTGACTCAGTGACTTATGTTTCTTATTTTCAGTTTATTGAATCATTTTAAAAAAAATATTTAACTTCCACTTTATGTCACTGTTGATCTCTACATGGTTTTCTTCTCTCTGTGCTGGTTGATGTTTGACAGTTCAGGTATCGGTTCTGCTTGACTTCCTGGATACTCTGTAAGAGAAAGGGCGTGTTAAGGTTGTCTCTCTGTTCATGGACCTCACTGGTGTTGTTCTTCTGTCTTGACTCGGACATGGCACAGCCTCTAACTCCTGAATCAGGTTTCCAGGGTAAACCATCATCAACGTCCATCCCTCTGCTCTTTTTGATACGGTGCATTTATTATGAGCGTGACTGTTCGTCCCTGTGCACTGAATGTAGAGAGTAGATTCATTTTTGTGTGTGTGAATACTGCACATCCATGTGTCACCTGAAGATGGAGTCTGTGTATCTCCAATGGAATAAATTACACAAGACACTGAGGGCACACATTGTTTTGTTTTGGATGTTTTTGCATTAATAAATACTGTTTGGTAAATGAGACTACAGATTCAGTTTTTATCGAGTGACAACCCGAGGTAACATGTTTAGAGGCAAAACAGTACAAGCATAGTTTGTGTCTCAACAACAGATTAACACAAAAATGAAAGAATTAGATATTTGGAAATATCTCAGAACTGTCCCCCCAAAACTCCCAAAATAGATTTTATCATTTTTAACAATTTAATCAACCACATAGTGAAGTGTACAGAAAATTGATTTGCATATTAGATCAATTGTTCACTGTTTTATTCACAGACATTGCCTCATCATGAACACAACATAACAAACATATAATTTACTGAAATATAAACATTTCTAAAACTAATATATTGTGAAAAGAGGATGCCCAGGATATCACAATATTGAGAAAACATGTATTATGTGAAGGTTTGAGGGACATTTAATGATAATAGACTACATTTTGTTTTACTTATACATAAACATACACATATAAATATGCAGTTTTTTTGTGTGTACGACATGAACTCACTGATTTAATTATTAAATGTCTCAACCCTATGGGTATTTATCCACTGCTGCAAACTGCGGCACAGTGTAATCACTTTTAACTTCGACCCTGTCCACTGGACTGGTTGTTTGCGTGTTTGTCAGCAGGATTACTCAAAAACTACCGTCTTTAATATTGTGAGACAGAATCTTGATGAAGAAAATCCGACATATTTGGGTGAGTGATATTTATGAGTGTGTGCAATTTGCAGCTTGATTGAAATGAAGGGGACTGTTGGACCTTGGCGGAGAACGTGCTGCTGAGAGCTACTCAGTCCCTGAAGTGTCTCAGAGGGAGGCCTTCTCTGTGTCACAGGAGCTGTTCTTGGTGCGAAAACAGTTTGTCTGCTTCTTCCCTTCATTTTTGATTGTGCTAGTTAGACAGCAACAACCTCTCATTCCTGTGCTTATATGCACGACCTTTTGACCATATTCAAACATAGAGGATATATTAACACAGATACACACATGTATATAGGGATACATATACACTACAAATACACATGGATACACAATGAATCATATCACACAACAAATTAGAAGACACTCACTAGGCCCAAAGGTCTACTTAAATTCAATCAAGCTAAAGTCATAGACTAAAGTCATAGACTGTAAATAAAGATGGATGATTCCACTTCCTCCACTGTACTAACATGGATCCAAAACATTGCAGATAAAGGAGCTGCCATCTTGCGCTGGTTACATCAGTTGGAGTCGGTCTGAACAATACACACACTCACAATCACGAGTCAGTCTCAGCTGTCAATCATGACACTTCATAAAACTACCTCAAACCAAACCAGAAATATAAACACTGGAACAAACATCAGTGGGATGAGGACAAACTAAAAAGACAGAAACCATCTTTGTCAAATAGTTAGGATAATTAACATGTGCTTTGGTCTCGTTTGCTAACAATGGTGGAGGTGGGTTTATGCAGCTATGTGAGCGAGGAAGATGACTTGACTCCATTTGAGTGGGAGCTGTTATGTCGTCCATCTTTATATACAGTCTATGGGTCTAGTGAACCATGTTGAATAAAAGTTAATAACGTAGTGACTCTTAATAATATTTATATACTCACTGGATTCAAACTCTTTTTACCTGTTGCTGTGGTGAATGGTACGCTTTAACCTCGGCTTGAACACAGTCAGAGATGACTGAACTGAGACAAAATAAACCAACCTCAAGATTCACTGGCTAAATCTTAATTCTACTGTCTGTAAGATCATGCAATCAGAGTCACTGCTGCTTTTAAAAAAAGTCCTGAATATCAACATCTGGTAAAAATTGATCTGTTTTCATTTTCTCTGAATACTAAAGTCAATCAAAGAGCAAACACCAATAAATCTTGTTATAGTCCTGTAAAAGTCCAGACTCCCACCTGTCACTGTTGCCTGTTTGGGCCTGAGGTGGCCTGCGGCAGGCGGTGCTACTGAGGGCTTGTTGTGGGAGGCATATCTGTCACAACATGGCAGCATTATAGATTTGTTATTGATCAGGTTTATTGATTGATGTCCCTCTGGAGGCGGGGTGAAAGGTGAGCTGACAGGCCTCCCAGTGCGACCGCTGCTGATTTTGTCCTGCATTAATACACAAGGGCCCAGGCCCTTGTGTATTAATGCAGACTCATCTCTTAGTTTGCATACAGCAGCAATGATCACAGATTATTTGTCTAATAATAGGTTTTTAGTCGCTATAACAACAACAATCCACTGAAACACGCAGAATTAATCCCAACACTTGATATTTGTTTAGCTTGTTGAGACCTCGATTTTACCCTTAATTTGAAAAGGCAAAAACTAAATCCTGTTAAAATTATGAGTAAATGCAATTTTAATTTGAAAGATAGCCTTTTAAATGTCCCTTTAAGGTTTAAATAGGATGAAGGGTTGATATAAAATACCCTGCCAAAACTATAACTACACCGTAAATATCCTGACATTTTAAAAGATTACTATTCAGGTAGTTTGATTTAGCGAGAATACATTAATGGACAGTAATATAGGGATTTATGTGTTTTCTACAGATTATGTCTTGTAAATTGTAAATATAAAACATGACTGGGTTATTATGAATTTGTGCATGAAAGGACCATGTATAATTCAGTCAGGGGGGCAATGCACAATCCGAAGTTTTATCCACATTAAGGGATTTTAGAGTTAAAGATAAGGGAATTAGTGTCATTTATGGTTTAAACTAAGGGACGGGTTCAATGTCATGTGCCCAATTTTAATTATTAGTATTTGAGTTATTTTGGCTGTCAGAATGTTTTAATTTATTTGTAAAATTTAAGGCACTGCGTTATCCCTCATAGGCCCAAGGATGCAAATTACTGATTGGTCAGTTTGTCTATTGGTTTGGTTTCTTCTCATTGGACATGTGTGACGTATCTGAGATTGGAAATCACGTGGACTTGACCGAAAAGATGGAGATCGGTGTGTGTGTGTGTGTGTGTGTGTGTGTGTGTGTGTGTTTGTGTGTGTGTGTGTGTGTGTGTGTGTGTGTGTGTGTGTGTGTGTGTGGGGTGGGGGTTGCTGGAGGTAGGAGGGTCAGAGGGCTTGTGCACATTGTGCAAGGAGAGAGCAGGAGGCAGGGGAACACATTCTCTCCTGGAGGATTGCGGACACACGCATGCACGCCAACACACGGAGAGAAACGTGCACGGATGTTCTGCATGAAGTTAACTGGGTCCATGTAACCGCCTGTGGTCCGGAGCAGCGTGTGCGGGAGGGAACCTGTGACCATGGCAGAAGGTAGGAGGAGAGGAGGGAGCTGCAGGGGAGATGCTCTGAAAGGAGGAACAAGAGAGAGAGAGAAGGAGAGATGAGGGTTCTTCCTCTTGTGTTGTCTTTCCCTTCTCTTTCTGAAGGGCTTGTTTGTGGTTGTCTAGTGAGAGAAGTGTGGAGAGCTGCTGCCATGACTTGTTGGAGCAGAGCAGAGCTGCAGGAGGTGTTGGAGGAGCGCAGAGACATTTAAACCATCACTTCGTGACAAGTCAAACTTTTAGTGTTGCAAAATTAAACTCTGTTCTTTTTTTTCCTGTTTTTTTTTCACCGAAACGAAACAAACTGCTCCTCAGCGTAAAAACAAAACTTAGTTGATTCGTTCTGTCATCGCGCATATTTAGAGAGATGATATAATAGCTACTCTGTTTGCATTAATGGGATAAATCCAATGTGTCACATTTGTTGACATGTGTTTGTTTGTACTGCAGGTTGACCTTGCATTCTTAATTATGTCAGTAGAAGGTATTACACGGTTCGAGCTCTTCTGATGAAGACAAAATAGAAACTATCCAACAAAATGATAAAAAAAAACAACTGGACTGTTATAGCATATTCTCATTCCATAATATTTTATTTTGTGCTAAATGGAATACTTGTGGTTTGTGGACTGTTGTGGACTAAACAAGACATTTAAATAAATCATTTCGTAATCGACATTTTCACAGTTAATTGATTAATTGAGAAATTGAACTGTAGATTAATACATAATAAAATAATTGCCATGTTATTATGTCATCTACCAAATTGTATCTCCAGGGTAACTATCTGATCATTTAATGTTAGATATTAACAATATGCTAGTACCAGCCTGTCATGCTTTATATCATATCATATCATTTGTGTGCTGTGCTGTGCAGGAGGGTGTGAGGAGGAGGAGGCGGCTCTGACCCGGGGCAGCGGGGTGTGTAAGTGGTTCAACGTGCGGATGGGTTTCGGCTTCTTGTCCATGGAGACCAGGGACGGAGCAGCTCTGGAGCAGCCGCTGGATGTGTTCGTCCATCAGGTGAGACCATGCTGCTGCTCTCATGTTTGACTCTTTCATGGGGGACACAGCGCAGGCCTCACAGTGTGTGTCTCTTTGTTCCCTTGTGTTGTTCTTACATTCATTTTAAGGAAGCCCCATAGGAAATCAAGTCATTGGCTGCTGCACCACCTGGAAACATGTGGAGGGAATGAATGTGATGCAGTTGCTAAGATGGATGTGAATGAGTGTTTGAGTTAATATTTAACAGTTCGATTTCAAATCCATCTTAGTGGAACACAGGTAAAATCACAGAAAACTCATCAAGCAGATGAAGGTTGAATATGATGATACAGATTTTTGATAATGATTAAGTATTTAGAGGAGCTAAATGAGCCTAAATGCAGTCCATTCATCCTAGTTTCCTCCACACCTTTATACCAAACAACTGCTTTAACAATATGTTGTTCACTTTAACAAAACTTTATTTCTCTAAAACTATGAAACATGAGGGTTTAATTTTAAATTCTCTTTTTACATGTGATGTTTATGCAAACTGAACATGCACAGGTCTCTTTACAATGCAGAGTTATATATATAAGGAAGAGAAACTCTTCCAATGTGAACAGAAAAATGTTTTATACAATTTTAATGACATCAAGATAAAAAAAACCTGTTTGTATAGACACGTCCATTAGCCTTTTGTGATCTTCCTTTTCAGAATTCAGAATTCAGAATTAGATCTTAACATTTGAGATCCTTACGTCAGGTTTTCTCAGTCAGTGTGTTATAGAACTGACTTAAACTGTGGGGTTAAGTTAGATTTAGCAGGCCTAAGACAATTTATGTGTTTTTTTGTGTAAAAACATCAACACATCTTTATGTCACCCGTCACCAAACCACTGCTGCCACTCGTCCACTCAGTTCCACTCACAGACTCAACTTAAAAGGTGCAGAATGGAGGGGTGGGGGGCTAGGGCTCAAACGTTTCTTTTTAAAAGGGGTTAGAGGCTAAAGCAGAGATAACAAGGCCCATTCCTCTCCCTATGCAGCCCTGCTTCCTGTTATAAAGTCATTAAAGCATCAGGGAGCCCACCCAGCCCCGACTCTCAGTCCCACCTCACAAGTGGAGCTGTGTGGCAGAGACCTCTCCTCAGGTTTCTCCAGTGAAGCTATAAATCATGTGAGGAAATAGAGAGAGTAAGGGCTGCATGATATGAGCTTCAGTGAGATGTAGGTGTCAGTCTGGTAGCAGGGGTTTAATAAAACGTGACACGGTGAGCTGTAGAGAATGTTCCATTCATATTTCCATTTACACGTTGCAGAGTATAGTCTGATTATCATACATGTCAACGTTACGTCCACTACGCTGTATGTCCAGCAATATTAACTCTGCATTCACAAACTTTATTATATCTATTTGTCTTAAAACATAACGATAGCATAATTACGGTTTCAGTGACTTTGTCGTAGCGCCAGCAATCTTGGTTACACTCACACCCAGGGCATGTGCCGTCAAGTAGTTTGGTAACTGTCGTATGTTGATTTTGCAAAATGCTGTGAAAACTTTAATTGGACGTGAAGATGTATACATGTCCATATAATGTGGTTAAGGTCATAATACTGCACATCGTATTCGGTTATTGCTAACTGACCTTATAAGGCTTAAGATAGATAGATAGATAGATAGATAGATAGACAGATTAAGTTATTTTGATTATGAGAATGCCAGATTTGGAAAGTTCAAATCACTTAACATCACTCATGCGTCCAGTTCTTTTCTTTTTAACAGACTAGCCAAACAATAAAATTACATTTATCATGTGCTGTAGAGTTTTCTCCAGGAAACACTGCAGGGGTTGAGATGATAAATAAATTATCAAACCAGTAATAACATTTTCCTTCTGATGTATTTGTTGCTGCAGTTTGGTTGTTCATTTCTGGTTGTGCATTTCTTGGAAACAGGGTTGCCAGGAAAGCACCCCTTCCCCCCTTGTGTCATTACCCAGCATCCTCTAGTGCAGTGGTCAGCTTTGGACCTGACCAAGTGGATTCATTGATTGATAGATTCTGCGGCCGCGTCTCCGTGGTGCTGAGGTACAGGAGCCACAAGAGCAGGAGGGGAGCACAAAAGCACTGATGTTTTAACAGGCCTGTCTAAAGGATTAGATTTTTTATGAGGGAGCTGAGGATTCCCCGACAGACTGATGATATGTTTCTTTCATAATCGGCACCTAAACAATTGTACCTCTTTTCTCACAAATGTTAATCCAAAATCATGGATTTGCCTTAAGATATTACAAAAATAAAAAAAAGCTAAAAAGAAGCTATGATCAGTAGGTAAGTGCTCGACAGATTTTAACTGAACTAGGTGTTTTTACTTTAGGTTGCATCTCCACATTCTTTATTTTGGAGCTGTTTGGTCGGGGATAGGGGACGACACCTCTGCTGTAGAGAACTGTATGCTTCTTGTTTGTGTTGAATCCTCCCTGCTTGCAGAAGATGGTAAAATCTTTATGGGTGTTTTAATGGGAAGAGAAGCTAGGAGCATGTTCCCTTTGTTCTTATCGTTGTCATTCTGGTCTGTTAATTCCTGATTCCTGAACTGCACAAACAATTAAATGTTCTCCCCAAATATTAGTTTGCTTCCTTTAAATCTTTAAATCAGTGTGCGTTTAGTGAAAGTGAAGAACAAACAAGCCACTGGTCAAGGCAATAAGTGAAAATGCAAGAAATTAGTTTTCATGCTTGATTGAGGTGGAAAACTGAAAATATGTCAAACTGCAGTTTCATCACAAATCCCACAGTGTTTTATAACTAACAAATAAGCTGCTGGTTTGCTGATTTACTGTATTGTGTGTATTGTATTGTACGTTTTGTCTCAGGCATTCTGTTCTAACCTCCCAATAACCATCACTCTTTTCACTTAACAGAGTAAACTGCACATGGACGGCTTCCGCAGCCTCAGAGAGGGCGAGGCTGTGGAGTTCACCTTTAAGAAATCATCTAAAGGACTGGAGTCTGTCAGGGTAACTGGGCCCAACGGGGCACCATGTCTGGGCAGTGAGAAAAGACCAAAGAGTGCCCAGAAACGACGCTCCAAAGGGGACAGGTAAGTCCAGTTTGAGGACATCCACATTGGACATAAGGGATAGCTTATCATTTTACACTCATTCACTCCTCAAGCAGTTGAGGCTTACACTTATGCAAGTGTGTCATCCACTAATCAGTGTGTCGGTGGTTTGATCTCCCCCTCATTCAGCTCACATGTACAAGGGTCCTCGAGCAAGACACTGAAGTCCAAATTACCCCCGGTGACTGTGCCAGCAGTGTGTGAATGGGATGTGTGGTAGAGATTGGATGTAGATAGAAGTGATGTATGAATGGGTGAATGTGACCTGCTGTGTCAACACTCTGAATGGTCCTTAACATTAGAAAAAATGTATATAAAGAAATTAATTTGGGTCAGTTGGTATTGGGATGGACAACATCCGTAGGTCTCCGTGCAGGTTACCTGAACCTGAACAGTTGTGAAGCTCTGTCATAAGTTCAAAAATACAACTACCAACATTCAATGTTCAAGAGTTAAGTTGGTTTAAAACCAGAAATTTTTAAATTATCAGTTGTAGATTAATGGAGAGCTGAGCGCTGGAACTATTTCTTGAGGGAAACAAATAATAATTTGAATCTTAAACTACACAGTGATATGCAATTTATTTTCTGCACAGGCATGAAAGTAAGATTTGAGGTGCATTTTCAGCAATGGTATAAGTTACACCTACTAATGCTATGACACAAATCAATATATACGAGAAAAAGGTCATCAGCGTGCGTCATCCATCTGCACCATTACTGCAGTAAACGTGTGGTACTCAGTTCATCATTTCATGATGCATTCCTACTGGTTGGTTTCTGACACTATCATAATTTTGCAGCAGGCTATTACTGGTCACAGGACCCCAACAGGGACCCTCTCTCATAATGCAATACTACCACTTTCACGATCACAGATAACGCCTTGTTTCTTTCACGTTGATCATCTTTTGCTCGGGGCGGCCCTGGATCATTCAGTGTGTAGCCCCCTTTACGGAGGCTGCACACAGCCTAGACCCCAGGCCTTTGTTTAACAAGAAATACGTCCAGTGTGTTTCTTTGTCTCAGGCCATAAAGGATCATTGTTACATTTCTGTTTTCTCTATCTCAAAATCAAATTTTTATTTTGGAACGAGACAGCCAAACTGTTTCTCCCTGCTTGCGGTCCTAATGATAATCTAGACTGACTATGTCCTGACTCCACTCCCCGACTTCGTGCAATCCTCTCTACTCACCATCTGGAAGAAAGTGAATGAGCTTATTTCTCAACATATCAAACCACTCCATTATGTATACCTTATAGCCGTGAGAGACATTTTGCTTTATGTATAAGAGATATTGCATTAAAAGTACAAGCAGTTTGCTGCAGGATGTTGGAGCAGGACAAAGCAAAGGGGGGGGATATGACTCATCATGCTTCAGATTTCATGATATTGAGTTTCACACATTTTTGAGGAAAAATAAGAAATGCACTGTAAAACAAAATGCTGTGTTATTTACTGTCTGTAGCTGTAGGATACAAGTTAGTCCGTTTTCTTTACTGGTCAAGGTCAAATCCTGTCCGTTTGAGTTACAAGGTAAATGTCAAGTATTTTCCTTTGCAAATACAGGGAAGGTAACATGATTTAACATTTAGGACTAATGTAATGAACTGAAAGGATGAAAATCTCATATCACTTTTAAGGGAAACAACAATTTAAATGTGAAAGTGCAGTGCAGTGAAGACATTTCAACATCTTTCTAACAGAAATCAACGTGTTTGAAAAATACTCAGAAAAATTCAAATTAAGTGAAGTGAATATTTGAAATGAGTCAATTTGCATTTTGTTTAACAAAAGATTTGTTCCATAGTTTAAGAAAACCTCTTTCAGGCCTTGTGATAAGAAGCTTTTATAGCGTTCAGATATGCCAGTTCATCATCTCGTGGATAAAGGATACCTAGAGAGCTCATAAGACACTCAAACAGAAGATACATTTTTAAACGTGTTGGCTCTTTTGGAGAAGCAGGCTGATCTGGATCAATAGACTGTTTGATCTTAGGCTTCAGGCTTCTCCGACCCCAGTGCTAATTTTTTGCCTTCTGTGCAGCCCACACTGCAGCTTCATCTGTTTGTCTCTTGACTACGAAACAAAAATCAAAAGCAATAACTACAACTTATTTGCAATCACTCTTTTTCCGCTTTGATGTTCTTATTAAGAAGTTCCTTTGAGGCTATTAATTTGATAGCATCTCTTAGATTTGACCATATGAATCATGGATGGCAGTGATAAAAGTAGTCCCACATCTTCCTGTCTGGATCTGATTACATTCAGATGTTCAGACTTTCTTCCAAAACATGAATGTTGCAGTCAAGAGAATAAAAGCGTTGGATTTGTAGGTTGGAGGCCATTAAGACCCAACAAAGTAATTATCGCTCACAGAGTTTTTATGAAGTTCAGCTTCATTAATCATGGTGGGCATTGAGCTCTGATAAAAATAATCCCAGAGCTTCCTGTCCTAAAATACTGGCTGCGGTTCTGATTGCATTCACATGTTCCCTTGTTTCTCCCCAACATACATGCTGTATTTTAGAGGAGGAAAAGGATCCTATCCGTTTAATTGATGACAGATGTAGGTGCCCGAGAGAGGTCAGAGGTCACCCCTGCCATGGCAACAATAGGATGTGGTGTGCAAATGAGGTAGAATGGAAGGGTGGGAGGAAGGGCGGTAAGCGAGCGGGGGTCATGGTTCAAAGGTCACAGGAGTACTGAAACAAAGGAGCTCCCTCTGCCACCCTCGTGGCCACGCTGATCAATACTGAGCACTGATGGGGGGCTGGGAGAATGAGAGGAAGTGAGTGGTGGTTAGTGGTGAGATGATCCAGGTTTCCATTCTACTGCTCCAAAGAATGAAGATACTGATATTCTACGTTTTTCCTTTTTTATAACAAATGAAAAGACCAAAACAAAAAACCAAATGAATCCTACTAAGAATTATCACCTGATATATTCTTTTACCCTGCATCAGAGAGAACTTCATCTACCCACTAATTCTACAAACGTCTGTATTTGGTATCTGTACATAGCTGGAAAACCATTCATCATGATTTGTAAATGTGATATGTTTAATATTAAATCAGAACAGGTGACCAGTGCTCTGTAGCAGTCAGTGGGGGCGGGGCAGTGTACCTTCAGTCTGTGGACGGAGTTAAACGTATCTTCTTATACCTCCATTCATACATTGACTAAAAAAAATCTTCATCGTAGATAAACCAGGTAGGATAAACACAAAGTTCGCTAACTTTGCTCTGCACCATAGACATAAGACAAATAAACAGCTCATTTCAAACAGGCAGGTTTGTAATGGACACTAGTCATCCAGAAACTAGAAAGAGTCCCATTGTTGCAAAACCTTCGTTATACCATAAACTCCCAACTTAGATCTGAAGATGTCTTCATCAGGACCCAGTGTATATTTATAATATTTTATATTGTGTGATTGGCATTGCTGCAAACACCTCTACATCAATACTGCATGTCTTAGTATGGAATTATTGAATTGTACTGCTTCAGACGTCTTGCAGAAGTGTTTTATATAATATGTATATGAGTGGACAGGCAGGGCTGACCACACTGCTCCCTTCATTTGTTCACATGTTCACTGGAGCCAGGAGAAAACCAGATTGACCATAAACAATGAAATCAATAGTTTTTGCCTCACTGTTTAAGTGGCCGGTGTGGCTTTGTGTCACACAGAGCAGTCCTGGAGCCTCACTTGCCTTATTTATCCTGCACTAATGAATTCACCCACAGGATTTCGCTGATCGTTAGCTTTCTCTGCATAGATTTACTGATGAAATACCCATTAACCTGAAAGACCGGCAAACAGCAGCCTGGAGGGGGGGCTGCAGTGGTTGTGATCATGATCATCAAGCTTTAGCCACAACTGTTATTTTAAATTTAGAATTTATGCATTTGGATGTTGACTCACTGTTATCATCTACTGATTTTCAGTTGAGGTATGTTGTGTGTTCATATATCAATATGATCACATCGAGTTATCATTGAATTTTTTATTTTATTTCTCTTTAAAAGTGTTGAACTGTTCTGTTTAAATGACAGATTCCACCTAAATGGTAATTTATTTGTTATATACATGGAGCTGTTTTGACTTGTCATGGCAAAAAAGCACAAGTTGTGAGTAATTAATCATGTTTAAGATGGTTTCATTAAATGTCTTAATAAGCCAATGGAATGCAGCCATCATGAAACAATTGCATTGAGTCTAATCAGTTTAATCTTTTAACATTCGATTGTAGCCCTCATACTTATTGTCGTAGTTTAAATATATATTTAAACTTTTAATATGTTATAATAATTATTGTCTTCTCACAATATTTTGCTAAATCTGGTCATTTGCGAGCTTTCAGTCAGAATGCAAGAACATGCATGTACACAAAGCTAATTCAGTGTAAAACATGTGGTTCAAGTTTCAGGTTTTTATTTGCAGTGTACAGGTTAACATAAGGTCAACAGTAAAAATATAATAATAGGTGTTGGACGAGTTTAAGCAGGTCAGATCTGCAGTGCAGTAATTGAATAAAATAAAAAGCGAGGTAGAAAGAGCATAATAAAAAATATATATAATATATTATTATATCATGGACACAAGACCACAATCCCTGGTGTTTTAGACACATGACATGTAGAAGGAATAGAAGGAATACAATGTATATGGCAAAGAAAAGGGTAAACATACTTTTGCATATTCCAGAAAGTGATCATGCTATGAAAAACGAAGACAAGATATTGGAGCACAGAGCCAAGCTTTCTCGTTCAAAGATGAAGTAACTTACTGAGTAGAGCACTACCTCTGCCAAGGCCCAACAGGCCCTTTAAATTTAATCAAGCTGCACCAACTTGCTTACACTCATTAATAAGTACCTTGAATATCCTTGATTTATTTTCATCATCAAGTTCTACGAATTTTTTTCTGCAAAATTGGTCAACCTCCCTATTTTGCAATGTTAAAGAACAATTCCTGGCTTCGCCCCATGATCCATTTACTCTTTGTTTTACCTATGACACAACTGTGATTTCAAATCTTTCGATGAATGTATTCAGGCTGTGGCACTGTGCTCACTTTCATCCTCTGTTAGGGGAAGTCTTAGGGAGTCTAGCTGTGTGCTGATATGCTCCCAAGAATTGCTGGTTGTTATACAAAAAAATTGTCATTGTGACTTAGATATAAAAAGAACTAGTAAATAAACCCCTTAAGGGCAATAAAACAAATAATAATAATACACCTTTTTTAATTTCTCTCATTGGTAAAATGATGTATAGAGCTTTCTTTTTGTCAAACCATCAGCATGAACGCTAAACATGAAAAAAGAGTAAAAGATCCAAGAATCAATAGTTGGCAGAAACATGCATAAACACATTTGAATAAGTATTCCAGAGTGACTGCATCATATGTTGGCCAGGTAGTTAAAGATCCCCCAGGACGTGTTTCAAAACCCAAAATACTGTGCTTTGAATAAAATATAAAATTCAATCTGCTTTCCTTTTTCCAAAAAGGTCAAAAGAAGACAGAAAACTTTAAACCAAAGGTTCATAATTTCATCCTGAATGGTGAGGGGGAAAGACGATGGTTGTCAAAGCAGCTCTTACACTGTCCCTGAAGAGACAGAGATCAATTTGGCTGAAGACTCTCACAGCTGCCAACCACTTGGTCCCTTCATGTGGATGAACGGTGACAGATATGTTAAGTGACCTTACTCAAAGCTCAGAGTCTGCTGCCCCCTGGTGGTGGAAACTACTTCACTGCAGATGGGCTGTATAAATAAGACATCAACTACATGTAAAATCTCTTAATAATAATAATAATGATAGTAATAATAGTAATCATACCAATAATAAATAAAATAAAGGGTCTATTGGAATTTTACTAAATAACTAAGCTTGTAAAAATATCTGATCACACAGACACACACACACACACAAACACACACACTGTCATGTAATGCTAGTCAGATTAAAACAATATCATATACAAATTAAGTGTCAGCTGATCTGAGAGAAGTTGAAAATAAAAAACACTTTTTATTTTATTGCCCATCCTATCATAACCTATATACACAGGCTGTATACAAGCTTTATTTGTTTTCAGATGGATGCAGACTTCAGTTCCTGTTTACACACACTTGTGTTAAATGATAACAGCAGCACGGTCTTGTGTTTCAGGCAGAGTCAGTGTCAAAGTTATGTCTCATATGTTCAATGTATGAGAAGTTTTGTGCTCTGATTTGATTGATAGACAGTCTGACATGAATGACGATATATCCTCGCTGCCACAGTGCAATAATTGCATCTTCTCTTTTCAATTCAGATGCTACAACTGTGGAGGACCCGGCCACCATGCCAAAGAATGCCAGCTGCCCCCTCAGCCCAAAAAGTGTCACTTTTGCCAGAGTGTGTCCCACATGGTGGCCAGCTGTCCAGTCAAAGCACAGCAGCAGCAGCAGCATCACTCGTCTCCAGGCTCTCAGGGAACAGCCACCTCTCCGAGGGATGAGGAGGAGGAGCACAGCCAGGCTGTCTTATGAAACCTCAGTCATTCAGGGAATATGTGAGATTACTCACCGGAACACTGCTTACGTGTTACCTCAGGTTTTTATTTATTGAGTGGAAAAAAGGTTCTGATTTTTTGGGGGGGATTGGTTTGTTTTTACATTTTTTTTCCTGACTTAGTGTCTTAGCTTTGGAATGAAACAATCAGACCTACTGTTGATTCAGTCGTGTAGCAGCCACATCTTCTGTGTTTGGACTGATCTGACACGATGCGTGCCTCTGCTAACTCAGCCTCTACACAAAAATACCAACGCAAAAGTCTTACTGGTGGACAACCCTCCAAAACATTATACATACAGGGTTTGAGGAAAGTTGTTCTGAGTGGTTTAAAGTTCAATGGGTTTGACTAATAGTTTGCAGCTGTATGAAGATTTTGACATAGAGCCTGTTGGTTGTGATGGAACAGATGTGGCTTGTGAAGATCAGATGAAAATAATTATATAAATGATTCCATTTAAATGGGCTTTATTTAAGTTTCTGCTGTTGCCACATAGCTTAAGTTGGCATTAGGAGCTGCTTACTTGCCAATCAGGCCTCAACGTTGCAACGTTCAGTCCTGTACTTGCAGAGTAGCTGTCTCTATCACTTCTTTGTGCTACTGGAGTTAGCATTCGAACCAGCTAGCCCTGGCATGGCAGGATGGGACGGCTTCAAAGAAGGATATTCTATAAGCTGTTTGACTATTACATGAAATGGTGGCTGAAGCTCTCAGACAACCATCGCCAGCAAACGTACATATGGCACCTTTAAGTGTTCGGCTCTGGTGTTGTGCATGGTTGGATGTTGGCATGCCTTAATGGGACGCTCCATTGGAACACAGCCATCATTAATCGTACTGTATTTGTCTCATTTCCACCTGTGCTTAAATGAATCCCACTGAGAAATGAATGTAGTTTTCACATGTGATCTTAGGCTGCACGCTGTACTTATGTTAGATATGGGAAGCAGGTTATATGCATTGAGTTCTATTTTTCTGCATTTCACTGCCGTGGGCTTTGCCTTTTAAAAACAGTTAGGAAACAGTCAATGCACTTTGTGGAAATGTTTTACAATGTTACAGCTCCACAATCGAATGCAATCCAGTTCCATAACATCGAGTTTCTAATTAATTATAAGGAGATAAACATTGAAAAATGTCTACATTTCAAAGTACGTGGGTGTTACAATACTAGAAACCCCTCTGATTATTATGTAGTTTCATACACCACCATTAATTATGATCTCACTGCTAAAGCATACTGATATGAGCACCTTGATGACAGTGTCAACACAAACTGAACACAGGCATTATACAATTAGACTTTATGGCAGAGGATTGTGTTGGATTGTATGTAATTATACCTAATGAAGTGGATATTGAGTGTAGCTTATATCAGAATTTATGAACTCAGAGCTGTAATAAAATAACTGTTTACAAATGCTGAGTAAAACACAGGATCCCTCAGTTCTAATAGTTACACTATTATTGAGATAGTTTGGATTTGAGATGAAACTTGAAGTAGCTAACCCAGGTACACACTCCCACATGTGAATGTAAAGAGAAAAATAAGCCCTGAGCTGCCTAACACTAGGAAATATTATCAGGATTTATTTGAAAAAATGTCTCTACTTTCTAATGGGGTTTATACAAGGTGCTTTCAAAGGCCAGATTCCAGAAACACCATTATTTCACTACACACTCACAAGTGAAAAATAATTACGTTTTTCAATTAGTGTTGAAATGTATGTCTTAATACCAAGTTGCGATTTCATAATTTAAACTTATATGCAAGACCAGTGTTGATTGTAAAGACAGGCTTTGTCTGCAGAACAGTATGAATCCAAATGGAATGTTTTAAACACATACATATCAGGGATTTCTCCGCATAAACAAGATGTTCTCAGTTCTTTTACTTGAAAGCTGCAGGTAAAGGAGAGAGAATGAGTTGAGGCATAGATCTTGCTTTGGTTTTGCCTTTACTAGTTTTGATGAAGGGGTTAAATGTACATAGATATTATCTTTTTTTATATCAACTATTTATTCAGAACTGTTTCTGTACCAGTTAACCACCTGTTTTTATCTGACTTTGGTTAAAGATGAAGAGCAGGCTGAAAATGTCAGAGCTCTACTTGTTTTGTTCCGGCCTGTGCTGTGATTCAGGAATATCTTAGTTTCTACCTCTCAATACAACACGTCTAAATCATCTAAAGGTTTGACATCCTTTGCAAACATGTTGGTCAGTATGTCACAAAGTTTACGGCAAATTCTGACATTTCTATTACTGTGTAATTGTTGACTGACATTTCAATGTAAAGTCAAATCTGTGTATGTAAAATAATGTTCGTAGTTATATCAACCTACATTCACATTATTTTGCGTCTTCATTGTGAACTCAGGGAGAAGTTTTCTGAGAATTTCTTGAAACTGACTTTCTTGGGTTGTTGAACACCCAGGGCACCGACTGCCCAACGAGCCATGTACTATCTCTATGTTGTTATCTGCCAGACCAAATACAGCAGCAAGTGTATCAAAGGAACCATCCACTCTGAACATCTGTCAGCATGATACACATTGTATTTCAGGGTAGAGTTTGTGCTTTTTAATATTTCTTGTGAGGACATATAACACAGACGATGGGATTTTATTTAATCCGTTGAGGGACATTTGTTTCACTATAAGAAGTTATTTAAATCAATTAATTGCAAAATAATCCCTGAAATGCACCAAATATCGTGTTGCTATATATAAAAAGATGTGCAAACAGCCAAGAGTACTCTGGGAATTCTCTGGGAGAGCCTTAATTCATCCAAATGGAGATTTCTTTACACATTTGCGCTGACATATTTGAACAGTCTTACTCCAATGGTAAGACAATCATAACTGGTCAGTCAGACACTGCAACAATCCACTGACATCATTTATAATTCAAGTAAACATGAAAACGATCATGATGTTGTTTTTATTGTATATATTCATTGTCTTCTTCCCAGTATTAATATAATGTTCATGATGAGTCTGCATGATAATAAGTAGAATAATAGATTAGCTATTTTCATGTGAAAAGGGACTGGGACTACTGACAGCAGAGCACAGAGGAGGTTCCAAAGCATCAGCATTGATCATCTTTAAGTATCTATTATGTACTTGAGTTCACCGACCTATGCTGCAGCACAATGGGGTCTAATCTACCATTTATAATGCTCTAATCCAAGTGAAGTTCCTGTGATTTGTCGTGTTTTGTGTGTGTAGGCTGTATTGATTCTTATGTGTGAGAAATGGTCTGTACCAGTCCACCTCTGGTGGGGTTTTGGTTTTAATATGGACAACTTGAGAACAGCATGTCCAACAAACTGTTTTGTAAGGTACATTTTTTAAATTTAGTGTTCTGTTAAAATATTTATTACTTTCTGTGAACTGTAAATTTTCAGCGTGATATGTGCCACCTCAAAAAGCTTTTGATATCTTTATGCTTATTGTCACAGTCAAAATAACAAGAGACATCATACTTACTGGTGATGTTAATGCAGACAAAGAATGTTGGAGTAAAGTGAATCTTTACTCTGTTCTCGTGGTAACACTGAACACACTGCAGCCTTATGTCATTCACAAAGTACATTTGAATATGACTACATTTGGACGATTGTTTCACTTTGCTGATTGCCTGTGACCGAAATGATTTGTGCTGCGAAACAATGGCAAATAAATCATCAACACTTGAGAAGATTGTCTCTTGAGAAGATTGTGTTTGTCTCGTGTGTCCCCACTTTATACTGATGACACTAAAACATTTTTTTGCCAACCAAGAGTCATTGAGGGGATCCCATCAGACTGTTCTGGTCTTTATCTACAAGCACACAACTTGTTGCAAATGTGCAAAAATCAGTTTTTGTCTTGCTTTGATTGACAGGACATTACAAGGAAGAAATACACATCTTTCACAGTTATATTAAATGATAAAAAATAAACTTTCACAGCCTTGAGTTATTGACACCTAATTTCAACTCCTGCAAATACCACAGAAAGTCAGTAAACCACAGATGATGCAGAAAGAGATTTAAAGGTCCAGTGTGTAAGATTTAGTTGACAGGGATCTATTGGCAGATATTTAATGTAGAATAATCCTCATGATGTTTTCACTAGTTCATTTCATCTAAATTGTATGAATTGTAGTTTTCTTTACCCCAGAAAAGACCCTTTATATTTAAATACTTTATATTTACATTGAGGGGACCCTCTCTACGGAGGCCGCCATGTTTTTTACATTAGTCCAGACTGAACAAACTAAACACCTTTTGAGTTTTTATGACAACTGAAGCTGCCACAGGTTTTTTTTTCATGTTTGGAAGGAGAGGGTGAGGTGAGGGGTGTTCAGCTGCAACATGCAACTTCAACACTAGATATCACTACATTCTACACACTGTACCTTTAAACATAGTTCTTTATTGTAGTCATGTTTATATGGCCTACCAAAGAGAACACACTTCTATTTTACTATCTCAACCAATATTTTTTTTTATTTCAAGTTCCTGGAATAACTCCACTGCAAGTGTATTGTCCTGCAAAGGTCAGTACAGGTGTTCACATTATTGTGTCCTGTCTCCCTGCAAGTGTCAGCTCAGCTCAGAGGGAGAGCAACAAACATGTGAAGCTAGCCACAATCAGCCTTGGGCAAGGACGGAAGTTTTGTGATTTTCCTTCAAATTATAGGTCATGAATTTGGTGAGAGGTTATCAGTGAAAAAAAGGCATGTGTGAAATACCAACCATCAGCAAGAGACCTGTCATCGTTTAGTAAAACAATAAATAGGTTTGTGTTTTGCGATTTAATTAGACTTTTACATGTGCAGTCATATTTGATGCATAATTGATCAAATCAAAAAAGTGAAGTACATTACAGTAAAGTAAATGGCAGTAAAGTGAAGTAAAGTGAAGCAAAGTAAAGTAAAAGGCAGTAATGAGATTACTTTGATTCATTATTGACATTATTGAAATGTTAAGTACAAAGGCCTTTTGTGCAGAACTTTTTATATTAAATATATTGGCGTGTTACATGTTTAATATATAGTATGTATACATATAATGTATCATTACATTTTACTGTTAATGTCACTCTGTATTTCTTTTTATAGTTTTATACTGAATGTACCTCTTTTTAATTTCGTTTTACAATCTAATGTTTGCATTGTCTGAGGTGCCTTTACCATTTGCCACGATGCTCTAATATAACATATAACAGGAATATAACATAAAACAGGAATCTGTCCACCACAGTCCGTCCCAGTTGGAGTCAGACGGACCTTATTTTGAAACGTGGAAGCGGAAGCCGCGTCCTCCGGCGCCGCTGCGCTGCTCGGCAGCTGCAGCCTCCCAGTGAGCGAGTGAACCTGCCCGGGCTGAGCGAGCAGGACGTGTGCGGCGGTAATGGCTGCCAGGGAGAGGGAGGGAGACAACAAATGAACCCCCGACAAACGAGCCGAAGGTGAGACCGAGCACATGGCAAGTTCCAGCGGCGGACCCGCGGCCTCGCACACGGTCACACCATTGTCTGTGCCGCTGGGGCCGCTGGTCCACCGGGCTGGCAGGTGTGTGTGTGTGTATGTGTGTTTTGGTTGCATTTCTTGATGACAGACACATGCACGCACGCACACACACACACACCGGACAATACACTGTCATTACCTAACACACGCGTGTCCGCTCCACGCACCAGCGGCAGGGCCACAGAGGTGAACTGTCTCAGGTTCGAGTGCTATTAGCTTGATGCAGACGTGCGTGTGGCTCGCGCTGGACTCTTTGTTAGCTGCTGTTAACGTGATTAGCCAACGTTAGCTAATCACGTTAACAGCGGCTAACGTTAGCTGAGCAACCCCACCGCGAGCTGACGGAGCCAGGCCACTTAGCCGTTAGCCTGTTAGCCCAGTGATGACTAATTATCCCGTTAGCACGCTGTGTGTGTGTGTGTGTGTGTGTGTGTGTGTGTGTGTGTGTGTGTGTGTGTCATATGCAGACCTGCCAGTGTCTTCAGTTATCATCAATCATGGGCTATTTATTACAATCGTAACTACTTTATAATAAATAGCAGGAATTGGAAAGGAATCACTTTAATTCATAGTTTCTTTAATTGTAGTTTAAAGAAAATGATGATACTGATGACAATTCATTTATCAATCCAAAAAATGTCAGCGATACATTTTCAAATATGTTCCCGAACATCCTGGCAATCTTGTACATTTAGCGAGTACCTCTCGAGTAATGAACAGAAACAAAACATTGTGTATCTTATCTTCATTATGTGTTTACTGTGAAATGAAACTCACTGCAGTATGACAGGCATGCTGTCTCCTGTAACTAGACTACTGGAGGTGCATGTCGTAAGTGTACATTATTGTGCAATTTCCCACATTTTGAAATACGTTCTCATTTTATATCAAAGTTATTAAGAGGAACCTGCATATAAGCCAGTGTTTACAGTGACTGCCTGTCAAAAAGAAGTTGCTCAAGAGGTTATTGTCAAGTTGGCAGTGATGGATGTAGCCATAACCTGTAGTCTCGACACTTAATCAAGGACCCTGCATCATTAAAAAAGGAGGAATAGAAATAAATATGTCAGTACGAGGCTTACCGTTAAATTTTATGACCATGTTTGACCATTTAGTGCCCTGAATTATCAGCAAACTGCTTCCCATTATCAAGAACAGGGACGAATGTAATAAGGTGAACCGTTGTGACGTTGAGGGAAGCATTACCTGTTTGTTTGACATGTACACACACAGGGACACACAATCATTAACACACTAAACAGGCAACATAATGACGCTGACACTGATACCAGTTTGTGAAACTTGGGAGTCAATTTGTGGTCATTTCTGTGACTCAAATAAACAGTAACGGTGTGTGTGTGAAAGTTCATGTTTATTTATGAGTGGTTGTGCTCACCTTGGACATACATTACTGTAAAGTGGATGAGGGATCGCCACAGCTGCTGTTTCTCTACCATCATATTTGAATAATAATATACTAGTCCACAAGAAGGAGCAGTAACTAGATGAAGTTGGATAATCTCCAGTAGATCATTATTGGTGAATTTTGACCCTGAGAAAATAAACTCACTGACATATTCCACTTCAAGGTACAGTGTGTAGAATTTTGTGATATCTGGTGTTGAAATTTCATGTTGCAGCTGAACACCCCTCACCTCACCCTCTCCTTCCAAACATGAAAAAGAACCTGTGGTAGACTTCAGTTGTCAAAAGGTGTTTAGTTTGTTCAGTCTGGACTAATGTAAAAAACGTGGCGGCCTCTGTAGAGAGGGTCCCCTCAATGTAAATATAAAGTATTTAAATATAAAGGGCCTTTTCTGGGGTAAAGAAAACTACAATTCATACAATTTAGATGAAACAAACTAGAGAAAACATCATGAGGATTATTCTACATTAAATTTCTGCCAATAGATCCCTTTCACCTAAATCTTACACACTGGACCTTTAATGTATGAGGCTGATTGCTTTTAAAGTGATGCCTAAACAACAGCAGCAGAGTCCTTTGAGGTGTCACAAGAGTTTGATGCCAACAAATGTCCGGAAGCTTTGTTTATGTTAAAGGATATGTTTGAAGTAAAAAATAATCTTTCAATGCAGTTCTCTGTCACTGCGTCATTGTGTCACTGTAATTGTTCCTCCTGCATCCTAACTGTTAAGCCTTGCAGAGTCTTGTAAAATCATCTTTTGATTTAAAGTCCAGCAAACTGAAGTGGAAACAATGCAAAAACTAACACCCATGATGTCTCTCTACAGTGAGGACTAGGATGGTAAGCAGCCAGCCGAAATACGAGCTGATCCAGGAGGTGGGGCGTGGCAGTTACGGCGTGGTCTATGAGGCAGTAGTGAAGCGCACAGGGGCCCGTGTAGCGGTGAAGAAGATCCGCTGTCACTCTCCAGAGAATGTGGAGCTGGCCCTGCGGGAGTTTTGGGCCCTAAGCAGCATCCAAAGCCAGCACCCCAACGTCATCCACCTGGAGGAGTGCATCCTCCAGCGAGACCAGCTGGCCCAGAGGATGAACCATGGTTCCAGCTCCCCGCTCTACCTGGAGGTGAGGACAAAGACTAAACTCGATTGGGGCTGGTGGAAGATCAATGTTGCACAAGTGTATTAGTTTGATGTTCTTGGGTTGGATGTAGGTTCTTAACAAAGATACCTTCATTCATGCAATACCTTCTGCACCCTGCTCCCCATCTCAAGTGACAGTGTGTGAATGCTGTGGCTGCATTTAGCTTTGCTTTGTTTGGCGCATGTTTGGTATTTACCTGTGAATGCATGATAAATGTATTTCATTACCTCCACATGGATTTTAAAAGGAAGTCTCTTTCCGTTTGGTTCTTTCTAAGCTGATTGATCAAGAAAAAAAGTCAATAGTACATGAAATATTTTTGTGCTGATTATCAGTAGACAACATTGGATCAGCGGCCTCACCTCTCTGATGGATATAGGAGAGCGTAAGTGTTGAGGAATATAAACATAATTTTGATCAGATATTCTGACCCTTATAAGATAATTTATACTACACGATGGAAGATATTGATGTTAATGGCCATTTTTACCCTTATATTTGTCAAAATCAAATTTTAAGTATAATCATGTGACAAGTTAGTGTTGGAAAACCTTTTTCCAATCAAGGGTCAGTTCGGTTTTAATTAAGTCCTCGTGGGAGATATTATCAAACATTCGTATCACAATAACCTGTCTAACGTGATGGCTGGCACTGCTTCTCTATGGATTCTGATGTTAGAGATGATGATGATGATGAGGATAATGATGATCCTCACAGCATGTTTTGGTTTGGTTCAGTCAGTCTTGATGCACAGTCTTGGAGTAATTCCTGCCGGGAGATTCTGTGAAGATTGCACGCACAGAACTTTCTCTTTTTTCATGGCCAGAGAGAAAATCTGGAAATTTCTTGCAAACTGACACTTTGGAACAATTTCACTTGGTTCTAGAAGCTCCCCAGCAGCAACAAGGCCCTTACGCAAATTCTCCTTCTGGATGAGATTTCACCATCTTAGTTATTAGCTCACTCACCACAAAACGTTCCTGTGTTCATTGTCTCTGTCAGAATGAAGTCTTGTGAAATCTGTGTGTTGACTAATAAACTCAGCAGAAGAGCGTCATCTCATTCTGAGAGCATCTGTCCTTGCAATTCATCCGGTTTATTATGTTTCCAGCTCTAATGATAAGATCCTTTTCGTCCCTGCAACCGTGTTGAACCAAACTAGGTACATTGGTTTTTGAGTTAACCCTGACTGTAGCCAGGCAGACATTCTTACAACTGGAAGGGACCAGCCTGAAGGACGTGTTTATGTCCACTATTTTATCTTCCTTTTTTTGTCAGAGAAAGAAATTGCTTTAATTTTTTAATATATTTTTGGCGTGGAGTCTGGACACACCCCTCCTCGCTCTAAGTTTTAGAACTACAGTTCCAATCATTTGGGAGGATGTAAACTCGAAGGTATAATGCTTCCACGGAGTCAGTGAGTTATTGGTGGGCTTCAATCTGGCACCACTCAAAGAATGCAGAAATGCAGACGAAGATGTCAAGAGGTTGTGGTGATAAGAGACAACGACTGTGTTCATGTGCTGTAAACAAAATCAAGTGATCTCCGCTGCAGGATTAAAACGTTACTTTGTGCCTCTGTCTGCTGCACCCGGCTGTTCCACCTCTCGTCTGAATAATGCAGACGATTTGTTGCTGTTGTGAACACGTCTGTGCAGAGAACTTCCCGCTGCGTTGTGCATGTGTCAAAGAAAAACTGTGGACCCAATTAAGTCTGGACCCAATTCTCTGGTCATGTCTTAAATTGGCTTTTGATACTAAAGAAAACCTAAAGTAACAGCGCCCCCTGCAACCACACATTAATTCATTTTGTAGGTCACCATTTCTGAGCGATTAACTGGTTTTTATGTAAAGAAAAAACAAAGCCCAACAAGATCTTGACAGCATAGTTCAACTCACTGACGTGAAACACAGCTAAACAGTAGATATTACCCATGATCCCCAGCTTCCTGAACCAGAAGAGCAGCCGCTGTAACAAAAAAAACAAATTCTGTTTCGAATTCTTGATATTTTAAAAGTTTCCTTGCTGAATATGACATAAACTGTGTTTTTTAGAAAGAGGGTGTTTCCTCTTTTTTTTTTTTCTTGTCTTGAGTCCAGGTAACAACACAACACAACGGATCTATTGTTTGTCGCGTGTCATTCTAACTTAAATTCTTATGAACATTCTCAGTGAATCTTTCATTAATTCGAGTATTTCACACCTCATCTGCCTAAAGGTTACTTCTTTAGCTGATAAATTTATACTTCGACACACTGCCATACTTGCATTGTAATGTATTTTCGAATACAAAACATGTGACACACACACGTTTACAAAGCAGGTGTGGTGCCATAATGGTGCAGGACGGAAAAACCAGTCTGTTTAGTCTTGGAGAGTAACAGCAACTAGAACGCCAGGATTTTATATCAAATAAATGTTTAACACCATCTAAACTGAAACAAATACAAAACAGTGAGTTGATATCGGGCCATTTCTATGTCCTACATCACCGACGCTAGTAACTGTGGCTCAACAAGACATTAAAATAAACCTCCAACCCTCGAAAAATGTTCTGTAAGCCGTAATTTCCAAGGCTGTGGCAACAAGTCCTGATGGTGATCTGCCCCTTACATGTACCACATTAGGGCATCGTTTACATTACAGCCCTCCCAAAATCAGATCTTGTAAACATCTGTGAAACGATTGTTTGCTGCCAGAGTGTCCACAGACATTCCTGTCCTCAAGTCACAAGGTTTTCAGTGGGAGGAAACAGTACTTGTTGGTTGGTAACATGTTGCCCTGTAACCCTGTAATTCATGTTATAAATTGAAAGTCTGCTTTGATTTACCCAGTGTATCATGATGTGCTCATTGTGTCATGACATATTCTTTATTTGTTTTCCTTCCAATACAGTGACTATTCCGCAGCAAACGGAGGTGTTTTCACACCTGAAGGTCTGAACCATGGTCTGAACCATTGTCATGTCTTTGTGATCTCGTTTACAGGACGTTAGTTTTGGTTTTGCATTGTAATGATGTAGCCGTGTGTCATCATCAGCTAATTGGGCTGCATCTACCTGTACCTGACTGACCGGTTTGAAGACGGGCATGCGTCTGACATTTGTGTTCATTTTATTTACAAGCTTTTTTTATAATTGCATATATTTGAATGGAGAAAACACATGAACCAGTTCATTTAATGAGTTTCGTCGCCACTGTAATATCAGTATAGCATTACTACCAGCAAAATGAATGTCCTTGTCATTCAAACATTATATTGTCTGAGGACAATAGGCAAGCAATCCTGTGGTCCTGCATCTTTTTCCTTCTTCTATAGTTTAATGCTGTCGCAACTTTCCTGCAATTGGTCCAAAAGTCTGAACTATAAGAAAAAAGTGTTTTCACACTACAAACAAATCTAACCACGGCCCATTTTGATACGGACTGAATCTGGATCTAAGGCACCTTTCAATCCTTTTATTTTGATTCAGACAGATACGTCCAAAGGTAGAGGAGACACTGGAATATTAAATATCAGCACAAATATTAGTATTTGGAGATAAAGACTTGAGACTTGGTTGATTCGCATCAGGAGAAGAGCTACAAGTTTCTTGTTGGATTAGTGTTGCCTGTGGCCTCCATGTTCCACAGTGTCTCACAAATGTACTGTCAGGTTTGAGTTGGGGGTGCAGATAGGTGGGAGAGGCACCCCTCCCCCTTCAACCTGCCTGCAGCCTCACAGGCACTCAGCCAGTGCCTGATTATAGTCTCTCAGCAACACGCGGTGCTATTGTCAAACCATTCATTCAGTTTTCTGCAGCGCTAGCATTGGACACTTTCCCAGACTCCCTTTATTCCAGCTCTTTTTTTGTAATTGCTCTGTAACGTTCCAGTGCATGCTCACAGAAGAACAAATGATAATAGGGCAGAATTATCTGACCGCACAAACTGTGGGATAATTTGCACCTATTCTTTCTGGTTAGAGGATTCCTTGGCAAATGGCTTATCAAACACTCTGCAGCCATTATTCACAGCAGAGTTCCCACAAGGCATTGCTTAACAGTGCTGCATAATTCTGTCCAAGCCTGACCTGAACCCAACTTCTGTTCTGTTTTTTCTGTCCGACCCTGACCCAAGCCTGATGCAGTTACTGTTCCTTTGTCACTTAGTTGTTGGCACCCGTTACCTGACTGTCAAGAGCAGCGCCCAAATTTAAACATATTCACTTCTCCTCTCTTTTCACTTTAGCTGTTAAACAACAGTGAACACTTGGACAACGCGCTGTACGTGCACATTTTGCACATTGTATATATGTACTGTGTTCCCAATTCTTGTTAATTGTTTACACACACTACTCTTCCTCTTTTTTTGCTGTGAGCACAATAAAACCTTTCCCAGATATTTATTTTCTAGGTTAAGTTATTATTTTACAAACCTGTAGCTTTTCTGTGTTTCGTCCAAAACACCATCGATCAAATTCCACAATCACATCCCATTTAATCTTAATTTAATGTGAGATGGATGAAGCGTCACAGATTTGTGGTCCACTGTGAGAGGGGGAGATTAAATGAACTCACTTCCTGCGGCGGAGATAAATGATGAGAGGCCTCTCACGCAGCTTTGACTTAAAAAAATGGCCCAGAAACAAAGGTGGTAGACAACATGTTATGAATACAAAGCCACAGCAGTCTGCCTTGTCTAGGTATGTCATCTTGTTCTCTTCATACTGTAAAGCTTTCCTCTGTATCAGTAAACGTGTGTTATTGAAGACTTAACATGATACAATCATTTAGGTTGTGCTTGTTTCAGCTCTGTCTGTTGAGTTGTCTTTGTTTTAATTTCCTGTGAATGCAGCTGTCAGACAGCTTGTTTATTTGCTTACTCTTGGCTGTATAGATCATTTTTCTCATGTCTTCAGCAGGATCATATCTGCTTTTATTTTTGCTAGAGACACATGCATTTAATACATTTTCTCTTAATATGCTGGTGATGCTACTGGCTTCATTAGCTATTTTTGGCACCTTTTCAGCACCTTACTCTGAAATGGAGGCAGATCATACTCAGAGGGGATAGCACACCATGCTCCTTGTCTTTCTATTTCTGTGATTTTCTGTGCTAACATTAGTTAGTCAAACTAGAAAACCTGTTGTCTCAAGTTCACACGTTACATTTTGTGCAGTATCTGTTTCACTGGTAGTAAAAATTCAATTTTCACATTTTTTAATCTACCCTTTTGATCAGCCAGCCAATGGTGAGGAAGAGACCAATTTACTGCACTGATGTAGTGAGGACAGGTGGTGACAGTGGCTGGTGTAAGTGAACCCTGGTCCATCACAGTTCAGTTCTCTTCGGTGTGTGTGGACGGTTTTAACCTTTTGTGTTGTTTTAAGTATTAACATTTGAAGGAAATTGGGACATGAATTGACAAATTAAGCATTCAAAGTAATCTCTGATCAACTGTTCTAACCTTTTACAACCAATGTGCTTTTAAGTTAATTTTCTGTCAATTCTGTTGCATAGTACAATGCTGTAGTAGAGCCTTTAGGTTCATGGTGTAAACTGAATTCACCATATTTCACCTCACACAGTAGTATTTTAGGAGTGCATGACAAAGATTAAACTGTATTATGATGGTATTTTTGTCTACAGTATCGTATGTGGCACTGGTTTATTAAAACATGTGTGACATAAGAAGCTGACTTCTCCTCAGCCATCACCACTGACTTCTTTTTCTGTCTTTCTGCCACAGCTGGTGGAGACGTCTCTTAAAGGCGAGATCACCTTTGACCCGTGCTGTGCCTACTACTTGTGGTTCGTCATGGACTTCTGTGATGGGGGTGACATGAACGCCTACCTTCTATCTCGCAAGCCCAGTCGCAAGACCAACACCAGCTTCATGCTACAGCTGGGCAGTGCCCTGGCCTTCCTGCACCGCAACCAGATCATACACCGTGACCTCAAACCGGACAACATCCTCATCTCCCAGGCCTGCACACCGGCCGGATCGTCTGAGCCCACCCTCAAAGTGGCCGACTTTGGCCTGAGCAAAGTCTGCTCCACCTCCGGGCTAAACCCAGAGGAGCCAGCCAGTGTCAACAAGTGCTTCCTGTCCACAGCTTGTGGAACAGACTTCTACATGGCCCCTGAGGTGTGGGAAGGCCACTACACTGCCAAGGCGGATATCTTTGCCCTGGGGGTGATTATCTGGGCCATGGTGGAGCGTATTACCTTTGTGGATGTGGAGACTCAGAAGGAGCTGCTGGGGAGCTATGTGCAGCAGGGCACAGAGATTGTACCATTAGGGGAGGCCCTGTTGGAGAATCCAAAGATGGAGCTGCTGATCCCCGCCAGGAAAAAGAGCATGAACAGCCACATGAAGCAGCTGATCAGGGAGATGCTGTCGGCCAACCCTCAGGAACGGCCGGACGCCTTTGAGCTGGAGCTCAGACTGGTCCGTATTGCCTGCAGAGAACTGGACTGGGACACGTGATGGATGTGATGGACCACAGACTCAGTCGAACAAGCACATGTACACATCTCATCAGCTACTCTTAACCTAGATTAGGTCTAAAACATGAGATCCTTCTTCTTTTTTTTTTTTTACTAGAGAACAATAACTAGAATTGTCATTGTTTGCATCATGGCTGAAACCTCATCCACTTTCCAAGAGCCTCTGCTAGCTTTGTCTTTATAATGAAAAGGAGAGCTGTGACACTCACCACTGCTGCTGCTGCTGCTCCTCAAACTGCAGCTTAGTCTCAGGCTAATCACATCACAGCTTCCACTTCGTCCTAACAGAATCACTCAAGCATGATGAAGGAGGCGAATGACCCCAAAAGTCCTAGTAAAAGTTAAGTAAAAAAGTTTGTCTACAAATACCACCTTGGACTCGGTGCTAATTGTTACCAAATGCAATATGAGACATAACCCTGTGATTTTTAAAGTGTACATTTATCCAAAAAGCCAGTCACCTCAGTATGTAGAATGTTGCGAAGCTGCTTGTGGCTTCAATAGAACCAGACTTACAAACTGATTTCTGCCTGGACATCACCACCAGCATTAATATGTACATCCAGATTTGATTCTGTTTTGGCATCAAATGCAGATATGCACTGAATGCTCAGGTAATAAAAACAGACAGTGTGGTGGTATTTGTAGACAAATATCTACTAACAAGGTTTCACTTAGGGGGTAAGAAAACTAAACTTGTTGCTGGAAGATAACAAATGTTTTCCGTTGGTTGTGTGGGTGGAGGACATTTTATCAGTCAGTATCCAGCCTGCAGATTCTTGTGGTTGGTGTTTTCTTCTTTTGCCCCATTGCAAACTTCAAGTTAAGTGGATTGGTCCCAGACACACCCCTAAATAGAGAATGTAAAATGATCGTGACAGGCAACCTTTATTTATTTAGAGCCTAAAACACAAAAACACCCAACATTAATGATGAAGCGCTTCACCCAGTTGGCGAGGATATATCTGGTTTGTCACAACTTGGGTAACCTTATTTTTGAGGTTTTGGCCATTATTCCTATTGATAATAATAATGTATTCACAAAGTTAATTGACCCCCCCCCCACCACTGTACTTAAGTTATTGCTGTTGCACCTGTTGATTTAAATATTTACAGATGGAGAACCCACAAATCAGCCTTTACAATACTTATTCTGTAAAACATAATCAAACAAACTTAAGCTGCAGATAATTGTTTCAGTTGTTTAGTTTCTCTAAGCAAAGATGCCAAAATTCTTGGCTTCTTTTTGCTCAGTCGTAAATATTGTCTGGTTTCCTGAGTCTGTTTTGATTAGAAATGAAATATATTTGGGTTTTGAACTCTTGATCAAAGAAAACAATTTAATACATCATTTTAGAAACAGCGAAAATGCTGTTGTTGATCTTTTCCACTAAGCTTGATCATGGATTCATCAATAATAACTAAAAGAGGACTTAATAATTGAAAATAATCTTCAGTTTGAGTAAAACACAGATACTGCCATTCAGATGTTTACAATAGAAAAAGATAAAAAGTAACTTGGACAAGTAAGAAGGCTGAATTTGCTTGATTGTAGGCATTGAAGTTTTTCATAACTCTTCAGATGCACGTACACGGACACATCATCTGTGTGCCTGACCCAGTTTGAGTGTTTTGACACGTTTCACGTCAGCTCTTCTAAATTCAGTAAATCAGCCCTGAAACAGTAGCCTCTGTGTTACACAGACTCTCACACTGTGAATGTATCAGCTGTGAACGGGGCTTTTTCAAGTCCACTAATGCAGCCCCACATAATTTACTGAGCTAATGGTGATGGTCATTGCAAACAAGCTCAGGCTGTAAATGCTGAGGTACTTGGTAATACTCCATGTCACATACTTGTCCCTAAAATTAAAAAAAGCAAAATACAAGATGATTACATGGTAATCACCTACTGTGTTACTCTGCAGTTAGTGGAAGAGAAAAAAGGCGTCACCCACACTGTTGTACACATCCACCACAGGTAACAGATTAAACTTCTAGTTCACCTTTGGGCTACCATAACAGTCACTGTGCACATGATACTTCTTATGCGTAATGAGTTATTATTGCCATTACTTGGGAAACACTTAGTTTCCATTTCACCTCCAAGTGGTTTATATAATCTGTCGGCGAGTTTACAACCTGTTCATGTGTTTTTGTTATTTTTTTCCTTCAACTGTCTTGATTATAATGGTACCATGTTCTTTAGGGTAAATTCAATGTTATTATAGCAAGTATGAAAAACACCAGAACCATCAATAATAATACGATTCAAATTTAAACACAGCGAGCACTACAATGAAGAAGTGTGCTCCGTGTTCAGAGGATTCGCCCACACACAGCAAACAAGCATGATGATACAACTTGCTATGATGCCTAAACATACATGAAATTACGTGAAGCATGAGCCGCTGGAATTAAAAGAGCAGTGACATGAATATTCACTTACTCGTCCAGTTAGACCTGATTGAGCCAAAGGGGTGAGGCTTTTAGTGACAGCACTTTGATTTGGGGCTTTATATTTAGTCCCAGTAACTACAGTCTGCATCATATGGAGGAGCTCTGTGAGGCTGGACTGTGTATGATAACTGGGTTGCTATTTGTTTATCAGGCAAACACAATGTCAGCCAACAGTCTACTTATGCATGCAGTGCCTCTCACCTTCAGGGAAGAAGCGAGAGAAGACACCAGCTCGCACAATCCTCCATGAGCCAGATGATCTCTGCTCCTTTTTCTTTTTTTCTTTTATTTTCTCCTTTGACACATAATACTGTTGTGTTTAACTTGATCTCCTTTCACTGTGTCACTGCTCCTCGTTTCCTCGGGCTCTGGATCTTACAGTAATCCCTTTCTTCATGCTTCCGACAGGCTAATTCTAAGCCTATTAAGTTGTTGCAGCACTTGGCAGAGGATCAGGCCCGGGACCCCCTTTGCCTTTCAGGTCATACATAATTTGTGCACTTTTGCAAATTTTACAAAAAAAAACCCCAAACAGTCTTGGTTTCTTCGTTGCTCTCAAACTCTGGAGGAAGATCAGGTTTCCCTTTACTTGTTGCCAACATTTATCTGATACACGGCCTTAAATTCTCCCCGTAGCTGTAATAGTTTTATTTCCTCATGATGCGATTCAAATTTGCCTTATTTTAGAAAGTCCTGACTTTCTTTTTGACACTAGAGTGGCCTCATCAAGAATGCACTCAAACACAGAATTGGCAGAAGTTGTGCTTGAGATGCGCCCTGTTTAACTGACTCAGCGTGGTGCTTTTTGGTAGAAACAGCAAAACCACGAATCAGTGTTAAAATACCTGCCTTTACTACAAGACATCTATGCTGCTTAGGACAATGTTGATCTGCTTCAAGAATGTGATATTTGTGTCTTCCTCTACACGGGCAGAAAGGTTTTGACACAAAGTAGGTCACCCATATCCTCAGAGCTCAAAGCAGGGAATGATGGGTAGAGTCATTTCCAGTTTGATTTCTTCCTTTTAAAGAAGGGGGGGGGGTGCATTTCATTTCCTGTGAGGTTTGCCAAATGCTAGATCTGTGGTATCAAGAGATTCCACCCTTTTGATTTATTGTATTCAATTCCTTTGCACATGTGTAAATACTGTATATGATCAACGGGATGAACAAGGGTGATGTACATTTGACTGGATGTGCTCTGTTTTCAAGAGCCAGACTTGTATGTAAATTGCTGTGATGGAATCAGTTTTTCTTCAGCTCTTAATTGCGCTTCAGTTTACTTCAATCATTGAAAAGATGTGATATATTTACAGGTTAATACTGTCGGTGTGCTAGTGATAATTGTACGTTTTACATTGGCCTATTGTTTGTGATTTTTTTGTGAAAGCAAAGCTGATATACAACTTGGGTCAACTCTGTCGTGTTTTCTGTCTGGTGCTGGACTATCTGGAAATAGTACAGTCTCTTTTGGAATTCTGGGAAGTGAATCAAATTCACTACTTTCTGTAGATCTGATCCAGGACCACCGCATAATGTACCACGGCACAGCTTTTGTGTCCTGGGACTTTGATGTTTCAGTCACTGTGTGGCTCATGAAATTTGTTACATTAAGATGTTGAAAACAAGAAGTCACCTCATGGAAGGCAGTTTGTTTTGGTGACTGGGAAGAAGAACTCAGTACACGGGATGTAATCATGACATAACATTCAATAAAAACCTTTAAAAGAAGCATAGACGGAGCAGGAGAATGATATTTGTTTTTATTATTTATTGCACATTGACAATTTAACTCTATCCATTAAGATGTAGTTTTTATTAAATCGTTTTTATTGTTGTCATAATTATAACAATCACAAATTGGAAAAGTGACAAAATCAAATGTACTCAAAAATTCAATATTCTCACCATCTCATATCTGTATTGATGAACACGACAACCCCACAACTTTAGCATCCAACTGCACATTGTATTCAGCAGCAATAATGTGCAATACAGCTTCTGGCCAGTAGTGGCAGGAGTCTGCTGCTGCTGAGTTGCCATGCAGATGTCAATAAAGACATCTGTGCCATCTATTTGTACTGTATTGATATTGAAAAGATCTAATTTGCCCGTAGGTGTGAGTGAATGGTTGTTGTCTCTAAGCGCGGGCCCTGCAATCCGCTGGTGACCTGTCCAGGGTGTACCGCGTCTCTCCGCTGATTGACTCCAGCCGTCGAAGGATAAGCGGAATAGTTAAAAGATGAATGGAAACAATTATTTTCCAGTAAACCATGTTGGGAAATTTTATTGGCTCCTGCTTGGTAACAGTCCCTCACCTTATTGGTTGCCAACCATCTGGTGAGACTTTTCCACAACAAGTTTTATCATCTGCTCTCTGACTGAAATGACAGAGTGTGTGTTGTTCCTGTGTCAGAGGAAGAACACACTTTGAATCTGATCTGTGTCACAGACACTCGTTCACTCACACTTTTGCATGAACGATTTTTTGCTCTCGTGTCATTGTAAGATGTTTTTTAAGGGATAAAATCAAGTTTATCAAAAGTGGTGTGAACATCTGTCAATCACTGTTGATTTGATGGATTTTTTATAAAGAAAATATGAATTGAAATAATAACTGACTTGACATGGAGCATGTGAATGGGATTATGACTGATCATTTACTCCTCAGGCTTTTTTCCTTTGTCCTGCATTGCACCATGGGTAATCGTGGTAATTCAGATCACCTGAGCAGACTCAACAAGCCTGAGTGTTGTTTACCTGCTGGCTTCTGATGGTCCTGAAGTCGGAACATTAGTGAAGAGCCCCTGCGACAGTTACACACTTTGTCATGTGGAAGCAAGGTGAGTTTACTTTGCCTCAAACAATCCGTCTGTGATTTCTAACTTCATAACGTCTGTCTTTTAACTTCTTTGACAGTTTGCAGTCAATCCATCAGTGGGATCACAAGCCACAGAAGAGTGAAATTGACGGTGTGTCCATCGTCTATAGTAAAGGACTACGTAAGGATCTGAGGGAAATGTGTTAGGTGAGAGCAGACTCAATAATTGTTTCACTCTGATCTCACCACAGAAAGCAGCTGTTCAGATTCTGCCCTGCACGGTGTCGCAGCTTCTGTCCGCACCTCAAGACAGCAATGATACCTTCACTATCTGTCGCTGTGAACTCAACCAGGTACGAGGACAAGTCGAATGTTGGGAGTTTGGGAGGTTTTTGGTCTTTATAAAAGTAATGAAATAACTCTGAAGTTCACCTCACTGATGAAACATCCAGGGGATCACTTGGGGTGACTGGAGGTAGAGGGTCATCCATTATCTACAAGGGTGCAAGTAACCCATGTGCTGACAGTGTATGTAATCGAAAAAGGGTTGTGTATAGAAGTGGCGAATGAGTGTTTGTGTGAATGAAGCTTCAGTCAGTGGACCATCAGCGTTAAACAAATGTATTCCCAAAAATACATTATATATCTGCAGTAAATAAGATCTTAAACCATCAAATACTACGAGACACAAATGTGCTGAGGTGAAGTCAGTCACCAAAGACGGTCAAATCCATCTTCTGGAAACCACGAATGTGTTTAAAATATAACGTATCAAATCAAATCAAATGAAGTTCAACTGTTTTGTTCTGGAAGTAAAACTCCCTCCATTTTCCTCCATGAGATTCTGATCATCAGCCATAATATTGTAACCATCTGAGGCAGACTTACCACGAGCTATAAGGAAACAATGTTAAATGCTCCTCTAAAAGCCACAAGTCCGTATGACATCATCTCCGTTTAAAAACGTGTTATTCGAGATGTCAGGGAGAATAACTACACAATGCACAATCCTCTGGTGTAGTAGCAACATCTGTGATTGGTAGAGCTTGTTGTTTCCATGGGAATGTTTACCACAACTGCAAAAATCATGTCTGCTACGATTGGCTGAGATTGCATCATTCACAGTTACTATACACTATATGAAACCTTATATATACATACAAACTACAATATATCCCAGCAGTATATTAAAGGTCCAGAGTGTAAGACTGAGGTGAAAGGGATCTACTGGCAGAAATTTTATGTAGAATAATCCTCATGATGTTTTCACTAGCTTGTTTCATCTAAATTGTATGAATTGTAGTTTTCTTTACCCCAGAAAAGACCCTTTATATTTAAATACTTTATATTTACATCGAGGGGACCCTCTCTACGGAGGCTGCTATGTTTTTTACATTAGTGCAGACTGGACAAACTAAACACCTTTTGAGTTTTGAGGGGGTGTTCAGCTGCAACATGCAACTTCAACACTAGATATCACAAAATTCTACACACTGTACCTTTAACAAGGTTAAATTCAAGAATAAGTGCAGTGGAAGTCACTGGAATGAGTTCATGCGCAATTTTGCTAATAAAAACTGGAACTTAAAATATGACGGTGAGCAGATTCCACCATGAACTTCTAAATGCATCTAGAGCTGAGATGAAAAGTCAACTCAAATGACTAGTCTAAGCTGAGGACTTCATAGCCAAGATCCTCATCATTCAAAGTTTAGAAGAGGAACATTATGATAACATAATGCAATGATACGTGAACAAAAAAAACCCTTCAAACTCAGACAAAAATCATACTCGTGCTTTCCTAAGTAATAAAAAAAAATACAGTTTAATTCGGTAAATTCTTCAATGGAGTTTGGTCTGAGTATTACTACTTGTGCTGATTCGTATTTGCTGCACTTCTCTCGCTGCAGGTGTCTGTTGTGGGCATCATCCGAGGTTTTTCCCCCTTCCCGGCCAACATCCAGTACTCTGTGGACGACATGACGGGTCCACTGTTAAACGTGAAGCAGTGGTTGAACAAAGAGGCCAGTGGCATCACCTCGCTCTGTTCAGGGCCACAATGGGGAAACTGCAAACTGCACAGTTGTGGTAAATGATCAGTTTCCAATTTCTCACAGGACAGTGGGACTGTGACCGCTGCTTCTCCTGGAACATACGTGAAGGTGACAGGAAGTCTACGGAATTCCAGAGTGAGTAACTCAAAGAAAGGGTTTGCAGGTGATTGGTCGAGAAGTTCTTTTGATTTGTGGTGTCATTTATAACCAGCTCAATTTAATTTTTGCCTTAGGGTAAAAGGTTTTTGATGGCAACGAGTGTCCGCTGCATCAAGGACCTGAATGAGATCACATCCCACATGTTGGAGGTGGTACAAGCCCATATGGAGCTTTCTGGGAAGGTATTGGACCTTGTGGAAGTTTGACCAGTGACCGGCTGCTTAATGCTTATACATACAGAGCATTGCACAAATGCACATTTCCTCATGTGTGTTCATGTTGTTATTCCAGGTGTATGATGTGAATATGAACACCTCTCTTCCCTCAATGTCTGGGAGGTGCAGCTTTGGACGTCCTGAAGGCATCTTACCAAATGGTTTGTCCACCATCCAGGCCCAGGTTAGTGGGTTTAAAGGGTCATTTCAAACAGATCAAATAAAGATTTTTTCTATACTGTTGTGTTTACTAGTTAACTGTGTTCTGTTCAAGTGTGTCTGTCCTCTGTAACAGTGAGCCAGCATGAATAATACAGAGACCCTGAAAATGAAGCAGCTATATGGAATACAGCTTTCATCTATGCTCTTCCCCCATGATTTATTATTTTTAATTTATTTGAATAAATATTTAGTTGAACTGAAACCACTCTCAGCCAGAAAACTACTCAGAGTTGAGCCAGACTCAACAAAAACAACTCAACACACAACATGCCAGTCCTGTAGCCTTTATCAAAAATGTGGCCTCATTGTGACTTCGGCAACTTTAATGTCGTTTTTATTTTTCAGATGTTTTAGGTCTCGTAAACGGGTGAAGCAGTAAAAGACATTACTTTTAGGTTTGAAAACTAAAAAGTAAAATGGCAGAGTATATTTTAATGCTTTTATACCGACGGCGACAGCCAGTGATGGGAGATCATTACATTTTTGGGTTGTCCATCTGTCTGTCTTTCTAATAAACACAATATGAGTTTCAAATTCACCTGTGGACGACAAACTACTTGAACTGAATCATCAGGCTTCTTCAGATTTAGAATACATTTAATGCAGTGACCTGCCAAAATAAATAAATGTTCACCCACAAAAACATTTCATATGGTACTTTTTATTGAATTTGTCCAGGTTTTATCCAGATCATTCATCACCAGAGTAAGGTGCACACAATGATTCACAATGATGTTACAGTTATTGTGGAAAAGAAGTGACATATTTAAAAAACAATACTGTAACCATGTTTATCCACCTGGCCCCCCCGGGCACGAGGTTTCAGTAGAAACCACGAGGTCTTCTTCTACGACTCTTCTGCTTATTCTTGTTTTCTGGTTCAAAGTTCTGTGATCCATGCCCTCTGTCTCATCCTCCACTTTTACATTTTTCATCCTTTCCAACTGTTCCACCTCTGGACTGCACTCTTCCTCGGTCTGAGGCAGCTCGTTGGTTTGAGTCTCCTTGGCCATGCAGTCAATCTGGTCAATCCGTTCGCTATGAGCTTGTCTGTCCTCAATCTCTCTCACCACGAGCTCAACCCTGCTGTAATCACTTTCCAAAAGCGCTCCCTTCTCCTTCAGAGCCACAGCGTTCAAGCTCATCCTTCTGTTTGAGCTTCTCTTTAAGAGCCTCAATCTCAGATATGACTTTAAAAAGTTCTTTTCTGAGGTTCTGGGGCTGCATTGGTCCACAAGCCTGAAGAATAGAAACATACATGGAATTCATTATTAAAACTCTCCTCCCACCTTAACACAACCTGAACATAAATGTCTACATTTAAATCTACTTAAGGATAGAACTCTTTCACACCTAAACATAGAATATCATTTAATCACACCCGGCAACTCATACACATCCTATAAAAACAAGTGTAATAAAAGTTGAGTTCGACTGGGCTTAAGTTCATTTAACAGTAGACATGTGCTTGTTTAGTCATGTTACAGTGTAAATTTAAAAATATAATCCATCAATTAATGACACTGCAAGAGCGATGGCACATTCTGTTTCCCAAGAGAGCAGTGTTTCTATTTATATACTGTATGTGTCCGACTATATTAGAAGTATTGTCTTGTCTTCTTGATTCCTGTCTAAGGTGTTCGATATAATCAGGAAGTTCTCCGACCATAATGAAGGCATCAGTTTGCATGACCTGCGAACTCAGCTGCATTATCTCAGATTGACAGACATCAGGTATTAGCTCACCAGCACATGTGTTCATATGAATGTATTAGGATGTTTTTGAAGCGTGCTAATATTGAGGCATACACTTTAACATGCTGGGAGATAATGGGCGATAGCAACAGCCAAGCTAACTCTGCAAGGAAACACGGCAAATCAGTTTTTTTGTCACTCGTTTATTTTACCATGTCTTTGCTTTGCTTCTGATTGACCTCAGGTGAAACTTGCTATGATATAGACTTTAGTTTGTATGTAGCCTCACATCACTGGTGATTCTTAATTGTTAGAAGGGTTTGCAAGAACCAGAATCTGTCTGCTGCACAAATGTGAAACTTCTGAAAGAGGGAAACCAGAATGGAATACTTACAATTGTAATCTGTCCCTGTGTTTACAGATCCTCCTTGACTTTTCTGTTAAATGAGGGCCACGTCTTCTCCACCATTGATGAGCATCATTTTAAGTCAAGTAGGGTTTAGACTTCCCTGAGGCCTGTGAAGCATCAACATATCGCTGTCCCTGAAACTACAGCTGATCAGAATGAAATGTACATCCTGAATTGTTGTGGTTAAATTCAGTCATTATTTATGAACCACTGCAGCTAATGGCTTTGCTGGCATTGGTCTAAAGCTCATATAGTTTATTATAGTGAATCATTTGTTGCCTGTTAGGAAATTCATGTTCTGATGGATTGTTCAGGCTTTGTTCTGTTTAACCATATTTTGTTACAAGTTTATTTATGCACTGCTTTTTGAGGATAACTGCATATAAAAAATGATGTCTGAATCATATCTTGTGTCATTTGTATTTAAATTACTTTGCCCATTGAACTACACATCTAAAATGCTCCTGGAGGTTGTATTTTTATCCTTAAATCCTATTTTTCAACTAAAGTTTTTTGAAAAAATTGGACGTTTTGGTGCCAGCACGCAACAAAATGTCCAATGCTTCAGTATCAAGTATTCAACTAAGCTGAACAGCTAATGGAACACTTGCTAATAAAATCAAGGGGCATTAAAATGTTCTCTTCATTTAAACTTCAGCACTGCTGCTAGGCAACAGAAATAAGGGCGGTAGGGGTTGGTGATGCTGATCACGCAAAGCCTCTGTAGACCAGACGGTCACATTTCGATTTCTCTTTCATGGTCAACACAAAGGAGGCGGTTTTCATTTGCCTCTGAAGGATGTAGCCCCTGAATTGTGGCTCGGCTAAAGTTTCCACTGTACTTTCTACTCACTATACTTTCATTTTTCTTTTATTTTTTGAACATGTATACATTTACCTTGCCTTCAAAGTAAGACAACAGTTGGATTTATTACCTGATCAGACCTCTGTTGGCCTCCAATACTCTCAGACCAGCTCCTCCAGTAGCTGCAGATCAAACCTGAACAACTTCCAGGATGAATTTTGGACCAGTTGTCCTGAGCTGCTTTAAATCAGCCGCATTCTTGGGATGTCCACTGGGAACAGCTCTCTCCCATCAACATTTCTACTGGGTTAAAATCTGGGCTCGGGGTGGGCTTCTCCAGAAGGTTGATGTTTTTTGTTTAGAGTTTAGACTTACTGTGATGTTTAGGATCATTTTGCTGCTGCGTCACGTCAACTTCTGCTGAGCGTCAGCTGGCGGACAGCCACCCTGACATTATCCTGTAAGATAAACACGGGATTTCATTTTCCCCTCCATGATGGCAAGCTTCCTGGGCCAAGAGGCAGCAAAACAGTGCCTAATTATGGCGCTTTCTCCACCGTACTTAAGTTTCAATTTCAGACAGTTTGTCTGCCTGCGACTGATGAATATCTAAACTCTAAGATTCCTTTTTAACCTTTCCAGCCTCATGAAAATCAACAATTCTTCATGGTAGCTCTGATCCACACCTTGTTTCACCGATTAGATTCCTGACTCATTAGCTTTTGTTGAATACATTTTTACATAATGTAAAATCCATTGTATTTAATCATAGTCGTAAGTTAGATGAAGATCTGATCACATTTGAAAACAAATTCAAATGTAATTGAACCCTCAAAAAGGCTTCACCTACTTCTATCGCTATTCCATTTAGAGTTGCCGAGCGACAATAACATAAGAAATGATGACTGGTCCTTGGCTCTGATGTTTCTTTTTACAGGCCCTAGCAGATTCCATTAGCCTTCCCCATGTAGTTCTGGCGTCTACATTCTGCAGGAAAAAACCCAGACCCAAAGCAGGGCTGCAGCAGGGGAGCTGAAGGCAAGGGAGGATAAAGAGCTGTAAGGCCTGCTGGGATTGCCTGGAGAGGAGACGGAGCGCGACGTGCATGGTCTCAATCTTTTGTTTGCAAAAGTTGGCTCTCAGCAGGATGGTAAAAAAGTCGGGATTCAAAGGGGAATCCCGCTTTTCTTTGCAAGAAATCTGAATGTGAGCAGCTCCGAACTCCAGAAGCATTTGCAAAAGAAAAAACTGCAGATCTGTTGATCTGACGGAGCGGATGATTGACAGCTCTAGACATTAATAATTTATAGCTTGGGCCGGTTTTCATTTTAAACACAAGGCAGTTGCCTCAGGGAGCAAAGCCCAATGTCTTACAAGTAAGAATAAACAATTTGATTTTACAAATTTGATTGGGATTCCAGACTTTTGTGGAAAAACACATATTTTCAAGCCGCTCTGCTTGATATAATCATTAGTTTTGTGTTTTTTGACTGGAATCAAGAAAGCAGTAAAACGCAAAGGAAACCACAGGATTCAGCTTTTAAAAAACTCCAGTACGTGTCAACCATAAGCTCTGATAATAAAAACACTTGTAAGGCTCAACCTGTGTGAAACATGAGCAACTGGATTTAAATTAAACGTAGTACTTTTGAACATTTTGGACTTGAAATTTGTATTTTCCATTATTTGTGTCTGAATATTTTATATATTGGAAATAACATCGTAAATATGAATATATTTACATCCAACAGCTGCATCCCAGCAGCTGTTGAAATAAAAAAAAGTTGATATCAAGACGTTATACAGCTGATTCCATGAATAATGATATGGCAGGCCCAAAAATTAAACATTAATCTCTTAACTTACGTACACAGTGTTAATAATAAAATATTCATAATATATTTTCACAAATCGTCAATACTTATACTGATAATCGATGGTAATAAAAAGGGCTGAGAATGTATCAGTGTTTCCATTCTACACACAGTGGCTTTAACTCAGAATTTTAATTAGTGTCCACCCTGTCCCCAGAAGATTATAACTGGTCAAATGATTTCATCATCTACCTCTTGTCTATGAGGTGGATATATTTTATTGATGCAGTATATTTATTGACCAGATGATGCTGTGCTCAAGGTGATAAAGATGTTGTGTGTATGTGTTGACAAAAGGCTGCTTATTTTAATGTGGTTATTGTGTTTTTGGCCGCCTGATACATTTGAGTAAATTATAATGTTCCCTCACCTTTTAACTCAGTGTTCAGAAGACTGCTACCTGTGGTGGAGATTGTGGACTGGAAACAAAACTAAATAAAAACACACCAGTGAGCTAAAAGAAGCTAAAAGGCTTCGTAGAGCTGAGGTGAACTGCAGAGTTGATGATTACCGTCTGTCACGATTCACTGTGGAAACTGGACAGGCACTCAGTAGAGCACATATATCCGCCAAGGCCCAACAGTCCTCTTAAGTAGCACCACAATTCACATCTTCATTGATATCAGTTCCCTGAATATATCTGATTTTTGAAATCATGAATTATTCCCTTTGGAAATCAGTGAAAATGTAGAAAAACACCCTGTCTCACAATGCTAAAGAAAAACAAATCCACTCCGTGATCCAGACCTGCACCAAAATGTGAAGGATTCTTCTCTAGCCCGTACCGCATCCTTCCATTAAGTTTCATGGTCAAATCAACCAACAAAGGGATAAAAACATAACCTCCTTAGCAGATCTGAATACTAATTTTAGCCTGAGGAGGCTAATATATAATATCTCACTGGAATTTGATGTTTTTACATTAGTGCACACTGTATTAGCCACAGTGGGGCAACTCTTGTTGCAGCTTTTCCCCCCCTTTAGTCTTAAAGCTCTTTGTGTTCCTCCTGTACTTTTCTTCATCTCTGACAGTATGGACTCCTCTTTGTGAAAGGTTTATATGGTCAGCAGATGATTCACTCATAAAAGTAGGAAGAAAATGTCACACACCAGAAAAGCAGACACGGCTGTAATAGACGGTGACAAGGCCGTGAACTGTGGGTGAAGATTGACTTCAAATGAACTCAAAAAAGAAAGTGGTATTTGTGACAGTAAAATCAATGCCCCCCCCCACCCCTTTCTTCTTCTATTTTTACACCAGAATATGTCTTTCCATGAAACTGCCACTGTCAGATATTTATAAAACCCTGAGAGTGAGAGAGCTGTAATTGATATGACTGTTATTAGAATACGACGATGCTTGATATTTGTATAATAAACTGTAATCCATACCTCTCGCTTGCTGCGTGTGAAATGATGTGGATGAGGATTAGCGGGTCCCTGGAGAAATCTCACACTGAGCGTACTTTACTTTCATGTATTCACTTTTGTCTGTATGCTGCCGAGGGTGCCATCTATGACAAAAAAAAAAAAAAAAACCTCTTGAGAATGCTAATTAAGTTTTTTTCTCTTTTTGCAAACTGATATTGATAGCGTGTCTCCAGCACATGCTCAATGTGTCATTTTCTCGCCACGTTGATGAAGATATTCTCTGAACATTTTGAGCACCTACCTGTTCTCTCTGTTTGAATTGTAAGCTGATTGGTGACAGGTATTTCTTTTGAAATTGCTCGGCTCAGCTGTTTTTTTTTTGGTTTCGTTTTAAATGCAGTGTGGGGTTTTGCTTTATTGCGTTATTTTTCACATTACTGCTGTGCTGCGCTCTCTTAACAGCCGTTAATAATTGTCCCCACCACATAATGAAGTGCCTCTGTTTCTGACAATATGCTGCCTGCTGCTAAGCAGGACTCCAGACGCCCGTTCAGCAGCAAAGCATGCAAGCTTAAATGTTGTTGTTTTTCCACCAGAGGGCAACATGTGTACTGTAATCCACAAACACCCCCCCTGACTCTCCTTCGCTCCACACTCAGGCTGGATGCAAATCACATCCTTTCTTTATGCTACAATTTTCTTCTCAATACTAAATGCCACTGACAGACTCTTATTGATACAGAAATGTCATTTATTATGAAGAGAAACCTCCTCGGCAGCTTCACTTTACAAATTACCTCTCAGTGGTTTGAGAGAATGAGGGTAAATAGAAAACTACAGCTTTGTTTCACCTCAAATTTCCACTTAATATGAGTGATTCAATAAACCGTGCCAGATTATTTTCGTTTTTTCTACAACAGAGGCTGCAGTCTGTATTTTGCATCCATTAAATGAAACATGAGTACATTGTGGCTGGGAGTAAAGCGTACATTACATGTCTTCCACCTTTAGGGGTCTCTCAAGCTCTGCGCAGCCCTGCTGTCTCGCCAGTACAGATAAATGGCACCTCGTTAATCAAATCTGCATGAGTGCGCTCAGGTTGCCATGGCAATAATTATCAGAGCTGCCTAATTAACTTTCTCAATTGCTTAATGATATACGACCCTCTGAACTCCCTCATTTTTTTCTCTCTAATCCAAGTTGTTGTGTTTTTATTCCTCCTTCTTAACTCCCTGGTGTTAACCCGTGACCGCCAACGTAATAGAAATCATGGAGAAATTAAATTCAGCACCACATCATTTCCTGCCGGCCCATGCACACTCGGGCAGGAGTGAACAGGTGGTGTCAGACTTCACATGCAGCACAAGCGCCTGCTACTGAATGCCGAAGCATGTAGCCGAAGTGTGTCTGGCCTGTACAGTGTGTGACTCACATATTTTGTCTTGTGCTGCGACCCCTGCGTGACAGCTGACTGAAGGTTGGGAGCAGCGGTCCCGTCGTCCCTGATCAGCCAGCCGAAACTCTTGAGATACACCGAGACAGGGGGAATCGTACCTGGTGACACCCACCCTGCCATCCCCTGTCACAGGAAGCCTCCCATTCTGTCTGCCGCCTTCCTTTCCTGCCTCCTGTCAGCCTGTGCCCCCCTCACTGGCCGGAATCCACCCTGCCTCCGAGTTATTTTCAGCTAGTTTTTGACATCCTTTAGTCAGAAATGTAAAAGTTCTGCATGGAAAACAACTGTTTTGGGCCAGTACTGGGATTTGATTTACAAGTTGAGGGCTCTCTATAGTCACTGTTCAACTTGCCAAGAATAAACTGGTAAAAAAAAAGTAGTGAAGTTTCTTGGCATTAAAATGCTCCAGATCATCAGTATCAGCCCGAAAATATCAGCATGTCTCATCGGAACCCCTTATTTGTGGAACTGAAGCTGCCAGAAACCTAACAGCCTTCATGTGTTTGGTCAGTAACAAAGTTAAAACAATCTGTGGGTGCGTCTTTGAGAAGTCAAATCTTTCAATCATTCAAATGACTGTTGTCACTTGGAAACAAAGAAACAAGTAGTTAGTAGTTATATAGTAGTTAAATATTTCCAAACCTTAGAAGAACAATTGTTGCCAAAATTTAAACCCAAAAGTGGGAACTCAAGTCTTTAGTAAGACATGTCTATAAATGGACAAGAAATGAAATTGCATGAGGTTGAGATATCAGGATCTTTTAAGTCCCAAACATTGGTGACACCAGAAACTCCAGATTCCATTACGATAACTAGTGCAGTGATCGTTCTAAAACTGCCTGTTTCATTAACCTGTGTTTAAACTCTGGAGCTACTTCACAAGTATTCCTTGTCATTACAATGTCAATACAATGTTCCTTTTTATTGTTAAGTGGTGGACGTTGTGTGCAGAGCCTATGTCTACGGTGCAGAGTGAAAAGACTTTGAGTTCATCCTATCTGCTTTATCTGCAGTGATTTTATAGGCAACGTTTTTCATAAAATGAAACTGAATTGGCTTCATTACTGTTCACATGTGTGGTTTATGTATTGAATGATTTACTTAACTAGTGCATGTTATTTTTTATATAATAGGGTTTATCCGAGGACAGAGAAGAAGACATGCTCAGCTCAGTCAACACGCTGCCCTGCCCTCACTGACATCTACAGGGCGCTAGACGCCAGTTTTTTAAATTTATATTAATAGACTTTTGGATTTATCACACGTCCAAATCGCACAGATTTCTACACCATGCTTTCCTGGGTCATTAAGATTACACATGCCATGTGTGAGGTCGATAAGTTGAACATATGCACATACAGACAGACAGAAAGACTGGCAGAGAGAGACGTTTGAGGAAAAACTAAGCATGATACCGTCTTTCATTAGTGCCTGATGAATTCCCACATCTTTAAACTCAGCACCAATATACTATTGGTTACAAATTTGGAGTCTTAAGTCCGAGGAGACAAAGTCCCTAAGCATAAAGTGCTCTGGAAAAACATGGAGATTTGAGCAGTCATGATTTCATGAAAACTGGACAAACTCCATTTGTGGATCACGTGATATCACTGAGACGCTACCAAACAGTGAAGCTCTTCTCTCCGCTTCCATTTCCAAGGTCAAGAATGAGCTCTTAACCTCAGCCTAATTTGTCGTCTAGCCCAGAGGCCTTGTTCGTGTTGCTCCTCTCTGTGAACTCTCAGTCATGACGGTCATGCACAGGCCATGTTGCACTGAAAAAAATGGCTGTCCAGACCCACGCCTGATTTCTGGGATCAGTGCTGGGTCAGCAGACCGCAAGGCCTGGAAGAGTTCATGTGATTAACTTTCTGCAACCACCATCAGGAAGCTTTAAAGTACTGGGTCAAATCAAGCTTTGGCACAAAAAAAAAAACCCTTACCACCAATGTCTGCCACATGTCTGGCACCAAACGCTGACACAGTGTGATACTATTTCCTGTTTTATTTCCCCCATAACTTTATTTCACGAAAACCTTCATCCCTTTGCCTTTTCTCGCTCAGAAAACCTACACGTGCTTAATTGTACCTGCCTGCTTTTGTTGCCTCAAAGCCAGTGTGGGAAAGTGGCAGGGGAAAGATTATCTTTGTAACACGTCTGCACTGTATCACTGTATTTTTTTTTTTTCCCTCTTGTGAGTGGATTTCATGCTTGAGAGTGCAATTTGAAATAGGATTAACAGTAGGTGTTGGGTAGTGTTAGCTAAACCACTTTATGTCAGGTACGGTTGAGGGAAGTCTGTCACTGCATCTGGCTGAATCCTTTCAGCACTCAACTCTGCTTGAGGGGGATTCTTTAAATATTACTCAAACTGTATTTGTATTCATCAAAGGCTTGTGAGGAAGGCAGGAGCAGCACACACGGTTGTGTTTCTACCTATAAAAAGCAGAAGAAAGAATCCACGAGTGCAGTATTAGACAACCTCAACATGTACTGCAAATATGGGAGCAAAATGCAGGCTTTTGTTTTTTAGAGGGGGAAAAAACCTCAAAAAGTGCTCCGTCTCTGTTTTTTTCTCAGCGCCTCGGTGACATTGGGAGGCCACATGGTTGGCTGTGGCCCAGACCCACAGAGAGGATGCATTCCTGGGATGGCCTTCGGCAATGTACGGGCTGAGATGCCCATCCCTCCGCTCCCACAGTTTCCGCACTCAGCAGTGTGTCCCGCTAGAAAACAGTTCCAGCGCTCTTATGTAACTGGGGTCGGTTGTGAAGAAAAGGGAGGGCTGGAGGAAAGGATTATGGAGTGATGAAGCAAAAGAAGGGAAAAAAAGATGGGAGGTTGTTTGAGGCTGGAGACTAAAACAAAGCAGAGTACTGTAATTGACTTTCCCAGAGCTAGTTTATATCCTAACTTAGAGACTTCCAATAGGCACCATGGAGGTTGCAGGACTTCATTTTGAGAAAGCTCTCCAGCAGGTGATTCCAGTCTCAGTCTTTTTCTCTCTGGTTGCACATGTGCTAATTAATGACTTTGAGCTGCTGTTCCAAATGAAAAAAGCAACATGTTTTACTGTTTGTCAGGGCTCATTAGCACTTGCAGCTATACCCATTATTTAAAGATTTAAAGCTGCTCTAATCCGTATTTATACATTACCAACTGGTCAATTTACTTTGTGTTATACAAAAGGTGGTCACATACAGCGATGGCCCCTTTGAGAATTTTCAGTCAGTTTAGCTCCCCTCAACTCTAGGGAGCATTTTTCTATCTTTCAGCCCATTTGTTTTGGTTTCCATCTAACTCTTGTTGACAACCCTGTTTCCAGCAGGAACAGTTTTCCTAAAACCACTGTATGCTACCAACACGGCACCAAGCGGCAGAGTGTTACCATACTGAATTATTAGCATTACCACACTGTATTTCCTTTCGATATTTGGCTCGGACAATCCAAATATGTGGAAAGCCTAGAAGGTCAATGGAATTAGAAACTGACATCTGAAGTTCCTGTAAGTGAAAATTGTGGATGCCCAGGTTCAGGCAAAACTTTAGAAATGATATTTGGGTTTGGTGATGTTTGTCTGCTTTTTGCAGAAAACATTGGGCTTGAGTTGAGGTATGACATAAAAAACACAGGGCTTGGTTTATGTTCTCTCTGGTTCGGACAGAGAATTGTGGCCCAAGCCGCACTCTTTGTAGGTGGAGCCACGCCGTTTTCAGCTCAGAGCTGAACCTTGTTTACAACCTGTCTAATTGTGTGGGCATACATGTTTCTTGACTTGTCTGATCTCTCTTATAAGCGATGCAGCTGCACTCCCAGTTCACTGTAGTTCAGAAGTGCATTGTGTTAATATTACCAGTGATGGCCAAAGTATTAGAATAAATGACCTTCTGGTTCAACTTCCTAAAAGGAGCTGGGAGGCCTTGTCAGATTTATATCCTTGGAGATGTCTACGAGTCGTAGTTGAGACTCAGCTTAATCATAAATGAAGTGAGTCCAAACCTCTATCTCTTTTCTTTTTGTTTTGCTTCATTATGAGCAGAGAAGTGCACGCCCCAACTTTCCTGATTGAAGACACTGGTGGCAGCAGACGGTGTTACTCAACAGTTGAAAGCCTCAGGGTTTCCCAAGGCAGGGAGTGGCGTCCCCCCTCCGACAGTAAACACATCAATAATCCTGCAGGTTGACGGACTGGCTTGCCAGATAAGGCATGAAAATGAAGAAGGAAAACCTGTGGAGAAGGAGCAATTAGTGTTCACTCTCAGGTATACAGGGCTTTGGAATTGTAAGTGATGTAGTGTAAACCCTCAGGTGATCAGCCTAATGCAAACAACTGTCAAGTAAAAGAAAAATCAATTCCTTTCCCAGAAAGAAGTGAATTTTTCCCTTTCATGAACCAATTATAAAGTCGTTTTAAAATTGAATTTAAAGGAAAAATTTGATGTTTTGGGCTACATCCATACTACTAGGTTATTGTTTGAAAGACTCTACTGCGGCTAGGCTTGACGTCCATACTAAAGTAGAGTTTTAGAGCCGCTTAAACAGAGAAGACTGGAAACACTGCTAGCTCTGTTTTAGTTTGAAAACTCTGTAGCTGCATTTTAATCTGGAGGGACAGAAATGTCAGTGTTTGGAGATGATGACAAAGACACTTACAACTTTTTGCTAATTGGGTCTTTTCAGTCATGAAGTAACTTTTGCAGATTCGTCAGGCTCCTATCACGTGACTGTCTTCCAGAAGAGAACAACAAACAGTACCCATGGCTACCAGTGTAACATGCAACATCGATAATCAATTACAGGCGTTGCTGACCCCGTTGTTTTTGCTAACAGCTATTGTGCAGTTAAATTCAGCATTTTACAATGATACAACTACTTACAGGAGATGAGCTCTCCAACTGACAACCAAATTCTTCCTGTGCATGCCCAGTGTACATACGATATGCTTTTTCAGGTGTGTTATTATCGACAGAGATACAGAGTTGTGTTGACAGACAGCCTTTTAATTTGAATCTGAAACAAAGTAGTGTGGATGTAGCCTTAGAAAACACTTCATCCCTGTGCATTCAGCTTCATGTTTGGGGCTGGGTGCCAAACTCGAGAACAAAAAACTGGCGGCAGGGGGACTCAGCCTGTGCCTAAAGTATAAAAACAGGCCTTGCAGCAACTCCAAAGCTTGTGCGACTTAGAGAGTTATGTAAAATTAAGACACTGTGGTTTCTGTGTTTCACAAGTTTCCATATATAAATGACAAAGTGGGTCATGTCAGTGCCTTGCAAAACAACCCATTTTTTGTTTGATCGGCCACCTTTATGACAAAAGCTGCAAAAGTGGAAAAGGGGTGTGGATTTAAGTTGGCTATAAACACAAGACATGTTATCACCTTATAAAGTTGGTATGGTGAACATGTATGCAAATACTTTCCCATGCTTGTGGTCACCTGTCTGTGGCTGTTTGATGAATTTCTCCACTTATTGTTTGTGGGAAGGATTTTTGGAGTTTGCTGAGAACAGCTAGAAATAAGGTTCATGAGAGTGATGCGACTGAACCAAAGCACTAATGTTGTGAGCCCTGAGCTGGAGCAAGGGATGAGCTGAAGGAAGCTGAAAGAGCTGATTATAATAAACTTGTAATAACATGTATTTATATGACTATTTTCTGAACAGTTACAGTGCTTAACAGAAAGAAAATGGGTGGATGCAGAATGTAATTAAGGTACAAGAGACAAAAATAAAACATATGTCAGACGTTCATGAAAACCTTCCATTTTAATTTTTCAAGCTCAAGCTTTTGGGCTCTGAAGGCGAAGGCCCAGTCACTCTAATGCTGCTTTCAGACACGCACAGAACTCTGGATATTCTCCGGGAATTACCGACAGGGGCATGTATGTGAGACGGCAAATGACTAGCAGGAAAAGGCATGTTGAGGTTTCAAACGTGACGGACGGGAAACTAAAAAATACCACAACAAATATCTCAGGATGAAAAAGAAGAGCCATTCACTTAGAGGACGCTATGGGAGATGTCAACTTTGAACGCTGGTCGCCATCGGTGATCTGGGAATAACCAGCTGAGTTAAGACATATAGCACGTTGGGGGATAATTCTCTGTGGGTTCTTCGTTTTGTGTGACCCCTGTTACATTGCACACAGTCATGTGACCTATTGCTAATATAAAGAATATTGATTGGTGCAGCTTTATGGATGGTTCCATTTGTGGATCTGAAGCTATAATTGGTTAACGTTGAGAAATGACCTCTGTCACAAGAAGCCTTAGTCTAGAGGCTGTTGGTTCATGCACCTCAACTGCCTCCTTAAGTGAGGTTATGGCACCATGTCACGCTATGCCATAGTCAGTCATTATGTGTGCGACCACAAGACGTCCCTCATCCCGTGAATATAAACTTAGATTGTTGTCAACAATGGATGCTGTTGTTCTTGTCAAGTGAAGACGCCTTTAGAGCTGGCATTTTTATTTTATATGCGCTAACAGATTCCTCCTAATTTTAGTCTTTGAACAATGCTAAGCTAACATTTCCTGGTCCTGCGTAATGTTTGCACTAGATCTACAAATGCTCTTCATATCCATCCTCCTGCCTGACTGTTGGTTGGATGGCAAACATGTTTATTCCATCATAAAGCATGTGTAAACAGATTGTTTTTTTTTGCTGTGTTGGGTTGTTTGCTCTTCACTGGGCATCAGCGGATGTCGAGCACAACAGGAAAGAGGCATCTTGATGGAGGTGGCAGAAACAGTCAATATGCATATCATTAATACTAGATGCTGGGAAAATAAAGGGACAATGGATAAACATGAATCTCAGCACAAATCCAGTTGGCTGAAGCACTTAATCTGACAAATCATGGCTTGGCTAGAAATGAAACGCTGCTGTTAAAACATGTTGGACGAGCTGAGCGTTCAGGCTCTTCTTGTAGTCACTTCATATTTCATTTTTTTTTTTTTTGCACAAATGGCCACAACATCTTTGACAAACACACCCCGCACCCCACTCACATCCCCCCCTGTGTGAAACCACATAATGCTCCGTCTACCTCATGCCGTGTCCAACCGTGTGACTCATGTTTTTCATGTTTGTGCTGCGGCGTCACATCACCTCGTCGCGATGATGAGGACTTTGCTGTAAGCCGCAGGGCGCTCTGCGAACACCCTACATCCACCCTGCTGGCACGGCTTCAGTGTTTTCATTCCATATGATAGGAGTCACACCACATTCCTGTTACAACTTCTCTGCGGCACATAAAAATCTCCCCTCCAAGCCGCAGAGCCATGTGTTTTGAATTTTCCCACTGTTTGTTCCCATTTACAGAGTCTCTCCCCATTTCTTCTTCTTCCCTCTCGTCGCTCTCACTCTGTCACACATGCACACTCTGAACGCTGAGCGTCCGCCGCCTTCGTGTTGATTGGCCCATTTAGCCCTCATGAAAGCATTCCATTAAGGTGCATTTGAGGTTATGGTTGTCACTGACAACTGGCTGTCAGAGAGTGGCAGCTTCTATCAGTGTTGGAGGTTTCCACCAGCGCTTACAGCACACAAGAGCGACTATTGATGGAGCCCGGCTTTATGGACTCAGAGCCACCAAAGGAAACAGGGTGTGACAAAGACGGCGAGTGGGAATTGGTAGTTGGGGTCTTTGACCCTGTGAGTTTAAATCTTCAGGAAGCAATGCTGTGCGCTCCATGGACAGAAAAAAAATCATCTCACCAGTTAATGATTAGTCTCATTTGATTTGCACAATTTAGTTCAAAGTGTTGAGAGAACTTCAAATCATTAAGATTTTTTTAAAGACAAAACAAAAATCGGCAAATGAAACAAATGGACACGGTAAAGCTGTTTTCAGACATCAGACATCATTTTCAAAAGTCTGGATCCGGCCTTTCACACATGAACAACGCAGCATTAGATTCTCTGTTCAGACACATTCACACAACAACATCTCTCTTGAAATCTTAGTCTTCTATTTGTATGGTTGTGCTTTTTCACCCTTATCTTTTTTTTTCTTTAATTTTGCATCCATTGTGTGTTAGAACCCCACTTGCTTGTGGTGAATCCTGCGGAGGTTCTCCTGTTGTGTTCTCATATGGGCTGACATTCTCCAGAGTTGTTTACTGGGGTCTGGCCACTGAAACTGTGGAGAAAGTCAGGAGCGTTTGTGTTGTCACATACTCCAGAGAATCATCCAGAGTTGGGTGCATGTCTGAAAGTATCTTAAGTAAAGTAAAGGGAAAGATACCACTTAGTGTTCTGATTGGAGGAACCAGTGTCTGTAAAAGTCCCTCCAGTTCCTGGATTAAAAAAAAGGCCAGGCTCTGGAAGGTGGTACTTTTTGATTGTCATGGAACTAAACTACAACGCTGATCATCTGTCATTGGTCAAACAACAACGTGACAATTTTAGATTTAACTCCTGCATTTTGTGCCTAAGATTCCATCATATTTGATCAAAGAGGAACATTTGATGATGTTGAAGACATGTTCTCAAATTATATTTTTTCTTTTTTAATTAAAACAGATTTTATAAATAGGGTGAAGGGGTCAATTGATGTTCAGTTTTTTGTAAAAAAAAACACCCACAATTTCTCTCTCACCTAATCTCAGTGTTTTGAATCCCTGACCACTCTTAGCCACATACAGTCTCTCCCCATACTTATGAGCCAATAATGTCTAAAACAAACATTTTTTAATCACTGGACTTAAAATAAATGTAAATATTAAAGAAGCGACAAAACATCAGTGATCACACCTCAGGGTTTTATTCAGTATTGATGTTCTTGTCAGTAGAAATGTTTATTTTTTACACTTTTCACACTTTTCAAACACTTGTGATGCTTTTAGGCCAACAAAATGTCAAACTAATTAAAGCATATCATTCCTATGAGTGTGGAGAAGGCTTTGAAACAGCATTTGCACATTAGAAAAAAAGTATAAATATATAACTCTGAATAAATTAAATATAAAAATAAAAACTTCCATGTGGTGACGGGGTAAATGTGGAGGACTCATGACCCCAGGATGTCAGAGGCTCTGCATGGGAGAAAGTATTCAGGACACATGGATCCATGCCTTGCTTATGGATTACTACATTAGAAAACTCATTAATGTTGACCAAAGGTCGGAATAAATTATAAATACCATAATTCAAGGCTGCATCTGATGAAGCAGTAGGCTGCCTCATTAAACCAAAACACATGGAAACACCACGTATAACCTTCGTAAGGGTTGGCAAAAGAGAAGTGCAGGCTCTTCACGGCACAGTCAAGCAGAATTTCAAATGCTCAGATATATATTTTTAAGAGGCTCGTATTAATTGATTTGATGCACCATCTATTGCTGATTAGCCAAAAAACAAGAGTAAACACAAAGCATTGGAAACAAATTGATTACAACTGATTTCAAACTCATGGTGAAGGTCACTGGAGAAGAAAAACTGTCTGTGAATGCATGGGGCTGACTTTGTCTCAATATGAATGACTACAGCTTGGAAAATTGCATTGTTGGGGGTTCACACACAAACACACACACACACACACACACACACACACACACACACACACACACTCTCAGACGCGCGCGCGCATACACGCACACACTCCTCCTCCTCTGGAAACCTGTTCTGGAGGGAGTGACTTGATCCAGGCGGCGTCCAATTATATGGAGGCAGCACTTATTCCACTTTATTTCAGGCTCCAGTTAAGTGGCATGAAGCCTTCAGAGACACACGGCTTGAAAGTGTGAGGGCAGAGCAGTGAGCGCAGAGGCGATACCCATGTGACATGTGAACAGAAAGCTGCAGACAAAAGGTAGAAAGATCTGCTCCAGTGTGCAGGGGAAGCGTCTGGCTGCGTTCAGAAGAGACACGGAGGATGCTCCACATCAAATCCACGAGGGGCTCCTTCTCTCGTCTGGAAATCCACGGCACCGTATAAATGATTCATTAGCGTCTGCTTCTCCACGTTTCCATGGGAGTAATTGCGCTCACGGTGAGTTTCAGCTGAAGCCAGCGTGCAGCAGAAACTGGGACCAGAGGCTGGAAGAAAATTGCGAAGTCAATTAATTGGAGGGGAGTTTGACGCGCTTTGCTTTTCACCTGCCCTGGACCTCATCCGTCAGACGGGATCAACTGTTGCTGCAGCCGGAGCGAGCGCACACACGTTCTCCAAGTGTGTCTGCCTCCCATCATGGATGTGTGACCGTCTCCTGCTCCTGCATGCAGCCTCACAGCCGGCGTTGTGCAATTAACATGGAAGAGAGACTGATACTGTTGTTGATGCCTCGGATACACCTCCATCTGTCCTGATGTGATACCACATTGTTGCGCTGAGGAGAATGATAATATCCCACACCGCTGCCGGCTCTGTCATACTGGTTCATCACCTCTGTGTGTGAAACAACACATTTTGATTCTTTTTCTTTGCGCAATTAAGGACCACTTTGGGCTTTTTGAACTCACTGGCACACATCAACAGTGATTTTGTTGTTATAGTGACCTTGCCCGGTTTTGACATCAGTTCAACATGCTGATGATGATGGAGAACAGCGGCATGGATGCGCATCAGGTTGATATCGATTCGGAATTTGAGCCCCACGGTCGGTCGCGGTCGTGCACCTGGCCGCTGCCGTGTCCGGAGGATTTCCCCGGGGGAGAGGAGGCGAGCCGGGGTCTGGCCCTGGCGTCGGTCAAAGTGGAGCAGTACAACGTGCCCGCGTGCCGGGCCGAGAGAAAAGGCGGCGCGCCGGCGGAGATCAAGCATCCAGCCGGCGCCCCGGCCCCGGTGGTCGCCGCTCCCGCCTGCATGTCCGGGGCTGCGCTTGACGTGGCCGGCCAGCTGCGCAAAGCCAAGTCCTCCCGGCGGAACGCGTGGGGGAACCTGTCGTACGCCGACCTCATCACCCGTGCCATCGAGAGCACCCCGGAGAAGAGACTCACCCTGTCCCAGATTTATGACTGGATGGTTCGCTTTGTTCCTTATTTCAAGGATAAAGGCGACAGCAACAGTTCAGCCGGATGGAAGGTAGGCCACATGAAAGAATTCTCTCACACCACATGCTCAAGGTTTTAGTGGAGAAGCTGCACTATATTTAGCCTCAGCCAGAGTCTGCAGAAAAACTCCTTTTCTGCATATTTGAAAGCCACATAATTGACCCTTGGTTCCAACAATTTATGTCAGTGGCGTGTCCCCGTGTCACTCCACAGAGCGGTGTGTGGAAAGGGGCGGTGAGCCTGGTTGGATGAGGGTTCACTGGGTTCATCGTATTTGGGGATTGCAGCCTGTGCACATATAAGCCACACGGAGTCAAAACACCGTCTCCTCACGGTTCCCTTTGGATAAGCACCTATTACGCGCTGTGACGCATTCGTTAAGTGTCTGGTTTCGAGCCTGTGTTTCTGTGCGTTACCGGGTCACACCGGGGACAGAGTGTGCCTCCGGTCCGATTTGTAGCTCGTCGGCTGGAGCGTGCACCCACGCCTCCGGTTGGGTGCTCTGGATAAAGCGTTTGGAGCCACCCCGCCCCCTGCCATCCATTGTGCGCACGTTGAATTACGCACAGGCTGGCGAAAGCATGGCACAAGGCGAGGGGCTTAAAAGGACAATAACAAGAGATGATGACATGGGGTGTCACAGCAAACAGATGTAACCACAGATTATCCCTTAAATTCAAATTAATATGAGGTTAATCTAATAGATTGGTTGTTGTAATCTACTTAAGTTTACTACTCATTCTATGAGGATTAAAAATCTTTTGTTTCCAAGCCCGTTACTGTAGCTCCACCTCACACTATTTATGTTTGATGAAGTCTTTCTTCCATATGCCTCCTTTTTGAACCCATTCAAAGGGAGGTGAATATTCCAAATCAGATGCTGCTGAGGGGGGATTGTACATGAATGTACACATTCATATAGTACATTCGTGTCTTTGCTGTGTTTCCACTTGTCTTTCATTTTGTTTGCTGTGGGAGAGTCAAGTAGTTAATGAGACTTTCCACAAGAGATACACATTGTTGAGTCCAGCAGAACAGGAGTAGCCTCGGTTACACCCTTCTTGTTAAATTTGACAGCAGGCATTGCTCCTTCTGGGACCTTTATAAGGAGACGGGCCGTTTAACATAATAATAATCTTAAAGACGGTCAGGGAACATACTTAAAGAGTCAGTCAAGCAATTCGTGAAGAGGGATACATTTAAGAAAGAATGGTCAAATTCAAAGCAGTGTAATATCCAGTTTCAGTCATGGGTATGGGCCAAGCTCCGTACAAATGTTTGAATCTTAAACCCAGGGAGTGATGACCCTGATGACATCACTTTGACATCATCAAGGTTTTTTTTAAACTTTAAATCTTCAGAGACACAGGGGATATTATGCAACTTTTTTTTACATCCCACATAATCCTCCACATTAGCAATACATGAAAAGTAGCAACCCAAGTGTTGCAGTGGGATTAATAAGCATTTTGAAGTTGAGGTGATCATCTATCTGCTTCTCCTTATGTTTTCATATTCTCTCAGACTATTTGTCTCCATCCTTTCCTCCCTCAAACAGAAGGTTTATTCAACGCTCTCCCCTGCCCTGACATCTCATTTGGCTCCATACCAGCCCCCAGTTGAGCAGTATTAGGACACAGATTAATCTCAATAAAATCACCATTTGATTTAGGTCTGAGCAGAGCGGCAACAACCCCTGTCCAATCTTTATGGTATGGTGGGGTTTTAAAAATTGGATTTAAAGTGGGCTTTGATTCCCGGGGCCTTGTTTGTGCTGCCCAGGGATGCCCAGCTAGATGTCTGCTCCCATTGCAGCTCTGTGCAGAGGTTTTGATTGGCCAGTGCGTCAATGGGAGCTGATTGGCAGAAAGAGAGGCTCCAAGTTGAAAAACAACTTGATTCAATCACGGTGTAACACCCGTCAACGGCAACAACAAAATAACAATAAAAGAGAGTGAGAGAGAGAGAGAGAGAGAGAAAGAGAGAGAGAGACATGCATGTACATGTTGAACTGTAACATTTGGCAGCGATTTTAACAAGATTTGACGCACACACACACGCACATACACACACACACACACACACACACACACAGTACAATATATGCAAACCATACCTCTTTGTACATTCCTGTTTCTGTATGGGGGGGGGGGGGGTTGTATCTGGATTGATGGATGAATGGATGGATGGGATAAGTTGGAGAGAAACAACATCCAGTCAGACTCCTGCTATTAAAAGCTGTCTTTAAGAGCCGTTGTGTAATCCTGTCTGAACGCTGCTACTCAGTTTGGCTGCCAGGCTCTTTGTCTTCATCTGGGCCAGCAGCTTTCTCCTGCCTCTCAATACCACTCACACACGCACACACAACACACAAACACACACACACAAACCGCACATACTCTAACCTTAACCATTAATACTAATTGCCCAACCCCATCCTGACCTTAAAACAAGTCCTAATCTTAAAATTGAAGGACTTACATCAATGGGGTTTTGCATTTTGTCCCCATAAGGGAGACAAGTCCCCATAATGTCAGTGTGTTAACAGATTTAGGTCCCCACAACATCAGCAATACGTCCAGTGCATAAATGCACAAAGTGTTGCTAAAGCATCTGGCAGCCGGGTCATTACAATGGCTACTGTATGGATTTCTCTGACTGTGGTTCAGTGATTGCGGTCAAGTGCTTTGGCCATGTTTGTTATTGCATCTGAGGTGGGAGACTGTGTTTGATCTTATGAAGTAATGAAGTGAGTTCACTTCTGTAGGTGTTCATGGTGGGGGTGGTGATGGGAGAGGGTACACACACACACACAGCTCTGTTGATTTGAAGAGTGGCTCTGCGTGGGAATGGATATGCGGAGTTGCGGCCTGTCTGCAGGCTGTACTGTACACAGGCAGGTACTGTGGGAGCTCGCTGACTCTACCTGAAGGCTTCACAGAGCAGCATGTTAAAGGCACAGTGTGGGTGTGAGACCGTTGTGATCAGGCTGTGATATAATGAGCACGCGGCAGACAAGCAGCAATACCCATGAAGACCAGTTACAAATTCAATTTTTGCAGGATTGTCACACACCTGAGAGACGGCTGCAAACATTTTTCAGCACCACATAAACTAGATCGTGATTTTTTTTTATTTTGCCAGACTGCATATTTGCTCATGAATGCATCGCTCTGAGAAGCATCTGCATCCGTTTGTAGCTGCATGTCCACACATGCTTCTGTCAGAATGACATAAGGATAATGATAATAATAATAATCCCTACACACCTGCTAGTGACCTCAACCCTGTGACCCTCTGAGAATCAGGTTTCCAGTTGGCTGTGAGATGGTGTGTGTGGTGTGTATGTTTCAAGCGTGATTTGTTAAAACATTTTTCTCTTTGTCGCGCCGACTTTGCCAATCTGTCTGCATCAATGCATCGCATGTTGCATGGAGGTACACAATGCCCAGACGGAAGAGAAAAAAAACAATTGCTGTGCTCATAATTTCTCCCGCTCTATACTCACAGCTTTGTTTGAAACAGAAAGTTAACTCTAAAGTGAGCTGTAAATTGAGATTTCAGGCGTTTATAAATCATCATCCTTTTGGAATCCTCACTGACAGCTGTGGAGCTGCACGACTGTAATTTCTGCATCTATAAAATGCAACCCGTGGCATTGTGGGATTGTTAGCGGGAAGTGCTGTACACAAGTCTTTTTTTAGAGGTTATTGTAAAGGGCATAAAGTTTACACTCTGACACTCAAATAAAATGGCAGGAAGTAAACATAGTTCACTGACAGTAAAAAAACAAAAAGGAGTGATTTCACAGTAAGAGTGTAGCCAATGTCTTTCATTAGTCTGCTGAGCTAATGGTCGCTAGTGGATAAAATAAAAAAAAATATATAGCTGCGAGTAGGAGTCAGGTTAGCGTCTCAGTTTTCAGTCTGTGCAAAAATGTATTACAAGACATAAGCTTGTGCACACTGTCATCACATTTATGTTGAAGATTCATCAAGTAGCTGCTACTGTAAATATACAGAAAGGATATCAACCAAGCCTCAGGACAAGCAGTCAGTCGTGTAAGAGAAAACAAGATGCCTGAATGACGAGGAAGAATTTTAAAGGCCCTGAAGATCTATTTCTTCAATCAGCTTTCATAGTACAAGAGATGGGGTCCTATAACATGCTGACAAGCAAACCAGAAATGTTTCGTTTCAGTGATTTCACATGAGAGATTTCTGTATTTCTGTGTTTTGTCTATAAATGTCCTCACTTGTTTGAAGAGAGTTGCACCCAGTTGAAAAAAGATAGTGTCAAATAATACCTTAGTATGTTTTGTGTTAACTTTTTAATTTGCTGCCTGTTTGGTCCTGAATTCTGAATTTAACCCAAAACGTAACCAGTGCTGCCCAACTGCAGGAGCTTGTTTTTGACATCGTTACAAAGACACAATATACAATATTTAATCTAGTTATATTTGTGATGGTGAAAATCTATTTTATTCGGTGCATAGGATTTATTTTTAAAGTTATCAAAAGTCTTTCAAGATTTAAGTCAGACTGACTTTAGGTTGGTTTACCCTCTTCTATATCCCTGAGAATAAAAGTGGATCTTTACCTCTAATACGCTTCTAATCTGCTTGTAATGCACCACAACAGACTTTACCGCCCACACTGATGGTCATCACCTTGTTCTGCTGAGATTCCACTCGCAGGCGATAGAGATGGAAAATAAGGTGCACAGCACAGAGAGAGATAGCGAGAGGGAAAAAAAGGAGGCAAGGAGACATTTTGAAGAACAAAGGTATTATTTGTCCTGCCAATGAAACCTTTTTGAATTGGATTCAGAATTGAGTGGGAGAGAGGGTTGGAGGCAGAAAGAGAAAAGATAGAGTGAGCGTGAGAGTGGTGGCAGTGGCCCCTGCTGCTGAGCACATTGATAGCAGCCTTAATGCCTGTGATGCTCCAGCGCCAGCCGAGACAGAGGGGAATTGGTTGGAGTTGGTGGAACAGGCTTAGAGGGTTCCCTGTGCCAGCCGGCCTGGCGCTGGCTCAACAGAAAGCCCTCTGCGCCGCTACACAGTTATTGTTATTATCACAAAGGCGCAGCAGAAGGAGAGGCAGCTCTTGAGTTGGCGGGCTTGGCGCTGGGTTAACTGGGGGTGGGGAACAGGAAGAGGAATTTGGAAGGAGAAGGGGGTTGGTTGTCGAATCAGAGACTATGGTAAACCTCATCTGATCAGTCCTGTGAATGCAGAGGAAACAGTTGGGAAGAGTCGTTGAGGTCTTGAATGAAAACGAGGCCATGTGGAGATGGACAGATTTTGATCCGAGACGGATCGGTGGCCTTGTCAGTTGATGGCGAGCTACAAAAAAGTGTTTGAATAGAACATGGGCAGATATCACTTCAATCTGGAGAAGGGTTGGGATGTAAACAAGGGATGCACCGGCAGTGGAGGCGGGTGTTCTCTGCTTAAATGAGTCACAGTGGTTAGAATAGAACATAATATTCTCGCCCTCAGCCCTCACACTTCAATCAGTTGGAATAAATCAGCTGGAATAAAATGTTGAGAAACGCTCTACAGGCGGAAATTCCAGAGAGAAAACCGAGTCCAGACACACAACAGTCAGTGAGGCAGGCGGATCTTGGGAACCGTGCCTGGTGGTGTGTCGTAAAATGTCGGCCCGGCACGCAGTCTCTCCATGTTGTCTCCCAGACCTGAGGGCTTCAGAACTTTCTGTGAGTCTGCCTCGGACGTCTGAAGGGAGACAGAGCAGGTCGGCACATAATGTCGCTACATTAGTATCAAGACCTTAAAGGACCAGACCTGGGTGTCTGCTTCATCTCTGCTCATTTTCTGCAGATCACACACAGTTTACATCACAAATAACCATTCTGACAACCGTGCTGCTGTGTATGAGAAATTAGTTTGTGTTTTGTCTACGGCTCCAGGCAGCCGACCTGACAAGCTTTCATTCATTTCTATGTGATATGAAAATCTGTCAGCAGAAACGTACTCAATCCATTACAGAAACTCCTTGAGTCATATTTGTTTTTGAGGGGAATTTTAAAGAATGAGATCAAACACGGCCCTTTATACCTGATTGCAGGATTGCACACAACTAAAGGAATAGAAATTATTCAATAAGAAACATATGACCATTCTATCATATTACCACTGTGTGTGCACATTTCTGCAAACTTACAACAAGTCATGTAGAATTAAGAAGCTAGATTGCCATTTTAAAATGCATGCTACATGTTTTTGGATTATTATTGTGATGTATTTTTCGGCCCTTCAGGCAAACAAAAGATTTATAAGGTGAATATTGAAACTTGCTTATATTACATAATCCAACACGGAGGACATCATCATCGGTTGATAGAACAGTATTGTTGCAGCACAGTTGTTTCAGATGAATGTGAATCATACGATCCTTTAATGTAGTGCTGACAAAATTGCTGCAGATTAGAATATGAACATTGAATTTGTACGAGTTCACCTATAATACTGACAATATCCTTAATTACCCTTAATTACGTTGGACTAATCGTCTTCAGTGCATTCACGTCTCCCCTGCCTTAATGGAGGAACAAGCCTGTAACAGGTGACTTCAGCTATGCCGTGGTAATGTTAATGTCAATTCCAAAATGCCTCCAGACATTGAGTGAACAACCTTTCAGTTGGCGTTGTGTCATGGTTAGTGAAAGAGTACAGTTTGAATTCTGAACAGAAAGAGGCGCTCTAATGTAGAGTTGAAGTTTGCCGATAATGTGACTTGAGAAAGTTTTACGAGTCTACCGAGTAATAATCTTTTTTCCAGATGGTTACAAATGGAAAACAATGGCTGCCTGGATCAGTAGATGACATTCATCCAAATTTCTAAAACACAGCTGCATGGTTTGCAGAATGGCTGCTTTTTATCCAATGTCTATGTGACTGGATCATTTTCATACAGAAATGAATGGAAAATAAATGCTTCACTGGCAACAACATTTCTAAAACATGACAGCGTGGCTTGCTATTTGTGATGAAAAGCAATCGTGATTGATTTTCATATCGTATGGAAATGAATTGGAAAACAATGGCTGCTTGGGGTGGTAGTTGCCCTACAGTACAACAGCGTAGGTTGCAAAAAAATCTGCTTGTAATGCAGAGCACATGTGATTGATTGATTTTTGTACCATATGGAAATAGAAACCAATGGCTGCCAAACACTGTATAGCATGCATTTTAGAATTACTTTCAATGTAGGCCTAGTGTCCATGCTAGGGAGACAAAACACATTCCCATAGTGCTGGTATGAAAATGATCAGAGCGTTGTAATGTATCTGTGAGTTCTTCATATTTCTGCTGTACTTAAAAATGAAAAACATGAGGATTGTTTCATTTTACAACCTTCGCAGTCATATGTCACACCAGGAGTTACATTTGAAATACATTTATCCTAACAACCCCAATCCATCAATCTGCACCAGCAACAAGCTGATTCTAGTCCCACTGGTATCAGAGGAGGAAAAAGTTATAATGTAATCATGCATCTGAAATTGCACTAAATTTTAATGTGATTAATGACACAGTCGCCTCATAAAGTATTCAACCCCCTAACTTTCTGCATATTGTTCTCATTATACTATGTACCAATTTTAATAAATCATCACGCACTCACAGTGTGTTTATAATGGGCTTTTGATGCAATGCCTTATGAGCAACACTTCAAGTAATGTGTTGCCCTTATTTTTTTTTACCGCAAATGGGATTAGTTTTTGAGTTCCTGCACACACTAAAATGGTTTTGATAGAGGTTTGTATGGATCTGAAGAGTCTCTGTGTGTGTGTTTGTGTGTGTGTGTGTGTGTGTGTGTATGTGCGTGCATCTGCTCTTGTTGTTGTGTAGCGAGGCCTGATGGGAGTCCAGGTCCGGGGGGTACAGCTCTAGTTAATAATTCAGATGAGGCTCATTATCAAGGCAGCGCAGATCTCTCTCTGATTCCACCTTAATTGCAGGCAGGATGTGCCTCTCAGACACACTCTCAAAGTCACTCCCCCTCCTGTCTGCAGCTGCAAATGACTACCACACACACACTCACACACAAAGCTCACCAGACCCCTCCACAGTGCAGCAGGTCCCCTCTCTGAGATCAGGGCTGGAGCAGGTGAATGGGCATTTGGAGATAAGTAGATAAATCCCACTCAGAGATTATGACTACACAGTATCAACTCTGAGGGCCATGCACGTGCTCATATTATGAGTCACTTACATTTTTAATCAGATCTTCACAAGAGATTTTCTCCTGTTGGAGGGGGGGGGGCGCTCAACAAACTAAGATTGATGGCAGGTAATCAGTTGGAGGACAGCCACTCTGTGATTAATGCTGCTGGAGAGTGAAGCTCTCAGCGCCACGTTGGATGCCCTGGATCACGACTTTTCGACACCAAAATTTCTGTAGAGTCGAACTCGCGCAGCGGCGTGTAAAAACAAGAGAACTGCTGCCGCCTAACAAGTACTATCACACTTGCATTTAAATAATACCCCAGTACTTCACAGTGAATTTACCGTTCAGTGATTCCCCTGCAGGTGATTGTACCAGATGCCAGAATTAAATTTAGTCATACAGAACATTCACACTCATAGAAACTTATTAGCTGTAGCCTGCTATTGTCAAGTCAAAGATGGATATTTGCTTGGAAATGATATTCCTGCCCTTCAAATCAATCCAGTCATGATAGGTGGACCTGTGTTTTTCACCAGGGAGTTTTTTAGGTAGGGTTTGTTCTTTTGTTGGATCAATTTAATGGAATAAGAAAATGAGAGAATGTGGACATGTTGCACAATGGATATTGTGATTGTAGACTCTCAGAGTTAGAGGTCTGACTTAGTTAGAAAGAGGAGAAGGACTTCCGTGGTCCTGCAGCCGACTGAGGTGAGGAAGGCAGCTGCAATGCTGCGGTTAGAGCTTTCATGGTGAAATATGTTCAATGTGCACTCCTTTTTAAGTGCTGCATGCAAGAAATGTTCCCCAACTGAATTTGACGAGGGCTTTAACCAAATGGATTTGTTTGGGTCACATGAATTTCTCTGTAGCTTTGACGTTGACCATATTAACCATTTAACTTCAGTCTCATATATTATGAATAATTGCAGATTAGCCCATAAGAAAAGTGTTTGTCATTGCAGGCCATAGACTATGTATGAAGAGGCCAGCTACTGTATAAGTCAAAAACCCTGTCTCCTCCATGTAAATGAATATGGCGTAAAGTCAAAGTACATACATTTATTTAATTGAAGCTATAAAAAGGGATTAAACATCAAGATTGACGGGTAAGTGGTCGATAGTGTGGCTCCACTACTCTGCAGATTTTGGCTCCGAATGCCATTCAATTCTTTTTTGATCAGTGGGAGAAAGTGGAGACTCAGTGTCCATCTTTATACAGTCTATGGTATTAACCATGTACTGGATGAGTTTAGCATTTGTTATGGCAAATTATGCTGAAGGAAACATTAACGTGAGTCCCTCAAATATTTGTCAAAGCCTTTGTTTCAAAGCAGCAAATATCAACTTTCAAAGTAATGAAAAATTACTTTCTTTCATCATGTCAAAACAGTCCTTTCTTTTTGTCACCATGCAACTCTGAGTTGGCACAGCGTTGACAGCTGTAGTAACATTACCTGATTGTTTCAGGTCCCTTTGTATCACCACTGACACTATATAAATTTGCTGGGTTCATGTCCCCAAGATTTCCCACAGCAGAGTTTGAAGCTTGGTGGTGTAAAATGTCCTCTTACAACTCTTAGGTGACATTTTTATGAATGTAACTTATCCAGAAATGGAGCAGAACAGGGAGACTTATTGTATATAGCAATTTGTGGTATTGATTTTGATCAAATCTCATGAGCACACACCCACTCAGTGTGGTGAGGCTGAAAGAAAAAAGGTTACTGTTCTTTCTTTTTTTTTTTAGGGAAATGAATGTTACCATTATTAAAGAATAACAGAGCATATCTGTTATCCTCCGTAATTTTACATTAGTCACCCTCTATTGTTCTCAGTGTAGTTTAGGTTCTGTTCAGCAACAGTCATTTTCCTGCAATTGAATCCATTTTCATTAGAGATGTCTGTAATTGGACTTTGATCGTTGTTGATAAAAGCCAGTTGAATATTAAAGCCATTAGTGTCTCGATTGCAAGATCATTTGCTGTGTTTCAGCCGGAGCTTTTCGCTCATTGCCTTTGTAAAAAGTCTGTTAAAGCCGTCGCTACTCCCGCGAAGGTGTCTGCTAACGATGTCAAGCCGAGCCGAGACACAGAAAGAGAACAACATGCCTACTGTTTTTTGTCAGCTCAAAGAAGGGTCAGGGAAGAGTGTTTTACTAATGAATATTCATCAGCCCTGCGACATATTTGGACAAATTACAGTGAAAGCCTTTCAAGCTGGAGCTGAGTAGAAAAAGTATTATTTGGAGATTATTAATCAAATGTCATTAAACTGCTTAGAATCACAAATTTACATTATTTTAATTGTACAATTGTGCGTTTCTGTGTGTGTGTGTGTTTGTCATGGCCTGCTGAGGGCGGTCTAGGAGGCAGACAAAGGTTAGCAGCGTAAGACGACCCCTCGGTGGATTTCTGTGTCAGTTTGATGAAAATAGGTCAGGATTCAGAGTTTGGCGTTTAGCATTCTGCCCATGTGATGGCTGACGCCGCGCCTGACGACAGCCATAGCCTGGAATGAACCCCAGACTTTTTTCCTGTCTCATTGTTTCCCCCCCCTCTCTCTGTCTGTCTCTGGGATCTAAACCCTGCGCTGTCGAACCTCTGCCTCTCTGCCCTGGCGTCCCTCGCTTGAAGCTCAAGTACAGAAATGTCTCATCTGTGGCCATGGTATTAGTCCACTCCAGCACAGAAATGGCACTGAAATCCACAATAGTCTGCGTCTGGTGGTTTTTATTTGGTTTAGATGTACCTTTGAGTATTGTAGTCCCACTTTCGAAAGAGAAAATAGATGTGCTGGAAAGTTATACAAGGATAACAACCGTGGCCAGTAGTGACCTAGCTTTGCATAAGGTCCGCAGTATGTTTGGTCACCACGAGAAGGGCTTGATATATTATTCCCTCATTATCTCTCATGACTGGCATGCTTTAAAAGCGCCTCTCATAAAGGTGAATTCGCTCAGCGATGAGCCAGTTGTTCAGCTACATCTGAGCCATGGCGATTAAGTAACAGCAACCAACTCGTGCATGTGGAGAATCGACTGAACACACATACTGGGTTAATATAAAGCTAGCAGCGAGGGGAGATAAGTGAAAGGACTGCTGTGGGGTCAGGTCTGTTAAGTGAATTTTCTGATAAGGTTGATTTGTTTCCAATTAGATTTCCTTGACAGGAGAAACGGTTGTTTCATAGCCTTCAAAACACTGTCGACTGAGAATGTGTGGCTCTCTCCGCCGGCCTTTAGCAAACAGCGAAATTAGTCGTGAATATGTGACTATTTAGCGAACGCTAGTTTCTGCTCTGCTAGCACCAGTGCTCTACAACAAGACCCTAGCCACATTACTGTAGAATTTAGCTAGGTTTCAACCAATCTGAATGATTTATCTCATCATATGACTTTTGTACACATGAAATATCTAATCGACATATCGGTCTGAAATTCTACTGAGCAAATTATTGTTCACTACAGCATGCATTTTGTTTTGGTTTGCTTTAACGCTACCTCACTTAATTTGGATCAAAGTAATATATCCCATCATCGAAACAACATTGCCGATTCCAGGGAATGAAAATGAGTCTGAAAACAATTACATGAAATTGTATTTATATGAAATTTGCTGAGCACATTCATGCTCCCAAGGGGATGAATGAATGAATGTTTGTACTGTACTTGTGTACTGTAGTTGATATGTGTATGATCTTTCTTTTATTGTCAACCTCAGGAAAAAAATTATATTACTATAACGATATAAAAACTATATTTCAACCCGTATTTTATGTAATAATGCTGTTGGCACCGACCAGTACTTTCATATTTTGGCTTTAATAGCGATTTTCATCCTGAATGGCCACTGGCCTGACTTTTTAGTGTCTGTGATGTCTTGTTAACACATCCATCAAGGGATGAGTGTAATATGATTATAACAACGCAGTAAAAGGCAGATTGACCTATTGCTTTAATCACGTGTATCGGTCATGAAATAAATAACTCTGGGGTTTAGAAGTCCTGGGTTCACTTCCATGTCAGCTGTTTATTGTGATTTAATTATTGCAGATTTGTTAGGAAATCTTCTCCAATAAAGTTGTCTAACAACTAGAGTGCGCTGAGCAGTGTTAGTTAACTTTGTCTCGTGTCGAAGGCCAAAACCTAGATATACCACTGTATTATTTTATGGAAAATGGTTTGTATTTATATAGAGCTTATATAGAGCTTTTTTTGTCTTGATGTCCACTCAAAGTGCTTTACAATATAGTTTATTGCCAGTCACCCGTTCACACAAACATTCATACAGTGCATCTATAAGCCTAACTTTTTTCTATGAGGGTAGGATCTTGCCCAAGAAGACTAGAAATTGCACCAAAGACCTTCTGGTTGAAAAAGACCGCTTTTCCCCCTCAACCGCCCGTTTTTATTACCGCCCGTGCTCACATGGTTCAATTCCATGTTTGATCAATTGGAAAACTAACTTAATATATATAAATACATACACTTATCTCATATATTGGTTGGCCACAGATATATGATGCACAGAGATTGGTCAATAAAGACCCAACGACAAGGTTCTTCTCCAGAACAGTTGAATCCAGCCATGAACATGAACCTACAGCAATAGAAGTGATCATGTCTGTTTATTCCTGAAGAGAACACCGAGGCATATGCACCTGCTAGTGTTACTATAAGGTTAAATGTTTGCACAGCCCCAAAACACGTCTATTATGTTTACTGTCTGCAAAGCCTTATTTGTCCAGTGTCTGTTTCCGTCTTTGTTAGCCTCCTACCTTGTGAAGTGGGAGATTGAGCCTCCCCACCTGATTTATTGGCCCTCTGAAAGTCTGACTTCATCAAATCCTTGATACGGCCAGTCATATATACTGTCTATGATGAGTGCCACCAAAGTCGATGTGTGGATTTAATGGCAGCATTAATCTGCCTGTTTAATGGTGTTGTTGAGTGGAAGGTGGCCACCGCAAGACGCGGCACTAAAAGATGAGTTATAGGCCCAGCCGGCAAACGATGAAAGGGCAAAATGCAAAATAGTCAAGAAGTGGAGGAGAGAGGTGGAATTAAACAAGGTCTTTCCTCTGCACCGCACGGGACAGAGGACAGACCGAGTCCGTCACTGAACAAGGTGTGAAATTAAAATGTTTCAAACAGTGCTGTCAAACGTTTCAGCGGGTCGTCATCGGTCTTGACGTGTTCCTAAACGCATGTCTGAGGTGATATTTTCATCTGTTAGCACGATTTCCATCTTTGCTGATTCAGTGAAAACACTCAATAATTCATCCTCGAGTGAGATTTTATGGGATTTCACAAGTAACTTCATTTCTCTTCTCGTCATAGCGGATGAGACTGAAACATGTTTAGACTAAATATCCTTTTTTCAGGTGTTTCACAAAACACTCTCAGGGTTTTGGTAATGAGGCGTGAAGTGAGGACGTCGCCATGTTTAATTGGCTGTGATTATAAATAAGGTAATGAATAATGAAGAGTAATAAATACGATTGGGACGATGATAAAAGGTTTTTATCATGTACTCTGTGCCACAACAGATTACATATACTCATTTGTTTGTAGTGGTGAAATGTTATTACATATAATTACTCAAGTACTTCATTTGGGGTAATTATACTTTACTTAATGTCCATTTTATGCAACTTTACAAGCTTCCATTACATTTTCGGACAATTTGAAAAAAATATGATGCATTTTTATAGATTTAATTACCCAGCTGAATGCACAATAGGCAAACATGTCAACCAGCTGAAATATTACAATTCTGCTTACCTCCTAATAAATCAGTAATAATAAATGAATCATATCATTCAATGCTCTAATGATTACTTATTATTTTTATTTAATTAATTATTTTAATATCTGCATTTAGAGGAGATTTAAAATACTATTTTTTTAGGTGGGAGAGAGATTTTACACTATTCTCCACCTCAACTTCACCAGTTCAAATATTGAAGTTTTTACTCAGCTACATTTATAAGTTACAGTATATTGGCTCACTATATGTAAGATTTTGTACGATTAAGCCTGTGAAAACAGTTGCATAATTGTGTGGCTGTGAAGGAGTTCTGCCAGCTGATGATGTCATGACCCTGATAGTTATTATGATGTCATAAATGTCAGGGATCAACAAATTTTATTGGAAATTGGATTTCAGACTAATGTGACACGTTTGTGTTAACAAGGCAGAACAGGTAACAAAAGATGGACTCATGGGAACCATAGGACCTAGTTTTTTCTTTTTTTAAGATTAACCAAGTTTTTTAAAGAGCAAAACACTCAATCGCTGCTCAATATTTTTGAATTCAGGGCTTTTACTTGTAGTTAACATTTTTAGGTAGTGGTATTGCTACATTGCTTATAGTAAAACGATAATTTGAACATGTCTTCACTGATTAAAAGGATGTAGATCTGTTGTATGATCATTATCACATGGGAAGATCTAAATCCAATGCTTGATTTTGACCAGATGCTATTATAGCATTTATGCAACGAGGGGCTATATTATTGTTGCTGTTTCAGTAGAGCACAGCTTTACTGTGTAGATGCTGTAAATGTGGTTTTAGTTTCTCTCTATTTAGGATACCATTTTGAAAAGCCTGGAAACGCTTTGACATGAAAATTGAGCAGTATTGAATATCATCAAAAACAATTTGCAGCTCCACTCCAGAGATATTGGCAGATATGATGTGAGCTGAAGCCTGCAGTCATGAAGCTGATGGGAGGATGGAGGAGGACAGGATGGTCATACAGCACTGTGGCTTTGCGTGACTGTGCAGTGTACACAGTCTGTGCAATACTCACAAGACAGATATTAGAGACGCAGCGCTGTGGCCTTCCCTCCACTCTGTCCCCGCTCTTCCCTGCATGCCCTCTCCTTTCCCCGCTTTCCCTTACCCTCTCCTTCCCTTTCCGTCTCTGCTAATGATCTGCTCCGCCTGTCGCTGCCTGGCTGACTGATGCCCACTGACAGCACCACTCATGCGGAAAGGCTGCACCCCTCCTCCCCTCCACACACACACAACACAAACACACACAAACACACACACAGTAATGAAGTCCTACACATCCCAGCGCAACATATTTACTATGCATATGTGACACACATGCACGCCAACTTGCGTAAGCACTCACGGTGAGATAGATAGATCCACATTAACAAATCACGCCCATTTGTTCGCTCATATGTCAACAGACATATATGTAGAGCAGATGACAAACACACAAATAGACCACACTGTATACGTTATCCATAGAGAGCACTCCTCCTCCTCCTCCTCCTCCTCCTCCTCCTCCTCCTCCATACAATAGCATGCTAATGGGGCAGCTGACTTATACCATCCATGGCATTTTTATGCAAATTACAACGCGCTGAATTAGACAGACTGGAGAGTGGCACATTTTAATGAAATTCCCACAGTGTCAGAAAATGTATTTCTTAGCTTAGTTGAGGCAGAATGTTGTTGTGTGTGTTGATAAAGAAATGTGTAATAAATAAATAATGTAATAAATGAAGCGGGGTATGTATTAGTTATATGAATAATGATGCAGGATTGACATGATAACCCAGTGCAACAATTAGTATTAAATACATTTCAACACAACCTTCCACAGGATTCGCATGGTTGGTTCACATAAGTTTACAAAGTCCACATAGTCGTTTCAGTCCTATAAGCTGTTTACACCCAGTTATTGACTGATAAAAACACTCATCAGCTGCAACCCCAGTATGTATATCATGTTTAAACATAAAAAATTTGGAGTCACACCAATGGATCATTATTGTTTTTCTAATTTTTCTGATTCTTACTTTTGAAAGAAAATCAATTTGTTTCCTGTGAGTTGTTCTTAAGCAGTTGTCTTTCCTTTTAAATCGAATGTGTGGTTTCTACTTCCACAAAGGTCTGAGTCTGTATGACCCGAGTTCCACCCTCAGCCCATGGCTAAAAGGCTCCATGTTGGACTGACCACATGCTCTGTGCATCACGTTAGACTACTGTCTCTTGTCGGTTTATCAAACATTATCTGACACCACATTTTTTCACATTCAGAAAATCTTGAAAAAAAAAAAGTATTTACAATCAACTAATTCACCTTGTTTTTTTGCATTTAGTTTTGCTTCACGCTCTTAGCTGGTGGACTTAACCGATTTTTTGCGGTTTACTGTTTGTATGAATACACCACATCATTGTATAAACCTGCTGGAAGCTGAGGTTTTTATTAAACATAATACACAGGATAGTCAATTGGAAATGATGCTTAGAAATAAATCACCGCCACTTCACACGTTTAGCAACGCCTTCAAATTGCAGCTTGTGGGTGTAGCCTACTTTCTCAATGAAGTAATAACTTCAAGCCTATCTTTCATTAGAGCGCGCTCAAACACTAACACAGTATCCTCCCGCTGCTCCGACTCCTAAATACTAATTGGCCCTTACTAATAATAAACAGTCATGCATATGGATATCTGATCAAAATAGCTTATTTGAATCAATTCAGAGTAATTTATTCTCATCATTATTCTCAGATTCCCAATGTGGTATTGATCAACTCGATAATAAATATGTAATCAATCCATTATATCATTGGAAGACACTGGCTGGGCTATATTTGATTTCTGATGAAGTACCAATTTGTCTAAGTGCGCTCGGCTCAGTCGGCCCGCACCATTTCGACAGCCGGGCCCTGCCAGGGGAGTTTCAGGGAAGAAAGAAATTAGGTCAGTAAGCAACGCTGAGGTGTAGGGCGACACCCCTGGGCTCCCCTCAGTCCCAGCCTGCACACGGCCCACAATCCCCCAGCTGATGGCTCAGCCCTGCCATTACACTCAGTTATGCAAGGCTCTGCGAGGCCCTGGCACAGACTAGACCAGGAGTCTCGGCCAGGTACTTCACTGCTGTACGAAATATCTGGGCTGTAGACCAACATTAGAGGTGAAGGAACACTACAGCATGCTGACGTGGAGCATGGATGGTACTTTTATTTTGTGGAATATTTGGTATGACTAATTTATACAGTAAGGGCCACTTTAAAAGGTTTATAAGCTGTAACAAATGGCTTTATTCATAAACAGGTTTCAAACATTTTATAGATTAGGTATACGTCATTAATGACAGCTAGGTTTGGGTTGTCAGGTTTTGAAAAATGTTCTCTTTCTGTTGAGTCATTGACGGCTGCTCATGAGCTGTTCGATTTCAAACACACATTAGTCTGCAGTTATAAATGAAAAGAATTCAATAAAAGAAAATACATACAATTTCTGCAGTTAAAACTTCATTAGGTTGGAGGCTAAGTCATGGCAAGTTTATTTGTAAAGCACATTTCAACAAGACAATAAAAAGACATTTACACAGAATATAAAAGGCATCATGACAAATTGTAGACGAATAAGACAATCCAAAAAAATAAGTTTTTAAAAAAAGAGTTACATAGAATTTTTACAATAATCCATCTTCCTAGTCTTCAGCCTAAATGCTGCTAAATAGTGAAATGCATTGTGGTCTAAATGCTCTGTAGGTAAATTGACAATGGAGGAAGTCCCACACCACCGACGGTATTCATGACTAATTGTCTGATAGCGCATCCGTAAATGTATAATTAATCATTAATGCTCGTTCCTACAAATTATAATGGTGGTATTGAACATTGTATTTGTCAACACATACAGTACATGCTTTATTACACAGGATGACATTAGCAGAACAATACATCTCCATGGGGACATGAAATACTCAGCATTTAAAATGTGCATTGCTCATTTTGGAAGCAACACTTTCCAAAGGGACTCGCATTTACACAATGTTCAGTGTCACAATTTGTCGCTGATCACCTTTTGTAGTTGGTTTTGCCGATCAAATCACAAAACCGTCCTATCGTCCGATATGTCGTTGCAATGCCATCACCAAAAAGCACTTTTAATGCAGGTGTGAATGTGAATAATATGGTGAATAATGTTAATACATTCTCTGTAACACATTGTAAAATATTGCATTAACTTTAGAGTGAAATGTCCCAGCAAGCTTTTGATGAATGATTTATATATATATTAAAATCTAAAAAAAATTATAATAACTTTGGTGATGCTTAAGTTAACATCTGGTGCCATTTTCAACATTGCTTTTTGAACAAATATGCAACATTAATGAATTAATGAATTCCTATCAGCCTCAGCTAGACTGTGTTTTGTGCTAATTAGCAAATGTTATCATGTTGCCACACTAAACTGCAGTAAGATAGTGAACATGGTGAATATTGTACCTGCTAAACATCAGCACATTAGCATTGTTATCAACAGTGTCAGCAACCAACCTTGCAGAGACACTAGCGTGACTGTACCTAATCCTTCCTCGTGTGGAGTCCGACTGTATGAATAACTGTATAAATGTCTGTTTGTGTTTCTCTCTCTCATCTGATCATCTTCAAACTCAAATGTTTTGTTGCTGGGGACCCAACGAAGTGCAACTGTGAAATATTTTGGATGAGTTGTCCTTGAGAAAATGGAAAAGTTTGTTAATAGGACAGGCACAATTCCAAGAGACAGTGACTAGTGCTGTATTATTTTGCGATCTCAGACCTCCAACAGCCAGACTGAGATGGGAAAAATACAACTGAGACATATGGAAGTATATAAGCTCGAATCTCTTTCTTAAATATTTGAGCAACGTGGGGAAATCATGTAGTGAAGGGGCGGCAGAGACGAAACATCACTACATTCTCAGCTGCGTCTTTCCTTCAAACATACATGGGAGTCTAACCACAAATAAAAGAGTGGAGATGTTACAAAGGATTGACGCACAGCCTCAATTAAAAACCAGAATCCATTTCCATTTTGTTTCAATTAACAGGACGGTTCCAAACTTTGTTAGCTGCGGTCGGATGGTGGAGAACAGCCGAGTTACTTCTCAGTTCAAGCGAACGCCACGACACTTAGATGTTCAGGCAGCAGAACTTCAAGCCTCTAATGAAGTTTCTCGTCTGCTCTTTGAAAGACTGAACGCTGCGGTGTACTCCACCCCCCCAGCTACCAGTTTGACCCCCCCCTCCCTCTTCACTCACACATACACACATGTGCAGACGCTGAAACGCACACAAAAAACACACATTCCAGCATCCCCATTAGCAATTCATGAGCGGCGTCTCATTAGACTTTAAGTTTTACCATAGGCCTCTGAAGTATATGGCTGGAGCAGTTATTAATATTTCATAGTCTCCTATTGAGGAGCTAAAAACGAAGTCGACCCGCTTCCGCTACAAAGTGACTCGCGCTCTTCTTTTTTTTTCCCTTCTTCTACTTTTTTTTACCCCTTCTTTTCCCTGTTCGTTAGACTGTCTCTCTCTTCCTCCTCTCCTCACCATTCACTCCTCCGCCGTCGCTTTTCTCTCTTTAGCTTCCTCGCTTCCGATCCTTCTCTGCCACACAGACCTTAACTCAAACTGACTTAATTGGGCTGTCTTTGTTCTGGGAAATGTGGGCATACCTTCGCCTTCTCCCCGGCTTAGAGAGAAAAGAGAAGTAAAAAGTGGTGGAAGAGGAGGAGGAGGGGGAGGGAAACAACAGAGGAGGAGTAGGGGAAACGACAGAGGAGAAAACTGAGTGAACCCTGGTTGCTCCATGGGTACTCCCTGTGCCATACTCGGGTTAGGGGGGCCTTGGGAGGGTGGGGAGAGGGAGGATGGGAGGATGTTAGCTTGTGTGATTGTGCGAGAGCGGAGAAAGAGGGGCGCATGATGGGGAGGGGAGTCTTGAGCGTTAACTGGGTGTCTGTCAGACTGGCAGACTGGAGCTCTGCCCCCGAAACAAACCCATGCATGAATAAGTCAATAAAGACATGTCTGTGCTGCGTGTATGTGTGTGTGTGTGTGTGTGTGAGACAGAGTAAAGGGAGGGAAGAGGGGAGCATCAGATGAGGATAAGGGTGATCAGGGTGATGAGGCTTCTTGTTTCCCAGCGTCTGTGACAATGAGACAGACTCCACATTCCGGCACAGTGAGAAACAGACTGAGAGAAAGCGGGAGGACCAGTGATCAAAACCAGAGGATGAGAGAGGAGTGCGTAGAATTGGTTGGGACAGTTACAGCATGTTTGCACATTGCACGAAATTGGTTGGAAGCAAGTATGTGGGAATGTGCTGCTTGTCTGTGTGTGTGTGTGTGGGGGGGGGGGGGTATAACAGTTTCGCAAACGCCTCAAGCTGAGACCCGACTCATCCCAACTGCAATCTGTCTGTTCTTGCTGAAAGTAAAACCCAAATTTATCATGTGGCAGTGAAAAACGTCAATGGGAGCAGGGTCCGTTTTTACTGAAAAAATATGTAATTTTAATACATGTGTGCTATTTTCTTATTTTTAACAAAGTTCTAGTCTTCAGGGTTAGTTTCTTTAGCTTAGACCTGCTTTTAAACTTAACTGACATGACAGCTACCTCTTGTATCATGCGTCAATTTGGTGCAAACTCAATATGCCTTACGTTCTTGAATGGTAAGCGCAGTGTAACCACAGTATTGTGGAAAGTTTTAAAGACAACCCATAGACCTGCAATTGCTTACTACTGTGTGATGTGTCATCGCTGCAGCACAGTTACAAACATGCTTGCAAATTAGCTGGCGACGCATCAGCAGGCCGAGAGGTCCACTTGGAAACCTGCAAAACTGAATGGAAACTGTTTCAGTGGAAAATATCGGGTGCCAATGGTGTGTTTTTGTCCACCAGCCATCAGTCGCCTGAGTTGGCTACAGAGTTTGTTTATCAGCGGACCACTGAGTCCAATTTTCCACAATTTGATACATGTCTGTGTTGTCATTACCGTGAAATTACTCGTCATTACGTTACTTTTTACATCGTTCAACTCAACTATTAGTTCCATACGGCCTGATGTCTCCAGCGTACCGTCAAGAGATATCCTCCTCCAGTTAATGTTAAAAACGTATTCTTCTAAAAACGTTAACATTAGTCATTAATAAAACGTCTTTAATCAAAATCCATTGTTTTATGCGGAACCGTCCAACATGAACGTTTTGTGTGACAGTCAGGTCGGGCACTGGTGATTGAAGAGAGAAATTCATTCATGAGTTACAGTTGAAAAAATCTGAACCTGCACAGACTCTAAAGCCTTGGGCAACAAAATGAAGTTCTTCTGTTTGACCCAAACCCGACCTGAGATTCCTTTCAGACCATTGAATTCACACCAAGTAGCAGAGCGTGTGTAGAGGGTGGCGAGAGGTAAGAGTTTCAGGTGTTAATATATTGTAGCTCCGCAATTATTGCTCCCTGGACACACATGTGCGCCTCAATGTGACAGACCAGTTGTAGGCAATGAAAAGAATGATTTAGTGAGAGCTGGTGAAGTCCAAGTGAGAAAAAGAAACAGAAGAAAAGGCAAGAGCGATTGGGGGAGGAGGAGGGATGGTGGGGGAGAGACAGCGACAAAGAAAGAGAGATGGAGGATGGAAACAATTCAGTGTCCTTGGAAACCAACAAGGCTAATTTGAATTTGAGACTGAAGACTTCTTCTCTCTTCTCTCGCCTCGTATGACCTCCTCATCGCCTTTCTTCTGCACTCCCCAATCAGTTTAATCTCTCTCCGTTCATCCCTCCCAGATGCTCTCTCTCTGTCTCTCTCTCGCGCGCGCGCGCTTTCTTTTCTCGCTCCCTCCCATACGTCGTTCATTACGGCTCACTCTCACCAAAGCAGATTTCTTTCCATGACGGATGGGCTCTGTGAAAGCTCATCCAAAAGCTCTGTCAGATCTTCTGCTCACGTAGTAAAAGCCGAGAGGCGGGCGGTTCACTCGGGGACATGCGTGGCATTATGGGGTGGGGATTGTGGGAGTCAAGAAGGGGTTTGGTTTCTGGGTACTTAACGTCATTTTGTCAATGCCTGGATCTAGTTGTGGTTGGCCGCGCTGCGACCACATTAGCCATGGGAAAACGCTGGCGCTTTTAAGATTTTTTTTTTAAAGATCTCCCTCTTTTGCTCTCACCCCATCAATTTTCCCTGTGCATTATTTCACAGTCTCTGTGGTTCTGTAACAAGCCTGATGCCTCGCAGGCAAGTCCCTCTCTTTCAACATCTTAACCATAACCCCCTCCAGCCTTTCTCTCCTTACTCCATTCTGCCCTCACTTTTCCTCCCCATCGCTTTTTCTCTCTCTGTCTACGATGGTCAAGTCTCATGGGGGAAGACAGTTGGCAGGATGCAGGCTTGCTGCCATGGCAACAGAAACCCTCCCTCTCCCTCAGGTCTCCTTAGCAACTAGTAGCTTGGCTTTGTTGTAATGAGCCGGCCCAGCATGCCATGCCAGGGAAGCACGAGATCTGTGTATGAGTGTGTGTGTGTGTGTGTGTGTGTGTGTGAGTGCACACTGTCAGTGAGGGGCTTGACTTCTGTTCTGATGTCAGTTAACAGTACAGGATAACTTCTGATACATGTATGACTTGTGGATATGTACACTGCTCCCTTCCATGTCTTCTCTCATCTATTTAACTTCAATTTCCCAGCTTGCATCTGCTGAATGGAAATATATAACCTCGTCTTGGTGTAATGACAGTAAACACTCATGTAGAAAAGAGTCTGATAAAAACAAGAAACCTCTTGGCATACTTAACATAGCACATCTGCTGAGAGATGTGATTCTCTGAAAAGATATTTGAATTATCAAAAGGTGTGACAGGATGAATTGGCATTTTCTGGCCAAAAAAAAGAAATTACCTCAAGTCAGAGTCCCTTGAGTTTTTTAAAATGTCTCCAAAGCTGGCCGTATTCAAAAAAGGACTAATTGAATCAAACAACACTTTGATGCATTTATTGTCGGCAGTGATCGTGTACGATTGCTATAAATGAGCTATTATTACTATTCCTGACTTGCTTTGGTATTTAAGTGTGGGCCCCAAAGCAGGTGTCAGGTTACTAAGAAACAATTACAGATGAAACTAATGAAGATCCATTGCTAAAGGAGACAATAACCAAGTTTAAGTGAAAGAAGATACAAACAGATCTGCACATGCTTTTTGTTTTGATAAATGTTGCTATCTGAGGTCATTAATCCTGTAATTTTCTGGATTGTAGAAGTTGATGAAAGGAGTCACATCTTAAATTTTAGAGTGCAGTGACGTGATTTTGGAGTCTGGTTCCAGATCTATGAATTGCTGTCCACTACTGCAGTTGTATTAGGGAGTGGCAGCATTTTCAACTGCGACGATCTGCAAGAGATTATGAATCATATTGGAATGAAAATTTGCCACAAAAATAATGACAAGCAATTGTGAAGCTGATGCAGTTATCTACTTGCGTTCTAATGTCCATTTTAAAACAGCACTCACATGCCTGGATGTATTCTGACGGAGCTACCGATCGCTGCAGTCAGCCCTACTCTCCGTACAGTCTGATAAGTGATACCTCTATAGTGACGACAGTAAAATGGGTGAAATAAACTGGTCAATATTTGTGCAGAAAAATGAAAACTACTTTTTAAACATCAAGGCATTGGTGGACTGTCTCACAGTCAAACTGAAGGGGTTTGTTTGTGTAAGTATATTTCTTTATGTTTTGCCAGTGCAACAAACCTACTTATTTACCTCAGTAGCCCCTTTCCATGAATCAGTGAATAATCAGTATCTGAAAGAACGGAAAGGAAATGTTACATTTATAAGGTGTGTGACTTAGGAAGTCACTTGGCTACTTAGGCAAACGAGAGCAGCAGTCTCAGCAGTGAAAGTAGTGTCTTTGTCCTGGAAGTTGTGTTGCTGTAACCAGGACATATCATCATAACAAAGAAGTACTGTCCAGAAAACAAAGAATTTTTACCAAATATTGTAAAGTGAATGCATGTTTTCATAATTACGGTATTATATCAGAAATTAATCGTTTATTATGATGATTTATCCAAACATTATCCTGCTAAGACAATGTCACACCACATGGAAAGAAATAAACCAAAGGTCCATCCTGCTTGACCAACAGGCTGATCATTTTTTTTATTAAGTGTTGAATACTCACTGTCATAATTAGGTGTTTTCTGTGCAACCTATTGCAAAGGTTGAACCTGTTTAAACATAATAGTAGTAGTTATTCTTGTAACAACCTGCGTGGTGGTGTCTGGTGTTTGTGACTATGTCTCCAGCTAAAGTCAATCTAACCTTTTTTTATTAATGTGCCATTCAGAGTGTCTTATCCCGCGTTTCTGCCAGTGTATCAGCTTTTGACTGTGGATCAGTGAATTTGTTGGAGGTGTCGCACGGCGTCAGTGTGTTGGATGGATGTGACAGCTGAGTGTTGAGGCGGGTGGTGCGCCCCTGAGACCCGATGGCAGGTGTGATCAGGCCTGTTTGTCAGCTTCTCCTTTGGCTCCCATAGGTGTCACAATGCTCCACCTGGCGTGTGAAAGCTCCCGAGGGAGGGAGACATGGAGGTGACTCCTTTTTATGAGTGTGAGTCAAAGGTGGAGGTGACAAACTACATTTACTATTGTTCTGCAAGTTCTGTCATTTTACGAAGCATTGCATCAGAAACTGGCTGCGTCAAACATACATGATATTGTAATAAACGATTGTTAAAAAAAATAACAACCAAAGCTGAGCTAAAATTAGCTCTAAATTATTATTGTAGGTAATATGTAAGTTATAATTCATTTTTAGCTATCAGGCTAGTTAACAAAGCTATTAGCTAGCAAACGGGCTAAACAAGACTAGTTTGCTGTCGGTCTCATTTGCTAGCCTTTTCCTTGTGAAGTCGCCTCATAGCTAAAAATAAAACAACTTAACAATATAACGGTGAGCATTTTTTGTTGTCTGATGCACCAGATGGTTTGTTATACAGCACCATATGGAGAGGCTTCATGGGAAAGGGCAGGTGCTTTCCAACAATACTCGGTAGTGATTGGATGAATCATCTCTCTATCAGTGTGCATCACAGTTTTCATCACAGAAAACACCTTTTCAATTCAGTAAATGCGTCGCTCTTTGCTCTTCTTCCAAATAAGAGATACTCATCACTTCTACTGAAAGTTCGAGCCAGTTGCTACTGGCTTCCATCACACCTATAGCCCCTTTTCCGGTGGTCAAAGAACCCAATGACACCCACTTGTATCTGGTCTTTATCTGCAGTGGGGATGAATACAATGGGCATTCACTCCTGAGTCAAATAACTCCAAAGTAGACTCAGGTTTTTATCTTATCTGGCCCCAAGGAAACAAGAGGAACGTGCTAATTTGGCACAACAGGGTGGGCGAGTGCCTTGGTTTTTGGTTATTGACTTCAAACATTATGCACTGGGAGAAAAATAAGAGAAGCAAACTTTTCTGCTGGAAATGGGAAAAGAGTCAATTGCCTCTTTTTTACAGGTTTACCTGCATTAAAAAAACCTGTGTTTTCCCACTAATGTCAGTGTGACAGAAGTTTATTACAGCCCTGTTGCTGCCAGTGTTTCCTCCCTCACACTACGCTGATTGGTCAGAACCACTGTGGTTTGGCTACAAATAGCTTGAAGCTTAGAAAGATGGCTTCTTAATGTGTGAAATCCAGCCGCCTCCCAGTGTTACATGGAAATAATGTTATTTTTGTCCTCTCAACCCAGTCAAATTAGTATTGAAAGTGACCAACTGAGTGAAACTTCAGGTACATGGTTTAATTCTCTGGTTCAGTGTTCAGTTTGCAGGTAGATTTTACCAAAGAAAAAAAGCAGAGATTCTTTAAACCAATAGAAGTCAAGAGGGATGAGGGAAAACATCTCTTTTGTATATTTTCAATGCACAGATGTGATATCTGAGCATATTATTTGAATTACTGATTTATAAAAAAATAGATCAAGACAGGGATCATTCTATTGAATCAAAAGACGTTTTACCCAGCAAATTGGGGACTTAAGTACTTCATTAAAATGTAAGTAAAGTCCTCGAGCAGGACATAGTGGTGTGTCTTCCCCTCCCGGTGATCGTGATGTAAGGAAAGCCAACAGGAAGGATGCACCAGTCGTGTACACTCTGGGTCCATCAGTCTCTACAGTGATGACTGTGGCCTGAGGACCGGGCATCTCTGGCACGCAGGGAGGATTTTCCGATCCCCTGCCCTGCTTTCAGATGCTCGTTAATCTGCCAACTCTATTTTTATCTGCCCTCTCCTCCCGCCCCCGGGCTCTCCGCCTTCACTCACTCCTTATGTCCATCCGCAGAGGGAGAGGCTGCCTCGGCAGCTCCAATTAGAGGCCCCTCCGCTGGGGACTGGGCTTGCTGTCCGCCCCTGGCCCCTCAGGCTCACTCCTCGTCTACCTTTCTCAGGTTAGCCCCAGACGATGCCTCGCTCCCTGGCTCTCCTCCCTGAGCTTTTGGAGCTCCACAGGGAGTAAGGAGGGAGTGAAAGGCCTTCTGTCGCCCAAGGGCTGGCTCAAGTCCCTCAGCTGTACTTTGAGGAGAAGCTAACTGGTGCACCTTTCAGGAGGCGGCCTCAGTACAACTGCTGGAGACACTAACTCTGATCATGCTGTCACAGCTACTGCCAGTGTACACCTGAAACTGCTGCTTTAGTACTAGAAACACTATCATACGACTTCACGCATGAAAAGAGCATTGTTTTGATGAGGTTTGGGGTTCTCTTAACACCATCATGATTTAAAGAACCACAGATTAAAAATACTTTACAAATGTATTTCTGAACTTGTTCTGTGGCAAAAGTTCTTTGTTGATTTTTAACCTTAAGTCTTTCCCCTCAAAATATTCCTCACTTTCAGAATGCCAAAACACATATCTTATTAAGCGTTTCTTCATTTGCTTTTAAATGATCTACTATGTCGTACATGTCTAAAGAGCCATTTTCTGATGCATCTAGTAGAGCAAAAAAGCATCTCAGTAACGTTTACAACTTAAGTATTTCATTGCTTGCAACTTTCCACACTGTCGTGATGTTTTAAAGTTGCAGTACAACCATGGTTGTGACTATGTGACTGCACATATTTATTGTAAATGATTGGTCTGTGCCCTTTGCTGGCCTTATTTACAACCATGTTATTTTGTCTCGTTATTGTCCCTATAGCTACACTATTTGTCTGGATGCTGTGGCCTATTATTGTCCTGCAGTCCACCAAAAGGAAAGCATTTCCCCCAGCTTAGCTCCCAACCAAACTCTGCATGCTCACACCTTCTCCAACCCCATTAATCCCTCAGCCTCCCACTTCTTTATTTCCCTTCAAAGAGACAAGCGCTGCCTGTGACATCAGTCACAGGAAGTGAATCTTTAGCGTTGACTAATTTCCATCGATTGCCTCCAGACAGGCTTAGCAGACGAGACCCATTCCCACACAGAGCCTGGCTGCTCTCATTTAAGTCTCCCCGCCTGCAGAAAACGCTCCACAATGAGCGCAGTCAGTGCTTTTATCTTCTCCCCCACTCCTGCTTATTATCAAATAAATGTGCGGCATAGAGAGATACCCATTGACAGGACCGTGCATAATGACTCCTGGCTGTGTGAAATGGATTAATAAATAATGGTTGAGCAAGGAGAGAAAACAGCTTTGCCTCGTCCCACTACTTCTCGACAAGGCGGCTAAGAACAAATCCCCACCACGCTCTGCGAAATTGTGCCGGACCACATCTAATGGAGTGCTGCGCGGAATTTAAAACGCGACCCTCCTCTTGAATATGCCTCGGAATGCATCATAAATTAGAGGTGGGCTCCTTAAAATGTGAAGCTGAAAGCACTAAAAAATCCACTACATGATGTTCCACTGAAACCTCTAAAGAATCCCTTCTAAGAGACGTATCTCCGGTGTGGATCAAGAGGTAAAAGCAGCCTGTAAAAATGTCCAGGAGCAGAACTCCTCTGCAACCTGTTTCCCGTCTCACTGCTGACAGAGCTGCAGCAGAAGGTAAATCAGTTTCCTCTTTGCTTCTGCTTTTACGCTCTCGTGAGTATATCAACAGTTCCAGTGCACACATCCTGCAGTTTGCATGTGTAAACTGAGTCCAGCAGGCACAGTTGGGCCTGCAAATACCAGAGGCCTCCTTGTTTTTAACAAAGCCTCCCCATCCATCCCCAGTCAATGACATATTGCTTCATTAACACTCTTGGCTTTGTGTATATTGACAGCTTTTTCAAAATGGCAGAGAGTAAGAGTGTCCCTGCTGCCTGCTCTGCACCAAAGGGGCTTAAACAGACTATAAAACCCAAAGTGAGGCTTTGAGTGTGGAGTGTGCTTTGACTGTCACTGTACCCCTGTGCCAAAGTAATACGTCTGAGACAGGAGGTGAAAAGGTCTCAATCTCCTTAACGCTAGATTAAGGAGCAGCTTGATCAAGGCGTCTTAAGTGCTTCATTTTGGAATCAGGATCGATAGCCGCTAAGAAGAATTGAGCTAAGGGCTTCGGTAGGTAGAGCTGATTGAATAGAGGCTAATGACTTCTCAGAAGCCCCTTAACAACGGAGCAATGGCTCATACTGTCTATCCAGCTTGTGTTTTTATTTGAGCTATTTATTTTCCTTTAAATTAAAAAAAAGAAGGTTTAATCTGTTTCCCAGGTTCTCATAGCAGTCAGACAAAGCACCACAGCCTTGTAAGAGCGTGGACACGCAAACACACAGTACTCTGCTGAAAAACATGTTTTCTACCAGGAGCAGGGACAACAGTAAGGCTGTGATGTGACGTGGACGAGGTCAATCCAGATTTATTTTGAAGGCCTTTGGAAACCTGTGCTTGTTTTTCTAGGCTCCCAATAACTGTCCGACCAATTATGTCTACCAACACCGCGCCCACCCTCAGTCGCCATGATCCGACCAATCCCCACCCTGCCTCTGTGGTTTCAGGGTGAAACCCAGCTGAGGAGTGCCCAGAATTAACCAGGATTAGCCTTGGATTGTCGGGGATTACTCAGGCTGGAGAGGGATTAAGCATGATTGCCAGTTTGGGGTGGGTGGGGGGGCGATGTGTGTGAGTCTGTGTGTGTGTGCACATCGAGGTGAACATGTGTCAAGTTGTGAAATACTGTATATATTGTGGCATTTGTTTGAATATAGTGTGTGTACAGTAGTGTCTGAACTAGAGGTGTGGAAATGTCTCTATGCTTAGATGCATCGCGATGTGAACGTGGACGACTGAGACAGAACATAATCGATCCATGTTTCCTGTCTAATCTTTTTAGAGACATCCCGCCGCTGCATAATTATAACCACCGCTGCTTCAGGATCAGAACATCAGGGTTAAAGTTACCGGAACGATCTGGATTCATGATACGACACCAACGATTTATAACTAAATACATGTGGTTATCAGTTTTTGTTAGTGACAGAGGCTGTAACTGATCAGAATGATTAGAAAAGAGCAGAGGAGCAAAATCTCCTGTTGACCAGCAGAGTAATGTGCCTCGATGCTGCTAGGCGGGACCACCCTGATAAAGGCTAAAGAAGCAGCACACAAGTTTAAACTTACTGAATGTCAAATTAATGTGGAGAGCACTCACCACTGTTATAGACGGACTGTTGTCGTCTGGTCTTTGAACTGAAATGCTTATTTTTGTTGTAAGTCTGTCCAGAGATATGTTGATACAAGTTGTTCTGTAGAATTAATGTGAAGGCTTTTCTCTGCACTGTCACAAAGCTGTGTTGCTGGAGAATCGCTGCTAACAGAGAGACAGCAAGAGGGAAAAGGGTGCAATGGGTTCAATCATTCTTGTTGCTATGCAACAAACTGGATAATTTGCAAAAGATGTAATTAGTGTTAGCTTGCTAACTCGTTATAAAAAAAAAGGGGGGTCAATGGGGTTAAAATAATGATTATCAAGTAACTTTGACTTTGCTATTTTGAAAAAGAGGATGAGAACACAATGTGACACACAGTTAGTGATCATTTAAAAAGGAGTTTGGAGACAGGATCTCAGTACAAATATACTGAAGGGGTGGGGGTGGGGGTTGCAAACACCAGCCACTAATAGTTTGATGTAATGTACAGTCATAGAGGGAAGTCAGACTCTCACACTCTGACACAGATTCATCACATTCTGAAACAAAGAACGCATGTCCCCACATGTTACTTTGTGCGTTCATTGTACAAGAGGACACACACAAAATGAAATTTCTTTTAATCATCACAATGAGTAAGACAGTTGTGTACTATTTTATGTGGCTCTGGAAGGAGTGGAAAAAGTAATAAAGGAGATATGGACTTTGACATATCCTTGTCAAAACATCAAACATATGATAACTGCTCATGTGCAATTAGTTAAGTCGAACGTTAATTGGTTGGAGAAGATGGAAAAATCAATGATTATGACAAAGAAATTCAGCCTCTTTGTGGAGGCTAGGGTCCAGAGGTATGTGCTGAAATAATCTTCTACTAAAGGTCTGACTGGTTCACAGCAGCAGACACAACAGGGACCCGGCACAGCTGAGAAATTTGACGTTTGTTGAGAGTGAAGCTGTGGCTGCAGGACCTCCATCAGTTCTGTCTGCTCATCTAGAGTGGGCTGTGCAAAACATGGATATGGATGAACAATGTGAAGGGTACATTAATGGTAGCATAGCACATCATCCATATTTAATTAATGGCAATCTGGCAATCCCAACCTATTTTCACATGACAGAGCTCATTTTGTATTTGAGGAAAGTTCTTTTTACCAGAAATTATGCTTTATTTAAATAGAAAAATTATAATAATTACCGCAAGTGATAACTTTAATATTAAATCAGACACACTATTTTTTGTAGCATTAAATTATACTTAAAGGTTCAGTGATTTAGGTGAAAGGGATCTATTGGCAGAAATTGAATATAAAATAATCCTAGTGATGTTTTCATCAGTGTGTTTCATCAAAAAAAATGTAATTGTTGTTTTCTTTACACTAAAAAAGCCTGTTATATTTAAATACTTTATATTTACATTGGGTGCTTTGTTTATTACATGCTTTTAAATCCTTTTGAGTTTAGATGACAACTGAAGGCTACCACATGTTCTCTTTCGTGTTGTGAAGAGGACGGTGAGGTTAGCGGTATTCAGCTGCAACATGCAACTTCACCAATAGATGTCACTGAATTCTACACCTTTTACCTTTAACATCGGATTCCTCAAATGTAGCAAAAGTGTAGTTTTATGCTTATACAGTAATATATTTTATATTTACTATTAATAAACCAGTATATGTGTAAACACAGTGAAAGATGAGATAATGATCTGTAATGTTCTTGCATTACATTCAGATTTGAATGTTGTCACAGAGGACCTCTTACATGACATTCAGGCGCTAACTTTAACTTTTCATTGAGACAAGAATTACAGGCTGTGACAGAAAACCAGATGCACAGATAAAAGCAGTAAAAACCGATGAGTGCTGGTTACGGCTGTTAGAAGAAGTCACAGCTCAGACATGATGGGAACATGAGTGACAGGGAAAAGAGAACAAACCCAACTGTTGATGTTTTTTCTGTCAGTTTTCAGACTTTTCTCCATCTCTAAGTGTCAGTTTCTTTCATTGGCTGACACATAATTGCAGTGAATGATAATAATAATAATTACAGGGTGTGTACTGTAGAGAGTCCACTGTCAGAGCTGCAGGAGGCCTGCTTGTCCTCTGCCGGGCCTGTGGCTGGAACAGGCAGGACTCTGAGGCTGCTGCTGCCGTCACAAACATGGAAAGAAAAGAAGTTTTTTTTCTAATCTAAAATGTGTCTGAATGTTTAAACTGGCAGCAAGTGTCTGGTTATTAATGTCACATCACAAAATGTTAAATGTCAAAAAAGAGTCTTTCAATTTTAAGTGAAGTTTTCTTTTGAAATATAGTTTTATATTTTATTTCTGAGATTCTGAATTTGCATTATGTTTATTTTCCATTTTATGTTTATTTCCATTCAAGGGACATTTATGAATTGCACTGATGACACATTGTCTGACAATGTGGTCATGAAGAAACAAACCACAAACCTTTAACAGTGACCTTTAAGTCTGTAAAGGGAGAATATTTTATCCTGGAACAATTTTTTGTAGCTTACTGTTACTTTGTTCTGAATGCACAACTAAGCGATACGTTTCAGAACACTGTTACAAGAGACCTGTTGTGTGGGATTTAGTGGCATAATTTATCATTTTTCCATTTGCAACCAACCAGCCAACCACCTCCTTCAGCCTCTCCTTCCAAATGTGTGGAACCTATGGTGGCCTTCAGGTAAAAATCCCTCACCAGAGTTAGTGTTTGTCATTTCTGGGTTTCTATAGAAACATGATCCTAACGCATAGTGGAATATTTAAAAGAAGACCTGCTCCTCATGTAAATATATAGGGGACATTCTAATGAAAACACAATGCTTCTTAGTTTCAAACACTAATGAAAACATAATTATGAATATTATAGTCACTCTACACACTTTAACATGCTTAAGGTTCCAGACTTTTAGCTCTCCTCAGGAATAGTAACTTTATGTGCTTACCGGGACAAACTGCAAGAGTGGCAGTGCTCTCTTATAGGTGATGTCACTAATGATACTCTGCCCATGGCCCTGATCCTAAAGATGTGATTGGACAGAGGATGTAATTTCATTTTGGGATTAATGATGCATCTTCCTCCCATCAAAGTTTTTATTTATCATACATTCTTTATTCAGTTGTGTAAGGATCGTTTGCTTTATTGAAATCATCTGTACATACATTTTTCCTGGCCTTTTTAAAAATCTGTAAGAATTCAGTGTGTTGACAGATCAGTGTCCTCGGGCCATTAGCTAACCACTGGACTGACGATCCCCAGACTCGGTAAAAGCAGCACTGTGTCAAGATCATACTCAGTCAGTACTTATGTATGAAATACAGCAGTAGAGCAGGATACAGAGCAGTTGGTTCCCTGTAGAGGAGCAGGGTGGATGTGAGGCCAGGTCTCGTCACCGTTTTCACTGCAACAGTCCATCTTCTCCTGCATTAGCAGAAAGGTAAAAGGCTGAGAGCAGTGGGAACAGGCTTCTCCACTTCAGAATCAGTCTTTCTGACAAGTTAATATATACACTGAAGCACAGACGAGCAGCGCTGTGCCATTGAGGGCTGAGAGGACACAGGTTTCACTCCATCCAAAGACTATGCTGCAGGATTTCACTGAGCGGCTCCTCCACTGTGGCAAACACTGTGTTAATCTGTGACATCTCCTGCGACATGGCTTTTAATTGCTATAATAACCTGGAGTGTCCACATTACATGTGACGTTCCAATCCTGCAACAAAGTCAAGCTGATTTATGAGCTTTCTTGAATTTATTATTTGTTTTCTGCCACAGTGGTTGAAATAGCTGTGAGCTGGAAAGAGCTAGTAAGATGAAAGTTGGCCAAATAACAAAAAATAAAACAGGAACAGATGATGACACTGGAATCAAACCTTAAAACTACAATTTTGGAAAGGAATTAAAATGTTTAACTCAATGTGCTTGGAAAAAAAGCCTCTTGGACAATAAAAGCCAGCATTGTTTTTCTTTAATTTAGCATTGCATGAAAATGGCATAGACATTTTGAATTCTGACTCTATCAACTTGAAATTTGGTATACAGTCTTGTTGGACTGAAATTGACAATTCTATTAGAAAGCTGCAAGTTGATTAAACATGGCTGCCATCAATCAATCAAACCTAACAAAGAAAGAGGCTTGACAAGATATTGGCCATAACTCAAGTTGTCATAGAGGAATTATGATTAAACTCTGTGAGGACATCCAGCACTTTTATCACTGAACCTACACCCCAATACCCCAAATGCTTATTATGGAGAAACATATTTATAAACAGCACTGGAGTAGATGTTTTCATCAATGAGCTCCCCAATGCGTCTTCTATATGGTAGACAAGATAAGATGTTGTTTATTACTACTTTGTTGAATTGAGAATTAGTTTTCCACATACACTGCGATGATGAAACAAGTGTGTGATTGGTCTCACTCCTCTAACCAGAATTAGAATAGCTGATGTGACTTTGTGGAGCCTGAAATCCTCATGTAGCTGCTCCAGGCTTTATTTTTGGCCGATTTAGTTGCTTCCTTCTGTTAGTTCAGAAGTTGCTGTGTCTTCTTTATTGTTGCACTTCGCCACAAAACACTGTGTATGTTGTTTATAGTCAAACACTGTAGAGAATAACAACATCCTTGTATGTGTTTATTTGGTCTATTAGGTTCATTTATTAAACTTGCTGTTATTGGCTGTTTGCTAATGAGTACAGTACATCTTTACCAGCTTATTGTGGCTAATTGTTTCCTCAGCTCTCACCACAGTTGCCACAGGCTCTTTTTACCAATCGGTGCTCCAGATTCCATGGGTCACCCCCGCACAATGAAACATATATTTACATACATAATTTTTCCTTATTTGCATTAGTGCTGACAGGACAATATCTCATGTCTGTGCCTTTAAACCATAGCAGAAATAGAAGCATTTGCTGCCACTATGGTTTGGTTAGGTTTAGGGACAAAACTACAGGGTTATGGTCGCTGACTGATTGTTGGTTTGGGTTAAAATGGCAGCTTCGTTAAGGTTTTGGAATGTTTGTTGTCATGGTTATAAGAACTACTTTGTAGGTTAGGGAGAAATTGTGGTCCTGGTTAAAAGAGGCCGACTGTCTGTAGAAAATGGCATAACAGTAATTTCTGGTGTCCTACGAATTGTTGACCCATCTAACCGCCACATAGCTCCCACTGCTGCTCTTTGTCACTAATGCTTTTGTTTTTATTGGGAGGAATAAGCCAAAGAGACAGTTGCATTATAACTAAATTAATTGCTTATAAAATGTTGTTTGAAACTTATTTTCAGTGAGTTCATAGTGTCAACTATATTAAGTTCAGCATACCACTGAAACTAGAGACATTCTAAAAATCCATAATACCATTAATAAATCAAGAATAAGATACACGTATTTTGGCTACGAAGTGCTTATTGCGAGTTTCAATCATTTAGGCTGAACAACAGCTGGGCTGGTGAGTATAGAGAAAGAGAACCTTACCATTGACTGACTTGACTGAGCCAGTGACAGATCATTGGTCAGCTGAACTCAATGTGATTGACCGAAGCTACACTGATCAGCCTGATGAGTGTTTGGAGTCATCAGGGTGGCGTTCACATGCAGATGTTACCTTGTCATTTTATTTCACTTTGTTTCAGTCACTGTTTCATAATTGACAAGAGGTTCAAGCACAGACAGTATGATAGACGCGAATGACTAAAATTGGCTGACACCAGGCAAGATTCCAATTCAATGCAATGGCGTCATCAATATGTTTATTGGCTTATTTGCCAACTAGCAACACTAAGCTTACAAGCAGGATTTAGCTTTAATTGTTTAAGGTGGTTCCACAGCAGTTTTCTTTTACAGGCCATCCATAATACGGCACACTGACCATGCCACATTAAATTTTTTTAACCCAGCCTTGTTCCTTAATCAGGTTTCCTTATAATTATAGTTAGAGCACAATCATCATTAATTTGCCTGACAGATGCCTCTAGTGGAGTGAGAAGAGAGGGGTATTTCAGTTAATGTGGCTGTCCTCACAGATTTAAACTAGCTAGAAAATTATTGGTATAATGCCATATACTACAACAGCAACACCAGCTACATCGTCCAAAATGATCATACATATTCATATGTGTGATCGGATTCATATGTCTTTTGCTAATTAGTTAATGATTCATTGGAGCCTTATTGCACTCCTGTGTTCAGATAAGGGGGCGGACAATTGGAAATCATGTTTAGGCATAGAAATTGTAAGATTAGGGGGTGAGTATCAGCACTACATTTAGAGTATGAATGGTTTCAGAACAGACATTTCCATCAAAGCCCAAAAAAACCCATAAGTTTCATGTTATTATACACTAATGCAGAGATATGCCAGGTTTTATTCTTTATTTTGTATCAGCAGGTGAAGGAACAGCAGTTGTGGTATAATTGTTGCTCTGTTAGTTGTAAAGAAGCTCTCTCTCTCTCTCTTACACACACACACACACACACACACACACACACACACACACACACACACACAAGCACACGGCTGCTAATCACAGCTTGGTACAGGTAGTGAGGCATTGGGACTACTGGTGATTGAGCCTCCCTGGTGGATTGGAAGCAGGAATCTGACAGACTCAGATAAAAGGCTGTTTGGAGTTGCCTGCAGCATCAAACAGCATCAGCCCTCCCCTCCCACACTCCCATCTCTTCCCCCACCATCACCTCCACTCTCTTCATTTCTCCCTCTTTTGGTTTACTCAGTTGCCATGGCTACGCCCAGCCAGAGCCGTCACATTGAGGAGGCACCTGTCAGGGTGCCGCTCTCAGATCACCTGATGCAGGTCGCCTCCACTGGCGGCCTCTTTCACACAGCGTCATCGTTCAATTTGGCTTTGATTAAGTCTGTGCTCCGTGGCGTGGCACAGCTGAGAAGTGAAGTCTGTGTATTTCCTCGTCAAACATTGAGCATGTGCAATTTTGCCGACCTGGTTTTTTGGAGAGGACCCCTTCTGAACAGTCATAGAAAAAAACCCCACCTCTCCTTCCTATCCAATTTCCACGTCTCTGAAGAGCCTTCTAGCCAAAGCAGTGTGATTTGAATAGAGGATGGGATGAAATTACCTGTTAGGAGTCATGCTGAGGGGATGGGTGCATGTGGAGGGGGCTTTTCTACATGAATGAGAGTAGTAGCGAGATACCAGACTGATCTGAAACCCACTTAAAGCTGAATTCCCCCTGTAAACATTTTGCCAGAAACCCATTACCTGCTGTTGTTGATGCTGTGCTTTTCATATTAAGCTGCAACAACAAAGAGCCATCACCTCTTTCAGCTGGCTGTCCGGTTCTCAGCCATGCGGCTCTGTATGCTGCCGAAATAAGGAGTGGTGGGGGGATACATATGCTGACTGTATAGATTGTGCTGAAGGGTGAAATGTAAGCTGGCCCCCTACTGAACACAGATTTGCATCTCCTGCTGTTTTTTTCTGTCTGATATTTGCCCATCTTTCAGTGTGAATGAATGAATGACTGAATGAAAGAACGATAGGAGGGGGGGAAGGATGGAAGTTGTGTAAGGTGATGAGAGGATGGATGTGGTGAGAGGGAGAGAATGAGCAATGTCGTGATCAAGAGATGCTGGGACTCAGAGAGGGAGATGAATGGGGCTGAGAGCAGGAAAATTGGACAGGAGGCGGGGGGTGAATGAAGATAGAGAATGGCTCGAGATATCGGGAGACAGAGATTGTGAGCTATGTGCAGGTAATAAACAAGGCAGAAATAGATAGATATCTCAAGGGAGGAAAAAGAAAAAGTGAGCGATTGTGTGCATGGGGTAGAAGTTGTGGGCTGCTGGGGGGGGTGCTGGGTTTGTCCCAAAAGAGCAAAAAAAACAAAAAGTAAAAGGGTAAAACGGAGGAAAAGAAAGTGAGGTTGAGAAAGCAAAGGGAGGAAGGCTGGAGAGAGTGTGAATAATGACACAAACAGGAAAGATTTGGATGAACATGCTGTACTTAAACTAACTTGGCCAGCTGAGATGATGTGTATCCCTGCTAAGCTCTCCTTTAGGCAGGCTTAGATCTCATCAACTCACTCCAGGTTGGCACTAGCTTCAAATGCTGCTGCAGAGCCTTGGATTAACTATACAGCCGTCACTCAGACACTTAAACAGGGGTCTGGAGAGGCTTATCCTAGCCCCCCACCCACCCCCCCCTTACCAACACCCATTCTACGTTCGCCCACAACTGCCACATCCGCCCGCCCGCCCCCCCCTTCAAAGCTACTCGAAGGAAGACTTCATCATAACGCCACCATTGCCTACAGTTATGTTGATTGTGCCATGATTTTTAAAAGAGGTTAAATGAGCATGTCCCTCCCTCCCTGCCTCCCCCTGTTTACTCTCCCTCTATCTTATTCCAGGCCTGTGTATGAGTGTTTCTTTTTTCATTCTGGTGCTCTTCCAGAGCTTCTCCTGCCAAATCAGCCCCCCCCCTCACTCCAACCCTCCCTCCCTGTGTCTGGCTGGATCTCAGGCTCTCATATTTGGAGGCCCTGCAATCGATACAGGCTGTCTGTGATTGGGTTGCCTCGCGTGATTCATTTCTGTAACCTTGGTGATGGTTTGATGTGGAGGCTGCACCCATGTCCATATTATGACTCAGTGAGCGCGTGTGGAGAGGAGAGGTTGGTCAGGGGAGGTATCGATTGGATCCTTTACTCTCCCTGTCCTCTTTGCTCTCCCCTCCATCTCCCTCTCTTTCTTTATCCATCTTTTTCTCACTTGCCATGCAGCCCTGATAGTTTTGCCATAATTTGAAATGACTTTGTGTTCTCAAGAAATGATTATTTAACCCTAAATGTTCCCTTGGGTGTTAATGTTAATCTCTTTTCTTCTCTCTCCCCCCCCCCCACTCTTCTTTCCCAATTTTCTCTCTTGTTGCAGAACTCGATCAGACACAACCTGTCACTACACAGTCGCTTCATACGGGTGCAAAATGAAGGGACAGGGAAGAGTTCTTGGTGGATGCTGAACCCAGAGGGTGGGAAGATGGGAAAAGGACCCAGACGACGTGCAGCCTCTGTAGACAATGGGACTCGCTACCTGAAGACTAAAGGTCGCATCAGCCGGAAGAGAGCAGGGGCTATAGGCCTTGGAAGGGGACAAGGTCAGGGGGGTGGACCAGCATTGCAAGGCTCCCCAGAGCATGGCAGTCCAGCAGGTAAAGGAGGTGTGGGCATTGGGGGTGAGGAGTATGACACCTGGACGGATCTCCATTCCCGCACCTCCTCCTCTGCCTCCACGTTGAGTGGCTGTCTGTCCCCGATCTTGGCTGAGGCAGAGGCAGATGAACCAGAGGAGGGTGGGTTGTCCTGTTCAGCTTCCCCTAGATTGTACCCCAGCCCTACCAGCACCCGTTCCCCAGCCCTAGGCACTGGGGGGCACTGCCCCACTGTGGAGCTGCCCCAGCTGACTGATCTGACTGGTGCTATCAGTCTCGATGAGAGTGGCTACCCCCAGCCACCACCAATCAAATGCAACGGTTATCCCTATGTGCCTGGACCCAAGGCGGAGGGTTCTTACTGCGGGCCCATGTATGGACAGCCTTCCCTGGGGATGCTCAGGCATCACACTCCCATGGAAACCATCCAGGAGAACAAGCCAGTCAGCTTCCAGCGCCCAATGAGAGGCTACTCAGAGAACAACGCCCTGCAGAGTCTACTCACCGGGGGTCCTTCATACTGTAACAAAGACACAGTACTAGGCCAAGGACGGGAAACACTTACACTAATAACACAGGGAACCAATGGTGTTCACAACCAGCACAACCACAATCAGAATCGCAGCCACAATCACAGCCAAGAGCATCCTCACAATTCCAGTCTACACAATGGCCATGGCTCAGTCCATGATCAGAACACAACCCACCATCAGAACCACAATCAGGGTCACAAACACCAAGCCAGCCTCGAATACAGCCACAGCCACAAGCCCCACCATACCCATGACTATCATGAGCATGGTCACAGGAATAAAGTTAACCCCAGCCATGATCACAACCCTCGCTCCAGCCAGAGTCACATGCACACCCACAACCCCATGCCCGGTGGTCCTCCCCCACAGGCTCTCTCCCCACGGGTTAGCACTGACATCCTGCAGCCCTATAGTCTCAAAACCTCCAACCACTATGGGCCCAGACCCCACCTTCCAACATCGCCATCCCTGCCCCCCAACCCTGCTGGGGTTATGGACGTTCCCCAGGATCCCTGTCGCCTGGCATCTGCGCCTCACCCCCGTCATCAACCATACCCAGGAGCTCACCATCAGGGTATGACCAACTCCTGGCATGGCTACTACCACAACAACCACCAGCAGGGGAATGCTGGTTACCAGGGACAGCAGCACAACTCTCACAGTCGAATGGCTGCCAACCTGGAGATGGAGAACATACCTAATAGCCTGGACTGTGATGTAGACTCCATCCTGCTCAATGACTTTATGGAAAATGAGAGCATGGACTTTAACTTTGATGGCTCTCTGTCCCAAGGTGTGGGCATGGGGATGGGCATGAGCTTAGGGGCATTTGCTTGCCCTCCACAAGCTCACAGCAACCAGAGCTGGGTGCCAGGGTGAACCCTGGTCCATGGATTTGGATAAACATATTAACTGGAAAGCTCACCCTCTGGGTCAGGCTGCTGGTGGGCTTTACCCTTGGACTGACTGACTGTGATTCTGTTTCTCTGAGACTGTAGAGCAAAATACTTGTTGTCATTTTGTTTCCTGGGGACTCCCTATAACCACACATCCTACTCTTCCTCTTTCTTCTCTGTTTATAAAGCTTTCTGTCTCAATATTGAACCTGCCCCCAATGAGCCTAGTGCGAAAGACCCCCTGTTTATGCCCTTCAGTTTTTTTCTTCTGTTTCTTTAAGCTCTCCTCTCAGTCTCGTCCTGCTCGTCCTAAGCTCTCAAGCACTTTACATCCATCCTTTCATACAGATGCAGTAACACAAAGAACAGGCAAAGTCATGTTGAGTGTTGGCTTAAGTTTAATGTATGCAATCCACTTCACAGTATTATCTCACAGTGTTGTTTTTGACTTGGGAACATGATCAAACAGCTGCATAAATATCTTTCATTGTAGAGGTGTTTTTAGATTGGGGTTAAAAGGCTTTGAGGTTTAAGGATGAAGAAAAAGGAGGTTTTTAGAGGGAGAATAAACTAGAAGTAATGCAAAGAAGGGAACTCCAGGGTGAGTGTGACTTCCCTCCCTGGTGGACAGTGGTGCTTCCTGTTTATTCCAGTGCAGGAGGACAGTCATCCATCAGGCAACCATCAGCACCACTCCATTGAAATGCAACGTCCCTTCTTTAATCTCCAAAGTAATGCCAGAGTGATGCATCACTATTGCAAATCTAATGCGCCACTTTGTGTTTTTTCAACCCCCCTCCCTCTCTTCAGCTCCGGACACACCAGCTTAATGTGTTTTTGCGAAAGTGATGATTAAAGTCACTCTGCACTAAATGGGGGAGGGATTGAAAGAGGTAGTTGGGTAGGGGGGCATTGAGGAGAGACGATAGGAGAGGAGAAATGCAAATATTCCCTCAGTGCCTCTTCCTCTCCATTTTGTGGATTTATGTAGCTTTTCCCATAATGAAATAAGCAACGATCAGAGCCTGCTGTACATCCTGAGGAGCTTTCTGATTGGCCCGCACTGGGCTGCCTCAGCATGGCTCCTTCACCGGCTGACCCCAGAACAGCTTAGTGAGCAGCAGTGGTCAGGCCAGGATGTTGATGGAGCTGCCGTCCTCAGACCCCAGGCAACCCTGTCTAATTCACTAACACCCAGGTTCAAGCCCACTATGTGCTTTTACTCCTGCAAATTGCACACTGATGAACACCGTCAGCAGATTACTATTTGGTGCTATCTTCTCTTCCCAGGCTCCCTCCTATCGCGCCGCCCCATCCCGAGGTTACTCGGAGGGTAAACAAGAGTAATTAACCGCCAAACAAGATGGATGATTTATGCAAGTGTGTGTATTCGCTCATTGGCACAAAGTCATAATTCTTCCCCCTACAAAGCTCAAGAGCGCAGTTTTTGAGAGGTGGTGCCCAGTGACAAGGTAAAGCGGCTGGCAAGCGGTGTGCTTACAGTGTCCTTCAAGCATCCCCCTTTAACAAGCATTACCCACCCTGTCCAGTTTTACTTTGCTGTTGTCTTTTCTGGTGCTTGTTCCGTGATTGTGCAATTGTCTGTCCTGTTTCAATACAGCGTGGATAAGAGATTTCGTGTGCATCTTATTTTCCTTATTCCCTGGGGGAAAATGGGCAAAAGGGCCAATCGCCAATCCTTGTCCTGGCACCCGTCCCACTCAAGGGAGAGAGAATAGGAACAAGAGAGAGAAGAAAGGTAGACAGATATGGCGAGAGAGTGAATGGGAGGGAGGGAGCTAGATGAGTCGACAGGATCTATGAGACTGGGAGAGATTTTCCAGCTCGGTAGCTTTGTGTAGAATTGGCTGTTTGAATCGGGCCAAATGTCAAGTGCTACTCAGCCAGCTCCATCGAGCTTTGACAAGAAAGCCACTTCTCCCTCCTGATCAAGGACAATGAGGAGGATTTCCATACACAATTCTTTTGCTTTCTTTTTTCTGTTTCATGAGTTAAGATGGCCCATTATTGTAACCCAACTGTAATTTGTTCTCTGGCCTGTGTGCATTTGTGTGTTAAGCTTCTCGTGGGTGTGAGAGTGTGTGTGCGTGTGTAGCACAGTGATGTACAAGAACTGATTAAGGGAATATTGTTGAGAACTAACTTGCCCTGGTATCGTCCATGCCTGGCTGAGTACAGCGTACATTAATATATACAGTTTATATTTATTGGTTAGGGAGATTGGTCTTGGAGGACCTTTCAGACCCCTCACTGCTTTCTCTTCTTGCTGACAAAGAGGCAGAATGCTATTTCAGTCTGACTACATTTCATTCTGTATATATTCTATATTGAGAAAAATTGTATTATAATTTTTTTGCAAATATCAAGTTGTTTTCTAAAATGATGTATCTGCTCATCTGGTGACCGTAAAATAAAAAACAAATAAGAACATAAATGTTTTTTGTGTGTCTCTGTTATATCATGATCACACCACATGTGCATTGCTGTGAGGTGAAAACCTTGTGTCTCCTGTGAATGAAGACTTTATCCATCAGGCAGACATAAACTCAAGTCAGTTATATTAATAGTTATGAAGCCTAAATCATATATCACAAAGTTGCCTCTGAGCGCCTTATAATCTATTCAAAATATAACACCCTCTGTTCAAGGTTCCTCAATTTTGGAGGAAGAAATAGGAATATTGTCAGATAAGAGTATTTTAAAGTTAAAAATCAAGTTAACCTAAAATGTGGCATTTTTTGTGCCATATTTTTGCCATCAGTAATAATAATTGAATACTTAATAATCTCAAACGAGTTTTAAACACAGGGATGGTTCACCAAAAAATGAAAATTAGCTTATTATCTACTCATCACTTTGCCGATAGAGGGGTGGGTGAAGTGTTTATGTCCACAAAACACATTTGGAGTCTCAGGGGTAAACAGTGTAGCAGCCACATACAATACAATTGAATTTCCATTTTCTGTGAACTATCCCTTTAAACACTTTGTCTCAACCACTTTATTTGATGGTAACACTGACACAGAATGAACCTAAAAGTTCTAGAATATTTCCTAATCAATAAAGAAAACTTAATATGTGCAAACAACTGGATTGTGGTCAGTTTGACTAAGACGCCAGGCTGTAAGGTGATATGTAAATTTGCAATTAACAGTTTAAGTAGTAATTTTACAGTTTCCCTCAAGTGTAACCAATCCAGAGGTGTGTTTTCAAACTGGTCTGAACATTTGAAGTCTCATGTTTCTGCCACTGTAGATAAACTGGAATTATATTTAAGAATGTGAGCTGGAGTCATATAGTTTTCCCATTAACACTTGAGCTGATGTATTAGTTGACATCAGTGGTTGTGTTATGTGCAGGGTTCATCACCAGTTGTAGGGTGTATGCATGTGCACATTAAAGTGTAGGTGAGTGTCTTCATTTGTATTACTGTATCTATACTGTATATAGAATCATTATATGAGTGTGTATGTACATGTAGATAAGGGAGCATGCATTCGGATTTGAGTGTATGTCTAACTGCATGTAATTGGGTGTGTTTGAGTGTGTGTATGTATGTTAATGAGACAATGTTCAAGTATGTGTGTGTTTTTTGGAATATGCATGTGTGTGTGCTTCAATGCATTTGTGTTATCAATGTGTATGACTGGGAGATTTACACACCAGTGTACTGTATCCCCCCAGTCCTCAGTTTTGTGAATATTGGTGTGTTTTGTGTGTGTGTGTGTGTATCGTCAGTCTAGCGCCTGTGTGATAAGGCTCGTTAGCAACCCGATGCCGTGCCACAGCTGTGTCTGTCCCAGTGGAGGCTTCCTCACTGAGGGACTGGCTGCATATGCACTGCCATACTGTGCCACACACACACACACACACACACACACACACACACACACACACACACACACACACACACACACACACACACACCTCAGCGCCCTATCACCTTGGTTACTGTCACCCTGCACAGAGAGAGCCACAGCAACACATAGTTAGTCAGCAGCAGCTCACCTGACAAGATGGCTGATCATTGTACACCTGGGAAGATGGCGGCCTTCAGAGCTACGGGCAAACACACATACACTCACACACTGTCAGACACCAACAACAGCTCTCCATCATCCCCAGCTCATGCCGTCCTATAAAATACGCCTCTCGGATGCTAGTTAGTTCATCTGGTAGAGAGAGGGAGGTTAGTGTGAGACAGAATGCATAATAAGGACAAGCTCCTGCTGCACTCCATGCAAATGTGAAGCTTGACGTGTCAGAGCCGTGATGGATCTGTTCTGACAGACATGGTGACAGCCCGGTGACAGCAACTTAAAAACCTACACTCCTTCTCCCTCTCACTCGCTCCCTCCCCGTATATATTTACAACCGGAGCATCTTAATGCACTTTTCCTCCCTAATCTCCCATGTTCCTCGGCAGCTAGTTCAGAGACGTCCCCATATTTCACAGGATATGGAATTTTGTGATCTGACAAAGGTTGAGCTCTGTTCTGGTGTCTGCATCTGCATAAACTGTATGGTGCTGTATAATGTGGAGGGTCTGTCAGTAAATATTAGAGAGGAACACGAACATTCTTCACAAAAACTTAGACTGTGACTGCAAAATCAGTTTCTTTTGGAATTTATATCCAGTGGTGTAGTTCTTTAAATGAATATAAAAAAAGAAATTGTTATTGTGCATGTTTGATGAATATATTCTAACAATAGAAAAAAACAAAACTATAACACAAAGACCTGATGTTGTATTTATTGTCATTACGAAGATTATGAACATACATTACCAACTGTAAATGAAAAAATCAAACACCTTGCTAATTTCTCCCTATAAACCCAACTGGACTGGGCTAATAATTATCTTACATTGGCTCAAAACTATCTCCACACATTCGATACACTGTTATTATTCTGTTGAGATCCTTATTATGTCTACCTTTATGTATGTAACTTCTTTTAGTTTCATTACCACAAAAAACTAAATCTAAAAGTGTTAAAAACAGCCACATGTCTTCAGTTTCAATACGCAGTCATTTCTGCTTCATAATTAAAGCTACAGACATAAATATTCATGCATTTTGATGAACTCACTGAACGTCGTGTGGCTGCATACAGTGCATGTGTTGTGACCAGTTGTGTGTGATGACAGGCAGATGTCATTAGGTTGTAAGCAGGAGGGGAGTACTAATGGTTCTTCAGTCCTGAACGACTGTAGACAGAGATTTATTGCTGTTTTTATGGTAATAACAGAAGGAAATCCCACCTCTGGTGTAACTTCATGTCAAATGCAAATTCACCGTTGAAATCAAAACATATTTTAAAAGTAAATGGGTTCACATTCAGAATTAAGAGTTTTGACTTCAGAGAGAATTATTATACACTAAATTTCACATTTATGATGTAGAATATACACTCTATACTGCCTAAAGAACTTTCCCCTAAAATGCTCACAGGCTGTGTTTCCTCTCCAATGCCTGGAAAATCTTTTCAAAAGATGACAATATACCTGAAACCATCTCTAACCAATAGAAATACATCAAACTGAACGTGTGATTCACAGAGCTTTAATAGAACACAACAGAAGCTAACAGGATCATTTTAAGAAATCCTGAAAATATCAACTTTGTGGTTTTTCTACTGCCTCACCACAGATTACTTTCAAAGTCTTTATAAAGAAGTAAGTAGATATGCATACATTTTATAACTCCAGTTCTGTCAATGTTGGAATGAAATTGTTAATATACCACATAAACTGCATGTCAGATAGCATGGGTGTCCATATCAAACTTTCATAGTAAGACAATTTAATTTTTTTTATTGATAACTCTCCTCATTTTTTGTGTGAAACCATGAATGTTAAATGATTGTAAATCTATTGCATATCATTCCCCATTCGAATGAAGAACATTGTCTAAGCCTAAAGCCTCTGCGTGGGTGTTTATGTAAAGTGGTTATTTTGCCCATTTTTCAACAAGTCCAAATAATGTCAGCAATTCAAAACATGGAGTACGGATCTGAAATCACAGATGTGCATCACGCACTTCATAACAGATTAACTAAGTAAAAAGTCATGTTAAAGCAGGACTAGGTGGATTATTTTTACCTTAAATTAACAGCTTCAAAATAAATTTGATGGCGCACAAACGTATGATAGGGAGAATGACATGTCTGTCATTGCCACAGCTCTCCCTGGATGCCTGCATTATTTAACTCTGGTGTACCGCGCTGGAATATTACGGCATACGGCTCACATCAACGACCAGAGCCGCTGATAGCCGGTAGCTATAAGAGACAACTAGCTCCAGGACATTGTCGGAAGGAAACAAAGAAAAGGAAAAGAGAAAGTGACGAGTAAGAAAGCAAACAAGAGTGAATATCAGAAAATCTTTCACTTGTTGGCTTGAGCCAAAGGATGCAGCATGGATTCCGACCAAGCGTTGTTGTTATTGGAGTAAGTCAAGACTATTGACTGTTTGCTGTGTCTTGTGCTTGTTAACGTTGGGCTGTGGAGGTGAAGTTGTTGACTTGCTAGTTAATCATCAGACTTGCTAGTTAATCATCAGAAGCCATTTCGCTTGTCAAATAATTTACAGATGTGAACATTGGGAGGTTCAGATCGCAACTTGTATTTAAAAGAGTGAGTTTATGTGTCCCACCTGTAGGGGGAGCTTTAGTATACCTGCTAATTACTCTTGCATTGTGTCACCTTAAGAGATCGTTAAACTGTTGAAATCAAAGTAAAGTAACTAATTATGCTCAGTGACCGATATTTCACAGATTACATCACAATACGAATACTTTGACTAACCTCCACTGAGTGTATTCTTTGGCTACTTAGAAAGAGAGAAAGCAAAATAAAGAAGGTTGGCCACTTTCACTTCTATTAGAAGCATTGTTGCTATGGTTACTTGCAGATTAATATACCTTAATAGCGGTGAGCGCTAACTATGCTCTAGGTCTGTGTTTAATGTTTCCCATTATGCAATCTTAAAGGAAACCTCACAGCCAGTCAGAAATTAGTTTCTTTCATGGCCGTGGCATTACAGAATGAAAGACTACACATTTGGATAATTTGTCTCAGCCCAGAAAGTAACATGAAGACATCTAATTTTGAAGTCAAATTTTTTTTTTACCATTCTCATCCTGAAAGGATATGATATATACCACTGGTGGTCAGCGTGCATACTGTACAGTAATGTGTTGTGATCCAGTTTCAGTGGCCTCCTGAACCAGAGGAACAGGCTGATGGGACTTCCTGCTGGCGAGAGTGTTACAGTACGCTCACTGCTGTAGTTTATTACAGCAGAGTCTCCCCAGGGATTCTGCTGATGGCGAACATCAAAGCTGTGCCAAGCACATCAGAACAACGAGGATGTGGGTGGAGGTCATCTCCAATGAATTCTGCCTCATATATGGGACAAACGCCTTCAGCACGTTGCATGAATGCTCATTATCAATTCATGGAGCCATTGAACCCTCTGTGTTTCTCTTCAAAAAAAACGTTCCCTTGTCTTTAAAGGCAGCTGAGCTTTTTTTTTTGCTTTTTTAAACATGAATTTTGACAATTCAAACTTCCGCTCAGTGACAAGCTATGAGTCCCACGCTAGAAAAAGGTCCCATGTGTTTGAAGCATCTAGGCCGCTCCATCTTTTTGATCAGCAGCTCGGCTGTGAATTCAGCAGATCAGAAAGTGGATCAGAGGCTCCCTGGGGACTGCCATTTACGCCTGCCACCAGCAGAGGATAGAGAACGTAATTAAGAGTTTGTTAAGATGCCCAAATTCCTTCTCATTTCCACCCGCCTCCCTCCATCCGCCTCCCATCCCTCCTCCTCCTGCTCCCAGTAGTTTTGATCTTGCCACAGATTAAACCTCTCATTCCCTGGGAAGACGGAGCCATGGAGGGGAGCTGCATCTCCAGCCACACAGGCTGATTATCTTAAAGAGTAATTAGAGAGTGTGACAATCCCAGAGACAGAGCGCTGTGTCGACATGATGGAGATGGATTATTCTGACTGGGGTGTACGCAGGACCCTCTGAAAGGCACAACAAAGGGGAGAGCATGTGTTGCATGTGTGTTAATTATCAGTGTCACTCATTCTTTATGTGTCTTCATGTGCTTGTTAGTAATTACTGTTCATGTATGTGTATGTATCAGTGGCAGTCAGTCAGTCAGTCAGCAAGCAACTTCAAACCACCGCGAGGCAACAATTATCCTGTCAATAATAAGCAGCGCAGGCTTAGAACATACTGTGTGAGATTTGATACTGACTGCTAATTGATCTGGAAGTTTATTCTTACTACTGTGGGGGAGGGTGAATGCTTGAAAACAGAAATGCACAGAAATGTGTCTTAGTCAGTCAGTATGAGAATACACTATATTTCATATTGTATTAACATTACTGGTCTTATCTGGAGAAACAAAGACAAAGGAAGTTACAATGACATATATGGTAAAGTGGGCTTAAGATGCCCTTTATCAGTGTGGGATAATGACAGTCATCTGGCTCTCAGCATGTGAGGAATGATGTAGTGTAATAAAAAAATAATTTCAATCAGAGGCAATTATTCGAAAAGAGTTGTCAAAACTGAATTTGGTTTGATTCACAACAGAAAAGGTTAAAGACGTGGTCACACCATGAACCATTTCTTGAATATCCCCCAGTTCAGTTTATGCTACTCATGGCTAGCTTGAGATCTGGGACCCTACAAATGAAATAATTTAAGTATTTAAAAAGAAGAGATTAAAGTGGTTTCACGATACAAAGCTGTTCTTAGTATTAGTCACTAAATATGTAAACCCAGTAACAAATGTAATTTTAGGGTAACTAGCTGGAGTAGCTGGCAAAACCAATGAATTTATAACCTGCGTCGACAGAAGAAGTCAGAAATGAAAATCTTCAGCAAGAACAAGTGTGAAAAGTCTTATTTCATTACCTTTGGCTAAAAAAGGGAAAAAGCAAATTTATTATAACAGTACATAATATTACTTTGTCAAAGATGCACACTACGATTCTATTACATCTCTTATTAATGCCTCCAGATCTTCAGAATTCCTCCCAGCTCATTGTTCAGTCAGTGTATTTCTGAAAAACATACAGTGTGTCTTGCAGACAAGTGTTCATTATGCATCATACTGTGGAAACAAAGCCAAGGGTATGATAATCAACCACTGTCCCAGTTTTTATCTAATGAAATTTAATAGGCATCTCTTTGGTTAATTACTATTGACAATAGTCGGCTGGAAAGAAAATGTCCAGCTAGTACCTTCTGGCCCGCCTGCTGTCTGCAGCTGCTCAATGGTTTACAGTCTTTAATCTCTCTCACATGTGATAATTGTCAAATTCCTTCCGTAACCCTAACATGCGTTTATCGTTTTGGTAAAAGAGTTTGAGGATTTTGGTGGAGGCCTGGCCAAAGTGGAGGAATTAAGAATATGACATGGGAACTTGACATGCAGGGTAGCTCTTGGCCTGAATTCATTTTAGCGAGGTGTACCTAATAAATTGCCAACTAAGTGTACTGCAAATGCATGATTCACAAGGGATGAATCTCCCTGAGTTTAGCGATCCTCCGACCTCTCCTCGGTACCTAACGGTCCTTGGACACTGGCATGTTAACATGTGAGCATATTCATGTTAGTATTTTTTAGTCATAGTAAATACAAGCAGGCATCAATAACTTGCAACATGACACGTATTGGATGACACTTAAACTGAAACGTGTAGCTGAGGGGGTAGAGCGGCCGTCCTCTCACCAGAACAAGTGCTGCCCATAGATGCATTGTATGAATGCATGTGTGAATGGCAATAAACTGTACTGTAAAGCGCTCTGAGTGGTTATCACGACTATAAAAAATGCTCTATACATACAGACCATTAACCATCACAAGTGATGACCATTTCAGTCCTCTGGTTTTAAATGACACTTCTGTCTGTGAAATAAATTGAATGAGGCTCTTATCCTCAACAATTCCCCTAAATTTAGAAAATAGCTCTATTGAAGGATCAACCTACCCAGAGGAAATCTTTTAATGTTAGCTGAATCTGTGCCATTAATTATATACACACTTATACATGTTAACAGTAGTAATAACTGTAATTATAATTTGTATCTTTATAAAACTACGTTATGACTGAGAATTCTGTCCAGGGTAAATTAAAATAAAAACAAGATAAAAAATTTCATTAGAATAATAGTATTTAAACAATCATTTGAACAAAATACATAAAGTTGAAAATACAATCAACTTGAACACCCTGTCTGGATGTCAAACTTCTCTAACTAATGATTAAGCTATAAGGCAGTGCTTCTGTCTCCTGCTGATACATTTGAGTTGGAGGATGATAATAAGAGACCTTCATCAAGAAGGGATCCAGGCCTCTCTGAACCAAAAGAGCAAAGCCAAATCTGCCAGACACTGCCAGGTCCGAGGGAATGTGGGTGAAGGGGGGGGGGGGGGGAGGAGGCGGAGCACATAAGCCTGCATCTGGACATTTTATTGTCTTCAGCCCAATATTGGAATATGATTCTGCCTGAGGTGACAGTGTTGTGGAAGGAAGAATGCAGGTATGCCCACAAGGCAAAGTCCATCAAGTACAAGCCCTTAGCTCAACAGTGCAAGGACAAAGGGTGCCAGACACGGTTGTTCTCAGCAGAGATTTGGCTCCAGAGGTTTTCTGGCTGAATCAACTTAGCGGCTGTAGCCAAGTCTTTGCTGGGACGAAAGGAGCGAGAAAGAATCCGCTCACTGGACTAGGGATAAGGCAGAATGAGCAACCAGAGAGTGTCATGTTTTCAGGGTTTATGTCAAACTGATCAAGGACAAAAAACTGGACACTCTTGCATATATAGTATTTCTTTGCCTGTAATATGGCTGAACTGAGTAATTCTAGCCTCTGCCTGCTGCCCCTGGGACTTTTCTCTGTTGGCTCCATGTTGAGAGGCCAAAACAAGCCGGAGAGAAAACAGATCAATAAAACACCATATCAGATGATGGACACGCTGTGAGAAAGGAGTGTTATTAGACAGGAGCAAAGATCAAACCAGGAGTGACATCATCACCACGTGCTAACTACCATCACGGTACTGACCCTGATGGTGGTTCACTCATGATTCAACTTTAAAGTTGCTAGAAAGCTCAGATGTCTGGGTTTGATGATATAAATATACCCTGACACCCCAAATCTAACTCAATCGCTGACAGTTTGGTCAAAGATGTGGGTGTTCAGTGCTGCTGGCGGCTAATGTCACAGGAGCATCTCGCCTCAAGCAGAGAGGAGAAAGGAAGTGCAGACATTTGGTGAGTTCAATTCTGTGTAGCTCCACATACCTAGTGGGACACAACCCCATGGTCTTCCACCCCAGTCACCACTGACTCAAGTAAAAATCACTTAAGGGTATTTATTAGACTTTGCAGCTTCCGTCAAGAGAGGCTTTAATGTCATGACTCTGGACTTTGACTCCTTTATAAAGAGTATTTTGGATTTTATTGTTTTGGTTTTAGTATGATCTTCTTTGTTTGGTCTTTAGGTTTGTGTTTGGATTTGTTTTCCCTGAGTTTTCAGTTTCCCGTTTTATTTTGAAGTTTTGCTCCTTGTGTGTTTTCCACCTATACTTCCTGTCTTTGTCCTGTTTCCCGCCCTTGTGATTGTCTGCACCAGTTCCTCATGTGTTTCACCTGTGTTCAATTGCCCCTGCCTCCCCTGTGTATATAAGTCTCTGTGTTTCCCTTTGTCTTAGTCATCGCACCACCTGCTGTCCTGTCTCCTCCATCATCCCTCACCTTTGAGTTTGTTCTTGTTGCCAGTATTTTGATGTTTACCTTAGTGTTTTTTACTCTTGATGAACCTTTTGGTTTTTGCTTTTCCTTTTTGCCAAATTTTTTTTGAAACAAAGGTAGCAGCACTTCCCACAACAGATGTGTGAAGTCATTCTTCTGTTTCCTCTGGAATGTTTGAGGTTATGATTGAATGTTGTCTCAGTAGCATGTGATTTTTAATAAAAGAAGTGAATAGCTTCACTTGTTGAGACATGCTGAGGACCTGACAAGAACTAAGAAAGAAGGGGAGCCTCGCACAATTTGATTGACAAATCTCTGAGAAATCAATTGGAGAGAAACCACAACAAGCTACTCAGTGCCAAGGAAGCAGTAAATAGTATTTTTTCAAGGCTACAATACACAGTGTGAGGAACACCATGTGTGTTGGGCAAACTGAGTTTTGCATAAGACAGGATGAACCTGCCAATGTGAGGAATGTTGGTTCTTCTCCATCCTGCCACGATTAAAGCTCCATTTTAGAGTATGTGTTATGAAACCTGCACTTTGAGACTGAGCGAGAGGAGCAGAGAGCACGAGTGTTAGATTGGATGGCAGGTAGATTGCATCTATCACAGAGGGATCATCTCCCTCAAAACACTGTCCGCCTCCAGACTCTGCGCTCATTTTTTTAAGGGGGGTGCAGTTCTCTGCAATTCCCAAGGTGTCACAGGTACTATAATATCACAGTGTTGCAATCCAGCTGTTGGTGGTTTGAAACAGAGGGGGTGACGTTGAGCCAGGCGATGGACATCTCATTACACTTTCATACGCTGCTACCCGCCGCAGGTTGGCCGGATGGTCAAAGAGAGCTGAACACCATCATTGATTCAGATGCCTGATCTGCTCTGGACACCCGGAGGCAGGTGCTTCTCTCCTTTCTTCACCTTAATTAATTTCCCAATGCGTCACTCTTCATCACTCCCCCGCAGTCCTGTCTTCTGCTCTGTGTCCTGTGGCTCCAGTGTTATCAAACGGTGGGATGTCTGACATTAAAATGCTCTGCCGCAGTGCTGAAGGGGTAAGCCTGAACCCCTCGTCCTGTGTGGCCGAGGTTTGACCCGGCCTGGCGTCAGCAGAGCTATCAACCAGAGTACAGCCTGAATTGACACTGTTTCTCTGTCTCAACCCCAACACTGGAGTCATTCTTTCCCTGTCGCACTGGTCCCTGCAGTAGGCCGCGCATATGGCTGACATGCATTGCCTGGGGTTATGCCGGAGGGCTGGCATCCCTTCTCTGTAGACCTCGGCTCCCTGGAGAAACAGGTGCTGCCAGATAACAGCTGCTGGATGCAGCAGAAATGGCTGCTCCTCACATGCACCTCTGATTCCCCTTCTCTCCAGTCCAACCAGCACACTGCAAAGATTTTGACCAGGGTGCCATGGAGGCCCAAGATTACTCTTACTATAAATTCTTATTCATTCACAAGTCTTCAGTCACACTGATATTTGTAGTTGTGCCATCAAATGAGGTCATGGTCTCAGTGTCATATTAATGTTCCAGTGTTTTGTTTTTTTTTCCTCATGGGTCCTGAGCTGTGACACACATGCTCTTAAAGGTGACAGAACCCACAAGTATCTTTGTCATCTCCTCTTATTTTTAATGTGACCTTACAATTCTGATATTACTGTTTAAATCTTCTCTCTTCGCACTTTAAGTCAAGCCAGCATGGTTCTAAGGCCACATCACTTTAGTCTTCTAAATCTATTAGGGGGGATTACCAGGGTCCGTCATGGTCCCCAGTGAATAAACATTAACTTTAATGCTCACCACCAGCTTGTTGACATTTGTGGTTCAGAGTGAAAAGTCTCTACAACTCTTGGATGGATTTACATGCAATTTAGTTAAGACAGTAACGGCTTTTCCTTGCATGCACTACACATTCATGTGGTATATTCTTGTAGTACTTACAGACCAGTGTACTAATTTGGGAGGTGTTCTACAGGACTGAACCACATGTTCTGTGGGACTGTTGTTAAAAAGCTGTCTGTGAACATATCCACCTGGCACCTGCTTTAGTTTTAGTATAAATATCATTATTTAAGCATACCTGCTGTAGACATTGACCCCACCATGTGAACATCAGTGGGTCATATATCTGTAGTGGATAGGTTTGATTCAAGTGGGAATGTTTTAGCTGAGACATGTCCGCCAATAGCATAATGTTAAAGTCAGACATTAGGCAAATATAAAAGGAGAAACAACCACAGGTAATATACACATTCTCTTATATATATATATATATATATATATATATATGTACAGATTCTCTTTTTTTTTCTCTCTCTCTTTCTTTTACATCTGGCTGCTTTGTGACAATCAATACCTTTGCAGATTTTATTTTGAAAAGTAAAAATTGAAATGAGCTCCTAATATAACTCAAACCGAGGATGGATGTTGGATGAAACAGTTCTTGCAGGAGATGAAGTGAAGAGGCTTTGGTGTACAAACACACATCGACCGGCCTAAGATTCATTGAAACAGTAAATCCTTTCATGCACATGGCTCAAAAGAAGAAATACTTTTTTATCTCGTAATTGATTGCACAATATTCAGCATTCAGCCCATCTCAAACTTCAAAGATGTTTTCTGGTGCTGGTTTGTTTTCTCCTAGGGAACATCTCCGCAGGAGTAAATGTTTCAACTTGACGTTGTTAGCTTTGAGGCCACCTCAGAGTTGTACTCTAACAAAAAACAACACTAGTTTATTTTAGTGATGACTCTCCCCTCTGTGTCTGACTGGGGATTATGTGAATGTAGTGAGTGGTTACAGTCAAACCTTGCTGACCCTTGAATCCTAGAGGTACTGCTAGTGGTGCCCAGGTGAGGACTCAGACTCAATTGCAGTCACCTCAGACAGGTCAGAGAAGGTAGCATCAATACTGCCTCACTACATCTGATCTGCTCTGACAACAAGCCTGTCATTTGACTGTCAGGTTCTTCTGTGTATAGTTGGTAGAGACCACTTGTTTTTAACTTTGGAGAAGTTCAGCTGGCCATGTGCACACTGCTGTTTGTGAGGTGAAGGTCATGGCTTCAAGGGGGCAAGGTATATTGTTTCAGCCGGCAATTCTTAATTGTGCAATAGTGATGTTCTTTTCCAAGTCTTTCAGTTCATTGTTTTGGCTGGAAATGACTGGAAACTTTCTGGAAATATTGAGTATTGATTCACTCTTAGTTTTTTCCAGACACAGATAGGTGCTATGTTAAGAAGGAACACATTTCAGATTAGGGTAATGAATCATGGGGCTACTGAACACAATGGTGCACAGTTCTGAGAATAGAGCTGATTGCTCTATTGAAGGTCCAAACTTGATGTTTTTACTTTGTCAAGGATACATGTTTTCAAGATTTTTTTTAGAATAAATTTGGTTTCCTTGGTTTAATAAAAGTTTTTTTTGTGTGTAGAAATATATAATTTCCTTTTATTATGGTGGTTTATAAGGAATCTACTTATTTAATTAATTTACTTATGACTGCAGCTTCACACTTAACATTTACAGACATGGTCAAACATCTCATCTAACTCTATAAAAAACTGTCTTCAACAAATGTCAAACTAACCTTGCATATTTTACCATCACTGAATTGACAGATTTCTACAAGCTACATACATTTTAACAACCTGTACCAAAATGAAAGTCTATGTCCAAAGTCATCAAGAACTTCAAGAACTGTCTGCACCTGGTGAACATGATGGTCACAGAGGTTTGAGTTTGTTTGTACTTGGGGCTTGACCTCCTCTTGCACTGTGTTGGAGGAAAAAGTTTTAAATTGATCCCCTCACAGGAGTAAACAAAAAGACATATGGCTTCTCTTGATAAATTCTAGCGTGGTTGACGATTTGCACCATTAAAAATAACCTGAGCAATATGTAGATGTAACAAACCAAGAGCTCGTGCCCTGCTCCAGGGCAAAGCAAACAGACTTTATGTGTGCAAACACCTTTAAAGAGAGAGAGATGCCAGTACCAGGCCACAGTGACCTGGAGCAAAGCTCACTCTCTCCGCCTCTCTCGCTCTTTATCTCTCTCAGCCGCTCTGCAGCCACACTGGTACTAATTGAAAGTGCTGTGAAATATGGATGAACACAGGAAGCAAACAGGCTGTTCCTTCCCTTTCCTGTCTTGCATCCTCCATCTCTCATCCCTCTTTATCCTTTTATCTCTTTATCTGCCTCTCCTCTTCAGGTCAGATTGCTCTCTCTCTCGCTTTCTCTCTGTCTCTCTCCTTGTTTCTCACTTGCTCCCCAACTTTCTCGTTCATGAGTTCAGGTAGGTAAGGAATCAAATGTGAAGGGACACGATAAAGTCAAAGTTCTTCTAATAAAATATAATTATATGGTAATGCTGCACTATATTTTTGTGAACAATGTCATTATTGGTCATAACTATTTGAAAACCTACATTTGAAAACTTTTATGATTTAGATATTCGGATATTGGAACTTGTCTACAGGCTTTTCCTCTCAAAACATAAACACCAATCTGCATGTCTTCAGTCTGAACACCAACACAGACAGGGGGAATACATGTAAACTCCAAAGTGTTTGCTTATTCTACATTCAATAAAAGTGATGCACCAAAGAGCCAAAGACCCAACAAGCACTGCACCATTTTACCAAACTTACTGCCAGTTCACAAGCCTGCTTCATTTTTACAGATCTGCACCACACTGCATTGAGGATAATGATGGCTTTCCCTGTGACTAGAGTTGCAGTGTGTCCTCAGATGGTGGGGACACAGCAAACATAATGACAGGCAGAAGACTGTAACTTTTTCCAAATTACTAAATAAACTTATGCTACGTGCTCTCACACACTTTTCTGCTTCATTCGGTTCATTTGAAGGCCTGTGTTAGCCATTCATGTTTCCTATAACAAGTCATAGGACCAAAAAAGGACTGGAGTAAGTGCCTGGGAACAGTTTGCCCTTTTCTAGTTATTGAAGCAGTTTTGAATAGAGATTCAATTCTAAATTGATACTTATCCTTGAAGACTGAGACCCTGATTAAGAAATGAAAGGAAGCTAAAATATCCTGAATATGAACACCACCATCTTGCGCATTTGGAGCCAGATGTCTTTGCAGTACAGATCAGGGGATAGAGCCACAGTATCAAGGTACCTTTGTTCCACATTTTCAAACAATAACGAAGCAATCTCAGCTGCCAAACATTATATTTCACCCCATTTTATTAATATTAAATATCTAAAACTTAAATTCCCAGAAGATATTGTGCATTTTAGCAATTTCTCAAAGTAACAGAAACCCCTCTTTAAGAAAAATGTATTTGATGTTGTCTTTTTAGTTTGTTCCATGTTCCATCCATTACCATGGAAGAGGTAGGGTTTGTGACCTATACTTCAGCCAGCCACCATGTGGCGCTCAAGACGCTATGGCTTAAGTTTTGGGGAGTTTCTTGCCAATCTTTCTATACAGTTGTTATGATTCTGCCCTGACCCGAACTCTGAAAGTACATTTTGGTTCTGTTTTATGGACTCCCTAGTTATGGACATTTACCTGGGTTTTCCTTCAATTAAGATTTGTGTTAATTCTGAGTTCTATGTTTCCTGTTTGATTTTGAAGTTCTCCCTCATGTGTTTCTGTATTGTTTCCTTCCTTCCTGTTTCCTTCCAGTTTAGATTGTTGCCATGATTTGTCTCACTTGTTTGTCCTGTGCCACCTGTCTCTAGTTTGTCATCAGTACAGTTTGTATTTGAGTCGATTCATCAGTTCTGTCTTCATCGAGTCGCCTGTTTAGGTGCTGTCAGTTTAGGTTCTGCTTCAAGTTCCTCATCCTACCTTGATTTTTCAAAAACAGTTCTTGTTTCCTTTTTATTTCCTGCCGGGCCTGCTCCATATTTTATACTTTCATTAAATTCCGTCTGTTGTGTATCGGACTTGCCTGCTGCATTTTAGTCCACATGCTCTCCCCACTTCACTGTGATCAGTCTATGTTCTTGACCCTAAGAGGGGTGCAAAGTACTGATTTTGGAGAATAAAATTACTATTAACTATTTTAATAAAACACTGTCAAGTGTAAATCAAAAAAAAAAAAATTCTTCCCCTGGAAAACATGCAGGGATATTTTTGCCAATATAGTAGCACATGCATTTCCTCCCTTTAAGCTGCATAGAACCCAACAAGCAAACAAGTCTGAGGTTTATGGCAAACTGTTGCAGCTGCAGGACTGAAAGCACTTACTACTGCTCTCTCTGGATTTTGGTGGTTGGACAGTTCGAGAAGAAATGGTTAAGTCAGTAAATTAAGTTGACGTGAGGTGAAAATTCCTTAGTTTGGTGCAACCCCCAGAGATTCATGTTTCAAAGTGTGGATCACCAAGCCGGTAGTTAAGGGTTATGTGCTAGAGACCACTTGTGGTTGTAAGGTGAGCTGTGATTGGTTGTACTGTATGAACACACACACACACACACACACACACACACACACACACACAAACATGCGTAATTAGGCTGGTTCATACACGGCATGGAACTCAAGGTTACCAGGCCTGCAGGGGTTCACTCAGCTGCAAGTAAATGTCTCTGAGCGTCAGCACTTTCACTTTATGACTGCCTCATGCAGAAACACACACATACATACTTACACAGACCTACACCCACAGAGCCGCATGATCATTCGATATAGTTATCTGTATAAGCTAATGCTCTGTGACTGTGCGAGGAAAGAAAAAAAAAAGCTTGTTTGTGTGTTTGTGTGCGAGTGTTTTGAGTTGATCCCACTGAAAGTCACCTCTGATAGCCATTATACACCCACACGCTGAAATATCCCTCAGTTTCTCTTACCCCCTACCAGCTCACTCCCCCACAATGCACACTAAACAGACACGGTTTGTTGCTACGTTTCTCTGATTTGCAGGGGATTTACAACAGTGCCACGGCCATATTAATAGGGTGGTGTATGCTTCAAGGACTAGCTGGTGGATCTTAAGCACAGCAGTAGATCTGTGACACGCCATAGTCAGGGATGAGTTTAGATTCGGAGGTTTGGGAATCAAAAGTGATTGTAACCATCAATCAGTTCCTTGCCAACAAATATTGTAATATCTCTGGGGAACGAAGTCAAGGTGTGGCTCTTTGTGCGCGGGTAAATTTATGTATGCGCATGTTTCCTCGCTTTTGAGCATTACGTGTGTGTAACTGTGATTAGTGTATCGGTGCACAATTACGCAGGGAGTCTGTGTCCATCTCTATTTGTGTGTGTGCGTGTGTGTGTGAGTTGTACGAGGCTGTAAATCACCTCTGTGCCTTTGTCGTGCCGCTGCCTGCCTCTCAGTCTGTGTTCTGTGATAGATCCTGACAAGCTGCTGTCTGAATTATTGATTCTCTGATCTGAAAGTTTGATGCTTAGCCTGAGGGCTGGATTAACCTGCCGACAGAGCCGCTGCCTCCCCCTCAGAGGTAGCCGTAGCACAGACACACAAAATACACATGCATATTCATGTACACGTGCGTGCACGTACACACAGCAGACACTAGTTGACGTGGTGGACGCTGCTCTTGGCTAGTTAGACAGAGCTAAGGATGAAATGCAGTTCAAGCTTATAAGCAGAATGATTTTCTCTCTGTCTCCCTCTTCTCAGTGCCGTTAATGGCTCCAGGTGGGGTCTCATGGGTGGCGATGTAGAGAGCATCATGGGAGACAAAACCTCAGCAGACTACAGACATGGCAGACATTTCCTCCAGTGATTGCAACTCCCTAAGGCAGTGTGGGCCAACTCCCTTTCACAACTCTCCCCTCAATGTTATTTTATTTATAATTATTCTTTTTAAGGAAGAATAATATAAGAAGGGAATTTGGCAAATCGAATTTCTTTGCAGGCTTACAGACTTTTTTAATTAAGACGTGTCCATGGAAGAACATCCACGAACTTCGAAAAAAAATTAAAATTTTAATTAATTTTATTTTATTATTTATTTGTATAACTATACAGCACTTCAAATCAGTATGTGCAGTAAGCCCTAAGAACCCAATTTGCTGTCACTTGGAACTAATGGAACTTTTTAGCATCTTTAGGTTAACTGAAGCTTACTGAGGTTGCAGCTTCACTGTTTCAAATGCTGCACACAACTGTCTTCCATGAAAAAGTTTTTTGTAATGGTAAAAGTTGAAGACCAAACCAAGCTAGATAAAATGTCTGACTTATGAATTAATCCAAATGAATGCTAATGTTACTCTGTTTGCTGGATGAGTAAATGGGCAATTGCTTGGCAAAAATCTGCCACATCTTCATACGATTATGCAAATGTTGTGTTTACAGTCTCATTTCTCTGGGACCCTGGTGCCCAATTTTTTTTATCTGTCATTGCATTTAGGGTGTGCTGTAGCAAGAATCATGCCACGTGATTTACTCAACGAAACCATCTGGGATTCTTTGCAAACTGTTTAAAAAAGGCCAGGAGCTGTCAAACAATAGGTGCCTGGATGATCCCACTGTCGAAGCCAGTCAGAAAAACAAAAACTTTGACAAAAGCCTTCAGTGTTGTAATTTATGCTGAAGAAATACTCACCAGTTCTGATACAAGCAATACTACAGCAGTATCTATGGTAACCTCTTTAGGAGCTGCCATTGTTGTTAACTAACAGTCAGTTCTTGTTGTTGTCAAGCGTTAGACACGCCCCTTGCTCTAAGTCGTTCCTCGCTCATAGGACAATGATCTGGTCTGAACCACTGAGGTTCAGCCACAAACAAGTAGCTTAGGGACTGCAGAGATGAAATCTCACTTGCGTGGATTCCAGCAACCTTGCAGTGATAATAGAAAAAATAAAAAAGCTCCAAAACTAGAACGGCACTCAGTAGAGCACAAACGTCTGCAAGACCAAACAGTCCTCTTGATTTCAATCAAACTGCACGCTCATTGATGTCAGTCTCTGCAATATGACTGTTTTCCATCAGATCCCTCCATTCTTTACTGAGAAATTAATGAAAAAGTTCTTTGCTGATTGATCAATCTGTGTGCTAAGCATCGGGTTTCACTCAGGATGTGTTTGGCCCAGCTTACCATAAAGACTGGCTATTAATTTGGACAAAGCCAGTTAGCTCTTTCCCAAGTCAAGATAGTTAGCTTCCAGCTCTATGTCTGATCCACTGACTGGAAACAAGCTTCACATCAAAGTCTTCAGAGAATGTGCCCTTAACACATATATACACCCTCTGCTGTAAGAGATTCAAATATTTAGTAAGTTTTTGTTGAAAATTTTTATTACGCACAAAATATACAATTTTCTATAAAAAAAGAGAATATGCTTTTGTAATTTTCAAAGTTTTTTAGATGTGAAGCAACTCAGGAATTCACTCACATCAACCCTTCAAAGCCTGAATGAACATTACGCAATAATATTAAAGACAAATGAGCCGAATATATATCATCTCTGCACCTCCATCACTTGGCTGTGGTATTGCCTTTTCTTATCTGCTGGTCACTCTTTGACATCAGGATGGTTTCATTCAAGGACTTAATGATACAGTACAACACAGTTAAACTAGATTGGATTGGCAGAGGTGGAAAAGATTTACCTAGTGTAATGTGGACACGGGCAGTTTTTTTTTAACTTGAAACAGCATTTGAACAAACGACCAATGGTGTTGCATTTCTAGGAGGAACAGACTGTAAGCTTTGTGTACCTACAGAGGAGGAAGTATCCCTCTGATAGTCTATGAATCAAGCTTTGCGAGCATTGTTCCCTCTCACATACATTAGATTTTAGTCATTGTTCACACATGGTCACTCCTACATTTATCTATAAATGTTCCACCTTGTTCAAGTGACTCATCCTGTCCTGCAGATGTCCTCTTACAACACCAAAGAAACCTTTGTGTCTTTATGTACAGTATAGAAATTACATGCTGATGTATGTTCTGAGCAATAACAGCTTATTGATTGTGGACATACAGAATATTAAAGCCAGGAAGTCAACTTTATAATTCAGATCCAAGTTTCGGTTCCTATATTACCACACGATAATGTTTTCTACAAATATAGAGGTAAAGTTACTTGAATACATTTGCAAGGTAGCTGATTGACAATTTTATCTATGTGTTATCCAACAATATAGAATTTTGAGAATTTCACTTCCCTTTTATGGATTCATTATGAGGGACGTAAACACACTTGAATTTCCACCACACACAGATTGCGACCAATTAACGAACAACAAGTTAAAGAAATTTGAGGTTTAACTGCAAAACCCACCCCCTAACAACTGGCAAGCCTGAAAGCTATACATAAAAAACTGAGAGTCCAAAGTTCATCTTTGGCCTGGTCATTGGCAGTGGTCATTACTCCAAGAAAAGACAGAAAACCTAGGAAAACCTTTGTGTTAAATAAATAAAACTTCAACTAGCAACCATCCAAGAGATCTTGGACTCCCTGGCTGGGTTGGGCTTTTTTCCAGCATCCAGCAGTTTTACAAGACATCTTTGTGACTGGTAACTTCCAACCAGTTAGTCAGAACTGATGAAGCCTCTTGGATGATCTTTGAAATATCTCCAAGAAATTCAACCAAGTCCAATTGCATATGTTCAGCTATATACAATTCCTAGAATCGTGTGTGGTGTGGTGTCTCATAATAGTTCTTCTCATCTCTGACACTGTGTGTTCTGTGTGTTGGCAACATCAAGAAAAGATGTGAGGTGTATTCAGACAAAAATGATGAAAACATCAGTATCTGACGATCCAAACTGGTTTGTTGAAGAGAAACTTACATCCTCTGGTAATCTTTACTCGGCTGAACTCCGGTGGTCTAACTTACCTTGCTCCAAGCGATGTAAGTAGACTTGTGACTGTTGTTTATTATTGTGGTTACAGGTAACAAAGCACATCACAACACGCTTAATTTTTTGAAACAGAAAGGATGGAAAACACTGCTTTTCAGTCTGGTGATACATTCAGTTGAGTTTGGTTTTGGCAGTGTGGTTTGAATACTGGATGTAAACTGAACTCTGGAGTACAATAGAATAGTAGATAGGTCCAATGTGGATGTGGAAAGTGGCCTTGATCATCACAATTTTAGATACATTTCAGTAAAAATGTTGAGTTTGAAACTGTCACTGTATGCTTTTCCATTCCTGGATGTGATGGATAGAATATTTAAAGGAGAGGAGTCTGAAGGAAAACAAAAGAAAAGTACTAAAACTTTAATGCAGCTAATGCAGCTAATGTTAATATAGCCAGTAAAGTGGATGATCGTGGTGAGTAAACCCTGACTGTACGGACAGTCAAGAGATTGAATTAGTGTAAATAAAACGTCTGTCTCTACAGATATCGTGACCCTTACTTCATCATAAGGAAGTATGGAGATTTTCAGATGGCCCCTGGAGGGAGATTGCCAAAACATTTGGTGAAGACAACACATTCTGCAGGTCACTATTAATTAAAATAAAATGACGGGTTTGTCAAAGTAAAGAAGTGCGCACAAGCCTAAAGCGGTGCTCCTTTTGTGTTTCTTATTTGCCTTTTTCAGATGGAGCTGTTGTGTTTTCTTAGTGGCAGCACTGGAGAGGAATGCAGCGAGTAATTTGCGAGTATAAATGGGAAAGACGGGATGTTGACATCACCGTTGGCGCGTGCAATCACCAACCCGTTAAGTATAACTGCAGATTTAGTATCAACAGACACTGATTTGATTGAAAAATCAAATACATGTTTGGCTTTTATATTGTGTGTAACATTGCAGGATATATTATTTTACAGCACAAAGGGATACTTCTTTATGGAGAAAACATTTAAGTGAGGGAAGTTCCACCAGCGCAATCATAGCTTAAAAGTTTGTTGAGGAAGCAAAATGGAACCAATTTATATATTTTTTTAAATCTGTGATGCTTAAGAGTAGGACTGTAAGAGCTGTTCAGAGCTACAGGTTTCTACCAAGGTCTCACATATTTACATCAACTAAACCAACACATCACTTCATCATCCGCGGTCCCTCTCCATTTCAGGCTTTGACAGGTTTGAATGAAATCTTGCCCTTCAGAAACTTTGGAGGCGCCACTCTCCTGCTGTGACACTGTCTTGTTCAGTAAAAACATGACAAATTGACAAATTGTCCATTTCGACTGATGTTACGACTGAGTGATTTGTGACAAATGAAGCATTTCATTAAGAACATGTTCCTTGTTTGGAAAATAGTCATTAAAAAGCATTCATGAAGGATCAGATGACAGATGAAGGTATGTTGTGGATTTAGCAGTAAAGTCATTACAGCCTTATTAAGAAGTGCCATAAATTAATGGCCTACATCGCACACTGCCGCTGTCTGTATTGTAAAAAAGCAAGAAGCTTTATTTATTGGCCTTTCCCCCTTCAGACTCGAACCTCTTCCACTCCCTCACTGTCTCCTCCTGTGTGCTGTTTCTCTTTGCTTATCTGTCACATTGCTGAGGTGAATCCTCTGTCTCCTGATTTATTCATGATACGACTTTTAATATCATTCACTATGACACTGGAGTCTGCATCTCAAATTAAAATCCTTCAGGCAAAGTGTGTACTGTGTGCAGTGTGTGCTTATATGTTTGTTTGAGAGCGGGACAGAAAGAGACTAAATCTACTGTATCTCCACTGGGTTATATAGCATGGAGAGATGCACAGCAGCTGCTTAAATAAACCATTATCTGAGTACATGAGGCCATTGCAGGCTCATGCAAAAGTGCAATACTTTACATTTTCTCAGAAATACCACATAATTGTATAAGTTAATGTATAAATAGACTAGAAATAAAGTGTGAAACCTGTCTTAGTGAGTTTCTCTGTGGTAATGTGGCATCTCAACAATTAGCCAGGTGTAATTGAGTGGGGTACATGATTGTCACTGGCAATTGCAGTGATGGAAAGGTACGGCACTCAAGAGTGTGTGGGTGTTAACTACGCGCATGGCTCCATGTGTGTCTCCGCGTTTTAATGGGCGCCATAAGCTTTGATGGAACATTACCAGTTTGTTCATGAGCGTATGTCAACATATGTGGGCGGAAAGGTGCGTTTCTGAAGAGCTTTCTCCCTTTAAACGTGTGGGCGGGATTTTGTATGTGTTTATCAGCGTAGCGTAGAATTTGTCAGGTGCATTTGAAAGTGACAAAGAAGGTTTAAAGCCAAGTGAAGACATAAAGACACCAGCACCGATGTATATGCACAGCTTAATTGTGAGTTCTATCCCCCGTGCCTCCTATACATTTGTCATTTTTCAATTACATGATCACACTTTGTAAGCGCTGATTGCAATCTGCTTGTTGCCACCTCACACCCGATGCTAGGGCTCTCAACTGTTCAGAGTTTTATGAACATGGTACAGAGATGCAGCTTTGAGCTCAGTCTACTATGAAAGTCAGCTCCTACATGTTAGTGACATGGTTTGGGACTTTTTTTCATGGGACTGTTTGTGCCTCCTGTGGTAATTCTGCTGCTGCCTGTTGAGCCAACTGTAACACCTCAACGCTACAGGAAACTATACCTGAAGCCTTAATCAACAAGTCAGCTGAGAAGGTGTTGGTTGAAAGTTAGTAAAGGGAGATAGAATTTACAGTTCACATTTAGGTTAATATACTATACAAATGGTGGAAAAGTTGCTATTCAGTTGAGAAAGTACAAAAGTACTAGATCAGAAACTTAAGTTAATTTATTCAAGCTAATAATTACTTCAGATAGATAGTATCTGAGTGAGATAGCTGACTTTATGTGCTCTATTTGAACAATCTCAGTGTATGGAGTGATAACACAACACGTCCAAATCCACTTCTGCAAGTTTAACAGCTAGATGTGTGGTTCAAAAGAGTTTAGATTTTTAGGTATTTTGAGTGTAACATGCAATAAGTCAGCTCCCCTTTCAAAAACAGGTGAGTTTGCATTTCCATAGTCAGTATTGTGGATTTTCTTTACCTCAGAAAACAAACTGCTGCATGTCCCTGTTTGGAAGAAGCACAGTGTTTTGTGCCCCTACCTATGTAACTGTGCATTTCTGGTTTTCTTGAGTATGCACCTGACCAAACATCAAGACCAACACACACATGGGCATAAAGGAGAAATTTACCTTTGAAACAACATTGGTGTTGACCAGAGAAAGAACACTACATTGCTCTTAAACCACCACAAAGTGTCTTTGTGCCAATTTGTGCTGCTATTCACCGATTTGCACCCGTGTAACGTAGGGCCCTGTGGCTCTTTTGCATTCTATTGTTCCAGTATGTTTTAGCATGTACTGTTGTTTTGTAATTGTCCCATGAGGCATCATTGGCTGCTGTTCAGCGAAGGAAATACAGACTTTGTAATAAATACATAGTGGAAACATTTGGCTTCTGCCACTTAGAGTGATAGCAACCAAACCAACCTCATTGATCATTCAGAAATATTAAAAAAAGAATGATCAATAATCAATATTGGGAATAACATACAGCTTAAAATCTATTCAAATGAGCAGATAAAGGGGTGTAGATGAAAGGCGACATGAGGTTTAGCCTGTGAGAGTATGTTAAACAGAAAAGAAAGCTTTAAAGCCTCCATTGTAGTATATGGACGTGATATAAAAAAGAGTAGTGGAAAGAATTCAGAGGATTCCTGTGTTCTGCCTGTGTTGCTCTTGGGGTGGGAAGTCATTATGCGTGTTGCCACCTGGCCCTTCTCTTACTCACAATGCTGTATCGCTCTGCGGTAACAAACACCCCAAGGACGACAGCAAGGGACGACAAAGGATGGAGATGAAGAGGAGGGTGGGTGCATGTTGTGCCTCAGAGTGAGGGCATGGCTCAGCAGGCTCGGCAGTGTCCCCTCGATGCTGCCTGGGTTTTGATGTTGAGAACCCGGAGTGGGCTTGGTTTTTAATGTTATGCAACTTTGAAGATAGCGTGTTTGAAGTTATGCATGAGTTGGACTCATTTCCAGCTTCTTCCTGATTTGTTTTTGTTGTGTTTTTTTTTCTGCCATCTCTTTCTTCTCTTAGAGATTTTTTTTTTTCTATGAGACGCACAAGTTATGTGTTTGAAGTGAAGGAATGTTTCAAGGGTATCTAGTGAAGCGCCCATTGTGGTAGTGGTCTTTACATTTCTTGCGCCTTAATGGTGTCTCTTAAGTAATTGTTGCTGCTGTGTTTCCTCATATGGACCCGCCTACAGAATCTATACTTTCCATGTCTTTCATTGGACTAAAGCCTTTACTTGGTCGAGTATAATCCCCAGAAATTATCTTGAGGAGCTTTATGTGAGAACCAAATGTCCGAGTCACATGTTCTTCCTATGGAGTTCTTCTGCCAGGCCCCTGAGAGAATACAGCAGGAGTTTTGGGAGGATTCACTGTGAGGGAGTGAGTGAGTTGACGTTTGATGAAAAAGAGGTGTCATACATGTAGAAGATACCAACGAATATGTCGGTATTGATTTGCTGTAAATAAAAACATGCGATCACTGAAGCTGAATTAATACTTTACTTCCTTCCTCAGCAGAGGGGTGCTGCAGCAGCTTCCTGTCTTTGACGTGTCTGAGCCGAGAATCTCTTCCTGTGCTGTTCAAATGTTAAAAGGCAAACTCCAGAGAAATTCCAAACCCAACTGTGCGGACATTCTCCAGGATTCATGTCTGAAAACGTCTCGACTGTAGCAAACTGTTCTATAGCCTTTGTTGATCTGCTAGCTGTGACGCCTTCGGCTGTAGAGGGAGCTATGACCCAATGGAGTTGTAGTGTTACATGAAGCAAAGCAAGATGGGAGAGGTTAGGTGGTTGCTCCAAATCGCAATTGAAGTAAATGCATGTTTTCTCTTCTAAATGCAGGATGAGTCATCAAAGTATCAATGGGTTTAGAGGAAGAGAAAAAAGAGGGAGTCTGCAGAACAATTAACTCTAGGACGGATGTAGTGTAAAGGTGTTTAAATGGACTTGTGTAAACTGATAGATGCAACATTCAGTCTCCTAATACACATGCCAACATGCATTTGATCTCGGCTCATCCGCAGAAGCTTATTTAAAATTTTAAGGAGTGCAATAAAAATAGTATCTCAGCTTGATACAGGATCTTTTTCCGTTCAGCTCCCTATTTCTCTATTTACTTCCCCAATAAACAACACTCAATGCCATCTATTCCTTCGGTTGCTCCTCTCTGCCCCTTGTCAAAAAAGACAAATGATGTTAATCCTTCCTTTTAAGAACGCTGCAGCCCATTTTGGTTTGTTCTGCGGGAGCAATAGCACTGTCCAATATTTAGGATTAGGCTTTGACAGCATGGAGGAGGAACCATTATCCCATTGTCGTGTGAAGCTGGAGAGAGTGGTTTGGATCTCTGTGATGTGCACTTTTAATGAGGCCCATTAAATCAAGTGGCAGTTCCTCACAAGGAAAAGTTGGTTGGTGTTTAATAGTTTCACCGCAAGCTTACATAAGCCCCTTTAATTCAGCGCTTGGGCGCTCTTTCCGGGCAGCGCCGGGAGAAGGCTCCCTTGCTCCGCCGAGAGGCATGCAACAGCAATTAGCTGTCCTCTGGAGTCTTAATTAGGGAGCCACGTCGACCTGAAGACGAGTGCGTGAGAGGACCACACGTCGGTCAGCAGCCAAACAAAAATAGATGAAAAAACAGAGGCTCCAATTAATTACAGACTCCAAATGAGCATCCAAGTAGTAACGGGCCTTGAGAGGCGAGAGGAATAAAGTCAGACATGGCTGGTTTCACTCTGCTGGTGTGATGGAGGGGTGCCACCAGTTTATAGCTCTGCTTTTACACCAGTCTTTAAATGCACGGCTCACTTTAGAGCTGTGGAAGGAGGCTTATCAAGCAGCTCGCAGTGCCCAAGGGCAAAATGATCTGAGTGATCTCAGATTGTATGCTATATGTTCCTTAATTAGTTTGTAACTGACTTTGAGGCGCTAGCTTATCCTTCATTTGTTTAATTGGCATTCTGTGCATGCCCTCGTTTGTGTCTGTGTGTGTGTGTGCACTACCTGCTTTTGTTCCGCCTCTTTCCCTCTGCGGGAAGCAGGTACTGCCGCCGTGGCCATGGTGATGAGAAACGGCATGGAAGAGGGTGACAAAAGACAATTGCCATGGAGATGGTGTACAGTGGTTGGCATTAATGCGTCAACAGTGAAGATGATATGGTGATGTAGTGACGGTGAGGATTTCTGTAACGATTGTCACGGCGGCGATGAGTATCATCGTTATGACGACAATGAGCGTTAAGGAGCCTGCAGCGGCGGCAGAGACGTGTTCGGTGAGGAGCGTTATGACATGGGATGAGCAGCACAGCGCTGGCAGTGACGGGGCTGGGGCCTGATGTCCGCAGCGCAGCTTGTGTATCAGATTACCACTGGTCTGCAGGCAGAAGACAGCAGCCCCTCGTTAACTTTAATGAGATAAAGACATGCTCTGCTCTTTGTCTGGGGAGTTCTCTTTTTATATTCAAGTGTGTGTGTGTGGGTGTGTGTGCCTGATGGAGGAATGTTGTTCCGCCACAACCACAGTAACCTCACAAACAACACAAACAGAATAATGTCATGTATAAGAGGAGAATGTCAAATCTGATCACCAGTCATTTGTATTCCCTTTGATTTCTGTGTGTAGAGTTCTGCATTAACCATGTTTGTGATATACTGTTGATGTTTGGCCTATTTGCAAATGAGCAAAGCTCTTGCTTCAGCAGACCTTGACAGCTGACATTACAGTGATGCTACTTTGCATCTGTGTGAAAGACGAATGCGCATGTGTGTGTTTGTGTGTGTGCGACTCTAAAATGAATATATCTTTGCATGTATCTATTTGTGTGCTGAGTGTGTGTGGCTGGGCGCCATGCCAGCGTCTAAGTGACAGCACCCCCTCTCGTTGGCGCATCTTTGTCTCAGAGACTAATGGCACAGAGAGAATCAATTACCGCCACAACGCTGGTGATATGCCAGATCTGCTGGGCGGTGAGGGAGAGAATAAGCCATTCCCATGCACCCTCCGCTTTCACCCACCTCACCATCCTCCTCCCCCTTGTCCTCCAATGGCCAATAAACGCTTTGAAACCAGTGAAATGTCCCCTCACTTCCCGTCATCAGGCCTCAGTGGAGCACCGCAGGGAGATGGCACCCATTCCAGACACTCCCCAGAAGCCACAGTCGCACCCCGTCATCAGAGAAGCCCAGGATCCCGCCGGCAAGGCAGAGAAGGACACCCTGCGGGTTGGATGCATAGCTCTACTACAACAGTGGCAGGTCTGCAGGATTTGAAATGTAGCCTTCAAGCCTTGAATCTCTCTTAACCTCATGGTGAGTGAGCATGTGGTCATCATTGTTAGAGCAGTATTTAGCTCATCTGACCATCCACTCAGAAACGACTTGTTTTTTACTGGGATGTTGGAGCAGAATGAAGTATGTGAAAAGTTCTGTGTTGATCTGCTGGAGCACTCATCTTAAATATCTGTTTAACACGTGCATGTAGCGGCACGCTTTGTTTTACCACAGCCAGTTAAGAGGCCTGCAGTGTGCAGCTGACACCAGTCTGATGTGGGAACATGTAGCCTCCAGTGCGCACACACACACTGAGGACGGACTTGTATGTGAAGGAGTCAAGCGTGTTTGCATATTCATAGATTCTGGAATTTGCATGAGGCGCAGTCAATATCGTTTGCGGATATAACAACAACATACATAAATGTCTTCAAGGAGCCCATTGGCTATTGTCTGATGAGGAAAATAGCCTCTGAGGGCAACAGCCTGTATTTTGGGGTTTACAGTGTAGACAGTGGATATCTGGGCAAAGACTCCCATCTTTTATCACGAGTCAAACATTTATCCACACAACACACAAACAGTACAGTTTTTCTAGGTGTTTTAGGTCCAGAGGATATTTTGACGACCAAAGCCTGCTCAACGTAATTGGTCAAACTGTAAACAGAAACCAGAATTCTGAAGGCCCAAAAATCTGGTTCTACATTCTAAAATTCAGAATGTGTTTATTGAGATTTTGACTTCTGAGTATTTTGTCTAGTTTGTTAAAATGAACCTGATGAAGTCATAATGATACCACCGGGTTATCATTCAAGACTGAACTTTTTAATACACTGCTCCAAAAAAATGAAGGGAACACTTAATCGTCACAGTGTTACACCAAGTTAGTTAAACTTCAGGGATAACAATCTGTCCATTTAGGAAGCACAAGTGATTGTGAATCAGTTTCAGTTGCTTTGGTGCAAATGAAAGTGACAACAGGTGCAATGGAGAAGCAGAAGCAAGACAACCCCCAAAAAGGGAATGGTTTTATATGTGGTGGCCACAGACAACTACTCTCTCCTTATCCCTCCTGACTGATCCTTCCCTAGTTTTGTGTTCTGCTGGTGTCCTTGTTACTACTGGTGGCATGATGCGGTACCTGCTGCCCAGTCAGGTTGTACAGGTAATCCATATGTGAGGTCGCAAGAAGGTTTGTTGTGTCTCCCACCACAGTCCCAAGAGCATGGACGAGATACCAGTAGACCGGCCGTTACACCAGGAGAGCTGGATATCAACCCAGCAGCAGGACCTGTATCTGCTCCTGTTCTCCAGCAGGCTCCTGGTGTGCATGTTTCTGACCAAACAGACTCCACGAGGGCCAAAGTCCTCTAGTGGGACCTGTGCTCACAGCCCAGCATCGCGCAGCTCAATTGGAATTCTCCAGAGAACACCAGAATTGGCAGATGTTGTCGGGAGTGCATACAGGCACGTGGAGGCCATACGCACTCATGAGTCACATTATGAGTTGCCATTAAGGAATTCACTCAAGTTGGATCATCCTGTGATTTCAGTTTATTGCTTTTTTTTTTTGGTGCAGTTTTGAAACCAGCCCTAAATGGGTCAATAATCTCGGTTTCCATTGACCGACGTAATTCTGTTCTCAACAATTTATAAGATGTACATGAGTAAATATTTTCAACTTGAACAAGTCGTCCATCAAGATCTGATGTGTGATTTTAGTGTTCCCTTGTTTCTTTTGAGCAGTGCAGAAAGCCCATATTATAAACAGACGTGGAGTCTGAAAGGGCACCTCAAAGGTCTGAATTCTGATTGGTTGGAAGTTGTGGATTAATGTGTTGTACCTGGACAGTTTAACCCAGTTACTGTTATCTGTTCCTGCATGTTTATTTTCATTAAAGTATCTTCACTGCAGCTAAACCTGCCTTTCATTGTGTCTGCATCTCAGTCCTTCACCTGTATCACTGGCTTGTTGATGATGGGAAAGCAAGATAAAAATGAGAAGCTTCAGAGGGGCAATGCATACCCTAAACAAACTCTATATACAACAATCAGGTAATGCTGAATAATAATTAATGGAAATTATGAAATGCATTTTTGAACTATGCATGATGTAATTTCTGATGGGATGTGGAATAATTACCTGATCGATATAAGCTTTAAATTGATAACCATAAACCATAATCAACTCAAAAAGCAGCTATGCTGGGGACATATATTAAAGCCTGTGTGAATTAACAACTGATACTTTCAGTTTGAATACTTCCTGCATTTTGTTGGTAGGTGCCCTTGCTAAAGTAAAAATTGAATAATACCCTCCACTTCCAACCCCCTGCATCATCCAATTTCTCCGTTTTCTTCCAAATATTTATAATATATACACAGTATATAGAGTACATACCTGTTTCTACCTCAGGATAACTCAATATTATTACTACAGTGAGTCTGGCACTGTGAGATTATTTTTGCATAAATATTGCACAATACAGGTATATGGTCTATTTGTATTTGTACATACTGTAGGTTTTTTATGTAATTAAATCCATTTTCTTTCCATATTTAAACTCTTTTAATTTGATACTCTTAATCAATCCTTTCAAAAAGGTTTATTCCAGAATATATTTGATCACACAACCTGCTGAACAACATTGACACCATTATCAGGCAATACATCTCAAAGGACCAGCAATGGTAAAATTAATAAAATATCTTGATGCACACATTAGTTGAATTTGATCAAATGCCTCAGTGGAATCAGTTCTGGATAAATTATTACTGAATAATTTCACAGTTAGACCGTCTATAAAACTCTGTCATATCAATGACAAATAATGACGAGCTGTCTTTGATTATTCAGACATTTGTCAAAGTTGTATTTGGATTGAAGAAATCTAGCAGGAGAACAGAGGGATGCTGGGATCGTCCCTGCGTCCATTTCAGCACTCCTGATATAAAACCACAATGGTTTGAAGTAGAAAGTCTCCTCTGCGCCACACATCTTTTACTGAGGTTTGTCAACAGCAAAGCAGCATGAAGAGCCACATGAAAAGCTGGCGGTTGTAGTTAGTACATCAGCGGTCTCAACGCGCTGACTGTCGGATTTAAAGGGCCGCAGAAGAAGCAGAACAAGTCCCTTTGTGAGACCTGTCTTCTGAAGTCCAGCCACCAGAAAACGCATCAGCCCTGATCTCGCACACAGAGTTTTTCAAATTATCCATCAAATGCGATCAGATTGTCTCCCTTCTTTCACACCTTCAAACAGACTGCTGGAGGAGGGAGGAGGAGGGTTAGACTGAGAGAAAGAGAGGTGGATGGAGGCATCTGACAAACTCATCTGCAACGAAGAGGAGAAGCAGAGCGTCTGTGGTAGGAAAACTAAAAGAGATGTCTGTCTTCTGCTGTTACAGTAAATAGCTTTTATATACTTGGGTTAAAAAAAAGAAACAGAGCCCTACACTGGCTTTGAAAGCTGTCTCGTCTAGACGTGGTAAACGGGCTACATTTGAAGTGTTGCCAAATAAAAGATGAGCTGTTACTCAAAGGCCTCTTCATCTCCCCTCAGCCTCCACTCCCTCTGAAGTTTCTATCATTCGTAGCTGATGGCACCTGTTTTCAGGAGGACAAGCAGAAAAGTTAGTATCACAGTGGAAGAAACACTCTTCCATTGGAGCGTTCATCCATAAACTTTCGCTTTTAGTCAGCAAAATCATCACAAGCAGGGTGGGGTCAGAAGACCTGTGCCGTCCATTGATAAGTATCTTTTTGAAATTCAAATGACACCCATATAATAAGAAAATGTTCTTACAGATGTAACAGAGGATGTCACTTATATAAGCCCTGTTCAGAGGTGTGGGGGACAGAATTCATTATCTATACACATAATAAATAGAGTCTTATATATGAAAAAAATATAAATAGATTTTTAGCATTTTTACCATGTCAACCTAAAACATGAGGGTACAACTTTTTTCCGCTGCATCCAAGTGGCCAAAAAATCTGCCTTTCTAATCTTTAAATCAGCACTTGAATTTCAGGAACTGTAAACCATCAATTAAACAACGCAATTTAATTTAGAAATTAGAAAAGTTCAGTAAAAATTTGAGAATAAACAAGAAAATAAAGTAACATTATGCAGGTAGGAAATAACATGTGAGTATATTGTGCCGGCCCAGCTCAACTGTATATCCTCAATGTTTAAATGTGCTTTCATATTTTTTTCACTTCGTCAAAATGTTGCACCTTAAACTCTTCAGCTCATGCACAGTGAGTTACCAAAAGTCCCGAGCACAGGAATGGGCTTCAGGCCTTCAGCCCACAGGGTGGAGAGTCTAGTGGCCGAGCAGGAATGCGTCTGGCCAGACTCAAGACTCGTCGCCCAGCTTCCCAGGTCAGCTCGTCAGTGGCCCGTGTGGGAAGGAAGGCTGAATTGTCAAGAGTCCTGGTATGGGTCAGGGTTTGATGAGGTGCGTGACCGGCGGCTGAATCATTTGAAATCGCAGGTCTCTGTGGCCAACAACTTCCTTTCCCCCCGTGGCGGTCACTGTCAGGACAGTATTTTAAGGCTGTGGTTAAAGATTCCGATCGTGTGAGATGTCCGAGTGTTCATCACATGTTCGGCAGCTTTGTCTCCCTCCCTTTATCTCCGACACACACACACCATAAACACATTTTACCAACATTCCAACCCACATGCGTGTTTTCATGCAGCTCGTTCACATGCAACACTCACCCTTCCAGCTGTGGTGATGGAGTGTTCCCGCCCTTCGGTGCCTCTGCAGGGGACATCAGTGGGACGGCTCGCTGCAGAGGACGCCAGTATCACACAGCTGAATCTGTGGACAACCAATAGAGCACTATAACATGATGAAGTGCACCTTCTAGCTACTCAGCAAGAACTGGAGACGTAAATGTGTTTTAGAACAACTCAACACGTCGATTTCGATGCATGTGGAGAGCAACAGTTGTGTTTGGCAGAAAAAGGCTCTGCTTTTGAAGATGCTACGCAAAGTAAATTTAAAAATGGTTTTATTACATATGTTACAGATGTTTCTTCATAAGTAGCAAGCCAGCTATATACATTTGTTTATATTCAAACAAGGAATCAATTCATTCTATACTCAAAAGATTATTCATATTTTCTTGAACCGCCCTCTAATGCTACCCGCTAAATTATTATCATTATCTTTTTATATAGAAAACATCACACCCACTCTGCTTTGTCATTTTATTTGTTAATGGCCTGTATTCACACTTTTGATCCTGCTTGTACTGTAGTTAAAGTTAAATAAATATAAACATCATAATAATGTGGTCAAGCTCTACCTGATTATTAAATGTAATCTGATCACCAGCAACACATTTTAAATCAGGTGGAAATGGGGTAACTACGACCAATCCAAACCTCATCAGTGAAGTTGTATGACCAGCTTCATTTACCATTGAGAGTAAACGTTTTATCCAAACTTGAGAAACTCTATAAATATTATATTTACAAACTTTATATTTCCATCTCAAGCTTTTTCACACATCTTTTCTTCTTATAGCTCATATATGATATGATGATAATCAATGGTAATACTGATCATCAAAAACAAAATGACTAAAAGCTGCACTGTGGGGTTGAAACACGATGAAGATGGATGAATTCTATTCAATGTTCACAGTGGTGAATAAATTAATTTACTCCATGTACTCAGCTGTCCTCACTTAAATACACTGCCTGGCCAAAAAAAAGTCACCACCTGGATTAAGGCAGATGAAGTGATGCACCCATCATGCCTGGTGCCTACTGTACAAGCCTGTGGGGGCAGTGCAATGATCTGGGGTTGCTGCAGTTGGTCAGGTCGAGGTTAAGCAACATTATGTGCCCAATGAATGAGGTCAGCTGACCACCTGAATATACTGAATTACCAGGTTATTCCATCAATGATGGCACAGGCATATTCCAAGATGGCAATGCCAGGATTCATCTGGCTCAAATTGTGAAAGAGTGGTTCAGTGAGCATGAGACATCATTTTCACACATGGATTGGCCGACTGGCCACCACAGAGTCCAGACCTTAACCCCATTGAGAATCTTTGGGATGTGCTGGAGAAGGCTTTGCGCAGTGGTCCGACTCTCCCGTCATCAATACAAGATCTTGGTGAAAAATTATCGCAACACTGGACGGACATACATCTTGTGACATTGTAGAATTGGTGCAGTAATCAAAGCTAAAGGCGACTTTGTGCGGATAGTCAAACCAAAAAACTTGGAGTACAATAGAAGCATTTAAATATAAGAGATTGCAGTCTAGCTCAATATAAGTCATGTTATTATGCTCACTATCTCTCTCAAGGTTCACCTTATCACAACCCCAGAGACAGGATGGCAACTCCCAACATAAAACATCTAATCTATGGCATTCCTGCAGAGGCCCTCAGACCTCTCAGGGCAACCATCTGTAAAACATGGTTAGGGTCACAATATGAATGGTGAACAAAATTCCCTGACAATAATCATGAAAACTGCATTTGGATGACTTGACTCTGACTGCAGCTCCAGAGAGATGTCGAGACCGCTTTGTCACTGAGCTTCACTGTAATTCACAAGGCAAGATGCCAGTGGAAATATAATTAATAGGAAAATGATTAGAACAGTAGCATGTAGCAGTTGGGAATGAGCAGCATGAGCAGCAGCAGCATGATTGACAAGAGAGAGTGTGACATCGTCAACATCACCTAAATAACTTGGATAAACATGGACGCTGATTGCAAGAGAGGGCTGATAATCACCAGAGAGCAGGCATACACTCAGTGCTCTTAACTACAGTGACGCTTCATCTATGGAATCAAAGACACTCCATAGAGATTAGAACTGCATAGGTAATTGAATACACAGTATTCAAATTTTACTAATATTTTAGAACTAATAATATGTATATAAATATATATACATATTATATCTTACATAACGTATATATTTACTATTTCAAAATCAATTATTTCAAGGGGTTCGGATATCTAGATAGATTCAAATCACCTAAATTCAGTTACACACGTATAAAAAGGAGTGACTGAACCTTCTGATGATCAAAATCTGCATATCCAAAAGGAGGCATCCAATTCATAAATACAAATTGTAAAATAATTTCTATGCGTGAAAGATTAAAATAAAGGTTTTTAAAGGTTATAGATGAAGTAGAATTTCACAAGATGATATTCGTTTATAAATTATGGACATCCTTGTCATACAAATTCATTATAATGTTTTAGAGATAGATCATCACTGTTGCTCCTAAACTTTATGTGATACAAATTTAGCAATATGTCATTGAATTTAGAATATTTGTCATATATTTGGTTTTGTCAACTATTGTTTCTTTGATTTTCCCTCAGCTGTCTCCTTATGTGTTGCGCAATGCCGTTGCTTGGATATTCACGATGCAGCTGTTACCGACAAAGTGGGCAACGACAAAAAAATACACACATGACATGACCTCACGATCAATTAGTTTGGCCAACGAGAGGCTTAAACCAACACCATCACAGGCGTTGGATGAGTTTACAGTGTGTGATTCTGTCTGTACATCCTGCCCTCATTAACATTCATGAGCAGAGCAGAGGGAAGTTTGAGATATTGTGCTGCATGAATATACACACATTTTTTTTTCCTTCCACAACTTTGTGTGTGTGTGTGTGTTCCCTGTTACCCGAGGGACATCACAGCCGAAACTCATTTCACATGAAAAGACCCGGGCGCGATGGAAACTGTTTGTGTGGGAGAGCACACACCACCACCACCACCACTCCCCATTACAAAATAAATAAATAAATATATAAATAAATAAGAATTTTTGATTACAGTAACAAGCCCATAAATTATGCAGGGAGAGTTGAGGATGATGAGCTGATGAAAGACAGCCCCTTTTAACCTTTTTCCCAGCAGAGGAGGAATCGCCCTCCCTCTCTGTTTGGCCACATGCAGCGAGTCGGAGACGGGGGTCTTTAGATGATAGGGTGATACGTTCAGGATGGGTGGGTGGGGGTCTCTATTTTCACTCTGCAAGTGGGAATACGAAGTGAAACATGATGGCGATGATGGCACTGCATCTGTTTCAGTAACTTCTGCCTGGCTCTGTTTCCCTAGTGTCACTGGAGATGGAAGATTCCAATTGATTCTGCTGCTGTCGCCATTTTTGTCATGGAAAATGATTTGCTGCTGGTATGTGTATTTGTGTGTGTTGTGATGAGGGAAGCTGAGGGAAAGTCGTTGATGTCGACTTCGATCAGAGCGGCTGCTGGGAGCATCCTGGTAGGAAACAAGAGTGCCGCTTCCAGAGTGGCTGGCTGCTAATGTGTTCCCGTGCACCTCAGTACACAGTCCTCAAAGTCTGCTATCACCAGCTCTACTACAGCACACACTCATGGAGTCAAACATGCCGACCACGCTACATATGCAATCACATCAGGGCTGCAAACAGACAGCGCTAACTATTCTGCAAACACCAAAGATCTTTAGGGGTTCTATTACAGGATTAGGCTGTTCATATTCTGCTTTTTATGACTGTCAATTACCAAAAGCATCAAAGAATCTTATAAATAATTATAGTGTGTGTATCCAAATCCTGATATACCATTATTAGGTATTATTATACCTCAAACTATTAAAAAAATAAATAAAAAAAAGACGCATCACAGCTGGTTATCCAGCACTTTGTTTTGACACATCTGGACTATTAGCCTGTGATTTTATTTAGATCTGCAGCTGGTCTGTTCCAACACGCTGGACGCTTCAGACAAGATGATGAGGGAAAGCATCTCGGTTGTTCTGCCAAAGGTGGAGGAGGTCGGTGTGTCGTATCTTAACCTCCCTCAGGGGGATTATTTCTTCTGAAAACAGCCACACTGTTTTTCTTTCTAAAGAATAACCCCTTTCTAGGAGGAGGCACTAAAATGAAACCAGAAAGAAACAGTGGACAGTGTGGTTATTCCACAACTCAGAATTAATACCGAAAAGGAAACTGGTCTACTCAGGTTGGCTGTTCACTGGAATAATTTACCACATACTCCTTATATACACCAAATACCATTTTTCTAAGTTTTGGTTTCCATTCCATCATACATAATATGTAGTGAAGGAATTTAATTAAATGTATTAAGAGTGTTTTGTTGTAATAAGTATGTGCATTATTGGGTTATAGCCAAAAGTGAGTGCTGTTAGATCATCACCTTTGACCTTTGATGACCAAAATTGAATCAGTTCATATTTGAGTCTCAGTAAATGTTTGTGTCAGATGTAATGAAATTCCCTCTGGGCATTACTTATGAATCATGTTAAAATGTCTTATGACCACCAAAGTCTAATCGGGTCATCTTTGTCCACGAGGACATTTGTGCAGAATTTAAAGAAATTCACATCAATCTTGAGTTATCACTTATAAGAGAAGAAATGTGAAACCACAGCAACCTTTTACCTTTTGAGCACCTAACATTCCCTCAAGGTGTTCCTGAGATACTGCACTAAAGATGCCAAAAAACGTTTTTGTTGGAACATAGTGACCTTGACCTTTGACACCATCAAAGTCTAATCAGTTCATCCTTCAGTTCAAGTGAACCTTTGCACCAGGTTTAAAGAACATTCCTGAGATATCCTGTTCCCGAGCGAGGGGCGGGCGTACGTATGGAGAACCTGAAAACATAATGGCTCTGAATATGGCTGTTGCCGGCTCAGAGGCATAAAAGCAGTTGGAGAGATTTTTAATGAGTCGTGGAAACAGTTAAAGCTCATCTCAAAGGGCTTTTCTGACAAAATTATAATGAGGACATTTATTGTGCTGTTATCACTGTAGCTGTGGATATTTGATTGCAGTGGGAGTATTTCTAGTTTTATTACAAACTACTGCTGTACCTTGTTTTGTTTTACTCCTTGTTTATTACCTGTTTTATATGCAAGTACATGTATTGTGTACATTCATATGTACTGTATATGTGCACAATACTTTAACATGATTATATGAAACAGTTGTAGCAGGTTTAAAAACTCGGAGCTTGATTTTGTTCCATCATCTCTGAGTATATTCACTCAAATAAAAAAAGTAACCATCAAACGAGCTTCAATACCACTTTTTACCATTGCGACAGATAAATAAAGAGCCTCCGTTTTAATCCAGTGGAAGTGGAAACACTAATGTGCAGGCTAAATAAACTCAGAATAAACTGGCTCTCTGAAACAGGGTCATCGTGGAATAGTCATTTTTGAGCCGGTAACAGCAAATATGGAGCAAAGAAATGAATAAACAACAATAAGTCCCATTGTTGTAATAGAAGATGTTGGCTCATTACCATTGGGTTATTTTTTTTACCTCAATCCCACATACACTGTCCTGCTCCTTGAAGTATTTGCTACATCACCAAACCTGGATGAATCCTGTATTAGGAATAGTCCAGATTTTTGAATACTTCTTCCTGTTTGAGTCTTCTAAAAGGTTTCTTGAAAAAATCCACAGCTGTTTTCAGTGTTGTTCTAAAAGTCAAAATTGTACCTTTTCAGTGGAAACCATGTGAGCTTAGAGAGGAGATACAGACAGGGCAAGAAAATGAGAGAGGACTGGCAAACGTTGGTTTTGTTGGTGAAGAAAGTCCATTTTACTGAACTTAATTATCATACCTTTAAAATGTCTTATTAATGGTTAATAAATCATTTAGTAAAATAGCACTAATGTCTAAACTTGTAATGTATACTGGTTGTTGTACTTTCTCCTCCTGTACATTCTGGCTGTGGAGAGAAACCAAAGCAATTTCATTTTGACTTGTAAAAGGAATTGAGACTTGTTTCTGACCTTTTTTCAAATTGAAATATACTCATTGGTCACACACATTTATCCAAATGGACTTTTAGCTGAGGGACAACACTAAAACATGAGTACAGAAGGAGACCTTGAAAGTGATGATAAATCTGATTAAAATGGAGTAGATGAGGTAAATAAGTGTGTTGGAGCAAATGCTAATTAAAGTATCAGTGTACTATACATACTGAGCATTAAAGTTTGAATTATGAAATAAACTTTTTTATACTTGCTTGATTTTTCACTTTTTCCCCTTGAGTTTCAACCACATCTAATCCAGCGGAATATAATTCTAACGTTACCAATACATAGTAGGTCATTTGACAACCTTGTGTACTAAATATATTGGACAAAAAGATAAGGAGTTGAATTATTAGTACATAGAATGTAGTTTTTGTTTCTGGGCTTTGAAATTGGCTAATTATACTGGGTAATTCAAATCAGGCATTGCTGAATTTATCTGTTACATTTCAGAGCGCATATAAAAATATGAAAAGAGATTCACACATGTGCATCTACACATGCACCCAAGGATATCTGGCACCTTACCAAATCCCATATCCCGCACAAAGAGCCATTGTAGTTAGCTATGATAATGAGCTCAATATGCCCTCCTCAGGAATGTGTGAAAACGGGGCTGTTTCAGTGTAGAAATGCCCCCTTTCCCACAGTCTTAAAGAGCCAGCGGCCCCTTCGAAACATGACTGGCATACAAATGCCTTTATGCCTCAGTACTGCGCCAACGTTCGGCGGGGGAGGGGCAGACGAGAGAGGGCACTCTGGCTGCCACCCAAGATCTACAATGGCCATATGCAGAGGAGGTGGAGGAGCATCTCCCAAGTGCCTAGAGGTTAACTGTGGACCAGCAGGGCCACGAGCTTTGATTAGCGATTAGTGAATGAGGGAGCAGGCGTCGGGGCTCGGAAAAGCACAAAAGATACAAGCCAAGATCGTTATGGAGGAGAAGCTGCCAAGATGAAAACGCTACAGGTGGGAGGGGGAGGAGTGCGGGCAGTCTGTGGACAATTATCACATATATACAGTATGTATGAAGGTGTGAAACTCCTCAGAACACAGCCAGTCTGGAGAACAAAGGCCATGGAAATAATAAGAGTGCATTTGGAAGCCATATTACAAGAAATTGTGCATTCCTGACGAATGCTCTGTCCTATAATGTGAAAAGACATCTTTTCACTTATTCTTACATAAAAATCTGTGTGGAAGATGTTTTAGAATAATCATCAAGGGAAGTAAGAAGAAAAGAGTCCTCCAACACAAATAAAAATAAACTATACTGCATCCTCGCCATCTAAAGGTAAAAACGAAATTATACCAGCAGTGGTATAATAAATGACCACCTGCTTTCAGACATGCACTGAACTCCGGATAATCTCCTGACATTCTCCAGAAGGGCTGTATGTGAGAACACAAATGTGCTGGTAAGAAGCATGTCCGATATATGCCGATGTGAGAATACAGCAAGATATTCTCCCCAAAGATTTCACTGTGAGCCTGTGGGTGTGTTGATGGAGAAGAATACAAACATCTCAGGATAAAAGAGCAGTGCAATAAAGAGAGTATTTGGTGATAAGGTCTGATACTGGTGTTGATGTGCTGGAAACAAAAACATGTGATCTCTGTAGCAATATCTTTAAGTTCTCTGAGCAGAGAACCTCCTAATGGGTCATGTTTTAAAGGTAAACTCCCGAACTCAATGCTGCAAACATTCCCCAGAGTTCCTGTCTGAAAATGTCTGATGTGTTATGTGAAAGATGTAGGACAGTTGCAGTTGGTTGCTTCGTTGTGGAAAATACTCTTATGAGAATCAGCAACAGTGAAAGGTAAGAGTGAGCATTTCTTTTCTTGGATGAACACCAAGATGGAGTTGTACTGCAAGCAGGTTTTGAATTCATCACAGATCGATAACAGCAAATCAGGAGGTGAATGCAGGTGACTCAATTTCTGCCTGAACACAAGCCCAGATTTTTCAAACTACAACAGGACTAGCAGCATTTCCCAACATTTCCATTTTAGATGTTTGGACACTCCAGAGAAGTGTGGATGTGAGGCATAAGCGTGGCAACAGTGATACATTTTAAAGATAGAAGGGAATGTGGATGTACCCTCAGTGATCCTGAATCAACGTTTTTCAAATCAATCTCCTTTGGAATAATGTGGATCCTTAGTCTCTGACAGGATTATTTTGGGAGCCAGAGTCTGAAAAGTTTGGCAAACCCTCCCAACCTATCCAGCCTGAATGTTAATAAGCTGTTAGTTACTAAATTAATAAGATGTTTGTTCAATGGTAGTGTACCAGCGTTGTGTTTTTTAAAGATTTCTTTAAGTGCTGTCACATTGAAATTCAAATGTAACCTTTTAACCCTTAACCTTGCCCAGACTGTAAGAGTTGTGGATGCTGGATGTCAAGTTTGCAAAAATGTTAACATTTTTAAATAGTGTGTTTCTAATTTATTAATGTCTCCCTCATCCTACACCTCCTCTTCTGATAACAAGCTAGCTATCACCTAATGCTTCATTTTACTCAACTTAATAAATAATACAAATTTAATTACAAAAAAATGTAAATATGCTTTAAAAAAATATTTTTTATGCTTTTTTTAAACTTAGAAGACACCTTCAAGATGAAAAGCTGTAGAGAAAATAGATGAACGACTGACACACCCTAAGATATGGAAGATTTTGTGGCAAATCATTTTCCAGAATTTGGGGTTTGATGAAGCTAACACATTAACTCCCAGATAACACACCCCAAGTTGTGCGTTAGCCTATTCCTTTATTCCTAGGTTCTTTTAAATCAAGGAGAGTTTTCAATTATACACAAAACATTAATTATACAATTAGGCTTCCAGCAATTTAGAACGATTTTTGTCTTTCCACACTCTGAAAACTGATTTGGTGCTGAAGGGAGGAGCTCTCAGCTCAGTGCAGGGTCTGGTTTTGATTCTTTCCTCTACCGTCTGAGTTGTTAGTCTCCTTGATTGGAGGTCCCTGACCCAGTAGGCCAAACCTTGGGAGGTCCCGACAGCTAGGGTCAGTCTCAACCTGGGTATCAAGACTTGGAACAGCTGGAGGAGCAGAAAGGGAAAAGGTGGCGGGTGGCAGATGAAGGAATTGGCTGAAAGCCTGCAGTTAAACAGCAAACAGTTCTGACACACATCCTGTGCAACTCCAGGGGGTTTGCACCAAATCGAGCAGCTAACAAAATACACAGGACTGGAATAATACTAATTTACATTTTTAGTCAAAATATTACATTGTGTAATAATTGTTTACACAGAAACTGCAACAGCTCATACACATTAACTGATAATATGGCGAGTTCCATGAAGGCTTTAGAACTTTCTGTTTTGACGTTCATCTTCTGGTGAAACAAACCTATTAAATCATAGGATTGAATGTTGGAGAAAAATGTAGGCTACACCATCTATACGGAGACGTTTTTAGTTTTGATCGTTACATTGCTTTCATCACTGATTTTTATTGTACTGTAATATCAGTTAGTAAGAGTGTAGCTGCCAGAAGAAAAGAGGAGATATGGACGTATGAGAGCAATGTGCTGCAGATTAATAAAAGGAGCAATTTTCATTCCGACTGTAATGACAAGCGAAGGATAACCGAGGTCAGATCACAGCTGTTAAAACGAGAAGAGGACCAGAGATGGCTGGCCCAGGCACATGGCGAGTGTACGTCGCTACAGGCGATGAGTGGAGCGACCGCAGGAAGTAGGCCAAACCCACGGGGGTTGAGGTAAGGTCTTCGTCCTTTTCTTGTTATTGGCAACCAACTAATTCATTTAGTGATGTTGCCTGAAAGTAACTGGAACAGCTATTATTGAAACATGACTTGGAAACTGCGGTTATTGACAAAATATTTTAAATAAGTACTTAACTTTTACTCCCAACATTTGTGAACATTTTGTGAAAAGAAGTTAATCATGCAAAATGTATGTAGATAACAGTAAATATACATTTAGTCTAAATTTGAAATTTCTGCATTGACTCTACAGTTTTTTTTACTTCCCTCTGACATTTTGTGGATCAGCGTTTACCAGATTGTTGGATAAACTTTAATTTTGACACATAGACCTTTGATTTAGAAGTTCTCCATATATGGTTTGGAGACATATTATAACAGTGTGTGTGCAGGTTTGTGTTTTTGTATGTATTTGTTATCACTGCACCCATTTAATTTTGTTTTTTTTCCACCTCAGTTAAACAAGCCAGTTATGTATTTCAATTGACATGCCACATTTATCATGTTTACTTTTCTGCTTTACACCATATGACAAATAACGCTAGTTTACGTTGTAACCTTAGTTCTCTGAGTGAAGAGAAGAGGTCTCTGCTCTCCGTTATATATTCCATAAGTGCAGGGATGGTCCCCCTGCTGTCAAGGTACGTGGATATAATTTACGTCAGGGGCGCACTGCTTCATTCTCTAATCTGAATCATTTAACATTTACATCAACCAGAAAATGTGGTTGAACTGAGATTAGGGGAATTTATCCCCTGTTACATCACTGATTAAAATTCTAAAACTTCCCTCAATAATTCTCTCCAACTCTTCTTCTTTACTTTTAAGTCAATCACAAGCACATACACACATTTGTTATTTACGCAAACATCCACCTCTGTCCCCAATTTAAAGGTTCAGTGTGTAAGATTTAGGTGAAAGGATGTAGAATAATCCTCATGATGTTTTCAAGAGTTTGTTTCATCTAAATTGTATGAATTGTAGTTTTCTTTACCTTAGAAAAGGCCCTTTATATTTAAATACTTTATATTTACATCGAGGGGACCCTCTCTATGGAGGCTGCCATGTTTTTTACATTAATGCAGACTGGACAAACTAAACACCTTTTGAGTTTTTATGACAACTGAAGCTACCTACCACAGGTTCTTTTTCATGTTTGGAAGGAGAGGGTGAGGTGAGGGGTGTTCAGCTGCAACATGCAATTTCAACACTAGATTGAATTGAATTGAATTCTACACACTGTACCTTTAAATACTTTTGTGCTCATCAGTATGGTGGAAAGCCAGTGTGTGTGTGTGTGTGAAGTAGTAGTTGTTAACAGTGTGTGGCTCTGAGGCATCACTCTGGGATGCCAGTGGGCCCCCCTGTCTTTGCAGAAGTCCAATCAGTGTCGTGAGAAACAGCAGGGCTCACAGCAGAGCATCTATCTTTATGGGCATCAGATGGAACAACACGATGAAAAACTCCACCTTTGAACAAAGTGTTCCGCTCAAAAGTAGAATCTGGTAATTATCAGCTCGCTGGTATGTCAGAGGAAACTTAACCAAATATCATACAACCACTGAACATTTAGCAATATAGCAACTGCACCTCCATCTCCTCTTTATTTCCATTACAGTGGGTTTGGTTCTTTACAGTTTCAGGTAAATCTGTCTCTCTTGAATGCCTGTTGTATATTTAGCTATTATATGTGTGCAGTCAATTCTCCAAAAGGCTCTCCATGATGGCACTAACTGTGGTTGCTAGGAGAACTGTGACAAAGCTGTCAAAGCCTTTATTGTGAAGGAATAAATGAATGTAATCAATGGACTCTGTGGGAAAGAAAAACAACAGAAAGAATACAAGTGAGGATCAAACTGAGAAATCGAGGGTCATACTCATTCACGCTTCTGCTGTTGATTTCCGTATGCTTTTATTACATGTATCAGGACCTGATCTACTAAGATCCCCAATAAAGAGTGCTAAATTGCATGTGCATTATAACAAATTGCATGTTTGGTTGGTGGGTACTTTGCGGTTGATTTAATAAAAACAATTTCATGAATGATAATAGGTGCAAACATGGTAGAGGCAGTAGTATGTAAATGAGTGTTTTGCATGCGTTACCGGTTTCTGCCATGGAGCATTACAGAGAGCAGAGTGACCGCAAGCACAAAGCAAAATTTAATGCCATGGAATTGGAGGTGTTAGTGGAAGAGGCAAACAAACACGTTGCTGAGCTACAGCAAAGACATTTAAATATAACTCAAAGAAACGCAATATGGGACAGTATCTATGAGAAAGTAAATGCTGTGGGTAAAACAAAAAATGATGAAATTAAGAGAAGATGGCAGGACATAAGAAGAAGAAGAAAAGAAAAACTAGCTACCGATATTGCGCAGAAAGTGAGAGCTGTGTCCATAATTATTGTCAGGCTTTGTAAATCACATTTCGTGTGCAAAATTAAAGTATTTGCATCAACTCCTCAGATTATTTTAGGTAGACATACCACATGGACAGCGCGTGTTATTCTGCACGCAATCCTCAGTGTGCACTGTTACTAGATCAGCTTGCATGTTTTTTTGCGGTTGAAATCAAGCTTGCAGGGTTAGTTATCTAATTCACAACGCAAAAACTGCATATATCTTATAAAGAAAGCAAAGTTGTCACACTACATATAAAGACAAAAGTAGCTGCTCTAAAGGCGGAGTTGCAATGGATCATGCAGATTGGGGTTATTAGTGTGTGGTACAACCAAAATTGTATGAGATTATTTAAATCTAATGAAAATAAATACATTTTAGAGATATTCAGGGAAGAACACTGTTATTTGTAGTTGCAGAGGAGCATCATGGTGACTTACAAGAAACAAGAAGTAGATGCAGGTTGTCTAAGAAAAATGTAATCTTTTTGTAGAAGTTAAAACGAGCCAGTGTTTATTCCTTGTAAGTGATGACACAGTCCAGTCCTGAGCATCAGCTGGAGACATGGTGCACATCTGGATCAGCTGCAAAGACAAATGCACTTATATTAAGTGAACGCTCTTCTTGGAGATTGCCCAAAAAGCAGCTTTCCCGAGAAGAAGCTTGAAGCTGGGAATGAGCGAGCTAGAAGCTAAACCTTCTAATATCCACTCCCTCTTTGAGCTGGCACTTCAGTTTTCTTTCTCTTGACTACTGTTGAGAAATGAGTGGTTTACCTTTTATCCGATTTCTAACAGACTGTCCATTGCAACAAAGTCTGACAATTAGACAATTAGGAGCTGACCTGCACTGATGTATTTGGGAATGTATTGTCAGGCTCTGTACCTTTTGTTTATTAGGTTTTGCTCTTAATCTTCAGAGAACTACATTTTCATCTGTCATTCTGTAGCGCTGAAGATCACAACCCTTTCATTGTTTTCTGATACATCTTGCTTTGAAATTCCTAGAGCATGCATGTCGCCTGACTGAACAAGTATGACTTTATTAATCCTACCTGAGAAATAACACTTCATTTGAGTGAAACTGATATAATCACTAGTATGAGGTCATGTTTAGTGAGGGGATAGTTTCATCTGTAAGTCTGTCTTTTTCATCCCTCTTTGCAGATTACAACTGTAAGAGTTTGGTTGACCTCCATGTCAAACCTTCCCACTGCTCCATCCCTCCCTCCCTCCTTCGTCAGACAGCAGGGGCAGATGGGTGTCTATTCAGGCAGACTCCAGAGTGTGTTTGACACTCAGCTGGGAACACAGTCCAGGCCCTCAGGGAGCCTGAGCACTCAGGTTCAAAGGGAATGAGGGAATGTTTTTACTGTAACTGATATTTCCAATTTCTATTCAAATAATCTAGTAACCCAGCAAACATAAACTGTATGTTCAGAACAATCTGGTCCGTGGGATGAGTTAATGAAACCCATTAGATGCACATAACTGTCCATAAATTCTGATTAGTTCTGCTTCACTGTATTTAACATCCAGAAGTTGATTCAATAAAGAGTGGAAGGAACACTAGACGTCGTGTTTTTCATAGAAACACTTGGAGGCACACTACACAGGATTGTATTTTCATTTAATGTGGCCTATTTTCTTTTTTCGAATCAATGTGATTATTTTTCATCAATGTAATCATTCAATTCATAAAAAATATATTTTTTAAAGTTTTGCCAATCAATGTATTTAAATTGATGGATGGGTCAAATTAATATTTGTGTTCAGGGCTTTGAAAGTCTCAACAAGGTCTCAGTTTCCCACCATACTCTATCAACCTCCTTACTGATCTCCCCTGACCATTGGGCAATTGTGGCTGAGGGGGTAGAGTGGGTTCCACTTGGGAACAGCTATCAAACTCAAAGGACATAAGGAGCCCTACAGGTTAATAAACTCTAAGCACATGAGACATGTATGTAAGAACTTGAAAACAGGAGAAATTTGGTCTTTTTCCAGGTCCTGGCCAGCACTTGGGCAGAGAGCTCTGAATCAGCTGTAGCTGATTCATGACATTTTTGGGTCGACTGGATTGTAGGACTCGTCCAGCCTGCTCATGCATTGGTTTTTCTATGTCACTCACAGAGTGAGGACTGAGGAGATGCCAATTTTCCACAGAACAAAGGACGATAAAACCAAGGTCCATATTTCCTCACAATAACCCACCCAATTCATTAGTGATTAAACTGTTGCATCCCCTTACAGCAATGACGCAGTTTGAATAAGAGGAGATCCTCTTTCATTTCTGAACTCTGTCGGCTCTCTCACACCTTGGACCTGGACCGAGATGCGAGGACCGAACCAGCTGACAGCTTCCTGTACACCAGCAGCTGCTGAATCTGCTTGACATTGATTGGTGGGAAAGACAGACGAACACATGTGGTAGCTTGCAAATGCAGTGTGGAGTGTGTGCTAATAGATGCTTAATGATTGCATACTAAGCGTGTGTGCTCAAAATGTGGTCTAAAGCTGTGACAGACAAAAGCCACAGATTATAATACACCCTCCGGTTACCCCATAGTGCAGGTGTAATCAGCTTTGTTGCATCTAGTACAATATAACTAACTTCAACTTTTTGCTCTCTTGTACTATAATAACGTATTTTTCTTCGTTGCCAAGGCTGCAAAAATTAGCATTATTAATTTGTAGTCATTCTATGCTCTCCAAGACAAATCTGACTTCTGTTTGCTGACCTCACCTCCTGAGGAGGTAGACTCTTTCAGGGCACACACACACACACACACACACACATAGCCATTCTATTATTATCAGTGTTGTCGGAGCACAGTCGAGTCTTCTCTGATCCACTTGGGTAATACATATAAGATTAGAAGAAGGAAGGCCGTGGCTCAGGAGGTAGAGCAGTTTGTCTATTGACCAGAAGGTCGGTGGTGCCACTGTGTCCTCGAGCAAGACACTGAACCTCAAATTGCCCCTGATGGCTGTGTTAGTGATTTTTGATCGAAACATATGGAATACAGGCACTGTATTGATATGTGGGAATGGGTCAATGGTAAAACTTTACTGTAAAACACGAGTCATCATCAAGACGAGAAAAGAGCCATATAAATACAGACCATTTAACATAAACCCGACAAAATAACAGAACCCGGCAAAATCCGATCCGAGTCCAGCTTTTAAAGTTTCTAAAACATTATTTAACCCCTGATTACCCCTTATTATGTAAAAAAAAACATATTTTCTTATTTACTTAAAGTGGTTTCTAACTAGAGCAGCATTTCAACTTATGTATGAGGAAATCATTTTCATGGACATTTCTAGGATATTTTCTGTGATATAAGGAAGGTACATTAAATGGAGATCATGTCCACAACTAAAAAGTTATCTCTGTGGAAGTCTCCCTTCAAGTCCTTAACAAAAACAATGTTGTGTTGACTATAAAGCTAATTTCAATCCCTACTCCCTTAAGAATCACATTAACCTCTCCATTAAAGGCTAGTTGCCTGATCTCTAAAAATTCTGACAGGTTTGGCAGTTATAGAGGGTCTTAGTGAATCTTAGTGAAAAACATTAACAGCAATACAATACCATTCACAGATTTTTGATTGAGTTACTGCTGTCAGGTCCAAGTCAAAACATTAAACCTGTTTAAAACTTACCTTCAAAGAGTATTAGATGAGGTCTATCTTAAATGCCTCTACATATGTACTCATAATACCTGCTCATGATTGACAGGTAACACTATAAAGGGTAATTTTCCTATTTGTCCCATTCATTCATTAGACCAGGTCTAGATCAGAAACCACTATAAATAGCCCAGATTGACATGAATTGTGTTAATATTCTAATTAAAATAAAACCTGTTTGTGACCAAGACATGAGTGGAGTGAACACTGTAAAATTAGTTTTAGATTCACTCATCTTTCTCTTAAACTGCAGAATAGGACGTTGCAGCTAACCTCTGATTGAGCTGATATTTAATACTTAGTGATAAAGGATGATGATAGCACACAACATTAAATGTAAGCCGACCAGCCGACTTAGCATTATCAATATATTGTTGATTAGATGATTGGAAGTTGTGGAGACAGTAATCCGTCAGAATCAACTCACTGAGATTTTGTTTTCGTGATTGTATTTAACTTTTTCTTTGATGTTAAGTTACTCTGGTGTTGTTAGTGGCATAGAGTAAGAATATACAGTATAACCAAGCCAAAAATACTTACAATTACGATTGAATACGATGCATTTTCCTTCCTTGCATTACAGATGTATGCAATAAATGTTTAGTTATTATAAAGTATCTTAGTTTGCTTTAGCTCTAAATTCTAGTTCTAGATATTTTTGTCCTTACTACTAGAGATTTATTAAGCCTAATTTTGTCTCTATTTTTTCATTTACTTTTCTGTCCACATTTGAAGTAGTTTTCTATTCTCCTTTTGTTATTTTCACTTTTCTGTAATTTTTGTCTCATCCCCTCATTGTCTGCCAGGTTTTAATCTCATTTATTCCAGTCCTCTTTTTTCAAAGGGGTGTTTTTTTTCACAGGGTCTAGGACTGTGGCATTGTATAAGCATTAACGTCTCCTCCGACCGTTCCCCCGAGCCACTCCAAAGAGCAGGGATTAATATCAATTATGGACGGGTGGGAAAGTTCCCCGCCATGTGCCAGATCCTTAATAGGGACATGTGTAAGTCATTACCTCAACACTTTGGGCTCTCAACACAGTATGTGTTTGAGTGTGTGTGTGTGTGTCAGAAAGAGTGAGATGATTGATGATAAAGAGGACCGGAGTAAAGGGGCTGGCTCAAGGTTTCTTTTCGAGTGTGATAAAGCTCAGAAAATGCAGAGAAAGTGGGTTTATATCTCTGAGAAACGTCTGTTCTCTTTTGAGAAGTGATGAGAGGCTCTATGGTGACAAACCTTCTATCAAAACTTTAAAAAACCCTATTTTTTTGGCTCCCATCAATTTCTTTCATACACACGTGCACCTACGTGCGCATACACACACACACACAACTCCTCCAGCAGCAGCGTTAGTCGGCCTGTTTCCATCAAGGCTCTGTGTTGTTGACGGTGTTGAAGGCCTCAGCGCAGACAACCCCTCGCGCAGCCTCCTCAATACTCCCCTCCCCGTTCATGTGCCGCACGTTTTCATGCATGGCAGATCACAGTCGTGTCGGCCTCTTTGGCTGCTTCACAGGCTCAGCTGGAGAAAACACAGGCTGTCTGATGAATAGATTGCCATAACAGGGGTCAGAGCGATATATGGGTGAGCCAGCACTGGCCCTGATCTCATTAAAGTGTGGAAGAACCAGTCACTGTCGACAAGTGCTGAATGTAAAACGCAGACTGATGTGTCATGTCATGGATATTGGCATTTTTAAAGCTTTTACCTTTCACTCATGTCCTCCTTGATGTGGTGTATTTACAGCTCCGCCTGAAGCTAATTCACCTGTAGAAGTTTGGTTTGGTTTAAATGCAGCAAATGACAAGGAAGATGGGTATTGTCAGCGAAACAAGCTACATTTACACCATCAATATCTATGCTGAAAATCATTTTATAATGGAAGCATTACACCACCATAAAACATCCGAAAATGAGTCGTACTCAATCTATGAATCTGTATGAAACTATGACTGTAAATAAAGATGGATGACTCCACTTCCTCTGACTGTAAAAAATAAAAATGCAGACAAAATATGAGAGAAGACACAAGTGCAACCATCTTGTGCTGGTGATGTAATCTGGAGCAAGAGCCTGCGGTAAGTGAGCTGTGGTATCGCGATCCTGGCGACATACATGCTTGACCCATCACGACCCCGTCAGTTTCATCCATCAATCATGATGTTTCTATGTGTTTTTATAGCATTAAATAACTAATTAAAACAATGCTCATCAGAATCCTGAACACTTGGGGTGATCAAGATGTCTTGGTTTCACTTTTTGGGGAGCAGTCATGTCATCCATCTTTATTTACAGTAACTGGTTTCAAATTCCAAAAAACAGGGCACGTAACAGAGTCTGTCTTGAGGTCCGCAGAGGGCGCTCATCAAATTCACTGGTAGCTTGACCGATTGCATGTCCTGTTAACGTATCAATAAAATAAGCTGATAAATAATGAATGGACACTGAAGAATCAGAGAGATAGCACATAGGAGTTTGGGTTCTACACTGTTCATGGCTTAATTCCACTAAGACAGTATGGACAGCTTCCGGCTCACTGAATATGTTTCCCAGTGCTGATTGTATGCTAATCTAAGCTAAACACCTCATGCCTGCTGCACCATTCTAATGGACTGGTAACATTTAGAATATAGCACAAGATGTTGAATATCCCTTGTACGTTTAAAGGTCTTCTGCACAATTTAGGTTATCAACTACCTGTAGATGTTAGCAGGTGTTAGTGGCCACCAGTGGATGTTGGGGACATAACTTTAGTTGTGCACCTTAGCTGTGCACCTTAGTGTTTTGACCTTGTTATCAATGATACAGGCCGAACTTGAGGGTACGCTGAGGCTAATGGTAAATCTGACTGGCTACTGGCTCCACCACTATGAAAGCCATGTGGCCCGCTCAGTAGATCAGACATCATTACCTCTATACCTTTCCCGTTTTAGAACATTGGACAAGATGGAGAATATCCCTTGTATGTTCTACAGCACTACTTAATGTCTACCGCCAGTGGATGTTAGCGCATGTTAGTGACCACCAGCGGATGTAAGGGACATATCTTCAGTTGTGTACCTTAGCGTCATCATGTGTTTCTGCCTTTCAATCTCAAGACACCCTCTTCTGGGGCAGGCCCACCACAGGTTGATCAGACGTGGGTGCATGTCCCCAGCATATTGGGGGGGATCTTTCGGTCAGGCACAGGGCTTATCCATTGATCTCCAGATCTTTGAGCAACCTGAGGGTGGATGTTGCTCTCAGACAATAAGTTGATAAGTGTAACTGTATGAACTTTAGGGCAAACTGCAGGACACTGCTTAAAGAGATCATCTGCTTAAATGCATCAAAAAGCTTGGGACAGAGCCATTCCTAAACTCTGATCAAATCATTTGCACATAATAATCAAGAAATCTGATTACAGTGTTCACTTTGGGTCATGACAACATATTGAGGTTTTTTTACACTACTGTACCCTACTACTGCAACCTGTCATGTTTTTTGGTTATTTATATGAGGACTGCTGATGGTCTCAGTCTGCTGTTTGTGTGTGTGTGTGTGTGTGTCTGTGTACACACTCAGTAATGTTGCTCTACCACTCCTGCACTGCTCATGTTTTCTGTGTAACTATTGTCCCCACTCTCTCACAGTAGCGGGTGTGTTTCATGAGTGTAATACTTTCACCCTCACTATTCAGAGCAGCAGAGGGCAATCGCACAGAGTAAGTTATTTTATCTATCAATCAGTAATTACCATTCATGTAATAAATATACAAATGTCAATTAGATGGTAATGTGCATGTGAAATGAAGAAAAAGGTTTTAATAATCATCCCCTTATCAAGATCAATTTGATCACTACAAGCGTTTGCCTCTGTCATCCTTTTTAATAAAGGTCAGAAAGTCAAAACACTGGTCTATTAATGCACTAAACACATTATCTGAATCCACAGAACAGTGAGGAACTTATATGACCTCTTCAAAGTAATGCAGGTCATGTAATCTTAGAGTGGTAAAACAACATTATACTGAAAGGTATTCCAAGGTTAGCCAATAAAAGATCTAAAGAGAAAATGAATAAAGTAAGTTTTCTCAGGAAAACCTTGACCAGTGTGACTAAAAGACAGGGTTCTCCTTATCCTCCATTGCTCCTCAAATAGCCCCTTGCATCCTGTTCCCTCTCCCTCCCTGGAGACTCGCAGCGCTCTGGACAGATGACCTCGCTTACAGCCAGCACTCTGGAGCGAGCCGAGCCAGCCAGCCAGACTCCAAGTTGCTCCCCAGCGTTCTTCGCTGATTATAGTGGGCGGGTAGGAAAGCAGTGGAGGTGTTGAGGCTCAGATATGGAGAGCACTGGAGCTGCTGCTCAGAGGAGCCCAGACAATGCGCTTTTACAGGAGGGATGGATGTGCACACCACAGAGCAGCCAATAAATCCACACCACAGTGGAAGGAGAGACAACACAGCGCCATTGTGTTGGTGTTGCTCTTTGTTTTATGTGTTGCATGCATATCTGTGTCTGTGTGTGCATGTGTGCCTGAGTGTGTGACTTTTTGTGTGTGTGTCTGCGTGTGCATCTGTGTCTTCACCTCAAAGGAGTGGCCCTCATAACATAGCTACTATTGTTGTGAGCCTCTCGACCTTCCTTCCCTCTGTCTCACTAAGAAGAGGGGAGGCAATAGGGAGTGAGTCGTTGAGTAAGGCCGGCAGAGGAGGGGAGGGGGTGAGGAGGAGTGAGAGGAGGGGAGGAGGTGATGTGAGCCTGGGCAGACTCCTCGGAGCCGGACAAGGAGCTCCGATTATAGTGGCGGGGGACCGCAGCGAGACGTCGCCCAGCAACCCCAGCAGCTCTTCCCGTAAATCATGTCATCAGGGCTCCTCGGCGGCGCCCAGAGCCTCCAATCCAGTCTGTCAGCATCTCTGCTGGAGGACGGAGACCAGGGGGCCATCCGGGCCAAAGGGCCAACAGGACCAGAGCTGGGGATGAGGACATTTGGGTCACAGTTGTCTAAAGAAAAACTCCACCTGGCTTCAAAAATAGAATGAATCACTCAACTCATATCTGTCTCCGTTGAATGTAATGTTTCCTATAAGTCAAAGTCTTTTCCTGCCCCTTGGCCCTATTCCAAACAGGAAAAATGGATAATGTCGTATTTTGTGATACTCCTATAATGTGACAACAGAAATCCACCACAGAACAAAAGTATCTGTTTTTTGACTCAGCCTGGGGACAGATTAGGGTCAAATGAGGAGAAATCCCAATGACAGTGGAAAAAAAAACTTCTCTGATCAGCCTTTTTCTCTCCTTTCTAAAATCATAAAAACCACATTTGCTCAAATTCAATCCTTCATTTCATCAAGCAGAGTAAGTGGTGTCATATCCCACAAATAGCAGTGAAAATGACAGATTACTAACACCGCAGAGGGTTCACTGAAGGGGACCCGACTGTCACAAAGGGTCAGCAGCATTTCACTTGCTCTGATGAGGGCTTACTGGCCCAGACACGTTAAAGCTTTGTAACGCTTGCTTACCCTCCAGTAATCCGACACTCTTAACAAAAAGGGTTTGTCAAAAAAAAAAAAAAAAGGTCCTTTAGGCATCCTCCGTTGCATAACTGTGCTCAGTAAGCTTTGAGAAATGTTCCCTATAGAAACATGGTGAAATGGTTGTTCATATCACTGCGGTGCTGCAGATAATTATTTAGTTTGAACCAGGCAAACAGTTTTGAGATTTGTGTCATTACGGAAAAACGACTCCAATTATGATTAACAACAACCATGTCTCTCAGTATAACTTAAGTTACGGTATTTACGTTTATAGTGACACTGTCCAAACTATATTTAATGAGTCCTGGTGATGAATAAACCTCAGCTCTGAAGATCGGTTGAGCTGTTGGGAGAAATACAGAAATATGACCTGTTCTCTTTTCTTATTCTCATATGAGGTGTTAGCTGAGACCTTTTTTTACGAACCACAGTGATTTTAGATCTTGACTCATTCACCAGCAAGCATTCAATGGAGTTGGCCAAGTTCAACATTAACCTTAAAAAAATGATATTACCAAATGAGTCATTGATATTTAGCTTTGGAATGTTTTCGGGGCTGATGATGGAAAGACAAGCGGGAGGACTTGATTTAATAAAACAATATCAGTTTTTCAGTGCTGGTATGTTGGGTATCTAATATCTTAACCAGAGGCGGACTGGAGTCACATTTTTTTCCGTTAATTTCTGTTCTTTATTATTGTACTCACCACAATAACTTCTTGGGAAGACAGTGACATTGCCTCAACAGTGCAATATATGGGCATATATGTCTCCTTGTTTGATAATTTGTTTTGGAGATACATTGTGAAACAATTCAACTATGATTAGGAGGTCAGATTTAAAAAAATATAATAGACTTAAATAGTAAGTAAACACAGTAACTCCCTGAATAGTGTTTTAGCAAGTTCAGTTCTTCACTATTATGCTGCTAAATGGTTGGTGTTTTCTTCTCATCCTGGGACACTATTTTCCTTAAATTGATGTTTAAGTAACACTTTATAAGCGTGGGTCCCTGTTATAAGGGTCAGTGCAGGATTTCCATGCATCTGTATCTCAAGTTGAATGACTGCTAGCTGTATCTTGATCGCCAACTGTTGAGTGGCTGCAGTACAGGTCATTAACCCTGCCTCCTCTATTACTGAATGCGACATTAGCTATTTCTGTTAAATTTTGTCGCAATTAGTTATTTGATACAATAAAAAATGTGTAGTAATGTCATGACTGACAGCTTCTCTCAATTGGTTGAGTGCATGTTTCTTTGCTGCTGAATCTGGCTCCAAGATTGCAGCATTTTCATTTGGTATGTTTTGGCTTCATTTCTGGACAGTGGGAGGAAGTGGAGACACATTGTCCATCTTTATTTAGAGTTTATGACTGCAAGCAACTGACAACCGATAGTAGCCTTTAGGTAACGTTGAAACACAAAAGGGTCTGTTCATTTTGGGCTACTATAGAAACTATTTGGCCTATTTGGTTAAACTGCTTCACGGAGACAACGATTTCAGCATTTCTGTGTGTGAATGTTGTGACGGCTTGAAAACTGGTATGTGATCAGGCCATATCGACTTTTTTAGGTTTCATCGAGAATTCAGGTTGGATCTGTAGATGGATACAGATGTAACCAAATCTTTGTCTCTTGTATTGTTTTGTTTTTTTATGAATCAGTTCATCTTTACACATCTATTATGACTGATAGGAAAGATGGACAAACTGGACATTTGAACCAGTCACTCCAGGAGTGTTGCGTGCCTTTGGAAGATGTTTTCAAGTCCAACACTCCTCATTAACTGCCTTCTTATTGAAGTGCAATCTCTCGCTGATATAATCTGCTAGACCTTGTTGGCCCGGATGAGTGGCACCCTGCCCGTCTCCGTCCAGGCCCCGGCCATGCTAACATGTCATTTCGTTGGCCCCTGCTTGCCCTTTTAGCGCCCTGCAGCGTCTGGCAACCCTGCGCACGCAGAGCCAGCATCTCGTTAGCATGCCGGTGGCCGCTCGATCTCGCCGTCGAGCAAGGTCACCAGAGACGGAAGGTGGTCGGAGTTGGTGAGTTGGTGCGGGTAAAATGGGGGGGTGTCAGCCTACACTATTAGCATTCACTGGCTCCCTGCACATTGCTAAATTTTTCAGTAACCTCCAGCTGCTTGATGTTGGAGCAAATCACCAGAGAGGCTCACCGCGTGCCTATCTGCCTTACCACCCCTACCCCCCCTCTCCGACGCCCATCAAACCCCCCTCTACGAGTGGTGTGTGGGGTTATTCACCACCCCACACACCACTCCCATCTTCTCCCCCCTCTGGAGTGCCGTCTCATCCAGGCCTCTTCACTTATTCATGTGTTTATTTATTATTTCATCGGCTGCGTCTGAGCTGGAGAGAGAAGGCATCTAGTTGTGAGAACAGTCATTAATTCATTACAGCCTCTCCCTCTTTCTTCTCCTCTCCTATCTATCTCTATCTTTATCTTCCCCATCTCAATCGGAAAGGACCCTCTCCTCCCGCACAAACACACAGAGTTATTTTGCCATTCCTCTGTTGCCCTCCTGTCTATTTTACTCCACACTCTCCTTTCCCTTTTGCATTTTCCATCAACTAATGCCTTCCAGTGCCCCCCCCCCCCCCCCCCCCGTATTGAGATGTCGAAGGACAGGTGCTCAACTATGTTCAAAGGCAGAGAAGGTAAAAGAGAAGCTACCCAGTGATCGAAGCTGATATCTGGCAAAAACAAGTGTATCTGTGTAGATTTACTGATCAATAAGAGCTGTGGAACCACGGAGACGCTCGATCTTCATCCTGTCTCCCCTCTGGATGTGCTTTTTATTCTCTGCCATATCTTTGCTTCCCTCATAAACAAAGGGTTTTACAGCTCCAAATGCTGCGTCATTAGTGTTCAACAGGACCTGAATCCTGTTAAAATATTCCAACACTAAGACTAGATGCACAAAGTAGGATTTAACAGTCAAGAGACTGAAGTAAGACAAAAGACAAAATGAGACAGGACATTGTGCACACTGATTTAAAAGAGTGGGAAAGAAAGTCGCTTCGTAACAAAGACACGTGGAGAGACACTTCTGCCAGGCTCCTTCACATATTGTATTGTTTTGTCTGTCTCGGGTGAGTGGACCCGGTGAAGGGAAGGAAAATATGTGGGAACGTCACATATAAGACCATAAGCGTCTGTATTTCTGCTGAGACACTTTTTCACTCCAGTTGCAGCACTATTCCTCGCACCACACATGACTCCTCTCTATCATGTTAACATCAGTAGTCAGACTGGTTTGCTGATATGTGTGTGTGCGACTCCTCGGGGGCCAGTGCAGGGGCCCTGGCGGCTGCTCTGAGGTTTATGTATGGGAGCAGGGCTCCAAGGCGCTGGCAGACCTGTCTGGATTATTAATGACAGCGATAGACCGGACCTCACACACTCCATCACCTTGTGCCTTACTAACCACCAGCTCGTCTACCACAGTGGCACCAGGCAGCCTCACCCCCGCACCGCCCTGCCTCACCTCACCATCAACCCTGGACAGGAGCGATGCTTTCAGGGGACCCCAGACAACATTTTGGCTCGGCTGTCAGCCACGTCTCAGCCTGGAGTTTCTCCTCTGTCTGTTTTCATGACACTGAGGTCGACACGGTATAAAGATTTGATCTATTACAGGTGATAACCAGTCACTTCGGATTAAAACTGTCAGTGGCTAATCTTTTTTATTCTTATATTCAATCATATCACAATCAACCCTAAAGGTTATTGAGATTTAACCCTAACATTCAGCTGGAATGTACAATTATCAATTATCATCAAAATGATGGATCAAATCACTATGTGTCACAAACCCAAAGAGAATGATAACCAACCTCGGCAGTTCCCCTCCCCCTTTAGCCTCTTTTAGCTCTTTGTTTTGGATTTCCCCTCTCTACTCTCAGCTCTCACTAACCTCATTTCATTGGACAAGCTGGGATACACCCACTGTGCGCTACCTGCACAGCAACAGACGCAGACAGACAAAGTTGGACACCACTACTCAATAAATGCTAAATGAATGGTAATGTTGCTCAGACTCAGCTGGATGTGAAAGTGTTTGCTAACATGTCAGCCACAACAACTTAATAATTTAGTACGTTAATGTTGTGTTTACAGCTTATTTCACTGGCTGTGAAATGACTTCATACAGCTTGAAATCTAATAAACCTGGTGATTAGTTATTCATGCTTTCTTCTGTGGAGTATCATTGAACACATTCATCAGGATAAGGTCAGGTTATGGGTTTTTCCACAGGCAACAATTTAGCATTACTCATTCTACAGTAATTTTACTTTTAGTTTAATGTGTCACTTAATAATAATTTGATCACTCTGAAAATGGTGAAAAATGCCCATCAAACTTTTCTACATGCAGGCTTCAAAATGCTCGTTCAGCCAAAACAACAACAGGTTTAAAAGGTAATGATAAAAAACAGCAACCCCTCACATTTAAGAAGTTTCCTGAAAGTGAGTATTGGGCGTTTTTTGCATGATAAACGAATACAATTATTGATCTATTGTCACAATTATTTTTTGTATTCATTATTTATCAACTGAGGCTGATTTCAAGCATGCCCTGAACTCCAGAAAATTGGACATTCTACAGAAAACAAAAATGTCCGAGTGAGAGGCTCCGAACTTTCTCTGGAGTTCCTCCTGCCAGTCCCCAGTGAAAACTTGTTAATGTGAGAAAACAGCATAAAATCCTCTTCAGGATTCACCACGAGCGAATGGGCATGTTGATGACATTTCTAACAATCGCCAAATGTAAAAAGGAAAAAAACTACACATACACACAGACGAAGATGTTACGAGAGCTTAATATGTTAGGTTTTGTCTCTGCCTGTTGTGCCACCCCTCACCTGAATGTTTATGTGAAAAGGTGTTGTGAACGTTTCTGATTGCGTTGTTCGTGCATGAAAGGCAACCTCCGGAGAAAGTCCGGACCAAATTCTGCAGACATCCTCTGGAGTTTAAGTCTGAACCCGGCATAAGCAACAAATTGCTTTAACAGCACTGTACAGTGATCAATAGGACTGCTTCACGTCGATCATATGGTGGATACAGACAAAGAAACATTCAGAGCCATGGTGTAAATTTAGGTTAACCTAATTAGTGTAAATAAGACTGTAATGATGTACAAAAGATACATATTTTTGTTTCTTCTGACAATCACAGGATTGATTTTGTGAGCTTTCTCCAACCAAGTGTTTTATTTTTGCTTTAACAACCAAATGACGGAGTGAAAACTGTAATTAATAATAATCTTAGAGGAGTCCAACTCCCTGCAATGGGGGAAAGTTCAGTTGAAGTGACTTCGTGAAAACAAACTGAGGCAGGTCTGAATAAATTGAATGACCCGGTGATCCAAAAATCACTGCAATCCGTTAAAATGCGTTTAAACATTTATTGAAGAAAAATAAGATCAACTAATTGGACCATGCACAAACTAATAGATTAAATCGATCAAACGGAAAACAGCCGGTTGCAAAGCGAAGTTTTAGCGGTCAACAAAAAATAAAGCGTCCCCACTCACCCTCTTTCCTTCCTATATCAACTATGACCCCTGCCCCATCCTTATTACCTATTTCCTGCCAAATTAATAGAATCACAAGTAAACAATAAATAACAAATTATCCAAATAATACATTACATCTTATATCATAACCAACAAAATAATAATAATATCCTTTAACTTATTTATGGCACCTACACCAGTGATGGATCTATTAACGCATGCCTGACCCATAACCAAACATCAATGGAAAACTGAAAATGATAAAGAACACAACATCCCTTAATATTGATTGTAATATATGTGTTTTAAAATGTGAAACTTATATTGGTATCAGTCAGTGTCTTTGTCCCTGAGGTTTTTTATGCGAAAGAATTCAGATTATGAAACCCTGTCTCAAAATACCTTTCTAATGTGATTAGAGTTTGTCTCTTAACTCAGTAAAGTCCTAATAAGTCATTCGTCATCTTTTCTCTGGAATGTGGCAACACAACATCACATATTTTTCCATGACGCCTTGTTAATCACTGCATCTTGTATTCCCTTCAAAAATTGGTTATGAGCCTGTGGCAGTTCTTTGCTCAGTAAAGCCCAGGAAGATCCAACCACAGCGAGTCACATCTCACCCAATTCAACTCAATACGAGAGGACGACCTGAGAACAGGTGGAGGGATCAGGCCGGGATTTATATTGGGGATAATTCAAAAGATATTTAGAGGATATGAAAAAAGAAATAAATTTGTTACACTACTCGCAACTGAGGATAAATAACATCACCATAAGGCATGACTGATTTTGTGGGGCATTATAATGATCGCGGGGCTGTAATTATCTGTTGCAAGGTCATAGTGAAGTGAAAGACAGAGTGCCTTATCAACAGAAATAAGCTTAATGGGGGCAGTGGCATTAGAGAAGACCCCTTTAAACAACTCTATTGACCACTGTAATAAATGGTACATGGAAAATAGTGATTAGTGAAGCTTTGGATTACAGTCGCAAACGACCTTGTAATTATTTACTGTACACAGGTTATCAATACATTACTTACCTATATGCAAGTACAGGGGAAGAAGGCAAGTGGTTTGGTAATGAGGGGGTACCTCGTTAATCAGTACCTGTATATTAATCACCGGGTACACCCAGTGGCAGATCTAGGATTTTTCTGAAACAAGGGCCATAAAGGGGCCTTAATTTACACAGAGGGGCCAAACATCATCCCTGCAATATTCAGACTGCATCCACATTACTACATTTCTGTTTGAAAATGCATCAACTCTGCTTTGGATACGCCAGGCATCCAATCTACTGCAAAGTGTTATAGTCACTAAAACAGAGATGTTTGAAAACGCTGCTGACCCCGAAACTCTGGGTCTGTTTGATGACATGAAACATCACCTGATCCCCTCCAAACCCACACACTGCCCAACAGCAGAAAAATCCCTTCTTCTGCCAGTGGTTCTGCAGTCTCCACCCCTGTAGTCTGAACAAAACATTTTGAAACAATGATGATGACACTCACAACCTCTGCAGGTCTCGACTTTTCGATTATGATATAATCTTCACTGATTCATCAGGTTCCTATCACATGACCCTCGTCTGGAAGAAAACAACCAGCATTAGCCTCGGCTACCAGTGTAGGACGCAACATGGATTATCAATTACAAGCGTTGCTGACTCTGTTGTCTTTGCCAACAGCTGTTGTGCAGTTAAATTCTGCATTTTACAATGATACAGATGCAGGAGACAAACTATTATTCCAGCAATCTGGGACAATTCTGCACCTAATAACCAAATGCTTCCTGTTAATACCGGCACACACATGTTCAGTGTACTGAGCCTGTGTGCGAAGCCAAACATGTGTGAGGGCAGAGATCATTTTAGTTGCAAAATACCATTTTCAACTGAAAACATTGTTCTGTGGATGAAGCCTCAGTAAGGTGCACACGTATGTCATTCACTGTTCACTGTTAACTCTATAGCTTTGAGTAAGGCCGCACATCATTGAATGTATTTTTGAAAATTGTAGCTTGTTCAACCACATTGGGTATTTCAAAAAGCACAGAAGATAAAATTGTTAGAGTTATTGCTCGACTTATTATTAGTATTATGGTTAGTTTTAGTAATACGGTTATTAAAAAAACGCGGCCAATAAGACTTCAGCTGTGGGCCCGCCCCTGGATCCAGTGTGTAACAATGCAGATACATATTGAAATTACTTTCCACTCATTATTTACTTTAAATGTATAACTTCTTCCATCTGTGGGTTATTTTCTAGTTCTCCTTTGCTTGTGCTGACGGCAGAGGATGTCTCATCTTAAGACAAATTTTGATTTGTGAATATGGCCGATATAAATAAAATTTGATTTATTGATTTGTGTAGTCACAGAAAATCGCAGAAAATATGGGCTTTAAAATAAAATGTTTTATTTTTTTATTTGTAATTACACTGCAGCTACGGAGTATGTGAAATGTAAAAGAGTGTTTTATGGTCCACTCACATTTTGCTGTAATTAAACTGTAGTTACAGAACACACAGGCAGTAAAATAAACAGTTTCATTGTTCATCTTTTTTTTTGCTGTTGTTGTAATTAAAGTGTTCCATCTTTTACTGTTTTCTGTCACTTATTTCCTTTGTTTGTCAGATGAACAAAATATTTACACTGTGATTTGCAGGCTGTAATCTTAAGTGTTATACAGTGATTTCAGCTGCCATCACATATTACCATGTCAGAGCATTCACCAGTCAACCCAGCGGAGGACGGGGGGGGGGCAGAGATGCACAGAAACAAGGGGAGGGGTGGGTTGAGATTGGCAGGCCCGCTGAAGGCCACAAAAGGTGAAGAAACATGAGCCAGCAGTGAGGTGTGTGTGCGTGTGTGTGTGTGTGTGTGTTTGTGCATAAGGGAGGCGTGATAGAGATTGTGAAAGAGAGGTGGTAAAAGAAAAAGGTGCAGACCGAGGAGAGACGAATGAAAAAGAGAATGAAAACAGAATAAAAATAGAGGCTGAGAGGAATCCTCATTTTTCATTTCAGCCGGCGGACTCGATGCCTCGAGATCAGACAATCAGACCTGATAGCTTTGGGAGGCTCAGTCAGCTTAGGGCTCGGAAAATGATGGGAGGATGATGAGGAGGGTTAGAGAATTTCAGCAAGGAAGTAAGAGGAGAAGGAAAGAAAAATGGCATCGGAGTAAATAACACAACACAAAAGGACAAAGGATTCAGGGCTGGAGATTGCAGAACCACTGGCAGAGGAAGTGGGGCGATTTTTCTGCTGTTGGGCACTGTGTGGGTTTGGAGTGGATCGGGTGTTGTTTAATGTCACCACACAGACCCCGAGCTCCAACGCCTCCCTGGGTGAGAACAGCTGAGTCGGAGGTGAAGGGCAGCGGCGACGGATGGACAGATGGCTGCACGGAACGATGGAATTTCTTCTTTTAGGAAAGCCGTCAGCGGCGGGTTTATGTGTCCTTCACCCTGATCCCGTAGGAATAGCATTAAAACCCCACCTCCCCTAGCTCCCTCCTTCTCCCCCTTTTCTCTCCCTCTCTGTCTCTCCTTCTTCTCCACCCCCTCTCTCATTAAAACTGTGTGCCTCGGCTTCTAATTAAATCCCACTTGAAAGTCTTAAAAGTCAGACTCAGATTGATTCAATTTGCATTTCTGAACAGGGAACATTGCCTAAAAGGATTAATAAATTGGTTGAAAATGCCTCTTTCTGCAATGTGCTGTTGTTGCTTGTAAGACAACACCCATCTAATACCTCTTTTTCTCACATTCTTTCACTCTTTTCAACATATTGTCTCTTACTCATGCGTTCATACACACACACACACACACACAAATGAAGCCCTAAAAACCACAAACCCAGCTATCCATTCATCCATTTGTCCACACACACACACACACACACGCACACACACTTCATCGTGATTACTCCCTTCATTCGTCAATTGAATTCACATGTTTGCAAGAAAACATTGTGTCCTTAAAACTGGGGAGCACACACACACACACACAATGTGCATCTGCGCATACACACTTTGTTGTGTGCTCTCATGGAGGCAAAGGCCTACCAGAACACACACACATATACATACACACAACTACACACTTTCATGCACGGCAGCAGCGATGTAACACTGTTGGCAGACCTCCAAATTTTGCAGCAGAATGTGATGGAAGCATGAAGGGGTGGATAACGTGTGTGTGTGTGTGTGTGTGTGTGTGTGTGTGTGTGTGTTGGGGGGGCTGTTGAGAGGAAATAAAGCACAAGTGAGGGAGAAAGAAAGAGGGGGGGCAATCACTCAAACAAGGCACGCTGGGGGGATTAAAAAAAAGCAATAGGAAGATTGGCTCGAAGAACCTCAGTGATGTTGACGCGCCACTGATGACTCACTCGGGTGATAATATGTAAGGTGTGCTGCTGCTGCTGCTGGACGAAGACTGACCACGGGTCAGTAACTCTCCTCTCTCCGAGGCACAGCCAGTCCAGCTCACTCACAAACCCTTGTCCCAAGTCCTCGCGCTTGCTCCTCACCGTCCCTGTGATGTGGACATTTGTGTCTTTAAGTGATAATTTATCCTCATTGTTGAGAATAGGTGTAGCGCCGAGGCGATTCATCGATTAATTGATCGACAGAAAATTCCCTTTTTTGGGAAAGGCCATTGTTCACTATTTCCAGGCATTTTGAAATCATGATTAAAGAACCATTACAGACCCCGACCCCCAGTCAAGTGTTATTTCCCAGGCAATGAGCTCATCATTAGCTATGTTAAAAAAGTTGACTCTTTGTCTGGTACCTTTTAGCTTTAGCCTCAGGTTTTTAGCACGATATAATGTATGTAAACATCAAACACATATTTAGAGCCACTTTTACAAGATTGTTGTTGTCTGGAGGTGTAATTACACCTACATATCTGTCTCAAGTTAAGGAGAAAGAACACAGCAGGGTGGTACCTACGTTTGAGGACACAGAGGTCACGTCCTCACTGTTGTGTCTTGAACTCTATTTTTGTGAGTTTACACTGACACAAATATCACTCGCTGGTCAGAGATCAGATTAAGATCTTCTAACTTGATTTAAACTCAGAAAATGATTAAGAAGAAAACATTTGGATAAATTACACAATAAATTGAATTAATGAAATGCTGCGGGTTAAATAGAACACACAGGTACTTTCACAGACAACAGAACCTAAAGAGGTTCCACAGAAAAACAGATCAAATTATTTCTTATTTTATTCACTAGACATAATTCCTGTAAGAGAATTAAACATATTGTAATCACAACAGTTTGTTTCACCGTGTTCTCACACACACACACACACACACACACACACACACACTCTAGAAGGTTATACAAGAGAAACCAATCTTCACAACGCTTGGCTTAAAATCCTATTTACATTAATAGAAAAAAAAATGACATAAATCCCCTTCTACTGGTTTACTGTAAGCAATTTTTTCTCTCTCTGCATTTCCATTGCATAGAAATGATTGCCTTGACATCGCCCCATGCTTCAGTGAGCCTTTGTCTCAGGCATTATCAGTTTGTCACTGCTCACACTGAGATGATCATATTATCATTACAGTTGTGGCTCCTCTGAGGCTGAAGCAGCACATGGCCTCTCCTCGCTGAGGTCACGGGATGGGCTTGCATGCGTTGACCTCAGATTCAGGACATCGGCACAACCGCGAGGGAGAGACGGCTCTTAACTTAGAACAACACTGACCTCAAGTGGTTGTTTCAGAACAGCTCATTAAATAGACGGGCCCCGCTCCAACACGCTCTCATATGTGATTATAAAATTACTTACTAATAAGTAATTACATTACTAATGTAGTAATTATAACATTATTACATTAGCACTTACCACATGCTTGTACTGCTCTTACTATTTATGATGTTTAATAGTGTGTTACTGTTGCACATTAAACTGTTTGTGCTCGATGTTCTGTTTCACTTCCAGTGTTTGTATGCACTCCACTATTTAGTCAGTGAATGGCATGGAAAAAGAAATACAACTTAAACAAATGACGCTGAAGTAAATGTCTCTATAAATATAAATACTTTGGATACAGGGCTGGATTAACCAAACAGGAGGCCCAGGGGCAAACATGAGACGAGGGCCCCTGTTGACTCCCTCTCCTTCAACTATGTGTGCAATGTGTTTACAAGTCTCCATCATGTTCTGTGTGAACACCATACTGTATACTGGGTAATCATGTTTAGCCTTGGGCCCAAACAACCTAACCAGTACTCCCATCCTTGAAATCACACACCCTCCTTTGAAATATCTACCATTAAACGCAACAGCAACTGAAATATTAAACTACCTTAAAAAATAGTTTCGTGAGTTCAATATTTTTTTGGATAGCTTACAAGAGAGGACAACCAGACAAAGAAATATCTACTTTAACTTTGTCGTCTTTGGCTTTATTTCCTCCCACAGTCACAAATTATGATTACAAACAACTCATTTGGTTTGCCAGTTGCATTTTGAGGGGACTTCCTGAGCACATGCAGTTAAAAATAGAGAGACAGTGTTTTTGTTTTTGTGAAGGACGCGCTACATTTTTGTGGCTGGTAATCATACAATGCACAGGACCAGTGGCACGGCCAGGATTACATTTCATAGTACGCACAAGATAGGAACCTCCCAATCAACGTGCGCACATACAGCAACTAAGTGAGACTCTGACTCAGATTTGGTTCATGTGCTTATTTTTCCACCTTTTTAATTCAACTAGTAGTAACGCACAATAACATCATTCAGGAAATGGGACCTTAAACACAATAAAAAGAAAACAGGGATGAGTGGATGTGTGCAAGTCGATGAATGATTTGTTTACCATAACTGCATCTTTATTTTTTTTACACTATGTCAAATGTAGCACAGAGAAACAACCAGTAAAGGATGGAAAAGCAAACAACTGACTCATTTGGCATCATCATCAACATCATGTACGCTAACAATACACAAAACCAAACAAAGGTCCTACAATGAACAATCAAAAAGCTAGATGCTTCATGAGACCAAAGAAGCGCTTGGGAATCCTTAGTCATGGGAAACAATGGACACACTGAATCTCATTCACAAGCACATTGTTCAATAAAATGTCCATGTATGGTGGCCGGTCTCAGTGCACAGGACTGTGAATGAGCCAGTGGCCTTTTTAGTGGGTACACCTGTACAGATCAAATGCAAGTGACTCGAAGTCTACCTATACTATGCCCACAATTTAGCTAAAGGTTGTATTATACAGGCCACCTAAGTTTTTGTTGTGTGCATTTACATACATGAGGGGAGGGACAATATTAAACAGTACAACACCTTCAATTAATATAAAGCATGAAGCCCTTTTCCAAGAAGAAATTGACAGAAAAACATTTTTGTTGAAGTAAAATAAAAGCCAGTGGGTCCAGTTCGTGGTGACACACAGTGATGAAAAAGGTCAATCTCATTGTCATTACAACTGGAAACTTGTTTTTATCATGACACATTCAGACAGAGACAACAATGCACAGGCAGGATTAAAGGTGAGTGAATGCATATATGGGAAGGTGAAACCCTCATTCAGCAGGTTCTGGGAGAACCGTCACAGTGTGGATTACTGAAATGGCACAAAATACAAACAAAACATAAGAGGACAACACAGTAAATCACAGTTTGTCTCTGGCATGTGATGAAACAACAAATATAACAAATACTACTCAACTCACCTGTTTTATTGCTGTGTTTTATACGAGGAAGGAGAAATCACCATCACTACCATCTGACATGACCTAATGAAGTGGTCATTGAGTGTATGTCTGGTGTCACGTTTCCCAGTGGACTAACTATCATCATAGCAACAGTGTAATGAATGCTGTGATGTAACTTGAGTTTGGGGTCAACTGGGGAGCTAAACAACTACAATCCCAGAAAACCAAAGAGACCACATTCTATATTTAAAAGCAATTCTCATTAAAAGTACTTATATTATCCAAAATGTATTCAAGTATTCAAACCCAGATATATTGCCAATTGTATGCAAGTTATCATTTCTGCTTTGCCTATGGCTTTGCCAATCTATGCTATAACTTCTGGAGCAAACAATGTATGACACTGCTCGCCAGTTAAGTTGGCCGTTTTTTCTTTCCACTGTTTGTATTGGTCAGTCATAGTGGATCACAATTATTTGTTGCTGTTTGCTGAGTCACATGAATAAAACTCAATTCAATCATCAAACTAGGTCATTTGTTATTGTTTGGATGAGAGACTCCTTGAGGCTGAAGTTATTAATGTACATTTAAAGGTACAGTGTGTAGGATTTTGTGACATTGAGCGTTGATATTGCATCCGGTCCCCTCGATGCAAATATAAAGTATTTAAATATAAAAGGCCTTTTCTGGGGTAAAGACAATTACTATTCTTACAATTTAGATTAAACGAACTAGTGAAAACATCATGAGGATTATTCTGCATTAAATTTCTGCCAATAGATCCCTTTCACCTAAATCTTACACACTGGACCTTTAAGTTGATGAATAATTTTTTCCTCAGCTGGAAATATTATAAACAGAACTTTATTTGTGTTCATCATCACTGAAACCAAGAATCTAAGTGAAGGGCTTTTGGGTCCCCACTGGTCAGGAGCCATAGGGCCAGTTGATAAACCTTGTCTGGGACTGTTAGTGAGTCAGAGTGTGTCTAATTCATACATCAAGCTTTTAGTCAAGCAATTGTTCCTGATCTGGTTGTTCTCTGAAAGCTCAAAAGTTAAATCCATGCATGGAGAGAAAACAGGAGATCCAGTTTGGTTATTCCAATAGTCACAGAGCAGATTCTAATCCCTAATGTGTCATCATTTGGATTAAGGGCATGAGGTTTGCTAAAGTGTTGAAGAACACTTGAGGTTCATCCACAGCTGACAGAGACAAACCCCCAGCAGGTTGACTTTCCCCAGTGTAGCGCAGCAGAAAATGTACGATGCTTTGTTCACTGTTTTAGATTTGCACATGCTCATAAGCTTTGTCATCATCAGCGCAGTGGCAGCACTGCTCCCTCGCAATGCCTCATGGCTTTGATTGATCATTGTTTTGATCAGCCTTGACTCTATGATTTATCATGCCTCCTCATGTTCATTCATCTATTTAGTGCACTGACGCCCCCTTATTATCATCTCACATTGTGTATCTTGCTGCTGGATCATCCACGATAAGATTCCGTGCAACTTCTGTACGTGTACAAGCACCTGTGTTGACTTGTACAATTCATTATTCTCTATGTTATTGTTTGCTGCCTCATCAAGAAGCTATTGCACATTAACGCAAAATGCATCTTCCAGCCAGAAACACCGGTACTTCCAAAAAGGAGGGGGAAGGTCCAGGGAATGAGGTTTGACATATCAGGCTTCATCCAATAAGTCTTGGGAGGAAACTTGCAGCCTGCAGATGCAAACTTCAGTGCATGTCTTTTCACCGTGGGAAAATCCTCAGGACGTTCATACAGCATATTGAACTAATCCTCATGATATTTTCACTAGTTCATTTCATCTAAATTGTATAAATTGTAGTTTTCTTTACCCCAGAAAAGGCCCTTTATATTTAAATACTTTATATTTACATGGAGGGGACCCTCTCTACGGAGGCCGCCATGTTTTTTACATTAGTCCAGACTGAACAAACTAAACACCTTTTGAGTTTTTATGACAACTGAAGCTACCACAGGTTTTTTTTTCATGTTTGGAAGGAGAGGGTGAGGTGAGGGGTGTTCAGCTGCAACATGCAATTTCAACACTAGATATCACTACATTCTACACACTGTACCTTTAAATCTGTGGGGCGCTTCACATGATAAAGCATTAAATGTTGTTTTGACTGTGAGACTAAAACAGAGCTAAAAAAGAGAGTAAATACTGGGCTCACGTTTGTTAGGCTACGTCCATATTAATACATTTTAGTTTTAAAATGCAGAAGGCAGAAATAAATGGAGCTACACTGGGATGGCCACTGGTTCGACCCTGTCTGTATTTTTCCATTAGAGACTCTGGTTGCCTGGCCCCTCCCTCCTCCTCATTGAGGAATTGAACTCACCTGTTTGGAGGCTATATAAGCAGGTGGGTTTCAAGCTGCTTCTCTTCCTCCCTTCCTAGCTCTCAACTGTAATTTGTTTGGTGTGGTTTTTTTGTGTTGTGTTGAGTTACACCTTGTTGCTGATTGCTGATTTCACACATTATAGTTTGCCCTTAAAAGATTCTTCTTTACTTCAATTGTGTGGACCTATGCTTTTCAAAAATATAGCCTATAGTTTTCCAGAATTTCACTCCAAATGAAGGTTATTTCTCAGTGTTATTATTTAAGTCAGTTCCACTGGCCTCAAGTCGCAAGTAGTAACAATAATAATATTCAAATAGTTTTGTGTTAAGTGTTGAAGTGAGTTTGTGTTCAGCTCAAAAAACACCAGATCCTGCACTTAACGTTTTCACATTTACTCTTTCAAAGGTAACTAATATCATATAGAAATTACTAAGGTGAAGTAACTTTGGAGTCACTTTCAAATGTCTGCTTCAGTTCTCTTATTAATAAACAGATTGTATTGCCGCTGGGCCTGTGACAGTGAGGAACAAGCCACCTGTCAAATTGTATACTGATCTTATCACTATGATGAGGGAAGCAGTGGCACAATAAAACTCAAATGATATGTTTTATGGGTCCATTTATTGTCGCCTCAACAGGCCTTCAAATCATCTGACTTCTGGGCAGGGTCCTTAATTATCCAGGGGGCCTGTGTGTGAAAACGTTAACATCTGAGTCAGCTGCTCTGGACATTCTCCAAAGTCTTTCCTGCCAGCCCACGAGTACAATGTCCCAGATAATGTCTGAGTGAGGTCATGTAGGAATACAGCAGAAAAATGAATTCAAAGCCAGTGAGTGAGCAGCATGTTGATGACGTTTCTTACAAGCAAATGCAAATATCTCAGGATGAAGACGAGCTGCCGTCCATGGTAAAAACGAGATTCGAGAACTTTTGTGTCCGTGTCTTTGTCGATGTGCTCTAAACGAAGCCATGTTTTATATGTCATGTCCAGCCTAAATGATCCTGACATTTTCCTTTTGTTGTGAATGCATCTGACGCAGACTATCTCTGCTGCGTGCTTCATGAGGAGGTCTGGAAAATGTCTGGACTTATTGTCTGAAAACTGCTTAAATCACAGACTGAATTTTTTTTTTTTACCAGGTTTAAGTCCTCGCCCCGTCTGTTTGCCCTTCAGGGAAAAACAACGTCCGTATTTCCAGGAGAAAAAGATCAGACTCTTGGCCACTGTGAGTGAATAATGCAGATGCATTGATTCACTCACAGTAATGTTTTGTGATGGCAGCATTTGTCTTCTCCGGTCTATTTCATAGAAGAAAAGTAATTAGTAATAAGTCTCTTTAAATTTCAGAATTGTAATTAAGTTAATTTAATTTAGATAATTATTATTTGAATAATAAGTTACCTAATGGTTACAGTGGTGTGTGTAGTGGACAGAGCAGCTCTGCACATGATGCAAGTGGTGTCTTTTGTCATGAATGTTTTCTGTTATAAAAAAATGAGTCTTACTGACAGAGGCACTGATATGGCGTCATCAGGGTTTGCCCCCCCCCCCCAGAGCCACAGGAGACATTATCAAAGTGACTTTGACATGTGAAATTGGTGAATTGCCCCTGTGAGCTCCTCAGATGTAAACAGGTCGCTCCTCACAGCTCCTTTGTTCCCATGAAAGCCAAACACAAAATCTCTCCGCCATGTGAGATGTGCTTCAGTGCAACCCAACACCCAGCAGGGGGCAACAAAGCACCAGCACGTCCCCCCCCTCAGCTTTGCTGTCTGGTGGAAGGGGGAGGCAGTGCCCACTCATTGGTGATTAAGGTTCTGGTGATGAGTCACAAGGAGGGGGTGGGAGAGAGATGAGACAGAGAGATAAAGAAGCAAAAGAGAGAGTGAGAGAAGGGGGGAATGGCGGGGGGGGGGTCTCTGCTTACATTACCTCCAGGTGTCCTCTCACGTTGCCAGGAGGCTGACAGATTTCTACTGTCTGGCCATGAATCTGCCTGTTCTGAGCTGTGCTGCCAGGGCCCCCGCCTGTCCATTTATCTACAGCACACATCCATTCAGAACATGCACCAGTGCGCTCCACTCCGGGCGGGGGTCAACGCAACTGAAGTCCTTGGTATTTAAATGGTATTTGCCACCAAATACTTCCAAAGCCTCTCAAGTAAATGGAATTAATACAGAACAGTTAGTGATTATTACTGAAGGAAACTGTTTTTATGATCTAATATAGTTTATTTAGGATTAAATTACTTGAAATTTGATTTTTGAGATTGGCATTCTGTCTATCTCACATTAGACTTGTTTTTTGCTAACTTGAAACGTGGTTTAACTTTTTCAGTCTACTCAACACATTTCATCACATGCTTCCCCTTTCTGATTGGGGTTTCATGTCACATTTCCGTTTCTGTTCTTCTTTCAGCCCTGCAACAAACATCTGTGTTTTTTATTTTTCTCTTCTTATCTCACATGTTTTTTTTTTTGTGTGGTTGACTTAGCACGGGTAGAACTAAACACACGGCAGCTGTGAGTTAACTGTCGATCAGCCAGCTAAGCTTCACGGGGGCGGCTGACTAAGTCTTCTTACCATGCAGAAACTTTGGCTCCCTCCTCCCAGCCTGCCCACACATGGAGCGTCACGTTGTGTTTTGTTGTTCTTGTGTCCTGGGTGTCGTCATGAGTGTAAATCATAAATGCACAGTGTACAATACAGACTCTGTCAAAACAAACTGGGAGATAAGGTACATTTTATTTTTTCTCACAGTAACATTAGCAATTGTAAAACACTTTCCAGGCACATGGGATAGTGCTCAAGGGCACTTTGGAAGTAAAAGATTAACCAAGCAGTCTCCCTCATACTTCACCATCGCTTCATCTCATAAACTATAAATGCAGGCTTTGTTTCTGTCAGCCTTGATGAGACAGCAGTGTTTGTGTGCATATGCACATGTCAGAATCATGCCACATGTGCATTAAACAGTAGGATATCGCTGCATATGTTAAAGGGATAGTTCACCGCTAAATGAAAATCCACTCATTATCTACTCACCACTATGCCGATGGAGGGATGGGTGAAGTGTTTGAGGCCACAAAACACTTGTGGAGTTTCAGGGGTAAACAGTGGCACAGTGGTGAGTAATGATGATTGAATTTTCATTTTCCTTTACCTGCTCGTACTCGTAAATCTTATCATGTGTGGATAACCTGACACGTCTTTGAATGAGTTTGGTACAACTGCCGCTTTTATTCTTCCAGATCTCTTGAAGCCTGCAGGGTTGTTAACTCACGGCGGCAGTGTAAATTTACATGCCTGAGTCAACATGTGTATCACGCCTCTGAGAAATATATCTGAGAAACCCCCGTCTTCAATAAGCCAGCTCGTCTGACTCACGGTGCAACACATGCCACCCGCTGCTGCCTTATGATTGTATGGATACAGCAGACGTCCACTGAACTCACCGACTTCGACAGAAGAGCTGTTTCTGAAGCCTTCCCTTTTTCTCTTTAGTGTGTGCAGTCTTTTCCTTTACTAATATTTACCCAGATGTGTCATAGCTCTTAAACATTAGAGACATCCTCCTGTGACTCAACCAAGCAAACCAGTCATGAATTTAAATGGGGATGCGTTCAATAAAACTCTAGGATAACTATGACCTCAAGCTAATGTTCATCAACAAACATCAAGGACATTTACTGAAAAGCATGATAATTCAATTCAATACTTAAACACTTTGGGAAACATGCAAATGTGCACTCCATGGGAGTGAAAAAGGGACCAAAGTCAGCAGTGCTCTGCAAATGATTCACCAGGTCAGTTCGTTCATAATGGTGAAATCAGATGTACAGTTCATTAGATTGAAATAGGGATCAAGTCTGCTGTACCTGGTCAGCAAGCGATGTGCACTATGGCTCAGGCAAGGACGCAAAATCAATCTAAGAGGCTAATACATGCTTCAGATATGGGAGATGTTTGAGCAATCGCTAGCAGGGTAATTCCATGCTTGTTAGTGAGGCTCAGGAGGAAGATGGCTGAGACTACTGCGTTCCAATCAAATCAAAATGACAGAGTGACCTTGGGGAGGCACAGAGAGGATATATTTTTAGCCAGCCGTTCTCACAGGAATGCTCTTTTTCCCCTTGTCTTCTGCTTTTTTTCATTATCTAATTTTAATTTGCTCCGATGCTGGTCGTCTGGCTGCCTGGTCCTATAGGGACGCCTGTTTACTGAACAGAGATCTTCAGACAGTCAGGCCTCAGCTGAGGGAGGGAGGACTGACTGCCTCACATCACTTGCTTTTTGGACAAGTGTGTTTTTTTTTTTTTTCTTCAAGCTTTGTCAATAAAAGGCCTCTCTTTGCACACTGGGTGAGGGGGAGAGGTCCTGACTCAGCCACTGAAATCAGGTTTCCAATATGTTTGGGGAGGTGTTGCTCACAAAGCTGTTGGAGAGTTAAACAACAACTTTTATTGGCTTGATTGTTGCGCTGTGTAAAACACTATCTGCGTTGGGACTGACGATATATTGCCATGTGGGATCACGGAGAGAGAAACCTGGTTTTCCTCCAGCCAGTCGTATTAAGAGTTTACCCAGAGTTTGCCTTCCACACATGCACAACACAGCAGGAGGTTTTCTGCACAGACGTGTTCGCAACAGCAACAAATCCTCTGCATTATTCAGGCGAGAGGTGGAGCAGCCCGGTGCAGCAGACAGAGGCAGGAAGTAACGTATTACCTCTGATGCGGAGATCACGTGATCATGTTTACAGCTCCCCGAGGCTGTCTTCCACTCTTATCACCACAAACTCTCCTGATGACATCTTCCACACGTCACCGCATTTTTCACCGGGAGATGTTTGTTTTCTTTTTTTTCATTTTTCCGTCTGTTGCGTGTTCACAGCGTCGAACTCAGATAAAGTCCGTGGAAACTGTGGAGCAGTTATAACACGGCAGCAAGGCGCCAAAGCTTTGTTGTTGACAGTGCTGAAAGGTAAAAAGGTAAAAGAGAGCTCCGACGCAGCATTTCAAACTAAGGATAGTTTTTTGTATTTCTGAGTTGTCTTCAAATGAAAGTGCTTGTTTTAAACAGTACCTGAGTCGAGATGATTTTGACCACAAGCACCACTTTGGTACATTTGAGTCATTTTGGTTGTATGCTACTATATGCAAAGCAGGAGACATGCACTAGCACACAAACGGGCAGAATTATTTACATATTGCTGTTTCATGATTTTCTGCTGATTGAGAGCTGGTGGCTGTAACTCGGTGAGGACATGCAGCAATGAGCTAATAGAAGCTGTAAAGTAGACAGCTACGGATATATTTTTTACCTTCACCATGGAGGTTATGTTTTGGTTTTGTTTGTCTCTTAGTTAGCAGGATTAAACAAAACCTACTAGACGGTTTACGGATTGGGTCAGGAAAGAACACATTAAAGGTCTGTGCGGATCCAAATGAATGGTCGGATTTAGGAACCTTGTTTCACTTTCACTGAGACGTTTTCCACAGAATTCAGTCAACCTATGGAGGTAACAAAGGGGCATGAACGGCGCTCTCGGTGACAAGTACATAGACTTAAGAGTTAAAGACAAGTTCCCATGCGCGTTTTCATGCACTCAACACATTTGTCATACTATACACAAAGTGGAAGTGGTGGAAGTCACTTTTTTTGGAAAACTCCACAAGCTTTGTTTCTGTGTGGAGATGAAGGCTACTGGAGTCATCAGCAGCTCTGATTATGAACTAGCTCTGAAATGAATGTGGGTCAGTGGAGTAATATCAGGAACAGATTCTGAGCTGTGGAAAGTTTTGAATACAAACTGGTTGTCGTTGTCCACAATTACCAGCATGGTGAATGTTGACATTGTACAAACCCAGACGTTCCTGAGATATTTCAGGAATTTCTGACAGCTACAGCAAAATGGCTGCAAAATGTAGATAGCTGAAATAAATTGTATTTCATTTCGCTTGAATAATACACACGTCACCATTATTTGTTTCAATGCTACAAAGTTGGAATAAAAGGTTTTCCCGGTCTTTCCATGAATGCAGTGTTTATGTTCAATCATGAGCTTAAGCTTTTGCTCTTGGTATCTTTACTCTGTGATATAACACAACATCTTACTCATAGGTTTTACTGCTGTGATCTGTGGTTAATTAAACAGTACTAACCATGAATAGTCAGCACTGATGTAATTAAAAATGTATTCAATGGCTGCATTCCATTTAGGTGAGTACATGCTGATGTAGACACCTGCTAGGACATTTCATTAATATAAGTCGTAACATGTTTTTCCTCCTGTGACAAATTAAAATGCCTATTGTGAAAAAGGTCCATATGCAGGAGTGGACATAGTTTAACTTACACTCACAGCAATCTTGCAATCAAAGTACATGTGGCACTAATAACACTGATGATGGCTCTGTTCATTTTAGGTGTTATGATTAGGATGACAGAATGCATCATAGCCCCTGGAAGCAAAACACCCAGTTGGATGCAGCTGTTATTCATTTTATCAATTACATCTGTTGAACATGCGAGTCCCAACATTCACCATGAGAAAAGCCTGCCATCTTAAACCACTGATATAGAAGTGATCCCTGAACATATAGTACTTCTGTTACAATTAAGTACAACATCAGTAAATGTGAAACAAAGACGCCAATTCTATTGTGCAATTTAAACAGATTGAGGGATGATTTTATACGAAAGAAAGTAAAATAAGACTTCATTGACAATATAGCTATGCATAATCAAGCGATGTTTTATTTTACTTGATTTATGACAAACCTTTATACTTTTACCAAAGTACTGCACCTTTCGATACTGTGATACTGCCATGTGTGCTTACAAAAGTACAACATTAAGTCCTGAGCCTTCTACCTCTGGTTATAGTGCTTCTCTGACAATTGTTAGACACTCGCCTGGAGGTTCAACAAAACTCAAAAATATACTTTCTGAGTCACTGAAGGTACAAAGACATTGAATAACCCGAACTTCTGTGCCAATCACGTCAATGTGTTCTAGTCTTGATGACCCATTACAGACAGGACAAGAGAAGGTCTAGTTTGTCCGAAGCACTGAGGCAAAGACGATCTGTTTTTCAAACATCTTGGTGAAACCCACAGTGCCCTCAAGTAACGAGTTTCCAGGCAAAATCCAGAGATTGGCTATGGAGTTTACCCAGAGTTTTCCTTTCACACATGCAAAACATAGCGTGAGGTTCTCTGCAAAGACGCGTTCACAACAGCATCAAATCCTCCGCATTAATCAGGCGAGAGGTGGAGCAGCCGGGTGCAGCGGAATATTCTTTTTGGATGCCTTAATGGTAGAAAATACGAAACAACAAACACATTCATGAACTTCTGCACATGTCACATAGCGGTTCAGGTTAAATGCATTAGTGCATGTAGACACCAGACTGTAATAAATCACATCCCATGTTAACAGTTGACCCATTGTATTCAATCAGAGTAAAGAAACATGTGCATCCATCAACTGTGGACTATTCTGCTGTCTGCGTATCAAAAATCAAATGTGACCTGAACAGAGCAGAGAAATTGACATGAAATCCTTATCTGTTAATCTGCTCATTTGTTCTGGTTCCAATCCTATTTGAACAAACATAACCTGGGATCAAGGTGGTTAGTGGCAATAATCACAGTACTTGTACTTGTATCAGTCTGGTTACAGCTGAATTAATGGTGCAGATTTAGACACACTGAATAGCAATGAAAGAGAGTGCAGGAGTGGGGGAAGGGGTGCCTGTAGTTAGTGAGTCCTCAAGGACACAATGTGCTGTGGGAGCCTGGGTGAGGTGTTGCAGGGAGGCAGCGTGGATAAGAGGAGGAGAGGGGGATGGGAGGAGGGACTGCTGACGCATTTAGGAGCTGGTGGAGGGGGGGGGGGGGGGGCTGCTGACGTCTGGACAGCCATGCAAATCTAAGAAACCAAGGAGATGGCCCTGGTCCAAAGTCTGCCTGGTGAACCGTGGTGATCCCTGGCAAAAGATGAAATGAAGCACTAAGGCTGCTCGGACGACAAGTTTGCATTTCTCTCTTTTTCTACTTGGCAGCGTTCCTCTCTGCTTCACAGAGTGGTCCACTTAAGAGCAGAGCAGCATCTCGACCAGTGAGTCCTGGACACAGATAACAGTGGACCATGTTTGGCGTTTTCAAAGCACAGAAATACAAAGTACAAAGAAAAAGTGGGCCGTACTTTGTACATTTTGTTTCCTAAACACTGTGAGACAGACGCAGAAAGAACCGAGCCAAATGTACCTGAGGCAGAACTGTGCGCTCATACTCATACAGTCACAGAGCCACTTCATTTCAGTATGGAAGAGACTGTATTAACAGTGTGGATGATAAAGTGTCAAATCAGCTGTGTAAAGATAAAGACACTGCTTGTCTACACAGAACATGTTTCCCCAGTGTTTTTGTCCTGTCACACGACGGAACAGATAAGTCTCTGTTTTACTCGACACAGCTGTCCACACATGTGGTTCTCACAGTGGAGGTCGTGGCTCCCTGGGGTGCCTTGAGGACGGGTGGAGGGTGCCGCAAGATTTCTTCATTTCATTGTTCATTTACATTTCTGATTAGGTTTCATTAAACCATAAGATTGAAGCAGAAAAGATGAGCAATATCACAATGACAGTATGATGCTGCTGCTGCTTTTTGTATAAAATACATATGTATATCTTTTGTAATTAGAAGCTGGTCTATATTCTTATTCTAGACCTTCATCTATATTTGTGTGCTATTGGAGGACTCCAAGTATGAATTTCACTGTACGTGTAACACCTGTTTTTACTGTGCATATGATAATAAAGTATTTTGTATCTTGAAATGCTGGTTAAAACAGCTTCCTAAATGTGCTGTTACATCAGCTGGTGGTAATAAGTGCTTTTTCCTGAGAATTGGGTTCGGACTATCTTGATAGCTTGACTTTCACACATGATAAATGTTGCAGGACATTCTCTGCTCAGATGTGTTTTCAACAGCAACAAATCCTCTTCAGGATTCAGGCGCGGGGTGAATCCTGCGGAGGATATCTTGCTGTGTTCTCACATCGACTCCTTTTGACTTTCTGCAAACTTTATACCATAGGGGGCCAGGCGGAGAATGTCAGCAGAAACTGCGGAGGATCTCTGAAGTTCACTGCATGTCTGACAGCAGTTATAGTAATCTTAGACTGCCAGAAATAACTGTCAGAGCAGTGATGGATTTGTCACTATGAAATACTTATTTGACACATTTGGTCCTGAACCAACCACGTGAACTGAAATCAGGCTGTTCAGTGGAAGCCTGCCCAGAGCTCAGACAGTCACATGTCCACGTAAATGCCTTCTGATTTAATTTAAAGCCAACACTGCTGCTGCAGCTCCATCCGCCACTCCAACCTCCTCCTCTTCATATTTTTATACATTTCCATGTATGGACGATTAGCTGTGGTGGCTGAATCTACATCACTGTCCTTTGAGGACATTTTGGAGATGGTACAAAAAAGAAAATCCTCTGGATTGGTTTAATTGTTGAAGAACGTTTGGAAGCCACTGGTCTATACATCTGCAAAATAGCTCTTCACACACACTCACTAACACCTAACAGCCTTGTGTTCTATTTCTTCTATAGCAGTGTGTGACTCAACACCTCCAGTGTATACACAGATGGAAGAGTGTAATCACAGCGTGAAAAAAAAAAAAAAGGCATAGAAATTCATTGGGAAAACAGGCTACAACTGACCTTTGTCTATCAGCATTTGTCTAGTTAAATTCCTACTCCTTTTTTATTAGAGCTGAAATTACCTAAATTGTTCCTCTAACTTCATCCTTCCCCCAAGATGTGCAAGGGAAACAAAGTCATGACATCATCCTCGGGCAGGCCCCTGTTCCACCAACCTTGGTAACTCAAGAAAAACTCGAAATCGATAATTCTCTCATCTGTGTCTTAGGATATGGAAACCTGCACAAACATGTTTTATTTTTCAAACACCTATTGGCATCCACCACAGCAGCTGCTAAAACACATTCAAAGCTTTGTAGTTGTAACACAAACAAGTGTTTTGGGAGCACAAAAAAAGGGGAAAGCTTCTGTAGGAGTTCATGTTGAGCCACAAAGTTTTACCTTGATGAGTTCATTCCCTCAAATCCACTCTGTCATCAGCTCTATTCTATCTGTCCTCATCCTAATTGCCAGCGTTGGATTTGGGTTTACATGCTGTTTATACCAAAGTATACAGGGATGGAATGATGAACCAGTGCACGTGCAACTCAGTTAACAGGCACACAGAGAGGGTTTGTGAATAAGCAGGGATCAGGGACAGTAACAACATCACCTGATCAATGTGGCCTCCCACTAGGATTTGTCCAGGTCTGCCTGATGATCAATCTGCCACTTCTGACAAAACTAAACAAAACCCTTTTGTTTAAATCTATACAGTCTATGGTTTAAATCCAGTTTATTTGGTTTTGGACTAAATTATGCTGATGCACTGTAAGCTGTTCAAAACTGTTACTTTTTGATGAAAGTATGTATAATGTGAATTAGCTTCAGTCAAAATGTAGTCATTACATTTTTAGCAGTGAAGCTTTACTCAACAAATGAGAGATTCTCATTAGTACAGTTATTGTCATTGAAATGTTTGTTAGTTATTGGATGCCATCTAAACAAACGTCACTGGAAACCGTGTGAATTGCTGGGACCTTGATAGGCTGGTCCATCCTCTGATTGCTTCTGATAAGACTCTGGCTCCATGACGTCTGTGGCGCAGGATTGCAGCGTCCGTATCAAGGATATTATGGCTTCATCTCTCTTTAATGGGAGGAAGCGGAGCTAAGTTGTCCATCTTTATATTCAGTCTATGTTTGCACCCTGTGTATTTTTTAAGTTTCAATGCATTTTAATGCCTGCGATATACTGTTGTGTTATACTGTGTGTATTGAAATGACTGCTTAACCAGCCCAATGTGTAGGCAACTGGCTGCGTCATGAACAGTAATGTTCATGTTCTTCGATCATACATTTCTTAATAGAGGATTTCAGTAGAGGGTTCACCACAAAACTCAGATTAAAGTTAGTAGAGTGCTCCGCTCTTTAATCTTTGACTCCAATCTGTCTGCCACTTCCTGATTTGTGTGCAGTAAACATCAACAAAGATGGTAATCATCTGGCTAATGTTAAGATAGAAAGGAAAAGCAATGAAACATCCTACAAATGTGGATAATTCTGGACCTGATCACTCAGTTTGTCTCGATAATATGTCGTTAATGATGTGCCCGCTGACCCTGCCAACATGTCAGTTGCGGTAATTTTGAGGACATGCACAACCTACACCCCAAATGAGCACAGGATACAAAAAGCAACCAGCAAGTAAACTCTGACCCGAAGGCTTTATCTGCCCCCATCTTTGTAAACAGTTACCATGTGTGACTCTGCCGTGCAGCATTAACAACTGACTAACCTCAGCAAATCCAGTTAGCATATCTAAACTGAACTGAACCTCTCTCTAATCTAATGTAGTACACTTGTTCCTGTTAAATTTGCATCGCTGCTGTTCACTGCAGAGTAGTGAATCATTCAGAAGCTGTTCATGCAACATCTGCCCCACACTCCTATTAAGATATGTTCACGTCAAGGCTGCCCTTTTGTTTTTGATACTGTTTGATGGTGTTTTTTTTTTTTTTTCTTGCAAAAATATATCAAAGTTGACCTACTTTTGAGATGCTACATTTACTGTCGTAACACAAAGGTTGAAAATATTTTGTGGCAGGAATTTTGACAGCATTTCTTAAAGACTATATCACATAACCACCTGTAAAGGTTAACATAGAATAATGTTACATAAGAAGAGAAATTGCTGGAAAGATGCCATTAACATTATTTAGATAAACGAAACACATTGACACAGTGTTTGATCACCATTAAGAAACCTCTATCAGACTTAATGTAGAGGGACGATTACGTGTTTCAGCTGTGGCTGCAGATTATTCACACCTTAAAGCCCAGGCTGCAGAAGCCGCACCAAGTCAAATATTGACTTCTTTAACTATGCATGGTAAAACGTAGAACGGAGCATCTTCACTGCTATTGACTGCACACAGTTGAAAAGGAAATAACCCGTAAGCTATCTCAATACATTAGCAGTTAGCCCTGTTCATTTTGATACACTCCAGTTTACTTGACATTTTCAATTTCCTCTTTGCCACACACACTGCACAATGTTCACATCAGTGCCATGCTGGCTCTAGAATGAATAATCCATCGCATCTTAAATAATATGTTTCTAAAATACTATATATAGATCATGAAATTGTATGAGGTATTCTGGTGTGTCTCTGGAAAGTATAAGTAAAATGAAGTCAGAGTGAAAATGATAAGAGAGCACAGATGTTTTCACACATTCTCCTTCATAATACAGGGCTGCACGGTGGCAACCTCAACGGCTGAGAATGTGGTGATTCTTTGACAATATTTCAAGCATGAAATGTTTTATCCATTGAGGTCAGTTGTTATGAAATCCTGTTGCGAAACCATATTGTGACCTCAGTGTTATATGGTTGGAAATTAATCCATCAAGATACCATGATCTTGTTCTTTCTTTCTCCCGGTTCCATCAGCACAAACCACAGGACAGTGCTTCAGTGTGAATGGGCCACGAATCTTGTGATTACTCAACCCTAAGGAGTGTACGCAATCCTTTAAAAACAGTTATGTAGTGTTTTTTTGTGGCTTGGAGAGGAAGCGGAGGAGGAAGAGTTATAAAATCAGAATTAAAAAATGCAACCCTGATGTTGTCGTAGTGATGTCTCAGAGGTTATATCCCAGCTTGGGTAACACTAAGCATGAAGGATGAATTATGAATCATAAAGGTCAAGATGATTTTGGTTGCTTCTTTTTATTAATCATGTTAGACGTCACTTTGTGGAGAGGCTAACTTAATGCTCTAGCCCAAAACATTTACTCAAACATGCTGCATGGATTTATATTAAAATTCCATACAGACGTCCACATTGCCCTGACAATTATCTTCCGGCACAATTATCAGCTCAAACTAGTATTATGTCTAATCAATGTAATTTAAGTGGCAACAAAAACCAATTATGTTCCCAACAGTCTTGGTTGCACCTTGTATTTAGTGCTAATTAGTATATATTATATATATATATATATATATATATATATGTGTGTGTGTTAGCATGCTAGCATAAGGAGGCCAGAGCATAACATCATTTTTCTAGCCACTGTGACCACGTTAGCACGCTAACTTTTGTATGTAGCTCAAATCACCAGAATGGGAATCCTCATTAGTCTGAATCTTTATTGCCTCCTCACAGATGTAACAAATCTTTAGCGAATCACAGAAAACCCCCATGGTTAAAATGCACTATTATATTTTTGCTCTACTAAATCAATATTTTTAATATGAATAATGTTTGTAGGTTGTATTTTGTCTGTTCATCCATAGTAGCTCACCTCTTATTGTAATTACTGTACTTACTCTACTTCTATACAAGTATATTGAAGTGCAAAGAGCGAGACTGACTCAAATGTGATTCTACAGAATAAATTGGAAAGGGTCTGTTTTTACACAGCACTTTTCTGGTCTTGATGACCACTCAAAGTGCTCTACAGTACAGTTTCTTGCCATTCACACAAACATTCATACAGTGCATCCTTTGGCAGCACTTTCTCTATGAGAGGGGCCATTTTGGGTTCAGTATCATGCCCAAGGACACAGGCATGCAAATGTGGAAGACTGGGATCAATCTGCCAACCTTCGAGTTAGAACAACCGCTCCCCCCCCCCCCCTCAGCCACAGCCGCCCCAGGGAGGCCGAGGGATTCTGTCATGAAATATATGTGATTCAAGTTTCTTTTGAAAAAATAAATTCCTACGGGTTGGTAACCAGAAAACGTAGAAAATCGAACATACAAAACATACAGTCCTAAAGTCTCTGTTTATCATAGATTGACATTTATTGTAGTAACACTGACATCTCTTTAATATGAAATCACCATGGCTTCCTACAATCACCTCAAGAGATTTGTGGGAATGTGTGACTAACACTCTATCTGTGTTTGTATGCAATCACATCAACCAGCACAAATCACATTTCTTCGAGCCGACGGGCATCATATAGCACTCAGACATGATCTTGTTTCAACCAGATTAGCCCTGTCCACATTTGATGAGCTGTTATTGAAGACAATTGCAGCTTGTTGCTGCAGTCATTGTGCAAATGATACCGTTGTGCATTTTTTCAGGCAACTGGAGGACTAAAGGCAAGACCAGCCAAGTTTATGTGCAGAGCACCATCCAGACACAAAGCAAGTCTAAGTGCTCTGAGAAGGCATGTAAATAAAACAAATGTAAGACATTGAGAAGGCATTACAATTACATTTACAAGATTCTCTGGAAAGAAAGACAATCAAGGCACAAACAGCAATGTCAATCGGACAAAAATATTGATCTTGTCCAGGTATTCATCATAATGTTTGTATATACATTTTATATTTCAATCTGCAATTTGATGGGATTTGTCTATTCCTTAAAGGAAGCCCTCTATGTTCTTGAGTCGTTTGGCACCATATCCGGATACAAATTGAGTTGTTCCCCCTAAATAAAGCAGCCTTTGAATACATCAGAATCAGAATCAGAAGTACTTTATTAATCCCCATAGGGAAATTCAAATAGCTTGCCATTTAAGATCGCACAGCATACATTCCCTTACTTGGGGGTTCAGGTAACAGGGGAATTTAAACCTGTCTTCCTACCCCATAACTTTTTTTCTACAGGGTTGACACTATTATTTGAGAATTTATGTGGAGTAGAAAACCCCCAAGAATGTGTAGGAATTATCTACAGAGGCCAAAGGAGCTATGGGGAATGGCTCTTCCAAATCTGAAATTTTACTATTGGGCAGCTAATCTTAGGAAAATACTATCGTGGCTAAGCTTCAAATCATACCTTCACCACCTCCTTGGCTTATTAACAAGTCTTACCTCTGATACATACAAAAAATATATAATATAATCAAGACCTCTTTTAGAATCTGGAATCACTTCAGATGGTGTTTCGGTCATTAAACATTCTCTCAAACCCTGCTTTCTCTCCACCCCTAGTTGATGGTACATTTACTTTATGGTCCCGTCTAGGCATTAAATTATTCAAAGACCTGTATATTAACAATACATTTGCATCCTTCCAGCAGTGAACTGACACATTTGCTCTTCCCAAACACCATTGCTTTAGATATTTACTGATCAGCAGCTTTGTTAGTAATAGATTACCTCAGTTTCCTCGCTGACCTGAAGACAAACCTTTAGACACATTTCTTAAGCCATTGTCCGCTTTGAAAGGAGCAATGTCACGTATCTTTTCTCAGATTCACTCCCTCAGACTAGTATCCATGATCCCAATTAAAGAACCTTGGTAAGTGGACCTTGGGGAGGTTCCCTGTGGATCTGTGGGAAGATGCTTGTAATGAAGTACATAAATCTTATATCTGTGCAAGGCACAGGCTAATTCCATGTAAAATTCTGCACCACACCTATCTCACTAAGGTTAGGCTCTCAAAAATGAATAAAGTATATAAATATATAAATACTGCAAATAAATATACTATAAAAACTTACAACAGATGCCACCAAATTCCAGCGAGCCATGCACATATGTTCTAGTCTTGTCCTCCCCTGTGGTCCTACTGGGAAAGAGACTCTTATCATCTCTTTATCAAAGGTTACAGGGGAAATTATTGAACAAAATTCCACGACTGCAATATTTGTTGTGTGTACACCTGTTGTACCTCTGTCCTCCTGAGAAGCAGCCTTAACAGCCATTGCCACCCTATTGGCCAGACACCTGCTATTGCTCAAGTGGAATTCCCCAGCTCCTCCTCCATATACGCTCTGCATAAGGGAAACCCCTTCACTTTGCAAATTTAGAGAGTATTAGGTACATGATGAAAGGCTCATTGAGTAAATTACACAAGATGTGGGACCTCGTGTTTGAGCATATACAAGGGCTGGACCCCTCAGATATTTGCACAAAGCTGAAATTTGACTGTTTCATCAAGGGCAGACTTGCCTCGCAGACTTCTTACAGAGACTCATCACATTAACAGGCCTGTTGTGAGCTGTTTCCATATTGCATAATAGACCTATCATAGGCCTTATTCTGGAATCAGTGTGGCATATTCTGAGAAAAAGAGCTTTGCCCATGGTGAATCAGGTCTTTGGAAATTACTGGGAAATCCAAGAATCAAGTCTTTCTTCGTGCAAGACACAAGATGTTAAATGAAAGAGAACTTTGAGTATATTTTGTTCATTTCTTCCCAATATTTTTATCAGACATATGTCTTCAACAAAAGGCGCATTGATGCAATCCATTGAGATGCACAATGTAGGCACACTCATTTATATATAACGGAGCTGTGTTTATGTAAGTAACTGAATAAGCATTCAAACCGTGGTTTAATAAACATCTTGTGTACACTGACTGTTTTCACAAGACTAAAGTTTTCTTATACTTGTTTCATCACTCTAAATGTTCACAGACTTTGTTTAGCTCATATTCAGTATCATCAGCCCACAGCCAACACAGATTCTCTGAGCAGATGTTGATCTACATATAAAAGTAAAATTCTCTCTCTTCGCAGTTTGTGGAGTTCACTTCCCAAAAAAGTTTTATTCTCTCACTCTCATTCACACTACCACAATCATTTGGTTCACAGCACCATGTGATTAACATGATTAAGTTTTGTATGCACATTTTCAGTTCATCTGCTGTTTATTTATATTATCCTTCCCTTTTTTGACCATCATGTAAATATGCTCATTGGCCCGGTTCAGACCTGAAACCATTGATCCTGAGAGACCTGATCAGAAGTGTAGGCTCTACACTCGTCTTTTCACACTGAAATGAACATGAAAATGCGTTCTGAGTCTAAATCCTGTGGCCACTGATCGGATCTCACCTCCTTTTTCTATATAAAAATAATCGTGTATGACATTTGTGTTCGTAAAGGCCTTAATCATGACAGATGATGATACCAGGTCTAAACATTGAGAGAACAGGACGAATCAATTTTAGGATCCTCTTAAAAAGCTTCAGTTTAATTAACACAATCCCAAATACATAGTTATTAACTCATAGCACACAGTGAAGTGATTTATTTTAATTTAGATATGAGAACTATAAATTCACCTGTTATTTGTAATGACGATTGCCATCATCATTGGGCTGATTCATTATTGTTTTATATCTGCTGAGGCTGTGAAAGAACTTGTGCACATTTCTGGAGACAGGTTAATCGTGCACTGAAACCTGCAATTATGTTTGTGTGTGAGTCATGGCCGCACCCGAACAAGCACTGAGTTATTAAAAAAAATAATTGTAGTGTCATGTAAAACAGACGAAACACAAGCTTCTATCGTCTTCTCTGCTGACTCACACCCCTTCTTGCATGGACAGACGTTCTGTCTATCAGTCACAATGAGTATTCTGGCATTGTCACCTTCATAGATCACCCCCACCCATACACACATACACACCCTTCAACCCACCTGTCCTATCACATGTCTCTCCTCTGGTCGAGACACATGGCCACCCACACTGAGCTGGGATCACTGTTTATTGCTGGTTCTCCATAATATTGGACAGTCTCGACAAATTGAATTGAATGACATCCTCTGAGAACACGCCAGGGTGATGCTGGGGTAATGGGGTCAAAGGTTTTACTGACTGGGGGCGTAAACGTGCATTGGAAAAGTTCATGGTAGTCTGCTCTGATAAAGTTCTAGTAACTAGCTATTATCTTGGGTGTGCATTTTACATATTAGCCTGCAAACTTTTTATATTTGTGTGTGAGTGTGTGTCAGCTTGTCTCTGTCGCTCTTCATACAAACAAAAACGATCACATGTATTTAGTTATTAATCGATGGTGTTGGATCGTTCCAGTCACTTTAACCCTGATGTCATAGGCTGTGTGCGTCACTTCTCTTCTTGTGTGGGGCAGGTGTTCAAATATCTCATAATCTCAAGAGCGAAGGAAACAAACAGAGTAAACTTCAACACTTCAGATCCTAATAACTTCTGACTAATGTTTGTGTTTTTTGATTACGTGTTAAGTGAGCGCGGGTCAGCGGGGGAGTGAGGAGGGAAGACATGCACCGGAGTAATACAGCAGACATGCACATTCATAATGCACTTCTGTCCTGATCCTATCAGCTAAGGCAATCATTTTGCAGTAAGGGAAACCCAGGAAAAGTCAGGTGTTCTAATTTCAAAGTGATATCAAAAGTCTAACACTCTCACAAGTGACCTGACACTACACCTTGTTGCACATACCTGAGATACTTGTGTCTCATCATCTTTCTTTTGTCTTCAAGCCTGATTCACCTACTTGACTGGAGTGCTGTCATGAGTCATCATGTAAGTAAGAGTGCATGGGAATGTGGATGAGGCTGGCTTTCTCGGACAGTGAGACTCAACTACTAAAGAAACAGACATTATCAAACCGGAAATCCCAAAAATGAACTTGCTGTTGCTTCAGGGCGATGAGAGTGAATGAACTGCAGAAAGTCACATCAAAGCTTGGGAAAGGGTGTGGTTCAAGCTCTGGCAGGCCTGAATCAAAGTGTCCTTTACTAATGTTGAATTCTTGGATTTGACTTTTAACTGTCAGCCGAGTGTCACTGGGGTGCAAAACATTGAAAGAGGTTTCAGTGAACTATCATTAATCTGCAGAATGTTGTGTTCTACAGTCCTTCCACTAAACTAATGGCAAATAGTGTTATATCTCTTTAAAAGACCCTTTTCAGATCAGCTTATTACATTGTTGGTGTTGTATTTAGACTCTGCCAACTTTTGTTTTTCATCTTTCATATCCTTTAGTATATTATCCTTTTAGTATTATTTTAAGCATTATTATTCTGTTTCCTACACAATGTATTGCTTTTTGTTGTTTGTAATAATTTCCACATGGGGACAATAAAGTAAATTTGATTTGAGAAAGGATGTTCTAATTTGTCCTCTGTTTTATTGCTTTCATTTTTACTGGATACTGTTATATAAATCCGGTTTATAATTATCATTATTATCAATATTGGAATCAAGGCATTATCTGCCCATGTCTTTTCTGTGGCCCAACTTGTTCACCAACCATTGATCACTACAGATCAAAATTATACTAAAATTAAATATATTAACAATGGTACTGTATGGTCAGCTGATGGGACGTGGACCAAACTAAAAAAACGTGTTAAATAAAAGGTTTATGTCATTTCAGGGAGGTCTTCAATAGATCAGTTGAAGAAGTTTCTCTTAAGTTTTGTTTTAATTTGTTGGAAAACTGGTCGAGAAGCCATGATCGACAGATAAGATTGACTCACAATAGGCCGGGCGGGTGTATCAGCACTGCTCTACCTGCTGGCTCCAACTGTCATCAGTGAAAGATGAAAGTGCGCTTGTCCAGGATATTTTGACTTCATATTTGTTCAGAGGTAGGAAGTGGAGACCATCATCCACCTTTATATTTAGTGTATGCATTATACTCATCAGCATTGTCTTTCAGCAAAAAACATCTTGTAAAATGCCACTGCACACTACCGAGCAGGAAACTCAAACAGACACAGTTTGAGATTCACTGGTGAACACAATGGAGAGTTCAGGAGCTAAAAAAACAGATATTCCCCATAAGGATGATACCTGAAATAACTAGTAAGAGGGATTTGTTTGGTTTGTTACTTTGAACCAAAGTGCAGTGAAATGCAGTTAAGATAATTATACTTATAGTTGATTCTTTCTTTCATCAATTGTATGTATCTGTATTCCTTCTAATGCTGGGCCTGCCTCGGCTTGTAGCTGTGAGCTTGCGCTTGCTGAAAAGATGACGTTATCTTTTATTTTAGATCAATCTGACTTCTTCATGTGAATCATCACACCTCCTCTCACATAAACTGCTGTTTTCAGATTTGAACCAGCTGAGGATTCTCAGGAAATCTGATTTATTCAGAAATCGGCTAAATGGCACAGTTTGCTAACCTTGTACTAGGAGCTGACAGGGTAAAGTCAAGGTAAGTTTGTGTTCGCACATACAGGTAATGTCTAGAGAAGTTCAGGGTTGCAGTGCATGTGTGAAAGCAAGTATAAAATAGACTCCACTATACCTTGCGATTACTGCAGCGTCATGTGTTGTGGCTCTGAAAGCCCTGGAGTCAGCAGTGCTTTAAAGTATTACCATTTCAGAACACACGTGGCACACAGAGCCTCCCTGCTGTCCCACCAGGTGGACCTGGCAGTGCCAGCCCTGCTCTGTGTCCTGGATTAGACTTGGCTTGCAGACAGAACAACGAGACTGGGGATAAGAGCTGGTTGCCGTGTGTTAAACAGTCGAGGCCGACACTTGTTTGAAGTGAACCAGTTTGGTCAGTAGATGAAGGGACAGAATACCAGGAAAACACAGTGAAGTGCATATGCCTTATAAATGTGTACACTATACACAGTGCAATACGACTCCTCGAATAGTGAATTGCTGTTTCACTTTGCGGTGTATGAGCAAATCTATTCTTACTGTTGTACTCATTGGAAACGACCAGCTGCATGAAACAGCTCTTTTGAAATGAAAGGCCTTGTTCACACCTGATATCAACATCTGTCTCCAGTGATTTGAGCTAAAGTAGCCACCTGGCAGAGGAATGCATCAACACACGTGTCCCCAGGGGTTGAGGGCTCTACAGCTCTACAATGAAATAAGATTTAACCAATCCACAAACAGAAGAAATTGATATTTGGTGGTTCATCTTAATATTGTGGTGGTGGTCACAAGTAAAGCAGGGAATGTGAAACACAGAGAAGTGTAACAAGTACTTTCAATTCATTTTGAAACAGCAGGACAGAGGACATCAGCTGAGTAAGTCCTTTGTGTGGCCCCGGACACATTTGTGTTCCCACAGCTGAAAGAATGTGGCCACATGTGTCCCAGACCTCCTCCAGCAGTGGTCTGAGTATTAGGATCTCAATTGTGTCCTAAAGCCATTTTCTAATGAAAACGATCTCTGTCCACATGAGCTCTGTATCAGTTTTAATTCCTGTCCACACTAACACACCTGAAAATATCACGTGACCACTCACATGCCTTTGCATTTCCACATGCATTTGGTTGTTAAATGCAGAATTGGCACAGATTGTATGACTATTAGTCAGTCTCCAACACATGTAAACAGTTCTAACACTGTAAAATGCTGAATTTAACTGTAAAATAGCTGTTAGCAATGGAACTCATGCCAAGTGGTGATCAGAGAAGAGCAGGAGATGACCTGTACAGCAACAGCCTCCTGCTGCTAGCTGGAAGCCTGCAAATACATAGCATTCAGTGAGGAAGTGTGGAAAGAGAGTACATACAGTACAGTTTGCTGTGGCCAGTTATTCAAATTGCATTCATGATTCATGCAATTGCTGTTGTTATACATTGAATGTTCAATCACAGGTTTTTAATTGCAACTTTAAACTTTGAATACATCTACAGGAGGTCTCATATTTATATATATATATATATATACAAAAAAATGAACTTATCAGACTAGTGTATCTGTTCCTACAAGGCAGGCAGGAGGCAAGTGGAGCTGCTGATAAATGATTTGCCAATGCATTGTGTTGTCACATGGCTTCGTATTTCATTGTGGCAAAAGTTGAGCCAAGTTTAGCTGTTTTTCTGGACAACCCAGGAAACTGTTGACACAGTGAAATCACTGAAATAAATGAGAATACTGACTTTTCCATGCACTGCTCATGGAGGTCTGAACGTAGTTCTGCACACGCATCAAGCCTGTAACACTATAGCGTCTAAAAACAATAAATTGTCGGCCTGCCAGGGAATTTGAGATTTCCCAATATCAACTAGATGAACTCTAAATGTATTTCCCAACTGTAATACTTCAGAGCTTCATACAGGCAAAATCACCATGTGCTTTAAAGAGGAGGAAGGTGGGAGGTTTTCACTGTTGTAACAACAAGGTCATAGAGCCTTATGCTAGCTGTAGCGATGATTCACAATAATGACTTTCAACCAGTTCAAATAAATTTTACTCAAGTCACACTGATGTTCACTACACTCATCCATTGGGAATCTGACAATGAAAATTGGCAAAACTAACGGCATCAGCAATTTTACTGAGGACACAATGGTGGAAGAGAGATATTCTCAATTCTGGTGCTTCTTGTACTTTTGGTCTGAAAACTGTGTAACCAACATTTAATAACAACTAATTTTGAATTACTTGTACACCCTGCCCAATAGCAAGTTGTCTTGTCAGTGGTGACTTGTGAAGGGACGTGGAGCAGGAAAGTTAACACTGACGAAGCTATAGCTTTGGCTGTGTTGCACCATTCACTCATTTTAATCTCTTGAGTCAGACTATCATCGGTTCCAAAAAAAGCGATGGCATATGAAAATTGAGACAGGAGTCAAAGACTCATTTCCCCTCTTCCCTATTTCTACTGAACTGAATCGAGCACAAAGGTGAATAAGCCAAAGGAGAGTAAAGTGAAGAGTTCAGAAAAAACACAGAGAATCTCTGGGAGCTACTATAGCACTATAGCCTATAACCTTCTAATGAGTTAGTGGTTGGCTCCAGGCTTCATATAACCAAAGCTGTTTCCAGACGTAAGCTCCAGAAAATGTCTGTACAAATAGGTCTGAGCTTTCTCCAGAGTTTGTCTTTCACATGTGAAGAACATAAAAGAAGATTTGTTCACAGAAATGTCTTCAGACAGTTTCAGTCTTGGCACTTTGAATCAATTTGACTCACAGTACTCATTTTAAGACCACCCCTGAACAGCTGGATATTTAGGGTCCCGGTTCACTGATCTTTTCACATAGACCACTTTCTCAACTCGTGTAAAAGAGAAATAGAGGAGGGAAACAGCAGCAAGATAGCAGGAGCGTTAGAGAGAAGAATAGGATGGGATTAAGTGCTGTATCATCAGTGCTCTAAATTAAAGAAGTTCCGGGAGGAAATATTTAACTCGCTCATCTTAATAGCTGGAGAAAGACGTCACCCTTGACTGTGCTGTTGCTGTAAAAGGTTGCTCTGAGGGGGCCTTTGAGCTACCAAATGAGACCCTGCAGGCTCTCATGTTTGGTATGCTTACAGTTAATAGGGTTATTTAGAGAGAGGATATCAACCTCCCTGCCTTGCTTTAGGAAAGGGCTGAATGATACAGTTTCCTGTTTATACTTGGAAGAGAGAAACTTCTCCTCAGCTATTATTCTCTGGACATGTATGTGCATTGTATTATCCATCCATAGACGAGGCAGAAGAAGGAACGAGAAGTTAAGAAATAAGTAAGTCTTCACTGTACAAGTTGAATAAGAAGTTAAGTAAAACAAGATTTTGTTGCTACAGCCTTGCTTGGTCTGGTAGTTGTCGACACAGTCGGACATTGATGTTTCAAAGTGTGGATTACGCCACAAATACTTGTGTAACAAATGAAAAGAGAAAGCCACGGAGAAGTTCAAAGCCCGACTTCTCTCACACGTCCGCACAGCTGGCCAATCACAGTGTGAAGTGAGTGAGCGTGTTGGATCGTCAGCTTTGCAGAGTTACAGAAACGCTCGGACACAGTCTCCTCTACTTGAGGTCGGAGTGGCAGAAGGGATCCAAAGTCATCCAACCAGCCGGTAAAAGAGTACAAAGAGAAGCTTAGCTGTTCAATGATGTTCACAGTCTGTTTTCCTGCCTGCTCTATTTGGGCTGGGCAGGTAGTCTACAGTGGGTCTTATCAGGGGGCTTTCACTGTCTGCTGCTGCTGGTGGAAATATGACAGCAGGGAGTGAACTAAAACTGTTAGGTTGGAGACAATACAAGCAAAAGCAATCATCTGAAAGATGTTAAAATACTCAATACATCTGAGCAGAAGTGTACAACACACACGTCACTGCACATTTAACCCAGTGTTGATGAACAGAAATATATAAGTGGAGCTTTAAATTAGAGTTACATATGATTCTGTTACATCACTGTGATCCAGCAACTAGATACACCCAACAAGTGTTATGTAGCCATAACACTGGATATACTTCAACCTGCTATCTGTCATTGTCATCTGCAACAACTTGCACAACAACCAGGTTGTTTCCGTGAGGTCCAATGTGCCAGCTGCCTTAAAAATTGGATTACTTTTATCTCTTGGTGTAGATGTGTTCAATTCTCCAATTCTCCCTAGAAAATATAAATGGTTTAATGCAAGATTTTTTATCATATCTCTGACAGCACAGACATAATGTTTACCTTATTGTTCTTTATGATTGTCAAACCTCTGCCTCTGTTTTCCCTCATTTTGTCATTATTCTCAATACGTTTCAGTGGCATAATATCAATTATGTCTCTGTCTTTCCCAAATTCATGTTTTCACACACACTGAATCGAAGATGGAGTATGTTCTATACATGTCCCAGATGGGAGGGAAGCTGTTTTATGATGAATGGCCGTACATCTCGACTCTGGTGTTACGTGTTCCCTCACCTCAAATTGGGGCATTTCACTAGGAAATAGGGGACAAACAGTGCAAAAGCAGAAACCATTGGAGATATCACAATGTTCTTTTTAGTTAAATCTAACAAAATAAGCTTTTTTTTTTTTTTTTACGTTTTTCAACTTTTTACCTGATTGAACTGTTTTTGAACTCTTTTTTCTTATTTACTTACATTATTTATCTCTATTTTATTCATGTGTACGCTTGTATTTTTTATGGAGCATTTATCCACTGATACTGGATTTTTAGAGTTGATATTGATATGTCAGCCAAGAAAAATGTTTTTACATAAACAGAAGATTGTTGTTGGGGGATTATTTGTTCTTTTATCAACCCTTTGAAAGCTGTGGGTGATCTCACAAACATTTGTCACAGTTGGATTCTGTCGCTGGTTTGCCCTGCTGCATGTTTTAGTTTTCAAAGATCCATGAAAACCAGCACAAGGACAAAACGCTGCCTTGATGAATAACATCATGTGGAGCAGCACGTGTATTCCAGATCTCCGAATATGACTTTACAGCTCAGCTCATGAGAGTTTTAGAATTCATGAATTAAAATAGAATTCATGTTACACAAGTCTCACCCCAGTTATTTGTTACAGAACACCACACCATTTTCATTACGCTCTTGTTACTCTGGTTTACGACACGTTCCAGGCACACAGTGAACTAAAAAGAAAGTTAGGTTCACCTTCGTGCTGCCACTGTGCTGACTCACCTTTTTGTAGGATTTGTTGTTTGTACTTTGCTCTTGTGTTTGCTGATCGCTTTTTATGTAGAGGAAACCGACTACAGAATAAACCTCAGGCAAGCAGGACAAATCAACCTAATCTCAAAGCCCCTGTGGTTTAAATGGCGCTATTATCTATGAATCAAGTCCATGTGTCGTAATGTGCTGTTTATCGCAGCTGACGGTGGATGGGAGTCATTGACAAACAAAGAGTAGTTTCTTTAAATAAATATTTTATTTGAAAATAAATACATTTTCTTAAAATAGAATCAATAACATTACAAAAGCTTTGGGGAAATGGGAAAAGGGAGAGGGGGGTTACCCAAATAAATGATGTGTAATTTTGGAACAAGGAGTACAATCTCACACGTTTATCTACCATCTTAAGACAAGTTCCCACAAAGTGTTGTACTGTACATTCTCAGCTGCTTTGTGGGAAAGTGGTGGCATCCCTCACGCTTGCTTTAACATGCAGTCTACTTGGTCTTAAAGCTTCACGCCCCTGCACCCAGAAACATTGGTTTACTGTATCTACACACTTGTTTGTAAATTTTTTTAGGATATAATCTCTTGTCAACACATCAAAACCAGCCACTGATTAACATTTACAACTGACAGTGTTTTTTTTAAGTACCTTAAATGCATCTAGATCAACTTCACCTCTAGTCTACAATACAAAGATACAATACACAAGAAGGCTGCGCTTATGGATATAGCAGGAATCAGAGGCCACCGTCTCGCTAAGGCCAAAAGTGTTTCCATTTTAACTGCGAGCTCCGTTTAGCTGCAGTTTGCCAGGCAGAAAGTAAAACAGAGCGGGAACTCGCTGGCACTTGTCTGCCTCTATAGCAGCGTTTCAATGCCCATTGTTTGACTGGAGAGCTAGGGAGATGGCAGATCTCCAGAGAGACAGGGACAGCAGCACAGTTTTGGTACAGATTAACACAGTGCACCAGCGCAGCCCTGACCCCTCTGACAGCGCCACAAATAGCATTAGGAGTGCAGGAAGTTCTCCCTCAGCTGGCCTGCAGTGGCAAAAGCAGCAGCCTTGACAAAAAAAACGAATTACCAATTGCGCTAAAAAAATTGAGAGAAAAGCGCCACGGAACACGTTTGTTTTGTAATTATTGAGCCGCTGGAGAATGTGCAATTCGACCTCAATTAAGACAAGCGTGTGAGAACATGTAATTGAAATCTAATCAGTAGAAAAGCAGCAGAGTAAGCTAATCTATGGCAAAAACAACAACTTTGCACACTTTGTGGTCCTCGCTCTTCCTGCCTAATGAAATCAATGCCACAGGTAGCGTCAGCTTTAAATAATGATTACACTAAGTGCTGCCGGGGAGCGCAGTGTCCACATGTTGTGTCCACACACCCAAATCTCTCTCCCCTCTTCGCCAAGCAGCCTCAAATCAGCTTCCGCGTACCAGCCAATGGTTTAGGGACGACAAAGCCATTCGGTGGGTTTTAAATGCCTCACTGCACTCACCACACACAGGTCCGCACACAAATAACACACGAATATCCTGCAATCACACACCTTTTTTTTTTTGCCCTTCCTGTTTGAGAAAAATAATCACTTTTCAGACCTGTGACCAACAGCTTCTGATAGCGTCTTTTTTGTTTGGCTTTTCTTGACTCTATTGCACCAGGCCACAGGAATGTTGTATACATATCTTTCTCCATTCTTAACTTTTCTTGCATTTCTACTAATTAGTACCCCAAGGTTTGCTTGCAGCGAGGACCTAAATGTCAGAGCCATTTTAAGTTTAAGCCAACACTCTAAGCAACGCGCTATTTTGCCAATGATTCAATCACAGTTAAATAGCATGGAACAGATGCGATACATTTAATGATAGCAGTTTTTTTTATCTGAGTCAGGTAGATGAAACTGAAAGCTGAAATAATCTTTGTCGCATATTTCCAATCTGATATCAACCTCATCGTGTCTCTCGGAAATGCTTCACAACACAACTCACTCTCCTGCTCTTCAAGGAAATGTGTAGGGTTTGTTTTTTTTTGTAGGAACTCTGTTTTGAAGAGCCAGCCTTCAATATACACACAAACTAAAAATCATTCTCAACTCTAAATCCCTTCATCCTTGTATGAACAAATTCAAAGGTCAAACTTTTATAAATTTGTAAAATGTTTGCTACTAGTAGAAGGTGTAAGGAGAATTCAAATACATTTGAAGATGTCACAGAATCTTGCAGACCCAGATGGACAGTCTTCCCAGGTTTTCTTCCCCACTTGTGTAAGTTAAGCTTACAATTATCCCAAAGCCTTGGCACTGCAGGCACAAGTGCTGAGGGGCAGATGGGTACAGACAGAGCCCGCTGCATCAGGATGCATGGTTGGGGCCAAATTCAGCAGATCTTACTGGCACCAGCTGAAAGAAGTGAAACCTGGTGCTTTTGCTGCGTTTTCTCTCATTACAATTCTTCATCAACTCGCAGGCAAAGTCAGTGTGAAGGCATGCTAGACACTGTCATTTACACAGACACAGATACACCCAAACAGAACAGAGAGATTGTCTCCTCTCGCTGTGCTACTGTGGCCACTCAGTCATTCTTTGGGGTGTCCAGTCCAAATAAGTCAAACCGGCTTCCGGCCGCTTCGTTCAACAGCTCACCGTGCTCGGCTGCTGTTTGCACACAAAGTCCGAAATGAAGTCAAACTCATTCTGTCCAAGGAAGAGCTCAGGCAGCTCCTGAACGCGATCCAACCCAAACTCCAGCACCAGCGAAGTCAGAACCTCCTCGTCAATCAGATCCATGTCCATGCCATTCAGCCCCAAAGGGCCGCCAATGTGCTGCATGCCTGATAGCTGGGCCGGACCCATCCGGTACTGTGCACCGTTGGGCATGTGGTGTCCGTTGGCCGAGCTGAGCGGGTGTCCATGATACTGAGTGTTGAGTTTCTGCAGGTGCATGCTCGCCATGAGCTGCTGGGAGGTGAGGTTACCAGGGATGTACTGCTGAGCGTGGCCACCCTGCTGCTGCTGCTGCTGCTGCTGCTGCTGTTGCTGCTGCTGCTGCTGGGGGTGCATGTGGTGGTGGTGGTGCTGTTGCTGCTGTGGCCCCTGCCCATTGTACATCATGTTTCCAGACATCATCTGGTGGTGGTGGTTGGCCATTGGAGCACCGTTCACAGGCCCGCCCATACCTCCAGGTCCCACCATGGCTGACCTCTGCCTCATGGCAGCCTCCATGTTCTGAGGGTTCCTGCTGTAATGCATCACCTGGCCATTGGGCAGACTGCGCAGGCCAGGCTGACCATTGTGCTGTGGAGGTCCATTCATGCCCATCCTGAAGCTGTGGCTCATGGGCATCATCATGTGTTCGGCCATGGTTGCTCTGTCACTATAGAAAATTATGAAAATAAAAGACATTAAATTAGATTTGAAATGCTCCCACTATTCATTACCACCTAAATAAGATTTAAAGATCTGCAATTTAAAGGGCTATTCCATCGAAGAAGTTGAGTTTATTCATTATGAGAAGTAGGCCTACTACTGCGGCAGTGTGAGTGTGGGCCTTCTGCCTTTAGTGGCTTTGGAGGGAACTTTCAAATGTGATGGATTCTTTATTTTAAGGTTAAGTCAAAATTTTAATACATTTTTTCCTCTTAAGAGATGAAGGAATAAAACATGGTCAAAATGGTGAAAGACAGTTGAGCATGAATAGTAAAGACTGGCCCGGTGAGCAAAGGATCCATATTCAAAATGTGCAGGTTGTCCCACACAGCTATTGACGACTGCAACAGGACACTTCAACTAAGTCGAGCAGGGACTTCCACTTAAATAAGACTGACTCATCTGCAACCGGTGTTGTGTTTCATGTCAGGGCATTAGCCTGATATTTGCAGATTGCTGGGTAGTTAGCGCATGGTTCAACTACAGTGGTTTCTTTTCTCATAATCATAATGTGCCCTCGACAAACATTCAACGTGAGCGCAAATCAGTGTGTCAGCTACCCACAGACAGCTGTCGTTACTAAAGACAACAAAGGACCCATTTATTGTGCACACCGATAGCTGCTTACAAAACAGATGTGTAGTTGTTCTAATTGTAGTTTCTAGTTCAGTGCGAGGAGCACATGCACAGTTGGTGCTTTTGAAGCGTCGTTGCCGAATGGACAAATGCGGCACAACAAATTGGAAGGGACGTCCACACAAAGCCTAAACTACCCCTGATGACGAAACCACCATCACGCTGACCCTCGTGTCAGCACAACACAACTTAACACTGGCTAATTAAAGCAAACAATGTGCATGTTCTGATGATTCAAGTCTTTACATTTTACACACTATTCTCTAAACCACACCTAACAAAACAAGTTCCATAACAAGAAATAATCCTGATGACATCATAGCATCCAAGATGATGTCATCAGCATAATCTCAGACTGGGCTTGAGATTTATATAATATTTTTGGTGTGTGTGTCTGTGTGTCCAAAAATTCTGTCTGCATTACAAACAGCAGGACGGATGTGTTAAAATATGAGAGTTCAGGAAGCAGGGAGGGTTAAATAAAAATAATATTATCCAGCTGCACTATGGGAAATGTAGGATCCAGTGTTTTTGGAGCTTGACCCACTCATGCAACAAAAAGTCTGGATAGCTCAGACTCAGCTGCTCGTATTTAAACTGTTATTTCTTTAATATGTTTCTGGTGAGTTTCCCAATTTTATTGTAGCATTTTACTAAATTGTTTAGCTGCCCTTTAAAACCATAAAAAAACAGTATCGACAAGCTCTGACTGTCGAAACTACTCTTTCCTCCACAGCTTCTCTTTCTGTTAAGGCTTCAAGTGAAATAGGGAAGCTCCTCAGTCAGTGACAAAGACATATCAAACCTCCAAAATTACACCATCAGTGAATTACCACTGAATAACACACGACAAGGGAGGGCAGCAATACCCTTGCAGCCAAAAGGACGCAGAGGAATGCTTCTCCAGACCACACACACACCTCCCCCCTCTTTCTCTCTCTCTCTCTCTCCTTTAACACACATCAACCTAACTCTGTCTTCACACAGTCATTACAAAAGATCTTCAATTAAGATTGCCCACAGATGACAAACAGAACGAGCCCATGCGTGCTGACGCTGTAATTTGGCTGACAAGGTTATTGGCCTGTTAAAAATGAATTACATTATTTTTATAAGCTGCCCCTGAATGGGGGTGATCATAAAAAACGCATCCACAGCGAGACATGTAATGACTATGTCTCTAAAAAGCAAAGATATATCAGGCTATTAAAAGAAAAAGCCTTCCCCAAAAAATAACTGGTGATGCCCCTGGCTGCTTGTAGAAATACAGCCCTGTTAGTGCTGATAAAACAAGACACTTTCCTCAATGGCCTAAATCCTCCTCAGAATATTCTGCTCCTTTGCTACTAATTACAGCCTATCACAGAGCTGGATTATCGTTCAGACAAATGTCACTTTGTGAATACACAGTCCGAGGGGGTGTAATAACTGCTGGCATCATTACACGAGCATGTTTCACCATTTTTCTTAATCTTAGGGGAATGTGCGCGCGGGCTGTTTCGCGCAATTCGATGCCATGGAACCGCAACAAATTGTAAAACGCAGCAAGTAAACACACTGTGTCCATGTGAAACGAGATCGATTTCTTTCGAAGCTTGATTCGGGTTTTTTTTTTTTTTAATTCATTTAGTCTGCAAAGGGGATAAAGTACCTGCCTCTGAGTGGCAGAAGACGACACCTACCCGATGCGTAAAAGCAGAATCCGAGCGGAGAAGTTGGATCGGTGCCGGCGGGGTTTGTTTCTCCAGCTGATGCTCCGGCTACATGCAGCCCTGCGGTGGATTCAAACTCTGCGGCGTCTCGGCCAGTGAGAGGAGTTTGTTTTCTGGTTCAACTGAGGGATTATATACATCTATAAAGCACACAGCGCGAGAGAGGGGGAGAGAGAGAGAGAGAGGGAGAGGAGGAGCTACCGTCCTCTCCGTCTCCTTTGTTGCCATTGGTCCTTCCCCCTTAATCACTGTGCAAAGAAACGCTCACTAACTACCTCCACTGATCCAGCGGAGCAGCAGAGAGAGAGAGAGAGAGAGTGTGTGTGTGTGTGTGTGTGCGTGTGTGTGTGTGTGTGTTGGAGAGATTTCACCACCGCCTGCCTTCATTACCCTTACACTATTATCCCTAATGATCCCAACTCTCTTAACTGAAAGCTTTCTGTTTAAAGAGCAGCAGGGAGGGATCCTTCAGTCCTGCTGCATGAGCCACTTCTGCAGCAAAGAACAAACCATTGTGACGGTGTGTTTGACTGCACACAGCGTCAAGCTGCATGTGGAGCTGTTTGGAATACATGCTGCTGGATGGATCTGTGTAATTATATACGTAGGACGACATGCAGCTGTAGGCTATTAGGGATATCTTAAAAAAATAAGAAGTCACCCACGTAGCAGAATTGTTTTGGCTCAGCTTTGGCCCCACACTGCCACACGGCCCTCATGCCACATGGAATTAAGGCACTTGAGCACCCCACTCCTATCTGCCAGTTCTGGGCCACAAGAAAGCCATAGCAATACCACATGCCAACCAAAGGTGGCTGGGATTTGTTTTGTGCTATTTGGGCCATATTCACCATTTACCACACGGACCACTTTAGGTTCACATCTAGATGAGACCTTTCCTAGAGCACCACATGTACCAAGAAAGGCCCACATTTAGTTTTTTTGATATTTGCCACATTTGCTATTTTACAAGTGGGCAACTTGTGGTTGACATCCATTTTGTCTGGGCCACAAGAAGGGCTGAGGAGCCACATCATTACCTGAAGGGCCCCACATCCGTATGCTATCTGGATATCATCCTGTCATTTGTCCAACAGCAGATGGTTTGAAACAATATGAGTTATATGCCAAACCTTTCTCCAGAAGTATGTGTAATTTGCATGTTATTGGTTGTTCTAACTCTAAAGCCTGTTAGAACAACAGAGAATAGAGCTACAAACACAGTCAAAACATTGTTATAGTAACAAAATGTGCAATATTTTATACTGTATATGTGGAAAAATCCATGAACAAAGTTTTGCTATGTGTCCCACAACAAAATATCTACTAGTGGCAAGTGAAGCATGATGACAGATTTGAATGTTTGGGCCTCCTAAGGCCCATTTAAGTTTCATAGACTTTATACAAAGATGGACCATTTCTTCCCTTCCTACCACTATCCAGAAATTTAGCCACAACACCTCACATATAGGAGTTGCCATCTTGTGCTTTTGAAGTCATGTGTTATATTATTATTGTCATATATATGTGGGCAGCCAACAACATCTGACATGTAATTGAATTGTTATGGTAAAATTCATCAGACTTGCTTTGTAAAGCTGCTGCTGTAACTGGAACAGGGGGCCCAGAAAACCTAAATAAAGAGGCTGAAAAGCCCTGAAGAGTTTGGGGATAATTTCTCTGGGTTCGTCACAGCAGGTGGCACCTTTCACATTAAACATTGCTTTTGATCAGCTGTTACTATAAACATTGAGGACTGAAGCGTTACAGTATTTTGTAACCAAATGTTGACAAAAAAGTCTGCAGGTCAGGAACAGTGTTATGGGTAACTATATGTAACAAAGACTGTCTGGGCAGCCGACACACAAACTGTATCCAACTGCAGATTAGAGTAGATGTCGTTAAATGTCATTTTTAAGGTCCTCCATGACATAACCTAAAGCAATGAACATATTTAAATAATTTGGATCACTTAAACAATGTCTTATATCATGATTGCATGTAACACTGTGAATAAATGGGATTTTCATCGTGGCTAAAGGATGAAGACCCAGTTGGTCCTTGGCCCCTAATGTTTCGTGGTATAATTCTAGTAAGTGAAAATAAATCTTAATGTCAATTTACATACATGGAATATTTGTTTTACTTTGTTGCCTTGCAAAATGAAAATAGCATCAAAAAGTCCAGTTTCTACCAGCAATGTTTCCCCACAGCATCTGACATGGCGATCTGTTTCCAGTTGAGGCTCCTGCACATCAGAGGATAATCTGACTGATTTTAGAACCGATTTTCCCCTTCCCACAATCGCGGGGGGGGGGGTTTCCGACTTGAGGTCACTCTTTGCAAATTATCTGCCCAAATAATCCTGTGTGTGGGTTTACAAAATAATCTTAATGCGAAAGATTGAGTTGAAGCCGCCCCAATCTCGAATTGTAAATATCAAACATGTTTGATATTTAGAATAATCGTCTCCGACAGAGACCCACCATAGCCAGAGAGAGTGAGCTGACTGGGAAGTGTCATTTGTACATGCAACCATGACTAAAAACAACAATCAATTTCCAATTCACCTCCAGCTCACACACGATGTCGGTCCTGAAGTAACATTTAATCACGCAAGTGTTCCAGAAGTTGGCTGTAATGTGCCTAAAAGTAGTTTGTTAAAAAAACTGGAGAAGAACGAGAAGATTTCTTACGTTTCTTTCTAATTGGCTATCCTTGTTTGTTAGGTAGAAACGCTTAGCAAGCTAGCTATTATGCTGACAATGCTTACAGCCTGGTCTGCCAGCGATTTGCTTCAGTAGGCAGCTCACTGGGTCTATTTACTAGCAGGTTTGGAACTGAAGTGAGCAACTTAACTGCAGCTACAATGTAGACACCAGGTTTTGAAAATGAAGAAGAATGTGTTGAGTAAAAAAAAAAAAAAGACAATGTTCTAGTCTACCCTTAATATATGCCTACATGTCTTCAAGCTGTCTAAAACTGTCTTAAAAGAGAATATTGGAAAATGAAATGTGACATTTATTTTCCATTTATCCTTTGAAATCTCAATTTGCCTACTGCAATTTAGCTGTTGGTTCTCATGGACATCAGGGGCGACAAGTCAATGTTTGCCTGTTAGTAACAAATTATTTATTTGATGTAACTTGCATAGGTCAAAATAGTGGAGCGGATAAAAGCAACATTTGAGTGGAATTGTGCAAATTATGATACAAGCATGAAATTTGGTGTATTTGTTCTCCAAAGGCTTCTGATCAAGATGAAAATCCAAGATGAAGATCCATTTTTTTCAAGATGGCTGCCAAATTAGCCTCCAAAATTGCCTTTTTCATATTAATGTGTGTAGTTTTTTAATTTGTTTGATCTTGGTGTCCATTCCTATGTTTTCATGTCTGTTGAGTTGGATTTTGTGACTTTAAATAGGGTAGAGCCCAACAAATTCATTTTCTTACACATTTAATGCTAGGATTTTTTTTTGCTTTTTTTTTCCAGCAGTTGAAACTATTGCTGTATATATATAGTGGGTATATTTTGTGTTTATATTTTACATATGTTAATCAAACCAGATTACTGTAATGATGATCACTGTATTATCTCTCATCTTATGTTGAGGTTTGTTCAATTGTAATTCCGTAATCTCCAGACTGTGTGGGTGGGGCATGAGTGGTTCATCAGAAAGCGCAGTTGAGTAATGCCGGCAGGTTTCATTTCACGTAATTGATCGTCAGGACTGGTCAGTGAGTGACTATAAGCTGGCATTGTTGGTATATAAAAACAAGAATTAATGTTACATGAATAATTGTAAAGTTTCATTGGTTAATTCTGGGTTTTGTTTCTTGTGTTTGCAAAGCAGGTTTACAACCTAATGTCTAACTTATTGTCTATCGAACTAAATGTCTAAGGCTAGTGTGTGAATGTTTAATGTGTGTGTGTGTGCAATAAATGGACAAAGAGACTTGAGTTGTACCCGCCGTACTTGTTCTGAGGGGAGTTTATTAAGCTATAGTAGGTAGTTTAGTAAAAGTCTGGACACTGGCAGATATATTGATGTAAAAAAACAAGTTCTCTTCTTTCTAACATTCGTATCAGCATTGGCCACAAAAATTGATATATTTTTATATTCTATATTTTCTAAAGGATGCATATGTGACCAGTAGCAGCTAGAGGAACTTTTATGTTTGTGTGAAGTTACACAGTTATATATTAATCTTTTTTCTCCTTTTCCATTAATAATGTCATGTATGTGTTGAAAAATGGCCGCCATCTTGGATTTTCGAATGTCCAATTGGACAGATTTCACCAATAGGCCCTAGAGTACAACCAAACCAAATTTCATGCTTGTATCATAATTTGCATGATTTATCTGCTCCACTAAAACTATGGGGGGTGGAAATGTTGTCTTATCTATTATAAACCTGATCTTATGTTAAAGACATGATTCCTTGTTCCTTGCAGCATGATTGGAATTTAAGCATCTTCATGGCGCTCCAGAGCGAGCACAAGCCAGCCAGTCCTTTGTCTTGCCCTCCCTCCCTGTGTGGACAGAGTCAGGCCCCACAGCAGGAGCTTGGTATGTATTCCTGTTGACATACACACACCCTCTGCAGAGGAATGTGTCCTATTTTTGGGCCCCTAAAGTCAGCCAGACTTCCAGCCTCCCTCTTATGCTTGATCCACTTGACCATTGTTTTTTTTTTTTTCTCCTCGTGTGTGTTTTGAGCCACAGCCACAATCTCCTCCATGTATTTATAAGGAGCTGTTGTTTTCAGCTGTTGTTTTGATGAGTACATTGCTTGAGTCAGGCTTTGGTTGTTTACTCTGCCAAACACAGTTGAACTTGATGATTTCACAAGGCTCAGATTTTCTGTGGGGAAATTGAACTTTACTCCACCAACGTATTTAACATTGTGGATTGTAGTTAAAGTTAAGATTAGCAGTTAACATAGACGATGGACAATATGATGCATTTTTATAGATTCAAGTATCCAGCAGTATATAAGCTAGTTCAAGGCAGGAGCTTAGGAAGTAGCGTTAATCATCAAACGCTGAGACCAGATTTTCCAGTGTAAAGCGTCCTAATTACACATGCATTGTTTTCTTGCATGTGAGGGCTATAAACATTGCTTACTGAAGAAGGAGGAAAGGGTTTGGATTTAATCTACCATACAATCTGTACATGATTATTCCTACAACTTGAATGTCTCAAACCAATGACGATGAATGAGTTCTAGCCTTTTAAAACAATATTATCTGGTTAATTCAACTACATCACACCTTGGCTCAGCAAGAGATGATGTTTGTGCTTCAACCTCAACCCTTTCACTACTTATTTTAGTTGACAGGGACAAATGATCTTTATAACTTTTGTGAAAATATGCCAGAATTAGTCACAGAGGCTAATTTTCATCTGCAGTCCCTGGGCTCTCAATAAAAGTGCCGCCGTTACGTTGAAAATACAAACAATTATAAAAGCAGTGGAAAATATAGCGACACAAATAGGGCCTGCCTTACATGAGAGTAAGAGCCACAGCTGTTAAAACACACAGACGGAACAGTGGTTACTGGTTGACTGAAGATTATTAACAATTGTAACATCGCTATCTTGATCACCGAACTGATGTTTGGGTTCTTATTGTCAAACCTCTTAAAGTGGAGAACTATTCCTACTTCACAAAATACCTGTATTTGCTTACTTTAATTTCCTAGAGATAAATGGGTATCATGCCATTGACAGATTAGTCCAAGGATAAATTCCTAGATACCATGAGACAGCACATCATTCACCTCTGCATCTCTTTGTTGAACGCTGTCAAATGCTGTTGGACATGGCTGCTTGTTATAAAGTGACGACCCATCAGGCTCCTCTGCTTGTTTGACCTCATGTGCTTGTCTCAGAATTACATGCTGGTCTGAGTGAGACAGAAAATGTGCTCTGACATTTAACCAATGAAAGTGCTACTCTTCGTTATTGATCATTGCTCGCGTAGGCTACGTTCCATCTAGCCTACATCATGACTCAGTGATACAACTTATTAATCTCCCTCAGCCTTTAGCCAACAAGGGCTATCGAGTGCATATTATTGTGCCTTAGACTGTGTAATGACCACAGCTTGTATGCAAAGGCAGGAGGATGGATTGGATGTAATTTGTTTATGTGCAGCAGCTCGAACAAAGGCACCAACAGCACTCGCTGTCTTTCTCTCTGCATGTTTGTTTCTTATTATCAAGCCTGCTCTTTTTCTTGACTAAACCCCCCCACCCCACCCCCTCGAAGCGTATACATCCAGGTTTCATATTACTCACTGCTTCTTGTTTCCTGTTGTTCCCACCCCCACTCACCCATCCCCCCACCCATGCCCATTCAGGCCAACTGTCTCTTATGTGTACGCTTATTCCAATATGGGCTTTATGTATTGTCACGACGTGATTAATGCGGTTTTTCACGAAAGGTAATAATTGCCGGCATGAGGTAATCACCACAGTCGACTGCTCGAGGTGCAGCTCCTGCTCTGCCATTTGCCCTCATCCAGAGACAGTATACTGCGAAATAGATTTGTAAAAAGGTCATGGGAATAAATTGTCTCTTAGGTACAGTTAAGTGTGTCCCTGATATCTGTTTTATGATATTTGGTATAAATAAGAAGATTATGGGATATTTTTATGACTGAAATTTGAAAAATGACATTGACTGGTAAAACAGCTCTAACTGCTCAGCAATAATTGGTTTGTTGACTTGAGTTCAGCTGAACTCGATGTTGCAAAACAGCAAAATGTAAACACACAACCTAGCAAATAAATCAGGTAAAAAAATACTTAGATCAATATGTTGACATGACTGCTTTGCTCTGATGCTTTTTCAGTCTCACTTCTACTATTTCGTGTTGTTGTCATATCATATCGCAAAATGTGATGCAACAGTACAAGCATTGTGAGGCAAGAGTAAAACAGGGACTGTTGAAAAAACTGAAAAGTTTGAAAGTTTCATGATGCACAAGATTAAGGAACAGGGTATATTCTCCCCAAAAATTCCTCACACTTTTTTTAACACTCACTCATGATACACAATCTGAATTTCCATCCCCCCTTCCAATTTTAAAATGTACAGTTGAGAATATCCACATTCCAAACCAGCCTATTCAAGTCTTCTATTATCTTTATATCTATCTCTACCATTCAAAACACAATATCACATTAATTACAATACACAGTTTTCAATTTGCTCATTACAACCTAGTTTTCTTCTTTCTATCTTTGTCTATTCTTGTAAATGTTACATAAAGTTGCAATCGGTGGGCAACACATGACATAACCATTCAATCCCAAAAATGTGTCACAGAAGTAACATACAAAAACATTGCATACTGCTCAAAGAACTGAAGGGAGCACCAAGACAACCCCCACAAAGGGAATGGTTTTACATGTGGTGGTCAAAAACAACAGCTCTCTCTTTATCCTTTCTGACTAATTCTTGCTCCTCAAGGATGACACGTCCATACATGCGGTGGCAAGAAGGACAAGGACTCAACGAGGAGACCTGGACAGTAGAAGATCAACCCATCTACATCAGTAAAGTTTTTTAACTTGAGTCATTTGTTCATCAAGATCTGATGTGTGTTACCTTAATTTTTTTGAGCAGTGTAGTTTTGGTTGCATTTATCATAATGTTCAGAGTGCTCTGATGCATTAGTCTGTGATCAGACAAAGGTTTTGGGACCTTGTGAGATACAAACGAGTGCAGTTGCACCGATTTCAAGGAAACACTGCTTCCTTTGCATGCTTTCTTTCAAGGTAGTTGAATAGATTTGTCATGGCAGTTCACATTATTATATGTTCTGATGACAACTTTAAGATTTGTCATCATTTAAGAATATGTGACTGAGCAGAGCTGAATTAGTGCCACACTAATGAAGTTGAGTCCTGTTTTGTCCCATGCTTCTCATCTGCCATGCTTAATGCTCATGTTGATGTCTTTCCACGTTTGTCTCGTGAACGTTTCTCGTGTCACGTGAAAGAAACGCTGCAATAGACACATGACATAATTTGGCTAATACGGCTAATCAGCCCAGCCCTCTAGCAGACATTCTGTTGGTTTGTGAACATTGGTAGAGTAACTGTAAATGTCAGAGAATCAAATGACCTCTATGATGTGAAAATCATTGACGTCTTCGAGATGCCTCTGTGATGCCTCCACCAGTAGCCATACATGAACCTCAGGAACATGGTGGTAACCTTTTTTCATCTGTTTAATTTATGTAGTTGAGGTTTCTTTTAGTACATACACATGTAATAGATAAATAACTGGACACATAGATTTGGTTTAATTTAATATACTCATCAGCAGATTTTGACAGTAGATTAGTTATTTGGAGTGCACACATTCTTTTGCAAATTGTTTCATTCATTTATTTAATTTTTGTGGGATGAAGTTTTTTTGAGTTAGCATTTCCTGGAGGTTGCTGCTGGAGTCGTCTGTCTGGCCATGAAAACGAGGTCCAGCTGCAGCAGACTGCCTTTCTAACTTCATCCAGCGCTGCAAAACATCACCAGGTCATGTGACCTTAAAACATTCGCGGGAGCAGGCCGGCTGCAGCCAGATCACACAGTTGCTCTCCTCCAGCTGCAGCTCCCTTGGGGCCGCCTCTGTGACAACACAACTCTGCTCTGATTGGCTGAAGGCTTCACTGACGCACATGACGTGTCGTATGTTTTTGTTCTAGAAGCATTTTCTGCCACGTATAAACATAAATGTTAGGTGTTTAAAGCCAAAAGCCTCTTCATGTATCTTAACAAAAAGGTAATATGTATGTGCTATATATATATACTGTATGTATAGTCGGACCAAGTCCAAATCGAACGCGCCTGTTATTTCCCTCGTGTGTCTCAGTTTGTGCAGTCCAGTTCTTTTCAGTAGGTGCTTAGGTTTTGTTCTGTCTGTTTGACCTATTTTATGGAGTCACAAACAAGGTTGCAACAAGGTGCAAGGTTCAAAATGGGTATACTTAGTTTCTACATTAATCACAAGTGTGTTTTGGTAGTAACATGCAACAAAACCATTGAATGTGCTTGTACCGCTCCTGATTTGCCTGATAGCAAGAGAGAACATTTCTCTGCAGAGGAAATGGTTTCAATTTGCACCGGAGCAGATCGTCTGGGTGTGTGAAAGGCACGTGTTGTGTACCCCCCTTGTAATATAACTATCTGCTGCCTCAAGATAACAATGTGCCTGACCACACCTCATTTTAAGACCAAGATGCTGACACTGTCAAAGTCAATCCTATTCATTTTATATTGATGCAAATTATTACTTTAACCATATTTAACAGCAGAATGACATTAACTCATTGACCCCCACCCACCCTTCCCTTCACCTGTTTGTTCTTCTCCTCACACCTGTGCAATGTACGTGCTGCGCTTGGCACCAGCCTCCTGCCACAAACAGGCTAAACTAATTCAGGGAAAGGTCGGAGCTCTTACTTGCACTGGTCCTTATAATCAGTAACTAGAGGCCTCTGTCTCTACCACTTGCTCTCTCGGTTGTCTCTCTCACTTGCTCTCTCTCTCACCAAAATAATAGCTATGGCATCCAAATAACAGTCACGTAACTCCCAGAAAGCCTCAGCATATTTTCATAATCATTTTGTTCGTAGCCTCTTATTAGCACTGCGTATAGAGGCGTGCTACTAGCATGGCTGAAAATTATACCCAACAAATATTTGAAGAAGTTAAGTATTTTTAAAAGTGCACTTTTTAGCAATCATTACAAATCAACTACCATTGAATAAAACTCATCTTCAACTTGACGACACAATATATGGCTCTAACTAAATAGCTATATAAATATGACTGCATTTAAAATGCATTGGAACCAGTGGTCTGCAGCTAATATACTGTATAAAAGATTAAACTGCGTTATACCCATCATATACATGGACAAACTGCAGTGTGATCCTCATGTGTCTGTCTAATGACAGCACGGTTCATTCCCTTTTTTGTTCGACAATAGCAGGGGCCTCCTCTCCTCTTTCCTTTCCCTCCTCCCATACAGGAGGGAGGGGTGTCCCACCTGCTGCTCCAGGTTGTAGAAACAGTCTGTCTGTGTTTATGTGTGTGCACGTCCGCTCATGCATGTGTGCTCGAGGTGCTGTTTCTTCACTAATGTCAGTGTTTGCGTGGGAGGGGGGAGGAGGGGGAGGCAGCTCTCAAATTCCTGGGTCTCTTGGTGTGAGCTGTGTTGTGCTCCAGCAGTTCCATTTGGCCAAGAACACCCCTCCCCACTCCCCAACCCCTCTAGTTAGGCAACATTTACAATTCCTGCCTGCTAAGATCAGGTCTGATCCAGTTAACGCTTTGCTCATTATCCTCTCACACACTGAAGCTGCAGTTAAACACAAAGAGTGTGCAGCTAATATAAACTACACAATACAACTGATCACGAAGCTGCAACAGGAAACTGGTGTAATAGTGGTTTCTCTTCTAGATGACTTCCCTTTTCAGAGCAAGAGACACTGAGAAATCTCAATCTTCAGTTATTTCATCAGACACTGTGGAAAAAAATGTTCTTATCTCAATTTCTTAAACTTGTTTGAGCTCATATTTGTTTTACCATATTCTACGATTGAAAGTTTAAAAAACGTGTCTTCCCCACACGCCCTCGGTGATGCCCACCCCTGCAGGAAATTCTGGTTAAATGTGTCCTTATTTAGAGATCGAAAAGAGAAAGAGAAAAAGAGGAGTTTCCTTCGCGGAAATTCTGTTGGAGACCATCCAGAGCAAGTTGTGTTATCAAGACAAACCAGCACACTTTGTATATTAACTTGTTTTTAAGTAAACCAGTTAGTAAGTGAGCTTTCTTTTCAGCCTCAGGGCAGATTAACAAATGTGCCAATTAGAGATACAGATACAACGGCTAAAGGGCTGACGCACAAGCATGTCAAACGTATGTGTGAGAAAGGTGTCAAAATGAACAACAGGAAATGATCTCAAGTTGCAAATCACAGCTGGCATGTTGTAAATGTAATGAATCATCAACAGAAAAAATCATTCTTAATCGGAATAGAAACATCATTTCTCCTTTCAGATTTGTCAGGCTCTTTCACAGTCATGTGTGTATGCAACTTGGTTTGTCACTGGCTTTCTACATGTGAGACGTGAGACAGGGCACGTTTTGCTGCGACTGCCAAGAAGTGGGATAAAAGGAAAGGCCCGTCACTAGGGAGGCACCGTCTACCTCCAACAGTAAATCTTTGAGTAAAAAGAAAGAAATTAGAATGATTAACATTCAGTGTGTCTACTGCAATGTGTGTTACGACGTGTGAAAAATCATTGCGAGTACCAAGGAATGTTTTCACCAGTCACTGCTGATTGATGAATATAAGCCTCCGGTCTTGAGAGATTCCACACCAAGACGTCGCTCTGAGCCAGAGCTGTGAATCAGAGTTTCTGAGGGTGCCACAGCAACCCCCACCCCCAGGCTGCTGGGGTTTATTGTCATTATTAGTACTGTTGCATTACACCCCACTCTACAGGTCCCTGTCACCCACAGTATCTTTTGTTTTAACTCATGGGCAGGTGCAAGCTTTTCGAAATGGTTTCCTGTAATATTTTTGCATAGAGCACATGGGACAAGCACAAGGCTTTGCTAAAGTAATAACAAACTTGACTTCTTTGGCTATGTGACACTGTATCATCCAAATATTGTTGACATTGTGCTATAAGTTATAAGGATATTTAAAAACAAATTGTGTAACCAACTGAATTCTCTGTGAACAAGAATAAAAATCTAAATCTTGCTAAATACCAACAAGCTGTTATTAGTTAAAGGCTCAGAGAACATTGGAGAGCATTAAGTATAGCTCTAATAACTGTTGTAAAATGTGGGTTGATATTTATGGCTGTCTGAAGGCTGCAGGTATCTGATATTATGCATCAGCTTTCACTTCCGTGTCTAGCAGGAGTTGTGTTGTCCACAATAATGTTTGTCAGAGCCTCTGGTCAAATATTCTGCAAACAGCCCAAGACTGTTGCAGAAATAACCTCAGAAACCTAAGTGCTTATTACCAGAACAACAATGTCCCAAATTCCATGTTTGTTGTAGACAAACCAGGAAGGCTAAATAAAGGCATTCTATCTGTAAAGAGTCTGACCAAAGAAACACCTGGAGCACATGGAGGTATAAGAATAAAACATGTTATATTAGCTTTTTGTCACATTAGCCCATGTTAATCTCCTGTTAAAAACAGAATGAAAAAAACATTGGTTAAATATAGCTACAGGGTTCTGATTTGAAGCATCATCAACCAACATATCAACTAATTGTGTCTTACCGTCATTAGATTTGCTAAAAGCCTTGTGATGTAATAACTACACTTGCAACTAAATGGTGCTCGTCAGTCAGTATTGTTCCTGGAGCTTCTCTCTGATTTGTCTCAGCCATCATCTTGCATTTTTAGCATCATATCATTTAGTATTTCTATTACCTTAAATAAGATGTTGCTAGTTCGTTAGCTAAGCAAAGGTCAATGACTTCACACATTCAAAAGACGTATTTACAATTGATTTCTACGCAGTCTGCAAACCACGCTCTTTTGATGAACAACTTATACCATGCTAGAGGCTGGAGGTAGAGCAGGTAAAGTGGATGGGGCTAATAGGCTACAGTATCGTCCTCCATGTAGGACTCTTCCAGCTTTCTGTTCCCTGCTCTCTGTCAACACTTCCAAGACACAAGCACACACCTACTTCTACAAACACGTTTTTGAATAAAGTTTTACATGTGTGACACTATGGCACCTTGCTCATCTTAATACTGTTTGCAGTCTACTGTCTTTGCACTTGTTTGTCTTTGCACAGCTCGTGGTTGGTCAGCCTGCAAAGACGTGCGGGTCAAAGTTGCAATCAAATCCCGCAATTGCAGCAAGTCCATTGGAAAAAACATTTTAATGCTGGCATGACCAAGTCTTAACTTTAAAAGTTATGAGTAAATAAAGCATGAATGACTCGCTCAACTGGATATTTGTTTTGCAGTGTAGTGAGTAACAGCAGCATAATGACTCTGTTTGTACACAGCCATCAAGACTGTCTGTTCATACTGGCCTGTGTTGATGTGCTGTGAGTCATTGCTGCATGTTCCCCTCTGTAGAAATACTTGTGTTCAACAGAGACTCAAAAAATGAGAAAGGAAAACACACTTGCAGACAGAGAGATGATGTATTTGTCATGAGAGACACAATGTATGACACATGTCTCACAATCATTGGTTAAGCTCGTGTCTGAACCCTTCCTGGCTGCTGCTGTTGCAGGTTAACCTCCTGTTGTCAGTGTTCACACTGAGTCCAGTCCACAACCGTGGTTTCTTAATGTTCCTGCAGAACCATAGAATTACACAGGATTACGTTACAAACACGGTTTCAGCAGTTTTAGTCCCCTCCACACAAATGCTTTCTCACGGAGCCTGCTGCTGTGTGCTCTGTTCTTGTTTTGTCTTGTTTATTTTAAGATGAACAGTAGGTTTGGTTACATCAGTAAAATGGTTCAGATAATGGAAAAGCTCATATGTGTGGAAGTTTGAGAGTACACACATATATAAATGTGAAGTTAATGTTTCTTCACTACAAAAATGGAGGGTGTTCAATTGTGTGAATTCATATTTTGAAAGAATTAGCAAATGCTACACATTCCTTGTAGGGATAAACAAATGATTTTATATTATCTTATTTCTTATTATGTATGAATACTTCAGCTACAGATAAAGGAGAAATTCACACTGATCATATTGTCAGTGTAATGTAGAATATGCACGAATGGCATTGGGAAATACTTCACACACAGTGGCTTGATTTATTTGTGGTTTTGCTTTTAAATTCAAGCTTAAACCACTTAGTTGATTGAATGATCAATATGTGTTTAGACCATAAAATAACTAATTAATTAAAATGTGATCTAAATTTGTTATAATGATGCTGTCTAAAGACTCTAAGGGTCCATTGAGGCTTATCTCTAGCACCTGTCCAAGGTTTCAAAATGGCCATGAGATAACTGCTAGAACAACCTTTTTTTTACTGTAGATAGTCACATGTCAGTAAATAAAAATATTGAAATGGTTAATGAGGCATTACTGGGAAGTTATCATTCGACCGGCTTCCAAATGTTGTCTGTATCTGCAAATGAACTCTCATATCGACCTGGCAAAGTTTTGGCAGCGTGCTCAGCCTCACGCTGCTTGTTGCCTAAGACTAGTTGTGAACTTAGCGCAGGGAGCACAGGGTCCAGTTTGCTATTCTTAGCACTCTTGGAATGCTGTTTCTCCGCCCTGTTATTTTGTTTGCGCTCTCCTCACTTTCGGTCATGTTAGGAAACTTGTGTTTGGCCTGGCTGCTCTTAGCCAGGATAACAGCCGGCCCCCGAGGCCTGTGACGTGCTATTGAGCTGCTGTGGAGAGGAAGAGTCATGATAAGGTGAATAACAAGCAGCCGGTTGCTTAGTTTTAAAGGAAAATCACTGAACACTGGGAAGACTTCATGCATTGCATTGTGTCGTCTTTCAGCTTTAACTCGCAAACAAGTCCTGTTTTTGAGGGGACGACTGATCTAGTCTTCCTCTGCCTCACTTACTGAGTGAAGCAGTAAGTGCGAGCAGGTAATTACGTGTTCAAATACACATCATGGGAAGAGGTTTGTCGGAAACAGAGTGAATAACATCTGGCCTCAAGCGAGACACTTTTAGCCTCTGAGTGCGTCAGTGGAAGAGTGTTTTTATAAGACAGCTGTTAGGTGTGAATATGCCCAGCTGAATGAACCCTAACTTTACCTGACTGGCTTCAGTTAAAAAGAAAAAACAAGGGCATTCTGTATGAAAGAATTAATTTTTTACATTTGTGAATTAGTACTTATGTTGTTTCTCACATTTAAACTTGTTTATGGTGGTTATTCGCCACATTTTAAAATGTAGAAATGTTTAGCTCTTTGGACAAACACTGTGAAACATGGCTCCACAGTATCTGAACAACACTTGCAGCGAATGTATTTAAGGCACAGTTTGTATTATCAGTGGTATCTTTACATTTTAAGCTTGGCAATGGTATGTGGCCAGAATGCACCTTTGGAGTGATACTTTATGTCTCACCTTATGTTTTAACTTCAGTCTATATCCAAATACCAGATTTTTCTGTGTTTTATATATATTCATCTTTTGAACATCCAGATCAGCTCCTATCACTATGCTGATGATGTTGAGATATTTCGTCTCGTATATCATTCCTCTCTTTGATATTGTGGTGCTGCAGATATAGAAATATATCCAATAGTTATTAAAACATTTCTGTTTGGACCAAAGAACTGGAGAAACAAAGTTGCCCCATTGTGACTTTAACCTTTTTAAAATGTATTAAACCACATGGCTTGATAACACCATGACTGTATGTGTTTCCTGTGTGCATATATAAGGGTTTATCTTTTATCACATAACAACATAATGACTTGAATACAAACGAAACCGTCAGTTGTCAAAGTCCAGGAAGTCACATACTCTTCTTGCATATTTGTGAGACTCATTCCTGTTCAGCGTAATCACTGTGTTGTGGCAGAATCTACAAGTTCACGGGTCGTACAGAATGTCCTGATAGGCGGCTGGTCATGTCAGATTGTTTTCCTTGTTCCTTCTCTTCCTCCTCCTCCACAAACATTGGCTGCCTGGAGTTCTTGGTATCCAGCAGAGTGGTCACATGTCTCCCAGGCTTGACTAAATCACACAGCACAGAGCAAGATGGGCAGGACAAAGGAAACAGGCTGATGTCGAGTGAGAGGAGAGGTGGTGTTGAGAGGGGGCAGGGTGGCACTGAGCACGTGTTTGAAGTAGCCCTGCTCATACCCATCCAGATGAGCGAGAGCACGTGGACAGGGGAGGAGGGAGAGGAGTGACGGCTGAGGGGAGGGAGGGAGAGGGAGGGAACACGTCCAAGGGGAAAACAGGCACCTCTGTATCAGACGGCAACAAGAGCACTGGATCCAAGAAAACAGGTTGTCAAACTTATTTGGAAGATAAAAAATGAAGTTAAACAGTAAAACACATTACCCAAACTCTCCACTGTAAGGATCCATTAGAGTGTATGTAGACTGCATGGTTGGTTCAACTTTGACCTGCTACAGGGCTGCAGCCAGGATTTTAGAAATACTAGGTTAGAGAGTCCAAGTCCTCGTAAATCATCCCCCCTAAACATAAAAAAAGAAAGTTGATGTTGTTTCAAAGACCTCTCTACGCTGCCAGGAGTAAAACACCGCGTGTTGTTGTAAAAGTAGTCCAATTTAAAAATAGCGGGTATAAAAACTCTGGAATCTGCCTACAACACTTTTGGCCTCCTGCCACATGGCTACAACATTTTTTTGCCTGCACCAAAACTATCTCAAACGAGTAGTTGCCCCTGAATTCTTAGGCTATATCTCACAACACTCATTTGAATTACATATTTGTGACAACATTTTGTTGCTCAAACTTAACAAGTTTGGTTTGGAGCTTAACAATATATTTAGAAAACGTATTGCTGATTTCTTAGATTAGGGTTCAGGAAATTCTGGCTAAATGGAAAGAGAAGGAAACACGTTATGTCCAAGGTGGTTAGACGTAAAGCCGTCCTTGTAGTCACAGCACTTAAATGATTTGAATTAGCTTTTTTTCTATTACACATTCATTGCAGTTTGTAACCAAGTTAAACCAGATTCAAACAAGCACCTTGTAGCTTCCATAAAATTTGGTTTAACAGATCATATTTGTGCCATTGAATTTATTCAAAATGTATTCAGATATAGTGGTCAGTGGTTGATTACAGTTTTGAAGGTGACATTCCCGCTTATTGTTTAAACTCAGAGATATAAAATAAATTAATAATAGAAATGATTTAATTTCCGAGATAAGGAAATAACATAAAATAGAAGACGAACATGTGCCCAAGCTGTGGGTCTGTCAGGTCACCAGCAGAAAACACATGTGTCGCTTTTGTGAATCAGTGCTAACAAGCATCAGTAACAGAGAAAAATAGATCTGGAATCTTGCACTTTTCAAGAGAAATACAAAAAACAAAAAACTGCAAGGGCATGCTTGCAGTGATGACAAAGGCCACAGTGAATTGATTAAAATCAGCTGCAAGGTTAGTGTGATAAATGTTCTTCAATTGTGTATGTCTATGAAAGTATGCTATATAAATTTAAATTGTTTAAATAATGTCACGCAAGCAATGGTACATACATGTGTAGTAAAGTCTGTGCAGCTTTTTGTTGTCAAGGGTTTAGTTTAGTCAAGCAATGTAAAGCAGGTTACTTTATTCTCTGATTAACACCAGGAGTGGTTTGTTATCTTAAGAGTAACTTCCAACTGTTTGGTTAACCCGCAGTCGTCAAACACACTCAGTCTTCTGGCTAGAACTGGAATCTTGACTGACGGTTAACGTGAAGTGAGACTTGGATTGTAAATCATATCAGAGGAGCAGTCTGGGCAAATTTCCCCTCTGAGCTGATAGTTGTGTGACCTCTGTTTAATAGTTTGTCACGCTGACAAATTTAGATCATTTATACGAGTGGGTGTTTTGGACCGGAGTGACTGATATGAGATGCAGGGACGCTGCCAAAGCTTAGGGTTGAGTGAATTAACATCCGTGCTCAGCAAGGTGATAGATAAATCAACATCTGTGTAACTTTGTTGAAAATTCTGTTTACACGCTGCAGAGGCCTCGGGGGTGTTCGGCACTGAGCCATGCTGACACACTACATGCTGGAGCAGCACACCTGCTGGGTTGTGGTCTCTTTCTCCCTTTATGCCCCCCCCCCCCCTTTCAAATCTATACCCAACCCGGTTTCCTGGCAGTGTGGTGACAGAACCGTTGGGCTCCGTCTTTTGTTTGCGTTCCCTCTCCTTCCTCTTTTCACCGAGTGCTCCGGCAGAGCAAAGATAGTTGTGGCAGCGCTCCCCTCCCCCCACCCCCAGCATCCATGCCTCAGCATGGCGCTACATGCCAAGCGACCTGAGACGCTCCCTGACTTGCAGTTCAATCCACTGACTTTTATTGGCGCGACTGTTTATCACTTACGCCGCGGCCAAAGCTCGCACCACGGCAGTTTATCCATTCAAACCATAATGAGGTGTTAATGTTGTTTTGGTCTGATGGACAAATCAATCATTATCCTCACAAAATGAAAACACATGACCATTTCTATTATTACTAACTATGACAGCTTTAAGACCATGGATTATACAGTAATGCACAACAATCAATGTTTATAATAATAATGAGAGCTCCAAGTTTGAGATCACGTAGTGTGTGCATGTTTGCCAAAGATTATCACAGCAACTGCCAACACTGACAGTGAGTAAATGGTTTGTCTTTCTGGTTGGATTTTCTAGGCTTTTAACTTCTTGTTGTTGAATCAGGTGGTGCCGTGCTTGATCATTTTTGTTTTATTTTTCGGTGCAGAATGTGGATGCATATGAATAAATAAAATCTAAAAAAGTTTCTTTTTCTCTTCTCTTTCTTAAACTAATGGACAGGGGATGTATTTCAAGGAGCCCATCCCAGCATGCATTGGGTGACGGGCAGGGAAATACCTTGTCTGTTCACACCTGTGGGAAATTTCCAGCTTTCACTTGACTTGACCTGTGCAGCATGTGTTTGGATTGTGAGGGGAAATCTGAGCAGCCAGAAGAGGCCGAGACAAACACACACAGACATGCAAACTACAGCAGCGAGCCACCTGCACAGCTGACCCCACATAAAAACAAGTGGCCACGTTATATAACCTGCTGCTTCCTGACAAGTATACGCTATAAGATGATAGGTTGTAACTGTGGTTCCATGACCATGGCAGCATTCCTCCAGTTGTGGATGCTTAAATATTGTATTTTCATATTTTTAGAGCATTTATTTTTTAAATACTCAAGGTAAAACAAAATGAATTAACTGTGAACTATCAAACATAGATTTGGGTTACAATTTAATTAACAGTGGGATATAGTAGAGAATCAGCTCCCGTTTCTACCTGGAGTACAGTACAAGTGAATTGAAAAATTATTTTTAAAGCTCCAAATATTCAGTTGTCAAGCTATCACACTCTTTGTGGTTCAGAGGGAAATATTTAGAAATTGGCAAGGATTAGATGGATTGCGTTGACAGAGATGCTAGCATGGCTTAGAAATGGGTCATGCTAGAGATCTTCACACCGAACGTGATGCAAATTGTTCACAAGTCGAGATTACATAAGTCAATGCAATGACATTAGATGCACCATTCACGATTTGAGGGAGGAATTCAAACCCTGGCTGCTTCCCCAGCTTCTGGAAGCGAGGTTAGTGTGAGTGAACCAAAACAACAGGGCAGCAGGCCCTAAACCCAAAACAATGAGCTAAAAGAGGCTAAACTAATTTAAATAAAGAGATTGTTATTCAGATTTTCATCAGTAACAAATGAAACATGACACACTTAAGCATTAATTATGTACATTTTGATTAGCGCAGTTTTTAATATTTGCGGGGGATCATCAAAGAACGTGGTTTATGGAACCACCCTTCATACGTACAGTCGTTTTCACACCTTGCCTCAAACGCCACAAAAGCACTTTGTTTGCTGTCTTTGATCCCCAATTAGTGTGAGAATGAATCATCCTGAAGGGCTAATTTCTATGACGCCGCTGCTGCTCTTGTTTTCACCACGGTGATAATCATGAGGAACAGGAGTTATTAATACACTCATTTCCTCTGGGGGCTCAGTCTCACACAGTTAAAACGGAACTTGACAGTGCTCTTGGAGGTTTTCACAATCTGCCCACGATTACTTTGGTTCCTTGTTCAGTTATGGCTCAGGATAAATGGTTGTAACGTTTCAGATCATTAGGTATTTCAGGAGGGTTATCTTAAACAATTGTTAAATTAAAGTAGCAGGATTTAATTGCTTGCTATGTACATGGCCCTGAAGAAAGCTATCTATTGTTGTTCTCTTTACAGTGACAGATGAGGACAAATCCACAGGTAAACCCGTGTCCATTTGGCTGAAAGGATCCCTGCTGTTGTTCTTCTAAACAACTCCACAAGCCCCCTCCTCCCCTTTTCTATTTCCCAGTGCATTGTGGGATGACAAATAAACAACCCCAGGTGGAGGAGGAGTCCAGTATTCAACCTCCACACCAGGGATCTGTGGCAGTGTTTCTCAAAGGCGGATGAAACTCCACAGCTGAGTCACTCAGGTTGTGAAAACAGTCTGCACGCAAAAACACTACATGTGATTCTGAGCACATCTGTGCTTCCAGGCATTGTACGTCATACTAAAACTATATGACACAGTGTGATCTCTTTGAGAAAACCTGGTGTATCCACGTACACAATGTACCAAAATACAGCTTAAAGCTTATGTCAAGGACAAGCTTATGTCCTCCGACATGTAAGTCTTTTCTAAAACCAGGTGAATAGCGCTGTGTACCAACAGTGGAGTGGACTCATGAAAATGTACGAACAACAGGGGCCAGACTTTGGCCTGGAGTTTTCCTTTCACGTTCAGTTTGAAGAACGCAGCAGGACAACCTCTCCTCAGACACGTTCACAGCAGGAACATCTCTGCAGCGTTCAGGGGAGGGATGGTGCAGCATACAGAGGCAGGACATGAAGTTTTGATTCTGCTGTGGAGATCACACATTTTTGTTTACAGCACATCAACAGCAGTGTTGGCTCTTCTCACCAAAAGCTCTCTAATCTAGTTGTCTTTCCAAGTCGATACTTCTTTGGTGTCTTCTAGGTATAAAGCACCTTTTTTTTCAGTTTTGTGAAAGGAAAACTCTGGGTAAACTCCAGAATTCTTTGGACTTTACCCGCAGGTCATGTCTGAAAATGACTACACAGTTGCTGTGCAGAGTTTCTGAGGAGAGATTATGAAGAGATCAGTGCATGTCTGGACAAGACCTTATTGATGTCATTGACTACGTCACAAATATGGTGTCTAAAGTGTGGGAGAATGTTAGACGGACAATACAACCGACAAACCACCTCTGATAATTGGAAATGTCTTATCACAGCCAAACAACTGCTCTGCACAAGCACTTGAAGTGAAAGCACTTTGTCGAGGCGGCAGAAAGACAGCACAGCACTATAAGTCCTGTTTACTTTTTTAACATGCAGAAAGTGTTTCTGTTCGTAGTAGTTACTTGGAAATTTACATTTTCTGGAATGTTTGTTTATCACCAGTCATTTTTGCACGACTGCTGTTACCTCAGTTAACCTCGCCCATGATCAGTTGAAGTGAGGGAGTACTTTAGACACAAATCCAATATTGTGGTTCTGTGTAAACTTTGCAAATTTCCTCATATTTTAGGATTATCCACACAGGGAACACGCCTCTGTTAGTTATAACCACTTATAACCGATTTTCTGCATGAGTTCTCATCAGCCTCTCAAGTATGTTGACACTGCTGATGATGTGGTAACATAATGTTGCACCTCAACTCAACCAAGAAAATGTCTTAAACCTTTGTTATAGTTCCTAAATCTTTTTCTTTTACCCACACTGACACAAAAACAGTTTAACGTTTGCCATATTAACAGAATAATCCTCATAGGATTTAAAGATAGTATGAGTTTTGAGTCAAGTAATTACAGTTGTAAGTAAAAATACTGGTTTTCCACTTCAGGATTTAATGGACTGAGTTGAGCTTCTTTTCCAGACAGGTTTGTTTAGAACTGGCACTGAACTAGTACATTAAATAAGATGTGCACAATAAAAATGTTGAAATGATTAAATTACAACTTGGAAAATAAAGCGGGCATATGTAAAACTATTTTACTTTCGGTGTACATGCCCAAATATCTATATACACACCTGAATCACTGTCTTAAAGGTTCAGTGTGTAAGATTTAGGAGAAAGGGATCTATTGGCAGAAATTGAATATAAATTAATCCTAGCAATGTTTTCATTAGTGTGTAATAATGTAAATTGCACAAATGATTGTGTCTTTACCCTAGAATTGCTCCTTCATATTTAAATACTTTATATTGACATTGGGAGGGTCCTCTCTACAGAGGCCACCATGTTTTTTATCATCGCCCAGACTGGACAAACTAAACACCTTTTGAGTTTTCATAAAAATTGCTACCACAGGTTTTTTTTAATGTTTGGATGGTAAGATGAGGGGTCTTCAGCTGAAACATGCAAATTCACCACTAAATTCTACACACCGAACCTTTAAATAAAACATTTCTTATGAACAATGTTTCAATCAACAAATAACAACTCAATTCTCAGTGATTGATGACTTTACAAAAAAATGTTGAAGCTGCAAAACATTACTTAGGTAAGGTATATCAAAAATAATTATCAGTCTAATACAAACACAATAAACAAAATATGAAAAAGAAATATACAAAACATAATGGAAATCACAAGGAGTCAATAGTAATGTTAGTGCCTCTGTGGAGCTGTATTTGTATATTGTGGTACATTGAACATGCTAACATGCTCACACTGACAATGCTAACGTGCTGCTGTTTGAGTAATAAAATGTTTATTATTACCAATGTGTTCATTTAGAGTTGTTCCAGCCTTTCCTGTTTCCTATCATCTCTCTGTCGACTTTGTCAGGACACGTGGCATAAATGTAGTTAATGCACCGTCAGTCACTGTGGTTCATTATCTGATGAACACAAAGGTTTGATCAAAGGTTTATGGTCATTTAATTTCTGTTATTTGATTCATGTTGATATTTCAGACTGGACTTATGTAAGACATATTCAGTGAAGACTGACCTCATATAACACAACATCAAACACACTGTGCAAAAATGAAGAGCTCAAATAAGAAGATTATACACTTTATATTAAATACACATTTACAAGGAAATGTATTAACACTATATGGAACACAACAGACTTGATTCACAGAGACAGTTGCATTGGTCCTTACTATCGAGATATTAACACAAACTGTATTCCCAGTGCAGTTAAAGTCTGTCATGCTGCTTCAGCACACTGTCACCATGGCGATCCCTTGGGAAAGGTCATGAGCCGCCCGGCTGGGATGGTTGAAGGTCCTCAGATTGGCTACTGATGCTGATGACACAAGACTGGCTGGCACATACTAGTCATCCTTCAGCTGGCTCGATGTCAGACTGCACTTTCACATGATCAGTTTTCACCAAATCTTTAGCTTCCTGGTTAGCGAGTGTTTTTAGAGGAAAGGTGTTAATGGTTGACATGTTGTATTTTTCATTTGACAGGGGAATGTCAAAAATTATCAACAGTGAAGCTCTCCACTGATAACTAACACTGGTAAAATTCTATTAGGGGAGTTAACAGCTCCTCCTGTGCAATTTCAGTTTCAATCCAGCAAGTGAAGAGCACTCCTTGTCTATTTAAAAACAGTAAAAAGCATTACCCAGATTTTACAAGTGTTCAGTTAATGAGACAAATCTACCCACTTCGCACCTGCTCATTTATCTCTGGAGAGTGCACATTTTATTGCCATCTATAAAGCTGCTCTGTGAAAAATGATAATAGCTTTGCTTACATTTACATATGTAACCGCTCCATTTACAAATCTCTGCATCTGTGTGAAGCATCTTCAACAGTACAAGTACAGTACACCTTTCAGTACATTCACACAGCTCCTATATTTAGTGCCTTGTCTGTGCCTTGATTTTCTTCACATGCTGCCAGCATAGCAGAAGCAATTTGCGGGTTTCATCATCTTGCCCAATGGCACTTAAGCATACGGACTTGACAAGCTGGGAATCAAACCACCAACCCAGTGTCAGCACATGTTTAAAGGTACAGTGTGTAGAATTGAGTGACATCAAGTGTTGAAGTTGTATGTTGCAGCTGAAGACCCCTCATCTCACCCTCCCCTTCTAAACATGAAAAAGAACCTGTGGTAGCTTCAGTTCTCATTAAAACTCAAAAGGTGTTTAGTTTGTCCAGTCTGGACTAATGTAAAAAACATGGCGGCCTCTGTAGAGAGGGTCCCCTCGATGTAAATATAAAGTATTTAAATATAAAGGGCCTTTTCTGAGGTAAAGAAAACTACAATTCATACAATTTAGATGAAATGAACTAGTGAAAACATCATGAGGATTATTCTATAAATAGTTCCTGTTCACCTAAATCTTACACACTGGACCTTTAAAGTGCAGCGATACATCAATTGAAAACATTAGCATAAGGCAATTCAGCTCATCAGAAGATCCAGAGCCACCAGATACCAGTGCTGGACATGCACACACGCTTATATAGTTGATGCTCATGAGATAGTGAGCTGCCCACACCAGCTTTTATAAAAATCCATTTCAACTTTGACATGTGAAATAGACCCATAGCAGACCATTTTCTAAGTGTTGACCTTTGAGTGGCCGTCCAGCTGTATTCCCATCCCGCTGTGTCCCAGCTCAGCTCCAATGAACAACAACGCACTGTGAAGTGATTTTTAGCATAGTGGCCACAATTTGAATTGCAGGTCACATGAGGCTATTTAGACATTTCCCTTTTAAAATCATTAAAAAAGTAATGGCTGAGCAATATACTGACTCCATCTGATTAAAATTCAAATACAAATCAGAAGCAATTAGGATAATATTTTTAAAGCCAGATTACTGAATACAGAGACTCAGCCGGAGCTACTGTCAGTAACTAGTACTCCTAACCATAGACTGTATATAAAGATGGACAACACGTCGTTTGTGGAGCTCAAGTCTGTGACGATTGGGTAATGAGCCAAGCTGCTCAGGTTCTGCAGATACACGCACTCGACCAATAGTGAGTCAGTTGTCAAGCGTGAACACTTGAACAAACATTTGTATGAAAAGATTAGCATAAAATGACTTATATATCTTAAGACAGTCTATGTTCAACCCGTCCACGTTTAAAATTTCATTTAAAAGCCAGTATTGAAATAATGGTCTTAAATAACAGCCAGGACCATGGTGAATAAATAAAGGCCAGCCGCTACTTAATCCTGGGTAACAAAAACACTTACTGGGAGTTTAATTACTTGTATTACATTTTGTGTCCAATTCCCATTTCAATCGGTACAACAGTAAACTGGTTGTACTGACTGCAGTCCCATGTTTTTCAGATTAAAATCCTTCTCGTTAATGGCCGGCTGCACATGTCTTAATGTGAAAGTTCTGGAGGAAGTGTGGTTTCATTCATGGTAGCTTTGCCACATTCGTGGGAAACAGATGTTGGAATATCTGACCTGACACATAACACTGGATCTATGAGACAACACACGGAGGAGGCTCTGGTTTAAATTAAGTAGGGGACACATTCGGATTAAATGACAATTATATTGCATCCCCCATAAAACTCTGCCTCTCCCTGTATGTGCGGTAGATAAAGCATATACTTTACAAGGGCGCTTATAGCTGAACTTCACTATCCCGCTCTCTGACAAGGCACTTAACCTAAGTTCACACAGCACAGCCCATTCAACAGACATTTCAAAGATCCACATCCACAGACACCGCCGTGTCCCGTGTACCATGGCAACAGAACATGAAATCGTTAGATTCACATAAAGTAAGTGATGCTGACAGATCGCTCTGGTTGGGCTTAATCAAAACCGAGAAAATCAACTTGACTTCTAAATACACTCGCTCGCTGCTGTCATCCAACAGAGGCAGAGCAGTCACCTCTCATTAGACATGCGGCTGTCACACACAGCCAAAATGCATACATCACAGTCATCACAGTGGGGGAGTTCAATACCCAGGGTTTCCTACTGATTGCAGGGAGGGAGGTAAGTTTGGATGTTTATATTTCTAAATCCCACAGTACACGCTGAAGCTGTGCCTCTGACTGGGTTGCATTGGCAGGGAGAAAACTGGAGGAAACGTTCATTTACCGCCCCATGAAATTTAAGGCTACTACTATTTTTTCGTTTGAAAACAGCATTTTCAACTTAGATTTAATCAATTTTAATCCCCATCGATACTAACACACTTCAAAATGCATATTATGTGACCACTGGGCATGCACGTGCTGGTGTACAGAGGAAGCATTTGGCTGTTGCAGAAAGAGCGAGGCTGCAAAAGGGAAACTGCTCAAATGATAGCTTGTCCCCTGCACATGTAAACAGTTGTATCATTGTAAAATGCAGAATTTTACTGCACAACAGCTGTTAGCAAAAACAACAAGGTCAACAGGGCTTGTAATTGATCCATGATGCATTCTGCACTCTGAGGGATAATGCTGGGGAAAGCTATGTCGCGACCGAAAAGACCCAATCAGCAAGCGGTTGAGTGTCTGCTCAATAATTTCCAAACCTCTTTGTTTCTGCCCGTCCAGAATCCAACGCCGTGCCGCAGTTTTCAAGTCAAGACGCCTTCAGCAGCGTTTCCAAACCTCTCAATTTCAGCAGCTGTTTAACTCCAGTGTAGTGTGGACACCAGGCGTATTCGTAATAGAGTTGATCCATTACTAAATGAAAACCTAGTGGAAATAACATACAATTGTTTTTCTATGTATCTATGTGATTAACCTGGAACTCAACGATATTTTTCACAGTTCATCTTGACCTTTAGAAACAGCAGCAGGAAAAACAATCTGAACTCGAGTTCTTCTTACACACTGGTTCTGGTTGACCGTCTTTGTTTTATTTATTTATTGTAGTTTATATTGTAGTTTATATTGTGTAACCACACCAATCTTGGTCTAGTGTTTTTCTTGGATCCATGTCACAACCTGTCATGTGCCCTTGTAACAACATTATCGTTGGCTAATGCATTGTGTAGTTGGATAATAAATACTTACAAGTTATGTAAATTCTTCAGCCACTTGCTGTGAGTGATAATGTGAGTGTGATTGTTTGTTGAACCCCAAGATGTTGTACAGTTTATAACTACGCTACCAGTCCACCACCAGTCCAAACTGAAATATTCATGACAGCTACAAGAAAAAGTAAAGTGCATATATTCATGTTACCAACAGGATGAATTGGTACCATTATCAGGTCAAAGTTTCAACTTGTCAAACACCTTGGTATTTGAAGAAATTCCTGACAACACCTGAAAAGCAGTTATCACACAAGCGGGTTCTGAGCTTGAATCTCAGTCCATGCGAAACCTTTCTCTGTAGAGTTTGCCTCTCCTTCCTGTGCTTGCTTTTCTCCCACAGTCTAAAGACATGCAGGCTAGACTGGTTTCTATACTGCCTATAGCTGTGATGCAGGAATGTCTCTGTAATTTGGCCCTGTGGTTGACTGGCGACCTGACCAGGATGTACCCCACCTCTCACCCAATGCCAGCTGGGATTGGGATCACTTAACTGATTACCTGATTATCTCCTGATTCCAGTTGACTCCTCACCTGCAGCTTAAGAACTCCAGTACTCCAGCCACTTGGCCTCTTCAGTGTACTTTCAAGAAATGTGTTATGTCACTCTCATGATCATGGTTAATTCCCATTCCCTTGCTCCCTGCCACAACCAACCTCCACCTGCTCACCTGTTGTTTTGTTCCTGCCATGTACACCAGCCACCCACATTTTCCACCTGCCTGCCCCCTGCTCCACCAGTGCCCACCCAGTGATCACGAAGACAACACCTTTTACTAAAAACTCAACACTAAACTCTTTACCAATGTGTCAATGTAGCAGATACCAATATTTCATATGATCGTGGTGGTGGATCGTGATCATGGAACATGGTGGCAGCTGATCACGGATTATGAATAAAACTAGATAGCTGCCTTCATCTCTGTCAGACATTTTCTTATGTACAAATATTTAACACATACATCTGCATTAAAGTTAGACGGTGTCTTTTGTTGTAAATATTTATTTTATTGATGTGCTCATCTACTTGCAGCATCTATTGCACTTCTGTCTGTTTGGGAGTGGGATCCCTCACATGTGGCTCCCTCTGAGGTTTCTATGTTTTGTTAATAGGTTGGGTTTTTTGTTTTTCCTTACTCTTGAGGGTTGAGGGAGGGGATGTCATAGGATGTCATACTTAATTAAGCCCTATGAGGCAAAATGTGATTTTTGAATATAAAAATAAAAATTGATTTATCGATACTTGCTGATGTTGTATATGCATCTTCATTGCAAAGTCCTCTGTCCCGGCAGATGTTCAATTCCAGTGTCTTTATCTGAATATTATTGACTGCAAATAATCAAATCGCACCAATTGTTACCCACTTCTGGATCAGTTCCAGAAATGTGCCTGATTTTATCATCAAGATCTAAAAATTTGTTGAGGAAAATGGTGAAAATGTTGAAAAGCAGCCCCTAGTTTGGTGAGTGAAAAAGAATTCTGGATCAACTCCCTGATCCAGATCTTCACCATCTTAATGGGTTCTTCCCTGACACATACATGTGTTTCCATTAGGTTTCAATGAAAATATGTTGTGTTGTTTTTGTATAAGCTACAAACAGCACCAGTGACTTTCACCATTGTCATAGGCAAGTCTGCATGTCACCTCAGAGGTGAAGCACAGGCTAAAACAGTCTGCACAGTGCTCGCTTTGAACACTGAGGCAAACACGTCTCCCACCGATTCCCAGTGGAATTCACGCCCTTGCTTGCAAAACATCAGCATGTTGACATCATTGTCATTGTGAGCATGTTAGCAAGTCGTAGAGTACCTCAGTGTGCTCCATCAAACGTGGATGATGGATAAAGCAACAGCATCTGGAACAAGTGTGGCCAGTCTGAACAGCTGTAAACACTTAAGACAATTCTGAACAAGCTGTTGGTCTTGTTCATAATAGTGACGTGATGAGTTTAACGATGCAAAAAGCAGAATGTAACTATATAAAATGAATTCTGGATTCATCTTGAATTGATACACATTCACACCTTCATTTTCCAATTGGGGAAGTGGTCTCAGACTTCAGGACAGAACACAATAGGAGCGATTTATAGACTTTTTTACTGCCTGTACCTTATGTTTGGTTTTTTTAAATTCCCTTTTCAAATATAAGCCATTTAAAGTGGTCTCAATTGTACAACAAATTGCTTTTTACACATGGTTTTATGTATTGCCATTGTCTGTACTAACAGTGCTCATTCACATGTGCAACTATTAGGTTATCAGACACACATTCATGCACAAGGGGAGTTGAAGCTGTACAAGCTGTACAAAAAAGAGAAAACCTTTTCAAAGAATTGTCATTCACACAATGAAATTGGCTGTTTACCAGGTGTATAGCACATGCATACTGCAGCTTAAAAAACAAACTTCTTCTATCATGCACTAGTTAAGTAGAACAAGCCTCCACATGGGCTAAATAGCGAATTATTAAGAAGGTTATTCCCACTGTTTTAATTGATTTCCACAACAATGAAGTGTCTTGATTATCCACAGGCGAAGTCCCTGGTCGCCGTTTGCGTTATGACCTACTTCTACCTCCAATTTCAAAACACTTAGGGAATGTAGGGCAGCAGATATTACTGCTCCAAACCACTCAGCCAGCCAAACAATGACACACGGTAACACCGTGTAGTCGGGCACTTCTTTATCAAAGCGGGATGATTTGTTCCAGCAGGTACTGAGCCTGCAGGGACTGGAACAGATGGAGATCCAGCGAGAGGTGGCTGTCGCTGTGGAGGTAGCGGAACACTGTTTGGCAGATTGAAGGTGAGACCAGAAGTCAGAATTTAAAAAATGACCACAATTAAAATCATCAAATTCAATGAACAGAACACAAATATGATGGGCAGTTGCTACTTCCAAGCCCTGTTTGATAGTATGTGTGTTATATTGTATCGTAAGATTCATGTTTTATATTTAGTCCAAATAAAAATTAAGTCATTGAGAGCTTTATTATAGAGGGTGTCATTTTTGTAATAACTATATTTATACTTAGAAGTGCAGTGCCAGCTCTGAACCTGCTTGCTTGGAATGGGCAGTTTTCTTGGTCTGTGGTGATGCTGGTTGAACCATTGTTCTTCCTGAAACCTCAAAAGTGACCTGCATCGATTGAGCCACAGGCCTGGCCTCAGACCACAGAACCTTGGACTGCTTAGACACTGGAGAATCTGTTGCTGTTGTCATGAACATACCATTGTTGTGAACATACTTACTTACATACTAGTTGTTGTTAATGACAAGGTCCTTTAAGTTGATGAGTCCTGCATGCGTGTTGAATTGAACACTTACTTACAAGTCATTTACAGACGGATAGATTTTTGTTAATTATTTATATTTATGTAATTTATATTTTGGATTTTATGACGGGTCCACAGTTTGAACATGAACAAATTAGGATATTGTTCAACATCTATTTAGCCATATAGATTCACAATCAAAGAATTTTATTATTATAAAGTTAAATACTTTTTATAGTTATAATGAGCTATTTCCCCTTTATTATTACTAAAAGGGTGACAACTAATTGTGTTTTCTCCAAGCGTTGAAAACAACTTTTCATAGTCCAGATTCTTCAGTTTGCGCTTCATGGTCTAACAAAATGTTTCCAAAGACTTCCTCTTGTGTCAGCTTGTCATGATAAGAAAACTGTGACATAAAAATTAAGTTACAGCCCTTCACAGACAAATTTTGACCTTTAAGTTCTAAATATGTCAATCTGATTTTAGGTAAGTAGTGTGCATCACACAGCTTCAATGATGTGTTGCTCTAAGCAAATCAGACATATATATCAAACATCAGACATACACATACTGTATGTACTTAGGATAGGCTGTACATTGTGGAAGGCTCAAGTGGGGTTTAAGAGGTTTAAGAAACGGTTTAAGTGATTAGCCAGTGTGTCTGATATATTAAATATGAATAGTCCTGATGTTACACACCAGGCAGCTGTGTGAGTTCATGCAGTCGATCTCATCAGTTCAATGATTGGCACATTATACATTACACAGATCAGGCTAATAGATTAGAACTAATTCATTGAATTGGGCAGTCGGATGCACTATGCTGCTGCAATGACAAACGCTTAATCTACCACTGAGGGCGATATGAGCACTAAGGTCATGAGACACACACATGTATGTAGTAACCATGTTTGGATAACACGTATGAATAGTTTACACATGGATAGGTAGGCAGCTATGAGAATAATCTTCTGAACATGACTGCTGATCTGAAATATTCAGGTGGTCATGTTGTATCAATTATATCATCCAACTGCTGTACTGAAAAGCTGTATTGATTGACTTCTTATTTTATAATTTGGGGACACTTGTGCAAGCTATAAAAATGGACATGCAGTGCAGTCTCCATATTTTTTTGGAAACCAATTAACTCGTACATGCCGCTGCAACAGTAGTCCCTGGAGAGACTGGGTAGCTTGGGTGTTCTTCGGTGAGCTTGAAATGCTGAAACCTGTAGAAAATGCCCCCCATTATGAAGAAGGTTGTAGGCCAACATCAAGAAACACATGAGTTGCAGAGGGGTATCATGACTGACAGGTCCTAGATTGAAAATAAGTACAAGATGTCCACAAGTGAGGCTTGAGAGAATGCCAAACAAAGACTCAGTTTTGACCAGTAGAATGAAGAGATACACCCAAGAACCAGAAGCCAAGAGAACATCACCCATCCAGGGTCTTCTCTCAGCCTAAAGGGAATAGCAGCACAAAGACACATCCAACCAGAGGTGAGACTGACCAATACTGGAGGAACATGAGGGAGAAAGCCTTTCACAACACCAAGTTGCTGATGGTCCTAAGAGCCGTCCACATCAACCTCCCAGAACAGGAAGTAATCAAACTCATTAAGGCAGAAATCCAACTACGTGTCTCAGGCATGAGGAGCTGTACTCCACCAGGCAGGTCCACAAGCTCTCCTACTAGACTAGAAGATTAGAGCACTCAAAGATCGCCTAAGTGAGTTGTTAACAGAAGACACTCACCTGGCAGACACAGTTCAGGACAATCTTGATCCTGAAGGATTGGGGAAAACTCACCTCTCCACAGCATAAAGGTTATTTTAGGCATCATCATAAATAAGTCTAGTCGTCGTATGAGTCAAAACATGAGCAAAGCTCAGAAGGGTGGATTCTGATACCACCAGAAAAGATGGCACAAGACAAGACCTACAGTGAATAGAGCACTGGAATCCAATGCTCGGGCCACTGTGCAAGTCACCATCAAGCTCCATATGTGGCAATCCCAGCTGACAGTAACATTAAAAAATGAGAGGCACCACCAAAGTACCAGGGGCTTAAGGACTGTCAATGTTCTGTCTTTACTCAAGTAAAATATGGTTGAGGTTGAGAAAGACTGATGTTGATGATTAAACCTTAGTCATTTTTATGTTGCCATCTATCTAAAGTAATGTCTGATGTCGACAGACATTACTTCAGAGCTGTCATGATTTTGCCCCATAATTCTTTGTCAGGACTCTATTTTATTACTTCCTGTTTTACTTTGTAGTTACCTATCTTCGTTTTTTTACTTCCTGTCTTAGTTTAGTTTAGTAGTTTCCTGCTCTTGAGATTGTTTGTCCCACTCTCTTGTTTTTCACCTGTGTCCAATTATCCTTGCCTCTGTGTTCCCAGTCCTCTCCTGTCACTTTGTCTGTTCAGCTCCATTGTGTTTCACATCTGTTCCTTAGTCTTTCGAATTTTTCTTTGTTTAAACTGCCAGAACTTGCCCTCCCTACCTGCCCTTCGTCCTGGGTCTCTGTATTTTGGGCTCTACAGTAATAAGGCGCAGCTCAGCCTTCATGCTTTACCTATCATACTTTTCACTTTACTATATTAGCATCACATTACTTCTTGTGTTGGTGCTAAATGTTCCAACTGGCTTTGCATTTACACAAAACAGTTACAAAATTATAAATGTAAGCCATGGGAGACAAGGTTTATTTCTATTGCGTCTAACAGATGTGTGTAAAGCCAAAAGCACGGCTCATGAGAATAGATGACCAGATGTTCATTGGTTTCTTTGTTCCTTCATAGCATAATGATGGACACAGGGACAGTGTCATCTGCATGGAAAAATCCACATTTAATAAAAGGGGAAGTTAAGTGCATAAGAAATGAGAACATGATCTCTGGTGCAGCATGACCAATCCAATGGCTTGTTAATACATTCCCCAAACACATTCTAGGAAAGCCACGCTAATACTGAGTAATTCCTCCCTTTGCTCTCAAAGCAAAATGATGTCTTCGTGCCATGGATTCCACACGATGTCGTTAACACATCTTTGAGATTGTGGTCATTGTTGACATGATTGCATCACATCACATCTGACCCTGCCATCTGCAGCCTCAGCAGATATCCACATTCATCAGACCAGGCTCGATTTTCCAGGCTTTAAATGTCCAGTGCTGATGAGTCTGTGTCACTGCACCTTCACATTTCCTCTTCATGTATGCAACAGTATTCATGCTTGCTCTACCTCCACCTAGTACAACATTAAACACTAATAAAATGTTATTACTTTTAGTATTTAGTAATAGTAATGAGTAACAATGATTCAATCATATGATATAACACTGAGAAGACTTGCTCTACGTAATAAGAACTATACCACTGCCCACCACTGACTAGAGACACAATCAGAGCTCACATTTGTTTTTTTTCTATTCTGATAATCGTGCCAATTTATAACATCTAAAACAAAAAACAAACCAGAATCCATTAATTCCATTACACAACCTTGCAAAAAAGAGCGATGAGTAGGATTGTCAGAGCAAGTGTGTGTGTGTGTGTGTGTGTGTGTGTGTGTGTGTGTGTGTGTGTGTGTGGAGGAGGGGTCAGACTTTTGTGTTTCAAATTGGAACTGGCTGAGGAATGTGGGCTGTGAAGGGCAAGAGAACAAAAAAAGTTGGATTCACAGGGATTACAGACAACACTGAATGCCAGCTCTTTAGCGCATTCATTCTCTGGAGCTCATGTTTTATTCATTCTCCCTTTAATCAGGTGGTTTAACTGAAATCAAGATGTCTTTCTAAAGGAGGGTGCGGGCAACAATAACACATTCATGGGGTTGATTTTAATGTATTTTGGCAACAAAGTGGCCTCTGAGACTGTCTCTGTCTATTTGAAAAATACGAGCTTTCATTTGTCCCGTTGACCCAATGTCTGCTACAACATCATTCTACTGTATATCGTGCACTGACAAAACCAAAAATCACAGCAAATTTCATAGTCACACAAGGATTGACATATGCCAGCCGGAGTGAGTGAAGCAGCTTGGCCGGGCTTGTTCAAGGCCTTAATCAATGGGAGGCTTAGCTGGTGACACAAATGATCACGACAGCAGCAGAAGCCACAGACTGTAGCAAATCCCAGCTCATCTCATTACCACAGATGCATGAGAGGAGCCATGTTTCCATTTCTGCCAGATCTGTCACTGTGAACATTCTGAGGGTGGACAAAAATATAAAACAGCTATACATGTAAACATCTGGCTCCATGTGACCATACAGAGGGTAATCAACTGTGCTGCGCAATGGGTGCAGATTGTGTTTGACATATGTTGTCACTCGCAGCTGTTCAGCTCACACACAAACAGGTGCTACGGTGTGTGTAGGATTTTAATACTGAATTATTATGACTGTGTTCATTTGAAGACATTTGTATGATTAAAATGAACAAGTAAGGTTAAAATTAGTTTTATACCTTTTATACCTTAGCAATGGATTCACCACTTTCCTTAACTTACACAAATTGCTAAGTGTAGTTTAAACATGTAACATAGAAGCCAGATACTACACAACAATAATAAAAGTGAAGGGTTAGAAGCATCTGTGCAACACAACAACAAATGCAGACATGTTGGTAATTTGGTCCATCTATCATTATGTTTTCCTCTGAAGGTTGATGTGATGAAGGACCATGAAAACAAATACATTTTCAGTGTAGCAAGCCTCAAGTTCCTATGAAGCCGTTTTTCAAATTAAATACATCAAAAATATTTATTGGGTGATGACACTGCTACGTGTCAGTAACGGACTGGAGGTTTTCGTCACAACACTTTGAATTCCCATGATTTTCTTCAATCCTACAGTCCATAGTCGACATTATGAAGACACTATTAAAAATAAACCTAGAAGTTCATGTTGTTGCTACATCACAACCAAATTCTGACAACGCTAACACTGCCTATTATTTAGAGAACATGCGAAAGCAATCACCGATAGATCTCTTCAAGCTGACACAAACTGTTCATCATCTTCATTCTGTATGACTGGTCTGTGCAGCTGCACCCTTGTAGTTGTAATTGATTTACATCCTTTAAAGTTAAAGCTCTTTTAATGTGGTATTGCTATTTTTTCCAAGTGCAGAAAATGTAATAAAATAGACTTGTTTAAGACAGTAGGCCTATCACACTTCAGCCAGCTATTTTGTTGCCCTAAAATCAAACAGATATATTTAGACCTGCTGCTCTGTGCCGTTCAAACCAAGCGGTATTCCCCTCTCAATCTGAATGGCTGTGTTCTGCTGCCGCAGCACAACCAGGGGTCTTCCACACTGTCAAAGGCTTCGTTGAAAGAATACCCACTCTGAATCAATCCCTTATGTAGTGGACACAGGAGCCGATTCACAGCGATAGGTTCCTCATAACTGATCTAAGTTTTCCATACAAAGCCTTCCGTTGTGTAGCCAGGAGCCAAACTGTCTTCCCATGACCAGCAAGACTGGACATGTCTAAAGCAGTGTCAGGGAGCTGTGACGGGCCTGTGTCATGGATTACAGGACATAAGTGGCCACTGGCTTCTGCTCTGCTGTGGAAAATAGCAAGGACAAGGGAGAGTACAGGGATTCGTACAAATTGTGGATTCATGTGGAAGAGTCAAACATGGTGGTCACAAGAACAGTTTGACTCTCCATTCAGACACAGAACCATGGTACCTGAACCCACTGGCGCATCCCCACAGCCTGTATGAGAAGAGAACGAAAGTGGTGTTATGCTCCTTTTTGGACATTCTGTACATTACCCCTGTGACTCTCCATTGGCTGTCTTGTAAGCCCCGGGCAGAGTGAGCTTCTGGGTCCTCCTTTGGGATTTTGGGTGATAATATGCAGCAATGTTTTTTTCGTTGAAGTACAGCAGACATTAAGCTCGAGAGTCAAATTCTGGTGTCAAATGTTGATCAGTTCAAAAAATAAGGCTCATTTATTAAAACATCTTGACTGTAGCTGGTTATGAAAGCAATGCCTATACTGGATACCTTATTGAGTGCATTGCTAACCATGTAGCACTCAAAGGACATTATAGTGAAAGGGTCTGTCTAGATGACGAGGACAGACTTCATCAATCTTACCATGCTGTGCTTGTGTCACACGGGAAAGTTGCTGATAGATATGCTTATCTCATCTTTTAAAGGTAACTGGAGAATTTCATGGTTTTGTAATGGAAATCTCTCTGTCTCTTATTCAATGATGGTAATACCTGTCAGTCAAGTGGGCGGGCCACCACCACCACACTGAAAAACCTCCTATAGAATCTGTCACTATTGGTTTCCATAGAATTTGGTGAAGACATCCAAGGTTCATTGAGAATCAACCCACATTATTTTTGATTCGCTCCTGAATGAGTGCTATCTTGGGTTGAAGTGTTTTACTTTGTCTCATACTTGTTAGACAAGTTCTTGTAAAGACAACATCAATTTGCAAATATTAGCATCACAACAAGTTAAACTAAGATTGTGAGCATTGTCTGCTCAACACAATGGCACGTTGTTTGTTCATTAGCATTGAGCGCACCATACTGTCGTGGCCAAGGGTCAAGAAGAAGAAGAACCACTGAAAGCAGCAAGATGGGAAGTTCACCTCCTTTCATTTTGTCAAGGACATAAATAAATCACTTTTGGCATTTGGGGATTACAAGTGATGTTGAACTGACCTGCAAGGGTACATTTTCAAAAATGTAAATTTGTCTGCTGGCTATGCAGTATTTTGTTGGACAGCTGTCAGCAGAAAAGCAATGCAGTAGTGTGTTAGGAAGTTTGGGGTTCTTTACCTGCTGCAGACATTTGTCTGCAGAGGAGAGGATCATCAGTGTACTATGATCCCTATTATCTGTGACCCTGACCTCTCTCTTGTTAGCTAAGCCACACCAGTCCTATCTTCTGAGAAGTGCAACCATGTTCAGCTGAATAGCATCAGCAAATAAGTGGGTTCCTATTTCACTACAACACAAGGTGCTAACTATCTATTTACTACTATCTACTACTAGCTACTATCTATCTAATTTTTAGAATTATTTGTGTGGACATGCTTGTGCCGTTATTACACAATGACTGTAGAGATGAGAGAAAATGAGAGAGAGAGAGAGAGAGAGAGAGACATGTCAGAATAATGATACACATTAGTTAATAAGTCTAGATCTTAACCCCAAAGTCTGGCGGCATGTCTTTAGGTTCTTATATGGAATGTATTAACAAGATGTTGCCTGCCAACGTAACATAAAGTCATTTTGAGAGTAACCCCATTAATGTCTGTTCCAACAACTACAGCATGATTAAACCTTCTATGGTTATGTTTAGAGGTGGTGAGGATGTTAGCACTGTTGCCTCACAGCAGTGCTATTGCCTCTCGGTTTGAATCCCAGTTGGACCGTGTCCTCTTTATGTAGAGTGTGCATGTTGTCCCCGGGTTTGCATGGGTTGGTTTTCCTCCCACAGTCCAAAGGCATGCAGGGGATCATTTATTCTCTAAATTGTCCATAAGTGTGAATGGCTGTCTCTAAATGTTGGCTTTGCGATGTGCCTGGCAAGCTATCGATGGTGTACCCCACCCACCCCTCGCTAAATGTCAGCTGAGACTGGATTTAGTGCCCCTCATGACCTCCCCCGTAAGTGGTAGGCTATAGACAACGGATGGAGGGTTATGTTTGGCAGCCATGGAGAAGGAAATGCTCCACACACTTGGATAATTCAATCTACGCTTCTTGACATTCTGTGTAACCTCAGTTTTATTATGTCTGACACATATTTCCTTTATTTTGATTTCCTGCTTGCTTTCTGTATCAATTATCATCAGTGTGTATAAAAGGTTGTATTTGAGGAGCTTCCTGTGTCTGTGGTTCTGTGTTCTGCATTACCCAGGAGTAATTACATTTAAAAAGGCCTTGATGGGATCAGAAATTATTTTTTGTCCCTCAAACATACATGTGCAGAGCCTTGCCTTCCTCACATGTCATGACTGCTGTGCTGTAAACAAGATTACATTGTGTCAACCAAAAAAAAGAACTTAAATTAAATGTTTAAATTTGTCATGACTTTGTCACAACTCCTTGCCCTAACTTTTTTTTGGATAGAGATAGACTGACACACTTAATGCCTGTTAGGCAAAAGAAGACCTGATGCTCACAAACGGCCAAAACATACAAAAATAACATATCATGTCATCTCACCAGGTGCAGAAGCTTCCAGACATCCCCCCCGTGTGTTACGGCCATCACGTAACAAGACATTGCTGTACGGTGACTGTGTAGTTTGTTCTACTTAGCATTCCTCATATTTCTGAATTTCCTTGTGATTCATCACATTTCATTGATGCATCTCTCTTTGTCCTCTTATTTAGCAAACAGACAGAGGGTCTCTTCAACACACACAAGCCAAACCCCGAGTGGTTAAGGAACACAAAGAGGGATTGAGATGATGGGTGCGGCCCAAAGCAGAGGAGGACAGAGGCAGAAGTGTCCTGCGAGGGGACAAAGACAACACCATCTGACTGCAGATGATTGTTTCAGTCATTAACATGGGTTTGGGCCTTCACAGGCGTCTCAGCGGGGCTTTTCTCTGCTGACACAGGCAAAGCTGTTATTGAGCAAATAATGATGCTGAAGTGGAGCTAATACGATGACTTCCACTCGTCCTTGTTCCCAAGATGATGTCCTGTTGCCTTTTGTAGAAAAAAGTACAAAATACATCACGTTTTGAAAAATAGATTAAGACCTACACTTTGACAGCAGTAACATTGATCAACAAAGGTTTTACCAATTAAATCCTATGTCACATACTGCTGTAAGCTTCGGTTTCAGTTAAAAGTATTTAGTTTAGTTATAGAATTTTCTGGACTGAAGAGAGATTTTATAAAACTTGTGAATCCTTTCTTGCTCCGTCTTTGTTCTATTTCACCACATTGCTTAAGCAGGTGTCAGTGCGTAAGCGCGTCAGCCCTGGATTTTATTACATAACTTCCCAGCGCTGGTTACCTGCTGGTTATGCTACACTCGCAGGTCCTTCTGTCAGCTCCATCCAGAGACACTTTGCATTTCAAAAGTGTATCTCTGAGCTTTGCAGATTGAGCCGAGCTTCATGAATTGCATCAGATCAGAGCTGAGTTTTTGTATGACACTTTTGTATGAAAACATAATGGGTTTTAGTAACCTGATAAATGCCAGCATGTTAACACTAACATTCAGTCAACTTTTACAATGAAAGACAAAAGGGAACAAGGGCCAGACTTTACAAACTCTTTAAATAAGATAATTGCATGTTTCAAGTCATTCTGTGTTTAAAATGAACCACATGTATTGAAAGTCAATCCCATTTTTACACCCTTTTCATTGCACTAGCCATTTAATGTGTTTGCATTGTGTAATTAAATATACCTACATTTATATATTTTGTTGTAAATTGCAGGGTTATATTGCCCACACTGGAATATTAACAGGACACAAGTTAGGCACATCCAGGATGAGTAACCTCTGTCTGCTAATAGGAGGCAGAATCACAGGTCAGAAGAGCATATATATAAATATGGCCTACTGAGCCGTGACCTGGATGCCCTGGATATAAATGCCCTATAATAATAATAATTCAGTAAAACTACAGTACAAGGTCTTTGCTAGATCCCAAGTTACACCCTTATTGTCCTTATATTAACTATATGTGTATATGTCAGTGTTATATACACCAGTGGTTGTCTGGACTCATTGGCTGTGGTCGAACTGCAGATCAGCTGTGTGTCAGTTGTCTGTTGTTCACACAGGCAGTGTGTCTGCTACTGGTGGCGGAGCTGCTGGTGTATCTACTGTATTTCCATCTATACAAGTTTGATTATGTACTAAACTAAACACGAGGACGTTACAGTATGAAATTGTCTAATGTCCAGTCTTGCGATAACAATCTTTGTCCCGTTAGAACAAATCAATTCATTGATATGTGTTCGGGAGAAACTGAAATACGTTTGTGACATAGACAGATAAACATTGCGTTTCACTGCAGAACAAACAGAGAAAATGATCTTTCACCTGAGTTTTAATGTTTATCTGTTGAATTTGTGTCACAAACAAATGTTTGCAACACTTTCTGTATGCTATTCAAAATAAAAGCACTCCAGCGTTTCTGTTGACAAAATCCATTCTTTTGTTAATAAAAAGGGTTTTTTATGGTGAAATATTTGCAGGAGCAGAAGATGCACGGCTTCATACTATATTGTACAAATAATTATTTGAGTACACAGGACAATAGTCATATTTATGGTAAAGCCCGTGTAAAAACGTTGTGCTGCAGTAGCAACTCCTGAACTGAGAAGCTAAATATTGAACAGATGTAAATACGAATGGATATTAATGTGAGTATTGTGCATTGAATTGATAACGTTGCATAACTGCCTTTCTTTGTGTATATCTATGCTCGTTCATTGAGCCTTAACATATATTGCAAAAATAATAAATATCAACCTAAATTGGTTTTTAGGAAGATGTCTGGGTGGTACATCTTGGATTAAGTTTAGAAAAAGTGATCTTGGGCTTGAAACTCATGTCAACAGTTGGATCAGGACTGTGTTGAGGTGGTTTGAAAAAATCTGACTGACCCTGGTGGCTGCATGGGCATAAATAACATAATCATTTTCCAGTTCAGCCTCTTAAAAGCTGCATAAAAAGTCCAGATAAAAAGTACAGAAACCTTGCATTTGAAATAACATAGCAAAAAATAAGAAAGCTGGAGCATTGAAATGCTCTAACACATTGTAAGAAACTGAGTGAAAATGGCCTTCATGTCACCTTGAAGCCAGTCCCTGGTGTTCAGAAAGAGCCATGTAAGTAATCACAGCAGCAGTCTGAGTAAATAATTAAATACAAGTAAATATTTAAAAAAGTAAACAAGTTGATAAGCCCAGTGGTTATGAAGGTCGCATGGATTTCCAGCAGAATATCCTTGTTTATGACAAACTCCTACATCTCCCACTGCAATATTAATCCCTTCAAAATAAGGGCGACAGATTATGTGAACAGTATCTCTGCCAATTAAGATCAGTTGCAATCTGCTCTCTAAGAGGAACTTCAACAAATTCTGTTTAAAGGTTTTGAAAAACGATTGCATGGGTGAAATAAAATGTTTCTCCAGAGCGACCTATGCAAAATCTATGGTGTCCTCAAGTGATGTCACTTGAGTCAATGTCTCGAGGTTGGAGGCTACAGTACGTTTGCCACCATTAGCATAACACACCCTGATCTCACGGTTAGTGGTCGAGTTGCATCGTGCATAACATTGGAATGAGGTTTTGCTGAGGACAAAGAGTGCATGATATAAAATAGACATATCTCTGGTTATGCTGCACAGTCTACATGTAGGGATTAGGTTTGTGTATATTTTCACTTTGCAGTGGTCTGAAGTGGCTGCACAAACAGCTTTGAAAACCACAGGGCAAAATACAAGTCAGGAAGAAGGAGCCAATAGCAGCCTCCATATATTGAGCTCTCATGTTGACAACATATTTACCCAGGTTTGTCAACAGTGCCATGTCAGCATCTAATCCATGTTTGTTGGGTAGTGGCTCTGATAAGATAGAGCATTGTGAATTTCTGACAATAGGAAGCTGGGTCTGAAGAGAGACAATAGCCTGTGACAACAGTTTTTGGGACACAAGATGTAACATGAGCTGTCACCAAGTAGCCTGCTAAATCCAGCTGAAATACTCGTTTCCTAACCACCTCATTGGTAGAGCACAGGCTGTCTTTGCCTCATGCCCTCTGCTGTGCTCTTCCCAGGCAGTCTGATTATGTAAGCTGTTATCCAATCGAAGCCTGTCTGGATCGCGCAGTCCTCTGTGTGCCTGTTTGTTTGCATAGTATATAGCGGAGAGCAGGACAAAGAAACCTGGATATTTGAGAGAGTTTTATGTAACTAAAAGCCACACAGTATGTCGTCACAATTCCTCCATCCGCCGACTGCAAATGCACTTGGCACTGATGTAAAGCAGAGGAAAGCTCACAGTAGAGTCACAGATGTGACAGTTTGGATAAACAAATAATTAATGCGGGTGTTATTGACTAAGCTTTATTCAGAAAACTGCACGCTGCTGTGTGTCTCATGAAAGCCTGAGTGTCCTGTACTTACAGCGATGATCGAACTGGGATGTCAGCCAGTGAGTGGGTAGAGAGTGAATGGTGGGTTCCCTCTGAAAGAGCATAATGTCCTTCAGGAGCATCAGGGGATGCTCAGTCTCTCTTGAAATGTTGAATCCTTCTTACAAGTGGGTATGAACCATGCAAAAGTGTAAACAGTTAAGCAGTCTGTTACTGTGACCAAATAAGTCCAGGGGTCTATGGTGCAACCAGAGCTACATTTATAGAATGTTCGAACAAAGTCCATGTTGGATGGTTGAATTTTAGCTGCGACCCTCACCCCAAATAAACTCTGACTTCAAAATTGAAGCAACGCTGTCTCCAACAGTTTTTGTAACTTTCTGAAATAGACTGCATTAATTGATTTGCTGCGTTTTGGAGTGACAATGGAACTAAGCCCCTCTAGTTGCGGATCCTTAGCATTACAGTATTGATTCTTATGGTGCATCTCCAGGAGAATATGTTCCGCCTTCTTGATTATTGCAGTTGCTTTATTTGTTTATTCAGTGAGGTGCGAAAAAGAACTGCTGATTCTGTAATCAGAGTCACAGAGGGAAGGATCAATATGGTTCCAGACACATGTTGCAGTCAAACATGGCTTCACTAACTCGTAGACCACTTGCCAGGGCCATGCTTCATAATCAAGTGCTCATACCACAGGAGATGTTTTTATCCCTCTATGGCCACCAATCACTTTCAGATTTCACAATATCCGGTGTGAAAATGACACAAAATGAGGATGAGCAGCTGCTGGCATCAAAAGGTATCAGTCAAATGGTGCAGAGAGACGAAAATAAAAGGACAGTGGATCTTTGCTGCCTTTCTCTCTGGTCTCTGTCAGTTCAGTCAGCTGTGATTTCCATATCAATATTTGAGTGACACTGAATAATTTAGAGGCGTGCAGTGACACAACGGGATGCAAGGCTGAGTGGCGCCCTGCCACCATGCTTATTGTTTGTGTGTGTGTGTGTGTGCACATGCATTTGGCCAGTTGCATTCAGAATATATATTTGCAAGTCAACAAACAGAAATTGAAAAAGCAATCATGTATGTATGTATGTGCTGGCATTGGTACAATAGGCTCTCAAATTGTCTGCCGAGGAGCCATTTGGTTCCTTGAGAGCAATTCTGATTTATTTAAGTTCAGCTCAAGGAACAAACGAAATATTTATAAACCAAATATTCATAGAACGATGGCATCTGAACTGGTTTTCCATTGCACTGCATACTATGTTGATAGAGTAGGAAAACATGCCAGAGAAGTACCACCCTGATGATATATCATATGTATGTGTGATTTTGTCAGCTTGAAGAGAGCATAAGCACATAAGCTCTGCAAACAAGCTATCTCTCTGCCATTAATCTTCTGGGATTAGTAAAGCTCCCAGGCCAGACATTTTTGTAGGTGTCAAATTGAAACAAGGTATTTCACTTTAAGTGAAATTATATAAAAAACATATTTAAAAAGAGGAGTTAATTGAACTAAAACATAGTTAATGGATCATTATGGTAAATTTTCACGTCACTAACACGTCAGAAACTGTGAAGCTCTGCCACCTTGTTGTCTTACAATTGTCGCATTTTGCATCACACAAGAAAAAAATCACTGTTGCACGTCGGCCTCAAGATGTAATAAACACAAACGTTCGATTTGCGTGCCTACTCCCAGAAGTTCAACGTGCATCACAGTATCACACAGGCAAAGTTGCAGCATCCCTCAGGGTTGATGATGCTGCCTTAGATCTGTTGAGGCTGACCTTGGTGATGGATGTAGCTCGTCTTGTGAGCATGAAGCACACAGCGACTGCTTTGAATCCTTGGCTACATCCTTTTACTCTGATAAATGACCTTGAAATCATGCCTCAGTCTTTTCAATCATTCATTGTGCAGACCTCGTCCCATCTTAGTTAACATCTAGACTCTTTGGCTCTTCCATAGATGGTGACGGAGGTGAAGGATTTAAGTTGTTGCTGTGGTCTGCTGGTTTTCAGACATTCTCTGACACCGAAACACATCACATGTTTTCATCCATTTAACAAACATAACACACAGAAGATAAATAAATATTCTCCACATGCATAGCAACACAAATCATTGTAACCTTATGGTGTGGTGTGCAGGTTGAACCATAATTCCCAATCCCATGAGAAGACCTGCAGGTCGAGCTCAGTTCAGAATGTGATCAAGCTCTGTTCCGAACTATCTTACACAAATGTTGCATAGTGTGCAAAACTAGGATTACTATAATTTGCCAGGTCGTACATTAAAGCATTTTTGCCGGTTGGTTGGTGAGGGTTGTATTATCCACACAGACGCAGTCACAGTACCCTTTATGCAGTCAGCCAACACAGATCAGTTTGACACTGGAAAGACTAAATGCCCCTCACTGGCTCCGTCCCAAAAAGTCCTATTTTCTTACTGCATCACATCACCTCACCCTGTGTACAGATTAAACATAAAAATCCTTAAAATACACAGGAATTACAGCAAAATACTGAAATAACTGATACATGTTGGTCCAGCCATTCCCAGATCACTGTTTTACTTTTAATAATGACCATTTTGATTGATTGATTTGTTAGATTGTTGTTTTTTTGGCACCTGCATCAACAAATACCTTTCACTGAACCACCCCCCCCCCCCACAATATGGTATGGTGAAATTAACCTTTTCTACCTTTCAGAATAAATTATCATGGAGTAAGACTGAAAATAATCTAAAATCAAAGTGTCTGTATAATCTTTCATTTTTGTGTTTATTTGTTCATCATTGTAATCGAATAAGTTTAAAAATTACCCTTGTGTGTTTGTTTGTTTGTGTGTGTGTGTGTTTGTTTGCTTAACTTAACGAATCACACTTATTACGACTGCATTGATTTTAATAGAAATAATCCCAAATTTTGTGGACATACCTGATATACTGTATATGTGTTTAACTGAAACACATTGCAGTTAAACGTGATTCACGCTCATCGAGTCTTGACAAAACCTCCTGGTGCTCAGTTTAGATAAACAGAGGAGGCTAACAGTTGGCTAACTTGAATGCCAAGTTGAATGACATGTGAGCAGCTTGTGGAATTTCACATCTTGCACCCAGTGTTTAGGTAGTTATTATTTGAACTCATGCCCAGTGAAAGTTGTGCACTGAGCCCAAACAGCAGGTACAGTACACGTGCCCAGGTGTTTCCATAGAGCTGATAATATGAACTGGTGGACTGGAGGATGTTTCCTCATATTCTCTCTATCACTATAATTAACTTATAAACTGTAACATTATGCAATGTGATAGTAATGTAACTCATTATGCAATACAAATGTATTACACACTATCAGAGCAGTGAATACCATGAGTCACACTTTTATTTTGTTTAGACCAATTCCATTTAAAGACAGAAGTCGTAAGTATGCTAATAATGCTAACATTATTCTGAATATAGTGTGATATATCCCTGTACAACATAATGTTGTATACCATACCAGTGTGGGCTGCTGTTTGTGCTCTACAATATGGTGTAGATACTGTAATATACCACAGAATACCATGGAATGCCATAGCATACTTTAATGTAGTTGATTGTAAGATACCATAGTATGTATTTTATATTAAGCATCATGTGAAGTCAAGTGAATCACTGCATAGTCCGAGAGTGACATATTTCCCCATCATGTAATTATACCATAGTGCAGACTACTGTACAATACTTTAATGTAGCATACTGTAGTTTTCCCTAATGTAATTGTACTATTGTAATATCGCATAATGTACTAAATTACAAAAAACAAATGAGTATAATGTATATCCTGCATAGCAGTACACTACAGTACATATGTTTAGTATAGTATAAATATTACACAGTAAGTGTTAATCCTAGTACACACACATATATATATATAATACACAGTATAATACAGTCCAGTATAGTACAGCATAGTGTAAGACAGTATAGTGTATTGCCAATGTGTCTGCAGAACAGACTGCTACTCTGGTGAGTATGTGGTTTAAAAAGAGTGAGCGGCTGCTCTTTGCATTCCACTCAGCCACTGTTGACCCAGAGACTTTGCCTCTGTCTCTGTGACTGATCAGCCATTTATCAGCTCTGTATCTTGTGACTGGAGGCTGCTGTCACTGCCTTCCTCCCTCTGAGTTGCCTGGAGACTGTTGCTCCTCTATCCACTTAAGGTACAAGGACAAACGGGATGAAGCAGTAATCCGCTCTGGAATATAGTGTCACAGAACATGGTTTCTTGGTGGAATGCCTCTGTGTTTCTTAATATGAAAAGGGGAAAGTCAAACTTTCTCAATTTAACAGTTTAAATTTAATAATGCACATGCTGTTCCCCAGCTGGTGACAATCTCATGCCATAAATTGTTAATTTGACTCTCAGTCTGTTCAAAACTGTTGAAGATCAGTTTGCATAGATGAGTCAGACTACATCAAATCCTTCAAACATTGAGAGCACATTCAGCACCACATCAGGTTTGAGTCAACAACCAACCTCCCATCACTTCTGCCCATCAGTGAACTCCACACAAGAGTAACTTAAACAACTGAGTATTTAATGTTCTGACAATCAGTCTGTGTGAATTTTTTCACTGTGGTGTCTTTCTGGATTTGGAATCACATAACGATAGATATATCTTTGGGCTAAGAAGTGACTTTCACATTAAACCTTGCTGCTGACAAAGCATTTGTTTCTTGCTGTATTGAAGACGTCAATTAATTCACATTTCATTTGTGTAATATTAATTAATTTGCTTGAAAATAACCAGAGATGACACAATCAGGTTTAACTTTGAAAATTATTTTTCTGTTCACACCAAGTCTGATCTGATACATAAAATAGATTTACCCAAAAGTATCTGATACACCAGCATATTAACCTTTAATTCATAAGATTAAACCATTGATAAGATTTGAAAAACAGTTTATCTGGAGAATGCTGCTCCTGAAACTGACCAACAAAAACACCAAGTCTCTATTTGTAATTGTACAGTGTTGCTGTACCACACAGCACTGTAAAGAAATGACTGGATCCTGTTTTGTTTTGCGTTAGTTGATACCCCTCCATTAAAATATGCACGTGTAGGGCTTATCCATTGTAATACAAATTCTCAGGATCACCTGACATCTCTAAAATCAACCATCGTCTTCAACATTATCTTTACTAGTGCAGTGGTGATGCTGGTTGGAGTTGCCTTTCTGAAACTGTAGTAATTTAGCAGCATCAAGCAAAGAGTAGCTGCTAAACCCTGATGCTACACCAGCTCTGCTGCACAAAGAGCTGTTGACCTGTGTCTTAAAAAGGTTACTCAGTACGAAGAACCCAGAACTGGAGAATCAGTTGTCGAAGCGGTTGTTGTGAATGCGCTGTTGTCATGATCAATAATGTCACTTACATTGATGTGTCCCAGCCATTGCTGCTACAGACCGCTGGTTACCTGTTTTTTCAAAGTTTGTGAATATTTAACGTATTGTGTGTCCGAATCACACCAAATACAACACTGCACTTCCTTGGACCCTCAACGATGCATGTACCAAGTGTGAAGCTGATAAGATGAGCGGTTCTAGAGATATGCCCGTCAAATCCAGACAGATAGAGATTTCTGGAATTCTTAGACAGAAGAAGGATCTTTGAGCGAGGCATGTGTAGGAATGACTTTAAATGAAGTTTAAATGAAAGAATAGTTAATATAACTTTTGCAACAGGGTTCTCCCTCATCCACCCTTTTAATCATCTATCAAGCCTACATACTCATTGTCAACCTGTCCTGTCTTGTTTGTTTTCCCATCATCCCTTCACCTTTGCTCATCCCTCTCAACAGCCTGACAGACAACATCTTTCACCTTCCCCCCTCGCATCGACATTCAACACATCAATTTCCATTAAAGCCTTCACATTACATATTGTTGTGGTGTGGTCCAGACCAGTGAAGCCCGCATCGGTGGATATCTCACCATTTCCCAAATGAAGACAATAAAAATATGTCCCAATGATCATATCCAAATAAACATATAACTGCTGTCTCTGGGCACCAGCCACTAAACAGCCTTTGGGGACTTTGTTTTGGCTCCACAAACATGATGGGGACAGAAATGACTGCTCCAATTTCCCTTTGATTTCTCCCTTCATTTCTCCTCCTATTTGTCTGCCTTGTCAATTTCAGCCTCCCCAGGCAGCCGTATGGAAGCATGTAGCCAGCCTCATCGTTTTGTTGCACCAACTATTGCATCCTCCTTTATAACCTCTGGATACATGAACCAGGCTCCATTTGGCACAAACATATTCATGGATCGAAAAAGCAATAGAAAAAAGAGAGAGAGAAAATGGGTTGAGATAGGAGGAGGGGGGAGAGGTAAGACAGACATATGACTTGAGGCCATGTTTCCAATCGAATCCTCTGTTTGTCTTACAGGATCTCTACTCTTAAAGGGCTTGACATCAAATTCAATAAGAAGATCTCAGACTGGCATAACTCGGAGCTCATTGGCTTTCAGTCCCTGTTCTCTTTCTCTCTCTATCTCCGCTTCATCCCATCTCTCTGTGCACACTCCTACCGCTCAATACTGTAGGGTTTTTGGAGGTCACAGTGATGAGTGGCCCCGCTCTGATCTGATTTAAAAGGGCAGCCATGATCTGAGTACATCACACCGAAAAGTTAACGATAAAAAATGTTCTTCATGCTCACAAAAGCATGCGCCGCATCTCCGCAAGCCTTGAAGCATGTGTATGTGTGTTCTTGACTGTGTCTAAATTCATGTAGTAACATCTGATTTTCTACATGTGCTGATGTGAACAATCCTCCTACGCACAGTCCTTGAGTATGGTCACCTTCCCCGTGGTCACACGTCAAAATATAGCTTGGGATTGAAGGAGGGTGAGCAGGTGGGGGTAGGGTTGGGATAGAGGACAAAGGAGACACAGAGGAATGGAGGGGAGAACAGCAAAGGTGGAGGCTGTGGTGTTAGTCATTATAAACAAACCAAGGTGATAAACATCTCTGCATGCCTAAACAGAGCTTTAGGGAAACGTGCTGCACCTTAACCAGATGTTCAGTGCTATCTGTCAGGAGTGGCTGCAAACAGCTGCTTCGATTTGGCTATGTACAAATATATTTCCCAATCTCTTTATTTATGCCTTGTTATAGATTCATAATGATTCCTTGCACATTACCAGGTCTCCAGTGGATCAATGTGCAATTGCAGGAAGGAGAAAGGTTGCATGGAAAATGACTTAGCAGCATCTAACTCGCGTTCATCTCCCAACAGAGTTGGTCAGACTAGACTCACATATTCAACAATACAATCCTTCTTCCCCTGTGCTTTCACCCCCCCCCCCCCCCCCGCTACTTGGGGACATGGCAGTAAACAAGGTTTTTTAAAATGCTGAATTCAAAAACTGAAGGGTTCAAGGGCAAACCACCATCCCATACACATGTGGAAAATTATAGATTTTTTCCCACATGTGTATTTTAGGATTGATTTAAAACCATGTCAGAGGGCAAAAGAATAAAGGAAAATGAGAATCAGCTTAAATATTGCAATTAAAGTGACCCTATATCCACAGTAATTAGCATTCACCCATACATATCTCTGAGGTAATTAGACCTACACTGTTTTAATGTGGTCAGTCAATAATTGTTTGTGTTGCAGAGGGTCACAATGGTAATCCTAACCTGAGCACTGCAAAATCTCAGCTCTAAACTGGGAGAAATGGTAATAATATACCCAGGTAAATTACACACTCGCTGTTTCCAGAATGTCCAAACAATGGGTTCCAGATTTTCTTCAGACTTTGCCTTTCACATATAAAGAATGCAGCAGGAGATTCTCCGCTAAGACATGTTTAAGATGAGAGGTGGTGCTGCATGCAGGAGCCAGTTAGACACCTATATATTCCACTGCAGAGATTGTGTGTTTTCGTTTACAGCTTATAAACACCGGCGTCAATGTGTGGCCATCGCATGGTAAAATCGCCATCAACACGCCCACATTTAGTTGCTCTCCCTCTATCATCCCTGTCACTTTCTCTCTTTCTTCGTCTGCCCATCTCAATCCATATCTCTTTCCCTCCCAAAGCTGAGCTCTGAATGATGCATTGTTTTCATTTTCATGTGTGTCAGTGAAGAAAGTAAACACTGGGTCAGTTTTTATTTATATGCAAATGTTAACAGGCTCTGCTAGGACAATTTTGCAATGAAAATGATGAATACAGATGTGTACCTCATTTTAACACGCATTTCAACCATACGCAAATGGAATTTCAATTTTTTTTTTAAAGTTTTCAGTCTGTTATTGGATGGATGGAACTATTCTTAGCTGCTAGACAGCTACACATTCAGGCAGCCACTGGTCAGATTATGTTTTGGGGTTTAAGTTGTTGAACTAGAAGGAGTCCACAGGTAGAATTGGTCACCTGAACCATGATTCAGTGGATTCAGCTGCTTGTCATGTTTGTTGACATAATCGATGAACCACCATGTTGAGTGAAGATTTTGTAGTAATGACTCTATTGGCTCCACCTCAGAAAGAATGCAAAGGTGCCGACCATAGTGACCTTGATGAGGTACAGCCTTTGGAATGTGTAGAGTATGGATGGCAGGTTAACAAGTTAACAACTCATCCAACTCAAATTGCCTACTGTGCCTAAAATATCTATAATCTCTGCTAGCACCAGAAACCCAACAAAACTGAGTCTACAGTTGTGTGAGCGTGGGTCTGTAGCTTCTTTAGCAGTGCTAGTGTAGCTAAGTGCAAGCATATATAATGTTTACAATGCTCCCTCACATGACTCTCTCTCTCTGTGCTTATGTGTGTAAGTTTATACTTCCATACTTGTGAGGACCATTTTGAGCATAGACCTTACAAAGTGGGGAAACTTTGGCTGGTCCTCACTTTTCCAAAAGCTTGTTTGAAGGTTAAGACCGGGTTTTAAGGTTGCAGGGGTCAGACCAGAGCCAGACCAGATGCATCACATCCTGCAATCAAGAGGCTATCCACCTGCTCAGTTTGTGCACTTCAAGCCATTCTTACAACATTGCTTGTTGTCTTTTCCTTTTGGCCAACCTGCTCTCCTCTGTCTCCTGTGGTCGCACCTACTCTGCTCCTCTGCCCTGGACCACACTCAGCTCAGCTAATCCCTGCATTCTGCTCTGGACCTGCTCAATTCAACCTCCCACTCTTTGAACACACTTCCAGCCATCCCCTGGACTCTGCTCCTCTCCAGGTTAATATCCCATTCCCTTTAACCCTGCAGTAAATATTCTATTAAACTTCTGTCTCCTTGAGTGTGTCCTGCACTTGGGTTCACTAACCTAGCTGCACCATATTTGCTAATTAGCCCTACATTAGGCACATCTGAGTCTGATGGGAATAACATTAGCTTTGCTATTTGGTCATAAACCAAAGTATTAGATAATGAGAAATTTTGGAGGAGAAGTCAAAGAATCATCAAAGTTATTACAAATCACCCTGACGGGAACATGAATATATGTTGAAGATTCCAATCCATCTATTTGATAATAGATATTTCAGTCTGGACCAACGGCTACAGAATGGCTTAAAAGGCAGGAAGAAACCCAAGGTGATAACTCACCATTCAGGATTATAGGCCATGCTATAGATCATCTGCCTTTGGCTTCTATAAAACGCAAAGTACAAGCTTCAATCATGCTCAAGACAGGACTCTGGTGCAAAAACCTAAGAGCATGCACAATCTGGTGAATAATGTCATTGGAATGATGGAGCACTTTGACCAGAGACGGACACTCAGGTGTCACCTGTAGACCGTGACTAATGTTAATACCTATCTTGATTCACTAAGACTCATATTGAAGCATTGTTTTATACTTGAGCAACAAAAATGGTAATGAAAACACTTTTGAGTGATTGGCTATGTCCATAAAATAACTGATACAATTGAAGTTACAGTAAGTAGTTAAAGTAAGATTACATTACATAACTTTGTTGAACGTGCAGCTTTTACCACATTAGTCCTTTGTTTCTGTATCTTGATTTGTGCATAGTGACAATTTCAATATCTATGTCTTTAGAATGCCTGAAACCAAATGTGATTTTGATGGATTATTTGTTTTCTGTTGCATGCTACAATGTTATAATATCCCAATAACACTGACCTAGACTAAGGAGTAGTCAATACCCATGTCCAACTAATTATGTCTCTCATTCTTAATATATCTATCTTCTCTGTCCACTTGGACAGAATGCAGGAGTAAAAACCATTGGTAGATTGCAACTGCTTTGTGCGGAATAGGGGGGGATTGAATAGGGGGTGAAAGAGAGTAGATCGGAGCTGGTCAGGAGGGCGGCTGTGCTCATTGATTTTCAAGGGAATGTGGCCAAGCAGTTTCCCACTGCTCTTTCAATAAAAGGTCTGCGCTTGACAATAATCAATGTGCAGGGATTCTTGCCTACTTGTTAGTACATTCTTCTTCCTGCTCGAGGTTCATGGCCTTATTACACCTGACACAGCTGGCACCAAAGACCAAACACAGTACACTCTGTGAATCAAAATGTTGCTTTTCTTATCAATTCTTTTTATTGGGGTTGTCAGCATTGAACAGTCAATTGAAATTTGCTTTTTAAACTGTACACATTACCGTTTTCGAAGCACTGCCAAACTACCTGTCGGTAAAAACATTCCTGAAGACTGTAAAGGAAAAGAAAAGTAGCCACACATTTTTATTGAAATAAAAGACAAGTCAATTTGCCTAATTTGTGAGGACAGAGTGGCAGGAATGAATGAAGCCACGCTCCAGTGTTACTACAGCTGGAAACTCACAGCTAAATTGAATGAGTTGCAAGGACTAATGCTCTTAGAGGCTATCCCACCGACCTTGTTTGGTCTGGCCTTTCAAAATTTTCAGTTTAGTCCAAACCAAAATAGCATGTGTGAAAGGAGCCATGGACAACTATCTATACTAATGGACCAAAATTTAGTTAGAACAAAATTATTTGTTTGAACAATAAGAATGCTAATTTTGTTGGTAGAAATACCATAGTGATATTATAGTGTTGGTATAATTTTCTCCATTCAAACAGTAAGACTACAAATCAATCATTGTCAAGTATGATGGCAGGACTGCGAATATGTCTATTTTGAATTTCCTCAATGTGTGGATCAATAAACTTCTATCTAACCTTCTATCTAAAACAAATTCTTTAGTCAGCTCACTAAGTTATGTTATGTGAAATTAAAACTGACAGGATGAAATGTTAACAATATAATGTTTGAAAAAACCCTGATGAACATTACAAAACACTGATACATTTTTTGGCTGAAACCAAATGTATCATTATCGTCATTATCTGACATTAGATCCCTGTTAAAAGTGGAGCAGTTCCGACCATGACATTAAGGAACCCTTCAATGTGTTTAATGCTTCAATATAGCCTGCAAAAGATGTTGCAGGAATTAAAATGGCCCTTGGTAGGAATAAGATACATCACCACTAAAATTGTCATTTCGTGTCACAAAAAAATCGAAAGAGATTTCAGGTGCTTTCCTCTACCATTGGAAATGTGGTTTCAGATGTTGCTTGACGATCTAACAAGCACTTTGTTCAAAGCAAGCTGAGCCATATATTTTGTATATGGTGATACTATAGGCTGTGGCTGTAAGTGCCGTCTTCAGGGGCAGTTCTACGGACACACACCTCACAGACTCCAACTGACTTTTTCACAAGCCTGCTTTTTAATGCCCTGTAGGCTCCCCCATTGTGACACACCATTAATCCCCGAAGCACAATCATGTAATCATGTCATAGTCTATTAAGTGAATGTACTCACACAGAGTGGGCTCCCTTTGAACAATTTTATTGACTAAATCATAAAGCAAAGGCTTGTTTTCCTGTGAGTGTCTCTCGAGTCTGTCAGCCCATTGAGTCTGGCTCGACACAAACAGCAGTGACAGAGCAGATGCTGCTGAATGAAAGCCCTGTCAAGACCAGCGGCCTAAGACAGTCCCTCCTTTCTTCTGGAGTCATTCTATGCTTTCTGAGAGCCCTCCAGCCACGCCGGCTCTTCCTCATCATCTGTCGGTGGCAGACGTCAGGTCAGCTCAAAGAGGCAGCAGGTGGTCTGTATAGTGACAGTCAACCTCTCCGCTCCTGACTGGCTGAACTCTGAATCTGCCCGACTTCCAAGAGCCTCGGCTCAACTATGTGAAGTGAACTTTCCTTTGTGGGGACGCTTGTACCTGCACCGACAACACACAGTCAACTGCTGTTGATTTAATTTGACAGTTAAAAAGTCCCCTTGACTTCTGTTACAGCTACTGCAAGCTTCAGCTCGGAAGCTGCATTTGGTATTGAGTTTCACAAGTTGTTTTTTTTTTTTTAGTTTCTACAGTTCAATCAAGCATAAAGCTGAGAAAAAAAGCTTCCTTTTGAGTCATTCTCTGACACAGAGGAAAAAAACTCACTCTGGTAGTTCTGACAGAATCTGTTATATAAGATCGACACTTAAGATGGCATAACAGGAATCAACTGCTTCACAGATGTACAAATAGTCTCTTCAATTTTTTTTAATATTTATATAATAATGACTCAATAGCTACATTATCCAGCAGTGTCATCTTAGACAATGTAACAGTGACTGATCAGGCAGAGCATTAGTCTCTTTTCTGCCATCACTATTGATTTAGAAATACTGATTTTCTCTTTTTATCATGCTACTCTGGCTGCTATGTACTTCAAAGTAGGCTGAGTACATCTTTCAAGGGCAATCAAGTACAATGGCTGCCAGTGAAACACACTGTATGGCTAAATCAGTGCTATTTCATCACAGCACAGTGTCTATAAAATAACCACAGCTCTTTTTCAAAATCATTTATCTGTATGATTTCCAACATGATTGAATCAGTGACACTGTAACCAGAAGGTGGATGTATCAAGACAAAACACATTATCTGCACAGATAACCATGTAACACCATAATAGGCACAGAATATTGTGCTGTTCGTGGGGTAAAGAATGTTGTGGGACCAAGGCCGTTTTCAGACATTAACTGTGCCCACAATGGATTCCACATTTTTCCAGAGTTTGCCATTGACATATGAGCAACGCAGCAGGAGACAGACGTAACAAAGATTCTGCTGTGGAAATCCTGTGTTTTTGTTTTCGGCTCATTTGTACAATATCCAGAGTTTTTACTTGGAGGCTGGCAGGACAAACTCCGGAGAATGTCCTCAGCAATTTACTTGGACATTTGTGTTCTCACATACATCCCTTCCGGATAATTCCAGGAGATTATCCAGATTTTTGTTTATGTCAGAGAGCAGCTATACATTGTTAATGAAGGCTACACAGTACATTTCCTGTGGCTGCTTCACAATAAAAACCACCCCATGTTTCACTGGTGGATTGCTTTTAATGTGAAGCAGCCATATAATTGTTTATTAGCATTAGCAGTAACTCTGGAGTCCTCTCATGCTCTTTTCTCAATGTCTGAATCCTGCTTTAATATAACTCTGACACAGTTTTAGGAGCAGGATCAGAACAAACAGGGAGCACTGAATTCATTGACATTGTGAACAGTGGTGTTTTACCAATAACAAATGTCAGGGCTATCATTAATACAACAAAGTCCAATAAAAACTGACTTGGCAAATAAATCACGACGACCTAAATGTCATTCAAGCGTCTGTTCCACTGAGGGGACGAATCATAGCGGTGGACAGACCTGTGCAGACAGATGTGGAGACTGTGACCTTCCTCATATTAATACATGAAACAAACAGAAATGCCACATTTCCATTTGTTTCCTACACAGTTTCCATCGATTTGAGGCTGGAATAGAGCTCAACTTGTTGGAGCCGCTTCTTATGCAGCAGTAAATGAGACCAGTCTGTGAAATTAGCACCTTCAACTGTTTGGATTGACATCAAATTATTTTATGTAATGATATTAAATAGAAACACACTTTTCTTTCTTTTTCTCTGTTTGTTTGGAAATTTGGTTTATAGATTGTGCTACATTTGGAAGGAAACCTAATTCTTAACTTGATGTATTAACAGTTACGTAACCAGATGCAGCATTAAATTATTACAATATACTATAATAAACTAGAATGGCACTCAGGAGTGTACATGTCTCCACCAGGGCTAAATAGTCGCCTTATTAAACCACATTAAAATCCCCAGGATCCCAATTTTGACCGAATCTCAGGAAAAGTACAATCAAAAATTCAATGCATGACTTCACAGAGATCTATCCCTCAGAGGATACATTTTGTTATCCAAAGCGGAAAGCCTATCCAGACTTACTTACCACTAGATTTCAACAAACAGATCACCACTGATAATATGCTTTATCATTTTGTGTGGAAACTTTCTTGATTTTCAAATCGTCAACAGCACCGACGTCAATGTGGAATTTTATTCCCAATTACATTTTCTCAAACCTTGGAGGTCTGGTGTCATTCTGCTTCTTGTAAACATGGTTTCTTTATTATCACTGGATCCTGTCATTTCTGATGTTGGTCAAATATGTTTTTTCCTCTAAGAAGAACAATAATAACCGTGATTGGTTTATTTCAAAATGAAATTGTCTCTATTCCAAATGTAATTTTCCAATTGGTTTTGATCTGGACAGGAACAAGACGTGTTGCCTTCCCTCTAAATATCTAATTGTAAATAAGATCAAGGAAGTGAAGGAACTTTTTCTACAGATATAAAAAGGACATTGATGTGGACTGCTCTTTTTGTCAACTGGTTCCAGAAGATAGCCATCACTTGTTTTGGTCTTGTCACTCACTTTTTTGTCAATATGTCTGCATATTTATTTCCCATTATACTGATTCTTTGGCTTTACTACTAACTCCCCCTCCAAGACAAATCAATATTACATTGGTAATTTGATCCTATTATTTGCAAAATTACATATCTACAAAACGAAAATTTCAAATTATAAACCATCCTTTTTAATTGTTTCACATGAAGTCAAACAACATATCAATTCAATACTAAAATCCAAAAACAAAACACTTAATTTATCAACCCTCTATTTTTACAGATTTTTGGATCCCTGTCATTTTTTGTTCTATGTATTGTTATGTTTGCTTTGTTAATTGTGCATGTTGCTGTTTGTCAATCAAGAATAAAATAAACACGGGTGACTTCTTCGTGCTTGGTCACAGAATGTTTTGTGTGTGGGCGTGTAGGCCCCCTACAGTTTCCAAGAATACTACAACAATCAAATATGTTGAGCACATTGGGTGTTTTTTCACCAGCGATGACATTACAGATTTAATGCAGTGCCAATTAAAGTCTTTACAAATGTTTAACCTGTCTATTTTAGGTTATAATCACATAGGGGCCCTGGTAGTTATCATATTGCCTATATTACTCTTAATTTGTTTTGTTGGCAGAGATCTTAATTTGTAAAGTAACTAGCAACTATGGATAGAAAATAATATTGGAGTAAAAATTATACTTAGTTACATCCCATCATTGTTTACACCACATCAGTACAAATTAACAACCATAATTATAATACAATTACATATTATTACATATTTATAGGAATATATGATTTGATTTCAGTTCTATCTAGTCTCGTGTATGGGTAACACATGAAGTTTATGGTGGGGGGGCACACCACAAAGCAATGACACGTAGGGCACTCAAATGGCTAGCACACGCTGATTAATATCAGTCCTCTAAACCTTGTTTTTATCAAGCTCCGTGATATACTCTCTGAAAGTCAATGAAAATGTTGGACAACGCCCTATCTTGCAATGTTAATGAAAGCGTGGGAAGAAAGATCCTGGATCTGGCTCCTGATCAGGATTCACACCAAAATGTAATGGGTTCGTCCTTGGGTCATGCCTCACTCCTCCACAAAATTCCATGGAATTCTGTAGTTCTTGTGTTATCCTGCTAACGTACAAACAAACATAACTCTGCATCATCCTCTGCCGCTCCTTGGTGCAGCTGCCTGTGGCTCTTGGCTACTGTATGAGTAATAGAGTTCCCTTCATAATTGTTTGTGTTCTGTAGAAGGATTCGATGTTTGCAAAGTGTAACACATTGAAAGTGACGTGCTGAGATGAGTCAGTGTGCTGCTGTGATGCAGGTGCTGGGGAAACATTCCTAAAAAACATGATGAACAGGAAAAACATATTAAGCTCCGCCTGTTCTGTTGTTGTCTGAATTCAGTCACACTGGCTTAAAAGAGATTATGCAACGCAACAGTATCTGCTTCCTGTTGCCAGGTCAGAGCTGGTCAATTGTTGCCCTCAGGTCAGGGCACAGTCTGAAGCACTTCTCATATCTGAACACATCCAGGTTAAGTCTCTTTTTTACTCAAAGATGTCTTGAGTCCACAGCTCCAGCTGTTATATTCTACATCTCAGGTCATGCCAGACATTTGTAAGACAAGACAGTGCAGTGAGCGAGCAGGGAGCAGCTCCTGGGCAGGGCTCAAATTACAATGAGGAAACATCTGTGGTTTATGGCAGTCTGGAAGGGTTCAGTATTTGCCACACCCTGGCTTAAGTTTGTTCCCAAATGTATTTAGTGTCGAAATAACTGTGAAATTATTGTGAACACAGAGTGAAGTTGCTCAAGTTATTTTTTATTTTTCTATCCTGTTTCTTCCTCATCTGATCTATTAGATGCTAATGGATTTTCACTTCCCATTAACAAATGAACCAGGGCCACAGCACCAGGTTGAAAACATCAGCGTGCAGTCAAAAACAACCTGATCCCAGAATCCTGTCTGTTCAGGAAACTATGATTTGACTTGTTTGCATCTTCAATGAATGTTCTCTTTAGAAAACAGACATAAAGAATGACGAGCAACAGCTCAAACAATCGTTGAGGTTGCTTTATCCTGTCACCATTACACTTGCATCCCTACTTAGTGTCACTGTAGACCAAATGAGTGGCCATAAATGTTCAGCATTGTTTTCACCATGAGAGATCTCTACTAGAGGAACATAAATTAACACATCACGAGGCAGGTCGTCAGCTCTTTATATGGCTTTATACGGTTCACTGAAATTATGATGTCTTGTTTTCCACTTTCTCCCGTTATCCAGAAATAAAGTGAAAATATATCCTGGATGTCAAAGACTGCCATCATTAGCATTTTGCGTTTTTTATAGCATCAAACAACTAATTAAAAACAAACTTACTAGAAAAATGAACTCTTGAGCGTACATCAGTGTGATAAGCTCTACATCTTTGACGAAAACATCTTTGACTTTTAAGTTTTAGTTTGTCAACTATTAACATGGAGGAAGCAGGGTTTATAACTTATACTGCAGCCAGCCACCAGGTGGCGATCGGGATCCTTTGGCTTCACTTTTGGGGAGCCATCATATCGGCCATCTTAATATACAGTTTAGGGCCTGCACACCAACTAGCAGCATAGATACGATAGATTTCATCTTTAGCACTTTGTAAATAAGGTGTAGTAAAGCTGTTTATTTGCAGCTGATAGGAGGTTCAACCATCTCACTTAATAAATGTATGCAGGGACGACAATTTCACGTGCACTAACATGCACATGCATAGACTTACATGCCCAGACCCTGGACCAAAACACAAAGCAGAGAAGCTCGGATCACAACACACACAGAGGTGACTTCCTTCTCTTCTCTGGACAGCTGTGCTGCACCATATCCTTGAGTAATAAATAGTGTTTGTCTGCTGTATTAATGTTTAAATGTTGGCTTGTATAACCTAGTCAGCTGTCTGGTCAGGTAGTCGAATCACAAGATTACAACTTTCCTCCTCTGCTACACGCTGAATTCTATTTCTGACACTGAAATGGTGCCACATTCAAGTTGAGAGTGAATTCTTTGAATTTCCTTCCCACTGAGTGTTCTACTCACAAATTCATGGAATGAGAGTAATGTCAGCTGCCTGAGGATAAGCAGTGGCTGTGTGTGATGGTAGGTAGTCCACCGCAGGGATGAGGGAAAGTGTTAAGAGACAGTTGGATGTGACCTCCTTTCTTGGCTTTACTGTTATTTCTCAGTGCAGACGAGAGTCTGGAAAGCCTCTGCTTTACGTTTCACTGTTTTCAGATTAAGACAGCACAGTTGAGAGTGTGTGTGTCTGTGTGTCTGTGTGTGTGTGTGTCAGAGCATGTGACTATGTGTGTCTCCTCTTGTCAGGCTATGAATCTTGCCACTGCCACCGACCCCAGTTTAATCACCTCCCTTCATTGTCTGTCCCCGGCTGCAGGAAGAAGTGGATGGAGAAAGATTGCATTTCCTTTCAACAAACTGTCACCTTGTGGGTTTCTGTTGAGCAGAAGTGCTTTCAGGAGGCTAATAGGCAGCTGCTTGTTTTTTTTCTTGACAAAATGGTTGTAGTTTTGGAAGCGGTGGTGGTGGTAGGTCGAGGGATGGCAGGAGAGATTTGTAACCCGAGGAGAGGTTCGTCCCCAGGGTGTTAAGAAAGATTATAAGAGCCGGAGAGGCAGAAGCATGAAAAGGGAGATGCAAGCAGAGATAGTGCGGCGGAGGAAGAGTGAGGGAAATTATCTGATTGGGTTTTAATGACAACAAGAGACAAGAAAAACACAAGAGCTTCTCAGCAAAACTGAAACGAGACTGTGAAGGTCGGGCCGGAGTCAATGATTACTGCTTTGACTTTGATAAACACTTCCCTCTGTCTGTCTCACACACACACACACACGTATGTACTGTAAACACAGACACACTCTCATGTCAAGCTCACTCGCTTGCCTTGCAGAAAACAACACACGCCAGATATATATGTCGATATTGACCATAATTTGTCCAATCACTGATCCCTCTCTACGTGTTATAACCTTATTCTACCACAGGATTGTTATCAGGGTCTGTCTGTCCTCGAATTATTTTATTTGAGGAAAATTTAAACAGATTTAATAGCGACTATTGGTACAAATGATCAACCGCGGTTGATATGATGTCCCTTATCAGTCGAGCCCTGAACACAGTATATGTCACCCTGCTCTCTGCGAGTCCACAGAGTAATGCTACACTCACAATAGCACGTGTTCACCCAGGCCATGAATCATTAACCATCTGCTGGTTTGGTGGAATGAGAGAGGGAGAGAGCGGAGGGGTGGGTGACAGAGGGAGAGAGAGCGAGCATAGAACAAAGTCTGCCTTTTTTATGGCATCTCTAAGACCCAAAACAAAGGATCTGTTTAGTTGCCTGCAGCATGATGGGAAGATAGGACAAGAAATGGGAGCAGTGGTTATAGAAGCAAGAACAGAGAAATCAAGTAATCAGTTATGATGGCTAGAAGAGGGTGTACATTATACTAATACTTTGTTGTATAACCTATTAAATAAAAATTATAATTTGTGTATTATGATGAACAATTGGCTGCTTAAATTGACACTTCAAGAAAATAACAAAGGTTTTGCGACAGTGGTTGTTGAGATGTGGACCTACAGCAGCCCAGCCAATGTATCTGATGATATTCGCTAATTAGTTACTATTCATAATATTGTTATAGTCTATTTCTGTCGATAAGTAAAAAAAAAAAAAAAGCTGTGGTAAATGCCAAGGAAACGTTTAAAGTAAATTTAAAATATTGTATTAATCCACTAGGGGGCACTGACAAGTTTACTGATGGTAATTTAATCAGTCACTTCCACCCGAGCTACTCAAATATCTCCACACTTAAAATGCAACTTGTGTAAGATTAATGCCAGTTGCGTCATCAAGGTGTAGTGCTACATCTAGAGCCCTGCACCAGGTTACAAATTGTGTAATGGGTAAAAAAAAAAAAAAAAAAGGCAGGTGAGCCATGGGAACCAAAAGTATAAAGTATGTTTTTCTTCTAGAGAAATCACAAATTAAGATGATTGTCATTGATGAGTAAGGCAGTTGGATGGTGCAAAGTCTTTTCCTTAGTTCGGTGCAGCTTTGCTTGCGAGCAATTTTATCGCAAAACAAATTACTGACTTTAGTAATAGGTCAAGAGAGCAGAAAATAGGTAAAGCTGATAGTGAGCGCCCTCTGCTGGATCACTACTCTCTGATTCACATATAGACTGTAGGCCTACTGAGAAAACAGGTTATCACAGTATGAATATGACCTTTTCCCCAGATGTTTCAAATTCTGAATAAAAATAATACACAGGCTAACAAGAGTTCAATCATTTCTTTATGTTTTATGATTATACGTACATTTTCATTTCTTCAGCTCAGCAATCATTTTTATACATGTCTTAGTGCCAGTAAATGTACGTTTGTAGCCATGGCAATGAGCAATGTGAATGAGAGCTATATCTGCAGTGGAATTTATCTGCATCTATGTAGCTGTGCCAAAATGTTTGTCGCAAGACTAACTAGAAACGGAAATGGACCCCAAATGAATGGCTTCCTCTCATGTCCCCATGAAGGTGTCATCTGTGATTCAGAGTAAAACATCTTGACAATTATTTGATTCGTTTTCTATGAATTTAGTTTCGAATATTCATCGTCCCTCGAGGATGTTTTCACTCAGTGCACCAACAATAACCGTGTGAATGAATACACATAAGAAAGAAAAGAACAAGAAAAATGTAACTTGCATGGTTTTACAGATAGGGAGACTTGATTTAGGTGAGATATGGTACAAGAGTATAAGTTACCTAGTAAATGAGCTGACACACAGGGAAGATACTACCATGGGGGTGCAGTGAAAGACTGTGCTTCTGCACACAGGGATCATCTGTGGAAACTGCTGTTTCAGATGATCAGACTTTGACACTTTTGAGTCCAAGAAGAAACCCATTACTATTGAAACAGCACAAAACGGCAAAAAGACATTTTGCCAGAGAACATGAAAAGGGGCCTGATGAATGTTGGCAGCACTTTCTCTGGTCACATGAATCCAAAGTAAATTGGTTTGGATCAAATGGAGTGGAGATGAAAATTGGACCTGACCAGGACAAACACAGTGACTGAACAACACAAACCATGAAACACATAGGTGGTGGTGCGCTGATATGAGGGTTTGATTGAATAGGAAGATGACATGATATTAATAAACCAAGTGTGGAAAACAGACTGAAAGGATGACTCAGTGTCTCAAGAAGCTTGTTAATGTTATCTCCCAACATGACAATGACACTGAACACAGCAAAAAGCAGTTAAAGTGTTTGTAAAGAGGAACAAAGGGAAAACTGTTTCCTGTCCCCTGACTTGAATCTAATAGAACAGTACTTGCACACAACAAAACCCCCTCCAGCAAAGAGCAGCTGAAAAGAAATGAAGCATCTATGAACAACAGAACATCTCTCCACAGATTAATGCAACACTGGTGTCATGATAACTCAAGAGGATTGAATCTGTCATCAAAAACAAAGGCAGACATACAACATATATATAAAATTAAAAAAGAAATGATGGCGGCTGGACTGACATTAGTAGCAGATGGTTCATAAATATGAATCTTTCATCACAATTTAGTCAAACATTTCTGTTTTTCTTCTTGAGCTTTGTTTTAATACATTTCTGGTAAATGGTTCGTCAAAAGATTTGTAACTATAACATTTGGTGTTATTGACCAGGAATGAGAGTTCATGTTAACTGTCGCTCCTTGTGTACTTGAGGGTTTGGATCATTTATTATAAACATTCATGGTTCCCACATGAAGTGTTTGAGAATGTTTCTTCTTTGTCAGTTATTGTTTTACTATATTCTGTTTTTATTTCTCCCTTGGGTGTGTGTGTGTGTGTGTGTGTGTGTGTGTGTGTGTTATCTGGTTTTATGCTGTCGTAAATGTGTGCAAATAAAAATATATATTATTAAAAGCTGATATAAAGCACATTCATGGTCCCCAGAACTTTGTTAAACTCCTTTCATTTAATGCAATCATCTGGTACAAGTTTATCCAGTTTTGGTTTGATTTAGTGCTTTGGTTATTGACCAAATAACTGCAAAACTAAAGATGACTAAATCAACCTCCACTGTTCTTTGACATTATAAGATAAACCTGGTAGCATTTCCATCATGAGCATGTTAGCTTGCTGAAGTACATATACTTAAATATCCCACTTGTGTGTGCAAGTGCTCCTTTTCCCTGCAGGTTTAGTTTTGATTACTTATTTGATGCTATAAAATCGGTATGAAACATCACGATTGACAGCTGATACTGACCCGTGATTGGTTGAGCGCGTGTATCAACAGGATACCTTGGCTCCACACCACGATTGCTTCTGTGCAGTCTCTGGCTCCAAATGACATTATACACAGTATAATGTGTATAATTATTAATACATGTATTAATAAGGGTTCTGCCTTTGGTATGTTCAACCTTGTTGATAATGGAATAAGCAAATGGGTAATAAACACATTGTTGTTTACCTTATGCAAGACGCTGTATGTGTAATGACTTAATGCACATCATCACAGGAAACACTGCAGGACGATTTTCCCAGCAACATGTGTCAACACAAAAAATTAAATGCAGCACTTTTATTACATTTGCTCGCTGTATTCGGCATTTCCAGACCTCCTCTGTCGGCTTCCTTTAACAGTGTAAAATTTAAAGATTGTGTCCTGCAGTAGATGACAACAGGGGCTGCAGAGCACAATCAAAACATTTATTCAAGAGGGGCTTCAAAACTAAAGCAAAGTCATTCTGCTCTCAACACAAAAGGGGGAAGCCCTGTCATGGCTCATTGCACATTGTTCCTGCAATGCTGGGTACATTCTGTACCGCCATTCACCAAGTCCCATTCATTTGCATCAAATGTCCTTTGGAGTTTCGTACTGATGCACGACTATAATGAAAAACTGCAAGAAATTAAAAGAAAACAATGTTGTTTGATATTTGTTTTGATTAACACTAGAAGGTTCACTGATGACAGAGGTTTCCTCCATTTGTGTTGGGAGCAGATTGACTTTGCTATTGCTGAGTTTTACAGTAATGTTTATTCCCTGAGTCTTATGATGAAAAACACAGAAACAATGTTTGAATGATACGTTCATAAATATATGTATATTAATACATATATTAAACTTTAACGACATTGCAGGAACATTGTGCAATGAGCCATGACAGGGCTTCCCCTTTTGTGTTGAGAGCAGAATGACTTTGCTTTAGCTTTGAAGCCCCTCTTGAATAAATGTTTTGATTGTGTTCTGCAACCCCCTCATCTTCACATATATATGTGTGTGTGTGTGTGTGTTTGTTAATATAAAATAGAACATACAAATGTATAATAAAAATAAAATGTGTCTTGACCAAATACATAGGCATACATAACAAATGACAATGAATGTATATGTTTTTGTCCCCGTTTCTGATCATTCATATACTTTGCACATAGATTTACAATATATTTGAGCTTTTTCTATATTTGAATTGAACAGACTTTATGTAAGCACATTTGTGTATGAGATTACACAGCTCTTATTGACTATAATCCATTTGCCATGGTTCATTTCTCAGTGTGAGATTGTTGCAGTTGGTAATGGTTGGTTTAGTTGACAAACTGGTGTTTAGAGGAGACACGCAATGTGCCCCAGCTCAGCGGTTGATTTTCTTTTACGTGTGTGTGTCGTTGGCAGGCTTGCTAACGTTAACCACCGATCAGGGGTGAGCTGGTGAGCATCCTCACACTGAGCCCTATGGTTTTACTGTGAGAAAGCAGTGTGCTGTCCCTCTAGGCTAATTGTTGGTGCTGAGCACATCCAGACTGTAAATTTGGCTGCATGTTTAATTCCAACATCTCATTTTATTCAAACTGAGGATGTGACGCAGGGGAAGTGCTGTAAATAAATATGTTATACTGAAGCAGTGTAACTGATCACAGTTTTCAGGTAACTCAAACAATACTCCCAGCAGCCACCCTTGGTTGAAGTAGACTGAAATCTTGGAAGCGTTCAGCTTGAAGAAGCCCATTAAAACTGCTGTTCCGAACAAAATGTCCTCGATACTGTTCATACGTTCGGCAGCAGAGCTACTGCATCATTGCATCATTGATGTATGTCATGTCTTTTAGTCTTTCAGTAAGCTTTTAACCAAGAATAACAGTGTTCACACTTCACAGTATCATGGCTGAGCTGACAAGAGTGCTTTCAGTCGCAGGCGAGAGAGGATTCAAACTGATCCAGTTAGTGACAGTGATGATTCAGTGCACTCTGGGCTGACGATTCATTCATGTGCTGAGCACCTTTAATTGCAATTTGAATGTATGAATTTGAGAGAACAGAACATCTCTGGAGTCTCACAATAAGAGCACGTCAGGCTAAATTAGCGGGTACAACAATGCTTCATTCAACACTGACTCAGCTGAAGAAACTGAGGGAGGTGAATGGCAGCCATGACACATATCACATTGTAGCTTTTTATTTTTCTAAAGCATATGAACTATTTGAAAACACAATTCACCCCTGCAAGTACTGACATGTTCACTTTACCTAAATGAGTAGCAGTAAAAACACATTATTGATTCTTTTCATGGGTCCTCTTGAGAGCCTTAACAAAGTGAAATGAAAAACTAGCAGTCCCGTCAAATCGCTACCATGTGGTTCATGTTCAAACACCTCTTTGACAGCATGGAGTAAAGTAGTACCAGGCAATTGTGTTGGATTGTAGTCTACCAGAGGCCCAGCGAACACCTGGTATTAACTTGTGGTTTTTGTGATCCAGCTCTAAGTACAGGTGTGAACACATTCAGATCAGATATAGATCTGATCACCACAATCAGACGTGATCTGAGCCACGTGTCCACATTCTTTTACCAGTGTGAACGTGAATGCGTCCTGTGCCACGTATGAGGGAACAACTACTCAGCTGGCATCCTCTGACCCACAGCAGTTTCACATTGAATCCAAAGATTTTTTTCTCTTGATTTGCTTGTGACCACCGCCACGATATCAACACTGATCAGCACGTAATGATCCATACTTTCCTTAAATTGGTCAAATCTTTCTTCACAGTTGCACGAGATTCATTAAGACTCTTGACTCGTCTCTTTAGAGAAAATAATAATAATAATCTGTGGCTTTGATGTGGTTTAAATCTATGGAAGCTGGCCAGTGGAGCATGAATTTGTCTCATTAAAAATGTATATTTATCTAAAGAACACCAGCACTGCAAAAAGTTTTGAAGATATTTTTTATTCTACTTTGCATGTTATGGTTTTCAGTAATATTATAATCATCATTTTCCCGTTTAGCCTTGCAGTTACAACAACACAAAATAAAACATCTTGTATATTATAAGGATGTTTTTCAGAAAAGCTGCTTCAAATTGTTTTTTTGGCAGCAATAATCACAAAAAGACCTTCTGGGTGGGCCTTTTGTGTGTGCCATTATCCATAAGATAATGCTCTCTATGTGTATGTGTGTGGCAGCAAACAGCAGTGTGTTGCCGTAATGGCAGGGGGCAAGGATCGAGCATAGCTGCAAGCTGTCACACTCCTGACTTAAAGAGGCAGTGCATTAACTCTGCATACACACATACACACCCAGTTACACACCAGCTATTATACCCGAGCAGCGAGTCTGGAGGAAATGAAGCGTCATTGTCACAGGCGCATCACAAACACACATCACGGTCTCAAGTGTTACCTTTTGTTGAGGAAGGCAACAAAAGACAGTGGGACAACAAGAGGAGGAGATGGCTGCCTAAGGGAGACAATGAATGAAAGAAGTAGAGATGGAGGGAGGAGTAAGAGAACAGAAGTGGTGTTGTTGTGATGGACAGCAGGAAAGAAATGGGGACTGGATGAGCAAATGCTGATTTGTATAGTATTTAACCACTGGGTTCATGCCAATGTAACTGTGTAGGTGGTGGTATAGGGAATAAGAGTGTGCAGCACAAGGACAGGATATGCTTTAGGTCACTTGCATGATAGCAGCAACCTTGTCTTTTTATCTAGGAACGTTGGTTTTGCATAAACAGCATTTGCACAAAGCCAGGGACACTATCCCCAGCAGAATGTACAGTACATCTTGGATTTATGGTAGCCCAAGGTCATCAACATGTCCTTCCACTGACCAAACCAGTCATCTGTCCTTCACTTTTAAATCCCAGCCTCTCTGCTTCGATCGCCTTGACATTCACATCACAAATACACCTTCTACCCGTCTTGCACAAACTGCTGTGCATGTCCATAGACATTTAGGCCTACATCCCAGATAGAGCTACCCACCCACACATCCACCAAAGCAGAGCGGAGAAGGGCTGTGGATGCCTGATACCTCACCGTGCTCTGACAGATACCCAGTGGCAGGAAAGTGGCCGAATGCATGTGCAAGGATGGGGGTGGGATTAGAGCTATTTAAAGCTGTATGTGTCTGTCTCTCGAGGCTCAAGCACCAGATACGTTCTCCCCCTCTTTTTCTTTTTCTCCACAGAAAGCATCCCATGCTACTGTGGCTTGGTAAAGCAGGCATGCAGACCTCTGCTCCTGGGCTCAATCCACTTATGTAACATCGTCATTGGTGGAGAAGGAGCACCATCTGGGCCTAAGGCTACTGTACACATTGTTCTCGGTGTGCGTGTGTGTGTGTGTGTGTGTGTGTGTGTGTGTGTGGCTTTGCCTTTGTGAGCTTGTGTAACAGAGAGGGAAAGGGTATTACTGTTTATCCTCTGTTGTCTAAGTATCATTTTTGAAAATGATTTTATCAGTGTAACATTAATTGTGGTGTTTTATAAAAAGGATAAGGCTGGGAGACGAACAGCGTTTCTAATTCAAGACCCTATTTGCCATAAAACCATTGCTACCAAGGTTGTTTCTGCAAAAACTGTGAATGATGAATGAGATAGATTCTTTCTAGATTCTTTATCTGCCTTCTCCTCGGGTATCTCAGTTTTATTCACAATGTAGGACTTTTAATAATGTTGTTATTGCTGCAGGGGGAATCAGGGCTTCTGGGGGAAATAAGCAATTGGGATTCAGGGGCTCAGGACTCAGGGCTCCATCCATGGTCCATGTTTATTTTCCATGCATATGTTCCTCCTATGCCATTATGGGTGGCAAACGTTTTGCACTCTTCTTCATCATTGTTTTCATTTTAAATGGTCCAGCAGGTTCTTGATCATCTCACTGACCAAGGCCACAGCAGAATGTTATTGCTGAGGTCTTCAGAAGGTTCCTCTGACATAATGGTATTTTTGGTGAATTTACTAAAATGACTGAAGCGGCCATTTGTCTTGGGTGCATCAAATCAATTCCAATTTTCAAATGAAACCATTAAAGTCCCCAGATCTTCTCATCAGATGAGTGTTTTCATACTGTTTGTTTGCTTGTGAAAGCACAACATTCCACACTTAAAATCTTTGTCATTTTTGTAGTTTTGTGTGACTTTCCCTTATGTCCATGTTTCATAGTATACATTTGTCCTTGACTTTAAAACTCTGCAGTGCACATTTTAGGCCTACATCAAGAGGATTTTGAAAGACACTCAACAACGTCAGCCTACACATGGTCAACACAAATACGATAGAAAAGCTTCATTCATGCAATGATTGATTGGTGTTGAGGGCCTAAAGCGTCATGAAAACATTCCTCACACATTACACCACCAGTAGCAGCTTGAACTGTTGATCCAAGTTGGGTCCATGGATTCATGCTGTTGACACCAAATTGTGACCCTACCATCTGCAGCCTCGGCATGAATCCAGATTCTCAGACCAGGCTATATTTTTGAAACGACCAAACACCTGAAATTGTTACTCTTAATACATTTTCACATTTGCTAATGTAGGTTCCCTGCTTCGTGTTATTTGCTTTAAGTTTACTTTTACCTGACAGTTTGTGCACTCTGTTTATTCAGCTGTAGAGACTGTGCAGATGCAAATGTTACTTATAGCCAGCTCACCTTGTAGCCAGATAGCAACTGTATATGTTGACTTTCATGCATTTCTACTATGTCACATTTTGCCTCTAAAGCATTTAGCTGTACTTAAACAGCAGCAACTAATGACTTGTCTGTCTAAACTAAACAGCTAAAATGGAATTTCTTTCTAAATGTTGTAGTAACACTACATTTTAGTGAAGATGAGTTATCATTTCCTGTGCACTGAAGGTCCAGATTCAAATGACAGTAGCATTGTTCCTGTTACAGGTCGCTGGCATTTGGAGTACTTCCAAGGTTAAGATGGATATGAAACTGGTGGTTGAATCAGCAGAATAAAAAATGAACAACCTTGTCAGAAAATGTCTGGTGCTTTGAGCATGAAAGTTAATCTGACCTTGATCACAGAATATGATATGTACAGTCCCGCACAACTCCTAACTTCATGTAGGACAACTTCATGGAATGTTTTTTGCCATGTATGGCAACCAAAACAGGGGTTAGGCTATAGGTGTCACAGTTATGTATTTTCAGTGTTCCTCTCATGTTCCCTTCTGCCTTCCTCTGTGCTCCGAGCTGTGATTCTCCTGTGTTGTTCTCTGTGTCCCTCTCCTGTGTTCCCCTCCTTGTCCCTCGCTATGTTCCACCCTGTGATTCTCCTGTGTTGTTCTCTGTGTCCCTCTCCTGTGTTCCCCTCCTTGTCCCTCGCTATGTTTCACCCTGTGCCTCTCCTGTGTTCATCCCTGTCTTGGTTATTGTATTTTGTTCTCGTTGATAAGTTTGTTCAGTGCTTCCTGTTTTATTTTGTAGTCCTTGCTCCCTGTGTGTTTTCACCTATTGACTTCCTGCCCTCATCAGGTTCACCTGTTTGTCTTGTGCCACCTGTCCCCAGTTACTAATTAGTTCCAGTGTGTATATAAGTCTTTGTGTTTCCCCCATGTGGTTGTTGGTTCGTCATCGTCATTTCGGGTCAGTCCTGTCCATCATCTCGATTCTGTTTCTGTTCTGTTCATGTGTCCCGTCAGCTCTCGTCACGTTTCCCCGTAAGTTTGTTTCCTGTCCTTCCTGTGTTTCCACTCCTGTTTTTGAGTGCGACTTTTTGTTTCCTGAAGATTTCTTGTGTTACGTTTACCCCCTTGTTAAATAAAATACACTTTTTGTTAAACCTTATTTAGTTTCTGCGTTTTGGTCCTCCCCTTCTCACGTCACCCTCCCACCGAACCCTGACAATAGGTCTAGAACTGGTAGCAAGATGGCAAGAACGCGAGTCTTCAGCAAATAACAGCACACAGAAACATGATACATACCTGTAGGAGATAAACTTGCTTTTAATTATGTGTTTGCATGTGCAAGATGGCTGCCTGACGTATCCTGCAGTCGTTTTAAGTGTTGATTGTGCACTTCCTCTGAGATTAACTATAGATGCAGTATCCACATGAACATGCTAGTATACATTAATAGACTAAGTCCGTAATTACCTGCATCTGTGCAATGTGTCATTCTTGTCACTTGACGAGTGTACATTCAATTTACAACAGGCTCCTTTACAATAGAAACCAATGGCTCATGGAGATCACAGTATTAAGTCCTGTTGGTCAAAGCATGGTTCTTAGAATAATTGGAAGGTGTGATCATAACATAAACCTATAGTTCTGACTAAACACGCCAAAGCACACTTCTACATATGGACTGGAGGAGCCGAGGATCAAACCACCAATGTAAGATTAGAGAATGACCCTCTCTTGCTCCTGATATAATATAATCTAAATGTGTGTCTTCACAAGCTTTCTCTTCTAATACACTGATAAGGTATTTAGAAAGTGGGCCTCGGCTGATTCCGTCTGTATTGCTGGTCATGAAGATGGTTTCTTTCCTCCAGTTTGTACCAAACATCCCACCTCCCTTAGTTCTCTGTTCATGTTCTTTTCTTATTTCATGCCTCAGCACCTTAATGGCCAGCGGCTGATCCGCTGCAGGTTACAAAAACACTTGGTAAGTGGTTTTAGTTCAAATGTGACCTGCTGCATTTTAATATAGGAAGAGACCAGCAGAGGAGAGTGTGTGAGAGTCTCTTCACTTCCCACCCCTCTAAGTTTCCTCCTGTACAGAAAGGCCACCAGTAAATGACCTCCCACCACTCTGCAGGGCACCGTCAGCCTGGCCGTGGGTTTAGGCAATCTGTCGCTTGTTTTGCTGGTGACATCTGATCCCGCAGGGACCCAGGATTATTTCTCCTCTCTGTTCCGAGCTCCTGAATATAAACCTGTGCAGGTTTTGTTGTCTGTGGGAGGGGATTTCTGGCTGATGCCATTTTTTTTTTCTTCTGGAAAAGGATCATGTGATAGGAGTGTGACGATTTAGGGATGGAAGCCTTGTGACTGATAAGACCCAGTCAGGAAGCAAACATGGGTGTCGGCTTCATCGTCTCCATGCTTTTTTAGACTAAAATGGAGCCAGCACTGTTCCTGTCAGTCTCAGATTAGGGGCTTGGAAACTCAAATGTAGTGTGGAAACCAGGTGTGAATATAGAAGAAGTGATGTGGTTGAAAGTTAAACATATTAGTGTAGATGTAGCCTTTCAAGAAAGCAAGAATGGCCTACGGCATTGGCAGATTGTGGCTTTATTATAAGAATGGGATAGTGGGGTCAAAGATGGCACACATTAATTTAAATGAAAATTCAGACATCCACTCAAATATTTACTTGATTGAGTTTTCTATGTGGGATTGGGTTTTGGGTCAAGAGGCCACTAAAACAAAGATGATTGTACAAACCACACTGTAAGAGACACTGCAGGATAATGAACGGGTTTCAGGTAAGGCCTGTGCCTTACCTGAAACCAGCGCCTGGTGGCTGGCTTCTCTCTGTCACCTTTGAACCTGAGGCTGGATCTCTCCTACACCATCCACCAGAGCATGGCCCCTGGCTCCAGCTCACTTGCCATGGTTCCTGGCTCCAGATCTACCGAAAGCAGAGAGGCTACCGGCTGCAGGTCCAGCTCCTGCTCCAGCGGCGCCATTCCTGGCTTAAGCCCTGGTGAATCATCTCCCTCACGGATACGGGGACCCTGGGAGTAGCGACAAACTGGGGCTGTTGCAAATGACACTTCTTCACAACACCCCCATAAGCACCCAGCGACTCTAATAATCGGTGACTCCGGCTTCGAAAGTCTTTTTATCACATTTTCTCGGTGCCAAAGTGTGTGATATCACAGACAAAGTTCCACTTGTAATAAAATCCCACCACAGTGTTGACAGAGTTATCGTTCATGTTGGCGCAATTGACATTCCCAAGCAGCAATCTCAACTCTTAAAACAGGACTTTGTCCACCTACAGTATGTAATATCCTCAATTCCCTAAAACGTAAAATCCTCATCTCCGGACCAGTTATCACACAGGGCCGGGGGAATAGGGCGTTTCAGCAGGCTGATTAGCGTGAACACCTGGCTTTCCTCTGCCTTTGCTGCTCGCGGTGTACCTGTCGTGGACGATTTTAATATCTTCTGGAAACGGGTGGAACTTTTTAGTCCAGATGATCTCATCTGACTCATCTGCTGGAACACACAACACGGAATTACACAATACCCCTCAACTTTAGTGACAGGAAATGACCAGCCCATCAAATATAGGTATTTTTTCTTCTGGAATTGGACCAAACACAGATCCAAATACCCATAATCATCACTGCCGGCTGCCAAAGGGACTTTGAAATAAAACAATCTGGCACCTGTCACGAAAATCTCATCTCTATTAATACACTCCCCTTCTTCTAAACGTGTCTAGTCCCATAATCACCATCATTACGCCTCTGGAGCACGCTCACAATCACAGCCCTCTGGTGCCATTTATAACCATTTAATTCAAGTACATACAGCCTTAGATCATCAGGTGGACCCTGCTTGCAGTTCCAAAGTCGAGGTTGAAAATTAAAGGTGACCGTGCTTTTGCCAGCAGGGCGCCTCGGCTTTGAAACAGCCTACCTGAGTAGATAAGGCTCGCAGAGTCACTTCCTAAAACCCATTTTTATAGACTTGCTTTCAGGTGATGTTGTGTTTTGACTGTGTTTTCATTGTTTTCTTTTCACGTCTGTTCATTTATTTTTACTCTGTCAATAATTAGCACAGGTTAAGATTCCAAAAGCTCCCTCCATCATAAAAAGTTAGCATAAAATCCCCAGCCAACAGTTTTATATAAATTCAATCCTCCTGTTCACGAATCAGTTCCCATGCTCAAATGAATATGTGACACAGGTAATACGCTTAACGATCCTTTATATATTTTATTCTTATGGTATTATTTGTGAAGCCTGACTTCAGTTTTAATCCTCATTAGCTCTTTTTTCTTATACTTGTACTCCTTTTGTTAAAGTGCAGAGCAACGGAGCATTTAATGTAGACTGTACACTGTAAGTTAAACACTCCTGTTATCTTCACATTTACAAACATCTCTTATCCTTGGGGTCAATATGACCCCAGCAGTTTACACAGCGAGAGAATAATGTAAAGTGTTACCGAAGTGTATTGGGTACATGATGTTGCTTTGTTGACGAAATAGCCCTCTCAGTAAAACATACTTAGGTTTACGTTAACAGTTAAGAGTCTCCAGAAATGTCAATGTAATGTCCTCTGTAGTCATGGAGACACAGCACAGTGATGTTATACAGTAGCGCCACAGAATTGTTGACTGATATTTTTATGACCACAATAAAAGCCTCCTGAACCGGATTATGACTGAAAATGCAGTACGCTAAAGGAAGTGGAGGCAAACAGTGACTTACAATGTCCCTGGGGCTGTGAAACAGAAAATTGTGTGTTACGTATTCATTGTGTGATGACACCGCGGTGCTCTGAACCCGACCGCAGCTTACTCTCAGACAGGATTCCAATAATCTGACTGCTCCCTGTACAGCAGATTCAAGCCAAGGACCCTCTGCGGATCAAAACAATTATGTGTGATCACTAACACAAACGGAGACAGAATGGAGGGAGGAGGAGAGAGTGGCGATAGAAGGGAGTAAAAGAGCCTGTTACAGGATCATTTCAGATTATAGCATTAAGCTGTGATGTAGTATTTAATTAAAGGTGGGTAAAACATGACCTCTGGTCAGTAATTATCTTGCATTACTGACATTTGTCGACACCCCCCTTTTCCTCCACAGGTGCGTCATAGCCATAGGTCATAGCATGGTACAACGTAATCACTGCATGAAATATGCAGCCCCCAGGAAACACAAGGTGCAGGATCAAATCACTATTTCTGGATGCCCTTCTCTCAACTCTCAAGTTTTTGATTTTAAAAACATTTACAAAAGTGTCTAAGAGAAATGTTTTCACTCTCTCATTATGTGTTATTGATTTGTGTTATTGTTCAGTTAAATCTACAACATAACAGGGTTTGATGTATTATTAGATTATTAGATTAATAAAAAATATTATTTTATCTCACTGTTTATAAAATAGCCTATTAACACTGAAGGTTACAGTGTCACAGTGCCATGATCTGTCCCTCTAAAGTGACTTTTTCTGATTTATTAGAACTAATTATTTCCTGTTTTATTTTGATATCACTTCCCTTGTGTTTGTTGGTTGTGTTAATTCCTGTGTTTGTCTAGTTTTCCCGCTTTAGTGTGTCCCACCCTGATGTCTTTCACCTGGGTCCAATTATCCCTGCCTCCCTTGTGTATTTAGTCTCTGTGCTCCCAGTCCTGTATGTTAGGTCGTCTGTTCAGCTCCCGTGTGTCACCTCACGCCTCTGTTCTTTTCCCCGTGGCTCCCTTGTGTTTCTGCTCCTTTGTGTTCCTCAGTTTTCCTGATTTGGATTCACTGTTTGCATCTGCCTGCCTGTCCCCTGACCGGATCCTCTGTACGCCTGTTCATTTCACAATACATTACCTTCACTCCACCTATGTGTCTTGGTGGGTTTTGTGTTTGGATCCTGAAATCTTTAACCATAACGCCAAGACTGGCTTAGAGGAATGGATTCCCTCGAGTGGAGCAGCTGTGGCGAAACGAACGCAGCTATGTGTGCAACGTCAGGCATTCGATTTTGCCAAAGTTGCAATAAACATCACAGTCGTTTATGCTGGTGATGCAAAAACGCCACAATCTTGTGGACGAGTCAGTTCGTTTATCAAAGACATATCAAGCAAGAGAGGGCAGGAGGGGGAGAGGGAAAGAAAGAAGCCATCGCAAACTGCTAAGCAAAATTAGCACATCTGAATGGCTTGTAAAAAACATGTAGGAATAGGTAGAACATGTATCAAAGAAGAATACAGCTTATTATAATATATTAGCATAATCAACCAGGATGATATGTAACAATGGTAACACAGTACCTCAGCACGTGAATGACGACTGAATGTTACCTTAAAGGATTTTTACTCAAGTAAAATTTGTTGTGTAAATGTGTTCATATAAAAGTACAAAGTAAGTCATTCCAAGTAGACTATGTAGTATATGTTACTGCTTTACATATTGAATGAAATAGTGTATTTAGGACAGGCACTATTTTAATTACACTGCAGTCGGTTGTCAGTTTATTAGGCACACTTGCAATATTCAGGTGTTATCAAAACAGGTGGAGAGTTATTGGATCAACTGTGTGAACATGTTAAATCTTTAAACATCAGGTTGTTGATGACACCAGTCTCACTACTATTGTTCCCAGTCACGGGCAGATAAACCCACTTTACATCACCTGCTGCCTCATGTGTAACTATAGGTTATTGTTTGCATGACAACTTTAAAATGATAAAACTGTATGCCAGTGTTCTGCTTCTAATTCACCAAAACAATCCATAGATGCAACTTTAACACCACACAATGACATCAATTTGTTTAAGACAATTTTCTTAGAAAAAAGAACAAACATAAGATGAAAATATTATACAAAAATATAATAGTCCCAAAGATGACTCTTTCCTCACGCAGCGCCACGTGAGGGTGTTTCTGCTCTGCTGAGTTCATGCTGTGTACTTTCCATTTGCTGTTCTGTTGTGATGATACACAATTTGCAGTAATGTGTGTTGGAGCTAGAGGAGTAATAGACCAGAGTAATGAGTGTTTTTACACACAGACCCAAAGCCTTATCAGCAAGCTGCGTGTGCGAGACATTTTGTTCTCCAGTGACGTGCTAGGAGAAACAACTTCTCACACTTTTGGTGCTCAAACACGGTGGAGTCAAAGCATAAATGGGTCCAACTGCTATACTGCTAATACAGCAGATTGGTATTGGTTTTTAATAAAACGTTCAGATAATTTACCACCCGACCCAGCGATTTTTATGCTATATTGCTGGTTACGAGTCTAGACGTTTTTGAGAGAAAGAGGGAGGGAGAGCTGTTGCACAGTTTTAAAGAGGGCACTCCTGTACAGTGAGTTTAAAATGTGCTGAGTCTCACATTTAAAGCCTGTGATGTAAGTTATAACAAATAGTAACAAATGTACATTATTGATTTTTAATGCTTTTTTAATCTGGGTAATAAATGGGTCCCATATAAGCATGTGAACTTTAAACATTCAAATATAAAAAAAATCGATAATTACCTGTTATTTCTAATTTCAAATAGCCCTGAGCTTGGGACAAATTCAAAGATAAAATCTCCCAAGATGAAGAATGACTACAAAGAGTGAGGTCACATCATTTCTAGTAATTTTGTACTTCATTGTTGTCATTTTATCCATGTTTGTAGTTATTTTGAATCTCTGTATAGCCATTTTCCAACAAACGCTCTGATAATTACAAGTCAGCCTCCTATTTCTTCTTCTGACTCTAATAAGATGGACAGTATTATATGGTGTTTTCAAACCTGAAAGTCCAGACCATGGTTAGAACCAAGGTTTATGCCTTTGTTATAATGTTTACATTTGATCCAGTTAGTTTTGGTTTCACACTGTCATTCAGAAAGCAGACTTAAGACTTTTGTATGACATACATACGTATGTCGTTAGTCAACCTATACTTGACAGTGATTGGTTTATAGATGGGCCTGGGTTTGACTTTAGCAAGTTTTCAGTTCTGCAGTTTCAGCAGTTAAATGAAAGCTAGATCCATTATGTCACATCTGCAATCTGTAGGTGGTGTATACAATCAGTGTAGCAAACAGATACCAGGTCTGACATTCACTATTGAGCTTGAAACTACATATAACTGGGATTTGTTACACAAGCAGAGTCAGAATCCAGCCAGTGATGAATTAAATCAGCCCCTCATCCAGTGGCTTACCACAAATACATCTGTGTTGCCAAGAGTAGGCCTCTAATTTATCACCACTGGCCAATCAGTGGCTAAATCTACTGAGGAGAATACTGGCTTTTTGTGCAGCCCAGTATTCTTTGGAATTACATTTTATAATTCTGTCATTTGCCGACATTTGCTGCCAATTCAGGAAAGAGTAGTTCCTTTATGTTAACATGTTGTGTTGTCTCACCGTGCCACAAATCAATAGTGTTTATTCTTACGGTTCCCCTTTGTTTATCTTGTTTATCACCTGACTTTTCCTGCCCGTGTGCACATCTGTTCTCTGCTCATCACCCAGCCCTGACTGCCACACCCACCTCACCTTCTTGTCATCTGCAGTCAACTGTATATCTTTGTTATGTACCTGCTCGGTCACTGTTCGCCTCATATGTTCCTGTGACTTTCCTGACCTTGGTGTATCTATTCCTGCCTGTTTCACTTCAGTTCATGTCTCACTGCTTTCCTGTTTGCCTGCCTGCCTGTAAGTCTGAAATGTCTCAACTAAATCACTTAATTCTTCCTGCCTGGCTCCTCAGTGCCTGCATTTTGGTCACAGGCATCACCGTACCAGCTGATCATTGCGGTCCCAGTGGAACCAGTTTCTTTGTGTGTTGGTATCATGGAGACTTGCTTTGGAAGAACTGGTAGTCATAGCTCTGAACTCAACAGATTTGGGCTTTCATACTTTAATTGAAAATTCTACAACCTCATGGCATTACTATGCTGTGATGCCTAAAGCCATTTTCAGACATGACCTGCAGATAAAGTCTGGAGAATTGGGTCTGGACCATATTTTTTAATTGATTTTTATTTTTGCATCTATCACACCTATCAACCCCCCCACTCAATTCATGGTGAATCCAGCGGTGGATCTCCTGCTGTGTTCCCACACCGGATTCTGTGTACACTGAGTTCAGTGCATGTCTGAAAGCAGCTTAAGTCTGCTGGTTGTAAGGGGATATTGCAGGCCTCATGGTTTTCTTCCAGAAGCCCCCAAGCAAAGACCTGCCATAGGACCAGCATGCTTTCAATCAGATATATACCAGCTTGTTTCTCAGTAAGCTATAGGTTATTGTCTCACCCCGACTCTGAAAATTCCATTGACCACATTTCAGGAAGCACGCCACAAGAAGAAGGCTTTGAAAGAGATTGGTGATTTCCTTTGTGGAGAAGCAGGGAGTTCCCACTGCCCAATCATCAACGTCCAATCTAATCCGACTATGAGGTCATCATCCGTATTGACAACCAGTCTATTCCTTTCACATTGTATATTCCCAGGATACTCTGCCATACTATAAGGCTGTTAACCTCCATTGCTGCAGCACCTTATTCTCAACTGTACCTGTCAAACTATCCAAACTGCTTATCTTGACCTACCATCCCTCCTGAGGGGGTCCATCTTTGCCAATAGCTTCCTACCCACTCCTGAGGGGAATAAATGTGTCCCTGCCTTCACCAACGCCTGCTGGCACCCATCTGTCTGTCCTGCCTGTAGGCCAACGTTTGTGGTCCGCAGCTCTCCAGCCACCAGGCCAGTTCCCTGAAGCTCTAAAGCTTTGACCATCCAACACGCAGCTCTAATGCAATGTACTGGCTCCTTAACAAGTGACTCTGACAGCTTGCCAAAAAAAGAGAAAGATTTGAGAATGAAAGTAGATCTTGTTCAGGCACGTCCCAGCTCTGTGCTTGCTGGACTATATATATTTTATGTAAAACAGAAACACTCCCTCACTCAGATGTCTTTCTGCTCTCTTGCGTTTGAACACTGAGTGCTCATTTCACAGGTCTGTACATGCAAAATTTATGAAACTAAATAAACGCTGTCGCTTGTCTTCTACCATACATGACACCAATGTTGTTGTCCTTGTCTCTGTAATCTTCAAGAAAATAGTAACATTTTGGGGATTTTTTCTTTTTTAAATTAACCACATTTTTCTTTTAATTAAATATGCCTTTTTTGACAGAACCTACATCTATTGAAGCTGATTGGGATCTCCCTCCCTGCTTCGTGTGCATTTGTCGAAAGTGATTATTTTATTATCTGTGAATGATTAAATAACTAAATAATTTCAAAATGCCCCACTTGTCTTTGTTTCCACAAGGTTACATCCATCACTGGTTGTTGAGGTTGTTGTCCACAGCATTGATGAATTTAAAAAGAGGGGGAAAAAAATTATAATGGATTTTGTTGTATACACGTATTGTTTCCTGTTTATTTAGCTCACTCTCATTTATATAAATGGGCTCAACAAAAGAAAAGAAACATTGAAACTGAAACTGAACATTATGGCCTTCATTGACAAGGCCTTAATTGCACAGTTGTATAAGTCTGCATTAGTGTTAGCGAGGTGTACCTAATAAACTGAGCATGATTTGCACGCACTCATTTTAATCTGAATGTTTCAATAAAATATTGTTGTACAGTAGTGGGATTTGCATGCCAAAATGATTGAACGCAAGCATAATTTATACCAGCAGCTCTGAAACGGCTAAATCAGTGTCAGCTTTAATCACTTAAGAGGGGAATCTTTATCTTAATCTTTCCTTCACACCTTCTCTTCGTCAAGCAGCTGCTTGTCTCTGGTGCTGCTGTGGAAATGAAACGTTCTCTGCATTCATGACTCTCAGCTCCATCGAGGTCACTGCATAGGCCCCTGGGCTCATTCAACTCCCAGCAACAGCATCACAATCATCATTACTTCCTCAACCAGGCAGCAGGAAGTTGGACAGATGAGTCAACATATCTGATACATCTGAGCTGCGGAACACATCTACACAGGCCGTAATTGTGCTGTGGCATGATTTTGGAGCAATCAACACATTTTAGAAGGCTGAATCAATCTCTTTATTCATTAGGTTAGTACCTCTCTACTGAGCTGAGTTATAAACCCATGCGTGGTCCTGATTAGACTGTGGAGAGCACTTAACTGATTTTCCACTACGGCCCTGCAATCAGTGTAGGATCGGGATGAAACAGGCCAACTCACCCCTGACAACTCCCACATCAGTAAATTGCAGCTAAAATCCTCTCACCACTTTATGACTCCTGAAAAGTTCTAAATTATGGGGAATATATCAGATGTTAGTTGGACACGGTTCACATTCATAGAAATAAATATTTGTTTTTCTTCTCTCACAACAGTACTGGACCAATATTACACATTCAATATTAAATAAATAATAAATATTGTTGGTCAGTATTGTCCAAAACAGCACATACAGACATTTTTTGAACTGAAGCCACTGACATGACTATATCACTGTTTCTAATATTAAACCTTTTATTTGGCACCACTTTAGTAGAGATGTGGTTAGATTTAGACCCAGGGACTAGTTGGTTGTTATTCGGGAAAAGATGATGGTTTGGTTTGCTTGATTAAGGTTAAGGGACCTTTGACGTCATGGTTACAGGATGCATTTAATTATGGTCATGGAAAGACTGAGGCTTTGGTTAAAACAAACCAGTGTTTATTTACCATAGCCAATAACGAAATGAACAATGGTCTCCCATGTTATGTTAATGACTTATGCTCTTCAGTTGGTCATTTCTCAAATCTTAAATAAAGTCTGAAGTTTTTATAGGAGATCCTGGAGATACTCCAGACTTTCTCCATCTGGCCACCTGGTGAAAAGTCTGCACAAGGTCTGAAGGAGCCAATGTGAGAACACAGCAGGGGATCAGTGGATTTACCACAAGTGAGCGGTAGACAGAACTAAATGGGGAAAAAAAGATCTCTGTAGCGGAATCAATTTGTTGCATCCTGCCTCAGGATGCTGAAACACCCCTCACCTGAACACTCTGATATCTGTGTTGCTGTGAACGTGTCTGAGTCGAGAATCTCCCGCTGCATTGTTCATGTGTGATAAACCTCCAGGGAAAGTCTGGATCCAATTCTTCACACATCCTCCGGAGGTCCTGTCTGACAACGCCCTGGGATTTAAGCTTGTTATCATGTGCGTCATACCATTTTAAACATGAAGGACAGGATAGTGTAGTTTAAATAATATCAAAATATTTGCCCAAAGAAAAAAATATAATCATGGCTTTAAAAAAAAAATTGTTCCTGTTCTATGTGAGTTGTATGTAAGTGAAAGCAGTTCAGTAGCCTGATGGCTTGCTGGTTAAAGCTGTGCCTGTACCACCTGCCAGATAGTGGCAGACTGTCGCGGTCCTGGATGGCTGGCAGCTAAGTCTTGGTGTTATACTGATCTGACCACTCTTCACAGAGCTTTGTGGTCAAATATGCTCAAGTCCATGCTGAGCCTCTTCAGCCTCCAGATAAGAGCCATTGTCCCACTGCTTTCAAAACCACACCTGTGTGGCTTGATGTTAATCCACAGGAATCCGAAGCAGCTCACTCTCTCCGCTTCTGTTCCCTCGAATGTGGACAGGGGACTGCCCCTTCCTGTAGCCTCGCGAATTCTCCGTTCAGCTCCTTGGTCCTGCTGACGCTGAGCGGGGAGTTGCTCTTTCTATTGCTCTGGAGGCAGGTTCGCTATCGTCTGTGATGCCGTCAAAGATGATGATGTCATCAGTGACCTTGGTGACTGTGTCGGAGCTGTGCCTGGTCAAACATCCGTCGGAGAGAATAGCACATATCCCTGGGCTATAAATCTGCCCATTTGTGGGCACATGTTTTGAGAGCAAAACATTGAATAATTTCACAAGCTTCGTGAGTGGTGACATTTCTAAAGGCTACACAAACATCTGCCCAAGATACTGTATGTAAACTAAGCAGATGTTGTGCTCTAGCAGAAACTCCTGCTTGATCTTGTTCTGAAAGTGAGCATAGGAATTCAGCTCCTCTGGAGAAGCAGGCACTTCCCCCACACTACATCCATCTCCTTTGTAGTCCATGATGTCCATTAGCCACATGTGCCTGGTGTTGAAGCCATTGTAACATGACTCCTTTCCCCTGTATTTTCTGGGTCTGCAGAGTGGATTGCTACTATCTGAGCACTGAGCAGATTCTCTGTTCACCCAGAGATTTTGGTTAGGATAAGACCAAACCGCCTTCCACTGTACGATGCAGCAATCTCAGTCTTATCATCTTCACATGATAAAAACAGGTCTGCACCCCTAATGTCTCCCAGGCATCCAGGAGGTAACCTGATCAGATGCTTGAACAACTTCAACCAGCTTCTTTCAGTGCTGAGTAGAGGCATTTCAATATTAAGTTCCTCTGGATGTCCCTAAAAGTGAGCTCAGAGCATTATGCAAGGGAAATTAATTTTGGTTGATTGCATCTGCAACTCCCTCTGTCACGTCCTAAAGTTCATGACCAGCAAGTCGAGAGCATAATTTTTATCCCTACAACTTCCTCTTCACCTCACATCCACATTACTGCAGACGGTGATTAGCGTGTGCTTATGGAAGCATCTACTAACCTCTGAAAATCCCTTCCGGAAACCAACGATCTGATAGGCACGTTTACTTCATGCAATGACTGACCCAGTGTGTGAGGTGAAAAAGTAAAAACGTTGGCCATTCTCTAAAACTATACATCTTTTAACTCCAAAACCATTCTTCATTACTTTTTAGTGTGTGCACCCAGGCACAACATTCAAGGAGTGACCATGAGAGTGTGCAGAGTTAAGATTCTTCTTGTCCTGCCCCTCCCTAGGACAGCAGGCTTCCAGTGTGGTCATTGCTCGGACAAGGAGAAGATAAACATGTATTTATATTATATATATATTTAAATATTTAATATGTTTTAGCAGGAAAAGAAAATAGAAATAGTGTGCTATATTAATATACGCCTGCTCTAAATAAAGGTGTCACTAAAGCTGAGGCAAACAAAGAATTGAGAATTTACAATATATATTTATTTTTATATCATAGCATAACAACATAAACATTTTTCAATATTTTCTGCATATGCACAAGATTCATTTCATGGGTTTAGAATCATAAATTCTGATATTTGACATGATAAAATTGTAAAATATCTTTTTTCTATATGTTCAAGATCAGAAGTGTATTTTCCAGACAAACAGTACAGAGAGTGGATGCAGTGTAAATTTCTCCATCCCAAATGCTCATGCTGTGTTGCCATAGAAGCCTGATTCAATGTGTAATTGCTAATGGGCTAATTAGTTAGGGGGAGAGATGTGTGGAGGGAAAAGGGAAATACCCAACGTTGTGATGTAGTTTCTGTGTTTGGTGGATTTTCATAGGAATGGAATAGCCGGTATGTGCATAATGGAGGACATGAGGGTAGACATTTTATACTCAGAACATAGAAAAACAGATTATTTAGTTCACTGTTCCAGATTTTAAATGCAGAAATCTGGAGTTGTATTTGAGTTTTATTCTCATCAGTGCAATGACATATACAGCACAGTATAAAACACAGGATAAAAAACGACAGCAGCAGCAGTGTCAAGCCTCTGCATCACTTGTTTCCTCATTACTGGAGAAAACACACACCAAGCACCTCAGGTTCCGAGCACCCAGCTGCTCAAGGAGCAAACAAAGAACACAGTGTGAAGCAGTGTGGATAAATGTGTGGACCCTGTACACAAGTGTGTTGACTGTGGATCAGAGGAATATGTGAAAGGAAGGTGCACCTAAAAAAAAAAACCCATTCCTTGAAGGATTTTGTGTACTGAGCTTGTGTTGACTATGTTTCATAGAACATAGAGCTTTCGTGATAATAGGCTACTACTGGGAAGAGGAGGTCAAGGCAGCCAGAGTGTACTCAAAAACATGCCAACTCCGTGCAGTGAATTAATAATGACAGGATATGGTTTTGTCATGTTTTATACACCCTACAGATTCTGCTTGACTTGGGAAAATATACTATAATTGTAAGAGTATACACATTTGGTAGTCATGATTGAAAAGGGTCAATGGTTAATTACTTGCCATTTAGATCACCAGATTTAGATTATACGTAGAAGTTGGACAGCACCAGGAGAAAACGATTTAAAGGTCACTCACCAGCGGGTTTCATTCAGTGCCTTCCACCACATTTCTAATAGATTTGATTTTAGCACAGCTCCACCAGTGTTAAGAATTTCTGCAGCAGGTGAACTGGTCCCAGAACTTATGAACTCTCAAATAATGTCGGAGAAAGGTAAAACCAAAACACACAAAAGATGAAGAATTGAAGAAGAGATTGAAAAGGAGACACTGATAGATTTCACTTGACTGCCTCTCCACGCTGATCTACTTGCTGGCACATCAGGGACTCAAACGCTCATGAGCAATGCATTTATAGACACACTGGTTACTGAAGGTACATTTTGCATGTTCATACATGAGCTACAGTATGAGCAGCTTAAAATTCATGGACACAGTTTGTTCTACCTGTAATAGTACTTCAGCTTTTATGCTGTTATTTCAAATGCACTCAAATGTCTGCATTCACATATTCTCTATTCAAATCAAAGCCCAGTGTCAGATGAGGTCCTCAAAAATCTTTAGGTTACATTTCAACAGCTTTGATCTCATTGACTTCTGTGTTGAAATATTAAACCAAAAACCTTGAAAGGATTAATGAAATGCTCAATAGGATGTTTTAAATAGAGTGTGCCACGGCAAATAGCTGGTGTGGAATTCATTAGTCATTCTTCACCACCATTTAAAGGTCAAGTTTATTTAAAGTTCAGTTCTGTTGTTTACAGTCTCAAAAGGCTTTACAGACCCACTGGTGTAAAGCACCATATGTTCCATACCTCATAAGTGGTAAACTAACTGCTGCCAAACCGTGATGCTATCTCCATAACATGCATCCAGAGCAAAGGACAGCATCAGTCTTAATAAACTCGCCAGAAAGGCAGTCTGTTGTCGGCTCTAAGCTTGTCACCCGGAAAGAGGTGGTGGAGGACAGAATCCTGACAAAACTGGTGGCAGTCATGGAGACTGCTGCTCACTCCCCTTCATAAAACACTGGCCTAACTGAAGAGCAACTTCAGCAACAGACTCATTCAACCCGGCTGGTCAAAGGAACGATACAGGAATCGTTCCTGTATGGTGCCATCAGGATTTAAAGCTCATCTGTGGTCCAGATCTGTGGTCACTGAACGGGACTAAACAAAATCATTCTACCACTTATTATCTGCAGTAGACTGTCTGCTCTACCTCTGATCTTCTAGTCTTAAAGCTCCAGAATACTTAAATATATCTGATATATCATATGTGATATGTTATTAAATGGTCTGTATTTGTAGAGTGCTTTTCTAGTCTTGATGAGCGCTTTACAGTACAGTTTTTCATTTAATTGACCATTTTGGGATTCAGTATCTTTCCAGACACTTTGCTGCTGCATCTATCTATCTATCTATCTATCTATCTATCTATCTATCTAAACTCCTAACAAATATAAAAGTCTGTCTTGGGGAGTGACCTAAAGACATGCAGTGTTGACCGCTGAAAACAATGGACAGAGATGCCCCCATTTAAAAAGAAACAACCTGTAATTCCACTGATGACATCATCAGAGGTCACACTGCAGCTTGAACACAAGTAATTACAAATCACTTACCAATCAGCCAACCCATCTCCACCAGCTCCTTGACACAGACACATCCCCCTGAGCTGCTCTGTTGAACATTGTGTAAGCCATTTAGAAGCTGAATGCACCAACTATCATCCAAAGGATTTTTTGGTCTTAATGTTTAGTACCAGTAGTATTTCTTTAGTGCACTGATTCAATAATCCAATCATTGTTATACATTGTTATATTATGTCCCCGATGTTTCCTTGTATTGAACAAACAATTAGTTCAGTAAATACTACTCTGTTAAAGTATAGGATAACACTTTCTGTGTCTGTATTAAGTCTAAATTAAAGTCTGTATCAGAGTCTGTTTCAAAAACCATAACCGGACCAGGTTGGGGACCTACACAGCTTCTTTGCATTGAGAGGAGCCATTTGAAATGGCTTGAGGATCTGATGCCTCTTTCCATTCTGGGCACGTCTAACTGGTTGGAGGGTAACACCAGAACACGCTGGAGAGGTTATATATCTAATCTGCCTCAGGATACCCCAGGAGGAGCGAGTAAATCATGTCTTGGTCATCACCAATACCATCACACTATTTCAACACTGTTTCAACATTTCCACTCTTTATGCTAGGTTAACTGTCTAATTATGATATTTACATTTACTATTCAGAATTGAGAGTGGTATATTTACTACTTTCAGCTTAACTCAGGAAAGAAAAGTGTATATTCAAAAATGTTCATCCATTATTTGTAACACTATCTGTTTGGTGCTTTCTAGAAAAACCCTGTCACATACAGGAAATGATTAACATTTTCATATGGAGAATAGTTTGTTGATGGCCAACATGGCTCATAGATGCAGGTAAAAGCAGAAATTACACAAAGGCCAGCATTGCCAGATGGGAACTATAAAAGTATCACACGCAACCAGAGTAGGGATGCTTAGTGCTTCGAAGCTCTGTCAAGATTCGGAAGCACAGTTGTTTTGAAACACTGCTTCGAAATGTGGTTCAAAACAGTGACCAAAACTCCACGTGACCATGGCTAAGTGATGCTTTGGTGCATCATACCTATAGGTCTGAGCTATGGTTATGATTCTTGAAAGACCACGAGAAGTTGACGTATCTTGCAAGTCAGTGAATCATTGCATAAGAATATAAAGCAAAGTATAATAGGTTTCATGTGATTAAGCAGCTGCTGGAGACAGTGTTGCCAGTGAAACAATTCAGCAATATTAAAAGATTTTTGTTAACTGTATTCTACTGAATGCGCTGCCGTCCTGCTCGCGAGTCACATCACATCATAACATGCAGGGTTTGCTGGAAAGATGTCCAGTGAGAAGAGATACGTAAACACAGACGTGATCCATATTTTATCATGCAGATTAGAACTGATGTTACTAAGGTTCACAAAATGATTAAGTTATCGAACATCATGGAACTTTTGCCATTACTGACAGTACATTAATCATATGGCAAAATGATCTTACAAATGTGATAATTATCACAACTTCAATTAGAGAATTTTTTTCAGTATATCCTACAATGATTGATAGGTGATCAATTGCAGCTATCCCCAACACAGGAGATATCAACTTAATGAAAATATATCTTGGGATTGCTTCTTGAAACAGTTGAGCAGGAAAATCTTTCCTACAGCAGATTCACAGGAGAGGGGCTCTTAGAATGCAGGCCACATGCCAGTCAGCTAAGTTGAGATGACTCATGCTGTTCCACCATGTCTATGCATCTATCCCTCTGCTGCACAGCTCGATCTGCTTCTGCCTCCAACTTCATCCCTCGCTGCTATTGTCTCTCACACACACATTGTCTTTCTGTATTTGTAAGGACACTAACTGACATAATGCATTATCTTGCTGCTGTTTCTAACCTTAACCATTACAAGTGCCTCACCCCAACTCCTATCCTAGCCTTAAGCAAATTCTATAAATTAAAACTACAAACCTCAAACAGGCCTTCCGCATCAAGGAACAGTCCCAATGATAATGAGTGTAGAGATTTAGGTCCCCACAACATGAGTAACACCAGGACCACACACACACATCACACACACACACACACACACACACACACACACACACACACACACACACACACACACAAATCAACACACTCTCCACCCCCTTTGTTTTGCAAGTCAAAAAGCCGGAACACAGTATCCTTCACTGCCGCCAATCTGAGCCCTCGTTTTAAACATATCTCCTGCCTAATTCACTCAGTTACGTAACACGGAATTATGCAACCAATTCAGTGCACTCCTCAAAGACTAACTTCACATGGGCACTCACAGCACTGGTAAGCAGTGCCGTGGTGATAAGGGGAAGAGGAGGAAATGTGTAAGTAATTTTAATAAAGAGATGGAATGCTGTTAAGAGTCATCATGGACTAATGATTGAAAATGAATAACCGGGGAAGGAAGGAGCCGGTGTGAAATTGTCAATTAGGATTTTCTTCCTGTGGTGACTAGAAGGAATTCAATAAGCCACAGGCAATAGCTGACTCCTTCTATTAGGAGATCATAGGGACCTGCTTCTCCCTCCCTGTGGGAGATGAAGCTCTACAAGTTATAGGAAAACTGCAGATTATACAATCAGGTTTAATGAGTGCAGTGAAGTTATCATAGTTAGTGTCGTCCACCCCTACATGATGGATGGTGACATGTTCATGTTCTTACACCAAGGAAGTGTTTCGGTTTGTTTTCAGTTAATATGCCTTAAAAACCCACGGCACCTGCCAAATAGCAGGCAGACAAAGTCAGACAACTACTTAATGGACCTTGTAATGGGATTGTTTTTTTCTGCCGCTGTACCCACGTTAAAGAAAGAGCTTTGAACCTCAGCTCATCGGCAACAACAAACAGCTCATTGGGCCTGACAAAATAATCTAGACTCTCTTTTTACACTAATGGAGTTTGCACAGTTGTGATGATGGGATTGAAATGTGTTTGTTTATGTTTGAGGACAAGGAATACTTGGTCATCGGCAGCTTAAGTTTTGCTTTTCCTTTGACCTTCAGAAATTCTGATGTAAATGAATAAACACCCGCATTTTTGCTCCACCTGTAAGCAACACAACCAACCCTGAAACATGTCCTGTTCCATCCTGACTCAAACCGAGCTCCTCCACTGTTTCATGCTGACGGCCACGAGCTTCCCACTGCTCACCCACAACAGAGCCTAACATTCCTGGGATCATGTGACCTCCCCAAGCACCCACAACCCCCAGTGCTGCAGCCATTGCTGCTGTTACCATTAGAGTTCCACCAGCAGAGGGAAAACACAGATGATGAGGTAATAGTGATTTTGTGTCAGAGTTTATTGAAGCTGAAATGAAACACAATAAGTGGAGGCTATACATCCAGATATTTGGAAGAATATTTGGAAAGGTTGGGACAACAACTATCATACCAAGGCAAAATCACACAGCTGTGGTTCACGATACTCAAATCATGTGCAGGCCACTGTATCAAAGATGGTCACCAGGCCAAATGATAAAACGAAGCCGCACTTGTGGAATATTTGAAAAAATTCAGAATATGAGAATCTTGGTGATGTAGTTAAGACTATACTGTAATTTTTTTATCAGCCCTAGGGTATGCCTAGCTCAGATGATCACGGACAGGCAAGTCCAAATGTGATAAAAAAAAACATCCATCACCAAGAATGAAACCAACACCTTTCTCTGGCAAAGACTTTGACAGGAATAATCCAATCAGTGAGCAGCGAGTCTCTCTTTCCCTGCTTATGTGAAAGTAGAGGGGTGGTCTTTGATTTAAGGTTCTGAGGATGTGTGCTCCAGGAACGACCCCAGCTGTTGAGGCCAGGGGAGAGATGAGTGATGTAATTAACCAACGAATGAGAGCGGGAAGATGGAGAGATCGTTCTGCATTGGGGGGGAGGCATGGGTTCCAACTGATGTTCCCACTTGAGAAAGCCATATCTCAGCATGTTCAAACGCCTTGCTCTGATGTCGTCCTCTAAGCATAATTAAATGAGATAAAAGTTGCCTTGGAGGAGTGAGCCTTAAAGACTGATGACTGCTTCAGTGGTGCTCTGCTCTGGAGCGTCAGGTCTTGTTCTCGTGATATAAACATGCTCCGCTACATCTGAGGCAGCTCAACGGCTCCTGCACATGCAACAGCATTAACACATGGGAAGTGAGTGGGAAACCGAGGAGGACTTAGTGTAAAACAATACAGGTTAGTACCAAAACCTAAGATTTGAGCTTAATATATTCTCTGATCAAATATTCAAGAAAGTGTTGCACAGAAAATGTATCTTCTAATAAACCCCTTCATGATGGGTCAGTCTATAGTACTCAACCACAACTTTTCAAAGCCAAGAAATATTCACACCAACTTTTCTGAAAATCCATCCTTGGAAAACTTGGTGTGACACATACACACACCAAAACTCACACACAGTCCTCTGCACAAATGTAACATTGTTTTTAATTGTTTCTTTAATACAATATAAAAAGGACAATTTTAAATGGAGAGAAGAAAGATAACTGGATAAAATATAATTCAGGAAAATCCAATCCTTCCTTAAATCAATCCTTTATCCGTTTATTTTACGTATGGTTTACACTGATGATCTCCCCTGGTAAAATAAAACGCTGACAAACCACAGCCTTTGATTACAAGCTGTAATATATATATATACAATTCTATGACTCAGATTCAGATTCAAACAATCTCTCTCTGTACCTCACACACACACACACAGACAAGGTAGTAAAATGTAAATATACACTTAACACAAAAGTCATGTATCACGTGTCTTAAAGACACAATTTCAGAAAAACATGCCTAGTTGTAAATAGAACATTATATCATGCAACAGCCCACCTATGTTTATGGTTTAACTCAGCTTTTACAGCTCAAACAAGATGTTAATAAAAGGTCAATGGTCTGTATTTATTTTTAATTTTTCTCAAGTATTGATGACCACTGAAAGCGCTTTACTGTACAGTTTACTGTAGGGTAGCACTTCTCTGGGGGCAATTCGAGGTTCAGTATCTTGCCCAAGAACACTTCAGCATGCAGATGTTCATATGTGTTGAATAAATAAAGCCCTGGACACTGGAATGAGCTTGAGGAGGTTTTGTGTGGTTACAGTAACTGCACAAACGCTTCATCTCAGCACTCCCCATCCTCCTGCCATCGCTCTTCTGTGGTTGGATCAACTGACTTTATCTTAATAAATAATTGCCCAGGCTTCAGAATTTTTAACCGCATCCCCTCAGTCACTACACCCTGTTGTCTGGCCTGAATGGGTGAAACAGTTCGTTAAAAACAACTTTAGTGAAAATAGATAAAAAGCTATGATAATATTGGTAATCTACCTGCCAGGTCTCTGCCATCTGCAGCAGTGTGGGCTCCAGAGGACATGAGGGTGGGGCACTTCAACAGATGGCAGCACTGTGGCTCTCTACCTCTGCTCCATGCTGATGCTCAGCTGAACTAACATGAGCGGCTGCTGGCGCGTTACTGACCGTATCGTCCTCTCCAGGCTCTTTGCTGAGAACATTTTGATCAATGATACGTTTCGCTCCAACATTTATTTTCTATTATGTTTGTAGAAGCATCGTTCTCCACCGGCCAGTTGGTTCTGCTGATAAATTCCCACAGTAACACCTGATCTATCTAATGCTCTTAATGACACAGACCTTAAAGCCAGCAAACCATACACACACACACACACATGCACACACACACACACACACACACACTGTTGCCTTGATTTAAACAAAAGGATTATGGATAACCCAAATGATTGTCTATATCTGAAACTGAGAGGAAATAGATAAAGATGGTTGGATGGATTTACAGTATAGGCTGTATAGGCTTTAGGCTATGAAGACTAATTTGACCATTTCAAGCTCCTGGAGAGAGTTCAGTTGGAAGAGCAAATTAACAGTGACATACATTTATTCAGGATCAATATTGGAGGTAATGTCAATTTTCATATTTTATGAGGTTATACCCCTTCTATACCTCTCACATTGAATTCCCCTGAATTTCTACAGACTTTATATTAGGAGGCCAGGTGTAGAAAGTCCCCAGAAGCTGCGGAGCCTCTCGCTCGGAGATTTGCGTTCACACATGCACCTCCTCCGGAGAAAATGTGGAGGATCTGCAGAGTTCAGTGCATGTCTGAAAGCAGCTTATGTCGGTTCTAAATGAAGCGGTTGAGAGACAGTGAGCATGATAGAGAGGTGGGGGGGTGGCATCATCACCATGGTGTAAAACAAAGTAATCTGCCCATCCCCCTTCACTGCTCCACTCCACTCTGCTGTGAGCTCAGACTTTCTCATGCAAAGGAGTCCTCAGCACTTAACGGCAAACCCCCATGTCATTACTAAAGCTTCGGTAAAACAGAGCTAGATTTTTGCATGTGAATGTGAGTGGGATGTATTACACAGCAAGATTAGACTGATCTATGAGTTTGCCAATAAAAACTGATACTGAGCTGTATCAGCTACTAGATCATTATGCGCTCTCACTGTTACATTTCTCTTGTGTAAGGAGCAAAGCGAAATAAACTTTGTGATTTTATAAGTTGTAGGAAGATATTTTTGAGCTTGGGAAAGAGCCTCGCTGTTACTTAATTTCACATCCTTTTACCAAGCTATATCGTTGGGAAAAACACATCAGACTTCAATAGATTTTGCACTCAAAACCCTCTTAAACAAAGCAAATAAGCATCTTTCGCAAAATGGTCCCGCAATCAATACACCCGGCTGTTGTATACAGTAAGCAATTTGTTGATTTTTACCCTGTGGGGGATTCACCAAATCTGGTTTTAATATTACTTGGGAGAGTATCTCCAGAGGATTAATGTTTGGAGCTGAGGGTGCAGGTAAAATCCATAGAATTGTGTCCAGAGTTTACCTTTCACTCATGCAGCAGGAAGCTCTCTGCACAAACACTTTCACAAAGGCAACAAATCCTCTGCATTATTCAGGAGAGAAGTGGAGCAGCAGGGTGAAGTAGGCAGAGGCAGGAAGTGATGTATTAGACACACACGGGCATCAGCCCTCATCACAAGAAACTCCATTGACACATTTGTTGGTGTCTTCTTCGTGTATGACTCTTTCACCAGGAGATTTTTATTTTATTTTATTTGTTCCTTCTGTTGCGTCATCAACCCCCTCACTTGTTGCGGTAAATCCAGCAGAGGACCTCCACCAATTCTCCTGAATTTTACAGATTGTATACTAGGAGGCCAGGCGGAGAAAGTCAGCAGACAATCTGCAGCCTCCCACTCTGACATTTGCGCTCACACATGGAGGATCTGCTGAGTTGAGTGCACGTCTGAAAGCAGCTATAGGGGATGGTGGAATCACTGAGGTGGGATGGCTGAATTGACAGGACGTTTGAAAAGGATAGGCATAGGATCCACTCCACCCCTCTACAAACTGCCTACTGGTTGTCCATCAACAAAAAGATGTTGTGCAGAACTCCACTAAAACATTACCATTTGTTTCCTGGTTCAGAAAATGAGAAGCACATTAATTTGTGAGCTCTAAAGAGTTTGATAGGTTCACATTTTTTTCAGTTTTGACCACAGCCACAGTATGGTTAGCTTGGTTAGCTTTATGCTAAGCAAGACAAACCGTGCCGACACAAGATTTAAGTCCTTTACTAAATCATTTATTTAAATCTATAAACAAAAACACACATTCAACTATTTCCTGCAAAGAGCTGCTTAGCCACTAAAATCATATATTTATCTCAAATATTTTGGCTATCATTGTGGCTTTGAAGTCGAGTCTTTCTTTATTGTTATAAAACTGTTGAGTTATCTGTTGCAAAATGTTTTCACTGTTGATCAAAACCATGGTTCACGTTTGGTGTGGTTTAGGCGACCTCTTAGTTAGGTTTTAGGAAAGATCATAATTTCAGATAATATAAATACTTTGTTTTGGTTAGGGAGCCATTGTGGTCATGGTTAAAAGAGACCAATGTTGACTGCAGGTAGGAAAACAGCTGTCTCACATGACCAAGTCTGACATTTTATTGACCCATCCACTGACCCTAAACTCCTCCCTATGTGGACTTTGTGGCTCCTTAAAAATATCCCACTACTTCCTCCTTCGCTCTTGCTGGACAAGAGACACAATTACTTTAGCAGGCAGAAAGCTCAGTCATAATATAAATACTTGTCATTTTTCGGCAACTTGCGAAACACGGGACGACAGTCGTGGTTGAGAGTAAGACAATACAACAGCAACTTACTTACCATGACAACCATACAAGTTTTCATATTCCTGCTAAGCACATGTTACTGGAGTCTTTCTCTGCCACTATTGTTCCTTCAGCACACGTGAGTACAACTGTTGATGAAACGTGAGACAACTGACATGGTTCACCATTTGTCTTACATATTGACTGCGCATGCAAACCCACACTATGAACACACAACAAATATAAAGTTCTTAACTCCCTTTGCCAATGTGAATTTGTTCCAAAGCAAGACAGCAATAAAAAGGTCGAACCATGCAACAATGGTTGGATTGACTAGTTTGAATGAGTCACAGAAGGACAGTGGAGAAATGGAAATTAATTTCCAGGAAAATGTCAAGGACTACTACTCAGTACTACTCACAGTTCTGTTATTGCCAGCAAATGACAGCCACCATCAATGTGGTACAAATGTGATGTATATATTATGCATATTGGCACTAAAACCTTGAAAAACTTTTTAGGTTGAAGCCCAATGGGAAGTTCATCTCACAGAGCAATAAATCCTTTAACTCAAATACGCCCCGGAGTAAAAGTGTATTGAAGGACATTATGTCTAGAACCAAGGCCTGTGGCATACTTCAGGGCTTTTCTTTTAGAATGAGATGAGAGAATTAATATTATCACTGATATCATCACAAGTCTGCACAATAGGTATAAAGTTGACGTGTTCAACCTAGCATAGATTAAAGAAATGAAAATGAGAAACAGCTTCCCTCTGTCTTAAATCACACAATTTGTACAGCAAAATTAGCATGTGCAGAACGTGCAGGGTTTTAAAACATGGGTTAACCTGCCAAAAGAAGCCAAACGACTCCTACTCTGTTCCCAGTAGGCAGGTTTGCCTTTGTTTTTTTGTAGTGTGTCACCTTTGACAACACAAACTCTCCAGACAACAGGATAAATAACAAATAGAAAGCAGCATGGAGGCCAGTGACTATGGTTCCCTGATTACTTTTTAAAATAGCTCCTAAAACTTAACGCTGCTTGAACAGAGACAGATTCACTTTGTAGCCAAAATGGCAGAGAGTTGTGGAAGTTGCTGATAGAGGTGACAACCCCATAGTATCCTGACACAAATTAGTGTGTCCATTTTGGGTGTTAAGTTTCCAAAACAGCAGGTTGAAACTGGAGCAACTAAATACCTGTGACTCCTGCAGTGCCATTTGAAAGTGGAGCTGCAATAATTCGACTGGATATCTGTTTTTGTCTCCAGTTTCAAACGAAGCTATAGTGTTGTCATGTTGTGACTCCTGCTCCATATTATGATACAACATGTAAAGTATACAGAACGATGACTAATAAGATATTTTTAAAAATCAAAAAATAAGACAATTTTATTTTATCAGTATAAGCTGTTTATATTGCTATGTCCTGCTCCATACCATAGACAATGAATGATGAACAACATGACTGCTTTAACATACGTAAGTATGTTAAATAAACTTTTCTCACAGATGGTTTCTGTCATTTTCGGTAGTTCTTATCACACTCCAATCAGTTTGGTCTGAATGAGTTATTTGATGCAATACAATTGGGTAAAACATCATGATTGACAGCTGAAACTGACTCAGGATTGGTTGAGCGTGTGTATCCATAGGCCCTTGCTACCGCGGCTCCATCCCTAATGTTAACTGCATAGACTCTGATGGCGAAATTTTTATTTGGAATATTTTGGCTTCACTTCAGGAAAGTGAGAATAAGTAGAGTGGCATTTTCCATTTGTATATACAGTCTCAGCTCCATTCTTTGAGACACAACACTGTAAATAAGACAGTAGTACAATAATATAATTTCATAATTATGATTGTTTTATGCTAAACTAGGCTAAATGCATCCTGACTCCAGATTTATGGACAGACGTTAGATTGGTATCGATCTTCTCGCCTAACTCTCATGAGGAAAACAAACGTGAATCTCCTAAGATGATGACCCATTTCTTCACAAGTGAACAATAGAGCATAGTGCAGCTGTGGCGTAGCGCTGGCAGACCACACAGTGCACCAAAATAAGATGCATGAGGTCTGTAACAGTACAGTAAATGTTTGCATAAAATGAGGGAAGAACAGAGAGTCACCTGCCTCCCTGCCTGCTGCTACTGTTACATCTCTAATAGGAGGAAATGGCTTGTGGTAAGGAGACGATCCAGCCCTTCTGTGGGAGTTTAATTCAATCACAGCTCGGGTCAAAAATGAATTAAAACTCTCATTAGGGCCCTGCTCCTGTGTTCCAGAAACTAAGTCTGCAGCTCACATGTACAGATTTTGGTGTTACACAGAAGCATCAATCAGCTCTGCAGTTATCTGTCCATGAGTCAGCCATCACTCACAATCATTTTGTTATTTTGATTTGCAGTGCTGGTGCTCACCCACACAAGGAGCCCAATGAAGCCAGTTACAGGTGATCCACACAACAGCGGGCTGCGTGGACATTTTGTTGTTTATTCTGAAAGAGTCACAGTTTGACAAAAAGTGAGAGCGCAGTGCTCCCTGCCTAGACTTCATATCTCACTGAGCACAAGGAGGATAATACACTGCGATCCACATCACAGGACCATTGACCTTTCCACAGTACACTGTAACTAACCACTTTGGACTGTGGCCATGAAGCAGAGCAGCAGAATGTGTTGTTCTGTGTCAGGGAGAGAAAGAGGAACTTGTGCATCATAAACCCACAAGAAAACCTCTCCACTGTTCTGATATTACATCTCTAATCAAGATACAATGGCACTGACACTCGCATTTAAGCTTATTGTATTCCTGGACTCAGATGAATGTGTTGTAGTTATTACGTATTGTTTTGTTTAGAGTAACAAAGGTCTGAACAAATTCATTTTCTCAGTTAAGTTGGGTAAGACTTGTGACATCTCCATTCGATGCCACTTGAAAATACCGGATGAAAAACATTGAGCATTAAGAAAAATAATCCACTGCTGATAAAAGCCTTGTATAATCTGTCAAGCTAACCAAACATGGAGTTATCTTTATCAGCTGCCTAAAAGACTTTTTATCCACCCCCCCTCTCTGTTGCTTAACGTGAGCCTTCAAACGTAAAACACGAGCTCCCCCTAATGGTTAAAAATTAAACATATGCTGCTTTCAAGTGCTCATGTTAATAAAGAACCAGGGAAAGCAAGAGTGCATGTGAGGAACTTTTGGGTTGTATATTTTTTTTTCTTTCTTACATTATACAATAAATATGCATGCCTATATCATTTAAATAATCCATCTATCAATCTACCAATAATGACTTAATGGATTCTGTCATATATTTGCACCATTACATTACAATTGCCCATTTACTTTTATATTTATTTAACACAATATATAATGTGTTTTTTTACGTTTGTCAAATTGTATAGTGCAATTTAATTAATAGTTCGATACTAATCATAATAATATAAAGTAATAACTCAATAGTGTAATAAATCAATTGCTTACTCTCACTGTTCTATTGTACTGTTGTCTTATTGTAAATTGTATTTGCTAAGTTTAATCTTTACCTATTCCTGCAATACTTCACAATATAAATGTGTATTATTCTGGCTGCAGACTTTATTAAACTGTGTGCATACTCAATTCTTCCTGTGTTAAATGACTATTTGCAAACATTGAGCCTCAAGTTGATTTATACCATCACACATGTTTTATTCATGCAGCATCTTAAGACAATAATAGTAGACAATAGTCTTCATCTTAACTTTGAGATGTTAAAAGATGTCTGCTAGGACAGCACTTTTTGAATCAGAATCAGAATCGCTTTTATTGCCAGGTATGTGAACACACGAGGAATGTGACTCCGGTTTTTCTTTGTTCTCTTAGCAGAACAGTTTAAAAACACAACAAACAAACAGAGGTGAACAAGGACAAAAGACAATAACGAAAGCTATGTACATGTAGAAAAAAGCTAAATAGTTGGTGCAGAGAGAGACTTAATGGTGAAGATTTGAGATAAGAATGCAAACAAGGATGTTGAAAATAGTTCCATAACCACTGGCTGTGATTGTGTCTCTCTCACTGGGAGCAACACAAACATGCAATCGCTCCGAAGAACACTTGTGAACACAAACGACCGAACTCGTGAGGGGTCGGACGCGGGATGGGTCCGAGCTGCACGTGAAGGCAGCACCGTTGTAATGAATGGTGTCCTGCGCTGCGCTGCCGTGCTGCACACACGTGTGAGAGGCGAACTGAGCGTGCTCGGCCTGCGGGGAAGCTAACGGGGGCTAACAGGAGCTAACGCGCTGCTCGGGCGGGTCGAGGTCACGTCTCTGAAGAGGGAGCTGCGGTGTTTCGAGCGGCGGCTCCGGCTGAACATCATTTTTGGTGAGTTGAACTGTGATGCTGGGGCCAGAGATGCTGGGAGCTAGTTAGCCCAAGAGACAAGGTGGACACAGCGAGTTAACGTGTCGTTTCCGGTATGAAAAATAAACGCCCGTGCTATTGAAAACTCTTCATTCTGGAACGTAGCGATGTAATGCAGGGATCGATCACTTAGCAGATGGCGGAATCATTTCATCACACGTTGAGTGATGTCCTGCTTTTCACATTGAATATAGTAAAAGGTCACCTCTTGCTTTTATTTTGAAACCGTTCTTGGACACATTGACCACGTGTGAGTGGGTTAGCTTGGTGTTGTTGTTAGCTCCGCTGTTAGCAGCTTCACACAAACACTCTAAACAGGCGTGTTTAAATGTACCCGCCCGCCTCGGCACAGTCCGAGGAGGGTAGGTTTTAAAGTCAATACACCGCAGCTAACAGTTAGCCTAATGCTAAACACACTGGCGGGTTTACTTTGGTGTCTCGGGCTTTGTCGAAGGGGGGTAACTTGGGCGGGCGGCCCCGATCACTGGTCCCATCCTCGCCCAGTGGAGCTGGGGATTTCCCACCCGCACGGGCCACGTTGTGTTAGCCATCGAGCGCTTCCAACGTGCCGGGTTCTGTAACAGTGAAGCTGTAGAAGTGAGAGGAAGTGAAACATTTCAGATGTTTGCTCGTCTGCAAAACAACACGTGTGGGAAGCTTCATTTAAACGAATGGTTTGATCTTGTAAACATGTATTCGGATTAGTGACTTTGGTCATAACTACTGGGGTGCACGTTGTTAGAACAAGGACATGGAGGGTCAGCCATTGTTTTGGTTGAATAAACAACTAAACTTCCCAGCTAAGAATACATTTTCACCATCATGTGGCTGAAGAAAAAGATTCCAAAATATTATTTAATGATATCTTCTGTACATACATAGCAAATATAATATTAACCCCTCGATAAACTGTAATCCAGTACAATACCTCTATACAAGGTATTATACTTGTAAAATATACCATTTAGTGTTCCTGGAACTACAGATGAAGCCTTCATCTGCAGTTACTATCTACCTCAATAAAAAAAAAACAATAATAAAAAATCAAACTTGATTACTACAGCACTTATATAGCATTTATCTAAACAATTGTATCAAGGGCTTTCCTAAATATATGGGAATAAAACAACAACACAAAAGAGAAGGATAACGCAAAAGAAAAATATCTAAAGCAAAACATTTGTTAATAATCGGGTATTAACAGGCATCCCTATTAAACATGTTTTTAAGCAATGATTTTTAAAACGGGGGAAGAGTTGACAAGTATAGCTTTGGGTCCTGATGGGAAAAGCCTGGTCACCTTTAGTCACCAGCCTTCACTTTGGAAATATATTTAAAAAAAGCTTTTGTTGGAAGATACATGATACATGACCACTGTCTGTCCCTGTGTTTTAAACTTATATGATTTATATGATGTATATGATTTGATTTCTTTAATGTAGTTTCACTTTGTAAATTATTATTTTAGATGTGACGTACACTTGAAAGCAAATTTCCTAAAGCATGACACAGTGAGAATGTCCTGCATGAACTGTTTTGCATGGTGTGGAGTTTGATTCACAACCATTACCATTGTCTTTAGATACCAGAGAACAATGATGAAGTACATCCTGGTAACTGGAGGGGTCATCTCAGGCATCGGCAAAGGCATCATCGCAAGCAGCGTGGGCACGATCCTGAAGTCATGTGGCCTACATGTGACCGCCATCAAGATCGACCCTTATATTAACATAGATGCTGGCACATTTTCACCCTACGAGCACGGTACGTCAGAGGAGAGGACCATTCTTATTGAACCAATTCATAATTAACATTGTGCACTTAGTAACACTTTTGTCACGCTCGCTCTGTTTAGGTGAAGTGTTCGTGCTCGATGATGGGGGTGAGGTGGACTTGGATCTGGGGAACTACGAACGCTTCCTCGACATCCGGCTGACCAAAGACAACAACCTGACCACGGGCAAGATCTACCAGTCTGTTATCAACAAGGAGAGGAGGGGAGACTACCTGGGCAAAACCGTGCAGGGTAACAGCTGCTGCTCAAGTTTGAAAAAAAGGGAATGATGTTGTAGACTCTACAGCAAAGAATAATGTTGAATTGTCCCTTTTGTCAATCCAGTCGTGCCACACATCACAGATGCCATCCAGGAATGGGTTGTGAAACAGGCCAAAGTACCAGTTGAAGACGATGATGTGGAACCTCAAGTGTGTGTGATAGAGGTGAGTTGCTCTGTGCATTTTGTCTGAAACAGCAAATGGTTTAGATTACAGCAAACACAAGAAACATATTAAACATATTCAGGAGCATAATTTTGATCTGTGTTATTACTTGGAAATGTTGACGTGCTCTTATGTTCAGAAAACACACCACAGTTTTTTTTACACAGTTATGCACATTGTTATACTGCTAGTTGAAAAGTAAGAAGTTGTAAATTTGGGAGTACGAACTGATTAAATTGTGTCTCCAAATGTCCTTCATGGAGCTCCACCTGGATCATGAAGAGGTTAATACACCCCCCTCCAGATAAAGCTCAGTCTGCTCTGATTGGCTAGCTGGCCCACTCTGTTGTAATTGGTCAACTACTTCCAGTGCGTGTAGTAAGTGTCAGCCTCCGCGCTTGCTTTACACGGCTGTGTTAAGCCTAGTTCTCACTTCACGATTTAAGCTCGATTGGAGCCAAATAGTTGTCACATTCTCTTTCAAGCCTCTGCTGAAGCTGCTAGCATTGTCTCTGATAATGTGCGTGTGTGTGTTTGCAGTTAGGAGGCACTGTGGGAGACATCGAGAGCATGCCTTTCATCGAGGCCTTCAGGCAGTTCCAGTTTAAAGTGAAGAGGGAGAACTTCTGCAACATCCACGTCAGTCTGATACCACAGGTAAGAGAGCAACACCTCCCTGCTTTTGTGTGAGGGAAAATGTACACGCACCTCCGCAGCCCAAGTGCATCACCTTTAGAAGTATGATTAACAGTGTAATACAAACATTTAGACCCTATCCAGATGTGATGTTAACATCCATCCTGAGTGATCTGATCACAAGTGGTAAGCTGAGGTACAGATGTGAACAACCACCTACTCGACACAGTAGGGACACATTGGAGATCCGACCCCTCAGACCAGAGGTCATGTTGGGCCCTGTACACACCTACTAACATCTGTCCTGAGAGATCTGATCACCAGTGGATAGCGTTTTGTTTGTCTGTTCATACTTGTTAATAACATGTGTCCTCAATGTGTCTTCTGTGACCACTTGTGATCGGATCACTACGGACTTATGTTAATGCCATGAACTACATCAGCTATGCATTGTTTTTACATTTCTATGATATCTCAATAAAAATGTTTGTTTGTTTGGTTTCTTTACTTTTCTCCTCGTGGGATTTTTTTCGCCTTACATTTCAATGCAAGTGTTTCAGTTAAATACAAATGCTGTCTCCATTGTTCTGTCCAGCCCAGCGCAACAGGAGAGCAAAAGACCAAACCAACACAGAACAGCGTCAGAGAGCTGAGAGGACTGGGCTTGTCCCCGGATCTGGTGAGTCATTTACTGTCTCCCATCCAAACATTTCACAAAGCATTTGTGTCAAAATGAAGGGAAGGCCATGGTACGTAGAGCAGGTCAGGCCTGCTTGTTAAAGAATGAATTTAACAAAGGGTGTGAAAAGCTCTTTAGTCCACAGGGATCTGCATAGAGGTGTAGTTTTGAGTGAGTGAGTGAGTGAGAGAGAGACGTTTTCATTACTTCATTATTATTTTTCTTGATTTCTCGTTGATCTTGATGACATATTAAGGGGACTGATATTTTCGAGTGTGCGCAATTTGGTGCAGATCCAATTAAAAATCTTGATGTAGTGAATTAAGTGCACTCTCATAAGGGGACTGTTGGGCCTTAGTGGAAGTATCAGCTCTACTGAGTGACTAGTTTCTCTGGTGTTTTGCTGTGTGAAGTCATTTGTAGTGTTGTAGCCGTAATGACCTTTTCCCTCCGGGATAATTGAGGTTTCTCATCATTTTTACAAACAGATCATGTGTCGCTGTTCCACTGCTCTGGAGAACTCTGTGAAAGAAAAGATCTCAATGTTCTGCCACGTAGAACCAGAACAGGTATGTCACCGACACTAACACGTGTCTATTGTGCCATCGCCGCTGAGCTCAGACTCTGAGCAGCTCTTAACCCTCCTGTGTGGTTCCAGGTCATCTGTGTGCAGGACGTGTCATCCATCTACAGGGTGCCATTACTGCTGGAGGATCAGGGTGTGGTGAGCTACCTGAGCAGGAGACTGAATATGCCCATAGAGACCCGACCCAGGAAAATGCTGACAAAATGGAAAGAGATGTCTGACAGGTGAGTCTTCAGCCGAAGTCCAAATACATAAAAGATTAACTCTACACTGAACTGAATGAAGCTGAAAACTGCTCCTCTGGTGCTTTACTTTGTCCTGTGTGATGTGATGGCTTTGTTTGAAACGGTTTACTAATGTACTGCACACGTTGTCCTCACAGGTCAGACAGACTGTTAGAGCACTGCTCTATAGCACTGGTCGGGAAGTACACCAAGTTCTCCGACTCTTACGCTTCTGTCATCAAGGCACTGGAGCACTCAGCCCTGGCCATCAGTCACAAACTGGAGGTTAAGGTACGTTCACAATGTTCATAACACATATTCATCTTCATTACATTCGTATTAAGGGCCTAATCCACTTAATGTGTATTGATGGCATGGTCATTGCTCTTTAAAGACTTTATGAAACGTGTTGTTTGATTCTGCAGATGTTGATTGGCATTTACAGTAGCCAATAGCAATGAATTTGTATCGTGCCCCTGACCAAATTGACAATAGATAGCAGCTTTTGGTATTTTATGTAACCAAGCAACCAAGTGCTGAGTAGATCTGCTTCTTGTTTACACATGGCACAGTGTACTTGAATGGTCATGTGATTGTCTGGTGTGTTTGCATGGATGGGGATTATATCTGGTACAGTGTTTAAACACTGAACAGAGAATGTTGTAGTTTTGTAGCAGGAAACTTGAGATGGAAAATACATTTTTCTCTTCAGAGCTGCCACATGTCTATGTTTTATGTCTCCTCTCCTCAGTATATAGACTCAGCAAATTTGGAGCCCAGCACTCTGCAGGAGGAACCAGTAAAATACCACGAGGCGTGGCAGAAACTCTGCAGTGCTGAGTGAGTCCTGGGGCCTCATTTCTGCAAGTAACAGTCTGGAATTTAGATTTATAGTTTCTTTAACTGCTGTTTTTCTTTATCAGTGGAGTCCTGGTTCCAGGAGGTTTTGGCGTTAGAGGAACTGAAGGAAAGATTCAAGCAATCAATTGGGCCAGGACGCAGAAGAAACCTTTTCTAGGTATAGAAGAGTTGCATGAGCCTGAGGGGTCACAGGGTTTTACATGCATCGCAGGTTAAATGAACTAACATGAATAACGACAAACACGTTGCATGTTTCTGCAGGGGTGTGTCTCGGAATGCAGTTGGCAGTATGTGAATTTGCCAGAAACACCCTTGGCTGGAAAGGTAAGCCCCCATGTAGCAGCACACTGTTGCAGTGTTGTGTCTTTATATGTTAAAGTATCAGCAGAATAGATAAAAGCTCAAAATTTGTCTTGATTAAAAATTTTAATCCCAAAACCTGTGATGATAAAACTGTGCTGAAGACAATTATTGAGCATTGGTTTGGTTTAAATCACACTGACGTTTTGTTGAACTTAAGCTGCCGCACATACAGTATGATCTCATCAAAAGAAAATTTGTTTGGCCAGAAATCAGACCATCTGAGAATTAAAGCGAACCATTTCCACTACAATGATTGTAATTGTGACAAGAGACATATCATTAGCATTTTCAGGCTGTTTATTGTTCTAATCTGCTGAGCCGCCAGCTTCCCCTGCAGATTGAATTGTTGAATCAGGCCGTGTAGGTTCCACTCGTGCCGGGTATCTTAGAGGTTAAAACATTGTCAATGGATGCAAATCAGTGCAGGATGAGTCGTAAAAAATTGAGGGAATTATATTTATATTTATAGGAAGAGTTCTAATGTAAAATACTACATTTGACAAACAAGAGATTAAAGAATTAAGATAGAGATACAGGAAACTGAGAAAAGACGTGTTATTTCATGGGGCCTTTAAATAATAATAGCAACTTGTAGCTTGGCAATGCTTGTCAGTTATTTATCTCCTCAGACATCTCTTTTCTCTCTTCATGGTCAATGGGGTGCACACAATGACACCTAGTAGCAACACAATACATAACCATATCTCTTCTTTATGAACAATTCTAATGCGTACCAATCAATTTTTTTTCACAAACTAAAGAAATAAAGGTATGCAAAAACAAAGAGCTTCAGTATTAACAGGTCTCTGTTTTTTCTTCCTCATTTAAGCGCTACAATGCATTGAGTAAGATATATATTGAAGATACGCAATGTAAGATTATAAGATTGCTGTAAACCTATAAAACCGTTATTGCAGTACATCACAGTCTTAACACTGTCGACACTGCCTACGTAGTGAAAATGGAGCAGCACCATCTTCAGTTCTGTGTCAGGATGCATTCAGGCACAGTATTAAGTGTGGGTTGCACATATTTTTGGGGGACTCATTCACATATCAGCGTAAAGGAATACTCCAGGTCGCATAGTCATATACTGAGGAGAAATTACGAATAACTAAATTTGGTGAACCGTTGCACAGCCAGTGTCAACGCTGTCAGCTCCATTAGATTTATTCATCAGCTACTTATCAGCAGTGATTTCAATTCCCTAGTTAATACCCAGTTCCACCCCAATACTTTAGTGTATCTTTTTACCACACATAGAATTGGTAGCAGTGATAACATAATGACATGTCTTTGTCTGTTTTGCGCTAAGATGCCAACTCAACGGAATTTGACCCCGACACAAAGCATCCTGTGGTGAGTTCCTTCTTATAAATTCAGAAATAACGTAAATTTAATTTGACCTGAAACGTGCATAAAGACTCAAACTTGATACGTTGCAGGTGATCGATATGCCAGAACACAACCCTGGGCAGATGGGTGGCACGATGAGGTTAGGCAAGAGACGGACCATTTTCAAGACCAACTCCAGCATATTGCGTAAGAAACTATAAATTCCCTTTGAGCCAGTTGAAGGGTTGTGGCATCTGCTCTGTAATTAGAGCTGTTCTGTATTCCAGGCAAGCTTTATGGAGACGCAGACTACGTGGATGAAAGGCACAGACATCGCTTTGAGGTAAGTTGACCTGGAAGTCTGTTAGAAGTATTAGACACATTGTTTACAAGGCAATCGTGAAGTGGTGTATTTATTTTAAATGTGGGATTATCATTGTGCAGGTCAATCCTGAGCTGAAGAGTCACTTTGAAGAGAAGGGCTTCCGCTTTGTAGGTCAAGACGTGGAAGGAGAAAGAATGGAGGTCATAGAACTTGATGGTATGGAAAATTATACTTATTTTTATTGTGGGTAACAACAACCACCCATCGGGTTGCATTGTTTTTAAGATGTCATCCTCTGTTTTCAGATCATCCATACTTCACTGGAGTACAGTACCACCCAGAATTCACCTCACGCCCAATAAAGCCATCACCTCCTTATCTTGGTCTGTTGCTGGCGGCTGCTGGGAAGCTGCAGAGCTACCTACAGAAGAACTGCCGCCTGTCTCCACGGTAAACATCTCAGCTTATACACTTAAGTGTAGGACTCCCCCCCAAGAAGAAGAACTAAGCTTGTTATTTTGTCTTTGGCACAGGGACACATACAGCGATCGGAGTGGCAGCAGCAGCCCAGACAGCGAAATATCGGAGCTGAAATTACCTTCTATTTCAAGTGAATGATGTATTAAGATCACGGGGAACTCTTCCATCGCAGTGATACGGACATAACTCCAATCCTTTTCTGTAGTGCTAGAAGTTAAAGTTACATCTGGTATTGACATCCACTGAGTAATCTGACCACCAGGGGTCAGCACTAAGTACAGACCTGGTCTGCAACACACAATGCATCCTGAGTTTTCTCAGTTGATGTTGTCTGACACATAATTGAATGATTATGTCTAATTGGTTTGTGGTGATTGCCACAATAAAAACTTAAACTGGGTAAAGACACCATTTGGTATTTTTGAGTACTGCTCAGTTTAATGTAGGGTGTCAGACAAAATGAGATTAAGAGTTCCTTAACTGTAAACTCATGGGATCTTTGATCAGGTAATTCCAGGCCTGAAGCATGTTGCCTCTAAATGCCTATTTTACGTAAAACCTATGTATTTTATCTAGCGGCAGATTTTACTTTTCTTATACAGCTGTACTACTGTGGCCTTATTGTAATTAGGTACTCTGACATGAACTGACACTTATTGTAATTAGTTACTCTGACATGAACTGACAAACATTTACTGCTTATTCTAATAATGTATGAATAAATAAAGGGAGACAAGTATTGTTTGTTGTTTTCTTTTATTGCATACAAGAAAAAAAAAATCCACATTTAAGGTTCATGGAAGGTATGACAACCATCCAACATGCTTGGTTGACTCAAATTGTATTTCAACAACTTGAAATCGTTGCTCTTTACAGGTTGCCTGTAGCAGTTCACCCGGACATGTTAAGCGCACCAACGCTCCACTTTGCACAGCCCAACACATCACTGTACCTGAAAGTAATAACAAAATACATTTAGTGTAATTCAATAGCCTTCTCTCAATACAATAATATAGGGCTGATCTCAGTCCCATATCCGCAAGCTTCATCCAACAGTCCTCATAATTGTTAAGTGGTCATCATAGATCAGATCAACACAAGTCAAAATAATGAATTTTTAATACCTTGAGAACCAGGAAGGTTCGAGAGCCCACACAGCCTGACGACAGCAGACTTCAGGTCTGATTCAGAATGATTCCTGGAGAAACAATGTGCCGTTAGTATCATGAGACTTTCATCTGTAGGACAGTAGAGTGGCTGCTGATGGCAAAAAAACGGCCATAACAGTCAAAGACCATCCCATTTTCTTGCATGCACTTGGAGCACCTTGACTACAGACAAGCCCAGGTCCTTAAAGCATGCTGCAATTTACACTGCACAGTTAATGAGACACTTAACTTACCATGACATGAGCAGTCCTCATGCAGTCACTCGTGAGGTCAGCCATGGTCACCTGAGGAGAGCAGAATAGAATACTGTCAACATGTGACGCTGCTGCAACCATCTCCTAGAAATGTGTTATGCAGGAGTGGCTCAGGAAATAATTGTCTCAATCAGACAGAGTCAGTGAGGGCAAGTTTGTAATCACAGCCAAGACTAGGTATATGTAACGTGGCCAGATAACTTACCAGCAAGAGATGCAGTCTGTGTTTTGTCTTCTCACTCTCAGCAGCGCCTGCAGACACAGGGGTAAGTGTTAACACTTATAACTTTTGATTGTTAATCATTAGTCCAACATGTTGAGACCAAATGTCCTTCCCCTTAATGTTGCTGTAGCAGTTATTTTCAAACTGAACAGCGACCGTCGGTGAAAGTCATCATCTAGGCTTCCTGATGACCGTTCACTGCTACATGAGAACATGAACGGCTTCGATGGGAGCCCGCCACATCGACAGATCAGTATTAAAAAATAATACCTGTGATGTTCGCAGACAGCCACGGTCGAAGACACTTGGTGGAGCCATTTCCGGTTGAGTCTGTAGAGAGCAGATCGATCCACATTAAGCAGCTTGATCAAGTCATTATGTTATAAATCACTCCATAGAAAACGTTGCACTAAACAAATTCAGCGTAACTAGTTGCATGTATGACTTAACCTTAGAGGCCCACACTGAAGGGGACCACTTACTTGCATCGTTTGCTAAAAACGATTCAAGTATATAAGCCAACGTTCTCCATTGGTAAAGTTAGTGCCCATCTAGAGCAGGGATAAAAGTTTCACTTGTATTCTGAAGAATCGTCGTGTGGTAAGATTCGATCAGAAACCAGCCACGTGGTCCACACGCAGTAAAATCACTCATGCTAACACTTAGCATAGGCAAGGCACATCATTCATGGCAAATTCCAACACGTGTTAACATTAGCTGGTTTGATTTAACACAAATAAAGTTCAATCTGTGGTTTGATTTAGAAACTAGTGCCCTCTGCTTACAGCTGACAACACGTGTTAGCAGTTAGCTAAACCGCTAACGCTCTTAGCATTCCTCGGGGTTAGCCAGCTACATTTAACATCATTGTTTAAAGCAGGAGATTAAACACGAATAAAAGTATTGAAGGAAGTGTTGCTTCAGAAGAAGACGCTGGTTGAGGCCTCACCATAGTTAAGAGTCGTCCGATCCTTTGCCTGGAGGAGAACAGGAAGAGAGAGAGAAAGGAGGCTCCCGTAACTTTTATACACGCTAGCGCCCGCTGATTGGTTCACACAGGTCACGCGGACCTCTTGCATGACGGGATATGTATTCCTACAACTTTTCCTTTTTTTGAACGATCGCTTGTTGTCTTCTTATCTTTGTGGACACTTTCAAAATCAACGGAGAACAGTTATCTCACGTTTCCTCCAACACGTGTTTTAACAGAAAGTGATGGATTGTGCACATAGAGAGTAATTCACACATCAGTGTGTGTGTGTGTGTGTGTGTGTGTGTGTGTGTGTGTGTGTGTGTGTGTGTGTGTGTGTGTGTGTGTGTGTGTGTGTGTGTGTGTGTGTGTGTGTCTGGGGGGGTGTATATGGAAATGGGGCTTTGAAGCTTCAGAACCACGGACAGCACCATCTCTTCCTCGTGTAGTTTCCATTAAACTGCAGTAAAGTGATCAAGGACTGATCTGTGTCATGTGGCTTTGATCGTGTTGATATCCCACAGACTGAACGTGCCACTCCATCCAGACAAAGAACTCCCTGTGTCCAACAATGAAAACCTGCATTTCCCATGACTTCAAATCCAGCTAATCTCTCACCCTGTTCCCAACGACACACAATCGCCCTGATTCATGGCTGCAGCAGGTTTCGCGGTGGCGGATCGTAGGTAAACCCCGTCACATGACCCACCGTGCCCCGCGTCTCTTCCCTGAGCAGAAGGCGGCGGCAGCAGCAGGAGCAGCGGGAGCCGCAGCAGCAGCAGCAGCCGGGGACTTCATGTAAACACACCGCTCGGGGCTTTGTTCAGGTCACACCGAGACACTCCGCCGGTTCCGTCCCTGCTAGTCATGCCATGGATATTTTGTGGCAATACCAGTTCAGAATCATCCTGCTCGGGGACTCCACCGTGGGGAAGTCGTCTCTGCTGAAGCGCTTCACGGACGGTATCTACAGCGATGTGGCGGATCCCACGGTCGGGGTAGATTTCTACGCCCGCTCGATGGACATCGAGCCCGGGGTGAAGATAAAGCTGCAGCTCTGGGACACGGCTGGTCAGGAGCGGTTCAGGTAGGATCGAGTGGTGAGGTGGCGAGGGAGGAATCAAGCTTTGATTTAACAATTCCGATTTGAAATATATGGATCACGAGCCTCCCTTCGATAAATAATGGAGAGGCCTTGGCTTGCTGTCGTATTTCAAAAGACGAAGCCCTGTATTTGAAATAAAGCCGTTCAGTTTATCATTGTGATGTAATGTGGACAGTGGTGAGAAGGCTCAGAAGATTATAAAGGCCTGGATCTTATGATGCCCTGTTAAAATCGAGTCGCATCACTGCATCCATTCACGGATGATGGGCATCCTCCTCTCATCTAGGCCCCAGTTTGATTCCCTGGTACAGTACCACGGTCTCCAGGGCAACACAAAGATGACAGCTCTGTATCCTCATCTATTATCTTTTCTTCTTGCATTCATCTGCCCTGTTGCTTGTTGTGTTTCATGTGGCACTGCTGTCAGGGATAATTTCCTGTGAAGCATTTCTGGAACAGCAGCCTCAGCTCTCAGATCTGTATTCTGTTTTGAAGCTGGAGCTTCTGAGGGTGTTTTCCTAAAGGCTTTACCACTCTCAAGTGTTTCACTTCTGCTTCAACAGGTCTGACTGTGAGACGTGTCTATGAAATAAACTGATGATTAGTAAATCAGTGGATGAATAAGACATGTGTGGCCATGTGTTCCAATACTGTTGTCCCAGGTGGCCAATTGTCCAAGACTCTTTTGAGGGACCCAGTGATCCTTTACAGTCTGGTTTGTGGTCTATCATTAAAATCACTAATGGAATTTACCAGCTTTTATTTATATCCACCAGGGCAATTAAAAGCTACCATATATGAACCAAAGCCAGCTCCTGTGTTTATGATGAAACACCTACAAACGACAAAAAACATTAAATTTTCAGTTAATATTCAGTCAGTATTCTATTGGGTGACTTGTTAGCTGTGGGAGCTCTAGACAAAACCAAATAAAGCTGCACAATTTGTGGTTAAAGGCATTAGAAAAGATGCAGCACATCTGGAAGGTTCATTTGGTTCTGGATTTGATTCAACTCCCTAGACCAATGATCCTGGAACAATAAAAATGAATTTAACAAATGGAAATATTAACATGATGTTCTGCTGTCATACGCGGTAACACCTTAAAGAATTAAAGTTTGGTCTTGACTGACTTGAGACTGTTGTACTTTTCTGAAGTACATTTTGAACCATACTTGAGCCACAAATCATAAAAACGGTTATGGATCTTGTAATGGAGGATGCTCATCAATATTGTCCGACATTTCAAAGTGGCAAAGCCACGATTACTATTTCTGTCAAAGATGATTTTACTTTCACTTAATAACATGTCTTTCTACCCACCAGGTCCATTACAACTTCATATTACCGCAACTCTGTGGGCGGGCTGCTAGTTTTCGATCTCACCAATCGCAAAACCTTTGACCATGTGAGGGAGTGGCACAAGGAGGTGAGTGAGCACATCCTACCTCACCACATGGTCTACATCCTCATCGGCCACAAGAGTGACCTCAACAAGGACCGCAAGGTGACCCGGGACGAGGCGGAGCACCTGGCGGCCGACCTGGGCATCCGCTACGTGGAGACCTCGGCCAAGTGCAACAGCAACGTGGACCGGGCCTTTGAGCTGCTGACCAGAGACATCTACGAGCTGATGAAGATGGGTGAGATCGTCACCCGCGACGGATGGGATGGTGTGAAGAGCGGCCTCACTGCTAAGGTCCTCTACCCGGCCGAAGAGGAGGAACTGGCTACGGCGTCCGCTGAGAAGGGCTGCCACTGCTGACTGACATCTCTCTGTGTCCAAACACTGTCCCGTCCCACCTAGAGCTCGCCATGTCTCACAGCCGTCCATCAGGGCTCAGCACCCCATGATAACCACCATCCATCACTTCTTCACCCTGTGCTTCGTGCCCTCTCTGTGTGTGGGATGCCTGAGATTCTTTTCAAACAGAGGGGGTCAGTGAACATCCTGGTGTGTATCTTATAAACAAGTTGTGTTTTTAAATTCATACGTTGTGGCACGAGACAAGCTGTTTTGAACCTTTTAGGTCAAAAAACAGAAAAGCGTGTAGAGGTGATCGGGTCTTGGGGCTGAGGGTGTAGTCAGTACTCCTTTTTATAGCACTGGAGATGATGTTCTACTGAGGATACTGAGGATACTGAGGATACTGATGATACTGCGGCCGGGCATCACTCCACCTTCACTAGTGTGTGGTTTCTACCTGTCAAACTTTGTGCAACGCTTTGCCTGCAATCCTATGTGTCTGTAATATTGTAAATAATAGTGAAGTCTGTAGAGATGGAAGCTGAAAGGTCACTAAAAGCTATTTACTTAATATCGTGAACAGACACAGTGCACTCAACAATAAGTGTCACCATATGAAATCAATGTGCTCCCCCCTGCTCATGTAAGCTGTACGTGCACTAACGCCAAACTGACTTCAAATTTGGATCATTCTGTGAATACTTGAGTAATGTTTTGTAAAGAAAAATAGAGATTATTTCTAGTTAAGGTGTACACATAAAGATAGGTCATTGTAATTAGGATAGATGGTCCTATTTAGGTATTTGTATTATAGCATCAACCGGAGCAAGACATCAACATCAAACGAGTGATCTCTCTGACCTTTTGTTGTGTCGTCAGTATTTGTAAAGACGTGTTTGATAAAGAACAAAAAGGAGTTTTGATTTCATCGACTGTTGTTTGTAGCTTAATCAAACAACCACTTCTTTTATTCTACGCTCATTCAGGTCCGAGGTGGTGATGGACTCATTAATTAGATGGATGGATGTGTTGCTCCCCTTTATGTTGTGTTTCGGAGTTGACAGAGAGGAGGAATTGTGGGTTCAAGTCTCACCTCCAAGTCGAAGGCCTGGGAAACATTAGTCAAACCTGGTGATCCGACATTAATGATAAACTGCAGAAGCTAATAATGTCCGGGGGGGTTGAGCCATGCAGCAAATATGCAGAAACATTGCTCCTGGATTGGCTTTTATTAAGAGACCTGTGTCACATGTTGTTGCATCTTTCACTGCTCATTCATCAGGGCCTCCAAATAATAGCTCAACATTTTGAGAATTACGCTCATTAGCTTTCTCTCTGAGAGGTAACTAAGAAATTGATGTGTTGCCTCATGTCTGTGTGTGAAGTAAGAATCTTGAACCATTAGCCTAGCTTAGCTTAGAATAGGGGTAAACAGCAAGCCTAGCTGTCTCCAGCCATTAGAATTGCCGGCTGTTGCCAGTGACATCACCATGTGTGGTAAAATTGTGCCTGAAAAGAACGAATAACTACACATGGCATCAATAAAAATCAAATGAGAGGGTTATAACATGCAACTATTTCTAAAATATAGAGATTTTTATAATTCTGTTTGGGTCCATATTAAACAACTGAGATGATGCGTTACCATAGAGCTGTTTAAAGATGTATATTGTTCCACCTTCTGTGGGAGCAGTTTCCCCTGCTTCCAGTCTCTATGCTAAGCTAGTTATCAAAATGCTTGTTCTTAATCATGAAAATCTGATCTCCATCACATCATCATAAATACAAATCTCATGTGGAAAACTGTTGTTTAAGTTCCTGAAATTCTTTTGATAAGCAAGTAATGAACGAAGACGTATAAGGGCCGTAACGAGGAAGCGATTTTTCAACAATGAGGTCATGTTATTTCAATAAGTACACGTAATATTGAAAGAATAAAGTCATACATTTAATGGAAGGAATATTGAACTCATAGTGTAATTAGAAAATTATTCCTTACTTCAGAATAGACATTGATTCTTGCCCAATCTTTTTAAAGTCTGGATACCTCTGATAACACGGTGCTGATGTGACAAAGGTATTTCATTATTTGTGAAACCTTTACTAAAGTTTAACTTAACATGGTCCTCATGCCTGATTTTAACACAGGCGACAGGCTGATCACGACTTTATTCTTGTAACATGACTTTATTCTCAAAATCTCAGATTCCTGTGATGGTCAGCTTGCTGTTCTTAGCAGTGAGAGGAATTTCTGATGAAGGCATGTCTACACACGATTTAACACTGCACATGACAGCAATAACTACCTTTAACACAGACGATGGCGTATGCTCTCAAGTCTCTGGAGTCTCTTTACTGCGCCATTAATCTGGTGTTTATGAGCCGACAATAGACTACAGTACACTTGGCCTGAGCACTCACCTCTCCTCACACACTTTAATCACCTTTCACCGGCATCTTGTTCACAAACACACTGTAAACAGCAAGAGATTATATGCGTTCTGTTCGTACTTTGCATTCATGTGATCAAGCCTACATTTTTTCTTGAGTTAATAAATGCTTTGGTTGCATCTTAGTATTCAGTAAGGAATGTATTGTAAAATATTTGCACCATCCCTTTATTTTAATGTTACTTTAACTGTACAGGTTCACACTGTATTCTCCCTGGTCACATGTTATAGTCAGGTTTAAATACAGTGTAACTATATGTGATACATGTTTTCTGTTTGTTTGACAATCAGACATTACCATCTTATGTTCGGGGTGAAGTCGAGGACTCATCTGTCCAGAATCTCCGTGTTACAGCAAGTCTGACTGTGTTTAATACTACAACTACCTTCCTCACTCTGCTCTCTCATGTAAACAGGGTTACATTGTATGATATTGTTTACATTTGTACATTGAGACTCAGCAAACTGTTCTCCGACCAGCCTGGTTCCCATCCCTGCAGTACTGCACTGATCAGAGTGAAGACAGGGGCCTGGTTAAATGTAAAGGATAACTCTGGAAACACATGAACAATTTGCTTTTTGAAGGACTCATTATACAGGAAGAAATGTGCTTATTTCTCATCATCCAGTAGTGGGCGCCTCAATACCCAACAATGATTCAAAATGTATAAAACGTGTGTACTTGTACAAATGCAAATCTTCCGTCCACATTCACAGTCCTCTCTCTTACTGGAAGCTAAAAAGGAACAGTTCAACTTTTCTTGAAATATGCCTTTTCCTGTTCTTTCTGAGGGCAAGATGATGAGAGGATCCCACAAACAAACCTTAATATCGATACTGATCTTCTCCTCTCACTCACAGAAAGACAGCGGACACGCCAATTTCCCCAAAATGTTGAACTGTCCCTTTAATGATTTTACATTATCCACTGGAATGATCAAACCAACCCGCTGATCGGGCTTCTGTCCCACAGGATGGTACCTGGAACAAAACTATACCCGAGCCCCATGGTCACATTTCACAGCTTTATTGAATAAATGTTATTTATTTTATATATTATGTATAAGAGATTCATTTATTTGATGTGATTTTATTGATTGGTAAAAAAAAATAAATGGGTGCCCAATGAGTGATGCTTGGCCTGGCTGGATTCATTGTGTTTTTCTTTTCACAGGGTTTGGCGCCCTCTTCTGACAGATAGGAGCATCACCATGACCTAGATTGGTTATTATGAATTTATATACTGTGGTCAAGATACACATTTAGAAAAGGTCATGCTTTTACTAAGACTGAGCTGAGTCTATAGTGCCACCTTTCACCCAAAGAAAGTTAGATTAGTTCAGTTGTGATTTAATAACTAGGGGGAGAGATATTTCTACAATCAGGTCCACAGGGAAATAAAATAGTCGAGCACACAGAGTTAGCTGGGAGCTGTACTTGGATGCAATGGATGTCCTTAAAATTGAAACTGTTTTATATGCGTGAAGAGGTAGCTTTTGTTATCACGTCTTTCAGAAAAGACATTCTAACAGAACACATAATTTGTGTTACCTGTTTCTGAATCATATCCTCAGTTATGTGTCTGGGATTCTGGAAGTTAAAAAAAACTCATAAAAAAACGTTATATCTAAAACTCTCAATAGACCATATGGACCTTATATATCTCAGTATATTTGTTCCAACAAATTTAACTGTGCAATAATAATTTTCTCTCCATTCACTTACTCATTACTGACTTATTATCTGTAACACTGCAAATATCCAAATAGTGGAACTCAAAAGGATTATCTTGTTGAATTTTTTTCAGAAAAAGGGATTCTTTAATTTATAGATTATAAAATACTTAGCACAATGTGGTGTTTATAACCGTCATGTATCAGACAATTCTCCGAGATGTTTGCAGTGGGTCAATAGATGGTTGTTTTCCTGGTTCCAGTCGATTTACCCACATGACCTGAACGCAGCAGCAATTCGCAGACCCCGCCCCCTTTTACCCGTCATGCTCTTCGGTGGTCCGTGCCGCACAGAGAGTTGTTCTCAATTTTCAACAGTAAGAACTAACACGAACACATTTGGGATCATATTTGTGGATATAACTTCAGACTGTGTGAAGCAGCACAGAGCACGCGTGGATGTAAAACATGCTGCAGAAGACGAACCTCTGACAGAAGAACATGTTGCCCACAGACAGACTGTGTGATGTTCAGTGTCCCCGTTAAAAAGGGCTTCTGCTTTGTTTGGCACAGGAGATGTGGCGAGTGTCTCGTTTCCTGCGGAATCGACATCAAGAGATTTCGGAAGCACAATTTTTGCAACACGGGGCTGCTAGTGATCGTTTTGTCCTGGCGCCCCAAATAAACATGTATAATAATATAAACAGTTTGGAGTTTAAAACAGAGAAGTGAGCATGAATACACTTTACACAACCTCCTCTAGTAAGTTGAAATGCATTTAATTCTGAAGAGACACAGTAGTATTGGAATCATGTCTCTTTGGAGGGAGAGTTTCTTATGGATCCATTCTTTCCTGAGAGCTGTCACAAACCTCTGGCTCTTTTCTCTGTTCTTTAAGGGGACGGGGGTCAGTCAGTTCACCTGCAGATTGCAGAATAACCACCAGGATAATAATAGATTTGGACCAGATTCAACCTGGATAAGGACAGATATCATTTCTTCCTGTATGTGTGCTTTAGCAGCACTAAGTTACTTGTGTCGCCAGACCTACTGTCAATAATCCGCGTCGTAAACATAACACAAGGTGACGCCTCGTCCCGCTGCTTTGTCAGATTTACTTCACAGCATTTACCCTCAGTATAAAATGTGTCATGCAAATAAGGTTGTCTGGGTGTTTGACTGCTGATAAGCCTGAGACACACACACACATTTGTCTCTTTAGAGTTTTGAGGAAACTCATTGACATAATGCATTTCCTCTCCCCTTACCCTAATCTTAACCATCAAAACTAAGTGTCTAACCCTAACCCTAACTCAAACCTCAACCTATTTCTAGCCCTAACTATTAAAGCAAGTCTTGACCCTGAAGCAGCTCATCAGAGGTGAGTCAGAAGGTCCTCACTTCCCCTAAATGCCCCCACTCTTTAAGGGCTTTAAAATGATAGCTGTACACACACACTGCGACTGTGGCTCAGGAGGTAAACAGGGTGGAATCGAAGGCCAGATATCCAGATATCCGGAACCTCCAGTTTTCCCATAAAAAAAACAAAAATAACAAATTAGAATGGAAATGGTGCATTTCCTCTGTTCATTCATTTAAACCAAAACTATGAAAAACACATGTCTTATCCTTTCCCCTCATCTTAACCTGAATCTTAACTCAGACAGTCCTTGTTTGAGAACCAGCCAGAATGTCCTCACAATGATGATATTGAACCAGAAGGCCCTCATAACCATAGACACTCACACACCCACACAGCAGACACAAGGAGGAAGCGTGCACTTCAGCAATATTCAAACAGAATTGAGGATAACCAGCTGTCATTTCATGCTAAAACTCTGCCATTTTAACAGTTTAAGGTTACTTAACGTTTCTTTAAGGTTTAATGTTATTTAGAGCATGAAGGGTGAGAAGTGGGCGGAAAGAGGAGCGAGAAGGATTCAGGTGAGGGGGCAGCAGGCTAAAGCAGGAAACCACATGCATGTGAACACGTGAATGATACTGCTTTTGCACTGGAAGAGATCTGCTTTCTTTGGGATTTTTTATTTTATTTTTGTGTCTGTCGCGTGTTAGAAATGTCATCAACACCCCCACTCACTTGCGGGGGATCCCCTGCTGTGTTCTCACATCCACTTCTGCTGACTCTCTGCAGGCTTTCTACCAGGGGGGCCAGGAGAAAATGTCAGCAGAAACTCCATAGGCTCTCACTCGGACATTTTCATTCGCACCTACACCTCCTCTGGAGAAAACGGGGAGAGTCTCCGGAGTTCAGTGCATGTCTGAAAGCAGCTATACTGGAAAACTGCACATGTCCGACCCTCTTGTGAATGAACTTGTAGTGCCTGAAGTGACCATATTGGTGAGAGTGGACAGGAATTGTCGTGCACCAACCTCGTGCAGTAGAAGGACAACTCTGCAGAGGTCACATTGAATGAGACGTCACTGAAGCATTCATGGAGGCCATCAGTCCAGGGCTGAAACTTTGTGACATGCTGGAAATAAAGACTGGCCTCCCTGTCTCAAAGCTCAAGATGATTCTAAAGGAGGAAAGAACATCAGACCTGTATCAGACTCAGGATATCTCAGGAACCAAAAGAATCAGCCCGGAACTTCATTTTGAACTTAAAGACAGGGGAGCCCTGATTTGATAAGACTTTATAAAGATACTTTTTTTTTTTGAAGCTTTATTTTTCAGTGTGTGTGTGTGTGTGTGTGTTATGTTTTTATATTCTTTATTGATTCATTTGTATTTTTTATCTTATATTTTTACATATTGCTTTTTGTATTATTTTCCTGATACTGTGGTGCTCTAACACAGGTATTTCTTAATTTGGGATCAATCCATCTATCTATCTATCTATCTATCTATCTGTCTGTATATCCATCTATCTATCTATCTATCTGTCTATCTGTCTGTATATCCATCTATCTGTCTATCTATCGTCCTGTCTATCTATCTGTATATCTATCTATCTATCATTCTACCTATCTATCTTTCTATCTGTGTATCTATCTATCTATCTGTCTATCATCCTGTCTATCTATCTGTATATCCATCTATCGATCTATCTATCTATCTCTCTGTATATCTCTCTATCTCTGTCTATCTCTCTGTATATCTGTCTATCTCTCTGTCTATCTCTTTATCTGTATATCTATCTCTGTCTATCTCTCTGTCCATCTATCTGACATGTTTTACATCGCCGATCAGACAGACAGAGACACACACACACACATATAAAGTGTGTCCACGTGTTGGGGACACTCGGGTCTGGGTGAACTCTGTCCTCCTCCGGGGTCTGATGGAGGAAAGTTGGACTTTTCTCAGCATCGTGTTCGCAGGAGCGTGGAAACAAGTCGAGCGCTGTTCAGCAGGAAGTCAAGCTGCATGAGCGGAGTACGCATGCGCCGCGTCTGTGCACTTTCTGGGGATGTGTTTGTCTGCATTAAACGGTAAGAACCCGCTCATTCTCCTTTCTGGGCTCTTAAATACACGCGGGGCGTCAATACCCGCCGCTCCCACGACGCTGGCGGCCGGTTCGGCGGCGGGGCTCGGCCCGTACGGCGGCGGGGCTCGGCGAGGCAGGCTCGCACAGAATGGAGGAGCAGCGCCGTCGCCGCGCCGTTGTTTGCCGTACGTGCCGCCGCACAGGGGAGACGTCATTTTGAGGGGGAGCGGAGAGTTAAAATGCAGAGTTACGAAGGGACGTACGGTTCATACACAGGCGGCACGTAACCGCCACACGGGAAACGCAAAAGCCTCCGCCGTGTCGGGCAGTTTACTGAGGCGGCGAGCTGCACATTCCCGCGCATCGAGTTACGCCCTGGCGTTTTGGCCGTAATGGCCACCGCCGAGCGGAGCCGTGCGTGATCCCGGCAGCTAAAAGCGGCCAGCTGAACCACCGCCATTCACCCACTTTATCACATGCGAGCGTGTCTGTGTGCGGGGCGAAGCTAACGCAGCTAACGCAGCCTCAGCAGCCAGCTCGCGCTGTGGTGTCAGGTTGAAGCTCCATGTTGATGCTGGAGGTGTTCATGAATAAATGGCAGCGTGAGAGCAGAAGCACAGCTCAGCGCACCGAGCCGGGGTTATTTCATTCTGCCGCTTGTTGTGCTCCGGTGGTTAATGTGAACCAACGTTAATTGAAGATAATTTAATAAATCAAGCAAGTTAGAATTTCTCACATTAGCTCACAAGCACAGATCATCTGGGTTTTCTGAAGTATAAGGTGTTAGTGTTAAATTACTCTTACTGTTGTATTGATCATTCTAAATTTGTAAAGTTTAACACATACTCATATATATATATACAGATTTTATCCAGTTATATCATTTACCCCTTTGAATCTCTTTACCTCAATTATTCTTTATTTAATCTGTTATTGTGCTTGAAAATTGATTAAAATTGTGCCTTTGCATTTGAGATTGATTTCTTTTCATTTTCTCTGTTGTCTTTGCGTTGTCCATCACCTTGAATGTGAGAATGCTAATAGCAGATGCAGGGCCTGCAGACTTTCTTAGTATAAACTCTGGAGAAGGTCCAAGTGAGCTTGTGAGAACACAGCAAGAGATTACCCAGAGGATTCACAGTCAGGAAGTGGGTGTGTTGATGATGTTCGTCATGCACAACGGACACGAAATGAAAAAAGTACCAATATTTCTCTACTTCATTTTCATATGTGAAAGGCAAACTCTGGAGAAAGTCCGTACCCCATTGTACGGACTTTCTTTAGAGTTCACGTCTGAAAATGGCTTCAGTGATGTGTTGGCTGTGCCTAGCTGTGGAGCGGTTGTCCTCTAACCAGAAGGTCAGCGGTTCGATCCCAGTCTTCCCCATCATGCATGCTGCATGTGTCCTCGGGCAAGATACTGAACCCGAATTTCCCCTCATAGAAAAAGTGCTGCCCATAGATGCACTGTATGAAAGTGTGTCTGAATGGTCATCAAGATTAAAAAAGCTATATAAATACAGATGATCTTAATTGAGCCTAATTCATTTTATTGTTAACTCTAAAACAACTTTACCTAAACAGGTTTTATTTCAATAATTTCCATCTCTGCTTATGCTTCTTGATCACAGGAAGATGTGACAAAATATCAACCTTCATTTGAGGTTCTTTTTCTACTCCTCCTCCAGATGAATAAACTCCTGGACAGCTGTTCTGTGAAAGCGGCCTCCCTCTCAAGTCTGTTGTGAGCATGATGGCGACCACCGAGGAGGTTGCAGTGTCCATGGGGGAGGTGGTTATGGTAAAAGCTGACGGAGAGGGGGACCCCGACGACCCTAATAAGACGCAGGTCATCCTCCAGCTCCAGCCGATCACCACTGGGTATGTACTGAAGCAAGGGGTAAACTAATAAAACAACTAGAATGGTACTCAGTAGAGCACATACCCCGAAGAAGGCCCAACAGTCTCCTTATGAAACCACATTTAAATTAATTAGATTCATTTTTTTATTTGGATCTACACCCAAGTGCGCACACTGACAAATATCAGTTCCCTAAACGCCCCTGATTTATTTGAACAAGATCCTTGAATTACTCTCTGTGGAAATCAAGGTCAATGTTGATGAGATGAGCCACTAATGTTTAGTAGCTGATCGTCTCAGGCAAAGAGCACGACTACACCTACATATAACCGATAAACAGCATTATCTGTACTAACTAGACAATATGTTAAAATCTTAACTGTTGTCTTCTCAGAGATGAATCTGCTGAAACAGACGCAGCTGTCATGGCTGTTGAAGCACCTCCAGGTGAGAGATCATCAGGACGATGTTTGGACAAAGCGATTGATTTAGTGATTCATTCGTTTTTGCAGATTGCAAAACGAAAGGCTTGTTTTCTTCACTCTCCTAATGTTTGAACGTCGTGCATCTTTTCATTCTTCCAGAACAAACAGAGGGAGATGATGTGGAGATCGGCTGTGCCATAACCTGCGGCGACAGTAAAGCGATGCTGCTCCTGAAGAAATTTGTGTGTCCAGGAATCAACGTGAAATGCGTGAAGGTTGGTTAATTCTTTATGGAAAGTTTATTTTGAAAGAAATTTGAACTTTATCATTAAAGCACTTGGAAAAATGCTAGGAATTGTTATTATCAAACATGACAGCATAGAGGTCAGTTACAGCAAGGATTCTGAATGGTTCGTCACTCAGCAGGAAACAAATCTGTAGGGTGAAGGGCTTTGAGTGGTCATCAACAATATAATTACAGACCATTTTTACTGTTGACATGTGTCCTCTTATCACTTTAAACTTGAAAGCTTCTGGTGTCCTTGTACTTATTGCAAATGTAAATGGTTGAATGGGTTGAGTAAATCATGATTTATGTTCTATTGACTGTTTAAGAAAAAACAGTTTTATTCAAGGGAAAACAGACTATTAAGGGTTTTAATGAGTGTCAATAAATAACTGGATGATTTGAACCTGTGCTCAGTGCAACAAATGGTGGCTCAAAAGAAATGCAAATACGTCTTGTGCTGCTCATCCAACAGAAGATGTAAGCTTCATCACAACTGCGTACTTGCAGTAGTATTCAAATGAAAAGTACACAGTATATTAACACCAACTTAAAATACACATTATTTATATATTGTAATTTTGTGTTTATTCTATAGTGACAGTATAAATACAGCTTCACTGTTACTCCTGCCGGCTACTTTTTTTTAAATTTAAATTAATAAATCCTTTAAAATAAATAATCCTTCTGTTCACTTTCTGACCCTTCTCATGGTCCAGAACAGTAAATAAATTGCCTTATTCGAAATTATTGTTTTACACTGCTGTAAATTAAATTACATTCTATGTCAGCCTTTCAAAAATCCTGCTAATAAGCCCCCCCCCCCGCCTTATAATTAATACATAAATAAATAAATACAATTAATACTGATGTTATTACTTTGATGCACTTCCATCAATGCACCAAGGCTTGTGTGGTGAAAAACTCTTGATTATAGCCTTTACTGTATTCTGGTGGCCCCCTCTTGGTGGCCCCTCTTCTCAACAAGTGACTCTGCTCCTCTGCTCTTTCATAATAATCACACTTAGAACTGATTTATAAAAACGTGCTGAATTCATATTTATGTTCCTGGATGAAAGGCAGTTCTTCTGAAACAATGAAGTTAAAACACCACATTGAGTCATAATCTGTGGGAAGAAGTTCTCTTCTGTCTGCGGGAGTGTCTGCTCGTCTCTGCTGCTCACAAAAACAATCACGTTTATTTAGTTGTTAGCCGATGGTGTCGGATCATGAATATGGATCATTCCAGTCACTTTAACCCTGATTTCCTGGCTGTGCACACCACGCCTCGTCTCGTGTGTAGCAGGTGGACTGTGCAAAATGTTTTTTTCAGTGTCTCATAAACTCAAGTCAAAGCAAGTAAACTTCAGTACTGTTCAGGTCCTAATCATTTTAAATTTAAAAACAAGTGTTGGTGTTTACTGTTAACATAACACTTGACTGGCTCATACAGTTTACACCCCCTAATACCTCAACATAGAATAACACTAACCACTCTCTGGGCATAATGGTATTAAAAAAAAACCTGCATGTGATTTTAAAATGACCACAGTAATGCTATTAATGTTTTACTGCAGTATTCTATCATCAACGTTGTCTTAAAGAACTCAGCAATGTGACCTAACCAACAACTCTCTCCACTAGTATGAAGACCAGCTGATCAGCCCCAAGCAGTTTGTGCACATCTCTGGAAAAGCCACTCTGAAAGACTGGAAGAGAGCCATCAGGATGGGTGGAGTCATGCTCAGGTCAGGAGACTTGCACCAAACGCCAAGTTTCAATATTCTTAGTGCTGGTTGTTTGGATCATACATTATAATTAGCCAGCATCACAGTCTGCACCCAGGCTTTTACTAATGTATTGCTGAACACAGAGCAGTTAGCAGCAAGAATGTCAGGTATTTCTCTCAGGAGTGGGTGGTGATCAAAACAGAGCTCAAATTTAGAGTGAATACAGTATTAGATGTTCATTTGCCAGGTGGCCAGATAATGCAAATCCAAAGGAATGCTAATGTTGATCCATGTGTAACGGATAGTGTGTACAGCTTTAGATTATGGCTTTGGACATTGATGCATTGATGCAGAGACAGAACACGATCGATTCATGTTTTCTGCTATGTACATTTTTTTAGCCGTGTCCCACCGCTGCATAATTATAGCCACCACTGCTTCAGGATCAGGCCAGACGTACATTAAAGGTCAAGTCGTCTTTTATCACGTCAGAGTCTCCTGTCTGAGTGTACTCCCTCCACTCTCCTGACCTGCACTCATTTTACACTTTAACAATAAACAGCGACACTGATCAGAAGTTATTAGGACCTGAACAGTGCTGAAGTTTATTTTGTGTTTGTTGATTCACTTCAGAGTTTATGAGGCATGTATTTAAACACGTGCACACCTCGTTCATCTGCTGCTCACAACAGGAGACACGCACAGCCTGGACCTCAGGGTTAAAGACCGGAACAATCCAGATTCATGATCCAACACCATAGATTAATAACTAAATACATGTGGTTATTAGTTTTTGTGAGCAACAGAGACGAGCAGACACACACAGACACACACACACAGGCTGCAGATAGGAGGGAATTACTTCCCGCAGGTTATTACCCAGCACAGAGTTTTTTTTTCTGATTTTTTTTTTGGCTTTGTGATCTTTAAATGCTAATGCATCTTCTCAAACCCACAGCAGATGTAGAAGAGTTGAACCACAGTTAAATATGGGCTGCTTATTATTCATTTGTCTATTTGCATAATGGTAGTGCCGTTACTCCAGCAGCTGTGGGACCAATAGCCACATCATCTGAACGGGTTTTGATTAAGATCTTTTTGTTACATTTCAATCAAAACACAGTGCACCGTGTGGTCGGCCATGTTAATACACAATAAACAGAAGCAAAGTGACAAGGCAAGAAGCAGATTTATGTGAACACACCAGCTGTTTAAACTGATTTAAACACTTGCATTACTAATGACAAATGACAAACATAGTGCGGTTTGGAAAATTCTACCGACACGAAACATTACATTTGTAGCTGTAGGTGTGTTTCCTGGAATGTTGTCTTGTCTGTTTTGTTTGTGATATTTTCACCTCATGGCCGACGTTTGTTCCAAACACCATCGACTTGACTCCAGAAAAAGGCTCCTATCAGGGATGCTTGTACTGTATGTGTTTATCTCCATCTCACTGCCCATGTTGTTAGTGTGGGGAGGTCCAGCAGGAATCAGTTCACTTCATGCTGTGTACTGGCAGCAGAGACAAAAGGCCTGTGTATTTAAACAATGAGAAACCTCTGCTTGTAACAAATAATACAATTAACGTGTCAGTTTGAAGTTTGTTTTGGTGTAAACCAAAAGAAATAATATTTTTAAATATAGACACATGTTGTGAATGTAGAACCAGTAAGTGTCGAACGATCCTCTCTCTGTTGTATTACGGTTTGAAAACATTTTTAGTTTCTGCTCTCCAGAAAAATGATGGATTCAGGTCAGCTGGACTTCTACCAGCACAGCACGCTGTGCACCAACACGTGCCGCAGCACCAAGTTTGACCTTCTCATCAACAACACACGGTTTCCTCCGGATGGCACCGGACTGGGCACGCCCACATCCTCTCAAGGTGAGAACATACCACAATTTAACACAATCTATCAACCAGCAGGATATCTGTTATTTTGATTTTACTCCATCGGCCATTTTTCAGCTTTAACTATGTACTTTAACAACAGCAACCGCCAGTGGTATTGTGAACATTTTACAGTATAGTAACCGATAGGTTGGGAAGGCTGTAATTTCACAGAGGCTAAGCTATTTGCAAATATCAAACACTTTTGAAATTATATTTGTATGTATATTTGTATGATTCTTATTGAATTTCAACTTATTGTTTTTCAAAGTAATGGCACGAGAAGCGACGAGAAGTCCAATGCTTAAATATATCAGGCCTCAACTCAACCAGCAGCTAATGATAAACACGCTGGAAAAAAACCAAGGGGCGTTACAACTTTCTCATTGTGTCCAACTGCAGCTCTGTTGCTAGGCGACAGCAGTAAGGGTGGGACAAGCTGGTGATGCTGATAATTAAAATCCTCTCTAGACCAGACCGTCTCATGAAGGAGGCGTTTTTTTCGACAGCAGCCTCCAAAGGAGGTAGCCCCTGAATTGGGAGACAGCTAGAAATGCAGGAATTCCAAACTTAGTACTGTCCCACAGGCAACCACTTTCTCCCATTGATTTTACTATAGTATTAAAATCAGTTTCCTCAGACATGAGATGAACCTTTCATTGTCTTTATGTTTTAGTTAAAGTTAGCTGTGGCTGTTTATAAGGCTTCGCATCAAAAAGATGCTTCAACATCAAAATGTAAGAGTCTGCAGTCAAAAGCATGCTGCAAGTTTTTATTCATTTATTTAGCTGTGTTAGGACGTCTGACCCTCCCGGTCTTAAATGCAAATTACTTCCTGCGCCCCATTAAGTATTTGAGGTGTGTCTACTGTACGTCACAATAGCTTTTCATTCCTCAGACCATCATCATTAAAAGTCCATACAGGTGAACCACAGACCCTCAGATCTTAGACATTTACCACTGGTCACACCGGCACACACAGTCATTTGTGTTTATTCTTGTCGCATCATGTGTGCTCTTCTATATAAATTGCAGCTCAGGTGGTTCTGGGTAATGGTGGGACGGTGGGTGAGGACAGACCTGAAGCTTTAAGTGGGAAGTTGGACTGGAGCTCACTGGAGTCTGTGGACAAGAAGGAATCCAACGAGATCTCGGGTCAGAGAGCTCACACACCCCAACACATCTCAGTTTCATAATACCAATAACCCGTCGCGGAAATCAAATCAAAATAAACACAAAGCTGTCTTCTCACAGAGGACACGCTGAACTTCTGGAAGGGTATTGCCGACGTGGGTTTGCTTGGAGAAGTGGTGACCAACATCAGCACTGAGCTGCTGGAGCTGCTGAACGGCGTGCAGCAGCTCAGGGATCTGGCGGCCTTACAGGACACAGGTACAGAATCATGCTCATGTACGCTGGCTGCTGAGAACTGCATTATCATAACAGAACGTGTGCAGGACTCTGGGCTGCACAAACAAATGGAAAGAAAGAACAAATTCAGCTGCTGCTGGAAGTTGAAGGATGAAAAACCAACATTAGAAACTTATTGTGGCTACTGCTGGTTTCTGTAAGAGTAACCACTGAATATTAATGATTGATTGTATACTTCAGCTGAATTTGTTCCTCCTTTCTGACTGACCATGTGACCCTTTGATTGATTGCCGCACTGATCCCAGATTCCTGTCTGGTAGAGGTGGCGGTGCTCAGTAACCTGGCCCAGGTGTTCGGCCTGCTCGACTCAGTTAAGAAGATCCTGGAGAAGAGGAGGCAGCAGACGGATCCCATCCAGGAGCAGTTCCTCAGCACACTCAGCAGTGAGTACACAACAAAAACAAGGATCTACCATCTCTTTTTATCTGAAAAACATAACCAGCCCCCAAAAATCCATAGGAGTTAGGCTCTAATAATAACTACAGCAAAATGCAGCCAGGGGTTCATTTCAGATCAAATCGTGACAATTAACACTATGAACACATCCTTTTGGACATTAGGGTTTTCCTGTTCTTCCCTGATCCACTGTGTTGAGGTTGATCTACATTCATTCATTCATTCAAAGTTACACAAAACATCAAGTAACAGCATAAAGTTTAAATACCAAGATGTTGGTATGTTTTGTTAGATGCTAAACATAACTCCTGAACAACATGGTCGTCAGTTACCACAAGTTGTCAACTGAAAAATAATGAACTGTGTTACGTTCTTGTTTGAACGCTTGGTTTTTTCCTGTCTCAGTTTACAAAAAAAGAGAACATTTGTAATTAATGTATTAGTGTCGGCTCACCTGTAGCCTGATGTGACCTGTGCCTGGAAACACTCAAAGTGAGTTTGAGCCGCTGTAAGCAAAGGATGTTTTTCTACATCCAAACTGAAGCATGTCAAAGGGATCCTTTAGAGCGGTGTGATCCTCAGAGAAACCTCAGTCGGTTGGCTCAGGCTCAGTTTGCCTGACAGGAGCAGCATCCACTACGTAAAGAGCAGGTGCAGGAGTGCAACATATTTTAGCTGAGCATAAACTAATCTGATGTTTTGCAGTGATGAACAGAGCCTTTTTTAAGGATTACACATAAAAAGATGGTAAATACCAAAATTGTCTTAGTTGACTTAATCCAACAACAGCAAAGAGATGATGTCACTTTAAAGAGCAACTGTCAAGTGACCACATGTATGACCAGAGAAGGAATAGCCAATCAGATGGTTTTACAATGTTAAAAATAATCTTGACAGTTTATTCAGTCATATGTTCTGCAAAAACCAACTAGTTCATTTTATTTTGGAAGGGAAACAACAATGTTATGTATTTATGATGTATAAATATATATTATATAACATATCCATGGGGATGACGAGACATGAGGCTGTTTGTACCCCTGAAAAATCAATCCATTATCCTTACCTTCTTTAAGGGTTGTTGGGCAGCTGGAGCCGAACGCAGCTAATCCTGCCTCACTAACAAAGACATCAGGGTTAATAAATTCACAGCTTCATTGTTGTTTGCTTGTGACCAGAAGATTTGGGACCTGATGTGATGTCAAGTGCAAAGTTACTGAATATGCGAATACCACTTCACAGGCGACCCTCAAAGGATAACGGCATAGATAATGCATGGGTGGATCAAATAGGGCAAAACAATTCTCGAGCAAAAGAGCATAACTGAATCATTGTGAAGTGAATCGTGTGCTTCCAAGCTAAGTCTAGCTTGCTAACGTTGGCATACCAGGTGTATGCCAACATTGTGTCTCTTCATATTTAATCTATTTCTCAATCTGAGATCCACAATTGTAGCAAGAGACAGCAGAGTAGCAGTGTGATATCTTGATAACACCCGATTTTGGACCTGGAAACAAAAATCCCACATCATGACTTAACAACCGAATAACGAGTTCTCAGATGTTCAGAAACCAGTGGCACGCTCTGTTTCTGCACTGCAGTCATGGAGGATCTCCCCTGAACAAACCTGAGAGATCTCTACTAACCGTGGTTTTTGCAAAGTGTTAGCCTGCTTGGACTAATTTGAAGTGCTGCTTTGGTTGAGCAGTGACATAGGTGCTTTTGACTGACATCTTTGAATCTGGCTGCACCTTTCACAGCACACTCACAGCATTTCTGTTAGAGAATACAGTGGATACTCCCTGGGCTTCCACTACTCGCATGCCTTTTTTTTTACTGAACTCTTTCTGTGTAAGTGGGATACCGACTGTTTGTGCATGCGGGTGTGATTGCTTGTGTGTAAGATACAGATGTTATATTACAGAACTATAGCAGGCCAAATTAAGTTAACTTTAATTGAAAGGTTCAGTGTGTAGAATTTAGTGACATCTAGTGGTGAAGTTGCATGTTTCAGCTGAACACCCCTCATTCTCTCCTTCCAAACTTGGAAGAGAACCTGTGGGAGCCTTCAGTTGTCAGAAAAACTCAAAAGATGTTTAGTTTGTCCAGTCTACTGTAAAAAAAAAACATGGTGACCTCTGAACATTTAATGCTACTACTATTAATAACAATAATAATTTTATCCATAAATGGGTCTGTGAACGCTCTGATGATAATGAGATCATCATCTATCTGCACAACTATCTTAGGTATTGGTAAGTTGTAGTATTTTAAGCGTAATTATTTTTCCAAAAATGAGAAAACGCACAATAAACAAGGTCAAAGAGTGCATTGTTATATATATATATATATATATATATATATATATATATATATATATTTAAAGATTTTCTATAGATTTGATTATTTCATTACTGTTATTTCTTCTGGCCACAATAATCATTTAGTGAATACCTGATAGAGAGCCCCAGCTACTTGTAAAGGGGAGAATGAAATTAGAAATTCACTTTTTAGTTTTTTTGTCTTAAATTTAAAATGGCTAGTTTTAAACCTCCTGTATTTGATGTGGTATTCATATTATATCAAATCTGTGATAAAATGTTGCAGTGAAATTTTTACAAATGCAAACATATCCGCTGCCATCTGGCTCTGGATCAGCAGTTGTTTTGAGAGAAAAACTAATCCCAGTATCTTAATCCTGCTAAATATTCATATCAAACATGATGATGATGCATCATTGTGTTCTGCTGTGACCTGAAATGTCTCGTAAGACGAAGAAAACACAGTGAAGATGCAAACTCAAGCTCTGTTGTGGCAAACTGGATTATTTAAATGAGGCAATGGCCCATAGGTTGTGGGTGGCGTCCTGCTGCAGTCAGGTGTTACTGACATTTGACTGAGTCAGTGTTGTTGCCTTGAGATGTTGGACTTGACATTTGTGGGTTTAAGCATGTCAACCATCCCGGCTGGATATAAATCTCACATATACCAATATCAGGACACAAAATCGAATCATTAAGAAGAATGTTGTCCTGAAAATGAATGTGACATATTTGTTTATCCGTTGTTGTTACTCAGCCTCCATTTTCAGTGCTGTGTTGTTTGCTCCGTGTAGACCTGGAGATGCAACTGGAGGAACAGAGGAAACAGCAGCAGGTCCGAGCTCTTCTTTCCTGCCCGCAGCCTGCCAAGAACAAAACTCCCACCAAGCGCCAGACCAAGCGGCCTCGTCTGCAGAGGCCTGCCTCCACCACCACCCTCCTGACCTCCCCCATCAACCAGCAGGCCACCCTGCAGCCCCAGCAGTTCACCGTTCTCTCACCCCTCTCTCTGTCCTCGGTGGGTCAGCCCTTCACCGTAGCAGGCCTACCTATTGCCTCCCTAGGCCAGTCCTCCAAAACAGTCACCCTGCTTCCCGCTGGCTCGCAGCTCTTCACCCGCTACATGGTTACCAATGACGGAAAGACGGACACCATCACCCTACATCCGTCTTCGGGCCTCACGCTGGTGGGTACCACCGCTATGCAGGACTCCTGCCAGCTGGGCACGATGATGAGCCCGGTAGAGCTAGTGCACCTCAGCCAGCAGAGCGGCAGCACAGAGGTGGTGCCCATAGAAGGCCAGGTAATGGACGGAACCATGCTGGTGCAGCAGGAGATGATGCAGGGGGAGGTGGACACAGTCCAGGATCACACGGTCATCGAGATCAACCCAGCTCCAGTGGAGCAAGCGGTGGGGGTGATGGAGCTGCAGCTGACTGGGGAGCAGGGCAGAGACGAGGCGGCCATGGCTGTCCAGAGTGGGATAGAGGTGACGATGGCTGGAGAGGAGACGCAGTGCCAAATACAGCAGGGGCAGACTGAGGGGGTTCAAGGGCTGCAGCTGGATGCCAGCGGACAGTTGTCAAATGTACAGATAGTTGTGATTGGAGGAAACACTCAGGAAGAAAACCAGGTGAAATGAGACACACTCTTTTATCCAGCATAGCAGGTATGAACTGAGCAATCATCACAGACTTGAAACTGTAAATACACCAAATTTCCAAAACCACAAATTGACTTGGCATTAGACCAAGTGCAAGGGTAGTCATTTTCCCTTTTTGGTGCAAGTGTGTGTGTCTGCGTGCGTGGATGTGTGTGTACATGCTCTTCTCAACTTGTTTATTTTTATTGAAAAAGAGGCATCACAACAAAGAACCCCGATGTATTCTCCTGATTGTTTTGTATTAAACAGATAGTTGCAGTTTATCATAGCTTGGCTTTTGTTTTTCTAGATCAGGCCATATTTTCTGTTGGCTATTTTAACTCTTGAGATGTGGCTACGTAAACACCACACAGCAGAAGTCAGAAGTGTTGGAGAGAGGTTGCAAAAATAACCTCCAGGCTAACTAAACTTATTTGAAGGAAAAAAAGACTGCAAACAGGGACATGAAAATCTGCTGCAAACAGAACAACTTAGTGTTTCAACCCCAGCTTGCTATAAATACTGCTGTAGAATTCAAACAGATTTAAACGTGCGCTCACTTTTGTTTTTACCTTCAAATAAAGCTGAAATAAATCTGTTCACTGCTAAAAAGTCAAAGTCTCGAGTCAAACAGAATGTATGGTTGTGATATCAGTCCGTAAATCCTTCATGTTTTGAACCCCTGGTTTAAATAATAGACAAAATGTTTCTGTGTTTACAGCCTGTGTGATCATCTCACCACTCATATAAAATCTGTTAAAAGACGTGTTGCAATCTGCAGATCTCAGTAATAATGCTGGTTGGTGCAGTGATTTCATGACTAATAAAAACAAAGTGAGACTAACAGCAACGAAATGATGAACAGGGAATTCAGGGTCAATGCAAAGTACATGTGGGGCTTTAATGGTGCTGTTGATTGAGCTGTTCATGTTATACTGACTCTGCAGCAGCAGGTATTTAACCTCACATCCCTCTACTGATGATCAGGCTCATTACCATTTACAGTGTTGCTGTCCCTTGAGGCTCAGATCAATTGTCTGTTGTGTCGTAGTGTCGCGTCCAAGCTGTGTTGTTTTTGCATTGCATGACGTCCCTTCAGGACTACAGGAAGATGTTTGCAACAACGCCAGCTCTCTAAACATTTCTTCAGAACTTGGCCACACTGTTGGGTATGACACACATTTCCCAGTGCACAGTTAAAATGGCCATTAGGATTGTATGGTTTCTGCCCTGTCAGTGGTTTCTTGCCACCTGGGCTACCTCACAAAACACATGTTCTTTTTTCTTTCTCTGTTTTTTCAGTATCATAGGTAGAGTGAGCTACTGGACTGAGTGTTTAAGTCAATGTATAAAAGAACCTTTATATACTTAATGTCAAATGTGGTATGCCTGTATTTTACACTTGTAAAGTAGTTTTATTTATTAGTTTTCCATCTGGTGCAAACCTGGATGAAATTATCCTCTTGGCTTTAGCTCATATCGACAAAGACCTGTTCAAGACTTGTGCTTTAACAATAATTTAATTTAACAAATGAGGGTATTTGCATAAAGACTTTGTAATGTGTTTTAATATCAAATTAAAACGGGAAAAAAAGTGAACTGTTGTGTCAGTGTTTCACCACCAGAGTGCGCTGTCTGCTCGCCTCTCTACGGCCTGAAGCTGTAGATGAGGGTCTCGGGTGTATGAGCAGATGGAGGAAACACTGTGGGTCTGCTGCTATAATCTCTGACTTCATGTGTTGGCCTGACCGGTGTAATCTGAGCGGCCATGGGTGCTGTGCTGTCCATGATGGGCAGGCCTCTCTGGAGCCTGAGCCGTGCTGACAGGGCACCGGGGCTCGCTGGTTATTACATTCCTATCTTTTTGTAGCCCCTAACACCGGCAGACACGCTGTATTAGGTGGAAGGGGGTGAGGATTTGGGTTATACAAGCACAAAAAAAAAATGGACACACACTATTCACAAGGCCGAAATGGACACCGGGATGAACGGGTTTGTGTGTGCCGAGTACAAAAGGGGAAACATCCTGACATAAGCAGCTGAATGTGGAGCTGCTGGGGGGCCAGCTGAGGGCTAAAGGTTGAGAAAATGAACAGCAGGAGTCATTGTGTGGTTGTAGGAGATGATCCTTTCTGAGTAAATTACAGAGGTGTTCTGTGCACTGGAGATAGGGTTTCCTTACATTGCCGAGTCAAAGAAGATGATGGAAAAGTCTCTGAAAAAGACGCCAGAGAGAGTGAGAAGCCGTGAAAAGAGGCAGACAAAACCGGAATTGTGTCAGCATTGCCTATCGTAGATTAAGCGGAGAATAGATGCACAAGCGTGACATCTTGGAATTGGTGTATGACTCTATCTATAGCATCAGAGGAGAAAAGGACCATAAGCAAACTCTGTCATCCTTTTCCAGGAGATTAAACATGTGCTTGACCTAAAAATGAAGTGACAGTGACAAACCATGTGTTGAGTAAAGGAAAGGTTTTAAAAGATGTTCTTGTTAAAATGTTCAGGTTCTTTTATACAGTCCTGTACATTTATTTGATATTATTTTATGAAGGATTACCTACAGAATACCGCAGGTTGTCCATTGTTTTTGAAACCTAGTACCAATATTTTTGGATTTATCTTCTTACTAATGGATACAAGTCCCCAAAATAACCAGGATTTGAGCCAACTCTGTATTTATGTAACAATGGAAGCCTCTGAAACTGCATTTAAAGTTCCACAGTCAGCAAAGAAGTCAAAAAGTTGAGATAGCTCAGTAATAAAGGGTATTGATTTATTTCCACTTGGGGTCAGAATATTCCATTAAAAAGATGTATTATCACCTTTATAGATGTGTTACAGCTAATACATTAGCAAACAATAGACTAGTTGCACACTGTAAATCAAGGAATGTCCACTGAACATGCAAATAATGAACATGTAGCAATAGAGCTTGTTCCATGTGTCCTTGCAGTGTTTACTCAAGCAAATTGTCAAATGTTTTGTTAAATTTTGTAACAATATGGGTCAGGCAGAGAAAGTCCGCAGAAACTCTGGAGGCTCTCACTCTGACTTTTGTGTTCCCACATACACGTCCTGTGGATCTCCGTAATTCAGTGAATGTCTTGAAAGCAGCATTAGTATTACCAAGATGCTTCAGTGCAGAATTTTGCAACAATATAAAAATTGAACACATAAGATATTGTTGCAACAACAGGTTTCCTGTTATCACACCTGGTAGTTTGAAACAACTCTTAGAATTCAAATTCTAAAGTCACACCAGGCTGCACAGAGGCGCAGCGTAGCTGAGCTGAATACTAATGCTAACGTGCTCAGACACAACAACCATGGAGTTTTTGTAAAGATTGTCGACATGAGATCTACCCTTAAGTGAAGCGGAAATACATTCTTTGTGGCATAGAGGCCGGCTGAAGTGTAGGTCACAAAACCCACCTACTCCATGTTAGGAGATGGGACAAGGACCAAAGTAAAATTCAAAGGACACGTCAAATACATTGATTGATGACTGACTCATAATTGGCCGAGTAAATGTACCACTCCTAGATCAATGCTGCGCAGACTCGGAGCAAGATGGCAGCGTTCATACCAGAGACGTGGGCAGAGAAGGTCGTCCATCTTTACAGTCAGTGATAACGTTAATGCTAACACACTGATGTTTAGCAGATCTTCTCATAAACTATGTTTACTGTCTTGGTTTAGTGTGATGATGGGTGAACCCACCCCCACACCAGCTCTCTCCACATCATTTTTTACTCATCCTTTCATTTTCACTTTGGATTTCATTTAGGTTTACATTCATTTACAGACCAGTTTCATCGTAAAACTTTATGTTGAATAGCATTTAGGACACATGTAGCACTCTTTTTTTAGTTCATGTTGGATTGTCATCTAAGTTCTGTTGTCTTTTAATTGAATAAATGTAGTTTTCTTACCCTGCTGTCCTGGAGAGAATCTAGTGAGACTAATCAATCAGCTCTAGTTTAAACCATAGGAAACTGTGGACTATAACCCAGGCTTTTTTAAGTCAATGAGCAGCTCTTTAAAGCTCAGCAGAGTTTACACCTTTCTTACGAGTCTAAAGTGTTGATTACAGAGCAGCATTGATGGCTGTAGCTGCTGCCAACAGATTTTATAGACACCCTTTACCGATGTAACATTGCATGTATTCTGGCAAATTGCAGACAGCAATTCTTTACTGCCTCTTGAAATTGCTGGATCACGCTGGTACCATGTGCAACTACACGGCACAATCAGTCAGGTGTCACAGTAAAAAAAAAAAAAATGGCCTTGAGGATAAAATGTTCCTCACAATCTAATTTTGAAATTTAAGACAAACATTGTAGATTGTCAGAGCATTAACAATCGTCATGTTTGGGTGTCTGTTTTGAACATTATTATAGCCAGAGCCAAAGAAACACAAATCGTACAGATTTACAATTCTTTAACAATGAAACTATGTAGATAACTTAATTTTGAAGTAAAATTGATTTAAAAAAAATCCAGATTACCCAATCTCAGCACATACTTTGGTAAGTACAATGTAATTCTAACTGATTTAAATGTGTCAAATGAAAAGTGTGTCCATGCAGTTGTGTCCAAGAGTCTGAGACCACTTCCCTATTTGGAAAGCTTGATGAAAATCTGTCTTGTAGCTGTTAGAGTATTTAGTGTTGGATCAAAATAACTGATATTGAATCTGACTCAGCTGTTGCTCCAAGACAACCCAACGTCTTCTGCTCTGGCCAATCAAAAATGTTTCTGTGCACATTCCAAGCATATTTATTTATAGCACAGGTTGTAAATTGCAGAATGCATTGTAAAATCCATATTAGGATTAAAATCCACTTGACACCGTGTATCATTGCATCTGATGAGACTACGAACCCATGCATCTGTTTGTCAACCCATATTCCTGGTTCGCATTTCAAGTTTGGGGGTTCTGTGCAGTAGCTTAGATGTTCCTAGGACCGCACACGTCTGGACAGAGACTTCTGTCCCCCCCTATTACCACAAGGGATATACTTGGAACTCACCTCTGCTCCAGATGTTCTTTCAGCCCCTGGTGCTACTCGATCTTCTCATGCTCCTTCTTCCTGATGATAGTGTTCCTACTGCCCCCCTCTGCTCCTTGTCATACACCAATACGTATGGTGAGTCAGCAGCTGTTTGTCAGTCTGGAACTTGAAGTCCCTCAGGAGCTCTGTTGTTCTCAACCACTTTCAGTGGCATGTCCCACTTGGGCACCTCTAATCCATGCTCGGTACAGATGATCCTGTGCACTATTCCATCCACTTGGTTATGCCTCTCAGTGTACGCTGTTACAGCCTCCATCTCACACTCTGCTACTGTGTGCTGGGCTGTCTCAGGGGTATCGGCCTGCACCTGTCTGCTGTGGGAAACCCCAGCAACTATGTGTCCAGTACTGAGGGCCTGTTAGTGCCGCCACGATCAGAGCCTCTGTGCTATCAGTCACGTCGGCCTTTTAAATCAAACCACTATGGATGGGTGGATGGGAGGTAGGTGGGCAGATGGATGAATGAATGGCAGGCCAAAGGACATGCTGGGCTCTGATACATCACACCCCCACCACTGCACCCCTTTGGATTTTTGGATTTCGTCGATGCAGTCTTTGAACGAGGATGTACTTTTAAATAAAAACACATAAAACAATATACTGTATCAGTCTGACAATAAAACTACTGACATAGGAAGCAGAGCTGCAGGTGGTCTGTTAATTCATCTACTGTATCACCCCGAACACTCCACTCAGTCTTGCTTGAAGAGATTTCTGGCTCGGAGCACTGCTGTGTTTACAGCACAGATAAAGAGGATTGTGGACCTTGTCTCTTTTTTTGGGGGGGGCGGGGGGGACTGGGGCAGTGAGAGGAAATAATAAAACCCTGGCAGCGTGTGCTTCCATGTGCCATCCCATCCCCTCCCTCTGCCAGCCATGTTGGCGTGGGCCTGCAACAGACGGTGCGGCTTCCTGTCTCCCGGACCTTGACGAGCAGACAGGGAGGAGGAGGGTCTCGCGTGCGATGACGGGAGGCCCGGCTGATGGACAGAGGTGTTAACCCCATCGTTGGGCTGGGGAGAGATAGCGCCGTTCTTGTTTACACACACTGAGGCCGTATTGTCACCTTGTCTGTCAGGGAAATATCCTATCTTCCTCCTCTTATCTGGCCGCTAGACAGCCAGCTCCTCCGCTGGAGAGACCTGCTGCACCTTCACATCACCATAAATGATTTCCCCCAGCCTTACCGTTATTGCCTTTCATGTTATTTTTCCATTCACTCCTCCAGATACTATATTATCCTCCTCTGTCCTCAAATGGCATCTGCCCACACAAAGTCTCCAGTTGTTGACAGTGACCCTGTGCCCTCATATGGTCATGAGTTACTGAAGTATGTGGATTTCTATAATAACTGTATTGTGAGATAAAAGTGGGGTCGCAGGCGTTTTGTCTTGCTTGATTAAAAAGTGTGCAGCCTATTCATTAAAATATGTTGTAAATGTCAGTTTTGCTATTAGATTGTGCTGATTGTTAATCTTAATGAAGCGTTTACACTGTTGTGACCTTGCACAGTTATCACGTCAGCGAAGTGCTTGTTGAGAAGTTTTAACTCATGCAGTTGTTTGTCAGCCTCAACACGAGCACTTGGTGAAAACGCCAGGATCCAAAAATACACTAGGCATGTTAAAATGAATTAAGATAAAGAGCTTCAGGAATGAAGCACACTGGAGTAAATGAAGCCCACACTGTAAAAGTTTACAGAGCCAGAGGATGTCTGGTTAGGCTGTCTGGTTAGGCTGCGATGGACAGTATCCTGCGTGTACTTTAAATAATGAGGACTGAGGGGGCGAGAGCAGCATATTCCTCGGAGTTAGTACGTTTTCGTAAATGAATGCGCAAGTGGAGAAACAAATTCTTGTGGGAAGATTGACATTGAGCCGTGGTCTGTCTCTTATTCTCTTGTTAAAACAAGGGATACAGTGTTATTAACCTCAGAGTAAAGGATTCAAAATGATGTAAAACAAGTTTGTGTGTGTTTCAGAGACGTAAGACGGTGTCACAGGAGCAGAGAATAAGATGTTAAAGACAGTTTAATGGGACTGTAAAGGTTAGCAGGTTCTACTCCTGTATGAATGAATGTCTAGTACATGTGTGTATTTAACGTACACATGCGTCACAGTGTGACTTTGCCTCTTTCTCAGTCCTCCTGTGCACTCTGCCTCTATCTGGGCGTGTCGCACAACTGCTGCCAATCTGCCCACACAAACTGCCATCCACGAAACAAGCTCCAGCAGAACATATCCCTCGGCTCTGTAATCCACTCTTCGACCAGATCATTCAGTCTACTCTACATTAAGGCCAAATCTAACAACCAGCTCCCAAAGCTTTCTGTGCCTGTTGGAAGTTGGACAAACCTTAAGTTTCCCTGTGTCTCATGCTACATCCACACTACAACGTCAACTCTGTTATGGACACGCCTGGCGTCCACGCTGCTCCAGACTTTTAGAGCATCTAAAACTGGGACGTTTGGAGACACTGCTCAACTTGTTTAGTCTGCGTTTTAGTCTGGACAGAACTCTTTCTAGCTTGAAAACGTAGCAGCAAAATTTAAATTTGTAAGAAACTAGACGTAAATGAATCAAAACTCAAGCATGCATTCAGACTACATCAATGATGGCCTTCTACATGCTCACCGTGACAATGTTAAAACCCAGTGCATCGTCATCAACATTTGTAAATAAACTCTAAACAAGTGCAGCTGAGGCTGTGGGGAGAGTCATGAGTTCAGCAGGTATTTATTTGGACATAAAACAAAGCATTGGACAAAGTCTATTGGTCCTCTGGGGAGAATGAATGTCTGTACAAAATTTCATGGAAACCCATCTGATAGCAGTGGAGATACGAGTCTGGAGCCATGTGGCGGACAAAACCACTGCTAATGGCTGCTCCTAAAATCCAACTGTGGTGCATGACTCATTAAAGTTGTGCCGATGCATTGTTTTAATCTTTAATTAGCTTGTACTGCTCATAGAATACTGTATTCATAGTACATTGAAACTGACCTCTTTGCACAGATGCGTCCACAGCGCTGTTTTTGCTGTCTGTGTTTATTTGCCAGAGTGGCACCAACTGTACAGAGGCTACACATCTGTAGCTAACAACGTGCACGCATTGCAAGAACATGTGCAGTGTTCAGGAGACGGCTCAGTCGCTGATCTCAAAACTCACCAGTTTTTTTTCTTCTTCTTGCAATTTCCTCCAGACAGCTTTCCCTGTTTCTTTTTATCTCTGCGTGTAGGCTGCATGAAAGTCATTAAAGCCTCAGAAATAAATTGATTAGTCAGAAGGACAGAGACGTAACCCCCTTGCAAAAAATAACACACAGCTTTCCTCTGAGATTCATTAGCACCACCGTGTCTAGCTCCAAACTTTTATTTCTCCTTTTTTATGTGAAAAAAACAAGCAAGTGCAAGGGTCCTACTTGTGGGATTTTGCTTTGCCTGATAATTCATAAAGTATTTGTAAACTCCCAGAGACTTTATAGCCTGTCCCATTCAAAGCAGGACAGGTTTCATCTGTCAAAGCGAGCGTCAGTCTTTTGACAGGAGGCAAGAGATGTGCTGTTTCAAGTGGAAAAGATCCGATTCACTGCCTGACGCCCTGACGTGTGATGTTCAATCATAATGACCTCTGGTCATAAAGTGCAACTGTGGTGAAATAGAAAAAGACAATTTAGTGGAACCTTGGTGCTAGATTTTGATCTCCTCTCATACAGAATGTGACAGATTAAAACTTGACGGATAAAGCGCCACATTTGTCCCTGACAGAAGTCACTGGAAGATAATAACACAGGGTCGCTAGTTGGGTGGTGGACTATGATGTCAAATCACGACTACCCACCCCGCAAAGTTTGATTACTTTTTCACTTAATATCAAGTGTTGATCCACATTTATTCAACTAAAGACTGGAATTTGAATTGTGTACTATAGAAATGTGACTGACCTCAGTTATTCAGTTATAAGCCTATTATTATGGACATATTGATAGTTTACATCCAGGTGAACAAAAGGATTATTTGGTAAAAACATTACATTCATGCTTGTTTATACACCTTCTGAATGGTTGTATGATTTGTCTTCTTGTGACCACAGCGTACACGTGAAAACCTTTCCTGCCACTTTTGGTTAGACCAAAAGGTCTGATGCTCTCAGACATGGTGGGGTTGCCACTACATCTGCCACCACCTAGTATACCCTGTCTGTGAAGGGTTAACTCACCATAAAGCCTGTCATCATCTACTCCTATTAGTCATATACTTTGACCAAGCAGGTTAGGTTTGTTTGTTTAGTTTGTCAGCAGGATGATGCAAAATGAACAGAAGGATGGTAGACAGTAATGAGTATGAGGGCCACGTTGAAGTTTTTGGTCTTTTTTTGGATAATGTTGTAATATCACAAGAATAAAGTCATAATATAAGAATAAAGACTTCATTGAAATCAGGATATGTGAATGTAGTATGGGGGAAGTTAAGAAAGTAAACAGATAGGAGAACCGGTGCTTGCCAGAGTTTCACTCCTTCTGGTGCCAAAATCTTGATTACCAATTTCTTTTTTTTATGAGAAACTGTGAAACCTTCATAAAAGAATCTGTGTGATTATTTCTTATAATAGACAATCTTTTCAAAGTCCTGATTCAGTCCTGTGTGATCCTCTTACCCTTCTAAAATGACACAGCCCAAAATTCTGACTTTATTCTTGTAATATTACGGCTGCTTTCTTAAATTAATTCTTTATTCTCCAAATCTCAGTGGTCCTACTCCTCATAGGATTGGACAAGAAATAACCAACAACATATGGGGGCCAGCAATTTGTTTAAATTTTTACTTTATTTTACTTTATTACTCTTTGACAGGGACAATGCATATTAATAACATTTCTGTAAATATGCCACAGAGGCTAATAGGCTAATAGGCTAATCTGTAGACCCTGGGAACACAATAACAGGCATTAACAATAAAAGCATTAGAAATACAAACTACTATAAAAGCAGTGACAAATATAAAGACATTAACTGCACCTAACTTACATGAAAGCAAGAGCAACAGCTGTTTAGTTTTATGATAATGTTTGTAGGATCATTGTGGAATTTGTTTCTTCACCATATATTTTTCCCTTATTTATTTGTCAAACAATATTTAGATCACTTTGAAATATATATATAAAAAGATCAAGTCTGTGACTTTACAAAGTTTTCATAAAAATATATAATATTAATAATAATGTCAATACAGTAGCAGAGACTTTGAATTGATATTAGTGGTAAACTAGTAAATGGTAATTTTCCAGTTATTTCTTCATGTTGAATGATGACTGGTGAATTATTATGTGGGCCCGAATTTATTGGGGGGAAAAAGTGTAGAATAAGCTGTTCTACAAATCTGTGGGTAATACAACAGGAAGACGGATGCAAATACATTGGTGTTGTGCAAAACTACTCTCATCACACACACACACACACAAACACACACACACACACACACACACACACACTACCACACTACCACAAGAGACTGATATTTTTAGTCATGCTATTCGATCAACCTGGCTGGCCACTGTAATGAGGCGAGGGAGATGGAGCCTGGTTCCTTTCACAGGTCAGTGGACTGACAAAGCCCAGTGTCCCGGCCTGAAACCGGGGAGCTATCTGCTCACCGCCGCTTGTGTGGGTGTCATGTGCTTGTATGGGAGTTGATCTGTATTCACCTCCACTGCGCTGTGGCCTGTTTCTGTTTATTATGGGCCTGCTGTAGCCTCCCCGCCATCACCTGGCACTGCAGAGTTCATTTTCATCCTGTGTTTTTATCAGCACCCCTAGGGGCATATGTAATTGCTTAGCGCTGATGAGAACAGCCCCAGCTCAAAGTACCGTCTCATACCGCAATTACACCCATGGAAGTGCAGGAGTGAGAAGGGGGGGGGATGTGAAAAGAAAGAAAGTACCCCGGTGTGGTGAGGCAGGTGAAAGACTATGGCCTCACCTCCTCTTGCTGAGGAGAGCCAGGGCTGATAGAGGACTAAAAGTCAGCCATCTCCTTGGGGTTAAAGAGTTTTTAAGCTGTTAATCCTCCGTCTGTGGATGATTGAGGTGAACATCTGACATTTGAAGCCTTTCATGTTAAAGGTCCCAAAGCTGACAGCTGTGTGTGTGTGTGTGTGTGTGTGAAAGAGAGAGTGGCTTTTCCAAGACAATGAAGGTGACAAATTTTCTTCAGAACTTCTTGTGTCCTGTGTGTGTGTGTGTGTGTGAGTTGTACACACTAAAGGGGAAATCAGAGAGGCACTCTGACAGCTCGCCGCTCCTCCGCTTATGAAAATAAATGCTGACGAGTGTTGGACTGGCTGGGTTGCTCGGGTGTCAGCCGGGGAAGAGAGACGGCTCTCCAGGCTGACAGGCCGACGCGCCTGGTTTGCATTGAGATGCATGAAGCGGCCCTTCGTCTCTGCACCCCCCCGTGTCCCACACCCCCTTTCCAGCCTCGGTTGCCCCCCAGTTGCTGCTGGGGGGATGTGGATGTCAGTTGGAGCAGAGCTGAGGCCCGTGCAGCTGAGGCTCACAGCCCAGGCAACATGTCCCCTATCAGTATTTCACTGTGACGAATGCTGATCCTGTCCTCGCTGTCGCTTTCGCTTTGAGGATGTCTTTCCATGTTTGAATGTTTTTCTTCTCTGTGATTTTCAGCCTCTGAATTTTGCTGAATATATTAAGTCTCCTGCAGCTGTCTGCTGCTTGTGTCCACATATGACTCATGCCCATATTAGGAGGTTTCATTCAAACAAAACCATGCGACTATTTCATAAACTAATATTATAATCCCAGCAGAAATACCATTCATGCATATACCATTCAACAAATAGCATGTAAAATGGTTCTCAGTTCAGGGGCTGCGTTCTTGGTCTACATGGCTCAGGAAGACCACCTCCTTTGTGGGCTTTTGAGACGCTCTACAGATGATTTCCATGATCGACATCACAAGCTCATCTCGTCCTTTTTGCTGTTGTCTCGAAACAAAACTGAATTTGGACACAACAAGAAAGTTGTAATGCTCTTTGCTTTGAAGCGTTAAACTCAAGTATCAGACGTCTTGTAGCTTTCTAGTGCCATTACCGCTTGGTTCGTATTTGAAGCACAATGGATCTTGGGATATGTTTGGTTGGGAAGGATCCACCCATTGGAGCCTTCGTTTCTTTGGGATGAAGGATGCATTTATAGTGCGCCATCGAAAGAGCCTTTGAAATATGACAATCCAGTTGTGTTGCTTTGATGCAATCCGTCTTCAAATGCAGCGCCCGAAGAAGAACTGAGACACAGCTAAAGTGTTTACCTTGTTCACCATTCGAGTGTAGGCTGTGAGCTTACTATCATTTACTAATAAAGAATAAACTGTTTAATTTACTCCCTGTCTTTGTCTGGTTTCCTGCTTTTGGGATTGTCTGTCCCTTTCAAAGGTGTTGTACTTGCATGTGTGTCCAGTTATCTCTACATCCTAAGTGTATTAATTGCTCTTTGTTTAGATATATCTGGAACCAAAGGGGTGTGTCTAACACTGATGTCCCACAGTCATTTCATCTTAGCTGTAGTCATGTCACAACGTATGTTGTCATATCCAGACAATTTAGTGACTCAACATTATGTGGGTTTTACTGTAGAGCGAGACAGTGATGACGCTAATGGAAGTTATTTGTCACTGTTTTGGTTATTTCAAGCCCCTGTTATTCACTAACCCCTTCTCCACGATTGCGATAGATGGATGCATTTGCCCCAAGTGCAATGCATGATGGTATATATTGCTAAGTTAGTGACCATCAGTTGTCTACTACTTTTCACAATGTGTTGTGGGAAACATGAGTCCACTACATAGGGTATAGGACACAGGCCTTTTGTGTCGCTCCTGCTTCACTTCCTGGCTCTGTCCTGTTTCCCACCATTCCTGCGTTTTTCTTGTTTAACTGCCTGTAGGTTTTTAATTGTCAGTGCATGCTAATCAGCTCCACAAAACTGTCTATCAGTCGTTTCTCATGACCAACCTTGTTTCGTACTTTGCAGAATCTAAATTTGGGTGTTCCTGCCATACTTGGAGTAATGTAACCAAAAATGTGTGAGGAGCGACGATTCTACAATGTGGTGATGTAAATAAATATTTAATAGAGTAATATAGTTATTAAAAGCTGCAAATACAGAATGATGTTGTAGGTTTCAAACCTGCAATTTGGGATAATTAACTAAACAAAGTGATAACTTGTTAAAACAATTCTGTTTCAGTTCAGTGTAGCAGCCTTTCTCTTGAGGCAGCTGAAGATCACAGTGAAACTGAAAACACACTTAAATGTGTCCGTCCTGCTTCCACAGAAGTGTTATTGTACTGAAGTATAGTTTTCATGTATTCGTGCTGAGCATAAGCTGTTTTCAGACTTCCAGAAATGGTATGGAAAGTTACATTCATACCAATGTTAGAAATGTGTCATACGTACATGAGGCTGGCTGAGCAGTTCAGATCTACACGTAACAGTGGACACAGTGAGCAAACAATCCATCAGCAAACTACCTGACCTGTCCTTGGCTCCTGATGAAAACAGCTTTGAGTGTATGGACAAATGATGTTGTATAAAGTTTGAACCTTTTCTGTGTTTGTCCTCTCCGAGGAAACTGGCTTTGTTATCATTAAACTGCAGGGGCGGAGAACCGACACCATCACACTTTTAGACAAATATTTTAAGGCTGGTCAAAACGGGTGTACTGCCCACTCCCTTATTGGTTACCATTTGTAGTAGTAGTATAACTACTTCCTCCTCTGTCCAGTCTGACATGAGTATGTTGATTTATTCTCTCTGTTGCAGCAGCTCTTCAAACTTAGGCAACCCATATATCCCACTCACTCTTCTCATCCCTCTCATCAAAACGTACTCCCATATGAACACTGCCTGACTAATGCTACAAGCTAACTTCCATGACTCGGTCACTAACTTCCAGCTATTGTCCCTGCTTCAGCAGTGTGTGTGTCTCTCCGGGCTTGTCAAGACTCTTATATTGTGCAGTGAGAGCCCAGGCAGGGTTGGTGAGTGACAGACAGGCCCTCCAACCGTTTGATCCCAATTAAATGATTGATTATGTCTTTACAGTCCAGAAAGGGCCACAGACAGACTTGATTTTCATGGCTATCAGGACATGAAGAGGATGAGAACAAATACGATGGAATAGGTTTTTAGATACAACTTACCAACCCTACCTTTAATGTGAATAGTCAGGTGTGTGGAAATTCACCTCTGAATTTTGTTATTTCGTTATTTGCATTGCCTTTGATGTGCAAAGGCCTCAAGGTTTTAGAAAAACAGAACAATCAAGACTTTCACAGAAAACCTGTGTCATAAACTGGGGAAGGGGACTTTGAAAGCTAAAGGTGTTTTCCAGTATGTAAGGTCAAATTAACGAGGCTATGAGTTGCACCATGGGAAATGTAGTCTTGAGTCATGATGTCTCCGCCTCTGCTTCATTGATTATGTTGCTTTTTTCTTACAAGCATGATGAAGTGCAGTGCTAAAAGCTTCCTTTACAACAATTTACTATATTAAATGACTTAACCACTCAATACATTCCTGCAGTCTTTCACTTTCACTGATTATTACCACACGTTGCAAACAGCTCTTCCATTACTAATAAACTACACTTTAAATAACTGATGTAGGCTTCTGTCCATTCTGTGAAGATTCCACTTCATGTTCCCAGCCAGATATTACTTCCCTGTCTTCTGTGCCACCAAAAGAATGCACTCTGCTGAGTAGGCGCCGTGTCATTAGACTCCATTAAAGTGATCAGTAGCAGTGTAATACTGCAGCGTTAGGATGGACTGCAATTCTCCTTCTGCTCTGCTTGATGTATAAGGTGGTAAACCCAGTGTCTCTGTTTCCATTACGCACAACACCTGAAAATGTGTTCTCTGGGGACACTGTGCATGGACACTCATCATAAGAGCTGGCTCATGCTGGATGTGGATATGGATATAGAGAGGACACAGGGGGAGGATGCAGCCAAGACTGATTGTATTTGATTTGAATTGAACACTGTGCCGTCTCTGAAAGCTGAAGAAAAGACAGTAGCACAACTGGTACTACTGGTACCTTTTGACTTAATAATTAGGCAAACATAATGAATATTTAGAAAATATGCATTGAATATTTTTAGTCTTATGAAAGATACATTTAAAACTGCACTCAATGAACGTCCCCATTATTAAGAAGTTAGAATGAACTTTGCTGCATGGGATATTTTGAAAGATAAATGATACATGTGATTTTTATGTTGTTTAGTTTTTTCAAACCTCATTTTGGAAATCTGTTGTTTATATTTTATGCCTGTGGACACATAATGGTATAATACTATCATGATAGGCACCATTAGACAGGACAGTTGTTCACATGACTGATTGTTCTATCACTATTGGCTGATTTATGGGAAATGCATTGCTTTTCACTGGAGATCTTCACAATGTCTTCAGAGTGGTCGATTAGGCTTTTAAATTCTCTGATGTTGTCACGGCTCTCAGGAAAAATGACTTAAGAGCATGAGGTACAGGAAGCAGATGTAAGAGTAAAGAGTCTCTATCTAGAAAAAGGGAACAAGGATACAAAAATCCAAGGGATGGTCAAAAACATGATTAGGAGAAAACAGGTCAGGCGAATAACAGAACAGTGGAAAGTAAAGGCACCAAGATAACTGTCAGAGAACAAGTGGAAACAGACCAGGATATAAACTGGAGAGCTAATGAGAGAATGGCGAACATGGGGAGCAGGTGAACGGGGAGGAGAAGTGGGTCAGTCGATGCTCCTGGAAAAGAGGTGAAATAACAACAAAATCAGAATATGTATGGACAAATTACTGGACTGACAGAATGAGCAGAGCGAAACTCGTTTCACAGATGTTTAGCAACATTTTCATTGGAAATTGATTTTTTTTTACGAACTATTTTCAATAGCAGCACAAAACATCATCCAAATCTTAATATGCGTTCCTTGTAATATGTATTCTATCTTTGTATGTGCTCGTTGGTGTGTAGTTTGTTAGTTATAAGGTTTCTCTAATTTACTTGTTGTTGTAATTAACTTATTACTTCCTCTTACATAAATTATCATCGTCTTTTAAAGAGGTTTATACAATTTGTGCAATAAATTATGCGAGGACTCACTATATGTTTTGTTCCCCCCCCAAAGAAAATAAAAACTAATAAATGTGAATTTTATAAAAGTTTTTTTAGCGATTACTATACTGTCAGATTAGACATGAAACCTAGCAAATCATAACACTTAAATCCAAAATATTGCAAGTATCCCCTTTCTACGTTGAGAGTTTAGTTTATGCACCTTGTCAAGATACTGTTGAGTCTTTTCCCACTAAACTTTAACCTGTCACCAAACCCACAATTCTCAAGTTTTTGTAGGTCTGAACTATTTAAAAAAATAAAAAAATAAACTGTCAATGCTTGACACTGCATAAAGTCAGTACAACTCTGTTGGAAAAAACCATTTACATATATCACACATTTCCATCTGTTAAAGATCTGTCAGTCCACTAATTCAAACAGTATGGGTCCACTTGTAAATGTACTATGTATGTGAGTTACTGTAATCATTTCTTTATAATTGTTATTGCAGTGAGCAATGTTTCCATGTTGTCTCCCCACCTCAGCACTTATAAGAAGAATATGTCTATTAGAACCCCAGTCTCTAACACTTACCACCCCCATGTTTCATCTCTGACATGCCAGTTTTATTTTTTCCTTTTGACAGTGATTAAATTCCCCCGCAAACCCAACTCAGGTTTATTGGAAAATTGATGTGTGGGAATGAAAACATTGTCCACAAAATGCTTCATAATTACAGTGTCGGTTCAACACAACTGACGACTGAGTGAGCTTTTTCCACACTAACTATGTGCCTGTGAGCTTTAGAATGTGCCACAACCTTTATTATGTTTTTATTAATGATTCACATTTACATTTTAATATATAAGCAGGGTTTTGAAGGTCTGCTCAGAAATGTCAGCTGTGTCTGGAGCTTCACGAGCTTTGCTTGAAGAAATATTAACATACTTCTAGTTGCCACGTTGACGATTGAGTCGTCTGTTGGTAGAAATATTCAGCATATGACATTCAGTTTGACAACTGAAGTGGACTGAGGAAAGCAGACACTTTTTCATTTGAATATAATTCAACAAAACCATCAAGCAGTAACGTTTTTAGTTAAATCCATACACTTGGCTTCTCTTATTTGTTTTCTAACTTCACTCTGCACCAGAGACTGTTTCGAAAAAGTTCTGCACAACCTCCAGCACACAAACAATAAAAAGTGACAGCGTTTTGTAGAAATGAGGAAGACTTATTAATAATAAGGAATAATTCTGACATGCACACATTCATACATTTGAAGTAAAATCTGTTATTTCAAAATTGTAAAACAGAAACTATGTACGAGGTTATTTTCATTAGCTTACTGTCAGCCGACAAGCCTCAGCGTTTCCCACAGAATTAATTAAATACATGTTTCTAACAGGGCGTACATGTGCAATAAAGTCCCACTCACACACAACGAGTAAGGAGTGAAGATTATTAATCGTGTGAGAGAAAGAACTACACTGCATGCCACAACTGCAGCTGAAACACTGAGGTCTAACTGTTTGCGTGGATGGTAACAACAATGAATTTTTTTTAGTATTAATCAGTTAATTAATTGATGATAAACACCCCAGCCTTAGTCTTATTAAGTGTGTGTGTGTAAGTTGACCCAATTGAGGAGAATCTTGGTGAAGGTACTCCTGAAAAATGATGATACATTTTTTAAATAATATATTCTAATTTATTACAGCTTATATAACAATCACCTTCTCTTTGTATGAACTACTTCCATTGTGGTCCTCTATAAACTTGCACATGCCCAACTGTAAATGAATGCTGCCAAACATGTCAGACACTTACTATAGTTACATTCAATCCTCTGCCACAGAGAATACAGCTAACAAAGAGTCAGACTGAATAATGACATGATAGCAGGATGGACATTCAGACTGAATATTAAGGTCAGCCTTATAGAGGCTGCTTAAACTGGGGGGTGTTTCGAGGACAGCTTCTGATGAGTGACAAGGAGAGATTGGAAATGAGACCATCAGAATCTCAGAGCGCAGAGTCTTGGCTCTCATTGGCTACTATCCCTCTGGAATTCAATTGATGAGTTCAACACACTGCAGGAACTGCAAAATATTGATCCAAATGCTTGGAATACAGCCCGACTGGACTGCATACATAAGTAGCTATAAGGAACTGATCTATATTTTTAAATTAGGAATGGATCCACGCGCTTTGTCACTTTAGTGCTGTTGCCCATATTGTGACGAAGCGAGAGAAAGATTTGACTTTGCAGTTTCTCTCGGCTGAAATGAACATTTTAGCTCCTTTAACTCATTGTTGTTTCAGACTAACATTAGACTGATACAGCTAGCAATTAGCTGGTGAGCACAGTGAGGTGTTTAGCAGATTAACAGCCTGATAATGTGTGCCAGGAGTTGGTGGAAGCTAAAAGGAGAGTGAATACTGGATCTACATTCACCAGGTAGCCAGAAACTACTTAACTTTATATGAACCCTATTGTTGCTCCATCTCTGCTGGATGTGTAAAAAAGCATTTGTTCACCATAGGACCTTGTAATGACTATATGCCAATGCTGTGGACACGCTGCAAACTGATATAGTAGAGCTTTGAGATTATCATCTCATTTGTCTTGTATCGATAATTGAGGGATTATGTTCCTTTGGTTATCAATCAAGATTTCAAAAACTTCTAAAGCGACAGTATCATTTTTACACATCACCTCCCTCATCTTTATGAGAACCCCTCTAATTCCTATTTTTTGTCCTTCAAAAACAATGACATCATCCTTAAAATAGTCTGATCTCACCATACGAACTATAGATTACATATTTCATCGTGCTTGCAGTAAAGTGGGACACGATCCAAATGTTCCACAAGCAGAACAGTGGGTGTTAAAAGGTCAAATCCTCAATCAGCCCCCATCATTACAATGGCAGTGATATATGCTGCAGAATGTAAAAAGACTATCTCACTGTACAAATAACGATGATGCAAGGACCACAGTTAACTCTCCAGACTCTAGTTTCCTGCAATCCTACGAATACAGGCATTTACATCACTTTAACCACCCACCAACACTTTACTCCCTGAAAACATTTGCATGCACGACTGCCCTCACTGCCTGATGCTTGCATAATTGAGGCCATTGTTTCTCACTGCGCACTGTGATGACTGTGAAAATCAAGCAACCAAGACCATTTTTGAGAAAGCTACGTTGAGTTTTCAGCGCCACTGCAGGTATGTCAAGAGAAAATAATAGAGGATATTCACTGTGACTGTTTGAACACATGATTTTCGAAACTGTGGCCAACGTAAACTGCCTGTGTTAAATACCAGCAGATCTGATGTATGCAAGACCATTCACCAGTGGTGAAGGAAAACAGAGGCTAGCTTTGCAGCTGCCCTGCTGAATTATGAAACAGTCCAGACTTTAAGTTTACCTGAGACTTATATCCACTGAGCTGCTTGTATACAGAACAAACTGTGGATAATGAAACTGCTGCTAAACGCATGACTCAAGCACTGCACGGCAAAAAGTGCCACTGCAGCAGCTACAGGCATCCGCTCGCTCAAAAGCTTCCTCTGCAACCTTTCATTTACCTTTCGGCTCATATTAAATCACTCCCGACGTAACACATACACCAAAACAAACACCGCAGTGGACTTCAATAAGGTTAATCTCGGCTGTGTGCGTCCATGAGAGCCCAGAGGATAATGTCTGCAGTGCACCAATCAGTGATACAGTATACTGCAAGGTATAGTCACTAAAATGAGACAGCTTATATTTGACATAAAATGTTATTGAAATAAAATTTAAAGAAATCAGTTTTGACTAATCCAGTTTAATTTATGTGCAAAAGCTGTACACTTCTGTTCTCCCAGGAGTGTGTTTTGGTTTTGTATTTATTAAAAATAATACCTGTGTCTGTTATTTGAATCATTGAATAACAAGCAAAGTGATGCAGTTACAGGGCTTAAGGACTAAATTTAAAGTCTTATAATTTCCCATTGGGGAAAGAGAATCCTTTGAAAAGAACAGTTAAAAGTGGAGATGCGCTCCAAAATAGTCGGCCACGCTTTCGGACATGGACACAAGTCTGGATAATCTCTGGACATTCTCTGGAGGGGCTGTATATGAGAATCCAAATGTCCATGTGAGGTTCTCTGGCCGATCCTTTAAATCTCAGAGGAATGTCCGAATGAGCCCATGTGAAAACATCACCGCAGATGAGTGGGCGTTGCTAAAATGAAACCCCCCCCCCCAATACAAACATGTCAGGATGAAAAGGCAGTGCAATCCACGTAGAATACAGACAAAGATGTCAAGAGAGTATTTGGGGGAAAGAGCTGATGCTGGTGCTGATTTGCAGTAAACAAAAACACATGATCTCTGCAGCAGAATTAATATGTTACGTCCTGCCACTCCCTGCTGTGTCACCCCTCACCTGAACACTTTGGAGAGTTCCGTGTGGATGTCAGCGCGCCTGAGCGGAGCGACTCCTGCTGAGTTGTTGTTGTGTGAAAGGCAGACCCAATTCTGCTGACATCCTCCGGAGTTCATGTGTGAAAACAGCTATGATGTGAAATCATGTTGGAAAGCAAAAGTACTGTCAGGTAGACACTGGTGTTTTCAGACCACATATCCTGGAATCTCTGATATTGTTATACAGTGCTGGTAAATACAGGGCACTAGGGGGCCGCCCCCCTCCAAATTCTTAAAACAAAAAAGCTTGTATAAAAATGTTAAACATGGTTTAATTATATAATAATATTTTACTCGTATAATGCTCCTGGCCATAAGTGCCTGTGAGCATTCAATAGAAGTTGTTTTCAAATGATATTTGGTTAATTTCTGTCTGAATACATGTACGTCCTGGTGTGGGGCGCTGGCCAAATGGATGTGCATGGCAACCACAGGACCCCAGGCTGCTCTTTAACTGGTTGTTAGGTATTGATTTTTTTTTTTCATCCAATGTGATTAGTCGACCCTTCACGCCATCTCAGGTACGTCCACATCACTGAGTTACGTCCGCTGCGAGCTGACCGGCTTCAGGGGAACTGATCCGGTGATTTCTTTACAAAAACACCCCGACAAGAAAAAAAGAAGATGAATGAGCTCCGTCCGGACCGACCTGAGTTTCAGATTCAGCAGCAAGCGATGAGGACAAGCTTCCACCCGGGGCTCCTCCCACTCTTGTTGTGAGAAACAGAGGTGACTAACTGGATGTGGCGTAAGTGATGTCTTTTATTACTTCACCTGCTTTTGCGAGACCGAATACATTTCTCTGAAAAGTGAAATCAAGTCACAATGAGGCTACACTTTGGATGCAGGCTACAGGACGGGCACTTTGTTCTTTGTGTGTTTTTGTTGAGTCTGGCTTGAGTTTATCCCGACCCCAAAAAGTTGGAAGTAAAAAAAAAACTCTGCACCCCCCCCCCCCAATAAATTGTATCACCAGCCACCACTGCTCAGTTGTATACACAAAGAGTGTATAGATAGAAATAGTCGTGTCCATGGTGAACAGGAGAGAGAAGTTCACCCCCTCCCTATTTTCTCACCTCCCCCCTACTTGAAGTGAATGTGTTGTTGCATTGTTGGCTGGTCACAGCCAGTGTTGATTCCAATGAGGAGAAGGTGTGCATAGAGAAAGAGTAAGGCTACATCCACACTACTATGTCTTTGTTTGAAAACACTTCAGCTCTACTATGGGTACGCTTGTAGTAAGGTAGGAAACACAGCCCTCCCCGAATTTCATTTTGAAAACTCCAGAGCTTTATTTTAGTCCAGACAGGCAAACACAAAGATGTTTGGATACTATGACGTAGACACTGATTGGGTCTTTGCAGCAGGACATAGTAGCCTTCGCTCATTATTTAGGCTCCTATCACATGACCCCCTCCAGCCTCGGCTACCAGAAGCGAAGCTGACCATGTTGTCTTTGCTGATGTGCAGGTAATTCCTGTATTTTTCCAATGATACAAGTGTTGGGATGCTTAACAGACAAAATATTGTTCGAGCAGTCTATGTACAGTGGCACCAGGGTTTTACAGGGGAGCTCGAACAGCACACAAGCTCCCCTGAAAACCTGAGACGTTCAGGGCCAGGTCAAAAAAAGGTTTCTCTATTGTGAATTATAGATTCTATTTCATTTTGCGTACATTAAGGTTCCTGAATTTAAAAAGATAAATATGTCATTGTTGTGTGTTTATCCACTCATTCCATTTTCTGAACACAATTCTGTATATTCCTGCTGTGGTCATCCATGCGCTGTGCTGCACTCAAATCACTGGGTTTACATAGTCACCTGAACTTCTCATTACTGTGACAAACACCACCGACGCCACCTTCAGCAGTGAACCTAGGTCTGAACCTGGTGATGCATCATTGCCTTTCAATTAGAGAAGGAAGCAATGGATTGAATGGAAAAACAGGAAAACATGGCTCTTCACGCTTCTCTTGGCTCTCATATTCTATGTTCTATTTTTTGTTGCAATCCACAGACAAGTGAAATGTCAGGAAAGTGAAGGGACAGTGACGACAGAGAGGGACAGATAGCTCTGATTAGTCAATTGAATGTATTTCTTAATATATTGCTGTTATCTAGCCTGTTTGAAATGTTATCGATGGTATTAACTGCTTGTAGTAATAGCAGTAGGATGATGTCACAGAAACCTTGCAATCGACTGCGCACGTGCACTAGTATGCATGTGACAAGTGCTGGACCAGTGAAAATAGGGCTCCCCTGAAAAACACTGTGTAATTCGAACCCTGACTGGCACGCACAAGCCCAGTGATTTAAACTGATAGAGAGACAAATCACTCGTGTGAACGGAGATCATTTTTCAAAAGAAAATATAGTGGTATGGCTATAGCCCAAAATGTACGACCATTCTGCTGGGATACCAACACCTTAATGCGACCCCCGGTGATGCAGGACAGCACTGAGTGTGCTAGTGCTATAGCAAGCAAGCAGACATTAGCCTTGCTTTGTAGTCTACATGTTTAATGTTTGTATGAACTAGGGAAATGTCAAATCCGAGGCTTGAGTCATGGAAGGCTCTGTGACATTTTTGGAAAATGGAAAAGGACATAAAGATTGCTGCAGTATCAGCAATTTTTCCACAAGAGGTGAGGAAAATTCACATTTCAGCTCAGCTTTAATGCTGCTCTGAGATAGTTACAGGCCATAGTAGAAGTAGAATCATTTTGATCTAGACTCTAAGTACAGGGTCTTTAAAAATCCTTGTGTAAAATGAGTAATTTGATGCTTGATGCTAATTGATTTCTGTTTCAACGGGTGTGTTTGCCTGATGATAATCACCAGGATCTGTGAGCTCATCCCCTTTATAGTTTCAAGCTATATTGCTGGTGACATAGCTGACATGAAATACAGCAGAATTAATATGAGCAAATTAACTGGTTATATAACATGTAATATAAGCACTTTATGAACGAGCTGTTAACGCAAGCACGCTGCAAATTATTAGATCTGAAGGGCATGTGGACCAATATATCACTGACACCAATATATCAACCTCTCCCAATAGTTTAAAAATTTACATTGAATTATTACAGCCTGGCAAATGAAGCAAGCTCACAATATGCCCCCCACTACCATTCTCCAAGAAATAAATATCTCCTAGACACAAGTTAAAAGCCCAGAGGCTACAGAAATCAATATTTCATAGGCAGGAGGTGATAAAGAGTCTTGATCCAGCTCCTCCCGTCTTTGAAGCAGCCAGTAGTCCAGTAGTGAGCAGCAGCATGGCTCGATGCCATCTGAAAGCACAGCCAAGTGGATTCAGGCCACTGCACAAATTTAACAGGTATAGGAAAGAGTTGGCCACACTTCACCCTGCGGTGTGTTGATAATTTTGGAACTAAAAAGCCTCGGTGACCATAGGTTATGTGTGGAGCTTCATGTTCATCAACTCCCAAACTCTTGTCCCTTTGGGCTCAGCCATTCTAGAGAATCGAAGGCCACAGGATGGAAGTATCTTAAACAGGCTGGGTCATTACATCACTGGTCAGCCATTCTAACTGCCAGAGCTCAGGACTGGTGCATCAGGGTCCAAATCAATACCATGAGCAGCAGGTCAAGTTAGTTTCAGATGCAAAGCTTCAAGACCAAAAAGTGTGATCTTGTGTACGTTCTGTATTTGTTGCTGCAAACCACACCAGCATTTTATAGTGGTTTATGCCTGTTTACATCGGTGTTATCAAGGCTGCGTTAAATCTCCATGTTGACCTGGATTTATAGTCAATAAAATGTGTTAATAAGAGTTGCCTGTAGCATAGAGTTTGATTTATAGGTTAGCCTTGGGTATCACTCGTTAATAAATCCGCTGCAGAGCTACACACACAGCAAGATCAGGCTGCATCACACTTTAACCGAGTTTACTTTCTTCCCCTCACGATGCAGAGTAGTGGTGGGCACACATACATGTTAAACCTTTCAGGTACATGTCAGGTATGGCGAAGCCTGCACCCCGGAGCCTTGTGTCAGCACAGGTACGGGTTGACTCCTTCAAGCAGAATTATATATAAAGCTTCAGGCTTTACCTGAAACCACCACAAGCTGAAGAGACTTCCACTGGAGCCTGCAGGAAGCTGTATAAAGCCCTCCTTTAAACCTGGCAGCCCTTTCACTCCAAACTAGACTGAACAAAGACACCACCCGTGCAAAATAACTTCAGGACTTTTAAACATTAGGATCTTATTTTATTTGGTTAATATTTTATGGTTTTGATGAAATGTTTAATGGAGTCTTTGGTATCACATCAACACTTAAAGCATTAATAACGTTGTGCACTGTGAACGATTTCCTCGTATATTTAAGATAAGTTATAGGCAGCGCCGTTGCCAGCAAGTTGCGGTAATTGCATCCACAGTAAACTGTATAGCTGCAGTAATGCAATTTACAGTATAAAGAACAATACTGTTTTACTACTACAATATTGTACTGTATTTTGTAATTTGATCAGTCTACTGTATTTTAATATCACCAATTAGTATTGATATATTACTGCTAATTATTACAAATTTGCATATAATAAAATGCAGATAATGACCTAATTAACTGTATTAATTCATCACTTGTTTTATTACCTCCCGTCCAATTAGTGTTATATTGTCTGCAAAATGTATTTTCCATGCATTGGGAAAGAACCATTCATCCATTTAAATCTGACTAATACAATTAGTGTTGAAAAAGCTTTTGGATATTGTTTGTACATATACACACAGATACTGCGTGTACTCAGAATTTGAGGCTACATGTGCAGATCAAGTTCAAAACACACACACACACAACAAATAAAGATTTTGGTAAAAGTGTAAAAACAATAATGTTTGAGGGTGATTATCAAACAAGGGGGAGGTGAAGGAGTCCATTGTTCAGGTTATAGGGTTGAGAGTGAGATTTTCAGGTTTAAGTGGTAAGTAAGAGCCCAGGAGACGAGTGGCTGAGGAGCTGGCTGAGCATGACGGTAACAGACGGTAGTGAGTGATCCTGAAGGCAAAGGAGAGACAAACACAATTAGGGCACAGACAGACAGGTTACAAAAAGTCAAGCTTTCAAGCATGATGGATTTTAAAGCCAGAGACTCGCCGCAAGCGTAAATACCACTGGGTAAGTTGATGCTCTGCCAAGATGGCAGTGATCGATTCTGAGCTTAAATATAAAAATATTTAAATAAATAGTGAAGCAGCTGAGTGGATGACTGCAGGATGGAAAACAACCAGCGCAGTCAGCAGCACACGCTGTGAGGGGAAGCACACTCATTCCATCCCAGAAGCAGGAAGTGCCCAGTAGAACCAATATATCCATAATCCCAACAGTGAATTCATTTATATACAGAGCATTTACTTTTGCCCAGGGGCCTTTCAGTGGGTTATTCTGGCCACAGAGAGGAGTTTAACTCAAGATTGACTTTTTATGTTTTCATATAGGGAGGATTTTCACAGCTTTGTAGTGGGTGAAAGAATCCAGCATTTTACAAGAAAAGTTCTAAATGATCAGTAATATAAATCTCCATCTCTCCACTGTCTTTACTGATTATCGTCACAGGGTCACAGGCGGAGCTTGAGCCAATCCCAGCTGACATTGGCTGTGAGATCGCCAACATATTGCGGAGCGAACACAACCTGCTTTCAGACATGCACTGATCTCCTCCGGACTTTCTCAAGAAGAGCTGCATGTGTGGACGCAAATGTACGAGTGAGAGCCTCTGGAGTTTCTGAAGACGTTCTCCTGGCCTGCAAGTATAAAGGCCACAGTGAGTCCAGAGGAGGCAATGCAAGTGGAGCTCCTCTGCTGGATTCACCACAAGTGAGTGGGGTTGTTTCTAACAAAAGACATCAAGAGAGTTTGTGATGATAAGAGCTGACTGGTGTTGATGTGCTGCAAAAACACATGACCTCCGCAGTGGGATTTATATGAAACTTCCTGCATTTGCCTGCTGCACAGCCCCTCACCTGAACCCCCTTCTGAGTTGTTCAAGCGTGAAACGAAAAAAACTGCAGAGAAAGTCTGGACCCAATCTCTGAGTTCCCCTGCAGGATATGTTTGAAAGCGACTCTACAGTCATTCGCACCAATGGACAACGTAAAGCTAATTAACCTCAATGTAGGCTAAATGTCTTAAACTGTGAAATCCAATCAGAGTACCCAGAGAAAACCCCATGCAGATAAAACATTGGAACTCCACACAGAAAGACTTCAGCCAAAGGTCAGAGGTCAGGGTGTTCTGCAGAGCAGCTATGCAGCAGCTGGGGAAAGGGCCAACTTTGCTGCAGGAGTTTCACCTGTTAAACCCACTGTGTTATTTTCATCACAAATCAGATTGTTACATACTGGAAACAGACAGAACGAACATTACATTAATATATTCACAAAATCCGATTCAACATGGATGCTCATTTGGTTGCGTTTGGCAAGCCGTTGCTTGATTAATACTTCAGGAGAGGTGAGTCAGGATTTAATCTGGTGATTTTTCAACATAATAGTCTAATGGAGCCTCACAGCCAAGCAGGAGGGACTGTTCAGGAGCTACACTTAAAGGGACATGGAGGGAGGATGTCCCCTCTGATGGGACAGTGTGGTGACCCGCTGTATATCTAATAAGTTAGTTCAGCTTTACTTCAGACCTGTAGGTCCATATCAGTACAAACAATACAATGAAAATAAATAAATACAGCACAAACTATAGAGAATACAATCGTCACACTTTACAAGTACACAGGGATTAAAAACACTTCCAGACTTTGGTCTAATGTTTCAACAAGTGACTGTTACTCACTGATGATCATGTTTTTTGAGTCAGTTAATCAAAACATGAAATTATGTGTAAAAGCATGAAAGGTAGGGGTGTTGTGATGTGGCTGCCAGTCTATTTAAAGTTCAAAATTGTGATATGTTATTGATCAGGCTCTTCATGGCCTGGCCACAGGCTATGATATTTTAATTCCCTGTTTACCTCTGTGCAGCTTGCGATTTTAGGGTCAAGGTTCTGCTGTCACTTCCTGAATCAAGGAACTAGTGGGGGCAGGGGGCAGAACGTTTGGTGGAACAGTTTTTTTCGAAAGGCATATTGCTGAATTTACTTTGGATGCCAGGCTCTTACTGGTCTTTTATCTCTATTGCTGCTACTGTCATTCTTATCCTTCTGTATTTAAATCATTTGATATATTGTTGTATGCTTTCAAGTCAAGTCAAGTCAAGTCAACTTTATTATCAATAATACCATATGTGCAGGACATACAGAGAATTGAAATTGCGTTTCCCTCTTATCTCCGGTGCAAACAGCATTAAACATGAAATATAAAATAAATATAAAGATATAAAATAAATACAAAAAAAATATACAAGCTAAAAGATATCTAAGACAGTGGTAAATCTAGAAGATATAAAAAGTATAAATATGGCAAATATGGCGGTATGAACAGAATTAACGGTATAAACAGAAACAACAGTCTGACAGTATAGGTACGACAATATAGACAGAATTATCAGTGAAATATAAATATAGCAATATGGCAGTATTAACAGAATTTACAGTATAAATATAAATATGGCAGATATAAACAGGATTAACAGGATAGGCAGTGAGGTCTAGCAAACATGTCTGCTGAATTGTGCCCAATAAATACAGTTACTATTATTATTATTATTGTTGTTGTTGTTGAAGATGCTTGAGTCGTGCATATGGCTGCAGCAGCACCACAACCCTGACAGAGCGATGCTGTTATGTTGCCTCTACAGAACCTGCAGACTCAGGGTGCAGGCTCTGGGAGTGTACTGGTGTTGGATCCCCCCTCCTCGCCACATGGAGGCGCCGCAGGCCCGCAGTCCCGCGTCCCACTTGCTCGCTTGTGAGCCCACAACAAAAAGAGAAAAGAAGTGTCGGAGCCGTTAGAGGAACGAGGGGCTCCTGTTTGAATCGCTGCAGCTCAGATGCTCCCTGTGCGGGCGGTGGAGGGAGCCGCAGCCTGAATGGAGCGGAGCGCACAACTTGTCTCCAGTGTTCATCCTCACCCTGCTCCTGCTGCTGGAGTTTCCTCTAGGATTTGCTCCCTGTGACAAAACGAGCTGGACTTTAACTCTTCTTTCCGCCAACATGTGTCCAGCTGCATTGCTACTGATGCTGGCCGTCGGGATCTACGCAGACAGCATGGAAGGACCAACAGGTAAACCAGGGAATCGTGTTTTGACGCTTGTTTGCGCTTGTTAATCTCCTTGTGCAAAGTTTCTGATTTAAAGTTGTGAATGAGAGGGTTAAAGTCATATTCAACCCTCCGCCTTTTCTCGTGTGTTGGAGTCATGGCCGCACGTCCTTGTATCTGTGTTTTCTCAACTTAAAAAGTTGACTGGCTTCATTCTGCGGTGCCAACTTTGCGCTTTTTACGCGCAGCGAAAGTGAAATACGTCCTCACATCACAGCCACAAGATGGTTTCATGACTCAAGCGCAGCTCTGTTGTGTTTGGGGAAATCTTCTCCGAGAGTTTTCAGACAGGATCTCTCTCCAGTCTCCCTCTGATGTGTCTCTATCTCTTGTCAACTGTCCCCACTGTCCCCACAACATCCCACATCGTGTACATCACACCTCGGTGATGAAGTCATCCCTTATTGTTTTATTTATTTTTTTTTGAAAATGTAATTTTATTGCTGATGCATATGGAATGAGCTGCACACTGAGCTGCATGTTAATAGAATTGATGGAGCATTTTGCATAATTGTGTTTGTGGAGCAGGGGGATAATTTGGCTCAGTACGCAGCAGAGCCCTCTGGGAGAAAAACTTTGGAGGTGAACAAATTAGGAGGGATGTGTGTTTTCCACTGCAACAAAGCAATGCAGCGGAGATGAATTAGTAATCTAAGTGCAGCGCTCCAAATAACAACACAGACAGGTGATCCAAACTGTGTGTGTGTGTGTGCAAGCAAAGTTTGACAGACAGTATTTCTCAGAGAGGAGAACTGAGACTTTCAGCTTTAATACCTGAAATCCACAGAGTCTATGTGAGTTCGAATCCCCGTCTCTTTGCCTGTTCAACATTTGAATGGCTGAAGCAGTTTCTGAAGGTTTCTCTAAAAGGCCTCCGAACCTCGTCTTTTGAGGAACGTTGGGGGGGGGGAATACAGTTGCAAGAAAGAAATGTCCCAGTGGTCACACCCTGTCAAGTTGGACTCAAGTAAAAGTGCCAGCTGGTTCATTCCAGGAACGCTCTGCGGCGGAGCATGTGTGCGTTGTAGCTCCGATATAAATACTGGTACATGGGTGTCAGTTACACAGGCACCAAAAGGCAGTTGCTGGAACAGACGCGCAGCGAACCACTCCCTGCTCTCCAGGATCAAATTGGTCCTGGAGGCAAGATTTAATGCAACAAGCCAACTGTCTAATGAGCTTACACACAACAACACAGGAGGACGTCTCATCATCATTTGGCTTTAATTCAGGTTATTTGTTGGAAATGAATTCTGTTGACAATAATGGACACAGAAGGAACAGATGAAGCTGCTCCTAACATTGCTTTTGGCGTGGACTGAAATGTGCGGTTGTATCAAATCATCAGTTGTCATGCTTTATTCATTAATTCTGCTGATGTTAGACATCTCCACAAATGTCTGCTTCTCTTTGACAATTTCACATTTGTATATTCATCAAAGGATTGTTGATTTAACATTTGATGTCCCACCAACTGTTCGAAAGATTTTCACTTTACTGTCACGGAAGGCCAAGCAAATAAAAACATGTTCCAACCTGAGAAGCTGAAGCCAAATCATTTTGAAATGGCCTCTTAAAAAAGGATTCGCACTTATCAAAATAGTGCACAGTCATTTATTGTCACTTGACTAATTGATTATTTGGGCTGCCATTATTTGAGCACAGGAAAACATTTCAAACCTTAATCACAATTCATAATATACAATCTGTAAAGGACCATTTGAAGCAGTTTACCCTGTAATCCAGCAGAGGGAGCGCCGTAAGATTCTGGGTCAACCTGATCTTTCCCATGTCCTGTTGACCAATCAGTAAACATAGCTAATCAATAATACAGGAGGAGAGCGATAGTGAGCAAAGCTGTGCCTCTTACACATTCAGAACAGTGTTTTTAAGTATTTCAGGTTCTTCACAGTAGAAGGTAAAATGACCAACAAAGATAAGATAAGGCTGTCAGCTGCACGACTCAGCACCAGCTCCCTCTCCAGTGATAACAAACCTGAGGAGGCCCCTGCTGGCTTTCTACCAAACACCCAGTGTGCTGCAGTGTCTGTGGACAAACTTGTCTGATGGATTTTTATGCAGGGGACTTGCAGACTAGTTGTGTGACACCACAGGAGGAAATATAAGGACTATACCCCGGGAGGAAGAGGGGATGTTTTAGGAACAACATTGGAATTTGTTGAAACAAATCATGTGTCAGTTCAATTTCATTTGAGAAAAATGGTTTGAATTGCCCCAATCTCAGCTTTGGTATTTATATCAATACACAGGACTGAGGGTGCAAACCTTTAACCTTAACATTTTCAATTTAAAGACATGCATTGCTTTAGAAATCCAAAGTTCATCCAAATAATATAGAAAATCAATGATGCATAAACACGTGAATAATCAAAGTAAATTCCAAGGTTAAAATCAGTTAAAAAAACAAAACAAAACAACATATTCAACACAAGAATATTTAAAAAGTCAAATGGTCTGTATGAATACAGCACTTTTTTTCCATTCACCCACACATTCATACGGTGCATCAACAACGACACAGCCGTCAGGGGCGATTTGAGGTTTAGTATCTTGCCCAAAGACACTCCAGCATGTGGAATGGGGAAGAACAGACGACCCTCTGGTGCAAATATGATGATGCTTTTCATCTGGACTCCGTTCGAAAGACATCATGGTTAACATGCAGATGTCTTGAAAGGGTTTGCCACATGTGGATAGTTGGAAATCGAACCTTGGTGCACCCTGACGAGCATCATCGTTTGTTTTGAATGCATCACATCATTGATGAGTGTCGTACCGCTCCATGCTTCAGACACGTTTTGCCTGGCAGTTAAAAAGTATGGAGGTTTTTTGTACACAGCTCTGCATTTTGGGTGGTGTCAACAAGTTGTGTCAAGCAGCTTTAATTTTGAGATTAACATGAGGAAATGCAGTGGCACCCCGGCTGTGTAATCAAGCAACTCCTGTGTGTGGCTGCACGTGCAGGGCTCTGTTGCTCAGCTCCATGGTTTCACCTACAGAATGTGTGATTGCTGAGGTGAAACCCGGGATGTTGTTTAAGTGCACCCGACCCCTGCTAGCGAGAGCTCCGAGGCTAGTTCAATCTGGAAATGAAACCATGTGAGCAAACCCCAACGCCGGACACGCAGCTCCAGACAACCTGACACTGGAGGTCGGGAGGAGTTTAGCTTTAAGAGACCACGCTGAGGTGGGCTTTCATGGGCTACTGCAGGGATGTTAGAGAGGGTCCTCGGTGTGTAGTGGTGTGGATATGGCTCAGTGTTATTCCAATGAAACACACACACACACACACACACACAGCTCTCCTAGGGCAAATGTGGAGGCTGCAAATGGGGAAAATGGAGCGTATGCTCACATAAAATGTAATGATGAAATGTGGTTGTTCTGGAGGAAATAACACAAGATTCCTTAATAGAACAATGGTGAATTGCATAATGGCTACACGCTGTTCAAGAAAATTACTACACTCTGTAATTATAGTTCTTGACAATGAGATGGCAAAGGAACAAGGTTATTGCGACATCCATTTTACGAAAGAAGAAAAATCCCAAAAATCTATCACCAGTTCAGATCGTTTATCAGACACTTACAAGCCCTCAGAGCCGTGCGACTGAATTTCAGGAGCAACGGAGCAAAGAATCCGGCTTTAATTGTCTGTTTGGCTGAAGAAAAATGGATGCAATTAAGCTTGAAATGGATAAAAATGACCAATTTGGAATGATAAAGTATAGCACATATTTATCTTCGCACCTTTTCTGATGAAGATCGCATTTAACAATCCTTCTACATGAGCCTGTTTTTCTTCAGTTTAAATGGACTATTAAATGGCCAAGCATCAAATGTGTGGACATATTCAATCAGTAAAAGCGGCGTGACAGACAGAGCCAATGAGAGCAAACCAGGCCGGCTGAGGTAAAAGTCAATAAAGCCTTTCCTTTCATATACTCTACCACTTTGATGGCTTTTGCCTGTGGTGGCAGTTGACAGTCATTCTGTCTGTCTCTGAGTGTTACTGACTGTGTGGCTAAAGCTGGGCTGAGACTAAAAGAAAGTTTTGAAGTCCTAACTGATTTTGCAGTTGTGTTGCATCACGCACATCAGGAGAAACGTCCCAGATGTTCTCCTCTCGAGTCGTAAACGTGCACACACTTCAGGACTAGACAAATAATGGTGCATCTGTTAACACGAGTAAGAAGCTAACATGTGTTAACCTTTGTTTAGCAGAAAAGTTAGCTGTGAAAGTGCCGACATGATCATGAACGCTGATTTGAGCTCCTGTGTCAAAAATGTTTGCTATCATTAGGGTGGTCCTGATGAGTCCTTAAAGGTCCAGTGTGTAAGATTTAGGTGAAAGGGAACTATTGGCTGATATTTAATGTAGAATAATCCTCATGATGTTTTCACTAGTTCATTTCATCTAAATTATATGAATTGTAGTTTTCTTTACCCCAGAAAAGGCCCTTTACATTTAAATACTTTATATTTACATTGAGGGGACCCTCTCTACGGAGGCCGCCATGTTTTTTACATTAGTCCAGACTGGACAAACTAAACACCTTTTGAGTTTTTATTACAACTGAAGCTACCACAGGTTCTTTTTCATGTTTGGAAGGAGAGGGTGAGGTGAGGGGTGTTCAGCTGCAACATGCAATTTCAACACTAGATATCACAAAATTCTACACACTGTACCTTTAAGGTTTTATGCTGGATCTGTAAACCCTCAATTTACCTGAGAAATCTCTGCCAAACATCTGTACCGACCAAGGTCCAGGACAAGGACTCTTGCCTGAAATTCTTGTCGTCGGAGCCAAGTTTAAAGCAGTTTAAAGTTGAACAGAATTTAAGTTTTACTTGGAATCTTGTTTTTGGTAGCTCTCAGTCCAATGACTGGTGTCTTAATATATATTTTTATATACTTTAGTCCAAGAGTCTGAGACCACTTTATCGTGATGGGAAAGCCGTCTCGGACTTTCGGACTCCACTGCAACTGCAGCATGATTACTTATATTTATCTAAAAATGATTTCCTCTTATCATTGAGGGAGAAGTCATTGGCGGCTGTTGTGCCACTGAAGTCAATTTTCTCCATGAGAGTGGAGCTGGTGAAAAGCAGTGTCGCCTCCAACACATTTTATTGTATCTGTCGAGGCTTAATTCCAGCTCCTTGTGCTCCATCTGTCTTTACATCTCTTCTACTTAAGTAATCATCATTTGTCAACAGGTCTGGGAAGGAAGTGTTACATTGACTTTTTATTTTATTGAGTAACAATCAGTGTTAAAGATGAGATTTGAGCTAGTGTAAGGATTACAATTAGTATTTTTCTTTTACGATTATATTACCAGTAATGCAGCAGTATGTTTTTTTGGGATCCTCAGTGCTCTGGTTTGCTGCTTTAGCAATAGAAAAGAAAATGTTTCAAGTTGGAAATAAATAGCATGTGTGACATCTTTGTCTTTGTTTAGAAATTCTACAGAAACTTGCACAATATCCCCAAACCATCATAGCTAAATAAAATCCAACAATAACCCTAATACAGTCAATTTGCCTGGTTTAAAATGAGATAAAACCAAAAAACAATCATTTTTGGTTGAATGTAACATTAGCCTTTACCAAAAGATCAAAACTGTTACTTCTAATTTGTCCAATTGAACTTTTGTGTGTGGCCACTGTTGGAATCAGTGAATCTTGCTCACAGTTAAAGGGTGTGTGATAGGTGCTGATTGGTTTAGACACTTGGAGCTAGAGGTTGATGGTCCGCTGTAAGATGGCTGCTTGTTCTACCACATTGTCTCATCTTTTGTGTCGTCACGTTATGAAAACCGATGACACCCTAAGTGTTGCTTTCCACTGTATTCTTTGGAGTTTAAAGTCACAGTGAAACAGAAATTCAAAAGTCTTCAGGGCTGTGGCTGAGAGGTTAGAGCGGTCGTCCTTTTACCAGAAGGTCACCATCCCTGTCTTCCCCATTCCGAATGCCGACGTGTCCTTGTGTCCTTCTGTTACTTAAGTATTGCATGTTACCTATTACTTGCTGATGTCTTTTTGACTCTTGCTGCTGTAATACTGCAAATTTCCCCATTGTGGGATTAATAAATAACTTCCTATCTTATCGCTCTGACATCTGCTAGTTACCCACCAGCTAATGGTCAAGTGTATGACGGGCAGAGTTAACTAGTCTACATCATTGATTGGATTTATTTTTTTAACCGCCGTAGAGTACAAGATCAGTCATCAAAAATAATTTTGACAGGAAGAGGCAGAGTGAGGTGGAAGAAGAAAACATTAGCAATGTAAGAGATAAATCAAAAGTTTAACAGCAATGCAGAATTCATGGGGAATGTATTTTAGCAGTTCTCAAAGCCAATAGCTGGTTGAATGTGGTATTTAGAAAAATGTTCAATAAAAACAGCACAAGCAAATAAGCAATATAATAATGAATTACCATTCTTTGAGCACTCATCTTTATATGATTGTTCTATTTCAGTTGCTGTGTGTGTGTGTGTGTGTGTGTCATCCTTTAGTCCCGTCCAGCTGTTTTTGCACATACTGTGTTTGTCTGTGGAGCAGATCTGCGCTGTGCAATTAAAATGAAGCAACATCATCAAATAATTTTCTTTTTGAGCCATTTAGAAAGTAATGCTACTCTTTCAGTGAGTATTGTGTAAGGACCAATGTGTAAGGAGTAATCGATCAGATGCCCAACACTGATTTGTTTCCTTCGATTATCTTGATTATTGAATTCAGGTCATTGTTCAGCAGGGCCCGAAGCCACATGCTGGTCATCGATGGCGGTAGCTGTCAGACAGCCCTCCAAAGGTTATCTCCACATGCAACATTATTGCAACAGTTATCTACCAATGCTGCTGCCGCATGCACGTGCCTGTCACCACTATGCGCTGTTAATGGAGCTGACAGCACTGTGGTGCCTTGGCCCGGACCCACGAGGCATCTTTGTGGAGAGCAGCAGCACCGGTACTGCCTCACCAGGTGTTAGAAACGTGTTGTTTTTCCCCCATCGACAACAAATCATTATTGAACAGATGGAGGTGTGCCAGCAGGCGCCGCTCTGCCTGCCAGGCTGATCGCTAAACAAGGTTTAGACAATAAAATTAATTTGCTCGGTTTTAGACATCCTCACGTCTTGGTGAACGCCTGGTTTTCACTTTACATTACTTTAAAGGAAAAAGCTCGGGTGTGTGATTGCTGTTGCTTACTGTCCTCTCCGTGACTCTTTTATTGCCTATGCAGCTATATTTCAGCCAGCTATAGAATGTAATGAAACGTTTGATGAAAATCTGAAATTGTTGAGGGGAATAAATTCATGTAGTGTGAATGCCTCAGCTGCTTGAGAATCAGCTACTGGTGGAATTTGGATTTAGCTATTTGGCTGTCTGCTGCAGGCGTGCATGTATGCAGAGTGCTGCTAATTCTAGAATCTCAAAGACCTGACCTGCTGAAAAGGCAACAAGAGCCAGGGAGTTTAAAGCATCCAGACGTTTTAACTACAGATGATACACAAATCAGAGAGCTTTTAAGTAATGCTTTTGGAAAAGCTTCTTCTCTGCACTCCTCTCCACTTTAAGTGCTCACCGTGTGCTAGAGATCATGTCTCAAATTGTCCACAGAGCACCGAGGGTGTGAGGATGACGCTTTGACAGCAGAGGCGGCTAACCCGACTGCAGCGCACTGACAACAATATCTGTGTCTGAAAACACAAGTACATGTCATGTCAGTATCTCTTAATTCCGCAAACGGCTCAAGAAAGTAAATATCATCAACCCGACTGCAACGCTTATGTTGTCAAATCTAAAGGGATGAACCTTGAACACATTTCTTTTAAAACACTTGAACAGTGTTGGGTGAAAGTTGACCTTGTTTTTACCTTGCCTTTGTTGCTTTGGTGGTGTTGGTTAACCCACTACCTACCTGAGGCTATGGAGTGCATTAACAGGTATACAAAACCTGCTGTTTCTGTGTACCTTTTGTGGACACTTCACACTCCACAAGAATACAGAGGCGCTTCTCAAAGCTGCAACAGGTTTAGAGAAATTACAGCACAAGAGGCAAAACGCATGCTTTATTCACAAGTTATTGTGCCATGCCGTCCACGTGGAGAGTGATAAGAGTCGGAGACATTTACCGTGTGAATCTCAGAACAGTAGAAAACAAATGCCATAGTTTCAATGATTTAAAATATTATTGTCACATATAGATATACTGAAAAAGAATGAGAATTATTATCTCTACTCGGTGCAAAAGTCTGAACCACTGCGTCCTATTACTTTAAAATTATATCATATGTAGTTTCATTATCAAGGATATTGCTGCCACTGCTATAGTGATTATCTTGATTATTTATTAATCTGCTAATTATTTCCTTGATTAATCATTGGGGTAAACTGTCAGAGAATAGTGAAATTGCCCATCGCAAGTTGATGTCTTGATGTCCTGTATTCGTCCAAACAGCAAAATTGAGAAGTCCACTCATAAGACACACTTTGAATGTCCTCATAGTTGACAGGCTGGAATGTTTATACCTGGAAAAATGACTTGAAGGATTTCTGTCAATGGACAAATCAATGAATCAAGTATATGACTGATGTGTATTGGCACATCTTGGACAGTTAGCACAAATTGCATTGATTTGTTGTATACTAAATCCAAAAGACTATTGACAGTTATTATGTAGTTGTATGTACACTGTTTACCTGTAAATGGAACATAGACCAGGTCAAGAAGTTCTTGTCCTTTCTCAGGGATCTTGGTTATTATTATTTAGTATTCACTATTAAACTGTCAACTACTGATAATAGTCTTTGAATACATGATTAGGAACTTTTTCTTTGAGTCAGTTGTAGAATGTTTCTGATTAAGGAACAGTTCTTGTACAGCTGCTTGTCTTAAGACAAAATTAAAACATCTTTTGTTCATACATATTGTCTTTTGTTTTTCCTATTGTCAGTGTGAGATTGAAAAATGTACAATTCTGGTGTTTGCACCTAAACCTAGGTATCATACAAGCACTAAAATCCATAGTTAGTAGGAGTAGAGACAGCAGGGAAAGTGGGTACAACAGAAAAGCACTTTGGAGCCCAGGAATGCACTCAACCTCACACACTGATGATAGATAACAGTGTTTGAGGGAGGATCCTCCCTTTCAAGCGTAATTCAGCCTGTGGTATTGAAATCTTTGCTCTCAGCACTTGGCCAATGTGTTAGGAATGGCAGGTGAGACTGATGATGTAGAGTCTTGCTGGCTGTAGCTATAGGCCTGTGTGCTCATATTAATGATGGGTTGGACACAGAGGAGAGATATGGAGGAGCATGACTATTGTGCAGTGACGGCTGCTTGTCCATTTAGTCCACTCCTGCTCTCCGTCAGACTCTGCTGCCGCCGCTGTTGCCTCTCAGATTTGTCACCGCCGCTGACAGCCAGCCATGAATAATCTTCATGAATATTCCTCCGTCGCCTCGGCTGACGATTTGTTTACACTGCGCGGTCGAAGCGATTGTCCAAGCTGTTCCTGGGCCATGAAACCTGTGGTCAGACCTGTCACAACCGATTGCAGGTTGATGGCAGCGGAGAGGAAACTGTTGCTAGATTATCGCTGCAGTGTGAGACGGCAGAACGGCAGATTCAGCGGACGGGGGTCAGAGTCCAGCCACGGGATGATTTTGTGGCAGTGCTTTCAGCAAGTGTCACTTTAGATTGAGATGACATCTGGGGCCAAACTGCGGGAATGGCATTTCTCTCGCTTCCTTTCCTCAATGCAGCTTTTAGGGCCAAATAACTGCATGAAGCCAAAAGCTTTGCAGCCCTGCTTCCTTCTCCTCAACTCTTTATCTCACAGAGTTTCTCTCTCGGGGCTCACATGTTTACTCCCCCATGTCATTAATGTAGAACACCACAGTGCTGATAAAGTCAGGTTAGATTAACTGCCAAACTCCAAACTCCTACTTTTATCCTTCCCCTCATTTTTGTAAAGTACAAAAAACGGAAAGAAAATTGTGATATGGAGCAAGACCCTGGGTGTGAAAGTCCCAGGGTAGCTGTAGATATTACGTTTTAAAAAGTAGGCGTTTAAAGTTATCAAACCTGTGGGCCTCCAAGTGTCCCTGTGGCACACAAGAGATATTAAAAGTTGAAGGGAAAGTTGGAAAAAAAAAAAAAAAAAGTTAAATTATGAAATAATATGACAAGTCCCTCAACGGAGTGAACAAGGGCACTGCAGCAGGGCCTGCTCACCCCTGTCAAGGTTAACGGTGACCCTCCTGTGCACAGCAGGGGAGGGTTATGCAGCATGAGCAGCAACACCTGTGTGTCTGCTGTCACTGCGGGACATCCTCAGCACCTCCATCTTCACTTCCTCTTACTCTGATGTATATTAAAATAAATGCCAGTCTTAGTGGCTCGGTTGTTGCCCTTTTCCTAGAGAATCTCACCTTGTATCTGTCTACATGATGTGTCAGAGTGCTGTCTGGGGGGAAATCTATGTGGGCTGGGGGGCGGGTGATGAGTATTAAGCCGTTTCTGCGTAGATGCGTTCTGGACACTTGAGGTAAACTGCGGACTGATCACGTCTTGGCTGATCTGCTAAGGTCAGTATCAAGGGCCAACAAAACTCCAGCAGAAAAGATCAGTGCATCGTCATTTGTCAAGCATGAAGTTGCATAAGGACTAAAAGAAAAGAGCTGCATAACCTCCACATACTTGCCAGAAAATGGTTATGCTTGTCAGGTTGTTGGTTTCGTCAAGTTACAAAAGAACGGTCGGTCATGCCCCCCTCAGTTCTAATGTCAGAAGGGAGTAGGAGGAGGGGGGGTTCAGATGCTGCTCAGTGATCTGACAGCAGCTTCTACCGATTGGGTGGATCTGTGCTGCAGGAAGACACTGACTTTTCAAAGGTTTCAAAGCAAAATTAATCATCACTTGTAGTGTTGGCGTTTCCTGCTGGGAATCGAACCTTTAACCCTGGCAGTGTTCACGTCATGCTCCCCCATCTTGGCCCTCTTGCCTCCCACCCCATCTGTCATTCTCCTTCCTCTTTTTAGAAATGACTTTTCTAACTAACTCAAAATTGATTGCACATTTTTGTTATTCTGCTCTTTGACCTTCCTTCTGTTTGGAGGGGCCACGTTGGCAGTGACCCAGACGATGGCAGTGTTATGGCAGTTATAAGAAGCAATATCACCTGGGCCCGCATCTGCTGCTTTGGCCTTCCGAACATTGTCTGTATCATTTTCGAGCACGGGGATTGAGGCCCCATGGCCTCTGATCTCAGACTGATAAACATAAAGGATTACATTCATGAGCAAGGAGCTGACGGATCACTCTCTGCATGAGAATGAGTGAGGTGCCGCATCTTTGGAATCACATGGAGATGCATTACAGAGCCGAGGATGACTGGAATCACATAACTCCAAAATCCTCATTCTGTTTTATGAGGTGTAGCACTGCCTCTGCCTGTAGCATAAGTTTGTGGTTTTTATAAGCTTGCCGCTACAGGAGGCTCTGAATCATTGATTCAATAGGCAAGACGTTCAAGTGTAGGCGCAAGCATCACAGGCGGAGGTGGAGGGGGAAAAAAAGGCAGAGAGTGGAGTGAGGTAAGTCGTAGAAGAGTGTGTGGAGTACAAGAAGGGGGTAGGGGGATTATTGGTGACATCGGTGGGTGTTGCAGGGAAACAGCATGGAAATCAGCTGGTGGTTGGCTTTCTGTCTGTGCTGCAACTTTGCGCACCACCCTTTCACCCCCCCCCCCCACCGTCTGATCTAGCAGACCGGGACCGAGGTGAAAGGGACTCAGGGGGGGGAAGCTCCTCCAGATCGGCCTCCAAACATGTGTGTCCCAGCGCCCTCCTGGCCTGCACACCCCTAATCTCAGCATCAATGGAGTCTGAGCAGATGGCGCTGTGGCCGGGGTCACCGGCCCCACACACAATAATAAGAGGGCATGAGAGGATGATGAAGCTGGCCAAGACACTGGAGGGATGACGCAGACATGACCTGAGTAGACATAAAAAAACAAATCTACTTTGTTTGCCCTTGCATGAGGCAGCAGTAGACATATGTTGTTTGTGAGTTGGTTTAAACACAGCCTCCTGTATGTTGACCTAGAAAAGTGATGAGAGCAGCAGAAGGCTTCGCTTCAAACAGCTGCACTGGTTGATCTTTATGTTGTTATCTTTATTTTTGTATTATTTGTTTCATGAAGAGGCTCCTCGCTGGTGTTAATGTTTTAAGTAGCTAAAGAAAATGATCTGAGGAACTGTGGCTCTGTTGGAGATAGATTACGATGGAGTTGTTGAAGACTAATGTTTTGGTCAATTTAATGTGATTTTATTCAACATTCAGGCAAAATTCAGACCAGATTTATTCCATAAAGATAACAACAACATTATATGTCTGGTTAGTTGGTAAAAATATATACCCCCCCAGCTGCTTGTCCTCTCCATTCTCTCTCCCCATTTTACACTTCCACTATCCAGTCAATAAAGAAAAAAAATGCCCCCAAAGTATCTTTAAAAAAAATAAAATTGCTTTTAAAGTAGTGTTGAAATCGCAAGATATGGAGATAAGCAACACCTGTAGAGAAAAAACAAACATTAAATGTGCGCAGCGGTTTTGAAAACGTAAAGTGCATTTTAATTTGAAGGTGGATTTCCTAGCTTTCTTCATTTTAGAAACTTCAGCCCCGAACTCTCATAAACTCCAGTCATGTCAGATGATTGATGATCAGAGCGATGTCAATTTGTCAGATTTCACACAGCTCCCTCCGGTACCTCATACAACATATGTATAGCAAATTCAGAAGTATTTGCCAGTACCGGTAAACAAACTGTGATGTGTAAAATCTAAAAATCTATGTTAAATCTAAGAATTGATTTAGTAACATCAGTGTCATATTAAACCAAAACCACTTTCATTTTCATCTGTATTATGTTTAGTTCTGCGTCATTAATTTAACTGCGTCATCCACATATCTCTGTCCTTGAGTCCGATCTTCAGGTCTATTATTGCAGTTACTGGGCCTGAAAATGTAGGTAAAGAAAGGTGTTGTCAGCATAACTGTGAGAGAAATATTGTAGTTGTGGATAATGTGGCATTAAGCACACATTATAAATGAAGAGGAGGTTGGGACTGAGCATCAAACCTTGGGAGGGAGACAGGAAAGGGCTGGAGCAAGAGGTAAGTGCACTTCCCTGAGTCAGCTGCCATAAGGTCATTTTTTATTTCTAGTTATGCTAATTTTGCTTCTTGACATCCAGGTTCTTCGCTGCTTCTATTTGAATCCCAGGTCAGGTGCAACTAAAGGTAACTTTTTAACCTCAGTGGAGTAAAAAGCAGGGAGCGGCTTCAGCTGCCCCGGTGTGGTTAGTGGAGGAGAGGAATGCATATGTAGAACAATGTATGACATGTTTGTCATTGTCACTCCTAAGGGACGGTTTGCACATAAATTGCCTCTGCCTGAATCTGTCCAGCCACGCCCCATGTGGTTCTGTAGCAAGTCCCAGACATCTCTAATTAATTGCACACAAAAGTAGGCTAGGTATTGTTTTCATATCTCCACATCGTCGTCGTCCCCCTCCCTTCTCTCCCATCCCCCCTCTGTTGCCAACTCTGTCACCCACTTTCTGCCAGACCGGAAGACCTGTTGTTAATTAAACCTGCCAATCACAGAGGGGGGAGGGGGGGAGAACAGGCAGGAGAAGAGAGTTCTTCACTTTCCAGAAAGGGTTTCACAGCCGTGTCTACTTTATGCTAATGGAGTTGGGCACATCTTCGTTTTAGAGGCTGCAGCCAAGGACAGAAACAGTTGACTTAACAGTGTTTGTGTGTGAATGTGCACACGTGTGTGTACCTTGTCCCCACTCTGTATGCGCATGAGTGCATTTAGGGTGGGCTGCACAATCAACAGGGGGGGGGGGGGGGGGCGGGGGGGGGGGCGCAGATTAGGAATGCCGTCAAAAGTGACAGCTCTTTTTTAAAATTTTGTCAACAAAGAAAAGAAGAGAAGTTGAGTAACGAGCTCTGTTGAACAATCCGACACAAATATGAGCCTCCCCTGGCCTCCGTGTCCTTGCCGCATTGGACAGTGTCTTTGACCCCGATGTGTTGTCCGTGTTTAATTAAGAATCCGCTGGAGAGGGATTACAGTACAAGGCAGAGTGAATCTGCAGAGGCAAAGTGAGAGCAACTAATAGAAGGTTTAGTTTGGCTGGTTGACTGGGCACAGTGTGGGTGGGGTTGGGCTGTGGGGGGGTATTGAAAACGTTGGCCGCTATACGAGTGAAGTGTTATCCTTAGGCTGGCCAGTATGTTTTTGGTGTTGTTACAGTAAATCTTTACTTAAGCAGTGTCCTGCCTAATTAACTTGATTTGTTTGTGTCTAATTGGGCTGGGGGGGGGCTCTTGAGTTGCTCACCTACTGCACAGCTTACTGCAGCACAGATGTAAGAATGCCCTGAAACAAAACTTACCCTGTGGCCGTGTGAGAAAGTGCACACTATCACACAAACGCAGACAGACACACATGCTTAGGTAAGGGGAAAAAAGGCAAAAGTGTACACTTTGGAGTGTTGAGAGTAAAATTTTTCCCCTCCTCACATTTGTCTCACTGAAAGGTTTTTAAGTTACGCTTGAACGACAAACCAGCACCATCATCACTGCTCTATACAGTGTATTATATCTGCTACAGCGGCTGCTGCTTTTAGTGCCACTTTCATTTCTACCACTGCAACTAATATAATCACTGCCTTTGCTATAACTGCTAATACTGCCACTGCAGCTGTTTTCCCTAGGTTTCTGGAGGCTTAGGTGCTGTGGTGTGTGGAGTGTGGGGGGGGTACTTTGGGCATTGTGTGGAAATGTGCAATTTCACATCATTTTGGACCATTATCAGTGCAGTATTCATTAACAAGACTAGGGCATAACCGAGTAAATGTCAGGACTGTGTATGGTCGATAAGCGGAAGTGTTAAACTGCAATCCGCAAATTAATTTTGTAGTGATGTCACTGCATTGTATTTGCATTCTGCCTCGTGTCAGATGATTTCAGCCCATTATCTGTTCGCAGGTCACTTCGATTAGACGCAACACAGAGGGAGTGGACAGGGAAAGGTCAATTTAATGTGTGTGTAAACCGATTTGGAAATTTGTGTTAGAGGTTCAGTGTGTAGAATGTATTGACAGTTTAGTGGCTACATGTTGCAGCTGAACACCCCCTCACCTCACCCTCTCCTTCCAAACATGAAAGAGAAACTGTGGTAGCCTTCAGTCGTCATAAAAAATCAAACAGTGTTTAGTTTGTCCAATGTGGACTAATGTAAAAAAGATGGTGGCCTCCGCAAAGAGGACCCCCTCCAGATGTGATTCTAGGGTAAACAAAACTGCAATTCATATAATTTAGATGAAACATCACTAGGATCATTATATATTCAATTTCTGCCATACGTCCCTTTCACCTGAATCTTATACACTGAATCTTTAACACATACATATCCTCCTGGTGATGTGTGGAAAACATTACAGTTCACCTCCTAAAGCAGCTTTTGTCTGTCATACAGCCTACTAGGTAATAAATGGCTGCTGATCCACCTCTGCTCACACACTGAGTAGAGGAGATTGAGATGTGACTCTCACTTGTGGAGCAGGACTGGAGACTTTCCTCTATGGAAAGTAGCCCTAGGTTTGGAAAAAATAAAGCTAATAGGATCAGAAAATAGAAACTTGTCATGCCATTTCAATTGGAAAGAGCAACATCTAACGGGGAAACTCGCAAAACTCAACACAAAACCAGTTGTACAACATAATCAAAACATTTGGCATGTAGCGATGAACAGCTATTGTAGCACTGATGAAGTCTACAGTTTACAAAAATCAGTTGGCCTCACCACATTATCTGTGTACCTGTCAACTCATCGTTTAATTGCATTACATATGGGTTTCTGAGTTATTCCCCTCTGAGGTTCCCCCAGCTGTAAACCAGCGCTGGCTCTGAGGAGCTGACAAGACCACTGGACACCTGACTCAGGACTGACCTCTAACTTTTTGCTGGTGCAGCACAAGACCCCGTGGGCTTGTGGGAATTTTAATGACAGGGATCGCCAGAGGGCACTAGGGCCTGTTTGCTTTGCCCAAACCCTGGCGAGGCGTCTCCAGAGAGTCGAAAAGACTCAGCGAGGACGTGGGTGTGTTTGAAAGTGTGAGATTTGACCTAGCCAGAGGCATGAATAAAAATGTCCAGTAATTGTCACTGAGATCATTACCACAGGTGCAGGTGGGGATGTAAGCCTGCAGAGCTTTGACAGAAAAACAACCATTTCCCCAGATCTTCTAACGACTCGGCATGACGTTATAATCATGAGGTTGGTAGGGGCCCTTTCACTATCACTACATCTGACAGTTGGTCTTAATGATGTTGACATTTCAAAGATGCTTGGGAGAAAATGTTGTTGGGCGCAATCGCCCTCTCCCTTCATGTGATGGAAAACAAAATCACTGGCATGTGAAATTTGCGTGTTAGGGGAGGAGGAGCAGGGGAAGTGGTTGTAGCAGGAACTGGGAGGAGGGCACAAGTTTTTTTCTAGTTGATTAGGCAGCTGAAATCATCCTTTGTGAAGGCAGCACAGGCAAGGGAGGAAGGCCTTTTGGGTTCATTGCTGCTGGATTGATGCAGGCGGGGCTTTGTTCTGGGCTCGGTTTCAGAGGCGTGGGCCCATTCAGAGGCGAGCCTGTAGGCTCCTGGATTTATTCCGGCCCAGTGGGTAGTTGCGGCAGTGCCGGCGGGCCACGCTGGAGGATTTAAGCTCCTATCACAGCGGCAAAGCAGCATGCTGCTTGCAGAAAAAAAAACTGAGAGCAGGGAAGCAAAACTGTGTACTCATTATCAGAGTCGACAGGAGGCTGAGACGAAGGGATGGACAGAGAGAGATTGCTGTAGAAAAGGAAGCAGAATGAGCTGTCGGAATAGAGAGTCGAGAATAAGATGGAGGACGGAATAATAGAGCAGAAAGTTTGTGATGCCGCGGTAACAACATATCAGCTGCAGACTGAGGGAAGACTTAAGAAGAGAGAGTGAGGAGAGGAGGAAACCAGGAAGATGAGAGGGCTACTTAGTAACTATGTGAAGGACAGTGAGCCTGTTGTCCACTGTTTGGACACAGCAGAGGCAGTGTCTGCAGCTGCATGGTCCCTGTGGCGGAGCTCCGTCAGTGGGGTAATGTGTACGCACACACACATGCACACAGAGAAGTCACAGTAAGAGGAAGCTTCTCATTAATGTGCGCTACAACACAAGGCTCATTTCAGAGATCATTACATCCTGGTAGGACAGATGCAGGGATCGTGACTGATTTGTCATCTTTGTTTAGGTGCTACGCTCAATGCAAGTGAAATCAGTCCACAGATAATTAAAAACATGGACTACATATTTGCCCTTGTGGAAAGTATCCTGTGCTGAGTATCTTTACCTACAGAGATAAAATGAGAGTGCAATCTATTTATTCTCCCGGCCCTCCGCTGTTTCGGCCTTCTTTCAAAACTTTGAAACACCCAAGGGAGACGCTTCATTTTTGTAAACCAGGTGTGGGAGACAGAAAGCAACTACGTGCGTATGCTGTAACTCTGAGTGTCTGTACATAAGAGTTAACAATACCTCTCCTGACTTGGAGATGTGCTCACAGAGTTTTCTGGGGCATCTTCCCCCAACGTGGTGCCCTCCAAGCAGCACAGTGTACCAAAAGTCTTTCTTAAACATAGACCTGATGCAGATACGGGGCTATTTCATGGGGGAACGGCTGAATGAGCCTGTCTGCTGGCCGGCTGCAGGGTTACCGATGATGAATGGACAAACTCAAGGACTGTGTCCCAGAGTGGAGAGTTTTCCGGGAGTGTGCAGTGTGACCTTGGAGCAAACGTGAAGAAGATCCACAACTCTGTTCTGATTGATGATCTGTGGACCCGATCTCTCACCTGCAGGCTCAGTGGCTGCAGCAGCATGGTGCAAATATGAGGCTGATGTATTGGTCTGATAATACAGACTTTTTACTGATTATCAGACCGGTAGTGTCATCCACCTGTGGTGTGCTGGACATCATGCTTACTGTCATCATCAAAGCACTTTTATCAAATCCAAATGCAGTATTTCTGTTGCAGGCCAGGTAAGAAAATCTCTAAAACTCCGAGATCTCTTATCACTTTTTGTTGGCTCAGAAGGGAGAGGCTCCCTTTTGAAAGGCAGCCCAGTGAATTTCAATGACATCTGACAACAACATCAGATTTTTAACGCTGACTAAATGTATCTGATGCACGTAAATACCTCGTGTTTCGTTTACATCTGATGTTGTCTTATCTACATCTTCTGTTTCTTCTTAATGCTACTGGATGCAAAAGAGTTGAACTTGAAGATAATCCTGAAATGAACACGAGCAGCCTGCTCAGGTCATTCCTCACAAGACGAGTTGCTTTTGTTGGACTACAAAAACACAGTGCAAATGGAAATGGTAAATGGACTGTATTCATTCAGAGCTTTTCTAGTCACACCGACCACTCAGTGCTTTACAGTGAAAGAGGCATTTATCCATTAACACTGGCATTCATACAGCGCCACTACATGCTGTGCTTTTTCTATCACACACCATTTATACACAGTCGGCACAGCTGCAATTCGGGGTTCATTATCTTCCCCACAAACACTTGCAAAAGGAGGAGCTGGGAATTGAATCATTGACCTTGAGGTAAGTAAAGGACCCTCTCTACTTCCTAAACCACAGCCACCTAAGTATAGACACTGGGAGGGCTGCTGCTAAAAGTTGAATGTACTTATCATCAGCCAGATGTGCTTAATACCATTATTAGAGTGTATAAATACACAAAGATCCACATCAGTATCCACCTTAAATATATATATATTGGTGAGTGCATGCTCATTATACTCTAACTGCAATATAATATGTGTTTTCATTTTTTTTTTAAAAGAGAATTGTTAAATCCATAGGTGCTAAGTAGCACAGCATCATCGCATGTCAGCAAGTGGCAGATTATTCTCAAATATGTTGTATTTCTCTTCAAAACCCAAATCAGTCAAATCCTTAGATTGCCTTCATTGTCACTAAATGTGTCCATCGGGATAAATGTAAACTCACATCCTGACAGACTCTTCACAAACAAGACTGGTGCATCTAATGTGCACAGGAGGCTGTAAATATAGGCCCATCAGTCAGGTTCATGCTGCATTCATGTCACAGCGGATTTGCCACGAGCTCAGTGTGAGCTGCCAAGTGGGATGCAGGCAGGTCTGTGACAACGTATGTTACATGAAGACTGCGATATCCCACTCTCTGCCAACACTTCATCGTTTTCACTCTTCTTCTCTCGGCCATTGCTCCTTTCCTACCGCACCAGCACCTGTGCTGCGATTGTCCTTCTCCAGTCTCCAAACTCTGGCTCTCCAGATAGCCTTGGAAAGGGCTTGATTACTTCAGCCAATAACACAAGTAGATCTGATTGCAAAGACCCTGAGCCATGAATAAGTGTGATTATCAAAAAAAGAATAATCTGAAAACTGGATTTATCATAGAATACGACAATATGTAATCCATGATTGTAATGATTCGTTTTGTGCTGCTGATTGCCAAGTTTCTAATCATGTCGAAATGGTTGATAATTACACACACTCCACTTTACTGAGTGGTGGGTGGAAAATGAGAAAATTGATGGTATTTTGCCCCTAACAGCCTTTTCCTGTGCCACCTCCCCCCCAAAAAAATTGCACTAGCGATCATTGTTGATTCATTAACAAACCAGCGATCAGTGCTTCTATTAAAAGTGGTCAGAGGAAGAGGAACTGCTGGCCGATAGTTGGCATATCATCCTTCTTGCAAATAAATTACCCACTTTATCACTGACTCACGTACAATGGACTCTAATTATAATCGTCCTCAAGGGTTTGGAGGAATGTGTTATATCTCTAAGTAGGCTGCCCATGCTGAGAAGAGATCCCAAGACTCTGCAACGTTGAACGCTGCCTGGGTTTACTCTCGTCGATTCTCCAAACTAAAGTCAGGCTTATGAGGGTGGTTATTGCTCCCACTCTTCCCCTTCATTCTGAAGTTCCAGTAAATTCGACGGCATATCTTGAGAGAAGCATCCTCTGAGGAATGTGCTCCTCCACAGGGGAGCGGGTGTATTTGTAGAAGCGATCTGTCTGGTTGAAGAATGTGTCTCCGGAGTGTCTTAACTCTCATTGCTTCTCCTCTTGCCAAAATGAAAGAAGACACACAGCGCTGTCTACCCATTATCCTCAGGGCTCAATCTCTCCTGTCTTCTTCGATGAGACTTCGGATGGGTGTGTGTGGACGTCGACTGGATGTCTGTATCTGGGTCTGTTTATGCCACCGAGATGTCAATCGTTCCTCTCGAAGAAGCGTAACCTTTAAAAGAATTCTGATATGTAGTTGAAATATGATCCATAGAGTATCATTAAAAGTTGAACAAGGCAAAGTCTGTAAAAATCCTAATATAGACAAGTACTTATTGTCTCAATATGAAAAAAAATCAGATGATATTATAAAATTATTGTAGCCAATTAATTTATTTTAAGCATTCTGTTTACTCAAATATTATTTGTGTTGGTTATGCTGCAGTGATTTGATCTATTCTGTGCTCTTTCAGAAAAAATTCTTGTAACACATCAATCTGTATTTTAAAAATGTGGAAATACTCTCATTGCTCTTTCAGATTATTCTTTCTTTTTAATGAAAAGGGACATTTTTTTATTGTAGCTAGACAGTACTCTACTTTTTCTAGTGTAAGGATAAAATCAGTGTTGTCATAATGTTACTGGACTTTAACACGTTACTGTCCTATGACACCACTACTTTAGACAAATGGAGCCGTCACCTGACTTTACAGTGTCGAGTTAAGCAATGAATCACCATTAGTCCACACAATGACAGTCTGCATGGTGCAAACATTTTCTCCTGGAGATATAGATGTTAGATTTCCCTTCTCAAGGTCAAGGACAAAAACACAGTGGTGAGTTGTAGACTGTGTGAGGACACATTGAGGAATAGTAACACTAATGTAGTAGTAAAAGTAATTCTTAATAGTAACTCTAATGTTACAGTAACAGTAATTCTTGATAGTAACTAATGTTATATTAATTTAATTCTTAATATTGACTCAAATATTATAGTAATGTAATTCTGATAGTAACTCTAATGTTATATTAATAGTAATTATTGTATTGCAACTCTAATATCATAGTAATGGTAATACTTTAGAGTTACTCTAATTTTGTGAATCACCATAACCTTTTGCTAGTTTTATGCTTTCACCCAAGTCTTTGTTTTATTGATCTCTCTTAATTAATCTCTTTGATTTTATTGTGTGTTATTTGCTGTATAAATAAAATGTATTATTATTATAATATTACCTGGTATCTATCTGAGAACCAGGTGTTGTTTCTTTTCACTGACTGACCTAGTGGTGATTTGAAGGCCTGTTGAGGCGACAATAAATGGGCCCATAAAAACACGTCAGTTGACTTTTATTGTTCCACTGCTTCTTTCATCATAGTGATGATGAGAACAGTGATATATAAATGTGACAGGTGTCTGGTTCCTCACAGGCTCAACAGAAATAAAATATATATCTCTGTGTTTTAATAAGAGAACTGAAGCAGACGTCTCTAGAAATGTCTTATGCAGTAAATGGTGAAGTAACTACATTTTTGCGGAAACGAGTAACTGCAACTACCTACGCATCCATTTGGCCCAGACACCTGCTGCTCTATTTCATTGGAAAAAAAGTTAAAACATTTGAAGTGATGAACAAAGACAGATTGTTGTGACATGAACTGACACACCTACAATGGCAACAGTTAAGTATTGACATCCATTAATATACTGTCCCACAAGTTTAAATTGATAAAGAATCTGTAGCGTTTCATTTTATTTTCACAAATAGACTAGAAATAGATATTAGCCGAACTGGAAAGCTCTTAAACAAGGGAGTCAATTTAAAAAAACAAACTCATTTTTACCTGCTATGTGGATGGATGCTTACGTAAACAGGGTCATTACAGGCAAGTTGCCCGTGTTACTGCAGTCATGTAAAGTAGACCAATGCCGTCACACATCACATGCAGCAGTGACAGTGAGAAAAGGGGAGCAGTTATATGCACATTAACTATAGGTGAGCTGCAAGGAGGCAATTAAAATCTTACAAAAATGAAACTCTGCAGATGTTTTAGTAAGTGGGTATGACATATTCACCAGAACCGTCCCCACACAAACACCTCTAACCTCCCATGCAAGAATTGTGTCAAACGGGTATGGATGAGAGACAGAAAATACAGTAAAGTGCTCAAGACAGACTAAAATTCAGACATTGCAAGAGGCTCCTGGTGTATATAACAAGTTGTGACATTTACAAAGACATTGTGCCAAAATACATGGTCAAAAAAAAAAGGTATGACTAACAAGCAATGATAGGTATCATTATGTGGGATTGAAATGACCTCTGTCTGTATATGAGATGCTGGTCATCACACACACTCCTACTGCAAATGATAGAAAGCAATAAACACAAAGACGCAACAATTACTCAGCCAGGTGCTGAGATTTCTCACTTTCTGTCCAACCCTCTTTTGTGGAAGGATCTAGCCGCCAGGCCCCCCCCCCCCCCCCCCCCCCCACACACACACACACCCCTGCTGCTGGCATTTTCAGCTCATTGATGGATGGTGCTGTGAGTGAGTTTCATCCACCGAAGCTAAAACGTCTTGTTCTGAAGCCAGAAAACGACAGCGACAAAGCACGATTTTATTACAGTGTTTATCAGTATTTTGCATGCTGGCCTCTGAACCTCACATTTTCATTTGGTGTCTATGACTTTGTTTCCAAACTATTAAGTATAAACAACCTCTATCAGCGATGCCGCATGTCTTACTTTTTACTAATAGAGGTCAATAGAAGTCAGAATGCTTAATGCAGCTTCAAAGCCTAATGGACATGGTGGGTTTCATGAGTTTTCGAACTGCAGCTTATTAGCTTTCATAAACACAAAGTGGGTTACCCTGCAGTGCCAGGGCCATGTCTCTATGGGAGTTTTTCTCCACATTGTTGCCAAGTGTTTGCTCAATGTGGGAATAGTTGGGTTTCTCTCCATGTAAGATCTCGACCTTACTTTGTAAAGCGCCTTGAGATAATGAATGTGGGTATATGGTCCTATATACAAATCATATTGAGTTGAATTATATGAATATTGCATGAAGCCAGAATTGATTGCTGGCTGTGCTCTTTTCCATGCAAAGCCCAGTGCTTTCCACAAGGATCAGCTGCTCACTACCGTTGTGCTCTTGCTAATTGATCAGTGGCGTTGGGCCTGGATGACCAACCCAAATCTCAAACCCTGTCAGAGAAGAGGATGTTTTATTTTTTTCTTAGAAAAACTGGTCGAAGCTGCAGCATGATCCAAGCAGCATGAAGCCTGAACTGCAAGCCGCAGACACAGACAAGAAAAGCTGAAGGCGTCTCTTTCTGTCTCCCGTACATACACACTCCCTGCACCTCCCAGCTGAAACATTTTTGTCACTTCCTCCCTGTGCTTTTTTGCAAACAAAGACAAACACACACCTTTTTTTTTTTTTTTTTGTGCTTTGCTGCTACCCACCCGCCAGCCCGCACCTCTTGCCTGTCCCGGCCATCAGTCAGCCTTCCTGCCGCGCTGCTGATGTGACGGAGGAGCCGTCGGAGCACCTCAGTCAGGGGCTCTGATGGTGAGCCAGAGTGACAGAGCGACAGGGGGAAATGCGCCAAACAAACAGCCAGTAATATTGCCCTGTCCTTTCACTTACCGCTCTCTGTCAAACCATGTGCTGACTGAGTGGGAAAAAGTACAGACACGTTCACACATGCACGAGCATGTCCACAGACACACACACACACAACACAAAAGCAGTACACAGCTGTTTACATTATAATTGGATCATTTCAAAGAAGCTTTCTTGTTGATGCGCATTGAGTGATTTCCAATAGCTGTTTTGCTGCACAACTCCACCGGCCAAAAAATCCAGTATTCATGAATGCCAGAACTGTATCCCTCACATTCAGTATGTGACTTTGCTGTCATAACTCCCCTCTGAGCCATGCCGAGTTATTTACACAGCTTCGGGCAAGGATTATGTCCGCAGGCCCTGATTGTTTCCCATGCATGACTGGCATTAATGTGTCTGGGTAGCTAAACAGGATGGGCGATGCGCAGAGACACGGCTGGCTCTTACCTCAATCAGGGCCTGGATGATCCAGGATTACTGTAGATCGCATCCATTCATTCCATATGGGCTGCATCCTGGTCTGTCTCCAAGACGCCCGCCTAGTGCTACATGCTAATCACTGCTGAGAGGCGGCATGTGCAAAAGGCTGAACTTGGATATTGTGGGAAGACTTCCGAATATACAATATTCGCATACGGTTGTCGTTTGTGATTTTACAGTGAGAAAAAGTACAGTTGGTTCAGATTTGGTTCATCTGAGTTTCTCATCTGTTGTTCCTGTTGAAGGAAGAAGCAAAAATCCCTGGCCATGTTTGATAAGAGCTAGATTAAAGAACCAAAGACAGGTCTACCTGCTTATATTCAAATATACACTGCAGCAGAGAACTTTCCTTGTGTCTACAGACTTTACCACATTTGACACTGGCTCATTTTTCTGTTATTTAGGGTATGAAATAATTAAACCATGGTGTGCCATTATTGAATTTAATGTGGAAAATCAGTCTCTTTTCTTTCTGAAATAGTCATTGTCTCCTGGCTGAGTTCTGCGGAACAGTGACAAAAGAGATTAAGAGGCCCTAATTCTCCTCAGAAATCCACTTTAGCCCTACTAGAGAATCTCGCCGGAGGGTTAGAGAAAGCTTTATATCCCTATCGCCAGACTGCGCTCCTCTTTGCTTTATGTGTCCCCAGTTTCACTCCCATTCTGCAATGACACATATATCTCATAGTGTTCACCTGGGGCAAATGACTGGGATTACTTTCTGGATACCAACTTTTTTAAGACCTCCTGACCTCCAGACAGACCCAATGGATTGTCACACATCTCATTGCTTTTGAAATATACATACCAGTATGGGATGGATCTGCTTAATTCAAGGAACTACACTGCCCCTGTATTCTGCTAGGTGACCTTTCACTTGTAAACCCAAACAGATCTAGCTACCTACACTGCGGCAGCATATTCAGGCACTAAGCACTGACTAAGCACTTGTCAACTTTCAACTCGTCTTTCAAGGCATGTGTTCCTGTAAGTTTATTGTCTGTCTTGATTATACTCGAGCAAAAACAAAACTTTGTCCAGTGGCTTGACTAAGGGATACAAAGATTGCACCGGCTCCAGAATGCTGTCATCAGTCTGCTCTCAAAGGTGACGCTAAGAGAACGATAAATTATTCTCCCCTTAATCAGGACAGAAAAGACGCTGTCCGTCTTTAAAATGGCTGCACGGCTGATGTCAGTAGCATCAGGGATTGCCATAAATCACCTCTCTTATTCACAGGTATGAATCATGCATATGGGGCTTGCACAGTGCAAACCTCTTTGGATCTCCCTTCCCATTGGGCTTGTGGCCAGATGGAACAGTTAACAGGCTGTTAATTCACCCTTCAGCTATGACAGACCCCCACTGGAGGTGAAGCAAAAACTGTGCAGCCTGTAATAGAAGTAATGTCTTCTCATTCCCTCCTCATCCTGAGGCCTATGGACTTCTAGATTGTGAGCAAAGAGAGTTAACCCATTAATAGCACCCTCATATGTTTCATCTTTTGGGGAGAGAGTGATACATTCGGTTGTGTTGCCTGAATAAAGCATTAGCAGGCAGGTTAGTCTAATGCAATGCTCACTTCTGGAACTTCACTCTGTGATAGCCTAAGGGTGCAAACATAAGTGCATTAGAAAACACACACACAGGATCCACTGTCTGTTTTATAAAATCCACACATCCCAGCATCCCCAGCTTTCTCTCTCCTCCTCCTCCTCCTCCTCGTCTCCTCATACACACCAAAGTGCTTCCAAACAAACATGCATGAGCAGGAAAAGATCCGCTTGCTGGAACATTATTGTGGGACGATGCGTTGACGGTGGCCTTGCACCGAGGATCCCAGCCTCTTGCTCAGATCTAGCTGTGATGCTAACTCGAGGTGAAGCGTTATCACGGCACAGCTCGGTCATGAGGCTCGCCCTCTGTGGGGTGGCCCAGCTCCAACAGTGCAACCGTGGACAGTGGGCACAACCTCGAGCAAGGTAGCAGGAGCGAGACAGACTCAGAGATAATGATGCAGTGCATGTTGCTCACATTTTTGTGCTCATTTTTCTCCAGAGTTATGCTGCCTGCCTCGTGGCCTTTTCCACAGGCAGGGTATTAGTGGGATGTGATGGTGTCCAACGCTTTCTTCACATGATTTAATTCTACTGTTGAGTTCCATTTGGAGAAAGGACATGGTCTACTACTGAACACTGGGTACATCATTACAGAGCAGAATGTCCTCTGTTTCTCCTTCACAGTTTCCAGCAATGTCCCATGGGTCCTTGTGTTGTCTGTTTGTCTGTTATTAGATAATGGATACAGTATCCCTCTCAAACACACATTCATTACTTCACCACCCTGTGCACTGTAAGGCCCATGTGTGTATTAACATGTGGGGGTGGGGGGGACTTATTATTGCTCAGGCACGGCCTGAGCTGCATGTCTTCAGACAGCATTAGACGATGCAGGCATGACAGGGGCTTCACTTAATTCATTGACCTCATTCCTTGATCTTGTTTATTTGTGTTCTCCTGGCTGCTTAGCGGGCCTCTCTAATGATGGCGGGCGGCGAGTGCGACACGACACCTCGAGCTAATGCCGCTCGGAGGGTTCAATGTGCCTGCTTTGAGATGCAGAGAGATGAGGCGAAGGAGATGTCGGGTTATTAAATTATTTCAAACATTATTTCAGCTCTTCCGCTCATCCAGACACTGCACACAAAGCAGGAGAGTAATAGACTTTTAAACTCTCTGAATGGCTGATTTCATGCCTGTATTTCAGAATGCTAAATCAATACGTCGCCCGCCTTCAGGCTCAGCACAGCAGCTGCTATAGGATATCCATAAATTGAATGGATGACGGCAGCCAAGTCCAAGCCACCTACTCCCATTAAACCCCATCATGAGGAGGGACAGGTATAGGTCACATTGTCCAAGTGCTGACAGAGATTAATTGAGGCCGTGTGACTTTGTGCACCCACGGGGCCTCGGGGGGGGGGTGGGGCGTCTCTATCCCTGCCCTTAAATAACCTTGTGGTGCCCAGCCCACCTTGCCCACAGTTACAGGTGAATATTTTATGAACCACAGGGAGTTGAGAGAAACTGCTACCAATCTTTTTTTAGATGGCAGAGTTTTCTTTCTCTCAACTTGCTCTGAAGATTTGGCCACAGTCAGATTGACTCAGTTGTTGGGGGAGACTCAAGTGTCATGTTAACAGGCCCTGGCACTTGGATATTTTCTTTTATAAAGCGGAAGGCCAAATTTACGAGAGACCACCCACATAAAGTGTGCATGGAAGTGTGGATTTTAAAAAGAGGACAGATGGCTATGCTGGAGGTAGATGCAATGATAAAGTCCTATGGAGACTTCATCCGTCATTTGTTTTTCAAATCTTCAGCTGTCTGGGACTCCGTCTCCATCTGCTAATGTCAACCTGTCTGGCTGTGACAAACGCTCGAGTTAAACCACTTTTTATGCTCGCGCCTCTTTTATTGTTTGTGTTTGAACAAAGCATGCATGTCTTTCATAATTGGACTGGTGATTTTCAGTCACAGGCTTATTTCTGAGGATCTTCCTTCCCGCCACACACAACCACTATGCGGTTACATTTTTGAAGATGTACAATACACCTTTTAAAATTGTAATGTTTAAGTTTTTATATTTTTGTATCAATCATGTTGTTATGACAGCATTTCTCAGTCAAATGATTGTTTTCTGTTTAGATTTTCACTCTTGACGTTGCAAGTGTAAGATAATTGCAGTTTATTACAACACAGCCAACACTGCAGTCAGAGAGTTTGTTGTGGATGTTTTTCACATCCCTGCAGAGTCATGGATCATGAGAGGTTTTCTACCTCCAGGTTCTTGATCACCTCTGTTATCGAGGTCCTCTCCTGACTTTGGTCCTGCAGCCCACCCAAAGAACAGGGTTGGATGTTCTGGAACCTTCTGGAATCTATTCCCCAGATCTGTCCCCCCTCACTAGCTCTGCCGACAGTCCCTTTCCTCAGACCTTATATAGACAGGTGTGAACTTTTCCATATCCACAAGTAGTCTGCAGTCAAGGAATTAGAAGGCACCTGCTTGTGTGATGTCATCCAAGTGTCCACAAGCATCGGCGTTCACATTCAAGATTCATTCGAAAGCGTGTCATTTACACCACGTTATAAGCCTAAATGTCCTCTGATATCTGAGCCGCATTCAAGTTTGCACACACACATGCTCTCACATTGCTACTTCCTGTAGCGGACTTTTAGGCTTAAATCACAGTGTAAATATATGAGTGCCAGGCTTCCGGACACTTGGATGACACCACGCGAGCAGTATGGAGGCATATGTTTTTTTCTGTTGTTTTACTACGTCTGAAAAAGGAGACACCAGTAACTTCCATTGTATTGGATTTGGCTGCTACACTGTTTACCCCTGAGACTCCAGAAGTGTTTTGTGGACTCAAACGACTTCACCCACCCCTCCATCAGCACCGTGGTGAGGAGATAATGAGTGAATTAGAATATGTGGGTGAACTATCCCTTTAATGACCTAGACAAATCCAGAGTAATGATAAAGATGAGATATCCTCTAATTTCTGTGACGCCGCCGATATGTGTTACCTTGATGAAGCTGCAGTGAGCAATCGAAGCCCACCTTGGATCGGCTCGCGCAGACTGTCTGTGCTGTCTGGAAAATAAAATGACACAATAACTAGAGCCATTGATGTTTGCTCCATTTAGTCGTCTCTTCAAATCAGATCAATAGTTACACAGTTTGAAAACCTTCCTGCCATTTCTCGCTGCCAGACATCGTTGTATAATTTTACCACTGCACAGAGAATTTTACAAGAAAAATACAGTGATTTATTGTAAGTGTGGGACACTTTTCACAGCTCCCTGATGAAGCTTTAGGTGTTTGCACATGCCAGGTGAAGATGTGTGCCACTAAACAGTGTGTGTTCTCACATTTCTGGCGTGTGGCTCCACACTGCAGCTGTGCGGGTGTCCACGTGTGTGATTCCATCTGCCTCTGCGTTTGAATAAATGCGAGCTTTGTTCAAACTGCTCCCCATAAACGTCAGAAAAGAGTACGACCACAGCCGCCCCCCCCAAACACCACAGCCCAACCTGGTGAAATTGCGTACCCCCTAAAAACTCTGCACCCGCTGCTCCGTTCAGAGTAAATTGCCTTTTGTACACAACGATGTGACACGACATTGCGTGGAAAACGTCTCAGGTTTCATCACTCTTTCTCACATCTCCGCCGCTCATCCTCAACTTCTTTTTTTTTTTCAACTCTAATTTCCGTCCTGATGAGAGCTGCGGGTTGACGAAACCCAGGAGAGCAAAGGGGGTGGGGGTGTCTTCTAGACGTGCTTGTTCATAGCTCAAATTGAAGAGGGTGGCATTTGGGATATTTCCTGTACTGTATGGTGGGTGAAGACGGCTCTGCAATGTTTGTGGGGGGTAAACGGAGCTAATTGGAGACATTTTGGAGCACGGGGGGGGGGGGTCTGAATCATGAGAAGCTGCCGCTCCTCTCCTGCATCCTTCCATCCCTTCACACATATGAGGAGATGCAGTGTTTGCTGCAGGGATTTGCAGTTTAGACGACTGGAGTTCAAATGGGAATATCTCTGTTCAGCAAACACCTGCATCTTCATGCGACTGCTGCTGTTTTTTTCCTCTCCCCTCCAGTTCATGTAGGAATAATTACCTCTTGTGACTGAGAAGAATGCAGCAGTGATGATAATGGGCTGGCAAGGGCACCTCTCCTCCACTAGGGGTGGTATGTGCGCTCCTGGGGAAATGCAGAGCGAGATTGCCTGAGTGGAGAACGATGCTGCATTTAGAAGACTTTGTAAACAGCAGGTTCTTACACTGCTGCCGCTTTTATTTCATCTTTCAAGCTACTTGTAAACGCTGTTCAACTTTCTGCTCGGTGTCAGCTACAAGATCAGTCAAGTGGAGGGAACAGTATATTTCAGATGAATTTTTAATTGAGTGCCAGCTCAGGGAGGACTTCAGGGATGTGCCTGTTTTGCTCGTGCACATTTAGTCGAAATGCAGAAATATAACAAACTGCAATGATCATCCTTCATGAGGGATCTGATCACAAATTCTTTTTGTGAATGCAGTCAAATGCGTCCGGAGAGCTGGTCCCTCAAACCAGGAGGTGTGGGACGCATCTGGCCGCATTCATGCATGATTATATATCGTGTGGGGAAGTGAGAACAGAATACAAGAGATCACAGGCGACACATTCAGGACTTATTTTGTGTGTGAACAATGTTTGCTTGTGACTGGCACTTTATGATGGATGATATCAGGTCTGAACAGGGCTGTAGTCCTCCAGCAGTGTTTTCATTGTCACCGAACAGTAAATAGTCTTCTCTAAAGAAAACGTGATCAATTGGTTTGGCTGCGATGGTTTTCAGACTCACTCCTCTGACGGTAACTCTGTGAGCAGGATGATCGTCTTCATTGTTCTTGATTTGTGATACATGACAGTTTGTACTGATTACCCTCTTCTGTCTTGGCTCTTTCTTGAGTGTCACCTTTTTCCCCCGATGTGCTTTCAGAGCCTGAGCGCTGATTGCTGCCCTATGATCTTAAAATGTCCTGTTTACTCTGAGACAAAATCAACAAACTTCAAATTCACTTGGGGCTGTAAGTGATATTAACCTGTGCTTTCCTGAAGAACGTAATGTTTTGCCAGTAAAATGTAAGAATGAAAACTCATAACTTCCCCAAGCTGAAGGTGACTTATTAAAATCGATTATTGTCTGAGTAACAAACCAAAATACTGGTATTCAATTAACTATCACACAAGACAAAGACGAGCAAGAAACCACAGAATTTGTGGCATGTGTGGCAAATTGCTCATTTAATTAATAATGAAAATGACATACCAATTATTGTTTTTCAATTAGTTGATCAGCTAAATTTGCAGGTTTAGTAACATTCCCTTGCCGTTGCAATTCCCCTTTCTGCTCACTAATTAATAAACTAATCAACCCAGCACCCAGTAAATGTTCTTATTCTATAACACCATTCATATGCTGCCGGCACAGTTGTCAGGGATCATTTTGGTTTCAGTATCTAACACTTCTGACTACAGGCTGGAGGTGCTTGGTATCAGACCACTGCACTGGTTGGTGGACAACCCTCTCTACCTCCCGCCGCCCTAGTGCGTTCACTTTCCAGGTGGAAGGGGGAATTGAAAGTGTGGGGTTTAAGATTGTGTGCAGAGGTTTGTGCTCGGAGCCAGATCTCTTCCAGGCAGCAGGTTTTCCTCGTATATCATTTATGTAACATGGTGTAATGCATTGCTCCTCGTTCTAACTCAGAGCTGTGTGTTGAGTCTGAGCTGCTCTCAAACCTGAACTTGTCTCTTCAGAAGTTCAGGTGGAGTAAATATTGAAAAAGGCGAGCACCCAAACTCTCCAGAACACTTGAGTCTGTGTTTTCAGCACGCCGCTCACGCTCGTGTGTTTCTGTTTTTTAACAATCAGGTGTATCCGGCACATATTCCCACGTGACTCGAATGAAGCTTAACTGCGATTCTCTCTAACTTCCTCACATCCGCTCTTCTCCGGTGTCTTGTTTCCCACTTTAGACATCCTCGCCTCGCTAAGCTCACTTGAGTCTTCCTGTCGCAGCTCTCTTGAGCACATAGCCAGTGTGTCACACGCTCACCCGCCGCTCCTCCTGCGTTTGTGTGAGATAGCCTGGGGTTAGAGTCTTTCATCTGTGCCGATGATGAATCCAATCAGCTGCTGTGTATCGTCTTGTATTGACATGTTGCTTATTGTGCGTTTCCTGTGCGTGAGCGTGCTTTGTCTTTAGTTTGGGGTCACATTAGCAACATTACCTCTAATCCATAGACAAATCTCCATTTCTTGTACGTGATATCAACATGGTCCCAAGTGAATGCCTCTGTGAGTTCACCTGTATTTGACGGAGGCAAATGCATTTTGACAGCACGTGTCTGAATTAGCTTTGGCCTGGCTGCTGCTTTTGTTTCACCTTCTTGTGTTTTGTTCACATCAGTGATGCTGTGTGAGCGCTACACCACCACCTACTGTTTTTCTGTTAGGAGCCACAGATGATCACGAGGACTGAGGCATGGCTCGTGGGTAGAGGGGACAGATAAAAGTGTTGTGTTCTTGGCTCTTGGCTGAAATCTTTAATGTTCCTTTGACAGAGAGCTACTTTTACATTTCTGCTTTTATGATTGCATCCTTTTGTTTGGATTAAACAAATGTTGGCACTTTATTTTACAGTTTCCTAGAAAGTAACTGACATGTTCCTTTAACGTATAGGGTTTGGGGATATAGTGATTAGTGTGTCCATCTATCCCTCCATTTGACATTTTGTTTTCGGTGTAGAACAATTTGGAATTTTTTATGAAACTTCATAATTATGTAAATCAGATAGTGAAGTAGTGCCTATTATTATTATTATTATTATTTTGTGTATTGAGATGTTTGTCATTCTTTAGGTCTATGGGTTTGACTGGGCCGAATTGAATGTAGTTTTTGCTACCGTAGTAAAACAAAAAAGACCTCTGGGATCTTTCCTAGAAATACTACAGTAATGTTGTTCAGGTAGTGAAGTGGTGACTTTTTAAGATTTTGGGATTCTAGATATTAAATTTTTTTCAGTATCTCCCTGGCAACGAGTTTGAATAAATTGAGAGTAGGCTTTCCACACAGTGTTCTGTTTACAGGTTATGGATATGAAGGGATTAACAATTATCACTGTTACTGAATTACAGGAATACCCACACACCTCCTGCTCATTTTAAATCATGTAAAATAATATGTTCGTAAGAAAATGTTTACGACTTCAGGTAACTGTCATAACATAATTATCTGCTCTTTCAAGCTGTGTGGTTGCAACTGGGTCATTGACACAGATCATCTCCTGTCGATTTTTAAGAAAGTATCTGGAAAGGAACATGCAGTAATTGAATGAGTGAAGGGAAAATAGAGACAATGTTCTTTTGGTACAAACTCTGTTATTCAGATACAGATACAACTATGGATAAGTTCCATTTGGCGCAGTTGTAGAATTACAGAAACTGTCAATTAGCGGATGAGTTGGAAGTCACAGAAGTAATTGATCATTTAATTTCAAAATGTATTTCAAAATTAAATTCTATAAAACGAATTCCAGCGTTTCCAGAGCCGCATTTCTCTGTATAATTTTAAAGGGAATGTCACTGGAGATTGATCACAGACATGTGAAGAGGTTTAACAAGATTCTCTGGTCTGATTTTTACAAATGTCCTTTTCGTTTTTTTAGAAACAATTTCTATAAACAATATATATAATATAATATATGTATATATATATACATATCATATGTGTTATATGCAAATATACATACTGCATACATATACATACATATTGTTGGCTGCATGGTGATCAGATTTTCCCTGCTTTTCTGATTCTTGCTGTATATATTCTTTTACATTCAATTTTTTTTTTACATTCTATTTTGTTGCTGCAACAGTTCAATTTCCTCGGGGCGATCATGAATGTTTTATTTCATCTCATCCCTTCCTCCTCTTTTTTATTTTTTCCCTCAAAGTATCTGCTGCATTCTTTTATTCTCCAAAGGACTGAGAGTAAAAGAACGATGCAGTGCAGCGCTGTTGCTCCCGAGCCGTCGCCCGCTGTGCTCTCAGATCATCACATGATGTTTGGTTTCTGCCTGACAAAACAAGGGGTTAGGGCTGGAAGGCCCAGTGATCCTCAGGGGAAATGGTCACACAACCAAGTAGTAACAGCACAGCACAGACGGAAAATATTGTATTAATGTGTTAGAATGCAGCATTTAAAAAACTGGAGAAGACAAAGACTGCGTTCATTTGTTTGTAATGAGAAATTAAATGTGCACATTTGTGATGTTTAAAGTGGCGCCCCATGAAGATCAGTTTAAGTGCCATGTAGAGTTCCCAGCCTCTCACACATTTCATAAAGTCTTCTCTGACTCTGAGAAAAGACAACCCTTGTGATATGTGGCTGCTGTGGGTCAGGTGGGAGAGAGGTTCATCCACTATGCCCAGAAGGTTGCTGATCAATTCCCAAGTTACCCAGGGCAAGATACGGTGCCGACAGTGTTTGATAAGAGTGGAAAGCTCATAAATACATTTATACATTCACCATTTATTGATGTAGACTTGGGCTTGACACCTGAGATATAAAGTGAGGGTTCCATATGCAGGGGCATTTACCAGGAGTGGGGCATATATAAGTGACAACTGTTTGTGTTGCAATTGTAGTATCCAGTGTTTTTATAAGCCTTGACATTGCAATGTATTTAAAATCAGGATATGTCAGCCTCTGTTGCACCAATTCTCTAAAGCACCATACTAAATTGAAGATGCACCCTTTAAAAATACCCAGTGGTAGTTTATTTTATTCATGAGACAATAACAAAAATATGAGATTTTCAAAAAAATTGCCTTTTGGGATGTGTGGATACCAATCTCAGTGTTGGAGGGTGTAAAAATGTGAAATATGAGAACATTTTCAAATATGAGAATAAGAAAATGAAATAACATCATACCGAGGGTTGAATAGTTCAAATCAAAGTATTAGTAGATCAGTAGTATTAGTAGATAGTAAGGAAAGTGAAAGTTTAAAGTCAGAAAATAAACCACAAACTATGTCATAAATCACAGGAACGTTATAATTTATTGGCTGGTACAGATACCATTAATGACATCTCTGCATTAAGCCAGTGGGGATTATTTTGTTGTGCTCTAACACATTTTTTCAATATACAGTAAGTGCGAAGAACAGGTGTGAGTCACCTGTTTGTTTTACTGAACCTGCCATTCGCAAACGTGTATGATTGGTTACAGCACCTCATCTTATCTAGAGTTCAAATCCAAATTCAAGTCAAACCCATTGAGACACATCTAGGTGATCTAGATCTAGATCATCCAGATGATTGGGCCTATATCAATTACACAACTCTTGTGAAAAAAAGAAAAGCAACCACTTCATTTTGTCATTGACAAGCAGAGAGATGACCTCATCATATGACATGTCATCGTGAAATGAGACGTGCGAGAAACAGGACGACTGCGGAATGACTGACGGTATGAGAGTAACAGGATTTGGGTGATCGTTAAAATCATAATGAATACTGAGCATTTTGACTTTAATGGGATCAAGTGAACAGATGCATATATTGAAACAGTCACCAGTATGATGAAAAGAAATCCAGCTAAGTTGATTATTCCCACGCAACGCTCCTACTGGGAATCACTGGATGTTCTGCGGAACCAAATGCGTCTATGTGCATTTATATTTGCAGCAGGTACGGCGGCATTAATTCTCTCTGATACTCCCACATTAAAAGAAATGTTGCCGTTTCATGTCAATTAATAAGAGCCCGGGGAGAAGGACATCAATGATTGTTTCTGAAAAATAATCTACAAAAGACAGATTGTGCTGATATGAGAAAGAATGTTCATCCCCACTATGTGAAGAAAAGCCCAGAGGCTCATGTTTATCTCGCTCCGTGCATTATGCTGCTTCTTTTCCAACAAAGTGTGTTTTCACTCGCACTCAGTCACATAGGTGTGAAGAAAGTCTGATAAAGTAACGGCTTCCTTGTTCTCTTTTCTCATGCTTGTTTGTACATACTGCAGCTTTACAAAACTACTCCTCATTTCTAATCCATTTGCCTTTGAATGAAGCCCAGAAAACGGTCAGTAGCTACAGTGGAACCAGTGCTGAGGAGGTTTGGGCAGATTGGCCCCTGGGAGACTTTCTGCTAATGCTCTTTTTCATCACTCTCCAAGATTATCAAAAGCTATTCTCTTCCAAGCGTGTTTGTTTCTTCTCCCTTGGGTTGTGTGTTCGCTTACAAATACAAATAGCCCTGCCTTGACAGGATGGACACGCAATCACACAGACGCACACAGACACACTGAGTGGCTTGATTCTGCTTTTTTTCTGTTCGCACTCACTCAGAGATGAGGGAGGGAGAGATCGAGGCAGAGTGAGAGAGCTAGGCTGATTAGGGAGATGAAAGCTGTGGCAAAAAAAGAGAAGGAAACTAGGGAATAAACTGCTCTTGAAGTAAAATGTGAAGATCAGTAATGTGCCTCCATGTGGTGATTAAAAGGACCCAGGGGTGGAAGGAGCGGTGGGAGGCCCTGGGGTTAGTTTTGTAGGAGCCAGGATCAAGGCCACATTGACATCTCCCAAATTCTTTTCACCCCAACTCAATTTCCTGGTGCAATGGTTCACCACTTCTGACTCCCTCTCTCCCCTTCACACACACTTGCAGAAACACTCCACTGCAAAGACAGCCGATGGTCATTATCACCCATGAGTGCTCTGCAGGGTTTCAAGGGTGTTCACGAGCCCTCTCTGTCTGATTCTGTTGTTGCCTGGGTCTCCTCCTCTTTAGTTCTGTCCAACTCTTACAGAATGACATATGGCCACTACAACAACAACAACAAAGTTTTTTACAATAAGAGAGTGACGTTTCATTCTGTAACATGAGCTAAAATACAGAAACATTGCTTGATGTGTGGGTCGAAGACTCTATTGTATTACGAAGTATAGGTATAAGGTGAATCAGCCATTCAGAGGATCAGTCATTCTGTGCATCTTTGGATTGGATTGTGGATCGCTCATGCTCTGGATTGGTGATACTGTGGATTGGTCATGCTCTGGGTTGGTCATGCTCTGGATTGGTCATGCTCTGGATTGGTGATACTGTGGCTCGATCATACTGTGCGGATCTGGCATATTGTAGATTGTGCATAATGTAGATTGGGCACGTACTAGGCCAAGATTGATTTCTCCTTGTGTCATCAAGATTGAGATGAAACTGGGCTAGCAGGCTCTAGTAGTGGACAGGATATAGTGAAACATTCCAAATATAAAAAAATATTTATAATTATTTATAAATTTGTGACATTACGTAGCTAATGTTTCCAATTTCCACAGTTAACAAAGTCCCAAAACATCTTTTCTGGGATCTCTTTACTGGTACTTGATAGAAGGACCATGTTAGTTTGTGACTCTTATACTAATCTAGAACCTTATGCCACCTCCAAAATACAATGTAGGCAAAGTCTGTATTAATCATGATCATCAGTTTATATTAGAGCAATGTCTTAGTAGTGTTAATGAAATCTGGTTGATGTACGATCTGGGTCCATATCTAACTTTGGCCCCACAACAAAACTCCTCTTCACTCCATTCTTGTAGATACTGTTATAAGGAAACTGAGCTTTCTCCCATGGTGGCTTGGTATAATGGTTACACTGCATGATGTGTCAGAGCCGATTATCTGAGCCCCTGATTCGAGTGTGGATGTTTAATGGGAGGTCACTCTCTGCCTTCTGCCCACAAAGGATGATATGGTCACCTACATCTTCTCGCCCACTACCTGCAGAAGGCTGGAAGTTGGCAAGTTGCCTCCTACCTCATCTTGAAAGGAACCACTGATACACTCTGATAAAGCAGTGTAGTTTAGTTTTCACTGGGTTTCTGGGGGATTAGCCCCCCTCCCCTCATGTATTTCTTATGCTTAAAAAAAATGTTAGTGGGTTATTTTCAGTGGGAGAATTTTTGAATCTACTTTGACAAAATAGAATTATAATTTTGGGTGTAAATGTTAAAACTGGAAGATATTCAGTAACTATTGCTAACCAGAATACCATAGTTGGACTGTCCTTTTGGAAGCATCGTGTGGTTTGACTCAGTGGTCGTATCCAGGCCAAGTTCCATTTTACTTCCTATAGTGAGTTATAACGGTGAATTCCACATTCAGAGGATGGGCTACCAAGTGTTGCTGAATGAGGAGCAAAAAGATGACTTTGCCTCTATGCTGCTCTGTGCTGACCACAGGCAGCTGTGAAGGGAGTGTGAATGTTAAATGAGGATGAGGTCTGGGCTGTTAATGGAGGCCTCAGTGGTCCAGCCCGAGTGATGGATGGAGAGCTTTAAAACATTATCTGAACAGTGGCTTAAGTGTCATGATGGATATTACACATCATAAACTTTGATTCCTCGTTTAATGCTCCGAAGACGGACATATAAGCGTCTGCGCATGCCTGCATATATGCCCACGTGTATGTGCGCTGTATGCCCATGTACACGCACACAGGCTGCCATTGTCGTGCACACACACACACACTGGCTTTAGTTAACCTCTGCAGATTCCTAGTTGCTCTCTAACTCAGCCCAGATGGCCATGTGGGCTGTGGGCACCGGCCTCTATATTGGCCACTATTAATATGCAACACAAATTCCCAGCCCTTGTAATTTTTTACCCTGGCTCTACAGCCTTTTAACTTCTCCCCAGTGACTCGACAGGCCTGCATATCAGATCGGCACTTCTGTACGACCACAGCTAAGCACCTAATTATCAGCTTATACTGCCCCGCGGAGGAGGTTGTCGTGGCCCGTCAGGGTGGGTGACGCCCCGTGTTGGAGGTGGGGGGGGGGCAGCGCTGACTTTGTCATTGCCTTTGTGGTTTCTAAGGGGCCTTTGAGCTGGTGTCAGGGCTGGCCCACTGAACACCAGAGTGCAAGTGGAGCAGGCCCCTGTTTGTGGTAATTACAGGCCCCGTCACAGAACCTATATGTCTGACACACCGGTCCAACCTCCTTTGCAATGTCTCATGAGCGGCCCATGCCATGAGGCACTGCATATCTTTGCTCCTGTTTCCTGGTGAAGGGCTTTCATTTCTGCCAGAACGCTTATAATTGGTGGAAGAAACAAGTTCAACATATTGACTAGTTTAACTAAAACATTCATTTTGAAAGATGCTGCTCTCAATTAACATTGAAGTTATTTTAACATTTACACATTGCAAAGCCATTCACTACTTTAATACACCAAATAATGCTATAATAGACATCATTAAACTAAACAAAGAACTCATGTAAACCAACATGATGGCTTTTGTTTCTTTTTCTGAAAAGAGCCGTGTTGTTTTTATTTCTCATTCAAACTTCATAAATTACTAATGTTCAATTTCACTTTGCGTGCACTGTGAAGAATTCATCGTGGCTCTATCTGTTTGTATGGAGGAAAACCACTTGTGTATCTCTGATGGGTGTTTTTCTCCTCTGTTTTTTGCCGAAACATGAATTGAAATCAATGTTTTCCATGAAATGTTTTTATAGTGGGTACAAAATAGTAACACTGCAGCCAACTTCCTGTTCATTTTATGGTTTATTTACAGACTGAATGCATTCAGGATGACAAATCCTTACGATACATTCATGTAATAGTTTTGTGGAAATGAAAAATCTGTTGTAAATATGTTTGCAAGTGTTGAGATGTGTTTAAGATGAGAAGTTGTTTTCATCAGTTTCTATTTGGTTTGTGTCAAGGCCAAAACAGGGGCCTCTATTACTTTCTGTGTCGTACAACCCTATAGACTCGACCATTGTCTTACTTTCACACTCACTGCTCCTACATCTTTGTTTTTTTACTCCCTGCCTCCCGCAGCAGCTCGTCTTCCCCCTCCTCACCTCGTGTTGTTGCTCACGTGTGTCCAATGGATGAGGGAAGATATACAGGTAGCTGTTTGATCCACAATCTTACAAAGACAATGGATATAGATATTTGTCGGGGGGGGGCCATAGCTCGGAACATTGGCTCTTACTGCTCAGATTATTCTTTTTAAAGTCATTGATTAAAAACAGACAAATACAACAAGCAGCTCACCCACTGAATTCCGCCGCCCTGCTCTGTGTGTGCTCCCGGTCCTGTCAGATGTTCTGTAGCACGAGGCTTTGTATCGGTGCCACAGGCAGCCCTTGACATGTGTTACGTGATGAGGTGGGCGCTGCGGTGCTGCGACGGCCGCAGTGTGATTCCAGCTTCAGAGACAGCACTGGGATGAGCCAGTTGTGTTGTGAGGCTGTCACATTCTGATGAAATATTGTGCTCTCTGTCAGTTTTTTCTTCAGTTGCTACAATCCTGTTAGAGTGGGTTTGATATTTTCCAGTTGTAGACGTTGCGTAAGGTCAGTGAGTCATTGGACCTGTGGTAATGCGGTGTTGTGTCTTCTGTCAAGCACTGAATGGATCCTGTCCACATGGATTCTGTCCTAAACATTTATTATTGTATGTTCGCTGCCCTGAGAGCATGTGAGGGGGGGGTTCTCTGATTTCACTCTCCTTCTTTCTCTTTGGAGCTCCTAGTCAGTACAAAATGGCAGGTTGGCTCAGTATCAGCATGTCTGTGAGATATTCTCCCGAGCCTGAATTTCCCTGTGCTGGTCAATCTATTTAGCCTTGATGGGTTCTCGTGTTTCCTGTTGGAAGTCAGAGTTGCTACATGAGGCAACTGTTGATGCTCAAGAGGACATCCTCATGTTAGTGAAATCTCCCCCCGGACTGACAGCTGCAAAAAAACAGGCAGCTTTTAAAAGGAGAAAAGAAACCATGATCAAATTCACATCCAATAACTGTAATCACTTCAAACCATTCAAAGTTTTTGCTGGTACATTTCTTGATGTGATCAGCTGCTGACTCTTGTGCTACTGTTACACTACAATACTGCTGCTGCACTAGTAGAGGAATACATTCTGCTGAGGTAGAACTAATAACGTCACAGTGTAAGAGTACTCCATGACAACTTGATCATGGCGTGTCATGGATCGTTTTTGTGTCGGAGCAAAAGTTTGAATTCAAGGAGTAGAAGCCAACAGTGCAAGACATTTTTTTTCCCTGTACCTCAAAGGTTACAGACGTTACAGCTTTTTATAGCTTAGTGAGGTGTATTGTGTACATGTGGAGCATTCGTTCAAGTTTCTACCTCTCCTTTCATTTCTTTATCTTTCTCTCTTCCTGTCTTCCTGCTTTTCTCCCCTCAAACTGAGGCAACTCTAAAACCTGCAGACATCATTTCCCTGTGTGCTGGCATAAAACTGCTGCAACGGTGAAGAGCAATTACGTCTACATTCTGGACATTCTTTATCATAATAACAGACAGCCTCTTATTACAAGTGCTCATTTAAATGTATATGGTGCCAAAGGAAGTGCTGCATATAATGTGATGTAAATCCTCTCGTTACTGAAAACCATTTTGTGTTCTCGGGTCTTTACAGTTCTCAGATGTGCAGCTGAACAATTTAACCTTGTGCTGCTACTAGAAAGGTGCTTGATGCATCCTCAGCGCTGCACTCACTCGGTTGGGGTGAAAAAAAAAAGAAAAAGAAAATAAGGAGCTGGTGCAGAAGACAGAACGGCTTAGAATGGGGGAGTAAATGATGCTGGTGGAAGGAAAGGATCAAGTGTTCCACAGGGCATCTGAATCAAAGCCCTCTCTTCCCTCCTCTGCAGAGTGAGAGGGGAGGTGTGAGCTGTAATTAAGTCGAAAGCAAAGACAGTGTGACTCTCTGAGGAGCACTGATCTCTTTCAAAAAGCCTCTCATTGCTGTGGTTACGGCACACTCGTACATGAGTTTAGCATACTGTTTGTTTGTGTAAATGTGAGTGTGTGTTGATGATGATTCCTTTTTTTTTTTTTCCTGCCTAAGCGCCGGTGGCAGCAGCAGCCGTGGCTGTCGGCATTATGTTGTCGAGTCGTCCGTCCGTTCCTTTCCGTGACATCTCAAGAACACCAGGAGGGAATTTCTTCAAATTTGGCACAAATGTTCACTTGGATGAACTGATCCGATCTTTGTGGTCAAAGCCCAAAGATCAGGGAGATTTCACGTCCGCCTTGGACTTGTGAACGTGATGCATTGAGGGACATTCATTACAACTGGCCATCAATTACTGTACAGCTGCTTTCACACATAATCTGAACTCTGGATTATCTCCTGACATTCTCCAGAGCCGCTGTATGTGAGAATGCAAATGTGTGAGTGAAGGGCTCCCACCTCCCTCATAAAAACTCTTTTCTTTTTTTTTACCTGTTCACTTTGTATGGTGGGCGAGAGTCAAAGGCGAGATATAAGCACTATAAGGTCCTGATATTTTCTGTTTAACATCATGTTTTGCTCTAAGTGCTAATTAAAGCCCGAAACACTTCTTCGACTCATGGATCCTTTGTTAAACGTGTCACTCACGGAGCCTGCTCAGGCATCTTTCTCTTGTTTTATGGAAAGCAGGCTTTGAAATGACCTTATTGTGAGACTAGTGGAGTTTTTACACAAGCAAAGAAATAGAAATAGAAAAAAGGATTTGACTATCGAGTTTAGACTTACTGTTTGTTATCGAGTGTTTTTTAACATTTGAATGAAAGCTCTTTAAAAGTGAAGCCAAATCAACTTGAAACACCCCCTAGTGGCTGGATGCAGTATTATATCATGTATAATATCATATAAAATAAAACCTTCTTTCTCAATGATGGGACATTGGCCAAACTAAAAAGTCAAAGTATTCATCACACACATTATTTCCTTATCGTCTCTCTGTGTACTTAGTGTATTTGAGCCAGCAGGTGCATGGTTTCCTGTGTCACCTGCACAGCCGCAGATGAAGCAATGTGCTAAAAACACAAAACCACCCAAGCTATGGTGACTGGATCACATCACACACAGCTCCTGCAGACTTCTAGCAGCACATCCACGTTACACACCAGGGCTGGGAACTGCAATATTTTCTAATCGGCCACAAATACTGAATTTCAATACTGTCCCTGATCGCCACATTGGTTTTTAATGTTTATCAGCTTATTTGTTGACCAGGTAGTGCAAAGAAACTGCACTGTGTAAATTCCAAATGTATGTTGGCAGTGATTCAGAAACTGTGTCAGTATTCCACAATGTGTGTCAACCGGAGAGCACTGATGTGGAACATCTCAAACAGGAGTTTGTACAGTATCTCGGTCACAGTTCATTGTAATCAATCATGTGTGAAGAATAAATGTTGGCTGATATATTTATTTTTCATCCCTCAATAATCATTATTACATCAGCTTTAAAAGGCAGTATGTGTTATAATTGTTTATCAGCAGCTTCAGTGGTGGAAACAAAGTAGATTTACAGAAGTAAATAACCTGAGTAATTGTGGCACTCAAGTATTTCTACCTCATATTACTACAGTATATGCTTATGGTCTGCTATAATCCAGATGGAAATATGGTTCTTTTTACTCCCGTGCATTGTAAATTCAACTGTCTTGGATTAAGATTTTCTGTTCAAGACATATTAACATCTTCTGATAAACGATGCGCTGCAGCAGATTTCACAGCAAAAAAAAGGTCTGGAAATGTGAAGAATTAGCAAAGTTGCAGTTATCATTGATTCATTATTAAAGTCATAATCAAGAAAAATATATTCAGGGCTTCAGCTTCTACAGAGAAAACAGACCACATTCATTAGTTATCGCTAAATATTAGGATAAGTTGAATGTTTTGATTGGTGGCATCACAAGATAACATGTCCTCACTCTGGGCTGTAGGACACCTTTTGCAGATTATCTATCTTCCCTCTACTTTTACCCCTGATCACCAGTTGAAATGATCCAGACACAAAGAGAGTGTCCTCTCAGGACATCTCAGGAGTTTATTACTGTTTGAGCCTGGTCTGGTCGGAACACACTGTTAGCATAAGCAGGGAGGTGTGCTCGGGTATATTGTCCAGCCGTGTGTCTGATGGGATGGGGATGTCAGGGAGGCTGTGCAGTCAGGGCCCTGTCTCTGTAATGGAGGTCAGGCCCCTGCAGCTGCCTGTGGTACTCAGGGGATGATCTGCCTGTAGAGCTCCGAGGGAAGAGGAGAGGCTGGAGGGAGGGAGCCGTGTCGTCTGTATCTCTGCATCTTGTCACTTGGTTTTCTCGGCACGTTCCATTCCTCAGCTGCAACTGAAAAATAAATAATACAAAATTACGAATGGTTTACTGAGTGTTCTGTTCTTGTGGTCCACCACCCACGGTGAAAACCACGGCTGAGCGCATAACATATTCCGCTCTCAACATTAAGAAGAAAGCCGCCAATAATTAAGCATCACAATCAGTCTTCCCGCAGAAGAGTTGTTTCCTCATTTGCTCTTTTATTTGACTAAGTTCAGTTTGCTCGTAGCGATTCCAAGAATTTATTTCTACCGTTCGACTGTATGCAAATCTGCATCAAAGCTGTCAGACAGTTGGCTGCCGTGACATCACGCAATCATGCATGTTGTGTAAATCTATGCACGTCATTAGCATAAGCGCACACAACATCCGCCAGACAGACTCGGGCTGTTTTGGAGGCCTCTTTATTTTAAGATGCGTTTGATTTCTTGTCCCCCCCCACACCTTGTTAAGAAAAGCATCACATTTTTAAGGCCATTCATTAATATGTATCTTCAAATTGGCGAGGAAGAATTTAAGAGTTGAGACAGTAATAATTTCCAATATGAATTCATCACCACTAAACAGATATAAAGCTTTCAACAAATGCATTTAGGTCAGTCCTGAAATGAATATTCCTCTGTTGCAGGGGACAAAAAAGACTTGACATAACCACTTAAAATGACTTTCCACATGAAGGAGGAAAGTGTCTCCTCCAGCGTTCTTGATTAAATTTTCATATATAACTGTAGCGAGTGAGCGTATCTGTCATTTTCCTCCCTTTTCTCCATCGGAAGAAAAAGGCTCCAGTGCTGTAATGCAGGTACCGAAGAAAAACCCCCTCTGCCTCCTTAATTAGTGCGATTTGAGCCTCATCGGACAAGGTCTGTTTTTATTCATCAGGCTCCATTCACGCACCCCTCTCCTCATGACATCCCTAACAATAGCATTAACCGGCGAAGCAGCTTCAGATTGCAGGAGATGGAGCCCTGTAATTGATGTCTCTATGGACGGGCGGGAGGGGAGGGGGGGGGGGGGGGGAGATTAAATGAGAAATGAAAGAAGAGAGCCTGCCCTAATGAAAGGTATCTGCTCCGTGTGCAGGGGATGTTTTGTGACTCTCCTTTTTTTTTTTTTTACCTGGAAGTAAATTTATACACCATCTCCAAACTGACAAAAGGTGAAGTATATCTCTAAGCCAGAGCCTATATCCTGCTCTCTCGGCATCATCTATTTTTCTCTCTTGCTCGCTGGTACATCATGCAGCTCTCACTTTAATCTCACCATAAGGACGGGTTCATCTGTGTGTGCTGTGTCGGGTCAGCTTAGACTAATAAAGATACAGATTTTTTTCTTCTCCTTGTTTTTCTGCACAGGAAGGTGATGAAATTGAAAGTGCATTAGATTACTGACCTTCATAAACCTCTTATAGGAGCTGTTACCACTTCTCTGCTGCAACTCATTTAGCTGCATATTATCAGCCTCTGCAATAAGACTATGGTGCTTACTTTGTGCTATGAGGCGGTGTAAAGCTGTCTATTACACTGTCTCCAAGATACTGAGAGATGTTAAATTGTGTTTTTGGACTTATAAGGTACAAGGTCTTGGCCGGCCGCGGCTTCTGGGATTTTCCCGAGTTGCACTTATGGGCTAGAACCGCCGTGAACTAGTAATGAAATAATTTCACACAACAGCATATGCCCTGCGGTGCCAATCTTGCCATCCGCTCCCAGCCCGTGCAGGAAAAGAGTGCCGCGTGCAGTGAGAGGGAAATTAGATTTTTACCATTCACACTGCGGTCTTAGTGGCTCCTGCCCGATCTGCTGAATCATGATATCGGTAAGATGGTATGAGGAATGAAAAAAAGAGGGATGTTCATGAGAGGCATGGGAGCAGCTTCCAGGAGACACGGCTCATCTTTGTTTAATGGAGACTTATGGCTAGGGTTGTCTCAGGCCGGGCAGCCGCATCGCCACACCAGAGCGTTCACTCCACATTTACCATCTCGTAGAGGTTGTGGGAGCACAGCGGATCAGCTCATCAGTCATAACATGCTTGATATCTCCGGTCAAATCCCCGTATGATGATAAATGATTGCAGTTGAAGCTCCACCAAGTACATTTTGATCGATGTCCCCTCACGTACGCAGTCTGTTTACTCACACCGGGTGATCAACATTCTGTTTTCAATGAGATGAGACGTGGGACTGAATTCTATTTCGGTTATAGATGCTAGTCGTCTGATATACATGTGTGGTACCAGATACATCTGTGCAGGCGCAAAGTCAGAAATGCATATGTTGGCTTCACTCAGCCCTTAGGTCATCTGTGCAAGCAGGGTATTATGACCCAGTAACATTTTACTGTTAGGTGACCTCTAGCTGACTGATTATAATTGGAGCAGAGGAGCCATTTAAGTGATATAAAGTCCACATTAGGAGGAGGACGCTGGGTGATGGGTCGATGAAACCAAGGATTTTCACACATGAGACTTCTGCTCACTTCTGAAGCTGAACCTGCCCACCTTGCTAAATTGCTAATAGCTTCTCAATAATGCAAATTGAAGCTTTCAGTTTTATCTACCCTGTATGCACACTCTATTTACCCAATGCACAGAATCACACTTTAGTGTCGTTTTTTTTTAGAGAATCAATATGTGGCAGTCCTAACCCTAATGTTCATATTGTGGTGGGCTGCAATAAATAAATCGATGGTGGTCATTAAAAGTGGCCCAGGACGTAAATAGCTTTCACACAGCTAAAATAATGTGGCCACATGTGTCCCAGACCCCTTTCCAAGGGGCGTCTCTTGGGTGCGTTCACACACTTGTGATCAGACCGCCCTAGGCGCATGTTAACGACAGGTAGGAACATGCACACTGACAATGGACTCGTCAGACTGTTTAAAAATAATACAAATGACGTGTGTGTTTATTTGCATATAAAGCAGGAAAGTGAGAACACAAGTGTTCCCTTGGACGCATTCTGACGCCAGGTGTGAACTGACGTACTCAGAGCTGTCCACTTGTGACCAGATCTCCCGAGGCTCATGTTAGTGCCACGTCTGGACAGGATCCCAGACTCTTGAAGGACTCTTCAGTCAATTGTTGGGCTGATTGAAATGACTGTCGTTGTATTCTTACTTGCTTTTATTCATGTGAGTTGTGCATTGGGGCATTGATTACTAGTACTCAAATGAAGATACACTGTGTGAGTGAGAGAGAGAGACGGAGAGAGAGAATCATTTCGTAATAAAAAATGTAAAATGCCAATACCAAAGGAAACTGACAAGCGTCATCAACATTCACTGGCCTGCGGTGAATCCTTCAGAGGATCTCCTGCTGTTTTCTCACATGAGCTCATTTGGACATTATCCAGAGTTTTTATTGCAGATCCTGCAGAAGAAACTCCGGAACAGAGCCTCACTCATACATTTACTCCATCAACAGCTGAGACACTAAAATGCTGCAACTCTAATGCCTAAGACGGATTTTTGACCTTGCAGTCTTCGTGCAATGTGCGAAACAAAAAACAAGGGAAAAGACAAATGGATGTTAATAAAGCATAATTAGAAATTTTGTCTAAAAACTATCTTTGTAAATATTTTATGAATAAAGAAATGCAGCCAGCAGGGTTGTTACTGACCTCTGGGATATACAGAGTGCGGTTTGGTGCAAGAACTGAATATAAACATGGTTTTTGTTTCCTTGCAAGAAAACTACTGGGCACTTTTCGTTTGTGCACATTCATACAGCTGGCCTCTGGTGTGTGCAGGGTTTCACCTTGATTTAGTGGAATGATGGTTTCAGTGCAGTGTTAGGTTTCAAACGATGAAACTCTGAATGTTTTTCTTGGCACTAAAAGTTCATGTTGGTGGGTATTGGCTCACTGTGACTTGCTGCACCTTGTTTTTTAAATTATCAATCCAGAGTTTACATCGGTGAAAGTCTGCAGCCTGCAAAGAATGTTGTTTCTCTTTTGTAAGTTTACGACACTCTACATGTTTGCCTGTTCTCTTACATCATCCTGCTCCCTGTCCGCCTCCTCGGTGAGGCCTTCTGAAAACACAGTTGCTGTTATTAATGGTGGAAGAAGAAGTGGTGTTCGGTATGATTCTTCTGCTGGCTCAGTATTGATGAGCTGTACAGCTGCATCTCTCCCCCCTCCCCACCGCGTAAGTAAACTTGTCAGGACTGATGCATTGCCTGCACAAGCTCAAATGCAAATCACGCTACGGCGGAGCTTTATCTCAAACCAAACAAGAGGAGCGGCAGCACATCCCGGATCCCCGGTCCCAGCAGAGCCACTGCATCTGAGAGGCTCTGATTAAATGAGTGCCAGCAGAGTGCTGCCGCTGGTTACGCAATATTAGATGGTTTGCCCGGGGAAAGAAATTAGCTGACGGAGTTCAGCGCCGAGGTTTCTCACAGTCAAGTTCAAGTCTGATTTTGTGTTAGATAAAGGGAAGATTAGTGACAAGGGTGGCTCACAAAGAGAGCGATGCACATTTGCAAAGAAAAAGGTGCTCCTGAACTTCAGCTGAAGGAGGAAAGAAAGACATTTCTGCTGAAACATAAGAGGAGAAAAGAGCAGTGACCAGCAGAGAGGAAGGTGCAGTAGAATTTAGGGTTCATGTTCTTCACATGAGTCGTGAGAGCTGATCTTTGAGACTGGTAGCCTTTCATTCAAGCAGTTTCCTGCCCTGAGTAATCATTGTTATCCCTGTAAGAGTAATTACGAATGAATGTCCTTGTTAAATCTGAGTGTAGATGATTTAAGCCCATCTGAGAACTGCACTGGAACAGTGTGATCAATAGAAACCCATCCTCATCCCAGACTTCTTTGATTACCTCCCGGTGTTTTATATTGTAAAGCCTTTGGAGACAAAGGGGAAAAAAACTTGTTTCCCCCCAGAATCCTCTTGTTATACATACCCCACACTATGTGTGATTTGTCCTCATTATCCCCGCCCCTCTTTAGCTGTGCTCTTTCTCTCTCCTTCTCCCGTTCGAGGGCCCTCCACCCCGCCCACCGTCGCTGTCTCGCCCCTCTAATTTATTTCTCCCTCTCCATGATAAATGCAACGTAAGAGGCTTGTGTTTTCCTCCCTCTCCATCACAACGTATTTATGATGCGCCTGCTGTGCTGGCTATTAGTCAGGGTCGTGGTGTTCACTGTAGAAGCGAGCGAGGTTGGACAGTAGTACCCGGGGTCCATCACAAGCACTTAAGGCCGGTCTACACCTTCTCCCATTAATCTCCCTCCAGGGCCTCCTCTGGCTGCCTCACAGCCACTTTGTGCAGCAGAGTTATGCTCTTCCTGCTACCTCCTGACTTTGATCCTGCACAAACACTGCTAATAGGATTTAATTAACATCTCGTATGGACCCAGAGGTTTGAAACCACTGACTGGTTACAGAAGGCACCTGTCTATGCTTAGTTCACCCAAAAGACAAAGACATTTACCCATAGACACAAGTTGTATGTCACCGCAGATAGTTTTAGTTTTATTCCAGGTTTTAAGTACATTTTATTGCAATGGAGGTGAATGGAATACTTTATTTAGGTGCTTCATTCATTGCTAATTGCATTTGGCATGAATTTCCACTCCAGAAACAGTGCCCCTTTATACTTTGGATAATCCACATAAATCTGAGCTGTAAGTCTAATTACAATGAAATAGTTTCAAAGAAATCAGAACCAACAGAGCTCGATTCACCTCCACTGTGGTGGCTGCAGAAACGTAGAAAGGAAAATGCAGAAAAAGGAAGTAAAAATCTATAGTTGTTAAGGTTAATGTGGTGTAAGCTGCTGGAAATGCTGCATATTCAATATCTTTAAGGCTGGTGATCCCTCAAATATTTATTACTGGCAACAACTCCAGTGAAAATACCCCAAAGTGTTGTGTGTGTGTTGTTGTGTTTATGCTAATGATGCAACATATCAGCATAGTGTGACAGTTTGGAATAGGCACACTCACAGAGGAATTACATGCATCACACACACACACACACACACACACACACACACACACACACACGCACACACACACACACACTTTCTCTCTCTCTCTCCCTCACTGTGGCACCTGCACAGTTGTAATTTCACTGTAAGAGGAGCTGAGAATCACAAACAGTGCATCAAAAATGCAAAGTAGAAACAATTAGAAAGTGAACAGAGCACCAGCCCCATACTTAGAATTTGAGCATTTTTACTTAAGTTAGAAAAATGACTAATATTGGATTTTCCCCTCAGACATATCATGAGGAAACCTCTGGAACAGTGTTCAGACCATCACTGAGCTGCATTAATGAGATTCTTTGCTGCCTCGTGCAGACTTTGCCAGCTAAATCTCCCCACAGGATTTATACAAAATTATATAAGATTAGTCAGGAAAAACACTTCATGCATGCTTATGTGGAATTTGATGAAACAGTGCAGCTGATTTAGGACTGGTGTTTGACTTGAAAATGAAGCTGTATTTGGAAAGTCTCTTTTTATATGCTTTTAACAATAGAGGGGCACAAAAGAGAAGACGTGTGACAGAGTAACTTTTTCTTTCCCGGGCACAGACCTGAGGGTGTGTTGAACTTAAAGAGCATGAGCCAAACACAGATAACAAATTCCAGTCGTGGCATCTTACGACAGACTCGGGTCTTGTTCTGCAAATTACCTTTCCTACCTTTCAAAGAGGATGGCGTGTCGTTCTTGCACATTTATTTATTTTTCCCTCTTTGTTCTCCTTCTGAGGAACTTGTCAGCTGTGACAGCAGCTCACATAAGTTATCATGGCCACGTCTCCAGGTGTTGTTGCTGCTCTGCCTCTGCGCGGTGGCCCGTTGCTCGAGGACCACGCTATCACCCCTAATAAGCAATTAACATTCAAAAAACCTGCTTTCTTTCTCATTCTAGTGACTATTCAAGTAATCTGAGCCCCACGTCAGCTGAAGACCCTGTTGCTGTGATGCTCACAAATAATTCATTCTCAATGTCATTACAGCTTTATCTTGTATGACACTGACAGATTCACTATAATTTTATTCCTTTTTAAGTAAACATCAAAACAGCAAATAGCCACTCACACTTTTAATGCACATTTTTTTCACACACACACACACACACACACACACACACACACAAAATGCATGTGGCTTTTCTAATTACATGGGCTTGCCCTCCTGCTGCCAAAGCAGCTCATTTGGGCACTGAGAGCAACGCGTGCGCTAAAAGCAAAGGAGGCTGGGAAGGATGAGTCTTAATGAGGGGAATCAGTGAAATGTGTCTGATGGTGACATTTCTTCCTGGAGCTGGAGGGCTCTCGATGAAAGTCAGGCCTTCACCGCGGGCCCTGCTCCACCACGCTCATCCTCAGATAACCGGGCACGGTGCAGCACAACAAGCAGCACTCACACAGGAGGCAATTAAAACTCTGATCTGCTTACACACCCGGAAATGCTTGCTTTGGCTGCAGGCGGAGGGGAAGAGCAATGGGGCGGCGGCGGCGGGAGGCTGGTGTTCACTGGTGGTGTGCTGGTGATATTTGTTTGTCAGCAGGAACAGCCCAAGTGTTTGTCCAAAATTAGCCGTCTCAGGAGTTTATTGTAACAAACAATATTTCTTCAGACTCAAAAGTTTTACATTGACAAAAGAAAACAGATGGAGCTTCTCAACAAAACACAAAAGGCGACATTGGGGGAGTAGGCCAAATGGGACACAATTAAGCTGGCATTGAGTCAGAGAAGCTCTTTAACAGCAGCCGCACTGCTGCCAAGCCTTAATACGATCTGAGAGTGAAGGAGGGTCCTAGACCACAGAGGGCTCAGGGCGTTTGGAGTTAGATAGAAGACCGGGAGGCCTGTCGTCCGAGCCACGGCCAGACTGAGCAATGGCCAGTTCAGCGGATTGGTGACAGACCCGTGCCTCAGTGTGTTTCTTATAGATGAGCAGCTCCCCCTGCATCCCTGCACCATTATTCCTGAGTCCACCCTCGGGCAGCAGGTCCCATGTTTTTCTCTGGGCGGGTGGATCTGTACAAATCACACTTTCTTTTTGAATCCCAGGAGACTCATTTTGTTCTGTAGCAGCACTGGTCACATTGTTTTTTTGCTTTTCCTGCTTGGGCAGAGTTTGACTGTACTGGCCGAAAAAGCAGAAATAAACATTTGTGCGAAATGCATTGAAGGACGTATATTCCATATTTGTAGCTTTCACCATCAGTCAAACCAGTTCTGGAATGTTTGTAGTCATCAAAGTAGGGTTTCAAAAAAAAAAAAAAATCTCCCAAATGTGACTCTTAATTTTCTCAACTCTTTCTCAGTCAATCCCAGATTATTCAGATCCACAGACTTGAGGAGCAGAGAAATACACATTTCTCATATGGTTGCGCAGCAGAAAGCAGTGCTGTTATTGGCAGAAACTCAAAATGTCTACTGTGAAAAATTCAGTTTAAGCTTCACTCCAAGGTCATTGTATACCTCTTCAGATCATGGCACCGTCATAACTGGACAAGTGAAGTCCAAACCTATGAAATAACCGATCAGTTATTAATCCATTAATCAAGCAAACATTTGCTGGCTCCAGCTTCTCGACCCTAGAAAGTCTGTTCTTTTCCATTTTTATACCTTTGTAAAGTCTTGTGGCTTTGACAGGACGAGTGATGTGATGGGTGCTCTGGGGAAACAGTGATGGCTGCTTTTTCATATTTTCTGTCGTTTGATGGACCAAATGATTGATAGATTAGTGGAGACAATGATCAAAAGGTGAATCCGTGAAGAATATAATATTTGAATCAGAAAGAACTGTTGAGTAATGGAGCATGTGCCTTACACTACAGTTTTTCAATTCATTTCCAGCTTTAATGAAGTGTGCCTGCGGTTTCTGACCATTAAAACAACACCCCCCCCCCCACGCACACCCCCGCCCACATAAACCCCACCACCCCCAGTTTGACAGCCTAACTGGTGGCTCTAAAAGACCCTGTTTGGTGCGGTAATGGCAGAATAGAGCGAATGCAACCATTAGAGGGTTGGGTCACCGGCTGTTGTTGTCCTCCATCAGCTGAAGAGCCCCCCTACTCGCTGCTCTGGCACCGCTGCCCCATTATCTCTGGCGATCTGTGTGACCTGTGGCTGTTGTGTCATTTTCTCACCACAGGACTAATTGTACCAAATGGTGGCGGATGTTGAGGGAATGGACGAGATGGACAGTCCATGGTGCCCACCCAGTGCCAACCATTAGCCGTAATGTAGTTGAGAGCTGGAAGCATTCTTCACTAGTTGGTGTATTAACAGTGAGCCTGTGGTGATGTAACTGACTAATCATTTCTCTCGTACCGGCTATGAGGAGTTTGCTGCCCACGTTTTTCCTGATAGCAAATATAGTTCACTAATTTCTAGACATCTTCACATGTTTTACCTTTAATAACATATTTTTCTCTTTCCCCTCTGTAGCTGGCTGCACTTTTGATGAGGACTCTGACCCTGGCTTGTGTGAATACCGACAGGGCCAGGAGGACGACTTTGACTGGCAGCTCATCAGGACCTACAACTGGCCACACACGACCCCAGATCTTCTCAGAGGTAGGCTCCAATATACGTCACAGTTAACGCTGTTACCCACGTCACTGGTAGCGCAGAATCCAAGGCCCCTGACTGACCATGCAGCTGTAGTCTATGTGCCGGTGAGAGTGGCATGTGACGCACACATGCTGCAGGGGAGCAGCTCAGTACAGACCCGTTGTGGACCGTGCGTCACCCTGGACTGCTCTCATTTGTGAAAAGTAGCAGGTGGAAATGAACACATGTTCTATAGTTGACTATACCCGACACTCCGTAGTGTGCCCCACGGTTTCTGCAGAAACAGTTAGGATGCAAAGGCAAATGTGGCACGTGCAGGGTTTCCGCTATGTTTATTTTGCAGAGGCAGTGCCTCATCAGGAAAATAAAAAGTCCTTGATGAAACTGACATGTATCACAAGGTGGGATTGGGAAAGATCCATTATCAAACATTACAAAGGGCTGTGTTAGTGAGCACTAAAGACGAGGGACGTTTATTTGTACAGCAGCAAGGCAATTCACTGTGCTTTACATTAGACATAAAAAGAATATAGACTAGATATAAAAGACAAGACAGTTTAAAAATACATATAAAATGGATTTAAAAGTATAGAGCCTAGAAAAAAATTGGATAAAATTTAATGAAACATTAAATGATAAAATCTAAAAGAGTCAGCACTGCTACAGTGGAGTGTAAGTTATGGATAAATAGCTCCAGATCCTACTGATGCATAGAGGAATCTCTGTCTGCCTTTATTTCCATATTCTCAGACTTTAGCCGAAGCAAAAATAACAAATGACAGACCTGGCTTTGTTGGGAGCACAAAACAAGTTGTCTTCTATATAGAAAAAAATCAAAATGTCTTCAAAATGCGTAGTAATCACATCAAATTACAGTCATAGCCCATGAGAACAAACTAAGGGATAGAAAATAAAAGTCTGCAGTCCGTTGTCAGTGTACATGGAGCTTTGACATGAGCCTCCTACGATAAAGTCAACCCGCTTTCAGTTGTGTGACAGCAAAACCAATGTGTCCAGACGCTTGACTGTTTCAACAAGTTGCGAGAGCAGTCGTCACTTGTAAGCCTGTCACACGGTCACATGTCACTGTCCCACGATGTCCATTACCCTGGCAGCAGTAGTCGTCAAAGCTTTGAGGCATTTAGGTCAGTCCTGTCGACAATAGCTTTCAGAGGCTGCTAATCATACAAGTACGCAGACTCCGCACACTGATTCAGGAGTGTGGAGGTTTGAACGTCAGGAAGGCTGGAACTCTTTTTTTGAAATCGTCCACTCAACTCATTTCATAGATTTGTGTTTACATGTCAAACAACACCATGAATCCCTTCAAGGAGAAATCAGTGGAAGTCTGCGTCATTATACCAATTTGAGTGTGCCTCAAAAATACCCCCTGTTGTGCACAATCTAACCAGCTGATCCCTTTCAGCGGTTTAGGAAGCAGGTGATATTGTCTTTTCCTGAATCGCTTTGAGCTGCACTAAACTGCACGAAGCTTATGTGTCTTTATGGTTTTCAACATGTCTTTATGGTCAGTTTGTTTTACTTGATTTATGCAGTGAATGCTATTTATTTTGGGTAAAGCTGCATTTATTGTCTGCAAGAAGTGTCATAAATTATTAATGGGTTACTCTCATGTGACGACAAAAATGTGTCACATGCTCGGATTTTAATCTCTGAATGTCAAAAATAAAATAGAAGCATGAAGAAGGAAATACAATCTATGAACAACAGACCTAATTGCTTTTGTTTGCCATCTGTGATGATGATCACGTCTAAGTTTTTCATCTTTTTTGACAAAAAAAAACTGTGTAAATTGTTAAATAGCTTTTACTTTCACAGTATTTTCCACCACATGGAATGGAATGTTGGTATTTTTCTAACAGAATATCATTTATCTTATTACCAGCCTGACCTGCTCTAAGTACAATAATCTTCAAGATGAAGGTTTACTTTCCAATAAGCTCATCTGGACTGAGTCAATGTGCTGTATTGTGCAGTCAGGTTCCTGAAGCAGGCATTTGGAAATAAATATTGTGTAAAAGAAAACAAAGCAACGGAAGCACTGGGTGTCTGGAGATATTTACCAGCTAGTCTAGAAATAGAGTTATAAACAATGCTGTTTGGGTACCAAACACAACACAGACACAATAACCCTCCAGTCTACTATAAAGCAGGCTTGCCGCAGCTTTTATGTGCTGTGCTGTTTTTCAGACGGTTCATTATGGGAGTGTTTGTGAGTGTTTGGAATAAAATAATGACACGTTTAATTAAAAGGACTGCACAGCAAACTGAATGGGACTGTCTGAATGGGACTGTTTGTGCAGCATTCTGTCAGTTACCGGAGGGGAAACTCAAATCCACATCTCAAATCTGAAAATCCTGTCAGAGTTGTCCGGATAATTGTGATAATTGGTTTTGAGTAAGGACGTGCCAGTGCTCTGAAAGATGTTTTTGATGAAGGTACAGATTTCTATCTGTCCACTCAGTCACAAACGTATATCCAGATACATGACTCGGTATTACTTTGTTGAGACGCAGCAGAGACAGATCGCAGTCCACCTTCCCCTCACCTAGCTCAACAGTGCATCTCACATGCATCTCAAGAGATGCATTTGTGATTGGATTTCGCCTCCCGACTAACTCATAATTTATAAGTAACAAACGCTGACTGCTGCTGAACAGAAGGAAAAAAACAAACTACACATTTGCTTGGCCATGCAGCTATTGAAAAGAGAAATGGGGGCTGTTGGGGATGTTGCCTGAGGGAGGCTCTGAACTTCATCACCTTCCGCTGAGTTGTTTGACAAATTGACTGTGTTTCGGGGTTTTGTCTTCCAATACAATATGCACAATGTGAAGCGGACAGGGGTGCATTCATCTGTATTAATGTCCCTCCACATTTATTTAGCCTGCTTTCACACCTTTATTGAGAGCCGTTCACTTATGAAAGAATTACCCAAGATGCCCTTTGGTGCAAAGAATAAGAGGTGAATTGATGTGGAGCAGAATGCTGGAGCCTTTTCATCTCAGAGGTCAGTCTCAACTCAAGCTGAAGGTGACAGTAGGGCTGGGCAATAAAAAAATTATTATCACTATATAATTGTCATCAATAGCAATATAAGTCCTATATATATATATCTTGCTTATTTGTCATGTAAGCACATATAACACTCAACTGATCTACTTCAGATTTGCTTATTTAGAAAGGTTTAAAACTACAACCTTCACTCAGGAACAAAAATCTGCCTTTACACTTAAGTGAAATAATATTGTCACATTTATTGTAATAATTATCGATATCGACTGATAAGAAACTTTTAAACTGATGTCGTTTTTGCCCAGTCCCAGGTGACCAGATCTGTGCTGAACAGCTTGTGTTAGTGGCATCGTGTCAGCTCTGAATCCTGCAAATAAATCGAATGTCTGTGTTAAAAAAAACGCAAAGAGAAGTATTACACAGCGATCCCTCAGCTCTACTGTTTTACAGCGACTCATTGTTTTTGGTTAAGGGAGCAGTTAGTGAACATAGTGGAACATTTATCAGCTAAAGAGACAGAGATGGAGATCCCCTAAAGAGATGGAGACCAACTCAGACCTCGTAATGAACAGCACTGTTGGGTTCTGTGAGCAGGATGTTCACATCAACATCTGTATTGGTATCAGAGTTGTCCTCACACTTTGTTCTGCTCCCACATGTGGCCATTTGTTTTCTTCCATTGGGATGGAAACACAAACTCTTCAAACCTGCCCAGCACCAAGCAGCAGACTCACAAAGTGAAGAGAAGAGCCAGGCGAACACAGAGGAGCGTTTAGCAGCTAAACAGCCAGGTATTTCCCTGGAGTTACAAGTGTCAGGTAGCCAGAAACAGAACGCAACATGAATGCTGATGTTGCTCCGCGTCTCCGAGACATGTAAATACGCAACTCTTTGCTAACGTGTCCGCCATCACAGCGTTTAAAGGGTCTGTCAAAATCCAAGTCCATCATACATACAAAATATGATGAAAGAAATTACACACACACACGCACAAACACACACACACACACACACATATATATATATATATATATATATATATAATCAACATGGATTATCAGAATAAGTGTAGATTAATTTTCTGCCAGCCAACCAATCTTTTCAGACTATAAATGTAATTATATTCCACCCATCTGAGCCTGTACGTCTCCTCCTCTCCATCAATAGTGGAAAGTTTTAGCACATGATGTAAGGAACACAGAAAAAACGATCACTCAGTCCGCTGACTAACAGTGATTACACCAGCACACTGCAGCAGTGTGCTGGTGGTGAAATTTACCCACTCTCACTCGTAATCACAGCAGGCTCTTCCTCATATTTCTTGGAGTAAAGTGCGAACATGCTTTATATCCACTCCAGCTGAATGTTAATGGATGCCGAAATGGACTTACAGCCTACGTCTGCATGCTCACCAGGTTTCCTCTGTGATTTATGCCAAACAATCTTATTACCTTGGACCCTGTTCCAGTCATCAGCCTCCTGACAGCTTGTTTTACCCACATTCAGTCCCTGGCTGCTTTTCTCTTCAAGTTTCTCATGCATCTACACAGGTGGCCTGCCTCCAATCTGCACAGACATTTGTCATATATGTTTATCGAAAATGGTATTTTACTCTTAGGAATTTGCTGTGCAGGTGCACATCTGAGAGGGTTATAGGCTGCTGCATCGTGTAAACCGCGGCGATTCAAGAAGCTGACAGACGTCGGGGGTTCTATAATTTATTCGCTGTTGTCAAGTGCTTGTTCCGCTGTTCGGGCGCAGCTCCCTTGAGGCGGCCTGGGTATGTTAAGCAACTCCCTGGGATTGGTGGAGTCTAGCATGGGTCATTGCTGATTACACTTCCTGGTGGTCCTTGGGGGCCGGCAGTGCCACAAAGACCGCTTTTCATCTTTTTTTTTTTTTGTCCATTAGAGAAGGTCGATTTCAGGCGGGATGAGCACATGCTCCAGTGACTTGAACGTTCCTCTCAGATGCTGCTGGATAAGAGCGGAAGCTTTGACATATGACGCTCCCATCATCAGAGAAATGTGTCGTAGAACCTCTTATGGAGGTCATATATAAACCATAGGCTGTGTTAAGGACGAGTAGTTATGGCTGCATTGACATTAGCTCCAATCTTCTTCTGTCTCTTTGACATATTTTAGTGGGTGCAACTTTAAAGTCTACTTTAGGACTTTAAAGTTGAGAGAGCCACTATAGGTTCATTATTTTAAATTAATCCTGAAATAAAAGACAGGATTCTATTTTAAAGCCAAACTATAGATTTATAAAATCAACAAAAAACATTATGACATAGTTAAATAAAATGATCATAAAAAGGACAGAGGCTTGGTGGCAGTTTTCTGTGATTTAACCCATTAAGACGCCATGGAAACCATTTAACACAGATTCACAGTCAACTCACACAACATCATGCGTCCCTATTCAGTTCTTTGGAGGATGTTCACTCTTCCTATCGTGACTTACTGTAATTCACAGAACCTGATATCAACTAATATGTTCTTACCCGTGCACCTGATAAGCACAGAACCTAGCGAGACAAATAACTGAACCCAATCTTGCCTGTTAAGGTTCCATAAGAACAAAGGGATCCAAAGGCCTGCTCTCATATTGCATGCATGTTTCTATATCTAACATCGCATCAATGTGAAATTCAGGAAGTGTAATTGATTTGCTGTCAAGTTGTAAGAAAACACGCCGTCATCATTAGGGCAGAAATATGACTTTACCCGTGAAGTCATCTTGATGTCTTATCTTTCCATACATCACTGAAGAATAATCCATCTCTCCAAGCCACTGGTTCATCCGGCTGCTCAGGAGCGACATTCAAGGTCAGCGTTTTCCAAGAGGACTCGAGAGGTAACACTGCAAATATACATTTTACCCTGAATTTTCCCAAGGGCTTTAAATTCTTTCTGAGGCGTTAAAGAGACTGCAATTGAGACAACAACTGAGTTTATTGGGCAGCAGCAGCTCGATAGTATTGATTTGCGCCCACCAGCCAGTGGAATACCAATGACATGAAACATTGCAGCTAAAAAGAAACATGTTACACCCTTCAGCTTTGCAGTTTTTTCTTCTTCATCCATGATAGTGTCTCTTCTCAATCTTCCAGCCTGCTTATCAGCGTTGTGATGCAGCGTGTGAGGTGTCAAGGCTCAGTGTCTGGAGCTATGCGGGGAAGCAGACATGATTGCTGTGCATGATGGACAGTGCTGCTGCTGTTCTTTTGATGGTAAAACTGGATCAAACAAAGCAGAGTCAGGGGCCGCTGAAGGAGATTTCATCAGAGTTAAATTAAATTAAATTAAAGAATTAAATTGAACCTCAGAGGACTCTTCAAAGAAAGAATGAATTAAATTCAAGTCAGTTATACTGTGGGGTGTTCCTTAGAGACCGCTAACATCTCAGAGGCTTTGGTGTATAGAGGCGGAAGGCGAGGATGGTGCATGAGGTAAAGGCGACAGGTACATGCTCTGGAAACAGGCGCTCTGGGAACGACAGGAGGCTGTCTGATGTGTCCCGCTCACCAACATGCTCGGAGGCTGCAGTGGCTGAGACATGTATTTGTGTTTTGTTTTCTAAATAAAGGTGGCTGGCATTTAAAGTGTAACTTCACCCCTACGTTTTGGCAGCAGTGTCTCTCCCTGGAAAAAAAATGCTTTGAACCCCCTCCCACACACACACGCGACACACCAATTGGCTTATTAAAGATAAGTTATCTACGTCTCTAGCTATGAGGTTTGACTCCAGTAGCTGTGCACACACTTTTTTGATAGAATTGTTGTTTAAAGTAGTGGCTCCTAGCCTTCGGAGCTTCCTGCCGACCAAAACCACGGTCGTTCGGAGCTGTTTGAACCGCCGGCACTGTGCCGAGACAGCTGGGGCTGAACTCTGAGCACGGTGGTCCAGAGCCTTTCGAACCGGCAGCACATGCGGCTGTCTCAGCCAGCGGATCACACGGTGTGTGTGTGTGTGTGTGTGTGTGTGTGTGTGTGTGAGAGGAGAGGGGACGTATTTTCCAGCATAGATTTTAAAACGAGCTCAGCTTTTCAGATACCCTCTCACAAGCGGTGCCTGGTGGCGAGGGGCCACCCACCTTTGATTAGTGTTAATCTTTTTAAATATATATAAATGCCATGACGTAGAGACGCCCCAGCGCTTGACTCTACGTATTGGTCCAAGACGGTTTGAAACACTGGGTTGGCATTATGTGCCTGCATGTTTAACCCATATATTTACCAGCTTTCATCTCCTCGATGACTTTGGTCGTCTGGTCGGTTTCAAACACGTTCAAATGAATGACTTTCTTTGTTAGAACTGCTTTTAGTTTCTTTGCACCTCCTCCCTGACACTCATTACAACGTGTCTCACAAATGCAAACTTAAATTCACCCTGGGGAATTTAAGTCCATGGTTGATGGCCATTTAGCTTTATCCTCTGTATGCATCGATTGGAAATGGCTTTATGTTCTACATTTTTATGCATCATATTTGTATATTTGATTTTCAGTGTGTCAAAGTCCAGCCACATGCGTAAAGTGCAATGTTTCTACTGCTCCACATTAACTTTGTGAGAGAGGCTATTCGAAGAGTCCTTTAAACAGCAGTATACTAATTAACTGTTGGTATTTTTGCAGATAGTTTAATGGTTGAATACATTTCAACTTCCAAAACAAAGGCAATGTTTATTTCTTTTCCATATGCAGCTACTTAGAATTTGGGGGAAAACACGGATTTTGGTGCAGAGGAGATTATCAACCTATTCACATTTCAAAAGAGCAGCACAGGCACCATCACCAATGCCAAGTGACAACGTCTGCTTTTAGATTTCTTCAAAGCCCTCAGACCTGCCATTTCAAACAGAGATGGAATGCAAATGTCATGTGGCTCTCAGAAAAGAAGGCATCGTTACTGGCAGCTTCGGTCCAGCATAAATCACCTTTGAGCCATTAATGCTATTTCTGCACTCCAAAATGCACAAAGCTCGGCAAAGTGGAAGTAAATCAAAACCAAACTTGTGAGGCTCTCCCCCCTTGAAACGCCCCTCATGGGGTTTTAAACATGATGCTCATTTTCGAAGCACAACTTCAAACATTTTACGGTGTCTTTCCTCCACCCTCCTACCTGTCCCCACTCCACTGGTTTTCTCCTGAACGCTGCGGCTGCAGGCTTTGGTGATCCACGGCCCGGAGTAGAAAAACCAACTAGAAGCAGCAGAATGACTCTTTGCATTTAAATGGCACATTTAACAGAACAGAGAGCAGTTTCTCTTGATCTCATGACTTATTTAAATCGTCAGCAGTGGAGAGCGTGTTATTGGCGGAGGTACAGTAAAGACTATATACTGCTGAAGGGCCTATTCAGAACCAATCATGTGCTTATACATTATCGTATCTACTGCGGAGAAAAACAGCCATTAGCTCCTGTGACACTCTCCTCAACGGAATAACAGCTTTGATCATTTGTTCAGATGCCTAATAGGACCCATGTTTGCACAGACCCGACAAGCACCTCTTATGAAGAAGGACTCTTAATTAGTTGCACAGCAAAACCTTTTTGGAGAAGGATCAAGGTTGATGGGGTAATTTGAAGATACACTTATTTGTTTGTTTTTTCTTTCCAAAAGTTTGATGACTAGAATGGATACGTCTCACCTGTTTCTGAACCGTCTGGAGAGAGCCAGGGAAGCTGCTTTTTCTGCTTCTGGTCTTTCTGCTCTGTGCAAAAACTCACGTGCCAGCTCACTAATCAACACGGTTTCTATCACATTGGTTTATTTCACACATGAAAAGAAATGTAAGAACAAGGTTGATGCAGCAGTTTTAAGTCTTTAAAGGCACGTGTAGGCAAGTTTTTCTTAAAAAACTTTGGACAGAGCCAAGCTCTTTCCTTTGGCTCCTTTATGCCAAGTTAAACTAATGGCCACGTGGCTCCAGCTTCTTATTTAGTGCTCAGACATGCGGTATTGATCCTCTCATCTCAGGCCCAGTGAAAGAAAATAATCATATTTTCCCAAACTATTCCTTTATTTACATTAGCATCGGAACATAAAACAAACCGAATGTTATCTTTGAAACATTTTTAACCAGCTGCGTGCATTTTGGAAGGAGCTGGAAAAAAACACACAATTCCGCCTATATTGGGAGGCAGTCTGCAGAATTTGCAGGCAACCTCTGATCTCAGAGCCCTTTAAAAGTGTAGTCAACAAGATGCGGGCTGTGTAATCCGAGTGTAAAGTTGGTCAAACAACAAGCAATGTTGAAACAAGTGGTAATATCTTCATTGTATGGTTTTAGAGGTGTAACATATAGTGGCTACAAAGAGACACTCACGTGCATTGGTTGAAATCGGGTATCTTAACTCTGGCAACAACTTCTAAACAGTGGCAGTAGTTTATTTTTCTACTTGCTTTTATTGAGGCTTTACAGATATGTTGCTGCTTCTATAAAAGAACATTTCAACATATTCATAACTGCACATTCTGCTTTTATGAACTTGGCATCAGATTTTACATTGAGTGTCACACACACCATCAGAGTTGAGAATGTTGCTGACGATACAGATTAATACTGTGAATCTTTTTTTTTTTTTTTTGAAGTAACACCTTTCATTGCAGTTCCTCTGAGGTTTTAAATTTACTTCCTTTAATCGGAAAGTTACTGGGAGGACATCAACCATCTGTGTGTATCTTGGGGGAGACTGACTGAGCCTACTAAATACACAAAGCAGACCACAGACAGACTCGAGAAATGAAAAGCTGTTGGAAAAAAAATATAGTGAAGGGGGAAAGGCGATGTGTCGTGGAGACAAACAGATGTTTCTGCACACAAGGGGTGATTCAGGATTGATAAGGTCGAAGGCGAGTGATGGAGCATTTTCCACTTTTTAGGCGAAGTAACCAGAATTTTTCATGTGGAACTTTTACTGCCTGTTGCTCTCTTATCCTCTTGTGACACATTGAATGATAACGGCTCAGGACAAACAGTGAAATTGCACTTTGCTGCAGAAGAAGACTGATGATAACAAAGCCATCTAAAAAGTCGTGTTCCTACAGCTCAAACCTGGGCGCGCCACACATTGTGTGCATCAGCTGTCATCAAGGAGTAAACGCACGCTTTTATCCTCGTGAATCAACCTGCACAAGTACGATAGAAATGATGTTGACAGTGCTTGTTGATTGGATTATTATGCAGCGAGACAGAGATGTGATCAGGCAGGTGCCATCTGATTCACTATTGTCTTCGTAGAAGTAACTGATAACAAAGATTCATTTTATTCTGAGTCTTAAATAGTTGTTGCACCTCTGTGCACTTTGACAATTTTAGACTATCTCAACTATGTGCTCAATGTTTATTTTATTTTCCCATCTTTTTATTTTTTCATTTAACACCATTTCGTGTTCAGTAATTGGCATTTTAAGTCAAGGTGCCAATTTTGTCCTCTCTACAAGCGGATCACTCAATCTCAGCAGCATGTGTGATGATAATGTGACCGTCCCTTTGTAGTGAACATGATTGTAATGACAGGCCTGTAAATAGAGGCCGGTGTGACACTGGTTACGTCACTCGAGCGACAGGCAGCAACATTTTGTCAGGACTTGCACATAGAGGAGTGTGAAATATCCACAACATCTCTATACTTTACATTTAAATGATCATTTGCATCTGATATTGTTTTTTAATATCTGGAAAGGCAAATCACATTATTATATCTCATAAACTATATAAAGATGGACAACATGACTGTGTGCCCAAAAGTGAAGCCAAATAGTCTTAATTGCCACCTGGTGGCTGGCTGCAGAGTAGGTCATAAATCCTGCCTCCTTCATGTTAATGCATGGGACATGAGCCAAAATAAAAAGTCAAATCATTTTTTCTCAAAGATTTGTTAACATAGTGATTTATGTTCTAGTGTTCATTTTTCCAGTAAGTCTGGTTTTAAGCAATTATTTGTTGCTATAAAAACGGGGTTAAACATCATGATTGAGGCCTGAGACTGACTCAGGTCGAGCGCTTGTATTGGCAGGACCTTACTATCCATCCCTCATGGCTACTGTGCAAAATCTGGCTTCAAATGTGCAAGATGGCAGCGTTTGGATACTTTGGCTTCATTTCTGGACATAATCAAATGTTACCTTCCAATTAAAATTCAATGTAGATGAACGGTTTGCCAGCTTAAAGGTTTGTAGCAAAGCATGCAGACATGTTTTATGATGTGTCATTGATTAAATAGTTTGAAATAAAAAAAAACAAATCAAACATTTTTACAGCTATGACAGAAGTTCACTACAGGTGTCCATGTTCTAAGGACATCCAAAATGGCTGCCCGCCAGCAGGCCACATTAAGCCTTACCTAAAATCTACTCCTTATGTCCTCAGAAAACTTTCATTTTTGCTTCAGGTGGCAGTTTCAGTGCCTGCTAATGTGGCTCTTGAGCTCTGTGCTAACAAGCGGGTCAATCACGACACCCTCTCTAAGCTCTCTCCAGTTTATGAAAGGCATTTAGAGTAGATTTGCATTATTTATTAGCCTTGCCTATGACCTTCAATGTCTGCTTGAGCTTTTAATACCTGGTATTATCAGCACGTTGCACTGCAAGTGACTCTTCCTACAAACAGGTCCCGTTGCTCCTAAACAGCCCCTGCTCTCTATTGCTACCACTGATTATAAAAGGCTGCTCCTATAGTCTGTGTGGACTCCTCTCCTCTCTCACAACACCTGTACCCACAGAAACAACAATTCAATAAAACAATATTTGTGTGCGCTGTCGATCTGAATACGACTTGAACAGCAATCTAAGAACAGGGCTTGATATATTCACATTGTAAATTACTCCAGGTGTAACAATGATGTGGAGTTATTTATAAATGCAAATGGATCTATGTGGCAGTTTGAGAGAGGGCCTTCCTCTACATGTGTTGTGGCCAATAGCTCATATTGTATTTTCTCAGTTTAAGCTGCTTACTATGCATTCATTTTCATATCCTGTCCACAGATATCTCTGTATACATGCATTAATGAAAAAAATGTGACCTTACATGATACTACTTAACCAGGAAGGTGGCGGTCCAATCCCAGGCTTCCCCATTCGTCTTACCAGCCTGTGTTTGGGGGAGCGGAGAATCAAACCACCAACCCAGACAACACCTGAGCCATGAATCCCTCTGCTTTGACTACTACTGCATTAGGTTTTGAACTGTATTTAATATTTAAGTGTCCTTAATATGGAAAGTGAATCAATATTCCTGTTTCCATTTTTGATTAAATGTTTTATGGTGAAATGGTTGGGGTTATATTGCTGCTGATTGTATTCCTTTCCCCGTCCACTAAAGCTGACCTCTGTTTCTCCCAATCTTCCATAATTTTACTTTTCCTGCATTTTTCTTTCTTCCATTTTCAATCCATGTTTCTAAAGTCTCTCTCCCATGTCGTTTTTTCTCCCTCTGAATTTCAAGTCTTCCTCCCCTCTCTCCGTTTCCTCCTCTTCTATTGTCCCTCAGGTGCAGGCAGGCTATCTTTAGGACATATTTCCATATCCCCTTCATGCAAACATCTCATTGCCAGTGTAATTGATATATTATATATTATAGGTTCCAGAGTTAGGATGAGTCATTTGCATATAATGGGCTGATAACTGATGTAATAATGAAAGCCTAGAGCTCTGTGCAGGCAGGATGAGGCTTGTGGGAGACTAATGACCATTTAAATAATGCACAATAAGTGATATTTTCCAGCCAGATCAAAACCTCTGGAGCTCTGTAGCAAAAGAAGAACAGAATCTGACTGAACTCCAGAACAAAGTATAAAATCCTTCAAAGAACTTTGTCGAGTCCTGAGCTGCTTTGACGAGCAACTGCTGTGACCACAGGGTCTCTGACCGCTGGTCCTGAGAGAGCAGACACAAACATTTCAAAACTACAAAAAGTGAGAGAGGCACTTTTTATACCCAGACGTCCTAGAAAAAAATCAATCGCTGATGGAAATGAAGTTCTCTGTAAACCCTATGAACCCAAACATGATGGAAACTGCTACAATGTGTCTTATAGTCATAGTCTAATGTTATTCGGCCAGTTAATGTTTTAACTATGACTACAGTTGGACAGAAATTTATTTTTTACAAAGGTTTTGATTTCAATAGGTTTGCCTGATTCTCATGGTAATTCATCATGGTAAGAAATCAAATAAAACCAATCTGGATATTAATTTGACAACATCACAACATATAAGAAGTCAGGGTTGATGCTCCGTCTTGTATTTATACAGACTTGTTAGACTCAGTCTTCTCAGCTGCTCCCGCTCTGTGTGAACCAGCTGCCTCTGGTCGTTCGGCCACAGCGCAGCATGTCTTTATTTCACACAAGCATCACATTTCCTCAGACACTCACTCAGCGTATTCTTTATTTTGGGTGATGTATCAGATAGCATCCCTCACATGTCCAATGTCTGGCCATGAGCCCATCAGTGTTGCCCTGTCCCATAATACCTCATGGGGACACTTGCTATGTCCTTCTGGAGAGCATCAGAGTGGGGTCAGTCCCTACCTACTCCACAAACACTGTTCTGATGTTGTTTTGTTTTCATGCTGACAAAAGAATGAGAACTTGTGTACAGCCTACAGATACAGTCCAGGTCAATACATTTTGATATAACGTTCATATGTCATGTACCCAAAATCAAAGTCAAAGTCAGCTTTATCAATTTCATATACATCATATCATACATACACAGACATATCGAGGAACTGAAATTTCTCAGACTCTCGGTCTCCCCATCAACACAGATTTAAGTAAAACACAGCAAATACTAAATAAAAAAACAAGTCTTAATATAAGAAAATATTAGATATAATATAATATAAGATAAGAACATTAGAAAATGATGTAGTATTCAAAACAACATATTAATATTAATATCCATGTACACCAAACATGTCATGTTGTTCAACAGAACAGAACATCGACAGACATGCACATAAGACCATGGACATACATCTACATATACAGCACATATGCTATATATGTAAATATATGATATGTATATATGACCTAAGCCTCCCTTCTTCAAGAGATTTGACAACTAGGAGAGCTTCTGCCCTCCTGGTCTTTCCTTTGGCCTCAAGAGAGCATGAGAGTTAAAATATCTAACAACAGGAACCACCAATGGTTTATTGACTGCAATAATCTTTCTCTGCAACAGTTAGGTCAGAAAGCCAGATTCTTTCTCATCCCATAGACATAGGGACTCTAGAATTATCACAGCAGCCACAATGAGGAGCAGCATAGAATGTCCTTATCAATAATTTATGGGTTTCTGATTATTTGACTTGTGACCAAAAGGACTGTAGCTATGGGCACTCCTAAAATATGCATGTAAAAGTACCAATGTTACTTTGTGAACATATTTGACAAAGAGGAGATGGGGCTGACTTACTGAGATATCTAAATAAAGGTGTTGAACAATGTATAAATCTTGGATGAAGAGATTGATGATTGAGATGATTTGAAGCTTGTTTAATTTGATTCCAAATGGTTGTCCCAGCTAATTTGCTGTGCTGTTGATATTCATTTACATTTGAACCATCTCCACAGAAACACTCCAATAAGCTTTTGTTTTCCCTTGCTCTTCAGTGCTTTTAAGCTCTGGGCTTGCTCCAGAAAGCTGTCAGGGTCATTATGTGTAGGTGAATCTAGTGAATGAAAAGCAGACATCTCAAGGACATGGCAAACAACTTTGAAAAGATTATTTATTTCTTTGGTTTTCAGATGGTATGTGAAGGTCTTGAAAGTCTTCAAACCCACTGGTTTTATATGAGTTTTATCAAAAACTTCAATTAACTCCTGGGGTCTTCTAATGCCTAAGTCGTCTGCAGCAGCACGCCCACCCCCTACAAACATTACAAACAGCCGGTACACGTTCCCACCAAAGTGTTGGAATGATTTATTGACGTGAATGCTCAACGCGTCAGGGGGTTTAATTACTATGGAGCTGTTAATATTATTGAGCTAACACATTCTTTTCCCTCTCTTCTCTTGCCTTTTGTTCAGAGCAGCAAACACAGAAAACTGTAATTAGTTTGTAGTCTTTGTCCAAAAATATGCAGCAGGAGAAGACTTGATATGTGATTGCAGTCAGAGCACAGGGCTGCAGCTTTTACATTTTAAATTATTCTATGCTAATATTAAACCTCTATTGAATTGATCGTATTAAGACAAGTGGTACAAGCAGCATACGCATGTATGTCATTTTGAACACATATTGCATAAACTGAAAAAGAACAGTGTTGGCAGATACATAGCCAAACCAGTATAATGGTACTGCCCTTTGGGTTTCAATGCCTGTAACATTCTTCCTCCACACTCGTCTGTAGTGACAGCGTGCTGTGAGTGATGAATCCCTGCATGTGAGCATTAGTATTTCCTACTCCATTTCCTTTCAGCTCATGTGTTACATATCAGTTGCCCCTGTGGTTGCCTGACTCTTTAAATTCTCGTCTCCCCATCTGCGGCTCGCTGCTCTCTTTTTGGCTGCAGGTTGTTGTTGTTTCCTATGCAGCAGCAGCGGATGCTCTTTTTCCCTCCAAGTGAAAGATAAAAGTCCGGTTGACACAGAGGGATGACACGGGAGGGTTATCGAACGCAGAACAGGCAGCCCGCTTTCCCATGGTTGGCTTCCCCACATGGGTAATTGGCTTCTTCTTCTTTGTCGTCTATATCGCCGTCCTCTTCCTTGCCGCCAACTGATGAGTGCTTGTCGCTATCTCTCTTCTTTTTTTTTTTCACATATCAGCTACAGTAAAATTGAAAGTTTGTAGGATTAAAATTTAAATTGGTGCTCTTAAACATCCTCGCTGTCTGCTTGGCGTTTGAAGAAGCTGGAGCGACTTGGGAAATGAGGGCTGGGACTGGAGGCTGGTGGAGATGATGATGTCAAAAGGAAACATTTTCACTCTCAGCCGCTCGCATCCGAATGTGAAAGCTCTGTCTGGGGATGGAAAGACATCATTATCTTCCCTTTAAACCTGTTGAAGCACTGCCAGAGTGTTAGCTTTGCACTGCCCAGTTGGTGACCTTTTACTGTTCCGTATTGACTGCACTGTAAATATAGTGGCCGGGAATTTCATTCAGCTTCACTGCTCTACAATCCTTTTTCATCTGCTTCTATTTCAATACTGCTACATCTTAATGCAAATACTTCCTGAATGTTTAACTCTTGCCTTTTTAATGTGTATCAGTTGCTCTAAGTTTCTTCTCTAACAGAACATTGTTCTCATTCATTTATTATCTCATTAGTTCACATATTTGTTGCGCAACACTTCCTGCACTTACAGTATATTGTACATACTGTGGGGTTTAAGCCTACTGTCACTTTTTCACTCATCCCAACAGCAAACTGCAGTATTTTCTAGAAAGCTGCACGGATCTACCCACAGGTCCCGGGTTACTAATATAGAACTTTCATGCAGTCCTGTGACAGTTTGACACTTACCTCTGATTTCTGTCTTTGGACTTGTTTACCTGCTTGTCTTTGAATTACCACACAGCTCCCACAGTGCCTGTTAAAGTCAAGCTAACAGCTCAAAGTGATGCTGGGAGGTGCACCCATGGGTACCTTTTGGTTCCTATGCAGCGCTTCAACGGTGGACGGGGGTCGTCTCGGCTTTCCCCTGACGCATCTTTAAGCTGAGATGAACTGACTTGCTCTCCGAGAAGAGGAGTGAGCGAGGGAATCTACACTTGGCAAGCCTAATCCAGACTTCACGATGTGCTGTTCCAGGCTGCTGTCTTTAACCGGGGGCTGCAACTCCACAGAGAAGAACGCAAGACTTTGATTGGGCCGCCCACACAGTTGCAATGATTTGGCCAGAGCTGCAGGCTTGGTTGTATCATAGTTGTTGCAGTGCACTTTTTACTGTAGGCCAGAGTGAAACAACGAATAGAGGGTTGTGACCTTGGGAATCGCCTTGGGCTTAGTTAAGTGTAAACCTTTGCTTTTCTACACATTCCTCAACGAGAACAAAGAGATGCTTCAAAAGGCAAAATTTTACCCATAAAATCAGTGGACTGGCACACCACTGCACTATGTTGTTGAGATGGTCAATAAAAACCTCCAAATCTCCTCAGGAAAGTGTGTTTTAGCTTCTTAAAAATAGCTTGGATGACTCTTAGCTGGGCAATTTGTTCTGAATAGTTTTAATTGGATGTGGAACAATCCTCCTTATTTAGACCATGCTGGAGTTAGTGGACTGGTTTTCATTTTGCTCTTCGGGGGCGGCTGTGGCTGAGGGGGTCCTTTAACTAGAAGGTCGGCGGTTTGATCCCAGTCTCTCCCATCTGCATGCCAAAGTTGTCCTTGGGGAAGATGCCAAACCCTGAATTGCCCCTCAAAGAAAAGAAGTGCTGCCTATAGATGTACTCTATGTTTGTGTGTGTGAATGGGTGAATGGCAACAAACTATACTCCATGTCATCAATACAGACCATTCAGTATTCCCTAGAGTTAGATCTGAAACTCCCCGACCATCAGAAAGGGTGAAGACTTCCACAGAGATAGCATGGGGAGATAAAGAGACTTTATTTCCCCAAACAGGCAGAAAATTAATTGGACGAGAGGGGGCTGTAATCCTGTGTTTCATCGTCCGTAACCACCCTCGTCTTGGGACTGCAAAACCTAAGCACTCTAAAGCCTGGCTGAAAAGACCTGACATAGACTAAGAGAAATCCACATCTCAACACTGCATCGCCTCCACCCTGCATTTCCCCGCTTTTGCTATCGAGGTCTTGCTCTATCTCCCTTCCCTTTCTCTGTGTCACACAAAAATACTATAAAGATAGAGAAAATGAGAGCGATAAAGCAATTAAAAGTCAGGAAAGTTTCTCTCGGCACTCCACGACAAATTAGTTTTTAGAGCCATTTTATCCTTCAAGTGGTCTTTGAATCCTACATTAGCCATATCTCTAAGTTGTAATGAATTAGTATAACATTTTTGCAGGTCCTCATTTCGCTTTGTTCTACACCCAAATCTAATTGGGATGAGGGTCCTGTATAAGACCACAAAAGTAATTGGGGAAAGTAAAACAAAAATTCCAACTCAACAAACGGCCATTCAGGCGTCGGGTGGGGGTGTGAGGTGGTGGGAGCATTCATCATGCCTCTTCAAAGTCTGTAGACAGACAGAAACCTGACAAAGTTCTCAACACCACTTCTGTAGTAGTTCCCACTCCACCACATGTTGCCATGATGATACACACACACAGAATCACTGGGTGAAAACAATACTAGTCTCAGTGTTGATGCTGGTAAAAAAGGCTCTGTTTAGTTAAGTGATCTTTGGATGCATTCAAATATCTGGTTCAGTGGTTTGAATGGTCTCTTGTGAAATGCATATGAAGCCCTTTGGAGAGGCCTTTTTTCATCTTTGTAATAATTTTATTTTGAGGCAATGTTTGTAGTTGTAGTGGAATGAAAAAGGTCACAATTCAGCAGCACGGGAACATAATGGCTGCTGCTGACAATGACCTGTCACCTGAACATGTCTGCATGTAAATGTGTTGCTACTAAGAGAGAGGAGAAGAAGCCTGCTATCATAGCTCCATCTGATTTCATCAAACTGTCTTTGTCTTGAGGCAATAAACTCAACAAATGGAACATTTGTAGTTTCTTTTTTTTTTTTGTGAGAGAGAAATTCAACCCAAATTGTACTTTTGCAGCTCCGCTCACCTGCTCGATCACTTGGATTATTGGCTTTCTGTTTTATTGTGGCAGTTATTTTGTTGCCACTTTGAAAAAAAACCCTTCACTTTTGAAACTTCACCTTCTCTTGTTAAATGAAAAGAGATGAGTTCTCAAAGCGAGCTGTTAACAAAGCATCTGTTCTGAAACTCCTATGAGAACTGCACTATCAAAACAAATTGAAGGAGGGGCTTTTCGGTTCTTATACTGTGTAGATGACGAAGCACAGTTTGTGGATCAGCAGCATCATTTATATGAAGGACATTTTATGGGTTAAAAGCACTCTTCAACTTCATGGAACGTCTTGGACTGAAAATTAAATCTCAGGCAGGCTCTCTCTCTGTTGTGTTAATCCCAAAGGTCAATTTCTTTGGTATAATTGGAGAAAACTGTGTTTTTGTGCGTTCCCATACTGTGTGCATTTAAAGAAGTGGGCGGGAGTAGTAAAATAACAGCTAATACGAAGCAGTCCTCAGAATCTTGAACTGATCGGATCTACTCTCCAAATCCCTGGAAGATTGAAGATTGTTTTCCTTCTCAGCTCGGCCGTGGCAGCAGTTTTTCATCTCAGCTTTTTAAACTTTGTCACTGTTCAGGGCGCAGAATGCGGTCGTGATTAATAGAGTCTATAATGCACCGAGCCTATATAATGTCCCCCTTCGGCACACACTCATAAATAAAAAGGAACTGAAAAAATAATGCGTGTAAGTAGCAAGTGAATGGATAGTTTTCTTCGCGGGGAAAAATAAAACAAGATCCCGTTGGCCTAGATTGCACCACTCCAAATGTCAAACTAAAACAAATAAACAAATCAATACATGAAATAGAGATACAGTGGTCCTCGGGATGTAAGACAAATCTCTTCTGAAAGAGCAAAAAGGTTGAAGTGTTTTGTTTTCATGTTTGCACCGAAATGCTGTTTTGATGTAGCTCCATTATCTCAATTTTATATAATTGACATATACAAATGACAAAGTAGTACTCACCTATGTTAACCAGCAGCCTATGGAAATTAAATACAGGGTACACATTCTGGAAAAGTTGTTTCACAGTAGTTGCCCACAGTTGCCCCTGCAGTGATTTAATTGAGGGCATGGTCTGGTCTGGTCTGGATGCCCCAGGGCACCTTGGGGCAAAAATGAGCTGTGACCCCCTATTCAGCCTTCAAGACAAGGTACTTTAATCATGTTTTGATTGAATGCTAATTTATTCAAGAACATGCACCATGTTCAACTATTATCAACTTTGAAGTTAAAACACAATATCAACATGTACCAATTTTCAAGCTAAGTTACCCTATCAAATAACAAGTCATCTTCTCACTAAACTTAAAGGAACACTGTTGATATACCATGGCTGCTGTGCTTGTGTTTCACAGTCGCTGTGTGACTGTGAATGCATTACTTTTTATTTTCCTCCTCCCACTCGTTCTGCTGTTGAGGAGTTGTTTTTAGACCTTGCCGGGTGTCAACAAAACTTGAGTGGGATGTTATGAGAAAGTGTCTTCTCGCCAACAGGATCTCATTATTTTCAAGGTGCCCTGGTTCTTCAGTAGCAGGTAAAGCGTCAGTTTCTGTGCCTTGCGAGGGACAGAGGGAAATACCACAGCGAGCGTTCCCAGAATCCACTGAAGGCGCATCCAAACATTTTTCATGCTCAAGTTAAAGCTGTACTTGAGGGACTGCTTTTAGGTTAAAAGAAACACACTATGTTCGGCTTATTGTTTTCCTATAGGTTTTTGGTCAAAGAAGCTTCAAAAGGTAAAAGACAAAACGGAAATGGTCTTTGAAACACCAGTGTTTTCTGACGGTTGAGGTAACCTGGCTGAACCTGAGTGTCAGAGATTCAAAAATTGAGCAAACTGAAGTCAGAGATGAGAAGAAGGGGGAACAAAGTGAGATGAGATCATGCGACAGTTTATTATGCAGATGAGGAGAGTCAGAGTCTCCTAAACTGTCTGAGCGTTTCCTAATTCATCACTGTCGCTCTCGGTGTGTGTGTGTTACTTACGGTACAGCAGAGCATCTGCGTGGCAGCCACCGGCGCTGATTGATCACCTCTCTGCAGACTACAGGGGCGCTTTCTCTGGGGCCGTGCCTCGCTCGTGGGTGCCTCAGAGCCTTGATTAAGGCTGAGGCGACCCCAGAAATGAGTGCCGCTGGAGGGTTCACCCTCTTAGACATTGTTCTACCTCTTTCGCTCTCTCTTACTCTCACTGTGTTGCCTCACTTTAGATTAATGCACCCGCCCCCCTCGTTCACCCATCTGCTCAATTTGTCTTCTCCCTTTATCCTCCAATTTTCTCTTGTTCGGGATCTTTGACATTTTTTCCCTTGTGTCGTCCTTTTGTCTTTTTACTCACATCTTTTGTTGTTTTTCTGCTGTTTATTCTTAACATCCGCGCATGACTTTCTCTCTACCAGCTTTTTTAAAGTTAAAGGCTTCACAACTGCCTCACTGTGTAGATGCAGAGAGAGCTCACAGGGTATTACTGGCAAATCTTCTTTTATTGGAAACAGTTAAGGTTTGTCAAAAAAAAGTTGTAAGATTTGTCTCTAGGTGCAATTTTGAAAAAAGTAGTTCGATAATAAAAACTGTTTGTGGTAATTCACAGAAAGCAACTGTCACTATCACTCTTTTGGGGACTTTTGGGGATATAGCATTGGACGTTGTCTGGTTCAGCCAAAAAGCATTTAGCTTGCTCCGTCAAGACTTACATTGTTTCCCCACTGATGTGAAGGCAAATTGGGAAAAAACTATTTTGGAAAAAAGAATTCTTGAAAGTGTCACACAAGTAAAATGTTGGGGTTCAATTGACATCAGTTGAACCTTCCAAACAATTAGGATTTTCAATAAAATCAAGACTAAAATCCTCACAGACCAAACTCTATTACCCCATAACACTATTTTTCAAACTTCAAAAAAAGCAGCCCATGCTTTGTTAAATTACTCGACAGTTATTCATGAGCTAATCCAACTAGGACGGCCTTTTTCAGCTAGTCTTATTGAACTTCTGGTTCGGCTTCTCCATAGCAGTGGCCTGACTCATCAAGTATTCTGATCTGAGTTGGTAGACTTGTTACAGAGAGAGACTGCTTGTCCTGCCCGGGGAACCTATAGGTTTCATACTAAGGCTTACAGGCAGAGTAGTCAGAATATTCACCAGTGTGTGGCCATAAGAACAGATGAACCTTTGCCCCAGTTGCTATTTTAACATCACTGCAGCCTCTGCAGCAGAATCGTTAATATTAGAATAAGAAAAGTTCCTGTTACATAAGAAGTAATTGCTCCCGTTGGTTGAGTTGTTGCCAGAGTATCTCATGTGTAACAGTGAGTGTTTGAGCATCACTCACTTAGAGTACAAGAATGCACATTGATTGATCGACTGACATTAAGGAGTGGCAGGTGACAAGTTTCTCGGTGACAGCTGACAAAATAATACCACTAAGGGGGTCACTAAAGCCAACGTGTTTCAAATTGTATTGGTCATAGGTTTAAGGGTAAATCCATACTGAATCCCAAAAAGCTGCAGTTATTTTTTGACTCTGACAACTGATGGGCAACGACTGCTGTGATATCTCTGAGTGGGGAATGACCAGGGATAGTTTTAAATGATAGAGCGCTGTGGAGCAGAGGTTTTCTTCCTGTGAATCCGTGTAGACGCACCTCAAAGTCCAAACTGATTTAACCAAACAGACCATTAAAACCTGACATGTTACTTTTGCTGAAGTCTTCTCTCCTCCCTCCTCCGCTTTTCTCCTTCATTTCCATCTCTGGTGGGCTGCCGACCCTGGAATGCAGCGGCTGTTGGCTGCAAATGTGTCTTCCATTAGAATGGAGCGTTCCCCAGGAGTGTCACTGGTTCGACTCATATATATACGGCTGCTTTTGCATCCCATAGGCATTACATTATTTATCTTCCCAGCTGACACCTATCACCCGTAGTGACTGCTCCGCGGCCCTGCTGACATCCCTGCTGTCACCCTGCTGCCGCAGCCCATTTGCCCCACATCAACATCCCCAGAGCCTCAGGGGACTGAGACTTGCACCCCCCCCCCCCCCCCCCCCCACACCTCCTTTCCCCGGAAGAACTTTAGAAAGTGTGGCTGAGGTAGAAATATAAAACTGTTCTTGCTCCTGAATCCATCAGTAATGCAACAAAGGAAGTCAGTGCTGCTTTTAATGTGCAATTTGGGAAAGTTGATGAGCCTCCTAGAGAACTTCAAAAGGGTATATGGAAAAATGCCAGCGTCCAAAGCACATTAGTTACAGTACTAGCATGCGGTTCTGCATGACAAACACTGTCTGACCTTGATCCGAAATGAATGCACTTGCCACATAACCACACACAAACAAAGGTCAAGGGGCAGTGGTGTATTGTTTGCCGTTACTTGTGGTTTTCCTGCACTGTCTCTCTGAGGGTTTTCCAGACCCCCCCCCCCCCCCGCTCTCCTGTCATGGATTAATTGGATTTTTGACCCAGTTCCAGTTTGCTCCCCTCCTTCTCCTCGTGCTCCGCTTGGGTGCTGACATGAGATTGTGTAAAATGCTTGTGTGTGGGTCATCAAATGTGTGCGGAGGATTTAGTGTGTCGCCGGCTGCCTCGTTTTCAGTCTGTTGGGACGCTTTGTCTCTCGGCCGCCCTCCTTGTCACTCCCCCCATAGGAGGGCAGCAGCCTGCGAACAAAAGCTGAAATCCACGTTTGAATGCCACCACGCACACACACACACACACACACACACACACGCACATATACACACAAACACACATCCCCCCCTCCTTCCCCTCTCATTTCCAGCCACTTGCTGCCTTGTCACAACCATAACAGCCAGTGTCACTACCACTGCTGTTGTTCCCTTGGCGTTTTGGGACCACGCTAGGGGGCTGCTGCCGTTGAGTTCATCTGCAGTGCACTGCACAGAGAGCCAGTAAAGGAGAGGAGACCAGGAATGATCCTGCCTGTATTTGAAAACTCTCTTATATTTGTTGTTCTGCCTCTGCCGTCCTAAATCAAACCCCGGCCTCTTTGTAATAAAACTGATCAGAGGGCTGTCGTGGGATGCCTGCGCTGTTTTTTTGTGTGGGTGATCTTGCATTATTGTGGAAAGGTCCTTTTCTTGTCTGCGGTTAGTCATTCTCTCAGGGGCAAATTTCACAATGGAGTGCATGACCTTGCGACGAACACGCTTCGGTCTCCTCTTTTGCAGGGAAAAAAAGTAATGAATGTAATTGCCACAACTTTGTGTGGATATTTCCCCGTGGGCTTCCGGCAGGATTTTTCATCTTGGTTTGGTAGTAATTACAGACCTGAGGGCTGCTGCGCGTGCAGGGTCAGCTTCTGCAGTCTCTTTATGGACATTTGTCTGCTCTCATACCGTGATTTGTAGTCAGTTGGACGGCTCCACTCCCACCGTTCGCAAAATCCAAGGATTAAGAGTTGTGCTCATAAATGTCAAATGATAGATTTGAGAACAGTGTGCTTTCTCCTCCAACTTCAGCCAAGATGCTTATTATGCTGATTTATTACTATTGATTTCAATTTCCAAGGCTTTGTTTGCTGGAAGCTGTACCATTAAAACTGCAGCCACGCAGGATATGAATCAAGATCCCGGAGATTACAAACGGCTTTCAATTGTGTCTTGCAGAGGAATGACTTTTGAATGAGTAACAATGTCTGAATGCCTGCTGTTTGTTTGGCTGGTTTGAATCCCGCAGCCCGGCTATTGGCCGGTTTTGTGTCTCCTTGTGGCCAATGGGTTTGAAGCGTGGCTGATTTTGAATAACTCAAGGCCACGGCGTTGTGTGTGGTACGTTAAGCCGTTACTCTCTCTTTGCCTAAGTCCCAAAAGGGATTTGAAAGGCCCCTTGTCAGTTAACGGTTCGCCTTTCATTGACACATTTAAAATTTAAAACGCCCTGCTCTTTTATCCAACAGGGGCCCATGTGTTTTGGGATTTGGGGCACACTCAATTGAAGGGTCTTTGTGAATGTTGAAGGCCAGCTTTAGTGTGCCCCCTAGTGCCAGTCTGAAGCCCCCAACCATGCCTAATAACAGTCTGAGGGCAGTTTATTTATTATTATTAAAACACATACATTTATCATGCTATTCAAACTTTTTTCATTTGATGGTTTGAAGTTAAGACTCTGTTCAAGTTAGGTTTAAAGGGGTCTTGGGGGGTGTAAGAAGAAAAAAAAAAAGGTCATTATCCTGTAAAGTTCTGCCACCTCTAATATAATACAGAAATTATAACTGTTTCATTTTGCACATGTAAAAGTAATTATGAGTTTATAGTAATTATTATCATTTAACTTTGTTTTTGCTGGCGTCTGGCATCCTTTGAATTTTATTCATTTTGGTTCTTATCAACTCCATGTTCTGATTCTAAAATGGTAAAAAAAAAGCAGGATAGCAGGATAAGTGTCAATTTGCTAAGAATTAACACTGAAGAACATTCACCAAGAAAATAGCCTCTGGATGTTGTCAGCTACAGGATTGATTTTTAAATTGTTATATTTGTGTATACCGGCACAAATGGTTTCGCCCCATTCTACATCTCAGAGCTCTTGTCCCCACACTGTAAGGACGCTGAGGTCATCTGAGCAGAGAGTGTTGTCTGTCATCAGATCAAGGACTATGTTTTATACCATCTCCATCGCTGCCTCAAAATTCTCTCTCCCTCACTCCACTCATCCATCCTCCCCCTCAATAGTCATCTGAAAACACATTTTTATTCAGTTGCCTTTCTTCTAAATTGTTGTGTTATTATTATCGGTGGTGGTGTTATAACCGACGACAATATTTTTTGTCTTGTTTTGAATAATTTTGTTTTGTAAAGCACTCAACAATGTTGTGTTGAAAGTGCTAAAAGTTAAAATAATATTTATCAGAATCTATTAAATAACATAAAATAGAAAAGTACGATGCACAGACGTGCATTTAAACAAAGACAAATTGATAAAGTTCCGGGTACAGCAGAGACACACAGGCCTGCAGGGGTTTTGCAGAAAATTTGCATTTTTTTGTGTGCATGTGTTTGGACCAGTGACTTAAGGAGAGAGACAGAAAACCAGAGAGAGAGAGTGCATGTGATATATAATGCACTCTCTTGAGTGAGGGAATGTGAAACAGAGGCTGTTTGTGCAGACTGTATTTTGTAGTGATATAAGTATTATAGTAAAGCGCTGGGACAGAGATGGAAGAGTGGACAGCTGCAGAGAAGGATTTATTTTTTCTGAGCCTAAATGCAATCAGACTGCTTTCTGTCCTCCCATGCTCTTTTCTCCTTCTCTTCTTCATCTTCTTCCCTCCCTCTTTCTTTGACCTTCTATCTCTCTCTCTCCTTCCCTCCCTTTCGTCCTCCCTCCAACCCTCTGTCCATCCTTCACAATGTTATGACGTTAGCCTTGCATGCCTCACAGTTGTTGCTGTTGTTGACAGGTCCTGAAAGATATTCCAGCCAAACTCTGGGTTTTTTGTCAGTGTCTTTGTCTTTTTTTAAGGGTATTAATTTGGAAGTTACCAACCCTGGTTTCAATACAAAGGTTTTGTGCTCTCAAAGTACAGAGACCCATAGTGTTGAAACTAATGTATTAAATAAGACACATGGCTATTATATGATTGCGTTAAAAACAAAGACTGAAATGTACGTAGGACATTTTTAATGCTTCTAAAATACTTTTTTGTGATTTTATATATGTATAAAATCAATATATATAATACAGCCTGTCAGCATTTGCCCGTTTGTCTTGATTAACAAAGAGACAGAATATATATGTGTATAATGATATGCATAGTACTATTATGTATATATTAAAATATATGGTTTTTCCCAGTTGATATTTTTTGTTTGCACATATTACATTTTATTTCATAATGTTAGTTTTTTTAATCAAATTTTGAATCATTTTTATGCTGATCTATTGCTTTTCAGTAAATACATCTATGGTGGAAACACTCAATATTTCATTGTTTGTGAATTGATTCTATTTTGTATTGGACACAAACTCACATCTGTCAGCAGCTCCAATCAAAAGAGATTTTGTTCTGCGTTCGACTTAAAAACTCTGTCAGGTAAAACTGTTACCGTCCAACTCCAGGTGTTGCTGCTCTGGTTTCAGATTCTGCATCTATCATTTCAGCGCTCCCCCTGCCCACTGGCAGACAATATGTTCCTGGGGTCAGGGCTTCATATCTGGGCTTAGGCGCGGGCAGGTGGAGGAAAAGAAGTGCTGGCCTTTGCATCTCGAAGGTGATGTGGTCCAGATGGTAGCCTCTCCTTCAGATGCACTCTGCACATCCGCCACTGGCACTCTGGTGGACTGTAAAAGATAGGGTCTTATCGCAGCCTCTCTGTGTGTGGATGTGGGTGGAGGGGGTGTCTGGGAGTGGGCCTGCAGTGACCTGCAGTGGGCCTTGATCCAGCCTGCCAAATCCAATACACTCTCCTCTCCTCCTCCTCTTTCGCACAGATGCTGCAGCTCTGCACTGCACCAACTGATGAAAATCTGATTTTAGGCTATTGGCCTCAAACTTCCCACCCACTTCTTACTATCACTTCTCTATCAGTGAAGGGCAAATACAGCCAAGACGCAGGCTTATCTCAAGAGGAGATGGGTTTGGGGAATGAAAGGCTTTGTTTGTATTTGCCAAGCAGAACAGAAGCTGAGGACGGCTCCTCTGCAGGACCCGGTTTTATCGACTGGCGTCTTCCTCCTTTTACCTCGGGTTACTCTACCTGAGTACTCATTCTCATGTTGCATTGTGTCATGTGCCTTGCACTTACAGGATATTGTAAGTCTCCTCTTTCCCTAATCTCTTTGTACGTCTTGATGATGTCTGAGAGATTTCAGGGTCCTGTGTGTGATGGAGCCTATTAATGTGCAGACCCCAAGAAACATCCAGTACTCATCATGAAAGTGATAATGAGTCTGTCTGGAGAAGATGCATTCTTTCTGAAGGATTTTTTTCTCTCGCTTTGAAGGACCAGTCACGTCCATTTGTCTTCATCAAGAAAGCAGTTGTGCAGCTTTTCAAGGCACACGGAGAAGGTAGAGAAAAGACACACTCAGATAATGTATTTTTCCCTCGTTTCTCTTCTAGCTTTCATTTTCATTTCTCATTAATGGACAATTTGTCACAGTTTCAGGTTTACATTCCATTAAACCTTTTAGCCCCCTTGACAACCAGTGTGTGGAGTGAAAACAACGCTTTGATCGACCTGAAGCCAGAGAGAACCACTGCCACTCAAAGAACCTAGAGAAAAAATAACAGAAAGCAGAACTCGTGCAGCTTTGATTATTCTCAAACTGTTTTCAGACATGACCTCTGGAAAATATCCAGCTGCAGATTCTGAGTCAGACGTGTTCACAATAAAACTAAAGAGTGTCCAGTTGAGGCGTGGCATCTCTGTGGAGCATGTACGAGGCGGGACGTAACAGAGACATTTTGGAGATCGTGATTTTATTCACAGCACATCAACAGTGCCGTGGTCACTTATCACCAAAAGCTCTCGAATCTTGTCGTCTTTCCAAGTTGACATCTTTAGGCGTCATGTATGGCTCCTCCTTTTCCTCCTGAGATGTTTGTGTCCTCCGTTAGAAAAGTGGTCAACGGCAGCTCACTCAGACTTTCTTCTGAAATTTCGGAAAGACTTTTCTTGTGCTTGAATTTTCTTTATTGTAATCAAAACAAAACCACATTGTCATATATTGTACAAACAACAGCATTCCCCAACTTTGCCGGGCCTTTGCATGTTTATTGGCTCAATTCCTCAGGCCCCTACCCTTGCTTATGGCCATTTACAGCCAAGTGTATTTGCTGCTGATCATTGTAGATTGAAAGGAGATTAGGAAAAACTTATTGCTATTGATCAAATAAAGATATGATAAAAAAAAAAAAATCCAAAAACATAATCATATTCTTTGTACCAGAAATGTTCTTATATCTTAGTAATCATCTGATAGTGTGTCAGATTTACCTTGACACCACTTGGTCATTGCAGATAAACACAGAAGAAGAAATTGTTGATCTTGAACGCCTCTGTACGTGTTGGTAATGTTTGCTAAGTACTATAGATAATTCCTCTCAGGAGAGGAGGCACCTCATGTACCTGATCTACTACAATGAGATAAAGCAAAGGGAAGGACCAGGGCCTGATAAATTACATTCTCTGTTTACTAAATGAACAGAGAAATAGGTTAGAGAGAGCAAACTGTAATACTGGCTTGAAGAGCAGAGAGTGCACCAGCTCCCCAAACGGCCTCGGCGATGCAGAGATGAAACAAACAGTAGATCACAGGAGTTTAGATGAAGAGGCTGAGGGCGGGTGTATCAAGATGCAGCAGAAGGGCAGAGAGCTGGTAGTGGTTTGAGGGAGGATAGTCAGCCCACACGTTGTCACTGCACGGCTGCTAATGCACTATTGATTTCTGCCACAGAGAAGATTCCCCTGCATCCCGCATCCTCCTCCAAACCCCACACATCTCTGTCAGCTGGCCCGGACTCCGACTCAGGACCAGTGTTCTAGGCCCGGGGTCAGGATCAAGATGAGATTTATTTTTGGGGAACCCTAAATCCATGCTGCAAGCGGTAGCAAGAAGTCCATCGTTTTATTACTAAACACTGCTTCTGGGGAGATGGTGCTGAAGTGTAGGCAGTCAACAAGCTTGTCAATGAGAAAAGTTTGGCCACAACGAAAAAACTTTTTCATCAGCGTCGGCCACAGGCAGCCAATCAGATTTCTTCTCGACCCTGATCTCCTGCCGGGAAATGTACTTGCTGTGTTCTAGGAACAGTAGTTGAGCCTGAAAAGTACAAAACGAACAACATCTTGACTACAGCTGCTCATATCTATCTTTTTCTCCATGTAAATGTAAGTGGAAGCTGCTGGAATAATTACTTTGAATGGTGGGTGGCTACTTTTCTTATTTTATATGAAAACCAACTGTCAGAGACACCTGCACCATTTTCAGCATTCTCTAATTTCGGTAAGAGCCATCGCTGCTATGACATTAAAGGTTTAGTGTTTAGAATTTTGTGATATCTAGTTTTGAAATTGCATGTTGCAGCTGATCCCCGCTCACCTCACCCTCTCCTTCCAAACATCTTTAACACTGGCTCCTCAACAAGAGGCAACCAATGTATATTGATTCATTTAAATAATGAACTTACTCATTTTGTGATGTGACAGTGCAATGGTTAAGGTTTGGATAGTTTGATGAAAAATCCTGGTTTGGGTTAAAATGGACTATTTTAACCTGGTCATTGATACAATGATAAACACTAGGTTAAGGTCAGGGAGGAATTGTGATGATCATTTAAAGAAACATTTGACTGTTTGGTAACAGCACTTGAACAGCTTTTTCCTTCAGTACATCCAAATTATCTTGGGCAATAGTTGGCGCGACATTTTCTCATTCGGTTGGTTTTCGTGAGGGACACAATGTTACCATAATAATAATTATGCCAAAATTTCATATCACTGAATATTTTATCTCTATAAACAGATTCTAGTTTGACTAATCATGTTTAAACAGGCTTTGGTCGCCGGCAGGTAAACAGCCCTTGTGAAGAGCAAAAGAGACGGAACACATTGACCAAAATGCATCAGCTATTTTCTTTTTGAATTTATCTGCATTCGTATGCACGCAGGTAGCTTTTAGGAGTTTAGCCGAAATGTTGTCTGGACCTAACACACCATCGCTGTTTGTTTCTTGTGAGGAGAAATGTTTGACCCCTAGATTCTTGGCCTGGATATCCACTGTCTAAAATGTCTAGAAAATGGACCGCTGCAACCATAGGCTCATCTGTGGTCGCATGATAGTCGATGGGCTCTGAAATCGCTGAAAGATAATTCCCTTTTTTCTTTTTTTATGAGGTTTACAGTTGATTGATCTTCAACCGCAGAAGCCACGTATAGGCTACCAAAGAATTTGGCTCTTCTGAACTGATGCGTCTCCAGCAGATACATATTTCTCTGGGCTAATGTTTAATTTTAGTTTGCATTTGAGATCAAGGGCTCAGGAATGAATGAGCTCCTCTCCGGTTGGTGCGTGTGTGCAGCATGAACACAGCAGCCGCTCAAGTTTTAGCGCTGCGGGAGCATGTGATGCAGCATGCGCATACACAATATAAAGCAACACTGCTGGCACATTTCACTGAGTATGTGCTGCTAATCGGTGCATCTTGGAAGCGCCAGTGTAGAAATACATCGATGACTCTGTAGTTGTCAGTGGTCTCCAGGTTGTCTGCCGGGCTCTTGAGTCTCACCTGGGGAATTCATTAGCCGGGGTTGTCAGCTGCAGTCAGACTTGTATTGTTCGCGGGGCGTTTAGGCTCTGTCAGTATCGCATTCATGACCAGCTGCTGTTGGTTTGCAGATTTCCCATTTGCACGGTGTAAGCACTGTGTCACTTTGTAAATGGCAAAATCTGCATCGCCTCTTGGCTCCAGTAAACAAGTCCCAGCCGCAGTGAGCAGATGACACACTGCAGCCACAGATATAAAGAGGAGCAAACAGTGAGACCAATCTGGGCCCGGCCAATCATCTACGCTCGCCGCACTTCACTCCTCTTGTATGTGCAGTATCATCTGAGGTCGCTATGGCTCTGGGTTGCAATATCAGAAAAAAAAAGAGAACAAAAGACAGAAAGCAGATGAAGATCTGAAAGACCAAATTCAGAGACCAAATTGAAAATCTTGGATGACCTTCTCCAAATACCCTGGAGGAGCAGGGTCCAGGAAAATAGCCCGGCTCGCTCTCACCAATCATGCAATCTCGATGAACCTCACCAGAAGCCGGACTGTTAACTGTTACTCGTGGAGATTGGAGGTGGAGGTGGAGGTGGTGATGAGAGGTAGACAGTGTTAGATAAAAATTTGATTAAAATGCGTCAGCTTTTGCCTGGCCTTTTTCAAGGAAAGATGGTGTTGTCATTGGAGAGAAAGGGGCTGCCGGAGTTATACAAAGCATTATTGATGGTGGTGGAGGCAAGCTGACGAAAAATGACGGAGGCAAACATAAAGATAAAAGCCCTCGCTATCTCCCCCTCCTTTCTTGCTGCACTTCCCCGCCCCTCTTTTCCACTTTCGGCTCCCCCTGCCTTTTTTTTCTCAGTGTAACTGTGATAAAAGCAAGCAGACCTATGACTCAGGTTCCCACCCCACATTCTGATATGAATTCAGGGAGCTGAGGCCGTCCCCTAATCTCTTAATGCATGTTCCCTCGCCCTTGGCAGGGTCATAGGAGAAATAGATGGAACCTTATCAGCTTTTATGGATTTATGGAGAATTTCTCTGCACTGGATGTATTTTTTTTTTTTTCTTACACCAACCTGTGTGTGTGTGTGCGCGTCTCAGATATGTGTCTTTGTGCATGTGTGTGTCCTCAAGGATGGTGGGTAAGGTTATCAAAGCTATCTTCATGAATTTGATCAAGTTTCTAATTACTGCATCAATCATGTTGACTTCCTCCATCATGCTAAACTGAAGAGACGCTGGCTTGTTTTCGACGAATTTGTGCCAGTGTTCTAACCTTCAGCAGCTGATCCCATCTCTTCTCCTGGGCTGCTCTGTGATTTAAAGCTGCACCAAGCCATATTTTTATACCAACTTTTGATCACAAAGGTTTTCACTCCAACTGGAAAGATTATTATGAATTTTTTGAGTTCCTCTCATTTCTGCAGTGATTTGGGTTCCTGGTCTGTGACATCACAGTTTTGATTCAATCTCACCACTTTCATCAAGTTCTTTTCCTGACGGCTGCCAGCAAAGAACTTAGAGAAAACACTGTTTATTCCCATTTAAATTCCCAAACATAGTTCGGACAAAATTAGATGCTAGCTGGAGAATGCATTACCTACTATTCAGGTCCATTCACTCTTAAGGAAACCTCAGTTTGTGAAATTCATTTTTAAAAAAAACAACATTTCTTTAAGTTTGTTGAAAACTGTGAAGTTTCGGAAAGAACGTGTGCACTGTGTGCCATGGTGAGCATTAAAAGGAATCTACTAACAATGGGTGACATACAGTAGTTGCTGTGCAACATGCAGAGGGGTGTATATGTCTCTTAAACTAACTGCACACCTGATTCTTCTTTTACACACATCATTGCTCCACAAAAGATTATTTACCACCATGCGTATATAAGAATGGACAGTGAAAAACAGACAATATTAGCTTAATGATTATGGGTATTCTTGCATTTCTATCCATCACTAAAGACATGCATTTACTTGCATTGCATTACTTGGGGTCATACACCATGTATTATGCAGAATTACTGACACAAAACCAAAAAAGAGAAAATAAGGAACAGGGAAGGAACATAAATGACTTACATTCATCCTGGGGCCACAAACAGGATTCAAACGCATGCTAATTAACTTTGTGTCTGCTGATTGTGTAAAACGGCAAATTTTTGTGAAGACCATGAAAACGTCAAGACTTGTGTATGAGGTTCAGCTTGATGTGGCGTCCTTACCAAAAATAGATTGTTGCTTGACAAATATAATGAAGTTGTGTGAAGATTTCCAAACGCAGAACACACAAAGACACAGAGGCGCAGTGACGATAAATTAAAATTGGCAGACGAGCACATGCAAAGGGAGAATCCGGCTCAAAAGACACAGAGGAACACGAGGGAACGGAAGCAGGAGGCAACTCTGGGGAACAGAACAGCAACGTGAGGTAACACTGGGGAGAGCAACAGACGAACACACACACTGAATACACAAGGGAGGCTCCGATAATTGGACACAGTTGAAACACATCAGGGCGGGACAGACAATCACAAAGGAGGGAAAATTAGACAAATACAGGAAGTAGAACAGACGCGCTGGAAGAGATGACAGTCACTTTGGAGGATTAGATCAGGACCATATCTAATATAGGACACGTCAAATGAGGATGAACATGTCCTCCACCTTTCTGTGACGCCTCCTTTTATCCTCACTGGGTGAGTCCACTGATGGCATGGTACAAAGACAACAGCCTCACCTACGTTTGTTACGTTGCTGTGTAGAACCGCGAGCCACTTTTCAGATGCTTTGGAGTCGTGATTGTCTGCTCAGTAAGGCCTTCGAAAAACTGAGCAACGTAACATTAGTAGCTTACTGAAGCGATCGGTCAAGAGGTCACGCTGATAGTGTGCACCCTCTGCTGGATCAGGAAGTACTCCAGATGGTCTGATGTCATTACAGTTCAAATATGAACTTCTCCACCCACGTTTGGGTTAAATCTCCGAATTTTGAATAATAAGTGACAGCCCAACTCTCGGTGTGTTTTGAGAGAAAGTTAAGTATCTTGGGTTGAAGCTGCAGGGGGATCAAATGACTAAAAGATAAACTCAACTCAAAATGTTATTTAGTAACGTCAATCAGTCCAACTTTCAAGCATTTGACAGTAGTTATCATTAAAATATATATCTCCACCAAGGAGGTTATGTTTGTTCACAGGGTCACACAAAAATTAACCCGATTTTCAAGAAACTTGTTGTGGATCAAAATCTCAGATTTTTTTCTCTCTGTTTAACATTCTAAGAAAATTGTCTATTGTCTATATTTCTCTGAAAAACTATTTGAGGATCTTGATAAAAAAAAAATTTAAAAAAATAAACTCAGCCTCCAGTTTATTTGGCACACCTAGCTGACAAAGCTAATATAAAGCAGCCTACCTCCAATGATATAAATGGTCTGGCAAAATAAAAGAAACAACTGCCGGTGAAGATTGGACTGGAGGATTTGTTTAAGGACTTTCTTTGACTTATAGGTCAACATGGGTGTCTCTAATAAATTGTCAACTGGGATTTCACATTATTGTAACCATGACAGTGTTCATTGTTTTACCTCAATTCTAAATTGTTTTAAAAAACATTGAATTATGTCATAAATAGGAGAAAAACATTTGTCTCAGTCATTTTGTCATGGCTTAATATCAGTTTGCACAGATGTTAGCAGAGATGTTCCGAGCCAATCCTATGGATCAGTAGCTATCAGACTGATCCACACACATTTTAATGGATTGGCTTCGGCTGAAATAACGCAGATCAAATTGCAGTCCTTTTAGATTCCGGTGCGTTTTGTCTACCTCAGCCTGTTAGTGTTGCAGCTCATCTCCTCTTAAGACACCCGGGCTCTACGGTGCAGCATCCAGCTGCCTTAACCAGTGAAATGTGCATGTAAATTATTTAGCTGCAGCAGTAGTGACACAGAAGCTGTATACATATACAGATTCACTAAGCTCTGACGCTAAGTATCGTTAGCAGAGCAACATTGAAAACGTTCAGCTGCAGCTTCACGTATTTAATCTGTGCTTAGCATCAATTTTACTTCTTAAAATTTAGTTCCGAACAAATCCGAAAGAGTGACACGTCGTCTTTCTCGTGGATCGTACCATGTCAGTCTCAGGGGTGGCATTCACCTCGATTAACTTTCACTCATCAATAATTTAAGCTTCTAAAGTTTATCATTTTGAACCATGACCTTCAGTATTTGCATCGAGAATAAGTTGAGTTGGAGATAAAATATTCTCGCTCTGTTGTTTCAATGAGGCAGATACAGACACTTTTTAATCAGCATTCAAGGAGAGATATGTATCGCATCAGACTCAGTCTCATCAGATACCTGATTCATAAGGGAACAGGGCCAAGAACCAGAGAGCCCCTTTAAATGTTACTTTAATAACATGGACATCCTGCCTCTTAATATCTATATCTTCATCACACATACAAACATGTTTTATAGTCTATTATTTTTCTTAACAATGTTTGGAATTGATTATAGCAGCAGCAGTTGCTTGACAATTAGTTGTCAAAGGTGGTTTTCGATCAAAATTTCAAATATTCCATTGCCTCAAATGTCAGAATTTACTGATTTTACATTCAGTAATTTGAATATATTTGGGTTTGGTCAAATAATATAATTTTTATTCGAGTCACATTGTGCTATAGAATATTTAAGTCAGTGTTTATCTCTGAACTGCTGCTGCCTTGATGTCATGGTACCTTTGCTGACATCACAGCAGGTTTGGATGAAGTTAGGCTGGAGTGTAACCGAAACATATTTTAAAGTAATTGTCAGTGATCAAATGAGTTCCCATAATATTTAGGAAGGAAAGAAACAGTGTTAACCACTGCACCACCGTGCCACCCCTGTGCTTTTATTTGATTCACTAAATAGGATAAACGTTTATAGATATTTGAATATAATGTGGAAAAGAGCATTACTGTAGCTGAAGCTGTTTTCTCACTGTATCCCCTTCACTCGTCCCAATGCTATCCTGTCATGAGGACAGCTGGAGGCTTGTCCTCCAACGACGAGGGGCTCCAGCTCTCATAGCTGAAGAAAAAGCAATTTAGCTCCAGAGCTCCCCCGAGAAGTCGCACATCAAAGCTGCAGCAGCGGTGGTTGGGCAGGGGGAGGTGGTGGTAGTTGCGGGTGGACTGAGCCCGAGCCAGCTCGGCGTCTCCCGTGAGCAGGTGAGGGAAAATATTAGTGTTGTCTAAGAGTACGGCCAGGTCTCAAAGGACAGCAGCTGCTTGTTATCATATTTCTGTCAGTTTGACGTCTCCTCCAAGCTTCGGGGGCAGGAAAGATGGAGCCGAGGGAGGGATTGGACAGTGTTCAAGGAGGTTTTTGTGATATGTATATCCAGGCTTACCGTGAACTGACCTGGCTTTTGACCAGTCTCTTTTTATTTCCTTATAGGGACGGAAGAGAAAAAAAATCCCTCACACCCTCAAACCAGACTCTTGATCCACAGTTGAGATGTAAAATGACATTAATACAAACTAGAATTAGTGAGACAATAGACTCGCAAATTGATAAAAAAGGGGCCACACAGCACAACACGTTGAAGAGTATTTTTTTGTCTGTTCTTAAAAACAAAATAGCTTTTTATTATAAAGTTGGTAGAAAATGAATTATATTTGTGCTTGTTTACACGCATTTTGGATTATTTGCACAAAAATGAGGTGGTGATGAAAGGGGATTAGAAGGTTAGGGAAATTGGTTTGTAAAAAATGAGGTAGATGGGGAAGAAATAAGGAGAAAAATGAAGTGAGATGATCCAGGGGGAGAATTGATGGGACATTTGAAAAAAGAAGCCACTTCTCACTCTTAGGGAGGTCAGCAGGACTTGGGTATGAGTGCTTTGGGGCCTGTAAACAGTGTGTGTGCCGATATGTGTTCTGCATGTCAGTGCGCGAGTATTACAGCCATCTCTCTGGTTTAAGTATTCCCTTGGTTGCCATTATGGCCTAATAACCGTGTCAGTATGATTAATGCAGGAGGCAGGGCTCTGATTGCACTCTCGCTCGACTACAGCACCTAGGTAACTACACAGCCCACAATCCCATTCTCTGTGCTTCTCCGCCCCGGCCATTTCGAGCGGCGGCAGCAGTCGCGTCACCGCACGTGGATGTGAAGGTTATACGTGCACTAAGCCTGAGTTCATCCTCCTTTCGGCGGCATCAAAGAGTCAGTTTGACGATGATTGGGAGATCAAGAAGTAAACTGTGTGATCCCTGAGGCCACTATAAGCAGTCCAAGGTAACAAACGCAGACAGCCTTAGCTTTTATTGCATACTCACTTCATAGCGTACCAATTATTACATCAGTGGAGCTCAAAACTTTTCAGTGACATTTAAGGTTTAATCAGTTTTTTTGGGGAATCTAACTTTGACACTCCTGACAGCCGTCAGTTTTTAAACTATCAAAAACCCCACGACACTAGATGGCCATGCCATTACACTTTGTGGTTTAGTGGGTTTCATTCACACTAAGTGCAACTACATTCTTTCACTTACTGTGTAAAGTAGATAGATGATGTTACAGTAAAGTTGTGGGCAGCAGGGAAAACTGTGGGAAAACCATTTTACTGTGAGTTAACTTATCAGAGCATTTTGGCAAGTGGAGAGTCCCTTATACCAAACTATGATTCTCTGTGTCAATATCATAGTGGAGCACAACCCAAGCAGCGTTTAGGAGGTCTCCTGACATCTTATGTATTTATATTTTTAGTTCTGTGTTATGTTTTCTGCGTGTAGAAAATGTCATCAACACAACCACTCGCTCGATGGGAGTCCTCGGAACAACATCCGGCTGTATTCTCACATTGGGCGTGGACATTTTCCCGATATTTTAATAGGGGGCTGGCAGAAGAAACTGTTTGTCGGGTGCCTCTGATTCAGACATTTGCATTTTCATGTAAACCCCCTCTGAAAATTTCAGGAGATTATAGTCAATTGTTATTGGCTTTTATTCCCTTTTTGATCATGTCTAGTCTGTAATATGTCTGTGATGCTATGCGCTTAATGTCATTCCTGATCATGGAAGTCTGTCTCTGGCCCTTCCTGTGTCTGCATACATTTTTTATTCAACGTTCTTATCATAAAACGGTTCTGAAGTCAATTTGATCAGGTGCTAACTTGTTGTAATGGTGCCTCTGTCACTCCATGTCTCAAATGCCTGGTCTTGCACTATAAAACTTGAGAGGGTGGGTATAAATCTCCTGACCGAATAATATCAGAATCAGTGACACTACTTCTGCGCCTGGAAGCCGGGAATCATCAGCAATATCCACTGTTAGGTCCTGTTTCAGCCCAGTGAGAGGGGCAGTGCAGTTGGTGATCCATTCAAGTGATTGATCGTTTTCGTTTTCTGTTCATGAAACCCGCTCGCACTCAGAGCCCAACAGAATTATTCACCACTTGTGGCTGCAATGGCCACTACGGCTCAGGAAAAGTTCCACAGTGTTGCTTTAAACAGGCGTCTAATTGTGGCAAACCTCCCCATTTAGTTCCCCCATTCTCAGCTGCCGCACTTCTCTGGTGGCCAGGGGATTTCTGCAGTGCTGCCGGGATGAGAGAGGCAGCAGTGACTCTGTGAACTGAAGTCCAAAATGAAAGCCCAATCTGAAACCCGGCGCTGCGGCTTTGAACATACCAGATCTGAGGCAGAGCTGGAGAAGTGATGGAAGCCCCTGTTAAAGCAGAAAGCCGGGGGATGCAGAGACGGACCAAAAACAGACAAATAGCCAGAGAGGATTGCAGATATTCTGGATAACAACCGTGAGCCCGTCACATTTTGCTCTCTGGTTCTTTTTAGGGATTTAAAAAACAAAAAGAAAGCAGTCGTTCTTCAGCGGCTGAAAACTAACATGACATTTCTATCCTGGGTTGAGGTGTTACAGGTGAAGCCTAAAGTCCAACTCTTTAGGCTTCACCTGTAACACCTCAGCCCAAGATAGAAATGTCATATTAGTATTCTTGTTTATTTTTTTCATATTTCAGGTCACTAAGCTCTGCCTGACAGCTTGGAATGGCTGGAATGGCTGTTATTGATGAAGTGTACTGTGCGGGTATAGCAGCTGCTGTTTAGACCAAGTAGAGTCTTTTCCAAGGTCACTATTTTTATCAGGACTTAACTTCTCTCTACCATCTCTCTCCATATTTGCATGTCTATGAGCCCTTTGTGTGTGTGTGGGATTGTGGGTTAAAAACTGCATATATAAAAAAAATGAGTGTAAAAAGAATTTCCCCCTTGAGGGATCAATAAAGTATATCTTCTTCTTCTTCTAATCAGCTCTTAATTCTTACAGTTTTCCTCAGTAAGCCGTCTGTGGGAGTCGGCCAATGATGTTTTAAAAAGTAAAATGAGCAGTATTTGAATTGATACTGGAGCAAAAGTACATACCGACGTCTAACCTGCCCTTCTCCTCCAGGGTCCTTCATGATGGTCAATTCCTCGCAGCATTTCGGGGGCCAGCGGGCTCAGCTGCTCCTGCTCCCGCTCAGCGAGAACGACACCCACTGCATCCAGTTCAGCTACTTCCTGTACAGTCGCGACGGCCACAGCCCCGGGGACCTGCAGGTCTACATTCGGGTCAACGGAGGCCCCAAGGGCAGCGCTGTGTGGAATATCTCGGGCTCCCAGGGGCGCCAGTTTCACCAGGTGGAGCTCGCCGTCAGCACTTTCTGGCCCAGCGAATACCAGGTAAGAGTATCCAGAAAATGACAGGAGGACTGCACTGGCCTGCAGTAATCACTTACATTGCTGTTGAATAATTTAGTTTTTAAATCTAGTTTGCAGACTGGAAGATCAGCTGATTTTGGCAGCAATCTGGGACTTGCAGGTTTTTTTTTCCATTAACAGCGCTCTATACTGCCCTCAGTCCAGCTGTTTATGTAGAATTTTGTCAGAAATGAAACCTAGTTGGTAATTACATATATGTAAATTGGATCCAAACAAACAGCACAGAAAGCCACACATTCCCACCAATATAGTATGTCCAAAATCCCAAAATGTCTTTCTCCATCTAAAAAAAAAAAAACCCTGTCAAAAGCTCCCCTTATTTAAGATTCATTTTTATTACATGGAAGAAGAACAGTCGTAGCTGGAGCCTGTATTATTTAGCAATGGCAGATCTTACCCATGAAAACCTTTAGAAATAACTGTCTCCCTGCAGCGATTGTCTGGGATGAGTTTGAACTGAAAGCCATCAAGTCTGAAAGACAGAGACATTTACAAGGAAGGGAGGATCCAAAGAAAGGCATCGTAGAGTTGTTTTATACAGAATGTAGTATCCACTGTGTTTGTTAGCAGGATATCTTTGCGTCTGCTGCTTTAAATTTAACTTTTTTAATTTGAATCTGTCTCTCATTAGTCTGTTTTACCAATTTTAAACAACTGGAATAACCCTTCAAATATTCAGTGTTCTAAAAGCAGGACTGACATTGTCAGTTAGCTGATATGTAACTCATTGTTTTATAGACATAAATGTAATATCATCATAATAATTGATTTGTCGTTTTAGACAAATAAAGACACACACACACACACACACACACACACACACACACACACACACACACACACTGCCTTCTTTAACTTTTATCAATATAAAATGAAGATATTTGATCTTTCTGTCAGACTGAGTAAGAATTCAATGTGGCTAGGTTGTTAGGGTAGGGTAAACATTCTAATGAACCTTTTTTATTATGTAATCAATTTTATAGAACAAAACAAAAATGTTTGCTGAATAAATGATTAGTGATTTACCTGCTAACTGCTGATCAGGTGGCTGCCTATCATAAGGAAAATGATGCTCATAGATGGATTACATACAATACTAAGTGGTGTTGATGAGGATCAGGCCTGAATAGAAAAAAAATTCCCAAGATTGATCTTTGCAATTTGCTCCTTCTCTCAGTGAACATGAAGGCTATATTTTATGTATGTGCACTGGTAACTTAGTGTTCCAGTTAGTTCTTTGTTCGTGTTTGCTGAAGAGAAGTCATCTCTGGCTACATGAAGTGAGGCCACAGCAGGCGTCTGAACAGTGTGTGTATTTTGAACATCAACTATCCAGCTGTCTGCAGACATCAGGCTGATGTCTCATCATCGCAAACAGTGCAGAGGAATTAGTGAACAGACAGTCTCTGTCCTGTATGTGCTTAAAGTAATCATTAAAGTGGATGTCTGCACTCAGCTGAAGCATATGTTACTGTATGGGACTGCATTTACTTTTAAAAATATGCATAATGATGATAACCTTTTAAGTAGTTAGGCATTTTCTTACTCAACTGTTCTCCTTGAGTAAGAAAACTGCTGTTTTACATTTCAGCTAATAATGTGCACTTTACTCCGTTTTATTGTTAGAGAAAGAAGAGTGTTGCTCATATGGTGAAAGAAGAAGACATTTAAGCTTTCAAGAAAAGATTGTGAGGCACTGTAACATTGCTACATGTGATGTCATTATATAGTCAATAATCCAATCAAATGCAAGTGAATCAATAAAAGATGAATCAACGGTTAGATCAGGGCTGATGTCCAGCTGAAATGAAGATGTTAAAAGCCACCAACACTATTATTAGGGATTTTGATGATCTCATGCTGGGAAGAAATTGTGTAGTGTTATGTAAAATTACAAATAATGATGGCCAGCAAACTGTAATCATATACAAACTAAATGACTGAAGACTTCAGCTGCTTTACATTGGACCACAGCATTGCACTGAACAGTATTTGACTATCTTTGTAGCCATGGAAATTGTATGGCTCATAAATAATAAAACAAATGGGAACAGTGTTAGAACATGTGATGGTGTTCTTGTAGGATTTGTCGGGTCATCTAGGCTAGCTCTCTAATTATTATTCTCAGTGGTTCAGTGTGTTGTTCAGTGTATTTATTCAGTCATAACCTTCATGCTTCTTCCTAAGAAAGCTGTGCAGCCTCGCAAGAGTCCCTCCTGTTCTTTTGAAGTTTCAGCTGGTTTTTAGCTTTGCCATAAGCTTTAGTCCTTTAAATAACGATATGCAATTGTGATATGCATCAATGTAAGAAAATTGTTTAGTAGTATTATCATCCTGATTTCCAGCTTGTTGCCCAGCCCTAAAAATGTCATGGCTCGCTTCTTTGCAATTTTGATCTGCCACTTAGCAAGGCCCTAAACCACCGGCTGTCTCACTGAGCTGGTCTGTGGCCACCAAAAACGGACCCACGGTTGTGTCAGTGGTGTTATTATCATTCAAACCATATGCAAGAATTAGCAAATTGCAACAGTGTCATATATCACAGCGGCTCAATAGGCGTATAATTACAGCAGGCATGTGTTTGTGTTGTATCTTTATTTATTAGTCAATTTACCTGCGTGCTGCAGTCTAATCAATATAGCTCAGTTTGATGCCTGTATTGTCGGTGCGGCATTATTAGCATTGTTGTGTAGCTTGTAAGATTCTGATGACTGGATGCAGCCCTGCCTCATCTCATTACAGCCGATAATTTATCCCCTAATGCTCTCTTTCTTCCCATCAAGCCTGCCACCTCCCGACCCCCCGCTCTGCCCCACCCAAAACAGGCGTTAATGAGACGGCAATAGCTGGTGTGAGGGACTGTGGGAGCGTGGGTCTGCCGAAACAGTCAATTGACCTCAATTCCATGCGACCCTTGGTGCGGGGGAGCGGGCCAGGTGTTTGCTTCCATAACCTTGGCGCACCCTGGGCCCCATCTCAATAAATCAAGAGCCAGTTAATGAGATTAGAGGGCTGCACAGATCAATGAGGACAGCCTGCACTTTACCATCCTCAGCTCTCCTGTCCTGCGCGACTCTCACAAACAGCCAAACTGATTTAAAGTAATGATTTTCTTCCCTTCTCTGTGGACGTTAGAAGTTTGGCTGCCATGCACCATGGCAGAGGAGGAGGAGGAGGGGGAGGAGGAGGCAGAGGGAGGGTGCTGTGACAGGGGTTAGCTGAGGTGTACGATCAGACAAGTCGGCCCAGGCAGGGAGTTTGCTTAGCGCCGCGGTGTTTGCCACTTGGAAAGACGTGCATAAGCAATGTAATCTACTATTCATGTGATGTATCTGCAAGCTGCCTGATTGATGGGAAGGTGCTATTCTCTAAAGTCCTCCCACCAGGCAGGTAGACACAGGACATATTGCATTATTTGCCTGATGAACCTGGTTGACTGGCAGCAGGTAAATGGAGCAGATGAGTAAAGAGGCTTAAATGTAGGCCTGGAGGATCCAAGTGTGTCTTTCTGCTGTATGAAGAGGGACAGGAGTGAGTCCGCAGTGAGGCTCGCTGCCTCTTTCAAGTGTTTCCCTCACACAGGAATGCCCCCCCCCTCTCTCCTCAGCAGCTCCCATATGACTCATCGCAGGCCCCACAGGGCTCCTCTCATCCATCCAGTCCCATCGATAAAGATCATTGTCCAGCACTGCTAGCGAACAGATCAGCCCCTGCAGGCTACCAGGGAGCCAAGGGAGGAGTGGTAGAGAAAGTGTGTGTGTGTGAGTGTAGCTGCTGGAGGAAGTGGTGCTTAGAGATTAAAAAATAAATAAATAAATACAACTCTTGTAATCAGTGAGCCTTTACACTCCCTCAGGAAAGACAGACCGCTACTGAGATGTGTTGGACTGTGATCAGAGGTGTGTTGGTCAATGCCAGTAATTTTGGCTTCCAGATGTTCATAGTTGATAGTGTATTTTGTGCTGTAAATTACAGAATTATTTGGTTCGTGCAGCATTTTATTAATGACAAGGTGGAGGATGTAAATCTGTTAAGGGAGAGTAAAATCATTCGGAACTGTGCAAAGAAATATAGTAAAGTCTTAGCATGTCGGCCAACTTAACCATTAAAGTGGCACTCTAGTGATTTAGATAGTACTCCTATGGGGGTTGGAGAACTCACAAGAGGCAGATTAAAGAATAATGGTTCAAATTGATGCAGCAGAGGAAAAGACATCTCGACTCAAATCCCCAAAATGCTGGATCCATAACTCAACCAATATCATCTCCTCCTTAGACTGGCCCTGCTTTTTTATATTGCCATGTCCCTCAAAACTCCATCTGTGTTATAGATTTGTATCCTCAAGGCCCAGATAACCCTGATAGAATCATCAAGGGTTATTTTCTCTGTTTTGACAAAGCCCCAGCCCTCAGCCTCCAGCCTCTAGCCGAGGAAATAAAAGAACTGTTTAGACAGCTCTGGGAGTTTAAGGTAGTCTCCATAATGAGTTAGCTAATGTAATAATTAGTTTATTACATGTTATTTCATATACATGTGCATATAAATGTATGTGATCAATTATTTTTATACATAGAATATACATATATACAATGTATTATTTAACTTAATATGTATTATATATATATATATATATATATATTATATTGTAATATATATTTTGTTGAACATTTGTCATATTGCCTTTTGAGTGCTGCAAACACAAGACAAATATAAACACTTTTGCATTTTTTTCTTACTTTTTTACTTTTAACTGGTGTTCAAAACTGCAAGATATTGTCCACAAATTTCTCTTCCTTCCAAAACCTAAAAATAATAATGATAATACCGTAAATTACTAAATAATAGCCGGGTATCAATTAACCGCAGGGTCCCCTTTAAACGCCGGGTGCAGGTGTATATTTTGATAAATAACCACTGGTTCCAAATAAATGCCAGGTCTAATTTTTTTTTTTTTAAATCAAAGAAGAAGACGTGACCACTGACACTGCACGTTTTTCTTCTTCTCCTTTTTCATGTATTGTGCTTGCTTTCTGATGATCGCCATGGCTCCAGTGCAACAAAAAAATAAAAAGTACGACTTGAAATTTAAACTTTCTGTCGTAAAATATGCAGAGGAAAACTCGGGAGAAGCAGCCGCTCTTTCTCTGTCGACCCCAAGAGAGTGAGAGATTGGCGAAAAAATAAAACTGAGCTTCACCGTCTGAGAAAGACAGCAAAAGGGCCAGGCTGCGGTGGAGGTAGGCAGAAGGCTAGCGAGGAGCTTGAGATAAACATGCGGGAGTGGGTTATAAAAATAAACGCCCCGGCTATTATTTGGTAATTTACGGTAAAAATAATAATAATAATAGCCTCAATTTATATTGCGCTGTTCAAGAGACCCAAGCACCTACATTACCCACAGTGCCCATAATTCCATCTAGAGCCACAATAAGGTTTATTCACGTTTTTGTCCCATTCAGTAAACTCCCCAACTGCTGCAAGACTTTGGTGTGTAACATCACAGGATTGCCCCTTAGCATAATAACACAAAGGAATGAGCTACTTTCCCATAATGGGAGCAAGAGGTAATGATGCTCACTGACAAGAACTTCAGCAAAAGTCTTATGCATCTATAAAACTGTTAGGGTTATAATCTGCCCTATGATCAGCACTGCTTCTTCAGGACAGACGCTACAGCCACGAGATGAGGCGACCAGGCTGGGGCCAATGCAAAGAGTGAAAAGATGTCAATCTCTGTATATTTGTTATTGAACAGCTTTTATTTCTAATGCTGGCTATGTAGCAATAGCAACAACGTATGAGTAGCACCTTCAAAGAGCAAGTCCTATGCCACAGGAATCTGCATTCCTCCTCTCCTGATGTCTGGATTGACAGCTTCAGTCTTCAGTTGACCCACACCGAACTGCACACACGTCAGTGAAGCAACCAACCATGATGAATCACCTTTGTTTGTCCAAGTCTGACACTACTTTGTTTTATGTTAACTCCATGTTAGCGTGATTCCACTGCCTGATTCTATTTTCTGTGCAATGAATCATCATGTTGTGAGGCCACGCACAATATTACATCATTTATCAACTCTAACAGCATGCAGGCTTATAGTTATATACTGAGAGCAGCTGTTGATAGTTTGATTACCTCGTTTGTTCTGCCGCACGTCTCCACCTGCAGAACCTCCACTGGCTATCAACCAGATTTGATCAGAGTGTGTCGTCTGAGCTGAGTTCATGACCTTACATCCTCCAACACACGGTGCGACTGCAGTGAACAGACGTTTCGATTGGAGAATGGACTTTAGACTGTCAGGACTGCTCAGCTTGGTTTAGGGAAGCGGAGCAGCGTTAAAGAGTTGCTATTTTTAAAATGCTGACTTATCCCTCTGGATTTCCTTTCTTCTTTTACTGCTCCAGGTTGTTGTTTTCTCCCTGACCACTGTACTCCTTATCTTACTATCTTAAATCCCACCTCGCTATGAAGTCCCCCTCTCTCTTCACATCCCTATTTTATGACTAATTCTAATATTTATTTATTTTGGAAATCTACTGCTCCTTATAGAAACCCTAAGATTTTCATGAAATCAGTTTTTCATGCTACTTATGGATGACCTTTTTCCTGAAATAGCTACTCACTGTATTCTTAATATTTCTCTGTTACTACTTATCTATAATAAGCAGTTTACATACAACAATAATCTGGATTCAGATTGTCCCACTGACACAGAAAAATATGCAATGTAAGTTTGATCACTAAACCGTGTCAGAGCTGAATGAAGTTACCGCTACTTCACATTTAGAGCTTTCAAGTAGAGGATGACTTTTATTTGAAGCACCAACAGGAAATGCATTATCTTTGTCACTGGGTCAGTGCTGAGTGTAATTGGTTATCAAAAGTGCCTCTACAAAACAAAAGCATTTAAAGTTTGTTTTTTTTTGGAGTCGGCTTTTAGATTAAATACTCTCAAATTTGAAAACCTTCAGGCAAAATAAAAGTCAATTGGTCTAAATATTGTCACTAATGGATTTAATATTCTTATAGTATTTATTTTGGTATGCCATTAATGGATTTTTCTGACAGGATGTTCTGCTGGGGCGGGTGACTCATCTCATTACTTCTGCTCTGAGATGTGAAAATCCTGGCTTCCTGCAACCAATATAAAAGGAATATAAAATGAGATATAAAACATTAAAAATGTATGGAACACTTGGATAATTCTTTATAGAACGTATAACATAATGTAATGACCAGAAATCGAAATAATTGCAAGATATTATGTATTTTGGAGATTTAATATTTGTGGAAAAGGAGCTTTTGGTGGTTTTTTTTGACCTGCACATCTTCTCAGCTAAGCACCATGACCATGAACAAAGAAAACATCCTGTGTCGTCTTGTCCTCCAGCAGCCACGGCCGCTGCAGCGCTCCTCCAGCAGTGCTCCTCCAGCAGTGCTCCTCCAGCAGTGCTCCTCCAGCAGTGCTCCTCCAGCAGCGCTCCTCCAGCAGCGCTCCTCCAGCAGTGCACCTCCAGCAGTGCACCTCACTGTGTTTTGAGGACAGGCTCAATTGCACGTCATATATTTCAATGCTTCACTGCCACAATGCCAATGTGGATCAATTGTGTTGGCCTTGTTCTAGCTGAAGAAATCAATTAACAGAGCATTGTTGCAATTTTCAAACGACTGCATGTAAGTCGTTAAATTAATTAAAGTCCTCATGAAGATTGATGGGTTTTACCATGAGTGCACATAAATAAATAATTTCTTCAGTGCTGTAATGAAAACTTAAAGCTAAAAATATTCATTACTGTGGAATCTTGTTTTCAATGCAATCCCTTCTAATGCAACTGCTCTTGGTTTTATGTATTCACTATGAGGCCTCCTGGGACGCAGTATGGATTTTGTTACTCGACACTATCAATTCTCCGGCATTGAATTTTATGAGCCAAACGCGATGCTGCAGGAGGCACATATTAAAATGCTTGCATGCCTTTTACATCAAATGGGGCCGTCCAGCTGCTTCTATCTCTTTAACCGGCAACACTCGCTGCTCTTGTGCCAGGACTTCCCAATTTGGATTTCTTCCTCGTCTCGTTTCCTTCGCTTCACTGACAATGACACTGAGCTCCATCCTGTGAGATGGCACCCTGCTGCTCACAGTAAAGCAAACCTTGATTCATACTTCACAGATTGCACGTTCGCGGTGTTACAAGCCTCCTTTATGTTTCCAATTTTTGTCACAACAAAAGCCAGAGAGAGAGACTGAGAGAAGGCCGGAGGATGACATCACCTTGAACGAGATTTTCTCAGTTGGAGAAAAATCTATCTTTTATATAGTCTGCAGAAATAGATTTCTTATCCTCTGTGCCTACTTGTGTGAGTATTGGAAAAAAAAATTCTGTTATCAAATATTAAAGATTCTATCAGGCCACATGACAGACAATATCACTCTAGCCCAAGCTTCCATCCTCCACTTTCTATTTCCTCCACCTATGCAGGGTTCTCCTATTCATTGATTGATATTCCTGCATAGTTTCCTGCTCTTTACAGAATTTTACATCTCCCTCCAATATGGTGGCCCTGCAAGCCCCACACACTGCAGCACAAGAATACACATGCACAAAGGCTGGGTTTTAAGCTGGTTAATAATGTAGGGGGCCAGTCAGAACACAAATAATAAGTCAATTCAAAAGAAAAGAGTTTTGTCAAACTATACAAAACAAGGAGCAAGTAACCAGTAATTGAATATTTTAAAAAAATAGCAACGCAAAAGCAACAGACCACAACTGAAGTTCACCAATTCAATTACAGATGAACATTGAGAAAAAAAGAAACGGACAAAAAACACACTTCAAGACAAACACCAGTCTGACAACACAACACTAAGCCTGGAGGTATGGAAATAAATGGAAAATCCATCGATGATATATTGTTCAATAGTTAATGGTTACATGATGAACAATTCAATTAAAACTATTAAAAACATCCATTTGTTTGCCTGTTGCCTGAGAATGCGCAGCTATAGCTAAAGGGACAGTGAGTCGACTTTTCATATCACCACCATTGTTTTCCTTTTTGACAAAATAAATAGTTTTTACAAAGTCATTCTTCTGTTCCCTGAAATTACTATTATAGATAAGATCATGAAATCATTTGCATTATCACAAATTCTGCTGGTCATGAAATTGACTAATAAATATAAAATGCAGCTATAACCTGCATTTACTGTTCTGACACTGTGTGTGTGTCATGTTTTAAACCCAGAGTGACCCACTTTCTAAAATCTGCAGCATAATTATCATCGAAATGAACTGAAAAGTAAATTTAAGGATATATTAAAAAATAGAAAAAGTGCTTTTTGCTTCCACCTCATGCAATTTTAAACCTCAATCAATCAAATGAATCAATTTTGATTTGTATATTCCATTTTCACAAATCCCAATGTGTCTCATAAAGCTGAAACTAAAATTCTTAAATACTGAATTTAAAAAATATGCGTGTCTTACTACAGCCTGTAGAAATGAAATCTCCATTCTTCCAATAAGCTGATTGCTCAGTTGTGTGGCAGTTTTTTTTTATCTGATGCTCTGAAGTCAAACTGCTTCAGAGTAGGGTAGTTGTGCAGGAGAGGTTGCTATGGTAACAATATTTGTCAATGGCATTTAGAAAGCAAGCTATCGATTTTGTTTTATTTCAGTTGTATCATTCTGGTTTCACTGGGCTACCAAACTTTCTCTTCTCTTTATTTCTATCGCCATTAGCTTGTGTTTGCATGTGCACAGCTATTGGCTGCCAGTGTTATTCCTCAGTGTTTGGCTAAGTCATACTCAAACACACTTTTCTATAAGTGAGGGCAGTGTGGAGGATCTTAATGATGACTCAAAGTGCGGAGTGAATCGATGATGCTGGGTGCGCTGACGCGTGATGAATTGAATAGTTTAGCGGTCAGACGTCTCTAATGGCCCGACATAGGGATGAAAAATAAAAATAAATGAGTGGAAAAAAACCTTTGTCTGTATCCATCTGCCAAGGCCTTTTGTGGTATTGATTGGCCTGAAGCACTTAAAGTCTGATGTATTGTCAACACTGCAAACTGCTGCTCGTCTGACTGCACGGTCACAGACCGACTTCCACTTGACTTTTGCATAAAGAACTAGGGTTAGTGTGAGTGGGTGAAAAAACTCTGACTACCACACGTGTGCACACTTCTGATGTACTGCACAGTTACAGCTTTCATCTTAGCGGCTGTTAATGCACTCCAACCTCAAGTTCAGAGTTTGTCACTGCAGTAAAAAGTGAAGAGTTGCTTGTAGAGGGAATGATTCGGCTCTGCTGACTGTAATTACTTGGAAACCCAGGATGACTTTTTTGCTCTCTGGGAGGCCTCATGATTCACTTTGAGGCTCTGCATGCGCCCGGCTCATTTAGATGAGTGAGTGAATATTTAAGCTGTGTTTAAGGACACCCTCGGCCGCTGCATGAATTGGTAAAGGGGACAGGGGAGTAGGAGACAGGAATTTATTCATGCATTGTGCACTACAAGGCCAGATAAGGTAAAACATCTCACATTTACTATACATTTCATGATAAAACCACAAATCCAGACAGTTTGGGTTTGTTTTTACACATATAGTGTTTAAAGGGGCAGCAGTAGCTCAGTCCATAGAGATTTGGCTTGGGAACCGGAGGGTGGTCCAGCATGGACTAAAAGTATGGAAGGTGGACTGGTAGCTGGAGAGGGGCCAGTTCACCTCCAGGGCACTGCTGAGGTGCCCTTGAGCAAGGCACCAAACCCCCCAATTGCTCGCAGGGCGCTTCTCTGGGGCTGCCCATCACTCTACCATCTCTCTCTCTCCATATTTGCATGTCTATGAGCTCTTTGTGTGTGTGTGTGGGGGGGATTGTGGGTTAAAAAATAAAAAAGGTGTAAAAAAAAAAAAAGGATCAATAAAGTATGTCTTCTTCTTCTTCTTTAAAGTAGAATTCACATTTACATTAGACAAAATCCCCTGTATGCATTATGTCTCCAGTTAAAGGATGATCTCAACAATCTTTTGAAAGCTTAATTTTTGGAGGTAATGTTTGATATTTACAATAAAGGTGACAGAGATACAACAAATGATGTATTTTGCGTTTAAAAGTACCATCATTCTTATGTGTATTTTACCCTGGGCACATAATTGATGTTGTCAAATCCATGTTTCTGATGTCACTGGTTTTTAGCATATATAAGCCTACTTGTATGGGTTATCAAAACTGTATGATTTAATACTGATACTAATACCAATAGCATTTGAGCTAGTCCTGATTCTCAGGCCATCACTGGGGATCCAAATGATACTGATTTGTATCTGCATGTATCAGAGCACATAAAGGTTCCCCACATTATGTATGAGTTATTGCACCTTGTATAGCATTTAAATGATCTCACAACATATTATTATTACAAGCAGCATTCATTCAAATGCCACTTATTGGCACCCAGCTAACATCGTGTATTGTGCTATGATGCAGTGGGAAAGAAGCAAAATTAGATGCATGTCAATTTAACCGCACGACTTGATTAGTATCCAAGATTGTATTCTGGCATCAAGAAAAATAGATATAGTCCCTGCACCTAATTCCCCAAATGGTATATTGTTGTGGAGAGTGAATGTTTATTGTTGTTAGGAAGGTTCATGCTTATCCATTATGTATGCAATAGTTATTTCAAGTCAAATTATGTAGTATATGTAGTCCACTGTTACAAATCACAAATTGTCCTCAAGCTTTAAAACGTGTGCAGCATTTAACTCCTACTATCCATAGACCTTTGATTCAGATAAGGAATCAGTAAAACAGGGGAAAATGAAAGAAACGTCTGAACGAGATAAGGATTAAAATACGATTTAGTGAACGATCAGGATCATAACATCTGAGATTTTAATGCAGACAGCGACAATTTATAATCGCTTGTTATCAAATGTGTATTTCCGCCTCAAAAATCTGGCAATATAGGTTTACACAATCCAACAAGTTCACGGACTTTGAACAGTCTTGTGGTTGCATTACATCCAGAGTATTCAGGGCAGTGTCAGAGTACAATTTTATGATGCATTTGACCTTTAAGTACAAAATGACCTTTTAGTAGAAAATAGTGTCTCAAGAGAGTGCTTGCTTTTTGGACTCTGAGGGGCTATAACAGAGTTTGGTCTTTTTTATTGGTCTTTAAGAGAGCTGAAAAGATTCTGTGTGAATAAATCACACAACAGAGTTGATTGAGACATTCCTCATTACCTTTTTAACGGCAATATCACATTTTACCCTGGAGATTAACTTTGTTACGCATTTAATGAAAAGTCTGCGTTTCTACTGTTGACAGGCCCTTAATTTCCCCCACTGTCCATTTTGTTGCCACTCAACATGTAATGGTCTGCAGTCATCTAAACGGCCCACTGTCTCCACAGGTCATCTTTGAAGCGACCGTCTCCGAAGAGCGACAGGGCTACATTGCCTTGGACGACATTGTGCTGCTCAATTACCCCTGTTGTAAGTAACCCACTCTGCACCGCTCATTGCCCGCATGATGACCTTTTCTAGAGTTTGGGGAAAGTGCGCGACAGAAACCGGTCCCTGAAGCTCAACAGTTTCCTGGAAGTCATTGAAGACTTAGAGCGTCTGACTGACAGGAAGCGCATATACCTGCTGCCTGTCCGAGTGTCAGAGGCACAGAAACACAGCATGAGGTTTCTCTCTTGTGCCGGCAGAATGGCTGACCTTTTCCTCTGATCGTTACGCTCCCAGCTGAGTGCTATTACAGCTAATGTGATGTTACGGACAAGACAAGGACAGCTAGTGGTTGTACTTTGATCCTCTCTGGTAGTCCCTTGTTCCTTTGTCATCACTGGGATATCAGAGCGTCAAAATGCTGGTTATGTTACATTATGCAAAGTTCTGTTACATTAACCATCGGTCTTTCTGTACACGGGCTCTTTGCATAAGTTGTACCTGTCTTAAAAGACCATTTTCTTACCCTGCTCTACTGATTCTGGAATGATTAGCTGGATTCAGCCCCTTAGACAAAAACAAATTAATCTGCCAGTGAGAAGAGGTCATTGAAAAGCTCCACTGACCCACGATGGCTTCCAGAACAAAACCACATAGTCAGAAAAGCAAATCATAAGATTCATCTAAATATCGGCTCTTTATTGGCTTTTCATTAAAAAGGTTTATCCAGTTATCAGTTTGACCGGTTGTTTTTGCATGTGATGTGTTGGGGAGTGTTAGATTACAATATAATTGGTCAGTTCTACACTGGCTGTTACTAACCATGGTGGTTTAATGTATTTTAAAAAGCCGGACAAGAATGACATTCTCAGGATAGTTGTTTTGTATATAAGTTTAAAAAAATAGTTTTTTGGATTAGTGACATCTAGCAGTCAGGTTTCACACCAATTGAATACCCCTCGCCTCACATTCCCCTTCCAAGTGAGTAGAGAAGTGCGGCCTGTGTTTGGTTTGTCGATTGTGGGCTACGATAGAAACATGACGGACCAACATGGCGGGCAAAGAGGACCCTCTCCTCATATAGATATTAAAGGTCCAGTGTGTAAGATTTAGGTGAAAGGGATCTATTGGCAGAAATTTAATTATAATGTATCCTCATGATGTTTTCACTAGTTTGTTTGATCTAAATTGTATGAATTGTAGTTTTATTTTCCCCAGAAAAGACCCTTTATATTTAAATCCTCTACATTTACATTGAGGGGACCCTCTCTATGGAGGCCACCATGTTTTTTACATTAGTCCAGACTTAACAAACTAAACACCTTTTGAGATTTTATGAAAATTAAAGTCTGCCACAGGTTCTTTTTCATTTTTGGAAGGAGAGGGTGAGGTGAGGGGTGTTCAGCTGCAACATGCAACTTCAACACTAGATATCACAACATTCTACACACTGTACCTTTAAGGGATATCCAAAGTTTAAAAAAAAGTTTGAGGTGAGGTATTCGATACACTATTGAAAGCATACTAATTAATACATTTGTCAAATATTCCTGTGTCGATCCACATTGGCCTTCTGTCAGAAAGACAATATTGTTTTGTGGTTGGATATGTGTGGGGAAATATTAATGACTGATATAATATACTGGGTATTTATGAGCTCATGAAATTCAGATTTTTCTATTCTGGCTCAGGGGAAAAATGTGGTAGGTTATAAATTATCAAATCCTCAATAGGAGAAAAAAACAGAAGAGATTAGAATTTAGAATTTTTATTTCTCTGAACCCATATCACCTCAAAGGTTACCCTCGGCCATGCCCTTATACAGATGGTGGCTCTTGGACCCTTGGAAATTGATTGTAATTCTTAAAAATGTATTGAAAATCTACAACATACTAAGACCCTAAATTCAGAAGTTTGTCAAAGCCTCAAGTTTTCTTGAGCACAGCTCTAAGCTTCTGAGATGGCCGTCCTTCTGGCAGGTTCTCCCATATCAGGAAATGACAGCTGAAACCCTGTTGGAGTGAGTGATGGGTTCTTGGTCACCTTACTGACCAACGCTCTTCTTTTCTTGTCACTCTGTTGAGCCAGAAAAACAACTTTAAGAGTGCTGCGTCCAATTTCTTCAATTTCACATCTTTTTAGGACATTCTGCTCCTAGACTGTAGAAACGTCCTGATCTGTGCCTCACCACAGAGGTCTAGAGAAAGATTCTTGGACTTCATGGTTTGTTTTAGTTTTTGTCATGACATGCAGTGTGAATTGTGGGACATTAAAGTTTATATAAAGGTGGGTATGTCTTTGTAAACTATGTCCAGTGAATTCAAATTACACATGGACAACCAAAGTCTAGACCCATCAAAAGAAAGAAATAAAGCAAACAAAATGGAGTGTCTCAGCAAAGGGTCTGAACACGTTTGTAAGTTAAATATTTCAGGTTCTGTGTTTTGATCAATTTGTCAAAAACTCTGAAAATCGGTTGTCATCTCAGCTTTGTGGGTTGTTCAGTAAAAACTCATAGGGATTTCTTCTAGACTCAATCTATAACAGAATGAAGTGAGTAAATAGTGAAGGGTTCTGAATACTATACATATATGGATAAAATGCAAGATTCATGTGTATCAACCACATCTATACCCACTGCTCATACACAAACACGTCAGATGTGTAAATGCATAGATGCTCAATTATATATTTGTACCAGCCGGTGTAGCTACAACAACAGTAACCCTTACCGACCCTTGACAACACACACCCCCACACAAAGATGCTAGTAACCAGTGTTTGAGCTGACATAAATTTCCCCACCAACAACAAGAATAATGGTTTGCCCCCTTAGGAGAGATTCAACTCAAAGCCAACTACTATTTAGTTTGCATTCACACTCACTTGACATTTGTGTTGCTTTCCACCGGAGCCCATGTCTTTATTCTGAACACGTGTTTCAGTCAAGATCAATCTCTCCTGTAACGAGAATGAGAGGCAGCATAACTAATTCAAAGAACCAACACCTCAGACAGTCGGAGACTCAAATTACCCTGCTTCTGTTTATGTTTCGTGGTATTAATTAAGAAGAGACAGGCCACACATCCACTCTACTGGGCTTTTAGATTTGAAATAAACATTTCTCAGTGACTATTAATACTGTTGCTTCACAATTTAATGAATAAAATGTAGATTTTATGCTTCATGTTTATGGCAGAACATAAATTGCTCTGTCTGCATGCTAAGTGTTTATTTGATTAAAAAAATAAATACAAATCTTCCAGATGAGAAACTGAGTTGTCAGCTAAGGGATATTTTCACCAGAGCATAGGGTGGAGACATCACAACATTCGGAAAGTTTGAATGTTATCTAGTTAGCGTTGCATTAAAATATCGTTAGCCAGGAATACAGATTTCATACAGTAAATAAAGAACCACCTGTCTATTTAGAAATTCAATCGTGCCTTTGCTGCTCTACTAATATTTGCAGTTGTGGGAATGAAGTTGATGGGAGATAATGTATCAAGTACTGTTTCAGACATTTGCCCGCCAAGAAAACATTTAAATGTGCTGAGAGTGCAGGACTCTTTGTAGTGTTTGGTGGGGTAATGCTATATTACCTATTAGTATAAGATATATAATATAAGTTAAGAAAAATAAGATACTGAACCCCAAATTGCCGATCATAGAAAAAAAAGTGCTGCCCATATATGCACTGTATGAATGTGTATGAAAAAATGACTGTACTGTAAAACACTTTGAGTGCTCATCAAGACTAGAAACGTGCTTTATAAATATATATATATATATATATATATATATATATATTAAATATATATAAAAAAAGAAAAAAGATAAAACCCTTCAACACCTTATTCAGTTAAACTTTTGTAATAAACATGAAATAATGGTGAGAACCATTTTGAGGGTATGTTGCCAACTTTCAAATGAATCCAAATTCAACTTTCAAATTCAAACACATACGGTGAAGACCACCACACGTTTTAGTCCAGATGATTAATTTGGACCTTGACAGAACCACTTAACAAAAGTTGCTACAAAGAAATCTCTTTTCTCACAGGTACTAACTGATGCTTTATAGCCTTCTGAACAGTGAGGCCATTTTCACAGCAGCAGTCGTCATAGCAGGAGAAGTAAAGGTGTAAATTATAGAAAAACATCAATGGCAGCTCAATGGAATTGAGCTGCTTTAGTTTCAGGTTCCTGGTATTGTTCATGTTAGCTCACATGAATAAAATGGAGGCAACACTCATGGTTTTAGATAAGAGAAGTTAATATTCACTGTGAAAAATATTTTTAATTGCTTTGAGACACTTGCAGTTACGATATTTTTATTTTAATATTTTTGTAATACCACATATTTGAAGGATAAGACTTGTTTTAGTGGAGGATTAAAAAAAACTAGTTCTAATATAAAGTATGCTGGTGTTCTGGCTTCTTGATAGCAGTGAAATGCTGGAACGAAACCATATGTGAGACGACATATTAACGAGAAATACTTGAAATATACCATCTTTGATTGTGTTGTGCTTCTTTCTTACTGATCTGTGCCGTGTTGAAAATGACGACCATCTGGCAACAGAGCCAGAAATAAGAACAGACAAGCACAGAATCAGAATCAGACAAGAGGAGAAACAAACGGTCCGTAACCATTACATGACTTTTTAAATGCCTGAATTAAAGTATTTGGGGAACAACTTTTTAAAAACTAGCTTAACTCTATGTCTCTTATAATGTGCCCAATGGAAGTTTTAACAACAGAGGTGGTACTGTATTGTTTTATGATGGGTAATAAGCAGTATACTTGCAAATGTATGTCTTGATATGCTTGAATGTATATCTTTATACATTACTTTTCTTGCAATATTAAGCCCAGCACCATACATATGTTTTTTTTTTTTTCTTACCTACAACAGCCCTTTAATGTCATTGCACTGTTGCTTTCATTATATCAAACATTTGCTTTCTGTATGTTGGCAGAGACTAGGATGACTGTAGGGGAGTGTTTCATTTGATGAATATATATATGTCACATCGCTTGTGCGTGTGTTTATCTCAGCAATTTTCAGCAGTCATTTCATAAAATCATCCCTGTTTCACATTTCAGCATTAACAATTTCATTTTTGATTAATTAATATTATTATATATATATATATATATATTTATATACAGAATATGGATTTGCTTGTATTCTTGGTTCAAATGTCGGTGGATTCTGAACTTCAAAATGTCTGTCTTTATCAATTATTTGGTGTCTTATGCCTGTTGAGCTAAACACCAGTGGAAACTCCTGCAAATGTAAATTTCACTACAGAATGTTGCAGGTTTAGTGGCTTGTTGAGGAGAATGCTTTGGCAGGGTATGCAGGCTGTACATATATATTGTATGTTCACATGTTCATTATACTTGACTGCACTTATACACTATGCATACATGTTTGTGAGGGTGTATCTAGCTACTGAATGTACAGGCACTGAATAAATTAGTATCACATCTGTGTGTTTAATATATTAAGACAGTGATGCTGAGCTCCAGATGTGCAAGCATGCATCATCGCGTGTGTCCCTGTGTGTCCTCTTCCACAGACAAGGTGCCTCATTTCTCTCGGCTGGGTGATGTGGAGGTGAACGCCGGGCAGAACGCCTCGTTCCAGTGTGTCGCCACAGGCAAAGTCTCTGAGAGTGACCCGTTCCTCCTGGAGGTGAGAATGAGAGAGAGTTTTTTTGGTTTGTTTGTTTGTTTGCTTTTTATTCATTATCTCTGCTTAAACAGCCGAGCGCACATCACAACACCTGTATGACAGAGGAGGGTTGGCAAGCGCAGAAAGAGGAAGTGACACAAAGGGAAGATAGACAGACGTTTTACACGTTTGGCATTTAGCTGACAGTTTTGATGCTGATCCAGGACAGCTCACAGCAGTTACACTGACATGAGTGGCTGCTGGACATACTCCCATCAAAGTCTTATTCAAGCTGCTGATAATATGAGCTTTTTGGACAGCAGCTAAATCCAAAGTTCATGTCCCACCGCCATAAAGCCTCAAACCCTTCAGATACTAATGAACACCATGTTAACCTTAAGAAGTGATGCACTTTAATACAAGCCATAGACAAAAGGGTTGCATCAGACACACAGTGAATTCATATTTTCCAAGGAAGAGTTGCTCTGTGAACTTGCTCTTATCATGCCCACGCGGATGACGTCAAGCACAGCAGCACTTGTCTCTTGCAAAGATTTCATTTAACCAACAAGATGACAACACATCAAGATGAGTAATGGGGCTCTAATTCAACAATCTAAGCAGAGGGAGCAAGTTCATATAGGGCACGTCCAAATGTATTTATACTGGTTTAAAGGGAGACAAAAAGGTCACTGCACTAGGAGCAGTTTGAACGAGTTGTAATTACTCTCTGATCATGGTGGTGTTTGGTGTGTGACATGCACTAAACCAATCAGAGGGCCATCTCCTTTCTAAGCCAAGTGCACTTGCTTTGTGGCAGATTACTATTTAAATATAATTTATCAGGTATGAAAGAGAACGTCATCTGTCAAGGTGATGCAGATCAGTCTCGTGACCATAAGCGAGAGGATGCTGAGTGCAGTTCACTTAATGGCTACCAGTGGAGTGGCATTTCAGTTACTGTTGGAGCTGTCTTATTGACAAACACATACAGCAAATCGCTGGCACCATTGTATTGATATCCAGACGTCAGCCTTATAATGCAGTAGGTTCAAATGTTGGGTTATTAAATGCCCCCTGCATTTTATACAATCATTAAATGGTTTCCATATTATCTCATAAACATCCAATTACATTTTTCAAAGTATATTATGTTATTCACTTTATTGACATACAGTTTACCGTATTTTTGTTCAAGCACCGATTCTACTTTTGCGATTGAGTTTCTCTTTGGTTTGAAATGACGTTCATTGCAATATAACTAAAATCAATACACTTTAATTATTTTATCCTCAAATTGAGACTTGTTGACTCTGGTGAAATATTCACCTGCAGAAGAAATAATCAGGACACATTGTACTGCTCACCTCCTCCACAAGTTCCCAATGTTGTTACACTCTCAAATACAATGCATGAATGTTGCCTGAGCCTCATTACATTAAAACATGTGTCTGATATATTACGGTTATGTATTTCATTTGACACGGGTTTCATAAATCCACATCGACCAATTATTTTGTAGTAATTTCAAATTAGTGCTGGCTGCTTGTGGCTTAGTGCCATCACAGGCTATGTTCGAATTATTAAAATATGAAGCACCTCTTTTAAATCTGCCCTGTGTCAAGTTTGGATATTGTGCTTTTTTTATTCGAAAAAACCTAAGCCAACGATATTTTAATAAAACCAAAATATTAATGTTGCACTTCTAGGTAATAATTTGATTTAGCGATGAAAGGGCAGGAATTACCAGTGACTGTTTTTGAAATAAAACTCGTCAGTTGCAGATATTTAAATAAATGTTATAGGGATGATATATGGAGATGTCATCAAATGTCATTAGAACCTCTCTTTATAAAGGTCACATGTTTTAATTAACCCTTTACCCCTAGCTGCTGTACAGCTTCCAGTGTGTTTGGTTGTAGTGAAACATAGTGACAAGGAGTCAGCTGTATATATATATTTATTTACCTCATAACATGTTTTTAGCATATGAAGTACTATAGCGTGGGCAGTATGTGCTCTTAGCTATTTAAATACTGATACCAGTGTAGTGGTAGCTGAACAGATTATGCCTTTATATAATATATATATTCTTCAAATATAGGACATTATTGTTCTCCATAGTTATAGCACTCTTCTGATGTGCTGCCAAATATATACATGTCTTTATATGCAGTTTTATTTGACTTTTCCAGTTTTAAAAGCTATAAAAATCCCAATGGATCAACTGCAATGTTCACATTAGTATCCTCAACATCAGTAAGTGCCCGTCTCTTTGTTCCGTGTTGCACCACATAAATGCTCTCTATTTAAGGAGGCTGCCAAGCTTTTCCCCTTGATTCTAACCCATTTGTCTGGGCCTCATTCAATTTGTAGCAGCCTCATCGAACGTTAGCTCATTGTAGTGAGTTCTAAGTAATAATAGCTTGCAGGTGTCATGTTTATCCGGTCCTTCCTCACAACGTTTTCATGTGTTTCTCTGTGTGTTCTGCTCATATAACTCATAATTTGATTTCTAATGCAGCTGTTCCATCTAAATGCCTCTAAGGCTCAAGGGTTGACAGAAATTTGGAACATGTCAAAAGGAAATATAGATTTGTTCCCGCTAAAAATTTCGAAACTTCTTATATTAGAGATTAATTCTGCTGACACAAAAATCATCTTTTCCAGAATAACAGGAGAAAATATGTAATTGGTGAGATCAGGAGTCTCCATGTATCTATTAAGTCAAGCTCTTTAAAAATGTATTTAATGCTTTCCGAGATCTTTTATCAAATCCTGGACCCAACTAATGACAGAGTGCATACCCCCCCTCCAGAGGCCCAATAGTCCCTGCATCAAATTTCACTAAGTCGTAGATTTTCGTTCCTTAGATGTGTCAGATTTTGTTTAATCGAGATCCAAGAATGTTGGAAAATAGCTTATCTCCCAACATTAATGAAAGTGAGATCAAATCCTTATGGGGTTTTTACCTGACCCACACCTCATCCTATCCCCAAGTTCAGTGGAAATCCATTCAGTTGTTTGTTTTTGTAATCTTGCTTACAGACAAACTAACTAACTAATTAGCAAACAAACAGGAAGCAGTGAAAACATACTTCCTGGAGGTAATTAAAGTCCCCAGTGATAATGTGCTTGCCTCTATCTCTAAAATGAACACTGTCAATGTTTTGTCCATATATATTAATGGAATCAAATTGTGCAAATAATCTGTAAGCTAAAATGGAATAGACTGCATGGCTTACACCGGAAGACCCAGAGGAGTAGGAAGCTGGAAGCACCTGTCCTGGCCACTTTCCTTGTATCTTAGATGCCTCATTAACCAAAAGCTGTGTTCCCTGTAAGAACACTGTGCTGGCTTGTAGCTGTATTGTGCACTTTGAATCAGCATCAGCAGGGTGTAACACCACTGCCATGGTACGCAGGTACCTGAACACCACGGGCTGCTGCTGTACTGTAATGGCAGTACACAGCTTAACAGAGGATGTTGTAAACTTGAAATAAAGGGGGAAAAAAACTGACGATAAGCTTGGTTTATTGTACTGGAGCATTTAATCAGAGTAGATGTTTCTGCAGCGCTGACCTTCGTCATTGATATCTTCTCCCCCAGTGAGGAGGTGTGTCATTTTTCATAACTCAGATAAGCTACCGGGAAAATCAACTCCTGTACTGTTTCCCTTGCCTGCAGTTGCCATGGTCACACAGAGAGCCGAGATGCCAAGATGAAAAAGTTAAGCCATCATAAAACACTGTCCTGTGGCTGCTGCCTCAGTTCGTGACGTGTGTGTTTACATAGAAACTACTGGAGAGGTATAGCTACCACTCGCTGAGGTCAACGTTATACCTCCTCAAAGATCCTAAGAAGTCATAATGGTTTCATTTCAAACTACTGGCTGAAGCCCCACAAAGACCTATATTTGTGGTTATTAAGTTTATCCACGGACTTGCTGTAAATAGTTTTTAATCAAGAATATTTATCTTACTTCTGATAAATATCTATTGAGATCAAGGTCAAACATCACATAACCCTAATTCTCTGGAGGGGCTGTTTGTGTTTGTGTGTTTTGCAAATGTCCGAGTCCAAAACTCTCAGCACCTTTTATAGTTTTTCCTATCCCCCCTCCCTAGTAAGACCTCTGGATTATATCCAAATGAGCCAATGTAAGAACACAGCAAGAGATTATGCAGAGGATTCACTGCAGGCGAGGTGGCGTGTTGATGACATTTCTAACACTCAACAAACCTTTTTAAAAAGTTATTCTAATTGCTGAAGTAATGTGGACTTTTAAAACACAACGTTAAACGAAGGTTACACACTCAACCCAACTTCCGTTATTCAAATAGGTGACAGGAAAGGGAAGTACCAGGGGCAGAGTGTTCCTACTGAAAGTGCCAGCAACATGTCTGCTGCTATTCCCATCATGCTGAGCTGAGCGCTCCTGGAGATACAACATGGTGGAACGGCCCATAGAAGCTTTCAGTCATTTTATGTGTTCAGTACAACAGATACAGTTTGTCCTCATGTTGGACATCCCCCCTCTGATTACTAAGCAGTGACAACAGCCAAACTGGGGCTCGTGAAGCGGACTGAACCCTAAAGGGAATCTACTTTCTGTCAACAGAAACATAAAGGGACATTTCAGTTTTTACACATCCACTTAATTTTACACCAGAGCATAATTGTCCTGGTCATGAAGGGGAAATTTAATGCACATTTTCAGTTCGTACATAAAAGGAGTCTGTGTGGAATTGCTTAATATTTACACAACAGCAGTGGCTGAGAATACATTCTTAGTCTTATTTACCTTTGCTGTTTTGGGGAAATTTTTCAGGAGCTTTATCTACTTTTTATTAATAATTGAAAGGACACATTTTTCATCTCTTTGGCTTGGACACTGACATTTTTTATTCGAAAACCAGCACAAGCCAATGTGTGGAGTTGGAAACTTGCACATTTCCAAGATTCAGGTCCTAAAGAAAAACTTCACTGTTTTGCAGCATGAGAAGTGTAGGATATGGTTTTACAAGTCAGGATGCACAAGCTTCTGCTGCATTCGTTTTTTCCAACTCTCCCAACTTTATGGACTTATGCCTCTAAAACGTTTGCACCAATATTAGCTGGGTTTATTAAGCATATTTAAACCCGTGTTTATGTAAACGTGTTAACCCGCTAAAAAGGCAATTCACTTTGCTTTCACGTTTGCTTTTGTGTTTTATTTCTCCCGGTGCATCTTGTTCGACGTCAGGAGTGCACCAACAACTGAGGAGCTCCTCACCTCTTGTCAAAGTAGCGAGTTGACCCATGTGCCATGTTTCCATCACTGCCGATTGTAGCCAGAGCTGATTAAAACCTACTGCTAACTCATTTGAGTGAATGCAGATTGTATCCATCCCCACTGCAGACAAAAGCCAGATGTTTGTGGGAAAGGGGCTTAAATCTCTGTTAATATCCAAACACTAAAGTGTGTAGACAAAGAGCTGGAATCTCCTTGTCAGACCTTGTGATTAACTTTATAGTTGTTGTTAAAGAAAATGGGCGACGTCATCTCACATGAATAATGCCATTCATAATTCTTGATGTAGTTAAATAATGCAGTAACTTTGTGACTCACAGTGTGTCTTTTAATGGTCATGTTATTGTGGGGAAATTAGTCATTTGAGGGTTTGGAGGATTATTAGGCACGCATCTCTGCTTTTGCAGCTTCTTGATTGTTACGCCATTAAGTTTACTCAAGCCCCTAAAGTCATCTCTCTAATGCAGCAACTGAAAATAGTAAAAAAAATTTCCTAGTTTTAATATGAGCTAATATTAGTCTTCAAAAGTCCCTCTCTGAATGGCTCCACTCTTCCTCTGGCCTTGAAGCCCGCACATCTAAGCGCTTTTGAAATGACGGCAACAGGGAGAAGGCGCTTTGCAAATGAGATCTCAGTATACTTGGTGATCCATCCCTTGTGTTTCTGCCTGATTTTATTTCACACCCCTTCTCCCTTCTCTGAACTGAAGCCTTTGAAGATCATCGGCATGTGAATGAGACCTTTTTATTATTTTTTTCGCAGTTTGGAAATATATTGACCGAGCAACGCACACATTCACTCTCCCACGTAGAGGGATGCAAATAAACAATACGAGGCTTGTATTTTGTAATTTGACAGTGAACTTCTCTACGTAAGTCAGATCTGCACTCCTCCCTCATTTTCTCATTAAGGTAAACACACACACACTTGGTAACAGCAGTACATAGAGATATATCACAAACATTACTGCTTTCTGTTCCTCTATTTGTTGTTCAGGGCCTGTTTGATCACACTGAGTCTGCTAATTGCTGCTTTCTCTTTCATCTCCTTGGCGCCACGGAGGTCCTCTCTGGACCAGTCTACACTCTTTATTCTATTTAAGTAGTCCACATAAATTGTTAGCATAATGTGTCGTAATCAATTTGCATCATATTCCCTCCGCTGTCCTGCGGCCTGTGAGTTGCAGACAACTGTCTCAGTTACTTTTCAGACCATTAACATTATCCTGGAGTCCAAACCTGAATACTTATTGCAGCGACTCTTAATTACAACATGATGCAGGGCTCGCTGCCAGATAAGAGTGGCAGCAGGCTTGGCAAACAGGAGCATTTATTTGGATTCAAGGCCGACAGGTCAATTTTATAAAACATAATTTAAAAAATATTAAAACATGCGCGAGCTCTACTTTGAATATTTGCTTCAAACCAAAATACAAAGAAGTGTTGAGAACAAAAAAACTAGGAAACAAGTTTTTTTCAAAGTCCCCTGATGTTATATGAAAGAGGAGATTATAGTGATACCAAAGGTAAAATGAGCTCTAATGTGTAACCATAGGCAGCAGTATCTCTCCATTGTTCATCTAATTTCAGATTTGTTTCTATGGTGATAAAAAACAGTTTTCCTGAGATGATGAGTTTTTAAATTCCAATCAGGGTCTAAAAGCATGTTTTTTTTTTGTTTTTTTTTCTCTGATGATTATAAATTAGTTTTCGGTTTCTCTCTCTGGACTTCTGCTCTGATAATTAAAAACCTCAGTGTTATCTTTGTCCGATCATTTGATCAATGCATCAACCTAGTTTGTCAATAGGGCTAATGTCACTGGATGATAATGAAATGTTCATGTGTTTCATCAGCTGCATAGAAATGAATTCCATGTTCATTTTGGTCTCTTATGATGTTTACCTAAGGCAGCAATGGAAACAACACAGGTCCCTGAATGGAACCTTGAGGAACCCCACAACTTGTGTTAGTCAAGGAATACCAAATGCCTTTCAGACCTTTAACATTAACATGTCCAAACGTGAATTACTTATTGCACCGACTCTTCATTACAACATGATGTTGGGTTCGCTGCCAGACAGCAGGCTTGGCAAACAGGAGCATTTATCTGTGCTAAAACCCTGCAGAAGGATTTTATTTAAAAAATATAAAAATCTGTGAATTCAACTTCAAATAGTTACTTCAAACCCAAAAACAAAGAAGTGTTGAGAACAAAAAAGTCCTCTGAGGTTATATGAAAGAGGAGAATGTATTGATACCAAAGCTGAAGGTAAAATGAGCTCTAATCTGTCCCTGTAGGCAGCAGTATCCTTCCACTGTACATCTAATTTCATATTTTTTAACAGCACTGCATTTTTTCTCCCCCCTAAACCAATTCAGACATGTGAATGTCAAACCTACTTACCTGTGAAAAGCATGGGCAGGCGACAGTTTACATAATAATCTGCTTATTCTGTGAGGGAGCTGCGTATAGCGTAGCTTGCACCTGGAACATTGGGAGTGTTGTCTTCTGATTTCCTGTTCCACTGGTTGAGGCAATTGCCAGGGTGCCTGGGGTGCTGACACATTAGCATGGCAAGAGATGAGGGTATGTCAGCTCGAGCCCCTGTGCTGGAAACAACAACCCGACAGGCCTGTGTCACCAGCCTCAGTGAGCAAAAACACTATTGTTACCCGTGACATTTATCACATACTTATTATCTTGCCCTCCCATGTGGCTAATTCCAGCCCTCCTTTGTCTTCCTGTCTGCCTCTCAGCCTGCCCCCCATATTTAATCACCTGAATAGACTTCAGGTGAACATGATGTCATGCTGGTGTGCTCGTTTCTGATGTGCTTATTTCTCTCTCTCTTCCGGTTGTCAGCGGAGAAATGGTGTGGTGCTGGACACGTCCTTGCTGTCACGGCTGAGCCACAAGAGGTTGATGGCGACTTTCCAGGTGGAGGCACAACGTGGGGAGCAGGATCTCTATCGTTGCGTCACCCTGTCCTCCAAAGGGGCCGCCGTCTCCAACTTTGGAGAGCTCATTGTCCGAGGTGAGCTATAGAAAAACATTCAGGCCAAAGAACCAAGTATTCTCTTGTTTCAGAGTGCTTATTTACATAGATATAACATAATTCCCTATGTTAAAAACATAGATCTGGTCAAACTAAGTTTAACTGACTCTAACTATCTTAACATTATGTCTAATTATTATTCAGCTCATTCATATTAATATAGGCACTCCAGCGTTTCACTTTCTCAATCCATTCATTTGTTCTAACGGGGCTTTGATTGTTATCGACACACTGGAATTGCACGTCTTCACACCGCAGTGTCCTGGCATTTAGTAAATAATCCGACTTGTATTGAAGGAAAGGCAGTAGCTCCACCAGCTGCACCTCCAGCAGCGAACCAACACCAGACTGTGAACAGACAACCGACACACAGCTGATCGACAGGTTGGCGACCAGTGGTCTAGAACATTAACCGACAGGACTCACTGTCAACTCAAATGAAGTCAAATCTAATTGAATAATAGTAATAATATTATGAATAAAGTCCATTACAAAGGCTGTTCCAGAGGGCAGTAAACACTAACTGCTTTTTCTCTGTATTTCATTATCCTCACCGTGGGAACAACTAAAGAGCCAGTGTCAGAGGATGAAAGTGATCTAGAGGGAGCATATGTTAAAAGCATGTCAGACAAGTATTTAGGTTCCAATTTATTGAGTGAGTTTCACACCAATATAAGGATTTTTTAATCTATTCCAAAACTGACAGGTGAGATATGTGCACTCATACTGGTCTTGGTTTTTCAACGTGCTGCTGCTGCTGCTGCATCCTCACTGATCTGTAGCTTGTTTATGTTACAAGTAAAACCAGAGGAGAAAGTTTTACAGACGTGACAGTGATAAAAACATGCATGTCAGCATTATTTCTAATGTGATATTAAGCAGTTTTAGTAAGATGACTGATGACAGACTTAGAATTCAAATCAGGGTCTAGAAGCAGGGTATACTTTTGTCAGAGATTATAAGTTAATGCTCAGTATCTCTCTTTGGACTCTTACTCTGATAATAAAAAATGGAGTCTTATATTTGCTCAATTGCAATAAATTATGTGACATCCAAAGTTTGACATGATAAATGCATCGAGCCACTTTGTCATTAGGGCTAATGTTACTAGATGATAATTGATGTAGCTCGAAGCTGCATTTAAATAAATTCCGTTTTAATTTTATTTTCTTAAGCTATTTTCTGAAGGTGGTAAATAGAGTAAACACAGGAGCCTTTAGGAATCCCACATCTCATGTTTGTGTTAACAACATGTATCATTAGGAGACAACAGACTTTGACATGTGCTTATCCTAGCCATGAGTCACTCTGAAAACAGTCATCCAATCCGAAGAGAGACTAACAGACGAGTCAGAACACCCCGAACCAGTACCAGAGAAAAGTGTGAGTCAGTCAAGAGTCTCTCTCTCTCTCATAGTCTTGATGTAATTAAAATACATTTATGACTCTATGCTCTACCAGAGCAGAAATAATGTTATTGAAACTATAAAACAAAAAAGAGACAGTCCATGACGGGAATCCTTGACTTCTCCTTTGCTCATGATTTGGTTGTTTTCTGCTGAAAATGGCAGTTTGATTGTTTTTCATCAGTCTTCAAGGACAGATTTTCCTTGTGTTACTGAGTAATACATCTTATAAACAGTGCCAAATACTTTATTCTAATAGGATTATACATTAAATATATGATGACATTCTTGACATGATCTTTATTACAGTGCCCCCGACTCCGATTGCACCCCCTCAGCTCCTGCGGGCAGGGCCTACCTATCTCATCATCCAGCTCAACACCAACTCCATCGTGGGGGATGGACCAGTCATCCGGCGAGAAATCCAGTATCGAGCCAGCCAGTCCACGCTGACTGAGACTCACGGTGTGGGCTCACTTACCTATAAGGTTTGGCATTTGGAGCCAGACACAGAGTACCGCATCAGTGTCCTGCTCACTCGGCCTGGGGAGGGGGGCACTGGAGCACCAGGGCCGCCTCTGATCAGCAGGACCAAGTGTGCAGGTGAGTCAGATCAAGCACTGAATCATCCTTCGTGGCAGTGAAGCAAATCAGAACTTCAGATGCAAACGCAGAGATAGATTTGCTCTGGCAGTGGTGGAGAGTTCTATAGATTTTTTTTCACATTATAGCCTGGTGAAAAAGGGCCGGAGAGGAGGAAACTAATACTGGGAAGTCTATAGTTTTAATTTTAAACATACCAAGCTCCACCCCTGCACTAAGGTTGACCACAGTTTCTGGAAATATGTTTTACTCAGTTTTAAGCTGCCTCAATTTGACGATAACACTGCTGCAGTCTTAGTCTTCTGTACCAAAGACTCGTCCTATATTCTTAGAACAATCGTATGCATTAAAATATTTATATTTGTACGTTGAAAAGCTGTGGATATGACAGCAAATAACCTGCTAGCCCAGATTTACCTTAATTAAGGTAAATGTATGGCATGTTTTGTTAAGACAGAGAGATGATGCCAAAAGTCTGTGCAAAAAATGATCAGGGAGCTAAACAAGCAATCAAAAGTATAATTTATGAATTTATTTGTCAATTAATTAATTGTTAAGCAGATGCACTGTTTCAACAAATCACCCCATGACTGATACAATATCAGAGGAAGTGTCTCAGCCCTAAATAGAAAGTATAATATAACTTTTGATGAGTTATTATGACGCCAGTGAACAGACGCGCGGAACAACAAACAGAAGACCACCTGCTTCCTCCTTCATTTCACACGTACAGGAAACACTGCTTTCACAGTCTGCTCCTGCTCTGATGCTCCAAGACTCACCTGACGTCTGAGCTGCAGCTGGGAGCCGCATCAAACTGGTTTGACGCACCACTTGTAGTTTTGCCTACAGCCACTAAGAACAAAAGGTGTTTGTTGTCATCGCAGCACGTTGGGTGTGTGAAGGTGTCTGTTTATCCCAGGTTTAACTCGAATAAAAACACATATCTCCATGAAGAATTGAGGCATGCTTTCATCTGCAGTCATTTACATGCAAGACAGGGATTGTGGGGAAAATCTGTGAAAAGCAACACATGATGTGTGAAGATTCATGGTTGAAGCGCTACATGAGAACCTGGCTGTAGGAGAAAGACTAATTCAGGAGCTTGTGAAGTATTAAGGTTCTTTTTTTCGAAGTAATGACGTGTGTGCAGAGGGCAGGGTCTTCCCACCACCTCTCATCTGCATTTTAGCGGCAGTGCGAGAAAGGCACCCCAGCGCTCTGTCAAGTAGACGCCGTGACACCCCTGTCACCTGCACCGCTCTTTGATCCGCTCTTGTCAGTGTCTTCCACTCGCCCACCCCCTGTCTACTCCCACTGCTCAGATCTGAAGCTTTATCCTTGGGGAGAAAGCATCAGACAGCAGGAGCCCTGTGACACAAAACTCTGGACGAGTTCATCTTCCTAATGTGTCACAGGGAGCCATTTTAGTTAACAGGGAGACTCCTTCTTTTTGGACAGTCGTTAAGTGTGACATTCTATACTAAGCTGGTGCAGAGGGATTTGTACTCCTATAGCGCTGTTGTCAAGGGTTGCTGCAGCAACACAGAGGCCAAACAAATAATGTGCCCTTGGCATGAATGCGGACTTGCCGCTCAAGTACCATATAGCTTTACAGCTTCCTGTGCCTCTCCTGAAAGGTACTCTGAGATTTTACATGATTGCAGCATCCTTTTCTGGTGGAAAGATTTGTTTGTCGGAGTTCCTGCTGAAAATTGGTTGTGTTCACTGTGTACTGCCAGTCCTCGATATTCTTAAAACCGATTCTCTTAAAATAAGGCCTTGTCAAATCTTGCAAAGATTCAGAACGTAAGGGTTCTGTGCCCAGAAAAGAAAATTTGACAATCATGGCCACTTTTCACAGCGTTTGGACGGCTGAGCGGAGGCACATAGGCGCTGTGCTTTTCCTCTGTATCACCATGTGTGATTTATATAGATAGATGGATTAGATAGAGAGAGAAAGAGAGAGCGAGAACAATAATACATCCAACACCGCCAGCAGCAACACCACTATTCACAACAGAAATCTGCAGGTGCCAGGTAACCGGCTGTAAATTATTATTCCATTAGCAAGCTCTTCAACACTTCAGACATATGTTTGTTGATCTGGCCAACGTTGCTATGTAGCAACCCTAACATCACACTCATTACCTTTAGAGAAATGTTGAAATGCACTGTCATCCAACATTAAGATGTTTGACAGGCAAAGGTATTCATCACCATATGATCAAACCGGATGTATAAAGCCTCGCAGTTGCTGTAGCTCTACGGGAGATTAATAGTGCAATAAGAGATTAATGGCAACATTTCAGGTGCGCTCACTTTCAGTTTGACCTCAAAATAAAGTGATTTAGATCATAACTGCTGGCTTGTTTACAACCAGTCAATGACACCATGTTCCCTGTTCTCACTGTGAGTACAATCCCTTCATAACTGGTAAAAAGAAAATATGTCCACAGATCTAAACATAAATAACAGTAAACTTGAATCGTTCTCACTAAAAAAAAAAAAACCTTGGTACGCTCGGTGCTGTCAAAGGTGTTCAGTTGATCCCTGAGTCTGCGTTCTTCGAAAAGTGAGGTGGTTTTACTTTGCTCTATTTGAAAAGATTACTATGATTATTTTTCCATCAACATTAGAAGTTACATTTCCATATATTGACACTCGCAGAAACTCATTCTGAAGAACAAGTGTCAGCAGTCCAAGCCCCATGTGTTTTCAATGGTAAGTATGAGGGTGTGCGCTGATAGTCCATCATAATTCCAGCATCGCTCCTGGCGGGAGGGACAGGCCTCAGTGGCAGCTCACTGAGGCATCTGTTAAAGATGAGGAGGATGAGAAGAAATGTGCAGACCCATGGGGACGCTCCCTCATTCATCTCTCCCTCTTCCCTGGCTCATCTCTTGTCCGGCCTCCCCCTATCCCTCCTTCGCCCCCTCTGCCTCTGGCTAATCCTTCTGATTAGGCTAATCGAGCTGAATGTCAGCGTGGGGCAGGACTGGTGGAGGACTGGAGGGTGGAGAGGACAGGACAGAGCCCGCTGCGGTGCTGCTGTAATGATGAGTAATGGTGTCTGGAGCCGAAACTGAGCACTCAGTCAGCGAGCCTCTGGTGGCTGGCCTGGTTTTAGCTGGATTAGACTGCTATTCACAGCGGACGTTGTTAAAAAGAAAAAAGAAAAGCAGAAACACACTCACTTATTCTCAAGCACCTTTGACATGACCGGTATGATGCTGTTTTTTGAAATGGCTTTTTTATTGTATGATTGATTGATGCTGTTCTCTGAAAAGCCTTTAGATTGCAATGGTGTCCGCAGTGAAAACACAAATCACCCAAACTATGCCTGTCGCACTCTTTGGGGAAGAGCAAACATGTTTCAAATCAGCAAGGACTTCGAAGACATTTCCTTCTGCGTCTCATCTCCGTCCCCTCTGAACTGATGTCTCCTCCATGACATTGCCTCGTTAATAAACGTAGCAGCTCTGATCTATGTTTAGTGATGCAGCAGGGCCATAGCTATTTCTTTACCCTGTCCAGCTCCCCCCAAGCCACTCTGCACTGCCTGTCCGTGCTGTAATGAAGGAATTGCCCTCGACTTGGTTTATCTGGTGTCTCAGCAGTACAGGCCAGGCTACGGGGCAGAAATAACCCCCCTGTGTGCTTGAGACCGGACATTTTGCACGACAGGGACATGGGCATGTGTGTTCACAGAGTTCACACATGACAGCAGTAATTAGGCATCATCTGATTACATATGATTATCTGCCTGGACCATGCACTGGTCTCCTGCTCAACCTCATTCGCATTGGGAAGGGATGTAGAAGTTTGCAGTGTCTGGCTATACTGGATAATACTTTTAAGTAAAAATACACTTGTCAGCATAAATCACAAACTTGTGCAGCAAGAGGAAACCATACCCTCTGACTAGAAATGAACTGATCACATTTATTTATTTTTTTGCTTATCATGTCCAGGAGGTAGCGGCAGTAAAACAGCCAGACATTTTTTATCCCGCAGGATATTTGGTCCCTCCTGCTTTGGTCTGCCTTTTGGGCTCCTGCCAATTGAAGGTGGCCAGATTACTTCCACAGGGAAACAGCCAGATTATTCTGAAGCACTTCAGAAGGCTCGATATTCACTGTCAAGGAACAGTGGCTCTGCACCATATTCCTTTAGGATATGTGGAAATCCTCACCCTGCACCTCTGGGTTAACATGCAGTGCCCTGAAAATGATATTAGTTTTCGACCTTTCATCTGTGAGCTCCTTGGGTCAAAGCTCATGACCATTGGAGGTGGTTGGAGTCCCAGTCAACCAGTGGAATACTTCCAATCCAAGCATCCATGTCATGCTCCGTCTTACCAGGGAATTCTAACTTCAACTCATGGGTCAACTTTCTACAACTTTGTATCAAAGTGACATACATTTAAATGAAGATAAATGTAAAATTATTTAAAATATACTCACAAGTTATGCTGATGGTTAATTTCTAAAAAATTATGGATGGATTCATGGATCAATAACTAAAAGGTGTAACTGATGCCACCTGTAGATATGAGCCCTTATTTGCTTCATCCCTATGTAAGGGTTTAAGCTCTTTTCTACTTTCGTGTTTTGGTTCATACTCTCATGAGCCTCACTTTCAGCAACAAGCAGTCGTTTTCAATGAGAATGCTCTGAAAAACCCACTGTTCACTACAATACACTACCTGCTCAGCACAAACCAGAAGAAAGATAAAGTTATAGTCACGAATTGTCGATCATCGTGTTAAACTATATTATAGCAGTTATATACATATGTTTTTCAGGTGGAGACCAAAACAGAGGTAATAAGAGTTACAAGTTATAAGTAATAAATTAAACAAAATATTTAAAACCTGTTCACAACCCAAGTGATTTTCTTTTTAAAATAGATAATCTCTTCCAACTCATTGTCTACTGTCTTTTCACCAAATCTCATGGTCTTCATACACAAATACAATGTGGTATACGTCACTAATTTCGATGTGGCTGTTGCATTTTGTAAAAAATCACAGTTCATGAACCTAACCTAACCTTTTTCTCTCTTCACAGTATACAACATTTAAAGTTATGCACATCAGCAGATATTTTGGTGTTTCTGTGTAGATTTTACCTGCAATGTTATTGATTTACCAACTTTGTCCAAAAGTAGTTTTCGTTTTCTGAGGAACTCTGCGCTTCTTCACCACTTCTCTGATCCTGTTGGTTAAATATGAGCTCCCTGTTTGCCCTGTACTGATATAACTTCTGCTTTCTGCCCATCCCAGAGCCCATGCGTGCCTTGCGGGGTCTGACGGCCACAGAGATCCAGCCACGGCTCCTGGCCCTTCAGTGGGAGCCCCTTGGCTACAACCTCACGCGTTGTCACACCTACTCCTTGTCCCTGTGCTACCGCTACTCCATGTCAACAGGAGGCAGCGGAGGGAACAACGCCACCGTCAGAGAGTGCCTGTCCGTGGAACGCAACACGTCTCACTTCACGCTGAGAGACCTGCCGCCCTTCCGCTCCGTCCACGTCCGGCTGGCGCTGGCCAACCCCGAAGGAAAGAAGGAGAGCAGAGAGGTCACCTTCCAGACCGAAGAAGACAGTGAGTGGGCGGTTTTCTTGTACTCAGTGAAGAGCAGGAAAAAAAGATTTAACCCTCCCCCACACAACTCATTATGCAGAACAGGGGTGTATGTTATGTATGAAACTCTGTCTTGTCATACTCACTCAGCTCAGGCTTCAGAACTTCTAGCTATCTGTGCATGCTCCTTCATGCACAGATAATTATTGTGTACTGCTTACACGAATACATGCCTTCAGTCATCCAGCACCAGCGGAAAAAACCTAATATTGACTCACAAAGTAAGCTGGATGAGCCTAACTAAATGGAAGATCAGCCTTTATAATGGAGACCAGTGGAGCAGTAATCAGCTCGGCCGTGGCCTGTAGCAATATGGTGAAATGGCTTATCTTCGTATTAACATTTTCTTGTGTACGTCAGCAGAATAGACCCATTCTAATGCAAATGCCCAGAGAGTGCAAGTGCAGAAGGTCACACACTTATTGTTATATATATATGAAGCACGACTTTTGTAATGTAATTGAATGCCACTCAGGGATATCCTTGACCCAGTGAAGAGCATGAGCAGGGATGACATCCATGATATGATTTTTTTAATTATATCTAGCATTTTAGTAGCTGCTAAAATATGCAATATTGTTTTACACTTAGTTTTACAACAACATTTGAAAACACCAAGCAGTGAAGGAGATATGGAAAAAAGAAATTAACTACACCTACACGTTGCAGCCCTGGGGGCATGTAGTTATGTGTTTTAATTTTATTCATCAGATTTTGCTGTGAAAGGTTAAAAAGAAAGGAAAAGAAAAAAAAAAAGAGTTCTGATTGTTTCTTTCCTCACTTGATATTTGAGTGTCAGTGGAAAGTTTTGCTTTTGGACCAGTGAAAAACTAGTCTGACATTCTGACAGTCCCCAATCCTCCTGTCACACGGAGAGCTGCCATCACCTTCACAACTACCGTAATTGAACCGCAGCCGGTGACAGTTCCTCCTGCCTGTTTCCTATTGGGCTCAACAATCAAACACCGGTGTAGCGCTTTGCTTACACTGTGTCCTCGCTGCTTGGCGGAAGAAGATTCGGCTGTCAGAGATTCATGGATACAGCAGGATTTTCCTCCAGGATTCTCTGCCTGCCTCCATCTCAGCATCTGATGCAGACAGACAAGCCGAGGAAGTTTGATATTGTCTCCTACAACATCTCCACACCCACACACACACATATTCAATGTGAAAGAGCAGGCAAACTATTTCAGGACAAGAAAAGAGTCAAAGACACCGGCAAGTTCTATTGGTATGTTAAAGGAATGTTCAACCTCAAGGTCAAGTTAGTAGGTGAAAGCTGGAGACAGGGACATCACCGAACAGAAATCTGACAGGCAGAGAAATAAGAGCAGAAGAAGGTCAGAGAAACGTATCTCTAAAACAAAGGTGAACAACAGCGATGGAAAATGAGTTGGTTTTTTTTACTATTACAGTTGTAGCATAAATATAAAATAGAAAAGATGTAGTTATGTAATTATGTACTTATCACAATCAGTTGAATATAAGTGTGAAATATCACGGTTATAATTCACACTGGATGGATGAGATTCTTTCTCACATCACACATGAGTCTGCATCTGAAGACGGGGGAAAAAAAGAAAATCTGAGGGTGTGGAGTTAGAGATGGGAGTTATATGGACGTTAACCTGAAACAAATTAAAATTTTAAATCACAGATATATTTGAATGTTTTCCTCTGAATTCAACGCTTCAAATATTCAATGATTCATTTTCACTCACAATGTTTTAAATGGTGGAGTATTTTTTTTTATGTCCATACTTAGCAGAACCTAACAGATAAGCTACATTTATTCACCAGGGTTGATTGCGACTGGTGTTTTTCTGGTGATATCTAAAACAAATTATGACCTAAACTACAAAAATAATGGCAAGGATGCAATAATGTGGCCTTTAAAACTGAGCAAATTAAAGGTCCAGTGTGTAAGATTCAGGTGAAAGGGAACTTTGAGTTTAATGACAATTAAAGTATACCACAGGTTATTTTTCATGTTTGGAAGGAGAGGGTGAGGTGAGCAACATGCAATTTCAACACTAGATATCACTAAACTCTACACACTGTCCCTTTAAATATTTCTTTTCTTGTTACGTGATACCTTTATTAGGAACAGTCAATTCTTACACAAGCATTGTATTTCATGATTAGGCTCCTTCAACAGAGAGGGAACATTGTGTAAAGGTTTTGTGGTGCATTATGTAAGACATGCCTGTGTTGAGGGTATCATTCTGCCTGAGCTTTCTATTTCTGCATCTTGCTGAATGTTCCTACATGTTATCATAGCAATATGATTCAATCAATGCAGATGTAGCCAGGTTTATCTTTTACAGTCTCTCATTATCCATTCCAACTTCAGTCACTTGCCATGGAAACAGAGAAAGCACTCTCTGCTACTTCAAATCCTACCGCATGAACTTTTTCCTCTTTCCTGCATAGAATGATCAAACTCAGTCACATGTTATTTAAAAGGACTTTCTCATTTCATGACATGTTAACAGCGAGTGTTACCAGAAGGCACGAGAGCCAACAGCCCAACGGGGACTCATTATTCATTCTCGGTACATGGTAAAGTGTCCTGCACTTCAGGCATTCAAAACCTAGCTGTCCTCTTTTAATAAGATGCATCTCATTAGGCCAAAAAATGCAGAGAGGTGCACCGGCAGTTCACAGGTTGGATTACTTTGCTGTTTGTTTGTCAGTGAGGTGCTAAAGAAGAAAAATCGACTGTCATCCTCCAAGACATGGTGCTCTGTTATCAGACAGTAGAAGCCAGAATCTCAATTCATCCTGAGGGCTGGGAACAAGCCCGTCCACAGTTTCTTTTCATCACCTCCCTTCCTCTCTGTCCCCCCCCCCCGGTCTCTCCCTGGTGCTTTTTCGTTCAGTCAGAGGTGTTTTTCACCCCTTGGCATGCCTGCACAAGAGTCCATTAACTTGAGACTGGAGCGGAGTGTTTGTTTCTGAGAAGGTTTTTTTTTTCTTCTTTTCCTGCTGCAGTTCCTGGTGGCATCGCTCCAGAGTCCCTGACCTTCACCCCGCTCGATGACATGATCTTCCTTAAGTGGGAGGAGCCCATTGAGCCCAATGGTCTCATCACGCAGTACGAGGTAGGTTGCCTTGTTTTTTTTTTTAAATATATTTTTCGGGCTTTTATTGCCTTTAATCGAAAAAGGAAGGAGAGCAAGCTGTGAAAGGGGGACAGAGAGAGAAATGGCCACAGGTCAGAGTTGAACCCGGGCCACGGTGCGTTGCCTCATTGCCTCTTGGGGCGGCAGCTCTGCCAGGTGAGCCATACGCCGCCCCTGTAGGTTGCTTTGTTAGCTGTGCAAGAAATCTTCAATCTACCTATTTAATTCATCATTCTTCACTAAAACTCAGATCATGGAGAAGTCACCTCTGCATCGACTGCCCCCTCGTTGATTCTCCCCAGGCTTGTTTTTCCTCTTTCTTGCCCAAATGCTGGTAGCACACATGAGCCTCAGCCTCTAGAGCGAGGAGGACCCACTTTTCACAGTTCATGGGATTTTCTGTACATGTTCATATGGTAATGAAGCTCGGGCATAGACTTCAGGCTGTAATTACATGGGGGACAGCAATTTTAATTACTTATTTGCCTAAGAGATACCTCCACAAGGGGGCAACTTTAAATGATTCTAATTAATTATTGATGGCCCCTTATTAACCGTGGACCTTTGTAACATTGGTTTTGGAGCTGTTTTCTTAAAGTAGATGTGAAGACCCACTATGGCTTAACGCACAGTCGCCAGATTACATTCATAAGCAGAAGACTGGAAAATGAGTAACTGGGGAGAGAACTGGGTGATGCTGTAACCTTGGTCCACACACAAGTGCAATTACTCCTGAATACCAACTAACTGCTGCTCCGGATTTTAAATAAGAGCATGAACAATACAGGAGTTTTCAAATCAACGATCGAGCCTTTAAAAAAATCTGGTGAGAATATTTCACTTGATATTTGTTTTGTTGCTGTTTCTGTTGATGTTGCATCACACAAAACGTTCACAAATTACACTGTGTTTACAAGCACAGAGCCCCAATGATGGGTTTAAACTATTTTACACACCCCATATTGCAGCAAACTGTGACTTCTATTGGCCAATCCCCGGCTCAGTAAAGCTGAGCTTCTCCTCCTAAATGAGCAACTGTGACACCAACATCCTTCTCAATGCCAAAAGACCACATTTACACATTGGCCATTTTCTGGGTTGGAAGCTAAAATGCTGTTATGAAAAGATTTTTTTTTCTGCTGTGAGCCTGGTTTATACGTTATATAAACATATATAATCTGACAAACTATTGTTGTTGTAGCTGATCAGCAACTGAAAGCACCAAGGATTGCTAAAGTGGCAGCTGTGGCTTAGGGGTAGAGTGGTCTTCCTCCAACCAGAACGCTGCATGCCAAAGTGTCCTCGGGCAAGATGCTGAACCCTGAATGGCCCCTCATGGAAATAAGTGCTGCCCATAGATTCACTGTATGAATTTATGTGTGAATGGGTCAAATACAGACCATTTACCATTTAAAGTCTGGAGGGACATGGGACCATGTTTCAGGGTTCAACAACATTATTCAATATAGCCCACTAGCTTTCTTTAATATATTTAAAAAATAAAATAGGGCATTTTTCCTGCATCTTTTGTGTTTATCATCACTACCTGTACAATCGGATGTGTCATGTGCCTTGTATGGCTCCATTTTGTTTACAGGCTTACCTGGAAAACTTACTGTATTCAGACATTTCAATAGGAATGCTTCAGTATAACAGTATGTCTGTGATGAGCTTAAATCTGCAGTTAAAAGGGGACTTATTAAATTCACATAAATGACTTTGATTTGCCATATCATAGTATGGAACCTGTGGGGATAGCGGGGGGTTGCGGGGCGAATGAGAATGAGCTACTTTATTGAAAAGTTAATAAATAATAAAAAGAGAGCAGTTAATATACCAGGAGCAATCATCTTGTCCTCCATACGGCATGTCCTGCAGTCCCTTTATGAGTTAATCAATAACGCACACAGTATGTCACCTATCCATTTATTCCTCTATTTCTGAAAATCATTATTCCGTTCAGGGTTGCTGGGGTCCATCCCAGTGAGCGCCACGCCTGGAAGTAAGACGTTAAAATTAAAATGGCTGAGGACATGCCATCAGAATGAAGAATGGGACATTTTACAACCAGCCTGGTTGATTTCCTCAGTTTTACGAATCTTGATTTACAGACTCACATTTATCAACTGGCAACAAAAAACAACATCATCACACTGGTGTTCACTCATATTTGTCATCTTCAATCACTGGTGTTTTTTTTTTCACTTATACTTTATCAACTAATCCAGAAAACTGTGTGCGAGGGAGAATATGACACAGAATGTACCTGAATCTGATTATCAGCGGCTAACCGCAGCATAAGATTAATTAGATCTGGACAAAGTAAAGACGTCTCTTTGCTGGAGTACTAAGACTAAATGAAAGGTGTTTCCTCGTGAGAGTCTTTAAATAGAATGCCATCAAATTTCAATCTTTCAGGAAGTGTGAATAGGAATATACACTTTGTAGAGCATACCACAGATCCTCTATCTGCTCCATCTGTTTTATACAGTCAGATTAGATCTGCCCTGAGTACGGTATGTTGGGGAATACTTACATTGACCCAATTTGAACACAGTCGAGATTGAAATATCAAACAAATATTGCCATGGGGTTCTGTACATTTTCTTGATCCCCAGAGGTTGAATCCTGGCAGCTGTGGTTATATACCGACCTTTCCTCTCATAACAGCTGTGAAGTATCTGAATCTACCAGACTGATTTTTACACATTTATTTTTCTAAAACAATGAATTCTAACGATTTCCGTTCCCTATTGAGCCTCCTTGAGGTTTGCACTTTTAGTACAGATATCATGTGTTCCTCAGGATGAATCATTGTGGTGACTTTTGGTCTAGCGCCACCATCAAATCTAAACCTATCTATCTAAGTACTTGCAAAACTAACAACATCTCTATCCACCTCAGCTGTATTTTGTGTTCAGTGCTGTTTAGCAAATGTTAGCATGCAAACACACTCAGCTAAGAATGTAAAACCTGGTCTGGTTTTAATCCAATGACATCTTTTCCCTGTTCCCAGATCAGCTACCAGAGCATCGAGTCGTCAGACCCGGGCATTAACGTGCCGGGTCCTCGCCGCACGGTGTCCAAACTGAGGAACGAGACCTACCACATGTTCTCTGGCCTGCATCCTGGAACCACCTACCTGGTGTCAGTCCGCGCCCGCACCGCCAAGGGGTTTGGCCAGACGGCACTCACAGAGATCACCACAAACATCTCTGGTGAGACCTTGCTGACTGCTGTAGTTGCTGTGCTTGGTTTAATTGTGTCCGTGTAGAGTATGAGTAGAGTCAAACTATGGTATGGAATTAACACAACAGGTTGATCATGTATTTTATAAAAGCAGAATTCAGTTATTGTGACTACAACTCTATAAAGGGAAAAAAAGTTGTTTTTCCCCAACAACAAATAAGTGTTCCCACTCAAAGCATTAAGAGACTATAACAAAGAAGACTAAGTAATGACTTGTAATCCCCTCCTTTTGAAGAGCTCTTGATTAAATGACACATGTACTTTTAGATTATACAAATGATCTTCCTTTTCCTGCAGCCAAACTGCTTTTAGACGTGCATTACCATTGTTTGATGCAGACTTGAAGTGAACACTGAAAATGTTTCGGCTTTGTTCAGCCAACAAACGCTGGAGTCTGTTTGTTATTCAAAGGCGACACAGCGGTTGAGACATTAAAGAGCCAGTGTATGTGGGGTGAAAGGGTTGGCACGATGGATCTTGCGATTAGACTGGAAAATGTGCCCGTGGGGAATGTGCAACACGGTTTTCTATAAATGGAGATCTGCAGGCATTATGTTAGACTGTCGAGGATCCCTAGTTGCCGAGTCATTTTGAGTTTTGTTTCTCAGAGGGTTGAGATTGTACGACAGAGTATTACGGCAAGTGAAAGGGGAAAGAAAATCTGAGATTTTGAAAATAAAGTCATAATTTTAGGCTAGAGGGAATATCAGAAAATCAGCCTGTTGCCTGTGGTATAATGAGGAATATGGAGCATCTTGTTAACGCCACACAATGCAACAAAAACAGTTTCTCTCCGCTGTCGGCCTCATCAATAAGACCCAGGAGCCTTTAACCAAACTGCACTGATGTCCCTACCTGTGACTTTGACACTTTACAAATAGCAATCACTGTACATTTTACACAATCCCTCCTGCTTGCCTATAGTACTTTTCTATTTAATTTTTTTGTTCCCTATTTTTTTTAAATTATTTGTAATTGCACAAACACACCACAGCAAACTCCATGTATGTGTAAACCTACTTGGCAATAATCCTGATTCTGAATAAGTCATACTCAAGGTTTTAGAGAGGAGTGGTCAGTTGGAGCAAGTCCAAGACGGGGAGATGTTGGTGGATGTGTGCCAGCAGATTACAGTCCCATGACATATTATCACCACCCCCCTGAGACCTGAGCTGATACTCTGGTCCAACACCCTGCGCATTGTCCACGCTGTAGAATTGACATTACCCTGGGAGGATAATGTTGATAAAGCGAATGAAAGGAAAAGGTTGTGGTATGCCGCTAAGGTGCACAACTGAAATGATGTCCCTAACATCCTGCTAACATCTACTGGTACCTGGACACATAAATGGTGCAGAAGACCTTCAAACGACCCAGGGACATTCAACATTTTGTCCTATATTCTAAACAACTCATAGGTTTAATGATACTAAATACATAGATACATGGATATACAGATTTAGCCTACTGTTCCTTACACGTATGATTAATTGTCTGCTATTAACAATTAATCACACTTTTTTTTTTCTGTTAAGAATTGCACTCTAACTTAATTAGAGAGTAGATCATGCGCACAAATGGTTTGGGTTTTAATAACATGATTTATTAACGTGTACAGATGTATTATTTAGCTACCTGCTCTGTATATATGAGCAGATGATCATATGAATGGATTCAAAATTATAGATAATGGTGTCAGAATGTTCAGACTATTTGTTTTAGGAAGGAGACAAATGACATGTTTACATTTGGTCCAAAGAACCTCGTGCCTGTACAAACAAACCTCATTGAAATGTGCACTTCTTATGTTTTCATTTTACGACACCCTCCACATTACTCACTAATTGGTGCAGTGTATTTAAACCATTTAAACAAGCCGCAGAGTATTTGACCTGTGATTGCTCGCTTAGAGCTGCGTTGGTGTAATAGCAGTGGCTGTGCCGGGCTCTGCAGGAACCCGATGACTACGAACCATGCTGCTGTGGATACAAAACATAATTCTATGTGCTGTTCTCCATGCGCGGTGGAAAAATCTATTGTGCTCCTCCAAGGAGGTTCAGGAAACGGACGTCTTAAGCAGAAGCAGAAGAATTGTGATGGCTGAGACATTCGCTGCTTGTTATGCCTGTCTGTCTGATCAGTAAGGTCATAGCTGTCAGACAGACAGTGAGCTATTGTTTATAGAAAATGACATGTGAGTGTGAGCTGTGTATAGAAGCATTCAGGCTTCAAGACCTCAAAATACCAAAAAATATCCCCGACAATCAGGATTGGACTCAAATGATAATGCAGGCCAGGAATCTGACTCAGCTCTAGGCCTCTCACATCATCAGACCTCGTAACTCATAGTTTTTACCTCCACCAATGAGGATCTGCATCTACTTTTACCTAGATTACCACAAAACTTGGGGTGGAAGGATAGGGTATGATTCAGGGAAGAACCCATGATATTTTTGTGCGGATGCAGGAAGTGTTTTTTTTTTCACTTTCTTTGCAAGATATCTAGATTTGTGTTCATCTCTCAGATAATTACGTGTGAAAACATTCAGACATATTTAGGGGGTTTTGTTTAGTACAGTTTTTGCAGATCCAAGTGAAAATCCAGATCTCGTGGACTAAAAACACTTTCATTTTCCCGCTTATACAAATAGGACTAGTTTTACGTGTTTGTTAGTTAGCAGGATTATGCAAAAACTACTCAAACGATGTCCATGAAATGTTGTGTCCGAGTGGGGCATCACCGAAGGAAAAACCCATCACATTTTGGAGTGGATTTGGATGGTTCATAAAACATTATGTGAAAGGCGCTGGTTTTCCGGTTCTCCCGCTCTCTTTCACTCTTAGCAACAGTAAACGAAACTCACTCGTCGATAATGGATGATTGTTATTACTCCTGGCCATGGTCCGAGGCAAACTCAAGTCGAAAGATGCGGCTAGCAGTAGCAGCTCTGCACCGCACACATGCCCGTGAGCCGCAGCATTTCAGTGAGGTAGATGTCCCGTACAGGTGACGGTGCATCAACTCGTTGCTGTTTATTATGTCATCACTGGTTAGGTGGATGGTTCAGGCCAAAACCTCCACTACAGACATGGACTGTATTTATATTGCACTTTTCCAGTTTTACTGACCCGTCAAAGTGCTTTACACTCCGAGTTATATTCACACACACATTCATACTACGCTTCGATACACAGCCCTTTTTCTGTCACACCATTCAAACACTGTCAGCACAGCCGTCAGGGGCAATTTGGGATTTTTGCCAAAGCACACTTCAGAATGCAGACTGGAGGGTCTGGGGATCAAACTACAGATCTTGTGGTTAATGGACAACCCCCTCTAACCCCATGGGCTACAGCCACCCGTCCTCAGTGTCCCTGCACCCCAAGATAGGCAGTCTAGCACTGTTCGCCGCCACCTTCTTCTCATCTTTACCCGTTCCTCCTGGTTTAGAGGATGGTCTGTGTGGGCTCACAGCTGCCAACATATACAGTTCAGCCTTCAATATCACATGCTCTCTCCTGGCTGTGCAGTCAGAAAAGCCCAGCGGGGAGCCGGCTTTCGGTCGCAAGCATGAAAGTGTAATGTGGCACTATTACTCTTTTTATAATTCATGCTGGATTAAACCACCTAACATGCACTCGCTGAAACATGTCAGAGACACCGCAATGTATAATGCAGGCTGCAGCTGCCCTGTGTGAACGCCTGTGAGTGTTTTTCGGATGACAGGTTACACAAGCAGATTTTCACAACAAGCACAATCTCCCCTGCCTCACAAGCAGAAACATTTGCACTTCCATTCTGGAGCCTTTTCCTTTCAGCGCATCTGTTGTACCAGGATCGCCATTTGCTGCACTACATACTCCAGTTAATTCACTCCCTGTTGTAAACAGAGATGGGAACACTCAACCTCTTTGTCCCGAGAGCTTTTCTGAGGTGGTGCTGCCTAATTATATTATAAGGGTCTGTTGTTTTCACTGTAGTTGGCTGCTGTTTGTAGTGATCATCAGTCAGTGGCACTGTGTGGGAGGCCTCCACAAGCTGCAGTCCACATGGGACATGTGCCGGTAATGAGTAAATGTAGCGCACTGTATCTTCTCATGTTGGATAAATGACTTAAATATCCAAGCACAAGTGCAGCTACTTGTGTTTTTACACAATCAAATCTAAATCTGGATTATTCCCAGGAAGGAATAATAAATACTGCACTTTAAAATGATTCTACTCTTTTTGCACTTGAACCTAACTTTGGCTCTGCCGTAACTCTTCTTCGTTGTTTCCCCCACCCCCCGCTCCGATTCTTCTTTTCTCAGCCCCGGTGTTCGACTATGAAGACATCCCCTCGCCGCTGAGTGAGTCAGAGAGCACCATCACCGTGCTGCTGCGCCCTGCACTGGGGAGAGGGGCTCCTGTCAGGTACAACTAATACACGCCTCACTCCTATGCCAGCATTCATTCAGGGCTCCTCCGTGCTGTAATATTTATGGCTGCCATCAAAATGGAAGGTACAGTGCTTCTTTATGCTTGTAGCGCGGCAGATGGCATTTTAAGTAGAATATAAAGAGCCACATAGGTTTTTTATTCAACTGTTGTGCAAGAAGTTTCAAATGACTTATCAATGATCATGAGGACATGAGTATTTACTCAGCTGACTGTCCTCACTGAACTGGTACTAAAACAAAAGAGAAAAAAACCCATGAATATATATTTGAAACATTATCACTCCTCTGCTGAAACCTGACTCATCACATCACACAGCTTTTGAGTGACACCGCATGCCAACCGATTGTGATTTTGAGGGTTTGACAGCTATGCCACCGTGACGAGCGGCTCACATCAGCGTCAGTCAGAGATCTGGGTTTTGTAAAAAACCTAGAAAGCACAGCGTTTGAGAAAAAACTAAACTGGAAAGGACATCAACTGCTTCGTGGCACATTATGTGGATGTTGAAGTCCCATCTAAGACAGACAGACAGAAACGAGATCTTACTTTAAAGACATAAATGCTCACGTCTCTACAGAATTACAGCACGAGTTGGCAAGATACACGAACAGTGCAATTTTGGATTGTTATTTTTTTCAATTAACTAGTGCAGTGTCAGTTTGAAACCCGCCTGTTTGAATGGGCTGCTTGTTTGGCCTGTAGTGATGCTGTTTGCAGCTTTTCTTTCGGAAACTGTGAACCGCTGCCTCACAGAGAGCTGTTCACCTGTTTGTTCAAAGTACAGTGAAGCACAGAACACTGAACTGGAGAATCAGTTGTTGTTGCCGTGAACCCACAGTTGTGGTGATCGACGATGCTACTTACATGCATGAGTCCGAGCCGCTGTTTGCCTGTTTATTTAAATTGTATAAATATGGAAGGTACAGCATGTCCAAATCGCAAAAATACACATACCACATGTGAAGTCAAGAAGAAGTTTTGTGGGGTTGATGTTTTATATTACACTTTTATTCTTCATTGTGTGGTATCTTGCATCAGACAGGCACCCCTCCAACTGTGATTATGTTTTCTTCTCTTCATCCAATTTTCTTTTTATCATAATTGTAGTTGCTTTCATAAATACAAGACATCGTTTAGTTTTTTATTGTTAGAAGCATGAGCACTTTAACAAATGTTGAATCATTATTCAAACAAGAAATTGTGTTTTTATCTTAATATAACTCGGTTTCAATCTGAGTTTGAAACTCGACAAACTCCGTAATGAAAAAGGTAGAAAGTAGAATAGAGTACTTTGTACTGAAGCCCCCTCTGTCCTCTGCAGTGCCTACCAGGTGGTGGTGGTGGAAGAGGACCGGTCCCGTCAGGTGAGGAGGAGGGAGCTCGGCACCGTCGACTGCTTCCCAACACCGAACTCCCACAGCGAGGCCCAGGCCAAAGGGACGCCGCACTACTACACGGCCGAGCTGGCGCCCAGCAGCCTGCCCGAGGCCACCCCCTTCACCGTGGGAGACAACCACACCTACAACGGCTACTGGAACAGCCCCTTGGACCCCACCAAGAACTACCTCATCTACTTTCAGGCCACCAGCAACTTCAGAGGGGTAATAACCATTAAGATGCCGGACATGGCTTTTGCTTGTGGAGCCCGGGCACGCTGCCTCTTTGTTTTAGCTACCCTGTCAGTCAAATTAGATTTTTGTCGAGCAAAGTCAGGAGGCAGCGTGAGAGAGGAAGCAGCCCTCTGCATAAACAAGGCTTTATTTATTTCCAAATGGGTTGATGTATGTGAGGCATTTTCAGGACTGCTTTGGGTCGATTGTTTCCCAGTGGTAAATCTTAGACTTGTTAATGTTGCATAGTCTGTCAATGAAACAAAAAAAAAAAGGAAACAGCGAGTTTTTTTCTCTCTCCATGAAAACCTTTCAAAAACATCACATGAGCAATGCGGCGAAAATGAATCTTAACAGCTTTTAGAAGATAATTGCTTGCAGAACACAATGTGCACTCCTGCCTTTTTTTAATCATCCAGTTGTCAGATTCCCTCATATTCAAGCTCTTTATAAAAACTTTACTGGTCTTTTAGTTTTTTCTTCGGGGGAAATCAAACACCGTCTGTAAGGCATAAAAATATCTGAAAAGAAACTGTGCAGTTGGAAAAGTGACTGAAGCATGAATAAGCGATGTTGCTGGGCAGAAGCAGTGGAAAACTAATCTTCCTTAAATCATTCTGCACATATGGAGCTCACGTGTGCCCGCCTGCAGGTTCTCATCTAAATATCTGACTCATCACAGGATGCAGCCAGTTTCCTGTGGGTGCCACTTGGTGGGCCTCCAGAGCCTGGAAGGCCAGCAGGCAGCCTCTGGCCCGGGTCAGGACCAACATGCTGCGTGTCTGACTTAAATTTCTCCTGTTTGATCTGAAATCAGTGGAGCACTTTTACTCATCGTGGAGAGCCGTTTGTGAAGAGTCTCCCCTGAGACCAAATTAAAAGCTCTGTTGGCACAGCCTCTCTGAGGCAGAAATGAGCCAACATAACCAACCGAATATTATAATTCATGTTGATGACTATTTTCTTTTTTTTTTGTCCTGCAATATTCTCATCTCCGGTCTAAATTATAGTTGTGTTTCATGAGATATGGTCTGTTCTAGCAGAAAGAAAGAAAAAAACAAATTATTTTGACAATTACCCTGAAAAAAAATGAGAGGCTTACTATGGACCATGAGCTGCCGTTGAATTGAAACAGTAATTGCTTTGGCAGATCTGCCTTCAGTGGCGCTTGAAAGATGCATGATTGGTGCTGCCAGTTTCTTTTGAAGCACACGAGCAGAAAACAAACATTTCTCTCTGTCATGTCTGCAGGAGTCATCTGGCTCTTTGGAAATATCTAGATTGCTGCTATCTATTACTGTAAAAGCAAAAATGACAGCATGCTGATATTTTCCCTTTCAGCCCTCTGTTGCAATTATCATTACTCATCATCAGGGGTTACTTGTTACGCGTCCCAGTCTTCACTTATTGGATAAACTGGCACATGGACAGGGAAAGGGTTGGGTTCTGATAATTTTTTGATTTCGCACCAGGTTGGCAAATTACCCAGAATCACTAAAGTATTAATTGTATTATTATCCTTTATCTGCCCTCGTTCTGTTTGTATTAGCAGATAGATTCAGGTTGAAGGTCTTTCTTCTTCTTTTGGCAATGCTTGTTACCACTTTCACAAATGTTGCTGGTCGCAGTTTATATCAGCTCTAGCTAATTAATGATACTTCTCTATGTAAGTAACTTGATAAAACATCTAAACGCTTATCGTTTCAGTCTGTGTCTGAACTCAGTCATTTAATAAAGACAGAAGCTCCAATCTGTAACCCACTGCTCATAGAGCTCACACAGTCTTAGGCTCACTCCCATTTCACCCCTTAGCCCCTTTCCCTCCGTTTTGAGCGTTGGCGGGTAGGGGTAGGGTGTCCGGAGGAGGGGTAGGGGCAAGTGTTAGGGCTGTACAGCCCTCGAATCGATTTTTCAGAAATTTCCCAGAATGCCCTGTGAATCACCAGCACAAATTTAGTATTTTCTCCATTAATATGAATTTAGAAAATGACAGTAATAATTGTAAAATCTCATTATGGTCAACCTTAAAGAAATCTCTACCATTTCACCTACCGATTAATTGAACTAGCGTATAGTATTGGTGTTATTGTACCTAACCACTCCTCTATTAACAATGCATCCTGGCAGGGTTGTCTACAGACCACTGCTAGCAGCCTGAAGCAGTGTGCTTTTGATTTATATGTGAAATAATGCTGAGCGTCCAAGCTTTTCAATTTCCATTGGATGAACGGCATTGCATTGTGCGAAACCATTACTGCCATAGTACGGAGGAAAAGCCGGAAAACATTTACCTGGTAATTTGATTCACCTGCATTAGCATGGATGTTATTTGGATATTACAGGTTTGTCACTTCAGTAACTGCAAGCAACAGAATGGGTTTAATTAAGATCTCAACGATGTTATTAAAATGACATCACCGCAAAACTTTTTTTGTTGCGTCTATTTACATCTACTGATGACGTAAGGGCTTCTTGAAGTGCTCTCCCAATTGGCAGGGGAATATTTCAATCACTACCCCTGGGAGGAAGAAAGAGGGAAATGGGATTGAGCCTTAAAGTCGCTGGTGAACATGGTGAAGCATTTAGCGGCTTTAAGAGACAGTTGACAGAAACCCAACTCCAAATGAATATTAATGCTGCTGCACGTCTGCTGGATTTGTAGATGGGTAAGTTTGCAGACAAGTTTTGAAGGTGTGTGTGGTTATTTTAGTGCGATTGATGCATTTAATCAACATTTAATATCTCACTTTGCTCATCTTATTGTCAGGTTCTAAGTTGTAAATATTCTTAAGTCCTACCACTAAAAACTTTAGCATTTGTGTCAAGCTATAAAATAGGATTACATATTACAATTTATTATTTATGACTTGGATGACTTATAGTGGTATATATATATATATATATATATATATATATATATATATAGGGGTATACGTAATGAATCATGTGGTAATGCTGAAATCCTCTTTGATAAATTGCGACTGCAATCCACCCCATGGATGTGGATTGTTCAGTATACTGTAAATCCCTTTTCTTAACAAGGCTCGGCTACATTAAATTGCGACTTTGACAATCCCCGGCATTTCTGCCCCAAAAGGCGAAAATCCCACCTTGACAGAGGACAAGATGACACATGACATACAATCTGCCGCAGCTTCAATAACCCCTGGGTGGGAGTAAATATGACTGATCTGTCACTGAGGAGATGAGAATCTGCTTCAAGTGCATTTCCAATTAAAAAAGGTAATTTGGCAACTGTTTTAGGGGGAAAGGTTCCTGTCTCTAGTCTCAGAGCACATATTAGCATGATTGCTCATAAAGAATGGTTTAACTTCCCTACATCATAATTTGGAAACATGCCCCTCTATCTCTGAGGTGAGGGCGGATGTTTTTTGGGTGGAGGGGTCACAGCCGATCAGGGGAGCCAGGTGAGGTGGCTGAACGTGGTGAAAGGAAGCAGCAGGTCTTCTCACGTCACAAGGAGACGACTTCTGTGTGGAAATTCTTTTCTTCTGTCACACAGTAGAGGAATGGTTGACTTTGATGTGCGTGGGCCAAGCCGTTTTCAGACAAGCCTGATGATTTCAGCCGGCTAACACATGATTGATTTACACAGCCGTGCTTGTCTCCATCATGCTAATCAATGTGTGTTCATGGCACCAAACGTTTCATTAACTAAGCCTTTCTTTTGCTCACAGGAAACCAGAATCAACTGCATTCGGATCGCTCGCAAAGGTAACACTTTCTTTTCTTTTTTTCTTTGTCATTAAGGTTCTCCATGTATCACTCTCCCATCAATAAGGTATCAAATTAATTATAAATTAGTTTACCTTAAACGTGGCAGTCACAACGGCTCTCCCGTGGTCTTCATCTCCCCAAACTCTTTCTCGTTTACTTTATCGAGCGCTGTAGTTTTACAGCACACACTGAGCAGTTGGACTTCTCTCACTGCAGTTTTCAGACCTTCAACTTTATGGGAATTGCAAATATTGAATGTAGTAAAAGCCTGAAGGAGAGGAAATGTTAACAGCCTCAGACTTAGACTTAGTCCGAAAAATAACAGGTGTGAAAGTTGCCTTGGACCAAGGTCTGGACCGACGGGCCAGAATGTAGTAGACTTTGGTGTTGTGCATGTTGTCCGCTCGCTTGTTCCATTACGATAGTGATCGTTATTTGAGCAGAGGTGAAGTGGTCAAATTCTTGCATCCGAATAGGTTGAACACATACAACTTAATTGTGCATTAACCGTGCAGGACTCGAGCTTGTGGGTCACTGGGTATTTTTGTACTGTAAGTGGCCACTGGGAAAAATTGTCATTCTGTTTTCCAGCAGTCACTACTCAACACGTGTTTGCTGCCCCCAGTGGTCGAAACACTAAATGCTGTTTCAAACAGAATGAGCAGTAAAAACAGACGCCGTCAAGTAACCTAAGAATTAAAAGATAAAAGGCTGTTAATCATTAAATTTGCATCTGCTTCACTGTTACGAAGGATCACAGGGTTCATGACATGTGTTATATCTGTCATTAGCAACCAGACATCTTGACAAGTCCCAGATAAAACACCTTCTGAGGTGAAAATGAACTTAAACTCAACAGTTTTTTCCCTTAACTCAATTGTAATTGTAACATTTTGAATATTTCCTGCTGTTTTTCACTCAGGGCTGCAGAGGCGCAGGCTTGCATTGACACAGATCAGATAATGATATACATGGGGACTTGTTTAAAACCTGTCTGGACTCCTTTGTTAAGCGTTGTTTTACAGTGAATCCCCATGAATAGGATGGTATCATTACCTATCGCATCAGGTAACGCACTATAAAAGGTTGGAATCCTGGTACTGCTACGGAGCCCTCCCCCCCCCACCATAATGTGGAACAAGTGGAATTGGTATTCTAGATAAATCATAACCACTGTAGGAATTTCTCGTGGTTCCAGTGGCTTCAGCTGTGTGGTACAGGGTACATGTCAGAGACCTGGGCAGATATCTTGGATGAGGCTGCTGCTTAAGGGCTTTGACATGGACTTGGTGTTGTTTTGGTGCTGCAGGGAGGAAGCCCCCCGCGCCAATCTCTTCTCGGCAGAGACACTGGAGGAAAGGTGAAAGCAAACATGCATCTGTGCCCTCACTCTGCGTCTCTTGAATCCCTGACACTGACATTTGGCGAAAACCCCTTTCGGGCTCTGATGGCTTTGAAATCCACAATACAGCAACATTTCATTCTTCTTGTTTTTTTTGTTTTTTTTTCCTCCCTGAGAGAGGAAGCGACCAGGAGTGTTTGCTTGAGAGACAGACACAGATAGAAGGCTCTCAGTTCAAACAATAGGGGAGAGGGAAACAGACAGAGGGTGAAATGGAGTTGCCCCCCCCTTCCTCCCCACTGAATTCTGCCTGAAGTTTGTAGTGCTCTTGAGAAAGGTGGCAGTTAAATTGGATTTCTCTCCCTGAACTCTTTCTTATCTGAAGTGTGATGACATCAAAGAATCCTGCCTTACCGTTGTCTGCCAGCGTGTCACATAAGTAGATTAGGGGAGGTGGGTTGCTGGCATATTTATAGAAGCCATTTTGTTTAGTAGTTGTGTGTATACAGCTGCGGGAGGCAGGCCCAGAGGACACGCTGATGTTCCTGCGGTCCCCCTCAGAGGTGGCACAGAGGTGCCGTCCCTGGCTGCTGTGTTCAGCGCAGCGCCTGGCCGAGCCGCCGCAGTGCTGGACAGGTGTTTGTGGGTTTTATGTTTTTGTTCCTTTTCTCTGCACCACTGGGGGTTTCTCTTTGTTCGTTTGTTTTTTGGTTTTTCAGGTGAAATATGGCCAACACACGACAACAGAAGAACGTCAGCATGTTCATTACAAATCAAATTATCTTGAAAGATTCTCCATTCTGTCACAAGAGATTTTTTTTTTTTTAAATTTAAGTCTGAGCAGTCAACAATAAAACATCGGACCCACATTTAGTTTTTAGCCTTAACATTTTTTTTTCACGTCGTATGCAGCAAAATGGAATCACATCATTACACTTCATTCACCTCACTTATTAAGAACCATTATTATATTTCATGTCATTACTATTTGTTTACATTACATATTGTGTATATTGTATATTACTATTTACTTATATTAGATATGTTATATCATACCACTACTACATATTTGCATAACATATATTATATGTTATACAATTACTATATATTTATATTACATTTGCTATGTTGAAATAAGCAACAAATAAGAATCTAAAATGATACAATGAAAATTATACTTAAATAAAGAATGAAACATTAAATACTCCATCAAGGTCTATAGTAAAATATTAGTGTCACATAGAGCACATACCTGTAGCAGTACCTGTTGGCTTGGTGTTACATCTGTCCTGAGCAGACAGCTGAGCAAATCATCTAATATAAATATATGTATATATACACTATATGCTTTTCCAAGAGGATTATTGATATAAGAACAGGCCCAAAACAATTATTTTATTCACCAATTACTAAAGATTGTGAATTGGGACAAAGATCTGATTCCCTTTGTTTCTTGATATATCATTTTATCTACGATGTGGAATTTAACATAAATCCTCTGATGTGCCAGGTTTCTTGATTTATTATTCACGGTGGCTTAATATTGACCATAGGCTCTGAGGTGGTTGTTGGGATATGTTCCTGCTGGATAGCTTTTATTTGAGATTTTATGTTGTATGTGTGAGGCTAATAAAAAGGAAACTGCAAACAATGAGGGGTTTAGTTTTATTGACAGTACCTCGAGTGCGAACACTGACCCACAGCAGGGGGAGCGGTGGGTGTGATTTGACTTTACACTGGTGGAATGTTACTCTGCACCGAATTTACATCCAGTACATGGGTCGACATAGTGCACTAATTCCAGCTTTCAATCATATTGAACCAGCCCCATTATAGATACATGGTTGTGATTGGCCTGACTGGTTTCCAGGATGGATGGATGAGTGTGTCAGAATTGAAATGGGGGAAGAAGGGGTGGGGGGCTAGCAGAGCCATCTGTGGGTGTGAATAAACATGAGTTTCCTGATTGGTCTGGTGTTGGTCGACAGTCTTTGTATACCGATGTCGTCTTTTCACTGTGACAAAGCAACACAGTGATAAATTACAGAGCGAAACAGATGAAGGAAAATGGTGAATTATGATGTAATATGCAACTCCCTATCCTTGCCCTGCCTCTTACTCCCAGAATGGATTCACCTGCATGCACGCCGCTGGATTCTTTTTCTTTTAGTTCTTATTTCTGGAGCAATGAAATTTACAGTGATAGCCGACGTCTAAATAAGGCCCCGTAAAGCAGAATGACTCACCCAGTGTGATTCGTGTGATTACGGCAAGTCTGTCAAGCTATTGTCTGCCAGGAGCTATTGTCTCCATCAGTTCACAGCTTATCAAGCCAAACTCTGCATTCTGCTTCACTGTTAAGACTTTTTTTTCTCTCCCTCGCACATAAAAAAAGCAATAACTCCCCCATGAAGCATCTTTGCTTTGTATAAATACAGAGATACTGTCCAATTCAACCCTGTTGCCAAACCTCGCCAAGGCCCTTAAATGATCCCATCTCCCTGTATTTTGTTATACTCCCTGCCTCATTTGTTTTCTCATCAGGGAGATGGCTTCTTAATGAAGAGCATGCTGCCAGAAGTGTAATAATACTCCTTCAGCTCATTCATGCTTCATAGCAATTTTTCACCTTTGGATAAAACACAACGGGAGGCCCAGATGATTCACAGAGAGTGGATTGCTCTTGGCGATGTGACATGGCAATGCACCGAGACTGTGTCATATAGATTGGGGTGAGCGCCTGAATGTATCAGTTTGGTAAGATAACCAGAGTGTTGAGTCTCCCGAGCCAAATGTGTTTTAAGTCTGTATCGTTGAAGCACATGTCGCTGATAACAGTGCACGGAAATAGTGTTTAAGCCGTTTACTGTCGAGTGAGCTCTTTATTGTGCATCTGGTGATGAAGTGTGCTGCAGCTTCTGCATGGTGATAAACAGGCTCTAGCTGGAAACACTCTCCTGTGTAAGCTGCCTCCGTCCTGATCTCCAACGCTGAATGGGTCTGGTGGTATCCCTAGCCTGTCAGTGTGCTGCAATACCAACAAGTTGGTGTTACTGTGACAGACTCCATCAGGATCTGTTACTACACCAACCCCTTTGTGTTTGTAACTGTTAGTTTGTTATATAAATTAGACTTGAAAGTGAGCTGCATTATGGTGATAGAGCTCCGGGCAGGACAATCTGGACAACGAGGAAGCCTGATGAGGCTAATGGGATACACATCTCGTTGTTCTGCCAACATGGGGCACATTAAAGATACATGTGAACTGCTCATGTGATTCGATACCATTCAACACCGATTTGACACAAATTGATTGAACTCAATTTGATCCAACAGGATTTAATGGAATGCAAAACAATATGATATTGTGCCATTTAATGAGGTGCAGATAGTTTGATTTTCTTTTCTTCGGTTCTTTAGCGGGCAGGAAAGTAAAATCATCAAGAAGCATTCATCTTATCGGCTTCACACTTGACATGTCTGTTAAGAATTTTAATAAATAGGCAAACAGCGCATTGAAGTCAGTGGAGGCGGGGGGCAGTGTTCGAACTGTCAGTCTGCGAACCAAGTTGAACATGTCAGACCTCTGAAATAGCCGACATGTATGTCAAAATAACTGCAGTTAAGTAAATCATAATAACAGATTCCACACGTTTCATTTTAGGAAAACTGCTATAAAATCTTCACTGTAGATAAACCAGGTAGGATTAATGTTTTCTTCTCTGCACCATATTATACACGTTATTATATTTATTATGAAAAGTTCTGCACACGACGTCCAGCGCACTATATTGTAGAAGTGTTTGAGGAAGACTCAAGGAATAATTCTGAAGTAGCTCCAGAGCATTATCACAGGACAAGAACTCAGACATGTTTAGAAAGAGCACTTACAATAGACTGATCTACTAAGATCTCAAATAAAGACTGCTAAATTGCGTGTGCATTATAACAGATTGCACATTTGGTTGGTGGACGTTCTGCCGGTGATCTACTCAAAATAATTGTGTGTATAATAACAGGGACAAACATGGTAGAGTGTTTTGCGTGCGTTACTGGTTTCCGCCATGGAGCATTACGGAGAGCAGAGTGACGCAAGCGCAAAGCAAAATTTGATGCCAGAGAAGATGACAAGACATAAGAAGAAGAACAAAAGAAAAAATAGCTCATAATAAAACCTTGGTAAATGCCTCTGACCAATATTGAGCAGCAGGTGCAGTTCACTCTCTGTGGCACGAACGCTCAGGCGCGACACTCGGGCCACTGTAGCGCACACCAGGCAGCTGGTCAGCGCAGGTTCTGGGCTGATGATGGACATCAGTGCCCTGGCAAGAGGGATCGAGGATGGTGTACAGGCAGTGGTGAGGTATCTCAACACAAGCGGTCCCACAACAGAGCAGCCGGGGAATGGAGAGGGAGGAGAGCACACCGGTGGAGATGAACGCACTAGAGAACATGCGAAAAAGAAAACCCCCAGCTAAAAATGTAATGCTGGCAAAAAGAGGGAAATAGGAAGACAGTGTTAATTTTTCTTTAGGCTTGAGGTACATTTGCTGTTCTTTAGTGGCTGTGAATGCTCAGTTATACTTATATTGCATATTCATTAAGATAAACATACCAAATGGACAGTGCGTGTTATTCTGCACGCAATCCTCAGTGTGCACCATTAATAGCAAGCATGTTTTTTTGCAGGTGAAATCAAGTTTGCACACGTTTTTACGCCCTCAAACCTTTAGTAGCTCAGGCCTACATGTGTTTTAGAAACAACTTCCCAACCTTTAAATTTGCTCAGTAAGCATCTCATGTCTTCACAATATTGTTAGTTTCCATCATTGTTAAGCAAATAGAATGAGCAGGCTATTAACCAACACAACACACTAATGTTAAACTACAAAAGCAGTTTTTAGCTTAAGCTATAAAAGGATCCTTGAGGAGTTTTCCAGCTCTTTCCTCCACAGCCATAACAATACAGAATTTCAGTTTTATGTGCGCAGGTTTGAGCACCACAAACAACTCTCTTCATAACCATTTCAAATGGGCGAAGGCAGAGGTCTTATGCACAGATATCTGGACAAATAAAACCCAAACAATCCGCATGGCTTCATAAAAACCTCCTCTGGGGGTGAGAGAGAAAATACAGGGTTTTTTTTCAGTCGCTTGGATGAAGGCCCTGTTTTATATGAACAGTATATTCTTGTTGTTTTGTGCCAGACTTTGGTCAAAAAAATCAACGAGTTTCAACACCAGCAGACGCTGCCAATCTCCTTGGCAATAATTATGTTTGTTTATGGTAATTGTTCAAATGAGTGCAACAATGATTTATTGACATCAAACCACTACATAAAAATGCTTCGTTGCAAATTAGAACTGATTAACCCGTCACTGTGTCCGTCTCCTCCTCTTCCTGACTGCACAGCTGCCTGTAAGGACTCTAAGCGGGCTCTGGAGGTATCCCAGCATGCAGAGGACATGGGCCTGATCCTCGGGGCCTGTGCCGGTGGTCTGGTGGTCCTCATTCTGCTTCTGGGGGCCATCGTCATCATTGTGAAGAAAGGGTAAGTGGCTATGAAGATGTTTGTCTGCCTCCCAGGTGATGTGAGATGGTTTAGACCTTGTCACAGTCTTGTTGTTTGTGTATATCCCATCCAGAGGAGTGAATTTATCCCTATCCTGCTTGGCAGCTAGGGTCTACTGAGGAATGCATTTGGCAAGTGAATTACAATCAGTTAGTGGGATGGGAGAGCATTAATCCTAAACTCCTCCACCGCAGCCTCAGCCAAGCTTTTGTGTTTCCTCTCATCTTTTAATTTCAAGGTCTGCGTGTTGGCTGAGCACATTTAAAATGCAGCCCGCTCGCACTGGAACCACTGGCTGCTCTCCACCTGCAAATTACCTCTGTCGTCGATCGCACCTGCAGTGTATTCTTCGCTCGCTGGGCAATGGTGGAACAGTCATCTGAGTGTGAAATATTTCATCAAGAGGCATGTTATTCCATTGCCCACTCAATTACATGAGGCGAGCAGCTGTGAGGTGCCAGTGGATGGGCTAGTAATTGGTTAGGAATGTTGTTTTTGCCTCTGGTTTTTTTGGAGGTAGGAACTCCTCCACCCCGAGGATTTTTCTTGCCTATAGCAGAGAATAGAGGGAGAATGAATGGGGATGTCTGGAAGAAGGCGCTGACTGATAAGATTCACTGGGCCAATCCAGCAGACACAATAGGAGCCAGAGAGCCACATGAGGCAGGAGAAAAAGTGTTTATGTTTAGTTGCAAAATGTTGTCACCCTGCATGTGCAAAGTTTGACTCTATATGTTCATGTGTTTTTGGTTTTGTGATCAATAAGAAAAGCAAAGGATCCCAGCAGGGCGCTCGCAACGCAGGAAATGGGAAGGAATGAAAAATGAAGAAAGGGCTTTTCGTATGGAAAACTCCGAACTGATTTCAAACTTAGAGACATTTCTTTAAACATGTAGACGGAGGTTTAAGCAACGCGTTTTGCATTCTGGCTTCATTTCTTTTTCATTTGAGCACATTTTCAAGTAATGCAGCTTCCACTGTCCGTTACATCCTAATGTCAGACGCTGTGTCTCCGTCACCATCTGGATACAAGATGATGGACTGTCAACATTTGCAGTCCAAGTCAAAGTGTCAGAGAAACTGTGAACTATGATATAAAGTTAATCAGACAGTTGAAAACCACATATAGAAATAGAACAATAAGGTAAAATGAGCCACAACAGGCCTTAATGAAAACTACTGTGTGTTGAAAGAATAAGTTGTAAAATTGTTATTCATGGTTTCTCTGAGGGTTTTAAAAAGTCTAAAGTTGAATAACCTGAATTTTAGGCCTTAGAAAGTTATCAATACATTAAAATTATGTTCTAGATCTTAAATACATTTAAATCTTAATTTTGTTAATGCTTCTTCCATTCCGCATTAAAATGTGTTTATGTGTATGTTTGTTTTTTTAAGAGAAAGCTTTTGGCGGTATGCATGGTTTGGAATGTTTCATTGTGTTGTAGTTCTTTCTCAACAATACTGATATTAAAATCGCTGTAATAAAAGTAGACCAACATGGAACTGATAAGTGAGCCTACAAACACCCTGATGAGAATTTATAGTGGCACACTCCGCCATTTATAATTCCTAATATTCCATCATAGATTATATAATATATATATATCAATGAATTTCATCATTTTGGTCTGAAAGACGTCTTCAGAAGTCTTAAATGTAACTTAACCTTTAAATGTAACATAAGTAAATCCTGTTATTACTCACAATGCAACTTCAACCAGCTGATTCAGGAGGGTCTTTCTTATAGCAGTTAATGAGGAGTGATGAGGAGCAGAATTAGAGGAGCTCAGCTCTCTCTGCTCCACATGTCCAACTTCTGTTTTTAGATTACTGAATGTTTAAAAATCGAGTTGTTCAGCAGCTGAGTTTTGGCGTCCAACAAGCCCTCTCTTCATTTGTAATGCTTTGTCCTGCTTCGTGAAGTCTAGCTGGGAACATTCCAAGCATCTTCATTTATCTTTCTGATGCCCATCTTGATAAACCATAGTCACCTCTCTTTTTTTTCTCCTCACTCTCTGTCTCTCTCCTTTCCTCCTCCTTCATGCTAATCAGAAGGGACTTCTATTCTTACCCTTACTACCCGTAAGTTACTCCTTTCTCCATCCTCCACCCTGACGCCATCCTCCCCTTGCTTGCCCTCCGTAGTCCCAGGATTACTTGGAAATAAACATTGCTAGCGCCCGTCTTCCAGTGTAGACCCCTCCTCGTCCTCCTTCTCCTTTTGCCCCACCACTACCCTACTGCCACCCCCTCTCCCTAGTCTCCTGCTATCACAAAATCTCACTCTCTCCCTCATCCAGTTGCAATCTTCTGAGTCCAATTTCTCATCTCCTCTCACGTCCTACTTTCCTTTCTTCCTTATCTCTGTTCCTGTCTTCCTGTCACTCTGCCTCTTTTCTGATGTCCTTTGTCTATTATTACTCCCCCCCTCTCTTTCTCTTTCCCTCTCTCTCTGCCCTGTCTCTCTGTCCCTGCATCTCTACAGGCGGAAGAAGGTGGCCATAAACAAGGCGGCCATTGCCTACAGGCAGGAGAAGAGTCGGAAGCTGAGCTCTTTGGACTGCAGCATGACAGAGCAGAGCACTCTCCAGCAGGATGAGAGGATGGCCCACTCCTTCATGGATGCCCATGGCTGCAACGCTCGAAGTAAGACTGCGAGCAGCATATGGGTGCTCTTGAGAGAGGTGTCAGGAGAGATGAAGCTCCCTCCTCCCTGACCTTCAGCCATGTTTATTTGCAAGCATGTATCCAATCTGTTGTGCCAGACCACAAGGTGCTCTCAACAGAGAAATCTCCTGCAAGCCTCTTGTCTGTTTGAATATTCTGCAGTGTCAGTCAGCCGCCACATCTCCACAGAAGCGCTGACTGTTGTCCTTCAGCCATTCCCCCCCCCCACCCAACCCCTTACACTTTTTTTAGCCGAGTTTACCTCAGTAACAAAGGAACCAAGACTGTGTCACAGTGGAAGTCAGGGGTGTGGCTTTAAGTGTGTACGTTCTTCATGTTCCCAGATGAACAGCGCAGCTCCGTCAACGAGTCCAGCAGCTTACTGGGAGGCTCGCCGCACCGTCACTGTCGGAGGAAGAGCTCGCCGTATCACACGGGTCAGCTCCACCCTGCTGTGAGGGTCGCCGACCTGCTCCAGCACATCAACCAGATGAAGACGTCTGAGGGCTACGGCTTCAAACAAGAATATGAGGTGAGAGAGGAAAAAACCAACATGTTGTATCGCAGTATTTCCAGTCTCAGGCTGGTTGGGGCTGGCTTCAGAATTCAGTTGAAGGGAAACGTGTTTGGCTCTCACGTGTTTTAACATGTCAGTGCCCACACACACACGAAGCAAGGCCCATAATGCTTTTCCCAGTTTGATGTTGAACAACAGTACAGTGTGTGTTATGCCAAACGTAGCAGTCTGTGTTTTAGACACAGTGTGGGAGTTACACCATAACATGGAAAAATGGAGAGCGATTGGAGAAGAGGGAGACTGTCCTTTCCAAAAAAAAAACAAAAGCATCAGCCGTCACTATTGCAGATTCTGCAGAACATGTGTTTATTTTCAAGTCTACAGTACAAGGCGATGTTCTAAAGGCTGTGTGGGCAGGAGGTCAAGGTGAATGGATAGGTCAACTGAATAAAAGAAAAAAACACATGACTTTTCCATTGCTCACCACGAACAACCATTACCACTAGAACCGTGACAATGGAGCTTTTTTGCTCTTACTGCTTGAAGTATTTACACCGGTTTACGTACCACTCCAGCAGAAATATTGCACAAACAAGATCATGAGTAGAAAGCAATGTTGATGTTTCTCCTTTTGCTTTCATGTCTACGACTTCTACTTCTTTGCGTCTACTTAAGTTAGTGTTAATTAGCTTGAAGGACCAGATTAATGTAGAGGCAGACATTACAGCTACACTTTTCCTTCTTATATTGACATAATAGGATTAGCCTACAAAATTAGGAGTCTGCTAGTTTACATTAACAGGTCGCACTGGTATGGAGAAAATGTTCCTTCTTTAATTGTTGTTCCAGTCTGCCTCTCAGGTTTAGATTGTGTTATGTTTATGTATGGACAGATGAATAGTGTACTGAATGTATGAAAATACATCCCTCCCTCCATCCATCATCTTTACCGCTTAACAGGCTTTACGGGCTGGAACAAATCCCAGTTGACAGCTGGTGAGACACAGGGTAGACCCCGCAAATGTTGCCCGGGCCATTGCAGGGTTGACACATAGAGACACATTTTGCATCTCTAATCATCCGAAGGTTTATGTCTTTGAACTGTGGGAGGAAGCTAGAGTACCTGGATAAAAATCACATAGACAAAGGGAGAACAAGCACAGTCCACACAGTTCTTGCTGTTAAAGTACTAACCACTGCACCAACGTGCTGCCGGGTTGTGTGAAAATATCGAGATGAAGTGTACACCTTGAAATGGGATGTTTACTGCTGTTAGTTTTGTTGGACCTCATGCTCTGGCAGCATATACAGCTCCAGTACAACCAGACTCCAACTTCTAATGGAAAACCTGAAACCAGAAAAGTGGAAGCTGTTGCAGCAGCACGTGAGTTTGGAACAGGATGTTCAAAAATCACATAAATATAATGTTTGGTAGAACTATCCTTTGCTGGAACATGAAAAGCTGTTATATCCTGTGGCCTCCCATAATCTGATTGTGAGGTGAGGCTTTGTTTCGATGTTCTCCCCTGTGTTTCCACAGTATTTGTGAAAGCAAGACGTTTACTATTATATCTAGACAGAGATGCGTTACACTTAATATGGTTGGCAACCCAAAGTATATTGCAGTGCATCACACAACTTTTATGATCGTTTTGGTTTTTGTGATCTTTTATTTTTCTGTTATCTTGTCTTTTTTTTAATTTACGCTGCACCACTAGGCTGTGTGTTCTATCCTCATAAGTGCAGGAACTACAGCTGAAAAATTATCTTTATTAAAATGTGATGACACACGACCGCTCGCAAATGACAGCTTGAGCAGATATGTAAATATAGGTCCATGAACTCAGGAAAGAACTGTCTATAACCTATTCATAAGGAAAATGCTGTTTTACTTAATCTGCTATGCAGAAATAATGCAGACATACTGAACTTTCTGGAGTTGTGTGGACTAGTTATGCTTTACAGAAGTTATTCCTCTCAGCCGTCTTTTTACATCAACATGAGGCCCTTCGCATCAACCAGTGGTGATAAGTCTTTTTTTGCACTTCCACCTGCAGGAAGCCAGATGTACTTCTTCGATTCATTAAGCTATCCCCTCAGGGGCCAACAAATTCCCCCCTCCAAAATCAATATATGGGTCTCTTTTTTCTCCTCAGTCTGGCTCCCCAATCGCCTGGAGAAATAAACAAGATGAAGGGGATCAGCTTGCACAACGCTGTCAGACTTCATAACCCTTATTTCCCACCGGGTCGTGCGGCTGTCATTGATCAGATGTGTTGCAAGTCATTTTGGGGGGAGGCGGGGTTGCAAATAAGTTGGGCCCTTAGTGTGGGGAGGGTACAGTAAGTTGTGCTCAGGAGCCAACATCTGGAACCAGGGCCAGCAAGAGTCCTGGCATTTAGTTGAGCACATCCGCTACTTTTATGCGAGGAAATACCTTGCCTCAGTACAAACTGGGATCATCTCCAGCCCGTGGGACCCTCCAGGGATACGCAGTGTGGCTAATGGATGGATGATTGAATTGTTGTGTTAAGTCTTAATGTGCATGAAAAACGTTTTATTGTCAGTCAGCTTGTTATTATGAGTGATGATGTCTTAACTTTCTGCCATTTTACGTTAAATACTCATGCATTTGTGTTTTTGTTTGGGGTGAAAGGAACTCGGTTGGAAAAAATGCAATGTTAGATTATTTCATGCACAAAATATTACTTTCCCCACCCCCCCATCCGTTAAGTTTGGAAGGGCAAGTCTGACACTGCGTTCATATCACAAACCTTAAAGATATAGAAATATTTGAAGATAAATCTCGCCACAGATAGTGTTTGATTGGTTCATATTTATTCATGGAAATTAAATGAAACATACTAAAAAAAACAAGCTTTTAAAGGCGTTAAGTGTCGCGCATCGTGAATTTAGCTGATAAGATAATAGAGCAGAAATAATTCAAGCGGAGCTCCATGAAGGTGAGGGGGATGTTGTAGCTCCAGAAAATACAGGGTGCTGGACACAGGTGTGATTAACAGGATTAGATCAGGTATTACCTGTGTAGGATCCAGTAGCAGATGTAATTCCCTGTTCATCTGGCTCAGCTCGGTCGGGGTCTCAGGTGGTCCCATTTTGCACCCCCTCACACAGATGCGAGTATGAGAGCCTGGATGGACCGACCATTACAGCAGGGAGATAAAGCAGAGACTTGGAAGTGCAACAGAATATGACATAACTCACTCCAGACCCACGCAAACCTCCTATCGTTTTGTCTTCTGATGCCCCTCCTTTGTTTATACTGTTGATTTGGATTCAGTGAGTCACCCCGCAGCACGAGCAGCTTAAGTCGATGAGCGCCATAAACAGCTGTCACATATTTAGCAGTTTAACACGGAGGTATTATAGAGCAACGGCGTCTTCTCCGAGCAGCGAGTCGCTGTCCAGAATGAGAATGAGTGCAGTTGGCCGCCCCCACCTTCTCAAGGCCACAGCCATCTCTCAGCGGCCCATGTCATCCCGCCGCCTCGGTCTCTTCCCGCTATGTCGTGGCAGATGTCTGCTGATGACTTGGCAAGACGCTAACGCAGTGACGCTGCTTAGACAACCTCAGGGTAACACTGTGGAGTGCATTAGCAAATTGTGAGTTCGAAGATGCGTCAAAGACACATCGCCCGCTGTTTGTAACGCCCCTCGCTCAAACTGAACTTGTGATATCTAACTTTGCAGAGCTTCTTTGATGGCTGGGACGTCACAAAAAAGAAGGAGAAGACCAAAGGGAGGCACGATAGCTTGCTTAGCCGTAAGTATTTTGCCGGGATGAAGATTACAAGGGAGAAATGTTGATGCTGTTAATACCTGGCTCTGCTCCAGTCTTTCTTTGCATTGTAGGCTCCAGCGCACCTAAACATTAAAAGCTTTTTCATGCTCACACACTAAAATAGGTTACAGTTTAATGAGAGCCTGTATCCGGTGAGTCAGCCAAAACCACCCACTGATTATTTTTACAATGAGCCGAATTGACAGTAGTTTGTAGTGAAGTTTTGATTAATTAAAATTGATTGTTGAAGAGTGGATTTAATCTTCTTTTTGAAATAGCACACACTGTAGGTTGTAATCAAGCCAACAGTTTAGAATGCATATGGATGTGAAATCCCACTGAACTACACCCTCAAATCTTTCTGATCTCTTTAATTATCTGATTGATCCTGTTTCTTTCGTTGGTCTGACATAAGCTGCTTTCAGACATACACTGAACTCCAGCTAATCTCCTGACATTCTCCAGAGGGGCTGTTAGGCTTGAAGGCAAATGTCAGAGGGTTCGGACTTTCTCCAGAGTTTCTCTGCTCAGTCCCTGAATAAAAACTCAGCTGAACACTTTACCATGAGCAAGTGGGCTATTTGATGTCTCTACCACAGGACAGATGCGAAAGTGAAAAACAAAACAGAAAGTAATATTTACTGACGGAAATCAAGAGACCCAAAAACTGAACACCTGAACATTTTCTGTGTTGGAAACGCGTCTGTGCAGATAATCTCCTCCTGCATGTGTTAAAGGCAAACCTTGAAGAAAGTCCAGATCAGATTTTGGAGAGGTTCAACAGAGTTAAAACGGCTTTAGTGAAGTTACAGCATTCCCACACCATGAGTCTGTGACTATAAAGGACTGATGGCTAAAACTATATAAGTGAAACTCAAGTTTTAATAAGCCAGTATCATCCTCTTATTAGATGAAGAAATCCACATTCTCACCTCAAATACCATCATATACGGGGAGCGGTTTGACCTGTTTTTTGTTAATGACAACATTGTTTTCTGTGCATTTCAGATGATCGTCATCGAGTCAAACTGCACTCTCTGCTTGCAGACCCCAGTTCTGACTATGTCAACGCCAACTACATCGACGTAAGTCACCTGCAGTCTTATTCTTCCATTCTCTTTGACTTATAATCCATCACCTCTGTCTTTGCTGATCCCACGTCTTCGCCTTTATGGTTGTCCCAGTGCTTGACCAGAGGACAACTCCACATGCATTGTGTGTCTCAGAATGAACTGTGATTTAGAACAGCACCCACAACATGGCATTATGTCCATGCATGCAAGCACACACAGGTTTTAATGTGAGACTTCCTCGCAGCAACTCCAGTGTTCCTACAAGAGCCCCTGAGCTCACGACTCACCCAAGTGCTTTTGTGAGGCAACGTTGCACAGCAATTGGAGCTGCAATAACGCAGCTGATCCTTTCATCTGCTTTCAGATATTTCGATCTCACCTACAGTTCAGCTCGAGTGAGTATCTCAGGGAGTCCTAGCAACAGCTCGCTCTCCTGCCAGATCCTATCTTGGCAGCTTTGCATTAGATGAAGCAACACTATCTGAAGGACAGTTGCTCAATCCTTCAGCACAGGTCAGGCTGTGATCTCCGCTGCTCGCTCACAATGGAAGGGTCACTTGAAGAACTCTCAACAGCCAGTTTTCCTTTGCGCAGCCTCCTGTACTCACATCAGTATGTAACACAAGTTGTAATGGCCTCTGAAGGCTGTATTATGTCCTTTGTTTCTGCTATAGTTTGCAGAACAAAAGAATATATAATGTGTGCAGAAGGGGCCATATCTGTAGAGGACGCCAGACTCAGTGTGTGTGGGTGGCTGTGGTTAAAGAAGAGAGTCAAAGCCCACAATGTTGTGTGTGGTCACTTTATCCCCTTTAGAGCTCCACGAGGGCTCCATTATGAACGCTCCAAGGACCTTTGTGTCATTAACTGTGCCATCTACAGCACTGTCTGCATGTTATGCCAAGAACCCTGGCTCACAACACCACAGTGAAATGATTCCAGATGATTCATGGATGAGTCCAAGGTTGGATTAAATGGAACGCTGCCTTATTTAAAGGTTAAACTGAAAACTTCCACCACCCCCTGCTCTCATACACAGTTTTTCTTTTGCATGGGTAGACAGACATGACACTTCATGTCAAATCTTTAGATCTTGCTTTTTGATGCCATCTAATGCTTACAGATGTAACACAAAAGGTGACACCATCTGCACTCAGTTTCAAGGATTGTGCGTTTGTTGTTCAAAACGCCCACCTCCAGGATTTCTTTTCTTCTTCTTGTACTCGCAAAAAGTGACGCCTGTTGCACTTGTGTAGCAGCGGTAATTTGTCTGGCATTAGACACACTGGGAGTGAGAATTGGAAGTGATGGTTGCCTTGACAGAGCAGACAAATCAGAAAGTATAAATTCTTTGAATGACAGATCAATTCTGCTTTATCTAAACACTAGATATTTGAATATGCAGGATGACCCAGTTTAGTCCTTCATGTCAATTTAAAGGAAAAATTCAGATTTCATACAGAAGAACTCAGATCTCTAATAACTTAGTTCAGACAACTTTCAGCCACTGAATCAAGATGTTTAGCGCAAACTTCCCCATCATTCATAATGATTCTGTACTCATCAGGTTCATGTCTGAACGCTGTAGCTCTGATGTTAGCCAGACTTATATTGTAATGTTATAGATTGATTTTAATTATGACAGCTATGCTATGATAAAAATATTTAAGAATAATGTTAAATGGCTGTGATTGGACACACTCATCCACAACCCAAGCCACCACCCCTCACTTTGTGCCTTCCTACACACTGTTTTCTACATTGGCAGTAAATGAAAGCACAGAACACAGTAAAACATACAACAAATGCCTCGAGCAAGTAATAGAACACATTCAATTATTCATTTCCTTAGGTATTACACATGTCTACAGGCACCTTGCCTTCATCTATATTAAAGTATAACTACAGTAAGTGATATGAGTGGCCCCAAATCAGAACCTGCCACAGCAGTCTTCCTCTTCTCTAGCTGCTGCTGCCTCTCTCTTTACTTTACACAATATAAATACATTTATAGTATGCTGAAGGTGAGTGGGCTCATGGGAGACCAATACAAGAAGAAAAGTTGTGCTTTCTGAAAAACAAACGTTGGCCGCTATCGTAGAAATATGGGGATTTGAGGTTTCTGAACGTTATTCTCTCCACAGGTCCTCAGAGCAAGCAGTTTTTTTAACCACTTCATCACCCTCACCTTTTCCTGGTCTTAAATCACAATAACTAGCTCTTGTTTCCTCCTCTACCTTCCTTCTTTCTCTCTCTCTTTTGTCCGCCCCCCTGTTTTTCACCTTTTGGCACCTCTTAGATTCGGATAAACAGGGAAGTAAGTACCTTGCTTCTCATCTCTTTTCATCTCCTCGCCCTTTTTCACGCTGCCCCCTCTTGCTGTCCCCTCGCCAGCCCGCCATGGCTTACCTCCAACAGCAGACCCCCCCCCTCCTTCTTCCACTCCGAGCCACTGAGCCTCTCTGCCTTGAGCCGTCACTTTTCCCCCTGGGCAACTCCTCTGAAAACTGACGGCAGCAGTCTCTCTGTCCTTTTTCACCCATAATCAGATGCTCACCTAGAGTCCTTGCCTAACACAGGGCTGTCCTATAAAAGGCTGATAGGATACCACAGAGTATAGCAGACGAGGTCAGATCCAAACCAGCATACACACCGTGGCACAGCAGGCATTGTAAATATATTCAGTGAGCTGGGGAAAAACTAACAAACCACGGAGCATGAAAGATCAGGAATTATTTTAGTGACAGCTTACAAGGGTTTTTACCTGATAACACTCAGCTTCACTACACTGCATCCATATTTATCAAGCATCTCAGAGAAGAGTAATTGCCTGGTCACACTGCACAATTCGTTCGCCTGTCTCTGTGAAATAGGTGTTAGGAAATTCTTTGACTTGGTGAATGCTCGCAGGACTATTTTCATGATACAGTGACTGACCAGCAAACCAGTTACATAATAAAAATAATAATATCTTTATTTTCAATAAAAATAATAATATTAAAGATTCAGATACTAAAAGTCATAGACATCATACGATAAAAGCTTTTTATAAAACTATGGGTGTGAAAATGTCCATAGAAAGCAGACAACCTTCTAGTTAGCAAGTTAGAAAATGTAGCTGTGTCCCAATTCAGAGGTTGCAACCTTCGGAGAACTCATCTGCTTGGTCTATGAGGGCTACACCATTGTAACCAGCACTCAATAGACTCTGGAATAGGTTGGCCAGAGAGGGATCCACCCTTTGGATCCTATCTTGCTCTGGAATGGAGGGACGCATTCACCAGCTGCATACAAAGGGTCCCTTGAAAAAGGACAGCCTAGTATTACGTTGTGATGCAATCAATCTTCAAATGCATGAGGAAAAAACGGCCTTGGAATTGAGATACAGCTAATTTAAACAGTCAGTGAGCAAGCTAGCAAGCTCAGATTTGAACTGGCTGTATTTAAGAGACTTTTTGAACCATTAACTCGCGTCTAATAACTTACAAACCTATAATGGAGCAGTTTAAACTCCAGAAGAGCAGGGTTGTATAAATTTGGTGGTGAGACACAGGCTCTCTGTTAGTCAGCACTGTTAATGGTTTGAAATTGGCAGCACAGATTTTCTCATCAAAGTTTGTTAAAGCTACATGAAAGCTCGGCTTGGAATCCATTAATGTGGGAGGTCCATTGAAATGAACTGCTTGTGGTATCGAAGTCTTGCTGTCATGAATACAGATGGAAACAGGTTTTTAGTGGCCTCCTATATGTAACTGACCACAAAGTGAGTCAAACACATTTGGCTCCATTTTTCTATGACTAAAGCGAACGGGAATAATGAGTGTTCTCGTGCTAGGAAACTCATATCCTCTGACATTTAGAAAACCTGCAACAGGAGAGCCAGCAGATGAAAAATGAAAAAAATTAGCAGGTGCGGGGGAAATTGGAAGTCTGACTTAAAAACATCATAATACATGGATAATTATTTTTCCTGGAATGTACGTACAATCAAACTCCACAAAAATCCAATTTAGTTCAGTCAGAATCTAAATTACAATGTTGTACATGCTTTAAAAAAAAACTACCAAGTAGTATTTTAGCAAAATATATTCGTTAACTTTGCTTAACCTGATGCTTTGTGTGTGTCACTTCCTTTTGCTCTAAAAGTGGGCTATGAATCGCATGAATTTATTCATCCCAGAGTTTTAACTAGAACAAAAAGGCACAAAATGCTGCTCAAAATTATTCTGAATGTAAGAAGCATGAGAACCCATTCTAATGGCTTCAGTAATCCCAGGGAGGGTTTTTTTTATCATTTCAAGTTTCCTGAGTGACTCTGAGATGCATGACAAATATGACTCATTCACTTGCTTACACCAAGGTGACATATTCACTAACTCGTCACAGGTTGTTGTAGATATAGTGAGCCACATATGTGAAGGCAAAACAAACTGAAAGTTCGATTTGATGTAGCTTTCCACATCTCAAATTACTCTGCATGTTATTCATGTTTTTGGTTGTTTGTATTTTTTTCTATCCAGTTCATTTTGAATTCACATCGCTTGCCTGCTTTTGAAAAGTGCAGTTGCCAAGGTGACAGACAGGAAACCGGTTGGCCCAGCGAAACTCAGCAACAGAGGCTCATAGGAATGAGGGTCACTGCACTCTTTCATAGTGATGGGCATCCATCTCAACTTCTGTTTGTGGCATGACAGTTATGGAATGTAATTGGTGTTGCTGTATGGCAGAATATTGCATATGTGTACATATGTTTGTGTGTGTGCTTGTGTGTGTGTGTGCGTGCGCGTGTGTGGTCTAGGAAATACTCATTGTTGTAGGGACCTGTTTCCACAGAGTCACATCCATTATGCTATGATATGTGACATACAGTATGTGACCAAACATTTTGGTTATGGGGATAAAATAAATGAGTCCCCAAAGGTAAATCCTTTCATTTAAAGGTGAAAAGGGGTTTAAGGTTAGGTTAATCCTAATGTTAGGTTCTGATCACTCCATGAAAAGGTATGGAAATAAAAGCGTATGGCCTGTAGTCATGGACTTCTTTGACTGTGTGTGTATGTGTGAACGAGTAGAGGGGAATGTTGGGGTGGGGTGCAAACACAGTGTACATGATTTGTACAAATGTTTACCATATACAGCAGTTGGAATCCCTTCATCCATGAGTGATTGGAGGGCACACTGAGATCTTAATGCAACACATCTATCATGCTTGGCTGCTTTGCATTCAGCGGACATGGTGGACGGCCCAGATGCCACTAATAGCCTTCCAGACTGTGAACACTGTATCATAACTGTGCTAATGCCAAGCTGGGCAGAGAGGAGACAGGCAGATCAGTCAATGTCACTCAGGTAGAATTACTCCCAGAGCTGAAGATCCCTCACTTGTCAAACCGCCTTTGATCAGCAGCCCTGGCTGCATGCAAAGCACAGCATGCTGGTCCGTCTTTGAAATGCAGCTACCTCACTCCGCATGTAATGACCTGGCTCAGAGACAGACAGAGAAAAAAACTTTCTCTGTGCATAACGATTCAAGTGCAATCCTTCACCCCCAACTTGGGGCCTAAACAGTCCAAAGAATATAGCCGGTCAAACGTGCCAATGCCATCAGCCAGTAGCACGATGCAGAACAGTTTTCACGGCTGCGGAAATATCTTCAATCAGAAGCAAAGCAGAAAGTTAGCGGAGCGCTGACATCAATCCCAGCTCCGAGATGAATAAGAGATGACTTGATGCTGAAAATGGAGAATGAGAATGGATGGGTGGGGTGAATTGAGAGTCAGAGGTCATCATGTGCTCATATAATTATTAAGTCTCTCCTCTTACCCCTCTTCTTTGCTTTCCCCTCCTCCTTGCTCTCTCTGTCACACAGGGTTACCAGCGATCGAACCACTTCATCGCCACTCAAGGTGAGTGTGAAATGCCCAGCGGCATTGTTGAACTGCTAATATTTAGTTTGTTTGTGCTGTTCCTCACACAGCAGCCCGACTGACAATATTTAAATGAGTTCACTGAATTATTGATGTGTAAACAAGAATGGCGCCCGTGTTGCATCAGGCTCACATCTGGATTTCCGCCGTAAAAGCTTCACTTCCCTCCGTGTGCGAGAAAAACTCCCACAACAATCGACTGTAACTGTCAGTCAATCTGCACTGTAACACTACTGACTGTCGCTCGCTGTGAAGCTCGGCTTTTGTGTCTCTCCTCCCCGCCATCTGCATGTGTAGCGCACCCTCTCTCTGATGTTGGTTTGATACGCCATATAAGCTGCATTCCCCAGGCAGCACACTCACAGAGATAGAGAAAGAGAGAGAGAGAGAGAGACACTCTCTTTATTCTCTCCCGGCTCTGATCCTATTTATTCAGGGAATATGTTTTTCACTTCCGTAATCCCCCTCTGATTTCTTTCCATCTTTCACTTTGGTCTCAGTTCTACCACTTCACAAAAGTAACCTCAGAAAATGTCTCAGCCCCTCTCTGTCACACTTTGCTCACAGAGTCTTTCAGCAGGCAAAGGTGGAGGCAGAGGTGCAGAAACTGCCACGGTGAAAGCATCTTTTGAAATTTGCCTTCAAGTGGAGCTCAAGTTATAGATTTAAAGAATTGAACAACATAAAGTTTCTTTGGTTGATTGGATAGAGAAGTGTTTATTCAAAACCAGAAAAAACACATTACACTACACGATTTGGCAGATTTTATCCAAAGCAACTTCCAATTAGTGCATTCAACATCTATGAGGAGCCATTTAGGGGTGCAGTATCTTGCCCTAGGACACTTTGGCATGCAGCTGAGGAAGGCTGAGGATCGAACCACTCTACCCCTCAGCCACAGCCGCCTCCAAAAACTAGTTACATATGGACTTCACATTCTAAAGTACTGATTTATACTGTACTCCCAAATGAATAAAAACCCTGTTATCAGTAACTATGAAAATAAATATTGGATGCATAACTGAAAATGTACAGTATCTGCTTTGATATCCTTTGTGAGCAGTCTGTTGATGTTTTAGAAAGCATGGTGAATTGCCTGTGTGAACACATCTGATGACAGTTGATTTTGACTAATTAAATATCCTGTATCTTCAGGTTTTCATAAGTTGCGCTGGGAAAAAAAACCTCAAACACACTTAATCAAGCACGTTCTAAGTTGAAATGGTAAATATAGGTTGTAAATGAGAAGCTATAATTGTAAAACTGATAACATCAAGCAATATTTGTATGTATTTATTGAATCTTTGTTTAGCCAGTCACATCGAGATCAAGATCTTATTTCCAAGAGAGGCCTGAGAACAAGAAACATTCACAAACAAACAATTAAACGCGTCCAAAGACAAAACACCAAAAATAAATTCGAAACAGTCACAAGATTCGTATCGTATCACGTAGAATAGATTTAAAATCTCCCAGGGGAACACAATACTGCAGTTTAATGGGAAGTTTGAGGATCATTCCATTTAGCAGGTACGTAGTAACGGAATCCAGTTCTGCCAGTATTGGTGCGTACATGACGATGTCTAAAGTTCAGTAACTGGATTGTCAGCTGTATGCACTGGTTTTCAATGAGAGAAGGGAGCTTAGGTGATTTGGAAGTTTTAACAACAGAGCTTTGTAGATGAATAACATGAGATGACTGTATTTTCTCATTTTTAATGTCCATCCAAGTGGCTCCATCTTTACACTGTGACGTCTTAAACCAGCCACGTGATTTCATTTCTGAGAGTAAGTTTCCCCTTTCCCTGAAAATGTCCCCATTGTGGGATTAATAAAGGACTTTTTATTATTCTTATTCTTATAAAGTACGTGATTTCAAGCCGATATCTCGTCAACCTTAAAAAAAAAAGATTTCAAATTCCAGTCATATCTGAAAAACACAAAAACATACAAAACAAGCAGCCAAGTGTGTAGCCAAAGTTTACAGATTTCTATACTGCAGAAATTAATGTATGCGTCCATCTTTGTTGGTTACAGGCCAATGTAGATATTTTCTATGTATTTGTGACCTTGGAACACAATAAATCAGTTTCTGATACCAGGATAAGCTGATGAAATGATGGTTGGATAAATAAAATTTACATATACAGGAGGAAAGTCTGTTTTAGTTTCCAAAGTAACTGCAATTCATGACTGTCACTCTAACTTACACACACACGCCAGTCATACACTGCATCATTAAAGCTGTCACTCCTCCCTCATGCTCTGCATACACTGAGCAACACTCTGCTTATACAGGCGGCGAGCCCTGGGTGGGTGGCTGTCGAGGTTGATTTGTTGTACCTACCATGGGTGTTAAGGCAGCTGGGCTTCTGCAGCAGGTCGCAGGTGCTCTGGGCTAACTCCCTATTATGTCCAGAGATGAGGCAGTGAGAGGAGGAGGCTGAGCGGGAGGCGGACGGGGGAGGAGAAATGCCAAACGCTGCCGCTCTGGAATCCAGCTTTTCAGAGCGGCAGCGTGTTGTGTTATGCATACAGATTCCCCCAGCTGCTGGGATCACGCACGTCATCCATCTCTTAACTCGATGCCTTGGCCCCTCTGGCGATGCATTAGAGGGCCTCTGCTGCTGCTTCTGCTGCTGCTGCTGAAAAATTAACATCGTGCATCACTAATAAAACCAGAAGCCGGCGCAGCGATCGGCGAGGGAGCTTTGGAGAAACCTGTGACGAGAAGGGAAAAATCATGGTTAAATTAGCCGCCCATTTGTCCGTGTTAACATTCACGTGGGCATGCGACAGCTCAGCTCAGGTCAACTGCGGTGAAGACTGGTGTTTGGCATCGATGAAAGGGGAAGCCGTTGTCAGGCTCCACTGATGCCCTGTTCTTTAACAGACTAATAGAGTTGTTTCTTCTCCACCTGTTGTTTATTGTGGAACAAAAAGAGAAAGAGATTAAAAAAAAAAAAAAAAGCCTCTACAGGCCTTTGTGTTGCATTTTTCTTATTTTTACCGTCTGATTGATTCGAAAAAATCCAATCATCTCCCAGTCAGATTCTGAGACAGTCCTCTGTCTTGGATTACAACAACACCTCTTTGTCCTAGACTTCCTGTAAATGAGCCATCACTAGGACAAAAGAAATCATCGAAATTTCTCTGAATGTCAAACTCAGTTTTGACACTAATTACATTCCTCTTCATTTTTCTGATTCACAGCAAAAACCCATGAGTACCACATGCATCTATTGTTCATTTCAGTTGTTCTGTGGGATTTAGTGACTGAGAAAACATAGGGAAAGTATATAATATCACTGACCTTATGATTTTAGAATTGCTCTTGGTTTGAGAAGGTGTTGATTGCAGTATCTGTTATATAAGACCACAGAGGTTGGACATTAAATAACTTTGCTACACGCTTTCCCCAAAGGTCAAGAATAAACCTCCCTGCTCAACAGAATGAATGTAGCTCTTACTTTGTTTTTCGCCTGAAAGTTTTCTTCTAACTCTCCTATTTTATCGGTCTGCGAAAGCTTTTGAATTGATGTGATGGGATTGTGCTCTGCAAATACACCTGAACTAAACAAATTATTGAAAACAAACAGAAAACGAATATGGTCGAAAGATTTACTACGCTGCCACAAAGCGTGATAAGGCAACATGCTTTTAAATAAAGTCATCCAGCTCAGGAGACAAGATAATATTCCTATTAAACAAACTGCGTGGGTAGAGGTGAATAATTGTGTTCACTCACAGAGGTGGCGATGTGGAGGACCGACATTATCAACGCCACAGTGGAATGAAATCAATGAAATCGTACATTTATTCAGGGGGGCTGTGATTTGTGTCTGCCACTGTTGCCTCGGAAAGGCAATACATGAGCTTGTTTGCACAATGGCTCAGGATTTGTGGGTGTATTGAAATGACATTTCTCTGTGGTATTAGGACAACACTGAGCGGGCAATAGTTCATGAATGACACATTGTTACTCTATTCCCTGGCATGGATTACACAGTGCCTCTGCATTGATAGTTATTGCTGCTATTTTCTCTGACTTATGGCTCATCTCGCCACCCTACTTATCCTCCTGCTTTCTCTTCCTTCTCCGCCCCCCCCCCTCCTCCCCTTCCCCACCTATACCTATTGCTGTATATCCCCTCCTCCGCAGGCCCCAAGCAGGAGATGATCTACGACTTCTGGCGGATGATTTGGCAGGAGAACTGCTTCAGTATTGTCATGATCACCAAGCTGGTGGAAGTGGGCAGGGTAGGTTTTTCTTCCCTTTGTCCTGTGACCTCTCCAGACCCAGTGAAGATTGATGGGAGGGGGGGGGGGGGGGTGTATTTCCGGAGCTTCCTTTATCATTTACTATATGTCAGAGGAGCCGCTGCGCTCCGGGTTGTGGGAGGAAATGGCTGCCGCTGTCGGATCATGAGCGATCACCTTTTGCAGTGGTGGCTGTGCTCCAAGGTCAAAGCTTTGATGTATATGAAGGCCCATGGTGGGACTCTGTGACCTCTTTTATATTAACTCTCCCTGCCTCTGTTGAATACAACAGGCTGCTAATACATTATTCAAAATGTGTGTGACCAAAGTGTTATGAGCTGAGCGTACCATTTATAAAATGTGATGGATGAAGATACCAGAACTATTACAGTATTGAGCTATTTACTCTTTAGCTTTGCACATTGTTGCATCAACTAAACGATGGCTGCTTTCTGTGTGCAGTCCTTCTAACTGGTAACTAAGTTTAAACGAGTGGTTAACTTGATCCAGCTAGAACAATATTTAGTTGGCGACCAGTCAAATATGTAAACAGGAAGTCACTGTATCATCAGCAGCTGAAATAAGTGCAGATTTGATGCACAGTATTACTCTATTACACAATAACATAAACACGTAAACAGTGTCACAGCTCTCGTCTATCAGATATTTTTGTTGTCTTTTAATTTAATCTGACCTAATTTGCATAATATTCATTTATATGAAATGTATTTTAAATTGTCCCCCAGTTAATATTATTATGTAAGTGTTGGATCAATATTACCAAATGCATTTACAGTACTTTTATTCTCCATGGGTCAATAATTTGCCTAACTCTGCGTACGTCTGTTTTTTAAATGCAACCCGCTGTCATTCACAAATGTCGTATCTAGTCTACATTAAGCTTTTGACAAGTTTGTACATCTGGATCCAGATGGCGAAATTATCACATCAAACGTTACCAATTCTTTCTGAGACAAGAAAGTATCTGAACTGATATCTGTAATTATAACAGTTCACTTGGTTTAGAATTGGTATACGAGCAAATGCGATCACACTAACCTGATTTTAAAAAATCATTATATGCTTTGTAATTGCAGGTATATAACCTGGTGTTATTTTTGTAAGATGTAATTTAAAACCTTCCTTTTTACATAATTATTAAAGCATCTTATAAAATGTAATACATATTTTATTCTTAAATCTGAACAGGTCCCACTATATAAGGTACTGGAAAGGTAATGACTGCATTTGTTAGCTAGTTCAGATAGTTACACAGGCAGTGCCTGTAGTTAATGTGGTGTAAGCTCTTTTAATGAAGTGATGTATAATTCCACACTCCACCTTAACGCTTACTTTTAGAAACTATGTGCTGTAACCATATACGTCTCCAAAGTTTCGAGATATGACGTCTCTGTCCCTGCTACATCGAGTTTGACAATTCAGTTTCCTAATTTATCGAGCCAAAAGTTTTCTTTCTAAAACGGCTGATAAACAAAAGTGCAAATGGCATGACATCTCATTTTGTGAAACTGAAATAACGGGCAGGCAGCACAGCCAAACAAGTGTCAGCGTGGGTCACAAATTAACAGAGACTCAGGGGGAAAAATGTGAGAACAGGAGATGTAAAAATGCCCCAAATAATTAAGCGTGACCTTTTAGCGTTTCACCTTTTCACATGACAGTGCGGCTTTCCCGTAGGTGGCTAGTGTATAGTTTTTCTCAGGCTTCGCAAGTGAAAACATTTTTTTTTATTTTGGATCAGAAAATGAGTCTGCAGCCTGAAGCAGCAGAAAGTGTTGACACCAGCCAGTGGTGGAAGAAAATGTGGACGGCACAAAAACACAGAAAAAAAAAACGGATGTCCTCTCAAAAAAGTTCACAGCGAAGGGCTGGAGGGCCGAGTGATGGTGGGTAGGGACGAAAAATAACACCGTGGCCGACTGTCAGGTCTGTTTTCAAGTGTGGCTGGAAGAGGATGTCACCTTGCAGACTTCTACGTCTCAGATGTGATGGTGGAGATGCCTGGATTAACTGCAGTCAAGTCCAAATATTCAGCATAGGTCACTCGAGGATCAGAGCAGTGCAGTTTGTTTCACAGGAGGACACCTCCGTTCCACGCGCTTGTTGTCTCGCATTGATTTTAATCAGCTGTATATCTCTGTGAACCTGGCTCAACTGTAGCTGTTTGTTATTTATCCAGATGAAGTGCTGCAAGTACTGGCCTGACGACACCGAGCTCTATGGCGACATCAAGATAACGCTACTGAAGACGGAAACACTGGCTGAGTACACTGTGCGCACCTTCGCCATGGAGAGGGTGAGTCATGCTCTCATATTATTTTTATCTCTGTCTCCGCGTAGCCTTTATGTCATGTATACCCATTGATGCTCACAGCAGTTTATTAGGTACACCCGGCTGAAACGGATGGAGTCTAATACAGCTGCCCTGCAATGAATTCTCCCTTTGTGATGGTTATAATGTTCAATGAGCGTTGGCTAAAGGTAATACAATTCAGCAGCAGTACAAGCTACATCCTGCAAAGTCATCGTAAACTTAAATCAGCCCCTCTCTAAACCAATATCATCACAGACTGAACATTATAACCCTCACCGAGCAGGATTTACTGCAGGATTTGTTGCATTAGCTGCATTAGTTCTCGCCAGGTGTAGCTTATGATCTGTCAACTTCAGAGTATCAGCTTCAGGTTTGCTGAAAAGGTCTCTGTTTGTGTGCTTCCTCCAGAGGGGTTACCCCGCCAAACACGAGGTGTGCCAGTTCCACTTCACCTCCTGGCCTGAGCACGGCGTGCCGTACCACGCCACCGGCCTGCTGGCTTTCCTGCGCAGGGTCAAGGCCTCGACACCTTCTGATGCTGGGCCTGTGGTCGTCCATTGCAGGTAACTCATCACTTTACATCCTGATAAATTGAGATGTTATGGTTAAAGCTTAATTCCTCCCTCAGTTTTAATGTCAGGTCACTTATTTTATACTTGTTTGTTTCTACTCCAGCTCGTGTGTTTTGACATTTCTCAAATTAAGTTTCAGCTTCTCGCTGCTGCACATGTGTAGGTGGAGAGCAGAATGGTGGATGGCTCATTTCACACATAATCAGCAGAAATAAAGTTCTTACTCTTTCCCTTTGCAGTGAATGACTTCTTGCTCCTGTGCTTGGACACTGATGTCAAACCTACAAAAGAATCCTGTGTCCATAGATTTAATTTCTATTCACCAGTTTAATTCCATCATTTAATAATCTGAGATTTGCATCGAGGAATTGAGTAGAAATATGTAAAATGGATTTTCCTGGCTGGGATGGAATGTTTCCCATATACAAGACAAAAAGACACAATAGATACAGACAACTTAAAACCACGTATCTACAGCAATCACAAAACATTCTATGGTGTATGGAAGCAGACCGTGAGTCTGTTCTCAAACAGTATCTGCAGGGGTCGATAGCTTTCTCAACCGAGTTCGTTACGTGCAGCCTCACTGGCTGCGCGAGCCGTGCGTCTCCGACAGATCTGCTCTTCTAGGAGTCTCACCGGTTTTTGAATACCACATGCAGTTCACAGCGAATTATCCCGTAAAAATTGTCTTTCACCACAGTTTCAATGTCTATATTTGTTGAGTCGGTCACAAACAAGTATTGTTATAAGGTAAAATCACTCTAGCGTTTCTGTTGACTGAATCCATTCATTAGTTTTGCCAAGATTTCTGTTGTTATTGTAGGTACAGACGATGCACAGCTTCATAGTGTATTGTAGTGTAGGTGTCCCTGCTTTTATTCAAGGAAAACATTAGTCATACCAGAAACCCACACAGCAGGCACACTCGCTGTGTGAACAACAGACTCCGAGGATCAGTGCGGCCCAGACCTGAGAAATGACTGACAGTCACATCTTGTTTATGTTTAGTCTGCACCCACAGTTTAAATAAGATTTTTTTCCAACAGCATTAATGTACAAACAAAGCTCTGAAGCTAACAGGTTGGGTTGGAACACTCCCCTATCAACATTTTATTTAGCCTTTATTTCAACACACTACACTACATTTAATGGGAACAGTGGCAGATCTAGGATTTTTCAATATCGGGCTAAAAAGGGGCGACAATTTACACAGCAGGCCGCCATGTTTTTTACATTAGTCCAGACTGGACAAGGAAGGAAGGAGAGGGTGAGGTGAGGGGTGTTCAGCTGCAACATGCAACTTCAACACTCGATATCACAGAATTCTACACACTGTACCTTTAAAGCACATTGTGAACTTCAGCAAACAAATTGTCATATTAATTGTTCGGATTGTTAGTAAGACATTTTTTGCAAGACTACTGAGAGGACCGCATTAGAGGCCGACGACCCCATGACCCCACCCCTGAATGGAAACAAAAATGATGTTGTTAGGCGACATCATCAGAATGTCAACTACAGAAAATATCTCCATCATTCTTGTGTGTAGCAGGATAATTGCATTGTAACATTCCACCATGTCAACTGCATGCATAGACATGTGTCAGGAATATTAGCACGATGAGTCAAACGTGAACATGGGTAAATATCACAGGGACAATGAGATTTGCTGCTTATCTCTGTCATTATTTTAAACCTGTCTGTGCAGCAGCGCTCTCACGACGGGCTCTAATTCTGATTAAGCACCGGCCCTTTTGCATCTCTACATAAATGATGCGCTCGTTGAGCAGCGCTGATGTACTGCAGGGAGAATTGTCTTTTCCCTTTTGTTGAAAAAGCTTTCGAAAAACTATGAAGACAGATGTGTTATTGAGGCATAAAGCATCCCAGTGCAGGCGCTCCGATGGGTTTTTAAAGCTACAAAACCTTATCGGGAGATTACTGAGGCATTCACACACACCCACACCTGCCTTTATAGCAGAGTCAGACCTGCATGGCTCAGGCTAGTATATAGGGCTCTTTTAAAACTCTTAGCACGCTCCAGCTACAAAGGTTTTAACTTTCTGACTTCAACTCCAATATGCGTTATGCTGCCGGAACACAATAGTCATACATTCCCTCTATTTCTTTCCCCGACAAAGCTCCTTATTATACTTGACTTTTTGGGTAGAGAATCTCAATCATTACCACGGGCTCCCTGTTGAGACGTTTTCATTTCACTGATGTATTCAGGCTTGTCGATGCCTCTCCTCTCTCCTCTCTACCAGTATGGGGGCAGGCAGGACCGGCTGCTACATTGTGCTGGACGTCATGCTGGATATGGCCGAGTGTGAAGGAGTGGTGGACATTTACAACTGTGTCAAGACCCTCTGCTCGCGGCGCATCAACATGATCCAGACTGAAGTGAGTAGGTGGGCGGTGCTCAGAGAGGCCGTGGTGAACTTTTAAACTCACAGTTTTGATCTTCACAATATGAGGCTTCTGGTGGTACATATTTTATCATTTTTATATTTCAATATTACCATGCAAGATTCCACTAGAATTTCAATTTAAGTCAGAAAAAATGTTCAAAACAGTAATCCCATGATCACCACTTGTGGAAGACGTGTTCATGTATATAACTTGAGTAAAAGTATTAATGTCACACTGTAAAAATTCTAACGAACAAAATAAAAAATAAATCAGAATACAAAAATGTCATATTTAAAAGTACTGAATCTGACATGTTATAAAGGTCAGAAACAAAAAATGCACTGGTCAGTTGTCAGTTTTCGTCATCAACCTGTGACACTTCACTAACTGCAGGTTTTAACTTTAAATTAGTGTGTCATATATGACCGAGAAATCTCCAATCAAATAGAAATTACATCCACCACACTCCCGTTTTATTTCTATTTCTATTTTGAAGCTTTCTACAGAGGAATTTGTTCCCGAATCATCATTTATATATGTCAGCAAATTGATTTTTAAGGCTGTTGACAGTATTTTCTGGTTTATGTAGTGATAAAAAGAGATATAAGAAATCCCTTCTGTAAAAACCTTGAATATACAAATATGCATATTAATTTAACTAGATAATGCATCATTTGATTTACAACCCTCAGTTGCATCTTTTAGTTAAGCTGCATTCAGACATAAACTGAAGTCTGGATATTTTCCTGAAATTTGAAAGGGGCTTTATGTGAGAGCGCAAATGTCTGAGTCACTTGCTTTGGACATTTTCCAGAATGTTTCCTCCCTGCCCTCATGTAAAATGTCAGAAAAATGTTTGAGTGAACCCATGTGAGAATAAAACAGGACAATTCCCAGGAAATTCACTGTGTGGGGGTGTTCATTTCATTTCTAACACGCAACGGAAAAGGAATGATACAAATAAATAAGGATTAAAAAAGAGTAGTGCCATACATGTAAAAGACAGTAACAAAGATGTCAACTTGGAACAACAACGAGATTCAAGAGCTTTTGGCATTCAGGCCTGAGACTGGTGCCATTTTTCCAAAATTCATTCCCAGTCTTTTTGGGATAGAAGACCAAAACAATGAGCTAAAAGCTTCCATCAGCAGCTGACACTAACACTGCACGCTGTTTGGTTCTGGGCAGGCGGCACACCGTGTGTTCAGCAGAGCCCTCTCCAGATGGAAGCAGGTTGTTAAGAGTCGGAAGTTATTGGCTGTAAAAGCAGAGAACTAAAGCTCTGTGTAGAGTCGGGTGATGATAATCTTTTTTTTACATTGCACATAGTGGTTTGATTCGTTTTTAATACAAAACATTGACGAGTTGAGCCTTAACTTTTAAATGGAGCAAGTATTTAAACAACAATACATCATATATAAAACCGTCATGCATTATGTATGCAAAATATTTAAACTGCTGCTAGAAACTATAGCTGTCAAGTCATATAAACACAATTTCCTTCTGAAATATCGTGGAATAAAAGCATAATGTAGCATTAAATAGGAGGATATTAGCATCCTAGTATGCACAACTAAATGTATTCAGATGTTGAGCTCTTCTAAAATATATTTGCTGTTTGACGGTCACTTAAAAAATATATTTACAAATGCAAATGATGTTTAAACATTTAAATTAGAGTGTGTGACAGCACTGACAATGTGAGAGGTGAAACACTTAAAGACAACTTTACTTATTTTAATTTGCAAATATACACAATTGCGAGCACTTGCTGTGAACTCCCAGTCGTCCCGCACCAAACGCACCAGGGGGACACAGTAATTACTGGGGTAAATAAAACGATTAAAAGTTGAAAAAGAGTTTGAATCTTCTCTCATTAACGCGGCTGGAAGTGGAGACGGTGCAGTAAATACCCAAACAATGGCATTTATCTCCCCTTTTAATTTCATCTATTCACCTTTCAGCGAGAGCATGTCTGCCAGTCCAATGCAAATCTCTGCAATTACAGAGCACGCCGCAAATTCTAAATAAGTTGGAAGAGGGACAGTTGTATGCCTGTTATTTTCCAATGTATCCTCGCTTATCTGATCTTTTGTTTGGTTGGATGTCAAAACAAATGTCCTGGTTAATTGCATGGCTCATGATGTTATTCAGATATTGTGTGTGGGCAGTGTTTGGCTCCTCTGATGTACAATTTCTGCACTTTTTTTTATTTTTTACTCTTTTTATAGAGAATGTTCTGCCCGGCATTAATGCCCAAGAGTGGGCATGGCAGTATGAGGGATGTCTTGACAGTTGTGACCATTAGTCAACATTCAGCAGCCGTAATTAAATTTAGCATTGTTCATCACAAGTGGGCAATTAACAGTTGGGGAGGAAGTGCGGTGTGGGATTTTTTTTTGTGCCTTTGTAAATTTATGAATGCTTCCTGTCGCTTAGGAACAGTACGTGTTCATCCACGATGCCATCCTGGAGGCCTGCCTGTGTGGAGAGACTGCCATCCCTGTGAATGAGTTTGCTATCATCTATAAAGAGATGCTGAAGGTTGACTCGCAGAGCAACACCTCGCAGCTCAGAGAGGAGTTCCAGGTAACACATGCACCGACACAGGATTTCTATTCAAGTGTCTGAACACTGGTTTTTGACTGATTGCGCTCCTTTTCTAACCAGTAAGATCAAATTTAATGCTAACATCAGGAGGTTTCTTTCTATGGGGAGTAAACAGGTAAAATGTTCCAGTGAAATATTCAGCAAAGCAGAATAAATATGTCAGAACAACCAGCTGACTTCACTCTTCCACACGGTTTAGGAAACAGACACGGCTGAAAGGCCTTTATACGAGCAATATCCCACAAGTTTTTTGTCGCTGGCAGCTGTGGCTGAGGGGTAGAGAGGTCGTCCTCCAATCAGAAGGTCGGCGATTCGATCCTCTGCATGCTGAGGTGTCCTTAGGCAACATACGGAACCCCTAAATGGCCCCTCGTAGATTAGAATGCACTCACTGTAAGTCGCTTTGGATAGAAGTGTCAGCTAGATGACAAGTAATGAAACGGATAAAGTTAAGGAGCTGACAGATGTGACAGTTTCATTCACAATAAACATGGACGAAATAAAGATGGACGACATGACCCTCCCCCCCACCCCAAAAGAAACGCCTCGATCGCCACCTGGTGGCTGGCTGCTGGCTGCAGTACACGTCATCAACTCCGCCTCCTCTATGCCAGCAGATGGGAGGCGAACGAAAATAAAAAGTACCCGTCAGTTAAATTGTTCTCAGATGGTTTCTGTCATTTTAGGTTGTTCTTATATCACTGACGTCTGTTTAACAATGGTTCTCACTTTTCCAGTTATTTTGGTTTTATTTATTTGATGCTATAAAAATGGGGTAAAACAACATGAATGACAGCTGAGAGTATAATTTGTGATTGGTTGGGTGCAAAGACCTTCATATGGCGGCTCCATCCCCCATCGCTGCTGCCAAGACTCAGTAGCCGGAATATTTCGGCTTCATTGCTGGATATTGGGAGGAAATGGAGACTCGTTGTCCATCTTTATATACAGCCTGTGGTTTATTACAAGATAAGCACCAGTTTATCTGATTAAAGTGCAGCTTTTATTAACTTATGCTAGCTGTCCAAAAGAGGCTGCAGATAAGCTGTTGAGTTCACCCTGACACAGTTACACTGATGGTCCTAAGATATCTATCGACAAACTGTCTCTTTATGAGGAAACCTATTGCTCCCTTTGAGTATTATTTTCTATTGCGTCAGTCTGCATTACATTTCTATTCATTTTCATTTCATAGCTTTTCCACTGCTCTGACTTCAGGCTACAGAATTTAGGTTTTGATTTATAGTTTACTGTCGGGTCTCTCTGCCATAGCGACACATAGCTGCAGCATCATGGTTTAATCACTCTCCCCACCAGCCGTGGTCTTTTCATTATGATGTGAGTGACAGTGGAAGAGTTAGCCACTATTGTTCTCTGCTTCCTGTCGTCTTTCCTCTCAGCTCTGTCGACTGCCATCAGAAAAACTTGTCCAATCACTCTCCTTATTGTCTTAACATGGTTTCTCCTTCATATACTCATCTTATTTTTTGAATAAAAAGATACGGCTCACCTTTGTCACATCACATGTTTAATTCTTTTGGTAACAGCAGTGCTGCTTACAGAGGAAATATGAGGGGATCACCAAAGTCATGTGAGATTCATCCTTTACATAAGTATGAGCATCTATGTTTGCCGATATGAAAACTTGATATGTTTACATTTTACACCCAAAAATTTTTTTTTCAAGTTCAATACACATGGACTCATATATAAATACACATTACAGGTTTTTTAGATCAGTTTTAGGAAAATTTGATCTTTTTTACTTGACCTAATATTGGCATCGGCCCCAAATATCCATATTATATTATCCATAGATATTATTTTATTCAGTATTGCTATAGAAAAAACGAAAGTATTAAACAAATAATTTGAAATGAACTCTTTTTATTTCATTTTTGGAGTTGTCGCTGGACATCAGTCACTACACTGGCAAACTCATTAACTTATTTCAAGCGAATGTTTCCTCACGTCTAAGTCTTCACATAAATTTAAGATGGCATTTTTGCAATGCAACGACACACAATACTATATTATACTATATTGTACTATATATCTTACTATAAATCAAACTTAAATGTCTAACAGCACTGTACTGCACAGGTGATAGGAAGATTTCAGCCTCAGCTAACCACTACTTGACTTTATTCTGCTTTTACTTTGTTGTAAATCTTGAAAATCACTCTGCACCAAATATCAAACTGAAAATTCTAAAAATGTCTAAGGCTGCACTCCAGTCCTTTTTATTTTATTTTTGCTCAAACCTTTCCACTGCCTGACTTTTTTTCATATAGTGATTGTCCATGTCACTACTTAACTCCCTGATTGCTCTGACACAACTTTGATTCAGCCTGTGTCCTCCACATGAGAGCTTTTACATTTGGCCTCAGTCGACACACTGCTGTCGGTCTTTCAAGAGAAAAATCCTCTGCTTGTTAAAGAACTAATGAAATGAGAGTGACAGCCACCAAGGCCGAAGCTGCTCATCTAATTAGTATATCAATATAAAAACCTCTGTGGCAGCTACGAAGGTTTTGGAGTGCAACTAAGATCATGTAGTTGTATTTTATGTAAAAAAGTTGCCTTCTCGAGGCGTTTGGTGACCTTTGGTCAGTGTAATTAAAAATCCTCTACATGCTTCAGTGCAGCTCGTCCAGTCAGACACACTCATAACAGCAGCTCGTAGCCTGGACACACTTTACTCCACTCACGAGCTCTATTCCATTCATTTTGTCTGAACCATTGGGGAGTCATTCACAATATGAAGCCAGTTAGATAATCAGTTCATTTCAATTTCCATTGCCTCATAATGTGCTTATTCATAATGTATGAGATTGCACTAAATGTGTTTTTATCCATTAAGCCTTATGGGGGTTTGGACTGATAATAAATATGTTTTAAAGTTTCCCAGAGATGATTGGAGATAGTTGTGCTTGTCAAGTATTGACAGTGGAGCTGTGTGAGTAGGGAATATTTTCATAGCCTCTGTCCATCTCTCTTTGATCCCATTTCTGTTCCGCTGCGTCTGCCTCCTCTTATCTCAATCTTTATTCTCACTCTTTCATTTTTATCTCTGCATCTAAAATCTGAACACATTCTCAAACACACACAAGCCAACCTTTCTAATTATTTCCCCTGCACACTCCTGTCTTCTTCCCTTTTCTGCCTCCTCCTCCTCCTCCCCCACCAGACTCTGAATTCGGTGACTCCCCACCTGGATGTGGAGGAGTGCAGTGTCTCCCTGATGCCCAGGAACCGCGAGAAGAACCGCAGCATGGACGTGCTGCCGCCGGACCGCTCCCTGGCCTTCCTCGTCACCACCGAGGGGGAGAGCAGCAACTACATCAATGCCGCTCTCGCCGACAGCTTCCTCAGGCCCGCCGCCTTCGTGGTGACGCCGCACCCGCTGCCCGGCACCACCACCGACTTCTGGAGGCTCGTGTACGACTACGGCTGCACCTCGGTGGTGATGCTCAACCAGCTCAACCAGTCCAACTCTGCCTGGGTGAGTGGAGACGCAGGTGGTCACAAAGCAGCTGGAGGTTGTATTGTGTAAACTTCAACTGGAAGAACAAGTGATTTCATTACAAATCTCATTATGCTGAGCCCCGACTTCGAACTTGCCTCTTGTAATGTTGCCACGGGTAACATTAAAACCCTTTGTGTGACAGCATCTTCATCACAGCTGGATTTTGATGAGTGCCCCACAGTGCATTTACTGTACTTACTCTCCAATAATACACACAATGTTAGCACTCATTGTTCAAACATCTTATCACCACATTTTTTGGGACCAAAAATAATCAAGATCTCAATTCCATTAGTTTAATTTAAAAATACTCACATTAAATTCATGGTGATTTTTACTTTTGAGAAGTTTCAACTGATTCTATGCAGGGTCATAACAATGAGCCAGAACGTCACAGTTTTTAAAGGTTTAACTTAAAGGTGGGGTTATTGTAAATAAACGCACCCATCCCTTTACTCGTCCTTCTGAAGCTCCACCCCCTGACATGTATGCAGCACATTCGTTATTTGGTTAACTAGTCTGTGGGGCTTCAGGAAGCTTTGGAGCGCTACTCTAAAAATGATTGTGGGTATAACGTCCTGTGAGATAGCAGTGTTAGCATTTCCAGCGACTAACAGTTGTTATTACATTCTGAAACAGTAATGCAGCATACGTTATCTAAAGCAACTTTTTTCGGTCGAGAGAAAGCAGAAGAATGATCACATCATCTCGATTGAAATGTAGAAAGTGATGTTAAAGTCGCAGAGTCTGAAGGTTTTGACTGTTCCCGTGGAATCGCTGTTTAACACCACTGTCCTGTGGACGAGTCCGAACACATTGCTGGGGTCGTCCAGCTTCTGTTTCCCAAATACAGAGTCAGGGCTGAGAATCTTTTCCAAGCACACACACTGAATGTACAGCTAGTGGACCGTGACAAGATATTAGTAGAATTTGACCAAAAGTGTATTGGATTAAAATCTCTTACCCCACCTTTAACTATAAGAGGTGATTTGAGATCACCAGCAGCTTCTCCCCTGAGAAATGTACATTACGTTTGAGACTACCTAAAGAAGATGTGAGGAATGTAGAGTGTCAGGACCAATTTCCCACCACTTCCAAACACTGCGAGGCAAAGAGTAAGTTCAAGAGCAGAGCAAAAGCGTATGAAAAAAAGGCATAAGCTTTGTAAACCAAGAAGCTCTCAGCCTTGCACTTAAGGCCCATTCACTTAAAGCCAGCAAACTCCCCTGCAAAGAGCAATTCCTCCTCACTTAGTAATCTAAGCAGTGCTTTTTAAATTCTTATATTCTTAAAGATGGGGAACTCAGAAGCCCAAATACAATTCTCATCCCAGTGTGAACAATGGAGAGTTCTTGGATGTTACTGTACTGTTTAAAATGATTGTTTCAAAAGTTCAGTGACTTAGTGACGAATGACTCTGGGTGTCGCGCAGTCTAGATTCTTCTCTTGTTCAAACATTCCGCTCGTAGCTCTGCGCTGTAAACCCATTAGTGCAGTGCCCCTTCTGAACCTTCTAAACCTGAAGTAAGTGAACTGCTGCCAGTAAAGACCCAGTAAAGACTCTGTAAATGACACTGTTCCTCCTTTGGCCATTAACAATAAACGTGTCTAGTGCAAACACAGTAAGATTAACGGAGAGTATCTAGCAGTCTGTGCCATTGTGGTTTTGGTTTGATTCCTGGTTCAGCCGAAGCCTTTTTGTGTGGAGTTTGCTTGTTCTCCCCGTGTCTGTGTGGATTAACTCACCACTATGCCGATGAAGGGGTGGCTGAAGTGTTTGAGTCCTCAAAACACTTTTGGAGATTCAGGGGTAAACAGCGTCACAGTCAAATCCAATACAATTGAAGTAAACTGCAGCCGCGTCTTCAAACGTAAAAAAAAAATAAGCTGCATGCGCACACGAAGGGGAACACAGCTCCAGAAGAGGACATCAGAGGATATTTAGGCTAAAAACAAGGTTGAAAGTGAAGCCTTTTCAAGTCAAATGTGAATGTCAGTGCTAACAGACACTTAGATGACACCACAGGAGCAGTACGGAGGCATTTTATGATTATTTCTGTTATTTTTATACATGGACTCAAACACTCCATCGGCATAGGGGTGAGTAGATAATGAGTGAATTTTTATTTTTCTGTGAACCATCACTTAAAGACTTGCGGAATAGATAATAAACAATATTCATACTGGGTTCCAGCTATAGATACTGGAAATGTCACATGGAAGTGACATTATGACAACAAAATGTTTTCCACCCTCTTACTGAGATTGAACAGGGAATCCTGTCTATAAAAGCAAAGCATGTGTAATGGCTGCTATTATTTATTTCTTTTTTGTCAGCTGAGAGTTTTATTACGTGTTGAGTAATCAATTTTGTCGCCTAGGTTATGAAATGTCAGCAGTCTTAGGATTGCTCCGACCAGCTGTTCAGAACACCAACACAGTAGATCTACATTGATATAAAGCAGAAAAAAGCAGTAAAATCGGCACATTGGAAAAAGTAGACCCAGCAAATGTTTGGCTTCATGTTTTATAAATATCTTCCTCTGCTTTTAAATTAAACACCTCAAATATTCTGCCGAAAAATATTCTACCTTCTAATTTCATAAATAAAGATGACTGTTCCCACTGTCATTCCTCATGGTGTAACATGTGGACAGTAGCCGTGACAACATGTCATCCCTCTTCATCTTCAGATAAGACATGAATGTGTCACACAGCACGGTGACGACGGGTCATCACATGTCTGGCCTTTAACCGGTGCTCCGCCAGCAAGCGTCTACCCTGCGTGCAGCACGCCTGTTTAATTTGCATGGGGGCTGTCACGACATTAACACGTTCTTATCTTTCCCCTCCATGTTTGCTCATGCGTGGGTTTGCTCTGCCGTCTCCCGATTGCCGCTCGACCACCGTGTCATGTCGGATTCCCGCTCGACATTTCCACCATGCCTGTCAGCTGCATCCTGTCCTTCCTCCTCTGTCACTCTCTTTTTCTCCCTCCTTGTCTCTGGCTGCCAGTGGATTAACAGTTCATCCCTCCAACGTGCACACACTCACTTTGCCCCCCTGAGTTGGAGCTGCCAGTCTCCTGTCTGCATGTATAAATATTTATCTCCCCTCCTGCCCAATGTCACCTGTTAATACCCTTCTGTCATTGTGGAAAAAACACCATTATCACTCCTTACTCCAGGGTTCTCCGTCAATGCCAAAGTCACAGCAGACCGCGATACTGTTGTCTGCGCTGCTCCCCTGTGTTTTTTCTCCCACTCCTAATGGTATCTTTGAAGCAGTGGTCATAGAAGTTTTTGAAAACCAGCCTCTGGGCTAACTTCCTGTTTATCTCATCCAGGCACAGCCAAGGTCTCATACCCCATTAATTTATAATGCGCTAATGGTAATGATTTCACCTCATGAATAATTCATCCTAGGTGACCACGACTTATGTGAGGGATTGTTGGCGGCTCCAAGCAGGTTGTTTTTTGCTCATTTAATTTACGGCTTGCTATTTGTAGGTAATCATTGTCATTTAAGCTAATTGCCTGTGCTGTCAATACTCAGGTGTCTTGTTACTGGGTTTCACAATCACTGGCTGCTGACATAACGATTTGTCCTGCCTCAAGCATGTGTGAGCTAATGACCTCCCCTTCCTCTCTTTCCTGCTCTTGCTCTTCCTCAGCCGTGTCTGCAGTATTGGCCTGAGCCGGGGCTGCAGCAGTTTGGTCCCATGACAGTGGAGCTTCTGTCCAGGACAGCCGACGACGACGTCATCATCCGTCTCTTCGGGGTTCAGAACATTACCAGGGTAGGTGTGACAGCCCCACAGTGTGAAAAAGCTGTCCGGTTTTCCTATTCGTGCAAATGTTTTATAGACACAACCGTCTTTTGTCATAGTAAATGCAAAGAGATACTTTTTACAGGCCTTAAAAGTACTATGGCTTCAGCTCCCTCACTGCTTACACGTTGTATGTGTTATTGAAAACGCATTTTAAATTAAAAAAACAAATTTTCACATCAATCTACACTCACGTTTTTAGAATTTTTTTGTAAAATCAAAATATTCATATTAATTCACATTGCATGTTATGACAAACCTTTCTGAACACTATGAAAATTAGTTGTAAAGAGGCACAGAGCAGAATAAGAGTTTAAATCAATTGAACTGAAGAATTAGGTGTTTGAACGAGCACACTGGCCTTTGTAACCGTGAAAGTTTGGAATCATGAGTCTCTTCCTCTTGATCCCGGCAAATTGAGTAACTTTGCAAGAAGGGTCGTGGTCAGGGAGGTGGCAAACAACACAATGGTCAAATCCTGACAAGTCGTAGGAGCCATGAACAGTCATAGTCTGGATTTTATCTTGCTAATGTTTGAGCAATTTTGAAAATTGTTCTCTCTCATGGTGTCTGTTGCTTGATTGGATTTAAGGGAACTGCTGGGTCGAGGCAGAGGTATCCGCGTGTAGTTCAGTTCCATATAACAACTCTGCATGATGCAGCTCCAGGCTAATATTTAATGCGGCAACAAATGTACAAACATCAGCATTTTATTGTTATTTATGACTTACCACAGTGGAACTAAATCTGAGCTCTGAGAAGATCTGTCTTCCTTTACATCATCCAACCTCAATCTTTCCTATTTGTTGATTTTGTTGCTCTTTCTCTCTCCACCTTTCTCGTATCCGTCCGTAAACACCGCCGGTCTGTCTCTTCCTCGTATCATTCCCGTCCATACCTCTCCTTTGTTATCTGTTGGTGTCTCTGTTTTTTTATGTTGTGCCTTTACACCCACAAAATCTTCGTTCCTCTATTCTTTTGTATATTCTCTCCTCTCTTTTGTACTGTTGTGTGCAAATATATTCTATTTTATTAAACTCTACATTTCATCGGGGAAATTACTCAAAACACAAACACGCTCAAATGATGTTTTTTTTCTAAATAATTGAAATCATGTGGTTTGACAGAGTAATATTTTTAATAATGACACAAATATCAATAATCATAGTAATTATAGCTTGACATTTCTACTTCCTGAAAAAACACTAGTTTGCATTTAAATCTGTCATTTATGATGGTTTACACACATTAGCTTTCATCAGATGTAAATGCGCACCTTGGAAATCTTTCATAAAGGGTGTCATCGTGTCAGTCAACAAGCTGGACGAGTTGTTACCGTAGCCACAGAGCCCTTCTTTTCACAGACCTGAGCTTGTAGATGAGGCAGAGGTCCTCGCCGTGACTCTGACTCATCTGCTTCCAAATTCACCTCCCTCCCCCTCCTCTGGCCTTTTCTGCACCTCACCGCCCTCTGTCTCACCAGCTTTGCAACCACAGGCCAACAATGGCAAGCCTTGCAATGGGCGTGCTCCCTTGCCCCCCCCTCCTGATCAAACAAAATGCACAAGTGCCAAATAGTGTGAAGTAGTGACATCATTTTATTTTTATTAGAACATGCAGGGCTGTCACGTCAGCCACCCACGCTTATAGACGCCACTGCTCTGCAAAGATGGGGGAGACCCTTTGGAGGAAAGACCAACTCAGCAGCACTCCATCAATCAGGCCTTTATGTTCGGAGGAAGCCACTTTGATTAAAAGGAATATGACGGCCCTCTTGGAGTTTGCCAAACAGAATTTAAAGGGCTCTGAGAGTGTGAGGGGGAAAAAAAACTCTGGTCTGATGAGACAAAAATTGAAGCTGAAGATGATTCACAGATGCTTTCCATCTGATCTGACGCCGCTGGAGAGAATCAGCCGGGAAGAATGAAATCAACCCCGATCTAAGTTTATAAGCTTCTAGGGACATAATCAAGAATTCCTCATGTTGGAATTGCTTCTGCAATGTTTTTTTAATTTTTAATTTTCATTCTTCACATCTAAAGGGGTGTTTTCAATGTGTCGTCATGGAGTGTAGATTAACACCAAATTCTTTCTGATGCCACGGCAAAGCCCAAAGATAAGCCAATGTTGGCACATTCTGATGGGATACGGCTGAGAACTCCAATACAGAATGTCCTCTTCGTTTCAGTGAGCTCCTCAACCCTGATAGGGAGCAGAGTGACTGAGAAGTAGAGGATGATGGCATTAATTTGAATCCTCTATCCAAGGATATGGTGGAGGAGTTGAAGCCGGCAGTTCCATCAGCGAGTAGGCTCGGCCCTTCTCCACAGCTCACAAGGTTATCTGTTCAAAGTGTGCTAGTGAACAGCAGTTATGTTATCGATTGGCATGACAGAATGATAAAGGAGAACAGGGATTTATATAATGTAAAAAAAGTACAGGTTTAAAAGGTTCACAATGATGGGGAAGGATGATACCTCTGTGGCCCCCAGTTCATTTACCCCCCCTAACAGTGCCTTTAGGATCGGTTCAGAGTGAGGAGGAAATCTACGACACATTCCTTCCTGATTGTTCACTGGTTGTGAAGACAAAGCTTGCACCAAGGATACTTCATAGTATTCAAAAAAAGAAGCCTCTGTTGCAGTCAAGTTAAATGATAAAGGATTCTTGAGATCCAAGCCCCAGGCCCCTTAGTTACCAAAGCGAAAGAGTTGTGCGCATACGAAGTTGGACCCTGAATGTTGATAGCCTTTGTCAGACATTACAGGCTTTAGTTTGAAATGAAACCACCAAGTTGCTGTGTTTACAGAGGCTGTAATGGGAGCCACAAGAGCTTCTTCTCTCTTAAGCCTTGAGGCAACTCCAATGGTGCCAGAGGCTGGAATAAATCTGCGCGGACCCCTGGTATTTCCTCATGCTGAGAAAAAGGAAGTTCAGTACTTCCCGTTCTGGATTTTTGTTTCCTCAGAATCCAGAATGGCTCACACACAACGCTCTGTTGAACTCAGTTTGACAAGGCAACCTGGTTCACAATTCAAATCTGCAAGGTACTTTAACATAAGCATATTTAGTATCCAGTACACAGAGAATTTGACTTTTCAGGGAGTATCCTCCGAAAACTAGACTATGCTATTCGAGCTGTATAGCTCTGAATCCTGTACGAGCTACGAGGCCCAGGATTTTGCATATTTAGAGGATTTTGTCCTTTGTGCTCCCAGCAAGGATGAGCAGAGAGAGACATTTATGAGTTACAATGCTTGACAATGATTCTGTTCTCCGCTCAAAGCGTAGAATATTTGGGCCTCAAAATACATTTTGTTTCGATGGGAGAAACACCTCTCTGTGTTTCACCAGGATTTTTAAAGGTTTGTGATCTCTATAGTGAAAAAACCGAGCAAGATTCAAACAGACTGTCTGGTTACTTGGGTAACCTCAGTGCTCTGACAGTTGAGGGAGATATCTCATAGCTCTTCCCTTCGTGCTGTAGGCTGCCACAGGTGGTCAATGTGAAGGCGGGACCGGCTGGACAATGCAACTTAAGCTGTGTTCAGACATGAACTTGGGGTTTGCATAGGTTGTTGTTTACAGCACATCAACACCAGTGTCACACCAGTGTCACACCAGTGTCACCAAAAGGTCGGGCAACATCTATGTGCGTGGCACCGCTTTCTCATCCGGAGATGTTTTATTTTTGGATTTTATTTTATTTATTTATCTTGTTGTCTGTTGTGTGTTAGAAAGATCGTCAACTCACCCACTTGCTCATGGTGAATCCTGCGGAGGATCTTCTGCTTCTTTTTCTCGTCCACTCACTCTAGTATTTTCCAGAGTTTTGACTAGAGGCCTGACAGGAGAAAGTCTGGAGCCTCTCTCACTTTGACATTTGCGTTGTCACACACGGCCCCTCTGGAGAATGTCAGGAGATTATCCAGAGTTCAGTTCATGTGTGAAAGCAGCTTCAGATGATTGGTCTGCTCTGACAGAAGTGGTGGAGCTTCCATGATTGCTCATTCATTCACTGTTCCATTTTTCTTTTGTTTGTCTGGTTTAGTTTTGTCTATTTCTACACATCTCCCACCCTATTATCTCTGACTGGACTTAATTGCTGTCTTCTTGTGTTCTGCACATTGAAGAACCAAACTTTAAGATCCAAGCCCAACTCTAAATCATTATTTCCCTCAAATGCAAGTTTGGCAAAATCACTCTTTCAATATAGAATTAATTAATTAATTTAGTTTTCTCTGTATAATGAAATGTTTTGCTTTAATATTGATTAGAGACGAAAACCCTCTGCTCAAGTCCTGCCTCAGCGAAAGGCTGTTCCAGCCCTGTATTGCTGTGGAAGGCATTTCCTGGCACTGAATCAATTCATTTATTTTTAAGAGGGTTAATGAAGCCTGATGCTAATATAATGATTCTGAATGGTGACCTAAGTCCCAGCTGACATTTGTTGTTCCCAGTGGTCAGAATGATTTGCAGCATAATAATCCTACTTTCAACAAAGCAACTGTATTAATGACATAATAATGTCATTAGCCACACGTACTGTAGTACCAAGACCTGTTTAATAAGCAATTATGTGATGCTGAAACAAACAGGGCCTCTGTTATATCTGTTGGCCTTTGTTTTTATTGAAAAATGTGTGTGTGTGTGTGTGTGTGTGTGTGTGTGTGTGTGTGTGTGTGTGTGTGTGTGTGTGTGTGTGTGTGTGTGTGTGTGTGTGTGTGTGTGTTTATACACTCATGTCTGGAAGATTTTGTCCAACTCCAGCTCCCACGCTACACTTTGGTGACACTTCCAGCTCCCATCCTTTGACCTCAGTCAACAGTCTCCTGTATGTCTTTGCAGTAGCCAGTCAAACAGAGGTGTCCTTGTCATTGAGCCCCCTTTAGATAAAAAAAACCCTCATGTGTCCCCTTATCTCACCGTCATGGTGGCCTCAGCCTTTTCTGTCAGTGCATTTACAAATGCAGACGTTCATTTTAGACGAACAGAAAGCCCGGTCCCTGCAGAGTTGGGACAAACATGCAGATACTGTATCTGTATCACTTATCAGTGTCAATAAAAGAAACACAATTCAAGATATTTATCCTTAAAGCTGCTACATAATCTTTATGTGCAATACAAACAGAGTTGGTCGTAGTGAAAATCACTCTCTCCACTCGGATCTGCAGCAAACATCCTTTGTCGAAAACTCAATCAAGCGACTGATCAGCCAGATATTGTTATTATAGGATTTTCTTTCTTTACCATAGCTACAGCACCATATTTGCTGAATGTGTAAATAAGAAACAGCTAAAGGCTCATTTATGTTACACACAAAAAGAGATGCAGAGATGCATCATTTTCAAACCACACACTTTAGTTTCCTGTACGTTGGCATGATTATTCAGCCAAACATCCAGTTTCTACCAACTCACCAAGTTTTTCTTTCCACCAGTGTTGAAGTTTCTTCCTCGTGTCCTAAGATATCCCCCCCACCATTTCCGGTGGGAATGCTCTGTTTCTTTTTCGTCCATATTTCCAAGCTTTTAGAAGATGTGCAAAAACATGGACAAAATGAAAGCAGATGACAACGGACAGAAGGCTCCATCTGTTTATGTTTACAAATCTAATGTTGAGCATTAATGAGCCTTAACAAGTTTTAAAATCGGGAAGTTTTATAGCGAATAGTGTTTAAAGTTTGCTGCACTGCCCCCATGTGGCCAAAAAGTCTATCGGAAAAATGCCTCGAAATTTACAAACACATTAAAAAACGACAAAGAAAAAAGGAGGTTCCATTTGTCTTAGTGAATCTGTAGCATGAAAACATGAAAGGTCTTCTCTGTAGTAGACATACACTGATATATATAAGAAAGGTCATTCCAGGCTAACAAAAAAAAACATTATTCTATCTATATATTGTATTTCTTAACCCTCTAAATACTACACACTCGATTTCAAATAGAAATTATGACGCAAAGATTTAAATGTGTTCAAATGTACTTTTTTCAAAAAGTGATAGAACATCTCTATATTTGTTTTTTTTCTTTCTGTATCGTTTTCACAGCTCAAAATATCTAAAAATGTCTGCTACACACTCTGCCAAATATAAGTAAAGAACAGACGCTACACCATTGCACTGGACCAGGATTGAAGTGTTGACAGAATGCCCTCTGGCTCATAACAAGATGTTTTAATGAGTTTATGAAGTGCAGAGCGTGTGTGCGACGAGTTTAAAGCATATTCACTGGATTATATTGTTCAAAAACTAAGACCCTTCTCACTTTGTCGTCCCTCTTTACTTTCTGCGACTCCACAGCTTCAGGAAGGCCAGCTGGTGGTGCGGCACTTCCAGTTCCTGCGCTGGTCCCCATACCGCGACGTGCCCGACTCCAAGAAAGCCTTCCTCAGCCTTTTGGCTCAGGTTCACAACTGGCAGAGGGAGTGTGGAGAAGGACGCACGATCGTCCACTGTCTGTGAGTCTGCAGAACATACACCTGCATCCTACTGATGTGTTTAATAGCCATTATTCTAATCAGCTGCTGTTTTCAGCGGGTTGATGTAATTTCCATAAGAAAAAACGTTTTATAAATTCAACAGCTGCTCATGAATTTTATTCTTGTCTGGAAAAGCTTTTGAAACTGAAAGTAGACTGTGCTCTAATAAGATGCCGGACTGCATTCCTATGATTCATATTGGTGCTGTTATTTAAAGATGGTCAAATAAACGGTTTTGAGAGTTTTTTAATTATTATCTCTGTCTCATTATCTCTGTGTTACAGAGGAAAAATGAGACATTAAGTGTTTGTGTCATTAGCTGCTTGATTTACAGCGCCTGTCTTCCATTAGATTTGTCCCCCAACTCCGTGTCAGGGCCTTTTGATCTCTGGAGGTCAGCCTGCGTGTCAGACATCTCATAACTGATTAAGTCCCAGCTCCCGTATTTTAATGAGAACCTTACTCAGATATTCATCGTGAAATTCAGTTGGCCTTTTTCTGACAGCGCGCTTGATCTGTGCTCAGTCAAACTGTGACATTTCACTCTGAAGCTCTCCCTCTGAGAGGCTGTCGGAGCTGCTGCGCACATCTTTATCAGGTCACTCATGTCTTTTTCTCTGCTTCTGTTCTGTTTGTGTGTTCGTCTGTCTTCATTTCCTCTTCTGGAGTAGGAATGGCGGCGGCCGAAGCGGTACTTTCTGTGCCTGCACCATGATCCTGGAGATGATTCGTCACCACAGTGTGGCAGACGTGTTCTTTGCTGCCAAAACACTGCGCAATTCCAAGCCCAACATGGTGGAGACAATGGTGAGCGAGTGGGCATTTTTGTCTCTGTGTACCGCAACGTATCGAAATAAAAAAACCTGCTCCTACTTCATCCCAGACAAGAATTTTAGGGAAGCTATCTGTATAATTCAACATCCATTTAGAAACAAACTGTCTAAAAGGATATTTGGGAATCACATTTCTTATGCAGTGTGTTGCTTACAGAGCTTAAGCACAGCAGTGGGTGGCCAGAAATTTGATATTTGTTTCGGAACCTCAGGATTTTCTGTCGGCTCCTTTTAGATTAAAAAAGCAAGGCCTTCTTCTTCGATCCATTATTTCACAGTGACATTCAGCCCTGTTACATTGTGGAGGAGACAGCGTTACCAATCGCTCCGCCCACAGTCACCTCAACAGACCAGGATGCAGTGCAGCTCCATAAGAGATGTGGTGGGTTTTGAGTGGGGGGGAGATCAGGCAAATACCATAGACAGTGGATGAATCATCACGGTCATGTCTCTGACTGTTCATGGCCTTAATTTTATCATGCAAACATGTGATTTTTGTGAGGATTCATATGGCCAACACTTCAAAGTATCATCACATCGGATCATGACTATGTGGATGTGGGTTAAAGGATACGGCTGAATAAAACAAAAAGCAGCTCTGCTCTCTGAAAATATGTAGCTGGGTCATAAGGAATACTCTGATTTGTCTGGTAATAAACCAAACTCACATCTCAAATCTCATAACTCTTTAAACCCATCGGGTCACCAATGGACATTACAGACAGCGAGAGAGTAGCATATACAAAATATATAATTCTATATTTCATTAGTATGAATGTGTAGAAACTCGGCTTAATGACCATAACAAACTTTTCAATGAAACCATACATAAATAATAGCAACTAATTCAGCATGTCGAGAAAATACACACAAACATGACAAAGCCGGTACCGTTGAACATGATGTCAACAACACAAGCAGGTCCAAAGATTCCAACAGTACATTTCTTATTTGTCCAGTGATACACTGGTGACCTGTCCACTCTGTACCCCCTGCTTCTCATCCAATGTTTCCTTTCTGATCAAAAGGATAAGTGGTATAGAGAAAATGGATGGATGAATAAGACAAATAAGAATAGAGAAAAGAAAAGTATAGAGAGATTGTTGGTTTAGCCGACTGGAGGCAGAGGGAAACAGGAAGGTTCTGAAACTCACTAACTGACGTATTGTTTCTTGTTTAAGATTTAATAAAAGCACATTGTGTTTTTATGAGGGACACGCATGATGTTCTCAGAGTGTTTTTCAGAATGTGCAACTACTCCTTCAAAGCAAGTATTTCTTATTTGAGGCTTACTGCAGGTAGATACAGATGACTTTACCATACACTAGTTCAGTGCTCGTTGTAAACCTTCCTGTTTAGAACTGTCAGTTATTTTAGTCAGAGTTAATGGTGGGGAACTACTACATAATTATTCCTTGCCATTAGTGAGGCCTCCTCAAACAGCTCTACAATATACTGTCACTTTTTATGCTTTTCATAAACAGTCCATGTTGCAGAGCGAAGTAAGACTTAATGTACATTGGTTTGTCCTCAATGAAGAACTCATAGTCAATGCGTTTCATAAAATGAAACAGAATTTGCTTTACTACTGTTCACATGTATGGTTTATATATGTTCGAATGATTTATTTAACTTTTCATATATTGCACGTCGACTATTTAGGAGGTCTGTGAAACAACCGAAACCATCTTTTGCCCCGAGTCCACAACTTGTCAAAATAAAGCTCTGTAATTCAGCTTGATTGAAAGTATTGCAGCAACAAAACAAACGTAGTGGTCTTAACTTCGAAGTCAACTATCAAACTTGAAGTGATTCTATAATGTTGATCCCCATAACAGAGATCAGCTCCCATCGCTGTGTAGTCTGTCTGTATTTGGTCAAATAAAACATTCTGATAATGAAAAGGATTAAGATGTAGAGGAAAACTTCTCACAAAGATATTTAAAGTGTGAAGCAGATAAGATGAACTGTTGTGGGGATATGCATTCCACATACAGACAGACAGATGTTTGTGGTATTAATAGGTAGATGAACATAGCTCGACTTATGGGATTTATTAAAATGATTTACTCTTATTATGATAAACCATCCCTGTGAATTTTGGAAACTGAACCTCTGTTGTGTTCCTAGGAGCAGTACCGGTTCTGCTATGACCTGGCCCAGGAGTACCTGGACTGCTTGGAGGTCAGATAGCACCCATCCCTCTCTCCTGGTAACTCCTCAAGGAGAAGGTGTGCAGCCGCGATCCTGCATCTTGGATTTTTGCTCCCGGCCCCTGAGTCCGTGTATACAGCTCTGGTCGTTTTCTTTGCCATGCTTGGATGAAACGTCGTTCGCCATAAAGACTTGACTGAACATGCTCACTGGACAACTTGTAACATACTACCACCACACGCCCTTTTTGCTTTCCCTCGGCGCTCTGATCCAACGTGTACTGTTTCGTGTCACCTAACACCTGCCAAACCAGAGGACACTAACAGAGGAATGGAGGTCATTTTGTATGTGGCCGCTGTCTAGGCAGCCGGACTACCTGTTGTACGCCTCGACGACGGGATTCAAAGAGCTCCGCTGTTTCCTGCCTTACTATAAACAAACACTGAAAGAGAACTACAGTTGATGCCAACCACTGGGTGATGTTTTGTGTTTGTTTGTAACACTGTAAATGGTGCAATCTGCTGTTGGTAAGCATCCCAATGTCGTACTGTACTATATTTGAACTTTACCGGGGGTGAGACTGACGATTGAAGGTTTAGCTGAGGGAGGGAAGGAAAGAAGTCGTCACATCCGTTGGACATATCTGTACAGTAGAGTTGTCTTGGACCTATTCTCTCTTTATTTATTCGTTGTGTATATAGATGTTTTTTTTCCTCCCCCTCCAGATGTTTCTAGATGTATTAACGTTTTATCAATGTGCCAATCCATTCTCTCTGTCTGTGTAAATGGGGACCACTTCAGCATCTGCATGCTCAGTCTTAAGTGTTTCATTGCAGTGTGGCCCGAGTCTGCTTCAGGATGGATTCCCCGACGTGAATCCTTCCGCTAGTCCCGAGAGAGCTCCGTAAGATTAACCACTTGTTGCTGTGAACATACGGCCAAAATCTGTTGCTTTCTAAATTTGTATTTATTCAATGTGTTTTATTTTCTAAATAGTGTACAAAACAGGAAAAGAAATAAAATACCACGATGTTGCTTAACAACCATGCTTTTTGCATGAGGTTTTTTTTTTTTTTTACTCCTCACAGAGTGAGACGGTAGGAGAAGGATGCCGATGTCCACCATGCCAGAATTTGACTGGTCACACTAGTGCAAACAAAAGTACAACTACAAAGTAAAGCACCGACCTAAACAACACTGTCTCCATCAGTCTGGGGTTCATGTACAATGGGTTGAGGGGCTTTTATCCAGGGACCCAGGGACTGTGACATTTTATGACATTTTCACTCAGTCTACCCCAATAACACAGATCCACGCTATGTTCACAAGCCATCAGAATGATTGCCTGCCAGACAGTGCTCTGATTGGCCAAATTACATCACGCTTCCATCGGAGGGTCATGTGTGACCTTTTTGAAAAACAATTTAACATGAGCTAGAAGCAAGGTGCTGATGAGGATGAGAAGCTGGTGCCTAAATCCAACTTTACTGGCTTTTGGTCAAGTTCAGATTCCTTTACAAAATCCTCCTCACATGTATATCGTCTACGTGCCCCTGCCCCCACCAGACCTCCACCCCTACATCTCACCAACCACACTCCAGCCTGTGAACCTATGATGACTGGAACACTCTCCCAGCAGAGATACTTACTGCCCCATCTCTGGACACTTCAGAAATTCCTTTACACCCACCTGATTATTTTCTTTTTTTGTTTTCCTTACTTTGTAAAGCGGCCTTGAGCACCTCGATAGGCCTCTATATATTATTATTATTATTATCATTATAAAAAAATGACATGACATAAGTAGAGCGTCACCTCTGACGTTGTCTCTAAACAGTCAGAACTCCTTGAGGGTGCCAAATCAATTCAAACATATTTAAAGGAAACATCAGAATGGAAGGTGCTGAGAGTGTCATCATCGATATCTTACAAAAGCCATTATCATAACCTGATGCATTAGATCAGCTGAAAAAACACACTAAAAGCAGTAAATGACGCACACGTAATATAAAGATATGGTGTTGTTTAAACTTGATGCACACTTCAGATGCACTGTATGACGCACCAGTGACTTCAATGCAGTATTATGTTTTAATACGTGCAAACACATTGAGATCTGAGTCATTTTAAGATTGGTATGGAAGATGGAAATTTGCTTTTTGTGTTAATAAGATTGTGATATGATTATTTGGGAACATCAGCCACTAATATATTCGTAGTTCCATGTTATAATGTTTAAAGATGTTTATGTGGCATTCATTTATTATACTAAATAAATAATGTCACTGTTAATAATGCATGTAAATGTGCTGCTACTTTAAAAAGTCTTCTAAGCTGCCCCTGCTCACAGAGCTGCAGCTGGATGCATGGCCCACCCTGCTCGCTGCACAGCTATGTTTAAGCATTTATGAGTTTGTGATGGAGGAGCTGTTGACGACCCCCGACACCTCCAGAATCACCCCCGACACCAGCCCGTGCCTCATGCTGCTGGCAGATATTGCAGCTTAAAAAAAAAACCCCACTGTTCGTTCTCTTGACCCATGTTTTAATTTACTCTTATCATTTAATTAGCAACTTTAATGGACTTTTATTTTATCACGACCACCAATCAGAGCCTCTAGTACTCAGCCACCTCTTTAATTGTGGAGTCTTGATGAACCATTGATCGAGGGCGCGGCGCACTTAATCTGCATGTGGTGCTTTACAAGTGATGTCACATCTAGTTACTGTGTTTTATGAGTGGCTGATAAGCTCTGGTGATTCACCGTTTGACCCTTTTCTGCCCTCTGCGCTCCGTTTCCTATCAATACACTGTACTCCCTCTGCTGCCTCGGCACTTTTTAAATGAGAGACGGGACGCTGACAGATGATTTTCTCACACATGCAGAGGAGAGAGCAAAGGCAACGCGAAGAGTGAACTCCAAAAATAGTCCAACAATGCGATGAAGGTCAGAGGCCATGCTGGGCCGTATTGTTTGGCTGCCACCGTTGTCTCCCGGGCTCAGTTACTCTCTGTCTCTGTATTTCTGAGGCAATAGATCTCCTTTAGCTGTGTTTAAAAGATGATGAAAAGCTGCATAATGTGCGTTCGATGAAAAACACAATTTCCATTGTGTTCGGCGCACAAAAGGACATGGATGACGCTCCCCTCAAAGCAGATTACACAAACAACAAACCTGGGAACCTTTTTTTTTTATGTCTTCTTATGTTGCTGGACAGAAAACACAGGTCCTCAGATATGTCGCTCCCGCTGCTGCTGCAGCTGCCGCCTCTGTCTGTTTGAGGTTGATCTGAATGCTTCAGCGTACAGTGTGAATCTCATTGTCGCAGCAGTGTCTCTAATTACTGCAGGAGCCATTGTTTCACTCTGAAAGGCTGCATTCAAGCGCTGGAACTGAGACTTTTTCTAGATGACTGAATGTAATGAAAAGTAGGATCTTGTGTATCTGGGGATGCTTATCTTGATGATTTCATTAATCATAGCAGCCCCCCAACACACACACACAGTTGCAGAGAAATTAAAATGATTCCAGGCAATCAACAGAAACATGCAGATTTTCTCGGTTCTGCATAAATGTGGTAATAATGCTCAGTGATTAGTGAAGTGATGACATTGTTTCAATCCGAGACTACCTGCTGTCACCGCTCTCACTCCAGCTCCACACGAGTTGTTCATTATTTGCTCTTTTTGTTTCAGTTCTCGTCGTCCTCCTACTAAGTGAGCATTCACAACGACAATTTGATTCTCACCCGTTGGTTATTAATATCTACAACAGAACAGGCAGGCTGAGCTGTTTAAACACATTCTAAGCCTGTGACGAATAATGATGCTGATCTCCACCACAGATCTGAGGCGTCACAGTTTATATCGATGACGAGTGCAGGAGGCTCTGCAGGACTTCTCCTCGTCCTTTCTCCCCCTCTGTAATCAATCAGTAGCTTTCTGAGAGCCAAACGGGGTGATAGGGGTGTAGAAGCGTTGAGGAGCAGGCCCTGGTGACACTGGTGTGCAGAGGAAAAGCTGCGCAAACACAAAGACGCATCACTTCCCCCATGCTGCCTTTTTGTGAAGACTCCAGCCCGATAGTGTGTAACCACATGATCCAATTAATATCTCCGTCATTTTGACACAAATTCATCATGGGGGGTGGTCCGCAGCCCATCTGATGAATAGAAACCCGTGCGTCGCCCCTCGACTGATGGCAGATTCAATTTGAGCTCACTTTATCTCTATGCGGATTCATCTTATCTCTGGCAGGACTTTACATTGCATTAAATTAGATTGCTCTTAGCGGGTATGTGGACGGGAAGCTTCACATCTCTTTACACGGTCAAATCAAATAATGTCCCACAAGGTCTCGAAAAACCTATTCCAAGACAGTGTTTTTTAAGAAAATGTCTCATTCAGCATGGCAGTCTTCATTGATTTTGTCAGGCCCGGATGATAGAATGTCTTTGAAGGCAGCAGTTAATGGCACATGTGCTGTTTGGTAAGGAGGGAGCACATCAGTTGGGGTAGCCAGCAGCAGCGCTGAAAACCTGGGGCGGAAAAAAACTGATGAGACTGTTCCCCCACCTACGGGATAATCTATTGAGGTGGGAGGGAAGATGTGAGGCGATGGCCGAGGGCGAGTCAATAATGACCCTCCTTCATCCCAGTGGCTCGCAGTTCACCTGGCCTGGCTCTCCATCTTCCATCTCTCTGTGTCACATTAAGCTCGGAGGGAGGCTGAGGGGGTCTGAGGTGGTACGACCTGCACAGACCTGAGTCATGTGAGTAAGTGCTGAGCTCCCTGAATGACACACAATCCTCTCTTTTGATAAATCCACTGCTGTCACAGCTCCCGCGCACAACGCTCAAATACATAATGGAAGTGGTTTTAAAGAAAAAATAATAAAGTTTCAAGTGTAGAAGCAGCAGACAGGAAATGAGGCTAGAGAGGGAGGTATGACAAGCAGCAGTGGTGCCCAGCTGGGATGGAAACAGGATCGTAGCAAATTTTATATTACTGGAGTTTAAATGGAGTCCTTTCAAGAAAATTCCTCTGGAAATCAACGATTGCTTATAAACTCACCTTATGCATATTTGAAAAAAATTTGAATAACTGTCTCTAGTTCCCCCTTAAAATGTATGTATTCTGTTTCGATAAAAGTTATCCAATTTAAATAGTGAAATTGGCCCCAAAGATACTAAAGGAATTGTGTGTTTCTAACAAGGTTATCTCTAGGTTATCTAAATCCCCAAAGTTCCCAAAAAATAAATATTGCACCATGACCTCAGTGTCCTTGATGGGAGTTATTATATAGCTCTGGTAAATTATAACCTCGGGATGCCTCATCATGATCTCAGGCAAATGGCAGAACAGCATTTCATCAAGAGGGCTGATGTTATAATGATAAAATGCTGTTAATGATTTTATATGGTCAGTAAATTCTATGTTATAAAAGTTAAATATCTTTTAAGTGCTTGACATAAGCAGGAAACGCAGTATGTGGTGCACTGGGACTTATACACAGAGAGACAGACAGAGTTATTTCTTCAAATGTAAATGTAGTTCATCAGTTCATTAAACAAAATAATAAACAATATTAAATGTGTTCTTTTTTAACATGTGTGCCGTTAGCTGATCAGCTGAGTTGAAGCCTCACTTGCATTTAAAAATGAGTTAGCATGCTTAGAAGGATCCACCTGCCACTGTGAAGCAATCGGTCTTCAAATCAGTCCTCCGAAGGATGCGGCCCCCAAATTGAACCACAGCTGCTGTGTGAGTAATGAATACTGCTAGTGATGATATACTAAAGAGAGTACTGCACATGGTTGCACTGTGTGAATAGGAAAACTGGACTAAAGCACTTTCAGTTGCCTTCAAGACTATAAACACTTCACAAATACCTTTATCATGTACTATATTACTTAAAATATGTTGTTCAAGTACTTACTTTTACTTCAATAGCAAAGTTAATGTCGCACCTCTTTAAAAGACATGAAATGAGGTCCTCCTTCCTCTTTCTCTCCTCTCTAAGATAAACAGCATGACTTTTTTTAACCTGTCATGGCAGGAGGGTAACTAATGGTATTAATACTGTCTCCCTGCAGCATATGAGCAGAAAGATCTGATAGAATGAATACACACAGTTTATTAAAGATATCAGACACAGGAGTTCAGGACAGGAGCAAGGGGCGGGGCAGCCGGGGCACCACCACCTCCTATTGGCTGAACTCCCCTTAAACACCCAATGAAATGTCACTGCAGCATTTGGTGAAGGTATACTACCAGGTGTGAATGAATGAAGGACCCCCAGGTGAGCACACGTTAGAGTTCGGCCTGGACAGATGGACACTGGAGCTGAGGTGTGTGTCTTCATGGATTTATTCAACCGGGTGAGGATGGAGGAATAAAACCGACTGCAGTCTGAGAACACGGAGGATTCAAGTCCTGTGAGAGGGTGAGTCCACATTTGTTTGACTTGTATATTTGCTAATTGGCTGTCAGCTGTTTGTCACAGTGCAATCATCTTTTTCACAGCCGCCATTTTGAGATGTTAGGTAAACACACATGTTAATGAAGGTTGTGTTGTGTGATTGCCGAGTTAATATTGATTATTTAGTCTCTTTGAGAGTTGCTCTGGTTATTGTGTATAATTGTTTGTTTGATTGTGTTGTGTAGTTGTGTGGCGCCTGCTCCGACTGTGCTGTCATGTACCTGAAAAACTGCATCAGGTCTTGAACACTCCTTTGTAATAGTGTGTGCTGTTTTCTGTAGCCTCTGTTTGAAATGAGGGGCTCCATTCAAATAGTCCAATTTGCTTAGGGACCTTCCTCACTGGGTGAAATGACCTGGCCACCATAGTAAGAGCTGTCTGAATTCTCTAGAGGGTAAGGAAAGGAGTTTCAATGCTCCCTAACTTATCTCCTTTAGCATAGGAAACATCAGACCGTCCTTTTTGAAATGATCGTCTGATTTCTTCTGTTTTCATCTGTCCAGTCAGGAGTCACAGTAAACAACAAACATATCTGAAAACAAAGATACAAGTTATTTCAATCCAATGACTGTGGAATATTTTTCACCATATTTTCCTCACATTTTAAATAATTTCAAAAAATTTCAGTCCTGTTTGTTGTTCTACAACTTCTTACATCTTCTGCTTCTCATCCTTCCTCGACCCTGTGACGTATTCCATCGGGTCAAGGAATATTAAATCATTATTACTTTCCGAACGCAGCCAGCGTGTCTTGTATAAACCAGGGGCCTCCTAAGAGTCCTTAAGATGTTGCAGGGGGTCATCTTTTCCCACTATATTTTCTTCCATATGTAACACACTGACTGTTGAATTGAACTGAATTTTTTGGTCCTGGGTCCGTGGTCTACTTTGTGTCAGACTTGAGCTAATGGTGGGGTTATATCGCCTAAAATTAACATCCCAGTATTTAGCTCTTTTGGACGTGGATGGTATTATATCACAGTATCTCTTTAAACTTTGGCTGTAATAATTTTGCAGCAGAGGGCTGCCTGTGATTTAAAATGTAGTTAATGAAGTGTCTTCTCCTGTGGCTGCCTAGGTGTTCCCGTCTGGTTCGTACTTATCTCTTTGACGCTACTTTTGACACTTCACTTAATTAGTTGGGCCGCTCCCCTCTTACCACACACCTTGTATGAAGGCTGCAGCTGAAATGGCTATTATGTTTTACTTTTTGATTTAATTAGGCTGTTGATTTATCATGGTAGTGGCTGTATTGCAAAATCGCTGTGTGTACTGTCTGTACCTGGGTATTTGATTTGAACAGCATAGATTCTCATTCAGATTCACACAATCCAAATTCAATATTTCATTGCATTAAAGTATGAATAGTTGTGCACATGACTACATACATGAGCCATGGATACAAAACTTCACTATATTATAAAGAACAACTTCAGATTTTAAATTAAATCAAAAGGCAACTAATTTCAAATGTAAATGTCACCATTGCCTCACAAAAACATTCTGTGTGTCTAACCCAGGATTTGTGCAGTAATTTACAGTGGTTGGGATACTTACTAAATGAATACAGTGTGTATCAGAAGAGAAATGTATCTGTGTGATGTTATGTTTCACATCTGCATACAGGTTCAGGTTTAGGAGGTCAGTAAAATGCTGCATGGTTCTGAAGCCAACATTCTCAACAGTGCTGTGCGTTGCACATGGAGAGTTGAATGGCAATTTGAACATAAATATCATCTGTAGGGCGATTTGTTTCGACATTTTTAAAGATTGGGTGTTTGAAGATTGTTTTGTTCAATGCAGTTGGGAATTTGTGGTATTTCCACAGTGTTTCACCTCCATTTGGCAGTTTTAGCGTACTGCTTTGCTTTTATCCAGCTCTCTGCTGTCTCCATCGCTTTTAAATCCAAAATTGAACCAGACATTTTCCTTTTAGGCTTGGCAGTGCTTTCAGTGGAATCAGCTCACACCATGTTTTTTGCCCTTTTGCGTGTGCATGACCAGATCTTGTTGCACGAGAAAGAGCGGAAATGTTTATGAATCTATATTGGAACATTAAGAGGAAGATGGATTTGAATGAGATTTATAAGAACATCAACCCATCTGTTATGGAATTTTTCATAGACACTGTCTCTTGTCCTCTCTGGGGCATAGTGCAACAGGCTGTTGTGTTTGGGAAGGGCAAGAGCTTGGCGAAGGTCAAAGCCTTCACTCCCTAGACATCACAGATACTGCATAAGCAGGCAATACTGTCTCCATACTAGAATATACATTTGATTGTTTAGGAACAAGCACACCCCTAGATTAAATGATCTGTTGTGTGACTGCAGGAAAGCAGATTTCAGAATATGAGAGAATCATGCACAGATGTTGTATGGATGAATTCTGATTTTCTCCTTGGCCAAGCTTCAATAAATATCTAGCATAAGACGTCAAAGGGCTCCTGAACGCTTTCTTCATTGATGAGTTGACCATTGATCAGCAGATTTTCCACAACACCATCTTTTGTGTAACACCCAGTACACACTGGCTGTGTGTGCAGCACATGACTGCTGCGCTGCTGATATGTTTTGTCTCAGGCATCTGTCGTTCACACAGGGGGTGTGTCTGCTGCATGACTGCAGTAGAGCTGCGATGTCTACTTCCTCGAATATAAGTATATGTACTTAACAAAATGTCATAATGCTGCGCCATGAAGCCATGCATCTTCAGGTCCAACAATAAAACCTTGTTCAAACCAAGGTTATTAATAGTTTTGAAATTTCTATTAGTTTTTATTTTTATTTAGTTTTTCAGTTTGCTTTTTTATTTCAGTTTAGTTTTAGTTAGTTCAACAATTTATTTTAGTTTAGTTTTTATTTAGTTTTAGTTTTTCCAGGTATTAAGAGAAAGCCTTGACTTGTAGAAGCTGAAAAAGGATGAAACAATGTGTGACACCAAATATGGTTTATCAAGTCCTTTAATTTCATTCTTGAACCATCACCTGCAGGTAAATCAAAAGTAAAACTTGAAATGGTTTGAAACCCTCTGGAGGGAGGGCAGCAGCATCGCGGCTACCGCAGGACAGGCAGTAATCGAGGGAGAAAAAGAAATGAAAACGAAGCTGAATTTATCTTCAATTCAGTTTAGTTTTAGTTAGTTTTGCATCGTTCATTGTAGTTTTTATTTAGTTTTTGTTTTTTTTGTAATTGTCGTTTTTATTTTTATTTCAGTTAACAAAATTTTTTTTTCATTGCTAGTTTTAGTCTTAGTTTTCGTTAACTAGAATAACCCTGGTTCAAACTAATTAATGGATTCAGTCAACAAACAGAGTGTTTGTGAAATATTTGACAGACATAGACAAAACTTTGTTGAAAGAACATTTTCACTGACTATATTGCTTCTCTCCTGATGTGGCAGAATAATACATATTAAATAAACACATGCCATTCTTGGATTGACATCTGTTAGTGCTGTTGGTCTTACTCTTTATCAAGCTCCCCATTACATGGCCAGATGAACCTTCAAGTAAGCGCAGCTGCAAAGATGAGGTGCCAGCCCTGTGTGCAGAGTACTGTCTACCTGACCACTGGACGGGGCCTAGACACCTGGTAATGAAGCAACACCCTCCTTAAGGCCAATAACATGTGGGTTGATATTGGTGCTGTAATGATGCTTACTCCCGAACAACATGCTCTATGAATTCCACACAAACCAGTTGACACACTGTAGGCCTGGGGCTTTCAGGGCCCATGGTGTTGTGGTGCCCCTGGGCAGTTGTCTGTTTTGCCGAGTCGTTAATTCAGTCCCAATTACCTGCTGCCTCTGCTGTGAAAAAGGTCTGTTTGGATGCTCCTGATAAACTCTTCATTTTGATTAAGCCTTGCGAGATATTGCATTATATTGTCTGGAGTTATCACAAAGCCCTACTGTTTTTTTTCTTTTTATTATGACACGTGTTTCCCTCAATATGCCATTAATTTACTCTTCATTGGTCCATAAAGCCACACCAGCCACTCTGATCTATATTAATGTGTTTGATTTGTTATTAGAGCCAGCGATCTCCTAATTTGTCCAATAATTTCAAGAAGGTGACAGCTACCCACTTTAAACATTACATGATTTTTTTATTCCCCTTAATCTTCACATTAAAGTTAGGCGTGTACCACATGACCACATTGTAAACGATTTGATTCCCATCATGTCCTACCCCTCTCTTTCTGCCCTTCTTCCCTGTCTCTCCAAACTGAAGGCAAATGCTTAGAAAAAATCTCCTGACAAAACCTGGACATGAGTTAGAATTCTTAGAAATTCATGTCATTCATGTATTCGCATTCGTAGATTTGATTGGCAGCAGCCAAGTCTGCTATTCCTGAGAAGGATGGAGAATTTTCAACCCAATTACACGAGATTCTCAAAGTGATGCCTGCGTGTGATCAGAAAAATCTCATGCAACTGACGTTACGTTCATGTTACTCAATGTACTCTGTATAGCAGCAACACTGCTTCCTGTTTGTGTTCAAGCTACGAAACAAGAGGTGATTTTTAATGCAAAGCAGTCAACTTCAGCTTTTGTGTCAGCAGATGTTTATATTTTCCAAGTGGGTAAGGTGGGTAGGTTTGGCTGAACAGGCACACCAGCTGCTCAACAAGTTTTTGCTGTAGTTTTAAATATACTAGCTGGGTATACACTGTGCCCTCATCTAACAGACAGATTGGTTTCTGACATATTGGAAATTTTGGTTGGTTGTCTCCTGGCTTTCATACTATTGAAGCATAATCACAAGATGATTCTCCAAACTCGGCAGCATTTCTCTCACTGCGCCTTCGCAAAAATGCAGAACGTCATTTATGGCAATTGCACAGTAAGGATGGAGGGAAAAGGTTGCTTGTAGTACAGTAATGGTAGTGTAGCGATGGTGAAATTATAGTTGTCTCAAACATAGTTCATTTTCCTTCTGTGAAAAAGCTACACCAAAAGGCTCATGTTTTCCAAGTCCCCTGTGTGTCCATATCTATTGTTTTTTTCAGCACAGACAGGAAAACATGATCAGGTCTGCATATTCTAGTCATCTCCTTTTGTATGAGTTGTTAGCAAACATTAACATTAATGTGACAAATGATGAATCTGTTATTTTATTAAGTTTTATATATCAGCCGTGTGTTGTGGATTAGATGCAAACAAAACAGGAATCTGCTCTTAAAGCCTTACATTTTTAATTTTCAACATTACATTTTTAATTTCTGAATTTGTTTTGCTGTGGTTGATGTTTCCATAACCAGGCCATGAAATTGAAGTGGTACATTTTTACAGATGGGAAACAGAAGTTTTACAAGCCCTTGTTTTTTTCTAAATTTAATTGAATTGAATAAATTCAAATTGATATATTCCACCTCTGAAAATCTCTGCATGCATGTACAGAGGCAAGAAAACAAATCAGAAGTCAGAGAGAAATTCTGGATGGCACGCAGAGTGAAAAGACAGAATCTACAGCAGAAGCAGTGACTTTGTTCTTTTAACTCTGCCCTGTTCTTTCACTTACTTCACTCTGTGGCAGATGAAAGGCCTCTGGCCCTCTCATGTGCTCTCTTGAGTTCTCTGTCATTCACATTGGGAGGAAAAGGAAGAGTCTTCACAAAAACCCAGTTTGTCTGCACCCAGTGAATACTGATACCACATCACAGTTCATTAAAGTCACTGGACTATCCGCATGCGACCAGCTTTCAGCAGACATAGGCTCAGTGTATATTGAGAGCTGAACTACTATATACGGCCTGACAGTACTGGAAAGTGATTCCAGTCTTCCATAGTAATGTGCTACATACCATTACACCTCCGAATTGATTATTGAACTGCAGCTATTTCATGGACTTTACACAATGAAGCGGTGTCATGTTTGAACATGACGGACAACAATTGATGAATTCCTCAGCGCTAATGGCCCTGGAAATTAAATGGCAGAGGACTATAGTTCTCTCCTCTGTCTCTGTTGGGCAAAATCCACCAACCAATCTACTACAATGATGGAAAATCAATAGCCAATCACCCAGGAAAGACATGAACTGGTGTTGTTACACAGTTTACCCTCTGGAAAAATGTTTCCATACATATCAAAAATGGCAAAAAAAATAGCAACCATTTATTGGAGAGAGATGTTTTTATTGTTATCTGCATTGAAGTGTTTACTGTGTGTGTGTGTGTGCGTGTGTTGTCATGCACAATTTCAAAGAAATTGCAGTGCCAAAGAAATGGGCCTGAGGGAACGGCAGTGAATAATAGCAGGGCGCTGTGAACACACAGGAGTATGATCAATGGTTTCTTTTACTTTTACACATGGCTTCTTACTGCTGTAGGCCTCACTTTGAAATTGTAGACCTGGGTTGCAGATGAAAGAAGGAAAGGAAAAACAAACAGGAAATACCCCCACCCTGTGAAGGTGACATACTGCAATGCGCTGACTGTCAGCATCAAGTGGAACAGGGCAATTTAACCTGTTGTAGAGATTTATAATAGATATCTTGTACAGTTTAGAAAGGGATAAAGCTGCAGCAGCGGAAAAAAGGTTCCACATCCTGTTAGGTTACGAGCTGTCGAAGCTAACAGACCAATCAGGTATCCAGATCAACAGGATCCACAATAGATGTATGCCTCAATATATTCATTTGCCAAAGCCAAATAAATCTGGTCCTGTTGTCTTCATACACTTAATCATACACATGAAAGATTGTATCAGGTATGGTTACTATTTGATAAAACATCTGTCCACTGGCTAGATTTCTCCTGAAGCTTTTATTAGCAACCCATAGATATTTGCTGACAGTTGTTCAGTTGTGATGAAGAGGTCCCCGGGTGGTTGTTGTTGATTAATCATCACAGGCAATTAAATCGTCTCCTGCATAACCGAGCAGCAGGTGATTACAACCGAGAGACGTGGCAGAGAGAACTGAAGCGAATGGACTTTAGATACATCATCTTTCAAACTGCTGTTTCTTATGTTTTCTGACAGAAAAAAAATAATTGATCCATTATGATTATCCAATTATCAGAAAAATTATGAAATCAATAAGGAAAATACATCTTGTTACCTGCAGCTCTATTTGCTTTTGGCAATAAACTCTAGTTAAGTTTAAACTAAAACTCCTGGTTGCACCTCATTAAACAAGGCAGGTAATCCTCTTTTCTCAAATTAAAATTAATGAGCTCCAGCCTGTGCTCTGGGTTCAAATGTGAATATTTGTTTAGTGAAATAGTCTTCTGGTAACATAGTGAGTACCTTTTGGGATTTGGCTTGTATCCACTTGTGAAACTTTGGACGTCTGGGAAACATTTGACTCTAACCATTTCAGACCTTCTGCCTTCAAGGTTTTATGCAACACTTTGCCTTTGCTTTTCAGAGACAGCAGTCTAGTTTGTGCAAACTCCACCAGACATCCTTTTCATCACTTTGGGTGCTTGCGAATGCTGTGATTTTATTGTGATGACTTACAACGGCTTTGTTAATTTTTATGATGGAGGATCTCACCCAGTGCAATAGCATTTGCCACTTTAGGAACGCAGGGCTACACGTGGAGACCGCAAAGTGCATTACCTGATGTAAGTGGCTCAAAGTCTTTCTCTTCCCTGTAGTGCTATAGTAAGATAAATAAACCAGAAAGGGCATTCATAATGTGTGTGGGGATGGAGGGGAAGATATTTGCTCATTAGGGGGCCTGTAAATCTCAACCTTGAATAGTGAACTTGAATTTATCCTGGGATGCTATTGGCAATCTAGTTTAGCCCATGTTCCTGGTAATCTTCTGCGGTGGTGCATCTGTGAGTGATTTAATTTACATAGCTGAGGTTTTGATGTGGAACCACTAATGAAGGTATCTCCAGGATGCTCTGACTGAGCTCTGGGGCATCGGTCCCACTATATCTTTTAAGAGATCTGTAGGGTTAACGTTTCATTCAGGTAATTAAAATAGATTGAGGAGGAAAATCAATGCCAACATGTTAATTTTAAACTGCCTTGTCAGTAGAGCTTGGTTTTCTTATTGGGATCAAAGCCCTGTTGCTGGGCCTCAGCAATCACACAGCAGCAACCAGAAGGTAAAAATGTAGATGTGCACAAGTGAGCTGAGTGAATCCATGAATGTCTGTCAGTCTAATGATAGCAGAGCACACTTAGCATACAGCTCCGGGACATAAACCAGCACAGCATGATAAAAGATAGAGCTGCAGCATATAATGCTCCAGCATTATTTAACTTCACTCTGAAGTTTTTCCACTGGTGTCTGCTCTGAATCTTTCATAAAATGCACCATTATTTGGTTGCTCTCAAGCTGTTGGTGCAGTGCAGTGGACTTTTTAGTATTTCTCATTAATTACCTCGACTGTGGCAGCCTGGCACCATCTAATCTGTCCTGCCACAGTTTCATAATTAAGCGAAAGAAATGTACACTTCTAATGATATAACATCGTGTTTTTCTTCTTCTCTGTTAAACCATGTGTAATGCTGTTTGCCCCCCCCCCCCTCTCTCTCTCTCAAACACACTGACAATGGACTTGTCTGGCCATCAGGAGCACCAGTAGAAACAAATCCAATTTTTAATGTCTTGGCTGACCAAAACGTTTCACAAAAATCGAAAAAGATAGAAAGTAGAATAAATAAAAATTGAATCCAATTGTCTAAGATGTGAATGAGTATGCATGTTCAGTGGCCAATCGCATTAATAAACTTTCATTTATTCTGTGTGGAAACACAATTGTTTTTGTCTTTGTTGCTTGCTCTGGTGCCTGAAGTGTCATACCCTGATGTAATAGTTCCACTCTCATCATGAAACATTAAATCCCAAAACTCTGTGTATGGCAATAGAAAGCACTCACCAACTCCCACACATCCAGCATGTCAGACTATAAAGCACACTAATGTGCCGGGGCATAGGGTCTGTGTCCTGCACTCCTAATCATGCACTACACTAGTGCATTAATTATAACTAAACCTAATGACTCATACAGTTCAGACTTTTTCTCAGCAATACCAATTATTCTTGTTGTGGCTATAGTAACAGTCTTCCTGAGGGGCCTGAGGCTGTGAGCAAAGATCTGGTTTAGTCACACAATGGCATAATAAACAGAAGTCAAAGAGAGGTGCAAATGTATCACTGTACTATATTCTACTTTTTATGAAGTGGTCAACATATTTATTTTTCAATATGAAGCATATTCAAGGACCAGCAACTTCATTGTCCTTCATGCCCAGAATTAACATTGACATTTATATCTGGATTCCTATTTTGTTGGATATCATCATGTACACAATCATCGCTGATCTCACCAAGCATGAGATTGTTTGTAAGAAAATGAATCACTGTTTCCTTCAACATTGATGACAGACACTGTAAACAAAAGACCAACCAAAACCATTATCAGCTGTGATTATTGTCACACAGAAATCCACCCTGGACCTTATTTTAAAAATAATAAACGTTAACAGTTTGTAAAATGTATTTCAAAAAAAGAGAATAGATTTTAAGAAGACATGCCATTTAAAAGAAAAGGAAATAAATGAAAATAGATAAAAATAAATATATAAAAAATATGCATAATAACAGAAAAGAAGGGAAATGATAAAAAGAGCCGGTGTAAAGCTCTAGTTAAAGGCTGATGTAGAGTTTATGTTCTTAAGACATTCACTGAAACTAGCCTCGCTGATATCTAGCCGCGACTTGCATAATTTACAAAAGCATCATCTCTGATTTTCTTAGGCCTGTTGTTGGAAACCTCTGATTACCTCAGTGTTCTAGAGGGAACAGTTAACTGGAGAGTCAGCTATGTAACTCTGTCCTAGTCCATTCAGAGGCGTGCATGTAAGGAGGAGAACCTTAAAGTCAGTCCTGAGTGCAGAGCAGCTGGAACTAGACTAATGTGTTCTCTCTCCTCTTGGTTCTGGTAGAGTTCAGAATGAGCTGGGGAATTTTAAAAAACCTAAATGGGCAATTTCAAGGATTTAGTTTTGTACATTTCTAAAAGGTTTGGGGACTTGCAAAAGACAGATTAGAAGAAAAGAAGAAAGAAAGAAAGCCTGCACTTCCCATAATGCCACTTTATAACGTCATTGTGATATTATTGTAATGCCACAGTGGTAGAGTGACCGTTGACAACACCAGCCTTTAGCAGTTTGAGAATTCACAGGGACAATTTGATTGATTCTAACATCCTGTCACTCCTGCAAATACAAATGCTGAACATGGCACAATCCAATTCAGATTACTAGTTGAATGAAATAGGTTGAATCGGTCATTGAGAATGCAAAATATATATTTGTATAGTCAGATTTCCGAGTTTATTGGACTTTATCATTTGAAAGTTTTCCTCCTGATGAATATTTAAGGATTGATCTTATTTCTGGAAATCTTTGATAAAGGGAAGAGATATTTATCTTGACAGTGTCTGATATGCAATATTATTCCCGTGACGACGAAAAGATTACTGTTACAAGATAACTATCTGTGGAGGTTCTGCAATAACTGTGTTTGAACATGAATTCTTCAAATCATCTCACTGACTTCAACATGTCATACACTTTAATTTCTGTGTGTTGATTTTTATTGGGCTTTAAATCAGCCTATATGTGTACTACCGCAGAAGAACAGGCTGGCGAAGAGCGGTAGACCATGGTGAATTATGGAATACATCTCTGGGTCCTGCTTTGAAGTGGTATTAGAATGTGGGTTTAGTGTGCAGTGTCTGCTACCTGTAGGCTTGTGAATGTGCAGAGCAGCTTAAGACTGTATGTATTGGGAATGGGACCAGACCCTGTGGGCTGAATTCATGAAGGTCTTTAAGCCTGAAACATTTGTTAAACAAAGCTTGTATGCAAACAGCTTAAATGCAAAGACGAGGATCATTTTCACTTGTACAGCTGTCCATGTGCCGACATCATCCGTTCAGCTGTCATTACCATCATCTGCTGATGACGTACTGAAGATCTGCAGCATTCACTGCTGTTGAGATGTTGGTTGGATGTCAGAGAAGAGACGCAGAGAACATTTCATGTCAGACCAATGCTACGGCGTTGTGAAAATGTTAAATGCTTGAAGATGAGAGAAGTCACTTTGGCATCGTTACATCATTCAGAAATTCAGCCTCATTGACCTTGCACCTAAGATAGGTTCCTTTTGGAATCTTATTTTCAATATCACCCTTTATAGCTCTTTGTGTTCTGTTGTAGCTTCTCTACACATCCGACATTACATTTAATTTGCATGAATGTGAAAGCATGATCTGCATATAGATTTTGGCAAAATTATCTTGCATCATACGGGAGGGCTGTAACATCCAACACTCATAGGTGAGTAATGATAGATAGATAGTCATCTCTATTTGTTTTGGTTTTAGCTGTTTACCCACTACACTCCTCCATTTACAGTGTAGTTAGTGTTTCCTTAGGCCTCTGCCACCTTGAGTAAGATATGTTATGATTGATTATGACAAATGATAAAATATATTAAAGGTACAGTGTGTAGAATTTGGTGATATCTAGTGTTGAAATTGCATGTTGCAGCTGAACACCTCTCACCTCACCCCATCATAGTCCAGACATTAGCCCTGGAAACTCCCATTCACATAACCAACAGATCTAGTGTAAAGCATGCTAACAATTTTGAGCAATGGCAGAGTGTGATAACTAGCTGCAAATTATTATTGATTTCATAACAGGTTAATCTTTTTATTAATTTTCTGATTAACTGATTGATTTGTAACAATAATTCGAAGTTCAACTTTTATGATCAATGTTTAAATGTTACCAGATTTTGTGGGGGTGTGATTTAAGTTGTATATGGTGATCTTTAAGGGGGAATAGTTTCCTTGAATGTTCTGTTTTCTATATAACATTTTGTCCTGAGGGAAGTTGTAGGTAATACAGATAACAGAAATATAGCATTTACAGTCTGCAGATGTGTCACCAACCAAAGATCTTTTTCGATGATCCCTTTGAATTTTAGAGAAACTTTGGTGCAGCCACAACTGAGTTTTATTAGCTTTTCCCTCCATCCAATTACAGTCTCATCACCCAGGATACAATTTAATGTCTGTGGAGGGATTTCATCATCACTCCTCTCTTTAGAGCACAGAACCCACTTACCCTCAGGGGCGTCATTTCACTGTTAAGCTTTGTTGCTCGCCACTGTTTTCTATTGGACTTGTGGCCTTTTGCACACAAAACCCAATAGGATTACTCTTCTTGATTGTAAAGCTGAGACTGTGCAGAGCTCTCAACTAACTACTTGTTGTTGTTTTTTATCCTAAATCGGGATCATGAGCAGTCCTCCTGTCCTGTGATCTTCACAGCCAGAGAGAGCCAACCTTTTTTTGTAATGTGGAGTGTGAGGGACACGTTGAAAAGAAGTGGAGGGAAACAGAAGCCTGGCTTTCGATGACTGTCAAATGATAATCTACACAGCCTTTCTCAATGGTGCTGTAGGCAACTCTCCAGCCCCATTCTGTCAAACAGTGTTTGGTAATTTGGTCATAGGAAAATGATGGAGGAGCGATTTTGTTTTATTTTTCTAACTGAAACACCAGTGGTTCATGTCGTCGTGTTAAAATGTGGTAAATCAGAATGTGAGAAATGCAGAGCCTATATCAGACTGTTAGACAAAGTGAGAACCATAGATGATAGATAAATGCTCTACCTTTTTCTGGGGAAACCAACATTGCGTTTGAAGTGTGCAATATTATGAAACCTACTGCTATAGACTTGGATTTATCATCTCTAGCCTTGTGGAATGAGCCGGCAGAAATCTAACCCAAAGAATCCTGTTTGGAACCAGCCATCACCACTGGGCAGTGAACCGAGCTGAACTCTTACCTTTTAATATTTATCAGATTGCGGAACCCATATCTGCAGACGTCCCTCGGCTATCCATCGCTTTATCAAAGCGCTGACTCGAGGTTGGAGCAGCCAGTAGTCATCTAGCAAGACTGGCTTCGAGTTAGTAGATGAAAGTTCACCTGGAGGCACGGTCTTATCTGTTATACCGATTCTGCTGGGCACACATTTGTCTCAGTCTGCAGTGTTTGCAAGACATCTCTTTGGGAATGCTGGGCAGCAGCATATGCAAGCCAGTGGTGCCTTTGCCTTTATGACTCCCAAGAGTGAAGCTGAGGCCGACTGCCAGCAAATCAAGGGGGGGTGTAAAATTGCTCTGAAACATTAGGAATGAGAGTGACCAAAGGAGTGAATTAGGCCATGGTGAATCATTTTATGCCACCCCCAGCTCCTACCCACTCATCTGTCCCTTATCATTTCATTCTGCCGACGGTGTCTTGTGTTGCTCTGAAGAGTTTAAAAAACCCTCCCTGGGGCTTATCAACATGAATTTCATGTGTTTCCATCAGCACTCTTTATAACTCACAGGCTCAATGTTAATGGATTTGATAATGTTATATTGAGGCTAAAAAACTGAATATGACAGCAATGAAGCATATGCATTGGCTTGTTTTTTCTTGTTTTGCTGGTGCAAGTTAGGTGAACAGGCAGCACTGCTACAATATTTGCTCTCAGTCGGCTGACTTAAAATATGAGTCACCTAAGGTTATCAGTCATTTACAAAAATAATTTGTGGCTGTTCTTTTTCTCGACAGATGATAATTAAAACCCTGTTTGCTCAAGATTATGTTTCTGTACAACTTACCTGCACCAGAATATATATTTTGCAGCAAATGTATTGCTACTAATTACGATTGGCTAATTGTGTTAATTCTGTTCTGCTGACATAATGAGGATATCAAGTTATATTTATGAATTTGAAAAGTCACAAATAAATCTGCAAAGCTCGCATGTTGAAGGGGCTGGAGAAATGAAAGGGTTTTAATTGTGTTTCATCTACAAGTTAGTCTGAGAATTATATTGCAACATTGGCTATGGTTGGAAGCATGATTTCCGTATTCGCACTTCCACTGTCGGATTAAAAATACAAAACAACTAAGTGTCAACAGTCTTCATGAATAGACTGTGTATAAATATAAATAATGTAGGCCTTTCTCTGTAAATGCCATTGTCTGGGTTTCCAGAGCCTTTTTGAAACTGTCGAATCTTGACAAATGTAATGATGTCGATATAAATTGGAATCGATTTTGTGGAATCACATCAAAACAGGGTGTCATATTTATAAATGCATGTGTTTCAGTTTATATGGCTGCAGAAAGATGTATGGAAAAAGAATTGATGTAGAACTTCAACAGCTCCTGGGACAGAAATGACTTAGGATTCTTGGGCCACACATAGTATTTGACAACTAATGGCCACAAATAACTAGTATTTAATAAGACAATTTAAAAAATGTAACAAACAAGATGAATATGGTGCTCATCAGGCTGTTGAGTCTTAATGACTCTGACTGTAGTCTAGACAGAGTTCTCCCTCCACAGAGATGTGGACAAACAAGCCAGTGGGGCAAACTACCAAGCTAGGGAGGTCTGTGGGCATGTCCCCAAAGAGACAAAATGTGTCTGTAAAATCTGGTACATTCTAGGGCCATTGTTCCTTCATATACACAGATGTTATCTTCCTGATTGTCAACAAGTAAAATGAATATTGAATATTGACTTGAGGAAGCTCTATTGCATTAAATTAACTTTATAAAACATAAATTGGAGAATGTGACAATCCTGTTTGCAGAGGCGCGACAAGAGACATGAGTCAGTATCTGTCCTCTGCTGCTGTGACACTTACTGCAGATAGTGTTAGTGAGAGGGGCTGGTTGTCTCAGACAGTGGACACGTTTATAAAAAATGTCTAACCAGATTCATGACAAACTGACATCACTCAGACTACAGACATTTCAGCTTCTCAATAAATATTTGCTATGACCAAATAAGTGTCTCCTGATCTTGCTGTGTGTGAGCATGCAAGTGAGAGTAAAGTCACGTGTTTGTGTGTGTGCTCTTGATTTTGTTAAGACATAAAGAGGCTAATGTCATTTCTGAGGTCAGGGGTCAGATTTGAGTTGTGGTTAAGGTTAGGGTGAGGCACGAGTGGATCATGGATACGGATAGGGAAATGGTTTTCGATGTCTGAAGAAGGATACGTGTGTGAGAGAATGGAAGCGGTTCAAAATGAGGCAGATCAAATATATTGTATATCTCTTAGTTTTATTGTATGACACATGCCAACCTTTTTGAAAGCAGTCATGCAGGCCGTAGACATTTTCAGAAGGGCTTTATTTGGCTAGCTGCTTATTGAATATGCCAGACTTGTATCTCAAGGTAGTCCAACATGTCTTTGAGTGACTGCTTCATTCCAGACCTGGCTACTGCTTGGTGCACCCCATCAAGTCCATTGAGAAATAATTCTAGAAAGTCTGTGGTGAGGATTCTCTGCCCTGATCTTAGGAGACGGATAGAAAGTGTTTGTCAGTCATATGTCTCGGCAGGACACACTGTTTACACTTTCTGAAACAACCTGCTTTCTTTCTCTGTGTGGAATTAATGCACAAAAGACTGATTACCTGTCCTTCATGGACATTTGGTAACGTCATCCGTGATGAGTTGCTGATCTCCAAAACCCTCTTTTCTGCACTGAATAAAACATAGCTGCATCAGCGGTGATCAGGGTCCTATTTTATGCTCCATTTTGCTTCAATTTCCACAAGGGATTGGAGGACTGTTAGACAGTTTAGGTAAATGCTGCTCAAATCTCGTCTTCCACGTCCGTGATTTGTAATTATTCCCCTTTGTCATTGTAAGTGGAAAAATGGACAGCTCCACTTCATCCACAGTTACAACCAACACAATAACAGAACATGGATTAAAAAAAATTCTAGTCGGTCCTTTGAACTGAAACTATGAGAAAGGATAAACTGCAAACAATGGATTACAAGTGTAATCAACAAACTCCTATTTGGGTATGTGAGCTGCCAACTTTTTTCAGACTGTAGCTTATTAGAAGGTAATTTACAATAGGAAAGTAACTGCAGGAGGAACTTTTAATATAAACATTACAAAACCACTCAGACTTTGCATTGGCCAGATATTGGTACCCCACATCAACACACACACACCAACATCACAAACATCCCACTCAAACACCAATTACACAGCATTTTACAACAAATGCAGACAGAGCAGGTAGGAATACTATTCATTCTTATTCACGAATTGTACTTTTTTTCATTTTAACCTACTATTAGATGCTAGGACAATTAGGGCTGCCGATATTCCTCTATAATCTCATTTGAATTCCATTCTTTATGTTTTAATAATCGAATTTATTATGTGATTTAAACGTTTTAATAAAATGTTCTCTTGATGATCATTTTTGACATACCAGCAACAGTCCATCATTGCAAAAGTTGCAATATCAATATCTGTATATACGTCACACTGAAGGCAGTTTTTTGAGTGTGCCCTCTTTTTTATCTCTGTGCATGTCTCTGTCTGTCTTTGCGTTCATGTGCACAAAGAAGATTTCATGGTATATAAAAAAAATCTAGGTTGTTCATATTTCAACATTTTAATCATACTTAATTGCTTTTCCCTTATTTTTTCCCTACACACAACTAGTTCTCTTACTGCGCACACACACTGACATCTCTGTTTTTCACTGTGCTTTTCTGACTACCAACATAGGTGGTAGGCTAATGCTGAGAACATCCATTTTTCTCTGTGGTGGGTCGCCACAGTAGTTAAATACATATTTATTTTTCACTGTCTCTGTTTTAACAGTCCATCTTGTAAGATGTCTAGCAGGTTGGATGACTGTAGTGCTCGTTTTACAGAAATCTGTAGCTCAGTGTTTAACACATTAGTCCAGTTGTAGCTGCTCTGCAGTGACATAGCTTATTTGCAACAATGTCAAAAGGAAAACGTTGGGAAAACTCAAAATCTCAAGTTTGTTGTGATTAATTATGTTTTGTTCAGATAATGTATCTTTCACAATTATGAATATTTCAAATTTTTAGTTCTACATACTAAGAGTTCCAAACAATAAAATATGTGACTAACAGACACATCATGGACACATTTAAAAAAAATGTATTGTCAGAGCTAAGTAGCTCCAGTAGCTGCTGTGTGGGACACTGAAACTATTTCCTTGACATATGTCAAACCATTTTAACTTGAATGGTGACATTTGGCAACACCCTAAATTTGCATCTCCAAGTTCACGCCAAGGATTGTGATTTCCTTTACCCCATTAGTGCATGTACAGATGACAGTAGTTCAGTTGAATTTCATTTATTTCGTTTTTATTAATGCTGGTCTGACAAAAGGGAATAATGGCTGTATGGTGTCATCACACTGACTATGAATACCAACATTTTGGGGATATCTCCTTGTCTGTCGCTCTGCACTGACTCTTGCCGACCGACACTGCTTGGCCCAAGCCACTTCTCAGACTTGCTTGTGTGAATATTTTTGAAACTATTCATTTCCCCATCAGTTGCTTCTTGTGCCCTGTGATCCATAAATAGGGGGAGGATTGACACAGTATTGGCTGTGGTTACTGAGGTGGCATGAGGAGACGCTGGAATGTAATTCAATGCGTTCTCAAGTGTGACAATTGGCCTCAGATACTGCTCAGTGACACAGAAGATGAGCCACCAGTCAGACATGTCGCACAAGTAGCCAACTGCTGAAAGTAAGACTTCTTGAGTTGGGAAATGCTCTGTTGTGTTTTGCTGAAAAGAGGTATACCGAGAGAAAGAGACTCAATTGAAAGCAAGTCATTTAGCAGCATTGACCTCTTCTAATAGAGGAGGGGTGTATTGTTCCAGTTTAATACTTCATGACAGCACAGAGGACAAATGGGACAGAAAACTATTAGATGCTAAGCTTGTGAAAAGCCACTTGATGGGAAACAACAGGGAATTTGTGCTCAAGAATGTAATGGCAAAATCTAAAAGGAACAGTTACATTAAATGAAAAATCTCTACAGTGGGCCATCATGTCATGGTCACTTCCCTTCTGTCCTGTCATAACTGTTACCCTTCCTTCTCTTCACATCGTTAACCAGGGCCTCCTTTTCTCTGCAGGCTCCTCTCAGAAGTATGTAATGACTTGTGTCTCTTGGTTGGGACGGGGAAGATTAAGTTTGTACGAGTGGATTGCCTGACATACTGAGGTCTTGATTTAATTTCTTTCAAAGACTTGAGTTATCAGTGAAATCATGTAGCCTGTAGAGTTCACACCAATAAGCATTTCAATCAGAGATTCAGCCACTTGCTTAAAAAAACCCTGCACATCCTCCAGTGTGCTGTGACACATCTTCTGCTTCCTGCATTTGGTTGCAGATGTGTTCTGCATTGAGAAGGTATGAAGGGAGGAACCAAGTCAAGTGATTTACGTATAATTCCCTTCATGAGTGGCGTGGGGTGTGCGATATTTATCCTCTACGATAATATCTTAACGGTAGTTTTAACGATGCGGGAGCTCACGTTATCAAGTATTGGGTAGTGCGCCACTCTCCACCAGCCCTGTGAGTGAGTGAGGGAGATCCAGGCACCTTGCACGAGCTCCGCAGGCCGAGCCGCGGTCCGCAAAGCCTGGATCTCCACTCCTCTCCACCAGCCCAGTTTTGATGACAATAAATCATTTTTCCAGTGTTCTAGAGATCACAGAGCCTGCTTTCTCATTCATGGTGTATGTGCGTGGGTCTCTCATCCTTATCCCTCTCTCTTTCCCCTTCCCTCCCTCCCACCCTGCCTCTTACTCTCATTCTCCCACTCGTTCCAGAAACAGAGCCCGGCCAGGCTCCACCAGTGGTCTAATTATCGTTATTGGCAAAATCCCAGACAACATCAATATTATTTTTTGTCAATATCGCACACCCCTATGAGTGGCACAAATGCCTTGCATTGCCGATCACCATCAGGTAATAAAGCTTCAGAAAATGTTCAGCATCTGGGATAGAAGAGACATAAAAGAAGATTGGGGGAGATCATTTCGTGAGTCAGACTCTAAATAACTTTCTACTTTCAAAGGCAGTGACTTTTGGGTGGAAATTGTCTTAAAAAATATCTGTGGTTTAAAAAGAATTTCACTTCAAAGCTGGATAGGCCGGTGTCATGAAAAAACACACTGGATTTAAGCTAAAACTTTAACTTGAAACACATTCACACCCGACCCACTGAGGAAGAGACAAATCAAATCATATCTGCAGTAACTTTTTTTGCTATTTGGCTGCTTTTGTATATATATTTATATATTTAAATATATATATTAAACAAAAATTACCACTAATGTATTGGTTAAAATATAAAAGTTCAGAATTACCAAATTTGATGAAGGTGACACACATTGTAAGTCAAGGTTTTAGTTAAATGTTGTACTGGAAAAAAGTATTTTGATCTAAGATGAAGTACTCAAGAAACTCAAGACGTCCACTTCCCCCCCCTCAAGTAATACCACAGAGATCGAGCCTGTGGCCCATTGATACAATGAATGTTTTTGTTATATATTTACAAACTGGGTGTCTGTGACGTCATTCCTTGAAAAAAAAATCCTGTATTTAGTTGCTCCTACTGCAAACTAATCCTATCCCATTGTGCAGCTTTACGTTAGAGAATTTCACTAGTGAATCATACGTTGCCTGTTGTTATGAAGTAGCCTCATGATATGCAGTGTTTGCCCATGAGTTTAGCACTTGCTGTAATTCATCAGAGTAATGGAACAAGAAAGAGCAGCCACAGGGAGCTGTTAGATGAAGAGCAGCAGGTGACGGCGTGCACACCTCAAAGTTCTCAGCCAGGTAACACTCACTCATGCTGTGTGCAGCAAAAAATCAGATCTCAATTGCTCACAGAAAAGTGGAAAACATCATTTAAACTAAGTGCTGTTCAAAGCTTACTCGATTATAAACGTAAAATCACAAAGAGAAACATACCAACTATAACCAAGCACAAATACAGAATTATAGACATTACAACAGATAAAGATTAGCGTTTCAAAAAGGCGAGTGAATAAATGTGTCTTCAGCACATTTTAAATTGGCAAGGTTCCGTAGTTCTAGCAGTCTCAGAGATTTGTTGTTAGATCTAAAAGACCGAGGAGCCAACGTTCTACTGTCATAACAACCTGTGTTACTGAGTAAAGTCTGTAAGATGGAGCTTGACAATTTAGATCTTTGAAAAACATTGGGCTAGGTCTTAAATGGGATTTTAAAATGGAAAAGGAGTCAGTACACTGAGGCTCGGTCTACGGTGTATGACTCAACACTCCTGCTGTTACATTTTGCAACTGCAGGTGAGGAGGATCCAAATACACTGAATGACAAAAGAATTCCCTTCCATCACTGTTTACTGACCAATCTCCAGGTTCAACTTTTGCAATGTGTACTGTAATGAGAACGATTATTGCAATATTACTAAACAATACTAAACAATACTAAACAAGAAAAAAAAAAGTATATCTTTTCAAGTGGGGCTTTTGTAATTGTGGTATAAAGTTAAAAAATCATATTAGTTTTTATTTCTTTGCATTACAGTTTGAGTAAAATTTGTGATCTAATATGAGCTCAAATGTTAATGTTGACTTAATCGACTCAAATATTTCCTTTTTCTTCATTTATTAAGAACGGTCCTCTAGGGAAAGACTCCTGTGTCAGAGGCCTGTCTGTACCTGGTTCTAGGCTTCATTATGTTTTTAATTGCCAATTAAATTAATTGCCAAATATTTTTTAAAAAACTAAATAATAACAAAAAGCACAGAAAAGAATATTATTTAAGGACAGAGTCAATGAGCATTCCTGGAGAACATTAAGTTAAAATGTTATATATGTAGATAGCCTTCCCTACATTGAAGTTTGATTACATTCTCTTTCTCAGAAAAGATGGAATAAAAACTTTTCCAATGTCACTGTGCACATGTCATGTGGCCATCTGGAGCCGCATGAAACTGAAGTGTGGCCTCAAAAATCGCCTCTAATTTTTGCAACAGCAGGTCCCTCCTGTCATGCTGCAGCCAAGGGACTGCAGGCAATCAGCTACCCAGCTTATAAAGCCGATCAAAAATATAATCACATCAGAGAAGTGAAATAATCTCAGTCATCAGGGAAATGCACAGAGAATGTCTCTGCAGGTATGAACTATCTGAAGGATTCTGTACCTGGCATAATAAGGAAACTAAAGAGAATGGCTGAGGGATCAACCAACTCCTGAAACACATAGTACCATTTCATTTTTCTGTGATCTCCACTGACAGAAACTGCAAATTAGACTCTATATAGTCTAAAGCGGGATTGATTTGGCATGAAAATTAATAGCAGACCGCAAGACTTGAGCTGTAGGCATGTTATTTTCTGCCATTACAGCCTATTCAGATGAAATGGCACACAATTCACTTGCGGGTCTGACATCAACCTTTGTACTTTGTTCTTAAGAAAAAGTTGTTTCAGACCAGAGCCCTTGCTTTACTGCGTATTTAAGAAGGGGAACATTTTTTTAAAGCAAGTATGGTCGACCACCATCCTCCTCTCCACCACATATGTCGTCTTAGAAGAAACGCTACAGCCAAAGACCCTCACAACCACAACCAGATGTGCGTTATGACAACTACGGACATTTGCCGATTCAATGTGACCGGCGGGGGCGGTGCATCCTCGGTCCAAAGGGTGAGTCAAGATGGAAATGCAAGAAATGCAATGTTTTCCTGTGTTTGAATGCAAAGCAGGAATGCTTTGAAGTATACCACCAGAAATAGCCCAAAAACATGTAAATGCTGCTGCACGACCAGCCAAAAAAACATTTGTGCTGTTGCACAACCAATCCAAAAATGTTGCATTATCACAGGGATGAGCAAGTTTAATTCATTTCTTGCAAAAGTTATCATTTTATTTCAACGTTAGTGGTATTTGTAAATTTTTGACACTATTACCATGAAGGAACTTCTCAACTGTTTGGTAGAGGTCAATATATATATATATATATATATATATATATACCTATATCATTGTTATTATTGAATCAAGTAAATAAAAAAACGCAAAGACATTATTTTTTTCCATAGCTTTTTTTTGGTGAGGACGTCAAAGGGTCCCTTCTGAGTGTCACTGATGTGACAGCACAGTGACCCTTTGGGTACAAGGCAACATTTAACAGAAAATCTAGTCAGAAAAGTAAGGGACAAAACCTAGAAATCATGCAGTTTATCAGTGAGCTGCAGGGTGGCAGCATATCATGCACTGTAGATGTGTGATGCTGCCTGTGGGGGACTCTGGGATTTCTTTTGGCTCATTTGGGCTGTGATGGGTAGTTTGTTGTGGCAGCGTACTATCTCTATTGACAGCACATTTATCACACTTTTGTCTCTGATAGCATTCATTTGCATGGGCCCATCTCCAGTCATGTAGCCGGAGGTTGTCATGACAGTATGTTCTTTTTTTGTCCTAAAGCCACACAAATATATAAACATTGCCCAACAGGAAGACTGTGTGCTCGTATAGACTGGTGGAAAATGTCATCCCTTTATTGCTTATTCTTCACTATAGGAAACGTTGACCATGCACTGTCACATCAGCTTTATATCTCGCCTCACAGCATAAAAAGAAAAAGAACACTTGACTTTGAATCTGGTAATGGAATCATAATTTGTCAAAATATCTTTCTCAAAAGTAATTGCACATAAGGTGGCACAAAAATCAAATAAGAAACATGATAAATACTCCATATAAAAATATAATTGAATAGTGGGAAGTAGATGATGAAAAATAAGAATACTTCTCTATACATTAATATGCAGTAATATATAATTTGATGGACAACTGTGATGTCATGCCATCAGCGATCAGATTTTGCATCTGGATTTGCTTAATAATCTTTTCTATCAAGTTTAATAATTATTTTACTATACTTGCACTTATCCTTTGCAAGCAGATTAAAATCGGATTCTGTTTCTGTCACTCTGGCTGCAGGAGTACGGTCGCTGGTGTCACTCACTTCTTGTCCCTACAGCCAATAGGTTTGTTTCTCAGCAGGTATGTCACTGAGTGGAAACGACTTGTGTGGAACATGAAGTGCTTGGTGGTGAATCATTGGCATCTGCTTAGGGCTGTGCTTCTTTCAGACAATCACCCATCCTGTTCAAGAGAGGGGCTGTGCAGAGAGTAGGGGTGCTGGATTGGCTTGCACAGGCTACTGGTGACTGGGTAACTACAGCAGCTGACACTGAGCTTTCCATGGAGCTGTGGAATAGATAAACATCAGACAGGAGAAAGCAGGAGAATGAGGACAGGGAGAAGCTCTTACTAACTGCTAACCTTAAGTAGCTAACAGATCCCTTTCACCTTAATCTTACACACTGGACCTTTAAGTCGTGTGCGTCAGGGGGATCTGTGAGAGCTTAAAGTGATAGTTCACCGGGAAATGAAAATTCATTCATTATCTACTCACCACTACGCTGATGGAGGGGTGGATGAAGTGTTTGAGTCCACAAAACACTTTTGGAGTTTCAGGGGTAAACAGAGTTGCAGCCAAATCTAAAACAATTAAAGCATCTGGTGACTACTCCTTCAAACGTAATAAAACAAACATAAAATGCCTCCATACTGCTCCCGTGGTGTCATCCAAGTGTCCAGAAGCCCCGACATTCAAATTCAACTCAAAACATTGTCACTGACACCATTTTCTTTAGCCTCAATGTCCTTGGATATCGTCCTCTGGAGCTGCATTCAAGTTCCGGCACACACACTGCACACAAGCGGGGTGCGCGATAGTATCCCTACATCCATTCTCAATATGCTATTGCAGGTTTTCTCAGTATTCCGTCGGAGCAGATGATTGTAATGTTAAACATTTTTGATATTTACCTTTCAAGATTGGGGGAGGCACCGCTTACATTGGTATTTTTATGATTATTTTGTAAACTTGTGACACTTCAGGATTATTTGGGCAGATAATCGGCTCTGACTGGCCAATCGGAAATGCCTCTGTGATGGGGCAAAGTGGATCAAAAATAGACCCGGTTATCCTTAAGTGTGAACCAGCACTAAGCCCTGTAACAACATACACAGGTACATATAAAGGTATGTATGAAAATGTATGAAGTATAGTTGTAGAATAACTGGTGCTTAGGGAGAGGGATTGGAACTCAGTATTTAAAACTGGGAGCAATGCAGTGCTTAGAAACACGGTGCTGTTTGGATAACTGTAAGTGGCAGAGCTTTAACAATACAGAGACAGTAGGAAGGAAATATTTATAATACACAATGGCAGTCAGTGGAATATTTATTTTGACGTGGTGAAGTTCGTAACTAGTTGTTAAACTGTTAGGTAACACTTTATATTAGGGAACACATATCAACCATTAACTAGTTGCTTATTAGCATGGATATTAGAGGCATATTGGCTCTTTATTAGTCATTATAAAGCACTTATTAATGCCTTATGACCTTATTCTGCAACTACTCCATTGATTAACAGTTTTCCCTTAATAACCTCCTAATTACTGCTTATTGATGGTAAGTAAGGAAGTTGTTGTACATGAATTGCAATCAAGTGCTTGGATATGTTCACTTTGTGTGCTCCCTAATATAAAGTGTTACCAACTGTTAACCAACAACAATAATTAGTAGAGTTATACTTCAGTACATCAATTCTGAGCCTCAGTTGTCTGTTAACTGTCTCAGTTAACAGACAACTGACGTAGGCCTGGTTAGTTTATGAGGATTGATCGTTTTGATTGGCTGCTGAACATACAAACAGATATAGGAAAAGGAAAGTGTTATGATGGGGTCAACCTGCCGACAAGAACAGTCAAACCCTTATGGATGATGGGACGGTCCACTGAAGTTCAGGATATTACCGGTGCTGCCAATGGCTTGTCCAACCATGACAGACGAGTGTGAGAGAGAGAATGCTTCTCACATCTCTTAAAATGCAAAGTTAGACATTGTTTAAATGATAAGTGTTAAAAAACAACATTGGATCCTTATGGAATTGCGTTAAAATATAGTAATTGCAGGCCACCACAGTCCAGGCAATCAACGGCCAAACATGTAGGACTGACCTGTTTTATTCTGTTCATAGAAGCACTGCAGGTCTGATTTTAATGTAAACACTTAAATGGTCATTTTCACAGCATCTGCTCTCAGTGTGAAAAAATGTTTAAATATATATTCGTAATTATGACAAAGGATGTTTGACAAACTCTCCTAAACTTTTTACGATCTTCTGGCAAGGGTTGTAAGGATGAGTGAGGTGAAAAGCAGCTTTGGTACCATGATATCCAATCAGCACAACTCTGCTACCCAGCATGCTCCATTTTTATTTATTAGCTTAGTTTAATGACAGGTCACAAGGGCGTGCAATAAATTAAGCTCACAGTAAATTTTAAGAACTGCTTCTACATCCAGGAGAAGGTGTTGCACAAGGCCAAGCACTATTGCTCTGTAAAGAATATTGAATTTGAGCACTTGAATGAGTTTGACACACATTTTGTTTGTATGGAAACTTGATTCTGCTCTTATGAATGTAACCACTGAAAATGTGTCATTTAAGGTCATGTCCCAAACTGTCTTAGACCAGAATAGCACACAGTATATTGTGGTGTGAGAATATTGTGTGTAAGTGGTTTGAAAACTTTAACGTCAATTCGGTGATCGTCAGGGCAAATACAAATCATTATGTGGTTTGACAGTAGGAGAAAAAGATAAACCGGATGAATGGTGTGAAACTCATTAGATTCAAAGGAACTCATAATTGCTCCCTTCCACCTTCCCTTAGCGTCATAATAATAATGGCCAAGTGCAATTAACAGAAATTCTTAAAGCTCTGCTTCACCCTGTTGGTGTATTAAAGTTATCAGGCCCAATGGTTTGCCCCCTGTGCCTTTTGTTAAAACCATAATATGACATATGTTGTTTTGTGCAGTTTTCTAAACCTTAAGGCTTGGTTTATGCTAAAGAAACTTCTTTGGAAACTTCCATAACTTGAGTAGGAGTTCAAATTAATTGCAGCATACATTTGTATTGATGGAATCAGGGGTGAGTCTGGCAGAGTTGAATAATCTGATTTACAAACAACATCCAGTTCTCTTCAGCAAAAGTTATAATCCTCTGGGAAAGAATTTATAGTTTCATTTTTTACTCAGTTATCGAAGGTGCACCGTCACTGGTCTGCAGGACTTGAAGCAGATGTGAGTAGGTGTGCTCGTCCCTCCACTAGAGGCGTGTGACTTATAGCCTCACGATTCGATTCTGTTGCAACTCAACAGTCAACGATTCAAATGCACAACAATGCATCTTGATGCATTTCAATGTAATCCTCAATTTTCTATATTGCTGCTTTTTCATTAACTAATACAACCAGTCAGACAAATTTGTGCATGTGTGCGTGCATGCGTGCGTATGCGCTCATCTCTTGCTCTTCACGCACAAACTTATAACCACATTTATTTAGTAATTAATCAATGATGTGGGATCATAAATCCAGATCGTCACTTTAACGCTAATGTCCTGGCTGTGTGGTCATGTTATGTCTCGTCATGTCTCTGTGTGTGCCTCATAAATGCAAGACTGAATGAGACAAACAAAGTAAACCTCAAATACTGTTTGTGTGCTAGTAATTTTAGAATAGTGTTGATGTTCATTGGCAGAGTGTAAAGTGAGCGCAAGTCAGAGGGGAGCAAGGAGGAATCGGACTCTGACAGAGACAATGACACAATACAGGACGAATGGACCTTTAATGTGTGTCTGTTTTGATCCTGAAGCAGCAGTGGTTGAATTATATATTATACATTTCCACACTTGATAAGACCATCTGTCTAATAGAGAGGGAAATGTTCTCCATTTCTGACTTTACTGCCAATTATGGAAAGGGTTGATGCTTTGCCGCAATGTCCCCTGTACAGTTTCTGCTGCGTTGCTTCACACATGACTTCAGAATAGATGCTTTGGCCACAATTACCGAATTTTGTCTGTGCAAACTCCATTCTGTCTATCTTAGCACAAGGTGTGTCCATGCTTGAAGATTCTACTCAGTGCAAGGTTCTCTTAGCAGGACAAAAAGAGATGCGTTTCATAATTTGTCAAAGTGGCTGCTCCAATGGACAATAATGCTTTATGATGGCACTGTGAAGCAAATCAAATACTGTTTCTTCCTCTGCCCTCCAGTTTACATTACGAAGCCAGAAATAGCTGAATCTCCTTGGTGGCTCTTGTATTCACTGTATGACCACTTTACTGATGGGAGCTCCGAAAGCTACCACTGTAACTCATAAAATAAGCTCTGTGGATTGTTATTGATAGCTGTTTGTGTTTTCTGCCTGCTTTCTTTCAATAAATAACTTTGCTCGACTGCAATTATCTATTAAAAGGAAAAGCTGGGAACTGAAGGTGAAAATAAAACAACCACAGCACTGGAAAATGGAAATGGTGAAATATCACTTTAAGTGCAGAAGCCCTCAGAATGTGTGTGTGTGTTTGTATATGTGTTCATCTGCAGAATCCATGGGGAGGCTTTACTCATCTAATCACTTCTCTCTCCTGAGTCAGCGTGCTAATTAGGTCTAAAATATACATCATAGTTTCCTTCATCTCTTTAATTAAAAGTTGATGGTAGTTATTCAGCTATCAAGTGATATGACACTTTCACGCTTGAAAAAGTGTCCAAAAAAGTGTTTTAAAATGCCAGTTTAGGGACAAAAAAATACCCAATTTCATGGGAAGATTGAATCCTATTCTTTCATGCTCTGAAAATATGCATCGTTGCCTTTTTAAGTGAGTGGTTATAAAAAGGGAATAGCTATGAAACTATAAATGAAATGATGAGTTTAGTGATGAAATAATTCAAAAAAAAAAAGAAAAAAAAAGATCTGACATTGGGTGATTATTTCAGGCACTGAGGGTTAGGCTACATTTTTATCATTCAGTTATGCATTCAAATGAGTGTTTGCAAAGTGCAGAGGTTTTCCCTGTATGACTTGCACTACACCAGGTAATGAGGGTGGTGTGGAAGAGAGCTCACAAAAATGTTTCTTATTATGAGCCAAAGAAGGCGACCGAACTCAATGAGTATTCATCATCAGCCTCTTAAAGGTACAGTTACTGTTTTTGTTTTACAGTAGTCTAAACTGGACAGGCCTTTTGAGTCTTTATGACAACTGAAGGCCACCACAGGTTCTGTCACATGTTTGGAAGGGGAGGGTGTGGTAAGGGGTATTCAGCTGTGACTAGATGTCACTTAATTCTACAAACTGAATCTTTAAAATCACTGGAACCTTTTTTATATGCAGAGGAAATGCTAATCACAATTATGGTCACATAATAACATTCTTCATTTTATTGCAAAGTTTGACCCACACCCCACACACATCCTGACCCCAGGTCAGTGTATGTTAACTTTACGTGACGTTTGCTTTCTTCAATACCTGTGAAGCAAAGTTCATTTCTTAAAAATAAAGAATAGTACATCTACACTGTCCAATTTTGATTCAATGTATAGTGTGTTTAATATTTTAAGGCCAGTATTCATATTTGCACTTCCTGCAGTAGTTTTCATGGTTAATGGCTGTGAAAGTGTGCATGTGCACATTTAATGAGCTGTGCAACACAGAAGCTGTTGATGGCTTTTGCACAGTTTTTGTTGCTATTTGTTGTTTTCTATTTTTCTATAAAGACAGAGTGGCATGATGAATCACAGTCAACATATTCCCCAGTTGCTCTTCTTCTCTTGCTTTTCTGACGGAGTAGCAGCTCAAGGTTTACGCTGCCCCAATGGTCATGAGTTCTTTTGATCTTTACAAATTCCTGTGAAAAATATCTGGTTCTCGAATAACCAAACGATAGCAGCTGAATTTGTCAGTCTGCCATTTGGAGCTACAGGCAGATAAATGGATTTATCAGAGCTTTCTCCAGCTGCTGCTGTTAAACATTTAGAGCACCAAGCCAAAATCAAAATTGGCCAAAAATCCAAAACAATGAGCTGAAAGGCACTAAATTACTCTGTAGAGGCAAACACATGATTTTTATACCTTAAGTGTGGCACCATTAAATGGTGTGCATTGGGCATTTGAATATCAGAGAAATATTGAATATTAATATTAAAAATATTAATATTCAATATGCTACATCTGGGCACCACTCTTCAAATGAAGGGAAAATAATTTATTGATTAAGTCTAATGAAAGTACAAATTTGGAACTCAGAAGAACACATCAGTAGCAAAGTGGAAGGATATGGAGTTCTTGACAGTGTAGAGGTTGTCAAAACTCACACTTATGCAACATTAATGAAGACAGCATGTGTGCTTTTATGAAAGACATTCATTATAAAAATATAAAAACACAAACTAACGAAGTCTATATACTATATACATGTGTTTGTGTGTGTGTATGTTTGAGGGAGTGAGAAAGGGTGCTTTCAAAATGGAACAAAAGACCCCTTGGACTGGTGAGGTCATGTGGCTGAGATCACATGTAGTGTGTGTTAAGTTTGTGGAGATGTGTGTGAGGTGTTGCTGCCAGGTCAGTAGTTAGTTGCATGCAAATAAAGAGTCTGATTCTATGAAGAGCATAACAGAACTAACACTAGCTTTATTACCAAATATCACAACAACACAAATCAAACATCACATGAATAGAATTTAACAGTCCTGTTCATAGCCTAGTGTAATCAGCCCAGTTGTGTTACTAGTTCATGAAAAAGGGGAAAGGTCCTTGAGGTGCTGTTTGATGTCCAGTGAAATGGTCTAGCTGGTTCTGGCTCCTGTAGTTGTGCATCTGCTGGTTAGGCCTGGTGTCGTGGCCAATCGCTCGAGCTGAAGTCCTTAGTCAGGCTCTCGCGTCGCTGCCCTTAGGAAGGTTTTTATCAGAGTCAAGATTCAAGGGTTTATTGTCATATGCGCAACAATTACATTTAGCTGTCGCTGGCAATGCAATGCTTGAGTCTCAGGCTTCCCTGTAGCCATGCTCAGAAAATTACACAAGGAAAAAATACAAATTGGATATAAAAAATTAAATAGAATATATAAAATAACAACAAACCTAAAGTATTCAAAATAAAATATAATAAATATAGACTTAAAAAATTTTTTTGCAAATATTATAAGGTGCAGAGAAGACAATTTATGACAGATGGGAGGAGTTTAAAAGTCTTATGAAACCATCTTGGTTACGAGCTTCAGGGGCACAATAGTATTGAACGCTGAACTGTAGTCACTGACCCTATTTTCAATCATTTCAATCCAGGGCTTCTGATTTGGGAATGTTCGTCCAGTAATCCTTAGTACGACGTCATCGATACATTTGCTGATGTAGCAGATGTCTGTGTATGTGTTGATGTTGTTGTCCTGGAACACACACATCTCTGTAGTGCTGAAGCAGTCCCGTAGAGCTGAGTCTGATTGGTCGGACCACCGCTGAAAGGTCCGAGGTCACTGGTCTGTCACGTTTGAGTTTCTGCCTATAGGAAGGCAGCAGCAAAACTGAGATGAGATCTGATTTGCCGAATGGGGGGGGCGAGGGAGGGCCTCAAGTGCATGAAGGGAATTTAAACATGGTCGAGTGTGTTCTCACCACGCGTAGGACAGCTGATGTGTTGTTGGTATCTCGGCAGGACTTTCCTCAGCTTGGATTTGTTGAAATCGCTGGCCACAATAAATGCTGCCTCTGGCCGTGAGGTCTCTATCCTGTTAATATATGCAGCTCGTCCAGGGCCTGATTAGTGTCGGCATGTGGTGGAATATGCACAGCTGTTATGACGACTGATGTAAACTCCCTCAGGAGATAATAAGGTCGGCATCTGATCATGAGGTGCTCCAGGTCCGTAGAACAGCCTGAAGAAATAATCTCCACATCTGAGCACCACAGATTGTTCACCATGCAGCAGACACCTCCTCCCTCCAGAGTTTATTGTCTGGTCCTGGCGGTCAATGGAGACCCCCTTGGGAACAATGGTGGAGCATCGAGGGGTCGAGCCAAGTCTCAGTGAAAACCATAACATTACAAAACTTAATGTCCCATTGAAAAACCATCCTGCCCCGAAGTTCTTCCAGCTTATTATCCAGAGACTGTACATTAGCCAGAGGAATACTCGGTAGTGGAGGCCTGTTCTCGCGTTTTCGCAGCCGGACTACGATGCCGGCCGGCGACCCTTGTTTCCTTGTTGCCTTGTCACCTCTGTGCTCCAGGTACAACAGGTAAAGACCGCCATCGGTATTCCCCTTTGTTTGCTGGTGGCTGTGAATAAATAGAGAATAAATATAAAAACTGAAAAAAGAGCAAAGGTGTGAGGGAGCTTGAGACACAGCAGCCATCCTCGGTGCCGTCTGCTCAGTCTGCTTCAGGCAGGTCTGCTTGGAGGTCAGAAGAACTTGGGAAGGGAGGAAGTCTCCCTGGCTGGGAGACTACACCTCTCCTCCCAGAGAAGTCAGTAGAAAAGAGAAAGAAAAGAGAGGGAACTGTGCTTTTATTGGCCTGTGTCATGAGGCACACAGTAACCAATAGTGGTTGAAAGTTGTGTCCAGGGGCAGGTTTAACACCTAGGTGTGAAGATGAAGCATCCTGGGAGACTGAGTTCTGGAAGTTCTCCTTTGTATCCTGAACAAAGACAAAGACGTGGTCAGGTTTTGGCTACACATGTAGACCCCACTATTGTTCACAAATAGTAGGTCCCAACAGTGATAATTCTCTTTTGGTTCATCATTATTACTTCACTGATGATTAAGTTTGTAGTTAAATGAGATCATCTCTATGGAAATTGCTCTTTCAGCCCATTCTTCTCATTTGCTCTGGTTCAGATGCATGGTGAGGTATATGTACCACATTGTCTTTTTTTATATATAACTGCTGGGGGGCACCACAGCTGAAAATTTGAAATGAATTGAACTTAAATGATCACCTGCAGTGAGAATAATTGCCTGTGTGGGGGTTCTCTAATATGCATTTCTTGAACGTATTATAAAAGGTAAAAACAAAAATGGTCTCCACTTATTAGCATTCCAGCATCTGCCCCATGGTTTCTGAGAAGAATTTGTCTGACTACTTGGAAAGGATGCATGCACATCTAGTTTCCAGATATGCAACTATGAACAATGCTGTTAAACACAAATATCTCATCGTCATCACACATAGCCGTCTAAGTATTAAAGATTTGCTATATGTGCATTAAACAAAAAATTTTGAGTGATGCACACACAAGTAAAATGTGCATCAATGTTGGCAAAATTGTTGGCTGTTTGCATCCTCACTTTAAAGGTCCAGTGTGTAAGATTTAGGTGAAAGGGATCTATTTAAATTTAATGTAGAATAATCCTCATGATGGTTTCACTTGTTCATTTCATCTAAATTGTATGAATTGTAGTTTTCTTGACCCCAGAAAAGTCCCTTTATATTTAAATACTTTATATTTGCATTGAGGGGACCCTTTCTATGGAGGCCGCCATGTTTTTTACATTAGTCCAGACTGGACAAACTAAACACCTTTTGAGTTTTTATGACAACTGAAGCTACCACAGGTTCTTTTTCATGTTTGGAAGGAGAGGGTGAGGTGAGGGGTGTTCAGCTGTAACATGCAATTTCAACACTAGATGTCACAAAATTCTACACAGTGTACCTTTTAACTTTAGTAAACCTATATTTTTCATGCTCTATGCGGCAGCGGCTGCTGGGCCACTGTGTGACTGATGTGAGGTCACAGGTTGAATGTGAATTTAATAAAGAGGTTCCAGACAGCAGATCACATCAGGTCACTTTGGGAACACAACCATAAAGAGGGTCATGTTGATGTGACAAACTCAGGTCACACGGCTCAAGTCTCTACACTTGCTGTTGCTGGACTAAACTAAAAGTCTCCATTTTCCAGCATGAGACTTGTGACTCTAGTGACCTTCCATTTGTTCCTATTGCTTCATAAAAGGACCTGCTGCAGGGGAACGTTGGGAAGCTGTGAGAAAGGAAAAAAAGTACTCCTGCTGTGCAGGTCAAGTAAAGACAGTGCGCCCTGTAGTGACGGCAGTCTGGAGGAGTAAAGGAGCCTCTCGCTGTGCTTGATATTCCCAAATTCTACAAGAACCTCTTCTGTTAGACATTAACATGCCTGGAGACTCTGAGGTTCACACTCCGCAGCCTCAAACACTTGACCCTGTCATGATTGATGGAACTGCACCACACTGAGCAGTGTGAGCAACCAATCACCTTCATTTTAACAGATGGTTGCACAGGAGCTATGGAAATACAGTAGGACCTGCTGACACGCGACCGCTGCCTCCGCCCCAGCGCTGCACGCTGTTTCATCGCTGGATGGAGATCAATTCATTACCAAACATATATCACAGCAGAGACAGTTCCAATCAACTTGAAATCACTTAGGGGTACTTAAAGTGTGTTTGACCATCATGAATCCATAGAGCTCGAATGCAGGCAATTTAAAATCAAATTTTCTTCACACTATTAGTGCACAGCTTTTTTACCCATTTATCCAGTGCATGTTTTTCTAATCAATCTGATTTGTGCCAGTGAAGCTGTTACAGCAGCTACGTATGCATGCATGCAACTTTCTTCTGCTAATTCTGGCAGATATGATTTGAAAAACAGAATACTATACTCTGGCTTTTCATTGTGTGCAATAGATGACAATAATTACTTCAACTTCTTCATCTTCTTCTTTGTTCAGTTTATTAGTGGGTGGAAATTGACGTCAACGTGCATTACCGCCATCTACTATATCTTCTTCTTTAAGCCTACCCAACAACTTTTTCATGCTTCTACTAATAATAATACTAATAATTTTCCAGGCTATTTGAAAATATTGATGAATGCCAAAGCACACATTTATTTAAAGGATGTTTGCTTTGCTACCTATTAGTAGCAAAGCAGGATTGAAGTACAAGATGATATACTAGTACGTCATAAAGTTTTCATGATAAAAAACACTAGCCAACTGTTGCCTGTCTTCACATCCATTTTGGCTCTGTTTTTGTCCCCATCAGCCCCTAAAAGAAAAGTGCTCCTTTAGTGGCGCTTTATCTGTTAAACGCTCCACTGTGTTCATCAGCTACATGGCAACTTGAGAATAAAAAGTGTATCATCATGACTGTGTGGAAAAACTGCAGTTTTCTGCCTCTAGGCCTCCCTTGAGTATCGACGGAATGAAACTCTAAAGGCAAAAACCTTCTTTGAATGAACTATCGAAATGCACGCTCTGGTGGGGGATTGCAAGAAAGCATTGTTTCTTTCAAAGAGCTCACAAGCTGAAAAGTTCGAGGAGCACTGCCTTATGCCACAATAATGATTTCACAGTAAAACTCAAATCTGCTCATTTTTCTCTGTGTAACAACTCAAATTGTTACACAGCGCCATAGTGCTTATTTTAAATATGTTTGTGGCATCCTCTTGTATCTGTGTCTATGAGATGAGATAAGATGCACATCACACCAGACACAGGTGCAGATGAAGGGCAACTTAAAGGCACTAAATTGAGAGCGGAGACGCTAGCTGAGAGTGACAGACTTCTTTAATCTAGCAGAGTGGTTTGTGTAGAGGATGCTGAGGAGCCTCAGAGCTTTGCAACAGAAACATCCAGATATTCACCACTAAGAAAAAAAGTTAGCAGACAGTGGCATCACCCTTCAGAAGCATTGTAAAGTTCACACACCCCAACCCCACAATTGCTACCATGAAAAGGGTAACCAATTCACAAAAAATTATCAAAGTTGAATCTTAAAAAGGTCATCATGAAAGCATTTTTAGTTTTCCCCTCTCCTCAAATACACATAAATTCAACTTACTTTTCCATCATATTTTACCTCCGACCCCCATAGGAGCCACTAAGCTAACAAGACCAACCATTGCACAGGCTGTTGTCCTGCAGGATCTCAGAGATCATTAGTGGTCCAATTCCCTGTGAGCCATATATCTGGGAAGGGTTTGGGTGTAGTGAGGGGCAATAATAATGTTACCACTCCATCCACATGCCATAATCAACAGTAAAGTATTTTTTTTAAATGATGGTAAACCAACATAACACATTAAATTAGACTAATTTTCTTTTTATTAGAATGGTAGCAATATAGCCTAACCCTAACAACTAACTAGCTCACATGTGGTGATTACAAAACATTATATATAATTAAGGTTTTATGTGATTTACCATGACAGATGGTCAGCTAACATGACCTCCTCAAACCTGTGGTTGTGTGATCGCAGCAGGATGATACAATCCTCTAGCAAATCAGTACAGTGTGAGTGTTACATTTCTCTCTCCGACAAATCATGTTCACTCAATAAATCAATAAAGAAATTCACAAGAAATGTGAATAGAGCCATTACATCTGCCTGCTCACACCACTGATCTTTCCCTGGATCTTATTTAATAAGAAAAAGGTTGTTTTTAAACCTCGTCTTTAGCTTTTGTTAGTCTGCACTGGTACTTGGTGTTTATGTCAAAATAAAAACTGAATCCTGTTTTCTCTCCAATGACCAGCAGAGGGCGACTCAACTGGTTGCAAAAAGAAGTGTTTCTGCAGAAGTCTGTTTGAAAATGACTCCATTGATTTTTTTTCACGGCTGTTAATACTTTCACACAGAGTTTATGGTCTAAATCTCTAGTTTCAAGTCTTCTTAAATACAGAGTGATGTTAATTTTGTAAATATTGGTCCCATTTAATATAAATGATGAGGATGTTACCATCAGAAGTTACACAATCCTGTACTCTTGCCATGTTGTAAAGTGATGATAACCTTTTACCTTTTCACACCATTTATTGAGTCTGACTCAACAACATAGTGATCCTGTGTTGTGTTTTCAATAGAGCCCCCTGGCATGTGTTGCACAGTGTCAGCACAAACATCTCACTAACTTAAAGGAGAAGGGTTTGTTGTTTTTCATGCTGTGATAATGAGTCATGTGAAATGCACTCATGCAGGGTTTCAAGGTTGTCAACTCTTTATTCCAAAATCAAGCTTTAGGGAATAAACACTAATAATGATGTCAACCTGCATATGACAATATAATAAGTGGGGAAACTGTATTGTATGCCTCTGTGCTGGCTGCAGTCAGTGGCTTGAGGCATTGTTTCTTTAGGTTGTCCCTTCGTCCATCTCATTCTTGTTTAAAATTATATCTCATAATACCTGGAGAGAAGTTATTCAAATTTTGTACCAATGTTCAATTGGACTCAAGGATAAACTCATTAGATTTTTCGCCATCAATGTGAACATGCAAATGACATTTTTGATCTAGTGAAGGCATAACGTAAACAGCTTGAAGGAATCTCATCAAATGAAGTGCAAATCTTCATATGGAGTAAAAGATGAACAGATCAGAAATGGTTCTTGAATGTCAAGGATCAAAGTCACTTTGGCTTCATAAAACTGTTTCCTGGGCTCTTGAACATGATATCTCAAGTCTCCCCTGAATTCATTTCTTCAAATTTTGAGTTTACACTTTATATTAGATTTCAGTGGTCAAGGGTCAACTTTAGTCCACGTACACTTTTCATATGAGGTAAAGTGGAAATTGATGGTGGAGGCATACAACCGCACATTGGTCATTTCCATTTTCCCTAAGATTACTTTTTTGGACATGAAACACAGAGGAGGTGTTGTAAAATATGCTGATTCATCGTTCTGTCTTTAAAATTCAAAACTGCGTCATCGTGATAAAAGTAATTTTCCTGGAAGATATATGACATGATCCCGGGAAATAATAATTGTAAATCTGCTTTGAAACATTGAACCCCTGCCCAAAGGAGAGATGCTGCTCAGACGAGGCAGATCATGTTAAGATATTTTTATGAGAAACCTTAATGAGAGAATCTGCATCCAGTGCAGTCATGTCCCTGGGGGTTGTCCAGAAAATGAAGCTCTGTTCTGTTTATGATTGCATTATAGATGGCCCCATGCTCAGCTCTTTGATTGTTTCTGCTGCTACTGGTCCAGAGGATGCAGTATCAACATTCCCATATTCATTGATATTCACTCTGGTTATTATATTTATAAAGTCATCAGACATATCGGATGTTTGGACATGGTTTAAAATCAGGGTGCAGTTCCACATGAGGTCTGTGCAGTGGCCTTGATGATCAACATTATAAAACAGAACCAAATCAAACAGCTTCATCAATCTGACAGCAAAACCAAATATCGCTGCTGTTGCCCTCATCACAACAGTAGAGTTTAATCCAGTTAATAAAAAAATGATCCAGTTAGTTAGGTTACATTAATTAAATTGATTAACTGCTTACAAAAAGCTAGCACTTGGTCAACAGAAAATTGCTGAAATGATATCTGATCTAAAATGGATATTTAATCAAAAATGAAAACATTGTTAGCTCGTTCTCCAGTATCACTGGCAGTTTAAACAAAGCATGGCAACAAATACTGTGTCCAGGAACGTTCATCACTCAATGTTCCCTGGAAGCCTCTGTTTTGTAACTCATGTCTGAGGAGCAGCATTTCAGTATTTATTTATTCTCTCTGAGTGTGTCTGTGTTGTCATTCAAGGACCTTTTTCTTCAGTTGCTGTTGTTCAGATTGTGTTTGCAGCGTGTTTCAGAGCCTTCAGGGCCACCAGGGATGTGACTGTGGAGCTGTTGAGTGAGTCTGTGGGTCTGATGCTTGGAATCAGTTCTTTCCTCAATTCATCTCACCTGTTTTATTGTCTGTGTTTGTGATCTGATGTGAAAACATCAAAGTTCCCTGCAGGTGGAGAAATTAAAAGTGTGCTCTCTGGTCATAGCTTATGTATAAAATCCCAGCTGAGCGTCTCTCCTTCGCTGTCAGCTGAACACACACTGACTGACAGTAGATGAAGTTCCAGCATCTGGATCAGAAATCGTTTTCAGACTTCTGTCACAGTTAGATTTTTCTTTTGTAGATTTGTAAACTTAACAGTCTATCACACTGTTGCTTCTACATTGATGCAGCCAAAGAACAGATCGTATCTATGTCTATCTACCTATATGCGTGAGCCATGTAATAATCTGACATTAGAAACAAAGATAGGCGTGAAGACCACCTTTATAATTTCTAAAAATACAATAAAACAAGATTAAGATTAAATCAATGATTACACCTCAGATGTGCGATACACCCATGTCGCAGAGCTGTTCAACAGACATCCAGTAAATGAGCTAAAATCATGTTAACATACAGTAAATGCATCCAGCAGTATATTTGAAAGCAACTTTGTCTTCTTGTACAATGCTCTTTCTATATGATTTACAGACATAAGTTGTTGCAGCTCAATCCACATACATGTTTATCCCACTGAGTACAATTAACTTAACTCCTGTTGCATATGTCAGTACTTCTACTACTTAGGGACAAGTTGTGTATCCGAAAGACAGAGACTTTGAGGTGCTGCCTGTCCATCCAACTAATTTACCTCCATGAGGCCCTGCCAGTCGTATCTGTGGAGCCTGTACCGTGGCCATTGCTCTGGTTACTGCTGAAGTGAACTGAGCAGATGTATGCTAAAGACAAACACTGACCTCTGTTCTATTGCAGATGACATGTCATTTTTAATGATCTGCTTGGGACTTGTCAAAAGAGACTTAAGGACCAACCAAATTCTCTTAAAATAATGACCCATCAGTGTGTCAAGGCTCTATACTGCAGACCCACAGCTGCGCGCGCCCCCGCCGAAGCCTCACAGCTCCTTGAAGCATATTTAAATTCAGAGCGAACCTCCCAGCTAACCCGATGTGATGGCTGGGTAAATAGAGCGACAACAAACAATTACTGTTTATTAACTTTATTGAAGGTGTCCTGGATGACAGTTCAGAAAACGCAGAGGAGATGGGCAGTGTTTGTTGAGTGATGTTATTTAAAAGATGCGACTGCAAATACGGAGGAACCTGTCATCTGACACGCTGCAATACTTTTTTAAAAATGCAATTAGAAGAAAAGTGGTGTTTGTTCTGTCAAATATTAGTTCTGTGCATTTATACTTGTCGGATGTGTCTCACGTCTGCAATTTTGCGCAAGGACATAAAAGACAAAAATTGCATGTCATTGTAAAACAGGTTCTTACACTGAGACGATGGGTGAGTGGAGCAGAGAGCTCTCAAAATGTCAGAACAAAGTCATTTATTCAAACACCAAATCCACTCAGGTTTCATGGGACACCAATGGAATAGCATCAAGTGATGCAATCGCTTACAAACCTCTCACATTCATATACCTCCTCTGACTTGGCACTGCATTACAGTTCTCAGATCAGGCTCCTCAATGCTGATTAAGTATAGCTCACACTTTACCAACAACACAGGTAATAAAACGTGAACAAAACTGAGAAAAAGAACTTTTTCTGTGATCGGTTTTTTTTGCCACTGCACAGTGTCAGTAGGAGCTTTAAAATCAGTTTCCACATGCATGCCTAATAGACACACCTCGAATATGAAGCTTAGAAGATAGTATCACAAGCTCACATTTCCTGACAGCCGTAGCAAATGTATCAATTTTCTACTTGGCTTTTTTCTGGGGCCTTTTCAAGAATTAATTTTCTAACTCCAGGCATGAACAGCACAAAGCTCACTGATAATAGAAATGATAACATAAGCCCTATAGAATGTACACATAGCATGTTTATAGACTTATTCATCTATCTTCATGTCTGTAATTGCAGGATTTCATTAACTTTTGGCAGCGCTGCGGCAGTAGCTCAAGAGGCCTGCTCTTGATTGATGCCTCCTCTGTTAATTGACGCGATGGGATTTAGTGCAAGAGGGAGTCTGCCCCCAGGCTCCGTGGGTCAATAGTTGAACTTCATATTCAGGCGGGAAACCTAATAGCTTTTGCAAATGATCTTTAGACTTTTTATATCCCTAAATGTTAATTAAATTGGATGCTGTTACTAGGGCAGCTAACTGGCTTTAAATTACAGTTCAAACGATTGAATGTAAGCTTTAGGAATTGGATGACGGCAGTGAAGACTGAGATTCAGTGTCGCAGTTAGCGAGCGGAGGTGATGCGGTCAGACGTCGACCCCGGCGACGACTGAATCAAATGGCTGTTAGTGCTGAGGGATTCGCTTGTCATTGGTCTGTTACAACGACCTCAATAGCAAGTGCATAGTTAATATTCATTCCTGACTTTGTTGTACAGATTCTGTATATAGCAGGCATATCTGTGTTTCACGCTCTATGACCACATCTCAGTTATATGACCTTCATAAATATGCATCACTCTCCTGCACAAGGGACAAAAGAGAAACCCACCATAACAGTTCTAGATGAAGTCCTAGATGCACTTGACTGTAACTTTTATACATACTGATGAGCTGATCAGTGAACACACGTAAAAACAATCAATATTTTATTCGCGGGAATTCTGTTTGATCAGTGTCTTTGGAGAAAATCATAAAAACTGAACCAAAATTAAAGGATAAGTGTGATGTTCTATATTTTCTTCTTATCACTGAATCCCATGTGTAACTAAAGCCTGATATACCTCCCTCCTCCATCATTGTATAAAAACTATTAAAAACACATCAATGAGCCCACACAGTTGCACTGGGTGACATGTTCCTTTATTGCCATGAACGCACGCTGTCATCTATTTTGACTCAGTCCCACACACACTTCTGCTGCCAGTAATACAAAAGCACCAAATGTCTGCTAATTTACCAGTGAAAATAGTCCCCCTCAAATGCTTTATTCCCCCCTCTGAGTTGTGTTTGCTTAAAACTACAGTGCCCAGCTGTTTCAGGAAATGACTTTAAAGTATTTTTATTTTCGAGTCCGTGCAGCCACTGAAGTCAGAAAACAGGAATAGATCCACTGATGTGGTTTGGTTTGTTCTTTTCATGAGATCTGTTGACAATTTCAAAAAACACCCATCACCAAACAATAATAGGTGTGGAAAATCACAGCAGATACATGGACATGTAGAGCTGGACAAAGGCACATCTTCAGTTGTTAGAGGAGGGAGCACAATTGCATAAAAAAAGGCTTATAAATGCTGTAGCCAGGTCGTAAGTCTGCTAAATAACCTGCATATATGACAGACTGTACTGAATTGAAAAACATATCACACAAAGAAACTCCCGACATGAATGGTGGAGACAATTTTTCAGGACGCAAGAGGAAGGACATTTGTATAATCGCCACATTTCACCCAACTCATACATTTCCTTCTACTTCAACCAGATCACCCAGATTAAGAATGTAGTCGCTTTGCTAGAATTATGCTGAAACCAAAGCAAATGCTTTAACTCAACCTACTGTAATGTAAGAAATAAAGATAATTTACTCTACATGCTTACGCCATATCATGCAAAACTGGAAGAATCCAAATACAGTATATCAGAATTAAAAACAGGTCCGATATACATAGAAGACATCGACGGAGATGTCATTGTGAGATGAAGAGATTTGAGAGTTTATGGAGATCAGGTCCAACACTGGTGTAAATGTGCTGTACACATAAACACTGCTTTGGACTGGGACATTTACACAGCATGTCCTGCCTCCTGCACGTTCTACCGCAACAACACTCCTTGCCTGGTCCATAAACGTTCCTCTTGTCGTGAATGTGTCTGACCTGGAGAATCTCCAGATGCGTTCTTCATAGCTGAAAGGCAAACTCTAGAACATGTCTTGGACCAGTTTCCCAGACATTTATACATGCTGCGTATCTTTTCAGGGCTGCAGGGTGTCTGAAAACGGCGAATGTTAAATATCTTTTTATGTTATTATGAGAAGTGTAATATTTTGGTTTGTTATGAAAGTGGCGGGCTGCAACAGTCTAACAGCAATAGGTGGTTTCCCATTCTCAAAACACTGTAAGTGGAATTCTTTTCAAGCATAGTACAAGTGGATTAGTCACCTCAAAGTGATAAATCCCCTTTTGTCCACTTGTGTTTGATCCTTATCTCTTTTAGCAAGTGATGTCATGATGGATTTATCGTCTCCATCTCCACATTTGTAATCCTTGATGAGTGAAAAGTTAAAAGCGATATGTACGTCTTACTTACTGTGTTGCTGTGAGCGTCAACTTACTTAAATTGCTGCTTTGCCTTCGTCAAAGAGTGCAATATCCCAGACTGCTCGCTATCGCACGTCTGCAGAGTGAGTCAGCCACAACGTCTTAGTGCAGTTAACAGCTGATAACAGATAATTAAAGTTGCCACTGTTTTCAAATTTGCCTTGGCTGTGAACAAAGATTCACGTCTCTATATTTATCTGCACCCAACAGTTCATGATTACATTTTTTTAGATGCAAAACTAATTCAGATTGGGAGATTAAAATGTGTTTGTCCCTTTGTTTCCTTGTGCAGACATTATTAGTCTGGCTCTTTCCAGTACTGGCAATCCAACGGTATTTTGTTGTTTTTACTTTGGAATGTTTGAGTGAGTGACAAAGACATAAATCAGTGTCTAATTCAAGATAAACAGATTAATACTTGTGCCAAGGTCCATTACACATTTAAGTTTGTATTTTTCCTGCAGACAAACAAACAGCTTTAAATTCGCAGCATTCTTGTTTTCGAAACTTGGGCCTGAAGACATGAATTTGTTCTCACTTTTGTTCATGTTGTTCATCATTTAATTTCGAGACACTTTAGGGACACGGGTCGGATGAACAAGTGTCACAAAGCTTGATATCAAAGGTGACAGGATGTTTCAGGATGTGCACAGGCATCTTAATTGGAATTCCAATCAACACAGCAAGGCAGGAGAAATGTGTTTGCTTTGCAGGAGATTCATAACACATCTGTGCACCCGCAAATCTGTCAAAGCCAAGATGGAAGTGGAGAAAAGCAGTGTTACTTTGTGTCTTAGAGAAGCAGAATAACCGCCCTCTGGCTCCCTGACTCACCTCAGCTAAGCACACATCTGAGCACGCATCAGATCCCATCCGTTCACTCATGCACAACCGTCGTTCTATATCCTTTGTACAGATCTCGTCCCTGTAAACCATCCACATACTGGTCCCTTATTAGTTTTGCAGAGAATGTGTAATCAAGCAGCAAAGGTTCCCATTATGATGCAGAAGATATGCCTGCAGGCACGTCGTCTCATGGTACTCTTCCGTGATTGCTTTGAGTCTTTCTGCAGGAATGAGACAGCAAAAAGAAACAGGGTTCAAGGTTAACAAGTGTAAACAGCTTTTAAAGAGCTGCTGCAGTGACCATGATCAGATTGACTGATCTTATGATGCGTGATGGCAGATAAAATATTATGGCATGTGGTTGAACTTTCTAACTGTGAGAACATATCATTTATATTCATTGACACATAGTGTTCAGCTCCTGGCTCTCAGTATGGCCTATTTACTGAGGCCAAAGTGTTCAACTCTAATAGGACCTAATGGATAAGTTTCCAATATACTGTGTAAATGCACTGATCGTATTTAATATGATTTAAGTAAATATTCAAACAAGACAATATTCTAAAATGTTACTTAATACTTCTCATTCACACAGTGGGTTTTTGTGTGGGTAGTTTCAGTTCATTATGTTGTTGGTTAGAAACAAATGAATCTATGGCCAGGGAGAAGAGTAGAAATGTTTTAAAAACATAGTTTAAACTGCAGCAGGTCAGAGGATGTCAGCTGAGTAGGAGGGCTTCATATGTGACCCGGGTTGCATTTGTATTCACACAGTGAACGGAATGTGGCCGCATAACGTTTGATTGATTGGATCTCAGGACATATTCAGGAAGCATTTGAGTGCGTTCACACCTAAACTTAGTATTGACCACCCGTGATTGAATTCCTCAAGACGGATATTCATATCTTTACTGCCTGCAGGTGTGAGCGTGAATAGTTTTTCTCTGATCCGATCTCTTATCTGATTGGCCCAAGGCTTGCATTGTAAATCATTGCTTTTGTCTTGCTAACTCAAACTTGGCAACAACAAACACATTCATCAATATTTTCAGTTTATAACATTTTTTTTTTGTTTGATTTTTTTAAAATTCATTAAATTCATCTCCCATGAATTTCAGACATCATATCAAACATGTTTCTCCCTCTAGAAGGAGGAAGACACAGGGGTCACTCATCAAGAAGACGAATGACTGGTTTAATTCAGAAAATTCTTCAGAACTGTGTGCCTGTTGCGAGAATGTGCACAGCCAAGGAATACCATGGTCTGCCGTGTGTGTGTGTTGTACCAACTCTTTGTTGTCATTTTGAGAAGAGAAAAAATGTTGATTGTGAAACTATCTTGATTTCAATAAGACTAAGGGATGGGATGCCATTATTCAGGAAATGAATCAGGAACATTGCAGGTGTTTTTTACCTGTTAGAATGTTTCCTTCCATTGTCCCTTCTGGGGCTCTCTAAAGTTTGGACCCAACGGAAAAGTCATGTGGTCACAAATGATGAGGAATCCTCCTTTGTGTTAGATTTTATATATGATATTGTATGTGCTAATCTAAAAATGGGCCTGGATAGCTCAGTCCATTGGATCTGACTGTCCAGGGTCCAATAGCCTGTTTAGGTGAGGTACTTTGGGATCTTTACAGTGGGGCTGAATATTTTAGAAAAATATTGTATAGCCATTTTTCTAACAAATATTAATTTGCAATCGATTTGTGAAATTTAAAATATCAAGCTCATGAGAAGCATTTAAATACTGCACACTCCACAATCAAGTTAAACAAATTAACAACAATAAAAAACAAAATGTCAGACTCAAGGGCAGCATCAAATTGCATTTTTCAATTTGAATTTTAATTCATCGTTCAGCCCTACTTTGCAGTGGTAACTGTTAAGTGCTTTCTCACTGGGCGGCTGTGGCTTATAGGAGATAGAAACGGTCGTCCTAATTATACAGTCGGTGGTTTGATCCCTGGCTGGGAGCTCCAGTCTCCGTACTGAAGTGTCCTTGGGCAAGACACTGAACCCTAAATTACCCCTGGATGATAGACTGTCCAGTGATAGAAGAAGTGCTGTGTGTGTGAATGTGTTTTGTAGTGCAAAGCGCTTTGAGTGGTCGATAAGACAAGAAAAGTGCGATGTAAGCGCTATACAAATACAGTCATTTACCATTTTATCAGAGTGTAATTCAATACAACACACACGTGTGGTATGGTCATTTGTCAGCACAGTCGGAATCTTAAGCTCACACGTCGTAGATCACGAAGTTCACAGGGACTAAAGGCCACCACTACCTCCAGTCATTATGATAATTCATTCATCCCACCTTGCCTCAGGTTACTATAGAACAGTAAGAATGAGTACGACTTTGTTACCTACACTCAACGTAGGAGCTTCAATGTTTTATGCTTGATATATTTATGTTTATGTGGACTATTGTGCTGTACGTGCTGTGATGTTACCTCACCTCACCTCATCATTAGTCAGTGAGTGCTAGCTGTTCAAATGTGTTAACAGCACATATAACTTCACTTCCTTCTGTGAAGAGATCGCAGAGACCTGTAACGATACACTGGCTTACTTTCAAAGAGAGCTGGGGCCTTTTAAATCGGATGCTTTGAACACATCAGCAAACACAGGGGAGAGGCTCAGCGTGGTTCACAGAGACAGACAGACAGAGAAAGTTTCCCAGTCAGACGGACAGGAAGAGTGTGTCTCAGGCGTCTGTGCACACTGTCACCACCATTAGAGTGAGACCAAATAGACCTTCCTTCCCTGCAGTGCGGCACCGAAGGGTGCAGTCACCGACATGCTCTTGCCCGTTTCTCTTTCCCCCCCAAAAAGCTCCCACAGGCCATTCAACTATGTTGTGCCCCCCCCCCCCCCCTGCAAACACTGTCCCATTCCCACTCTGTTGTCTGTGACCCCCTCCTCCCCCCTGTGCCTGCTTTTTTACTGTGAAATGGAGCCCTTCTCAATCACACAGCGCTGTTGGCCTGCTCTTTATTTCACTCGTCCTTTTTTTGTTCCCTCTCTTTCTCTCTGGCTGGGAGCTTATCTGAGAGGCTCAGCTGCTGGTCGGCTGTCCACAGAGAACCTCAGGCCACAACAACAACAACAGCAAAAAAAATACTAAACTCTGGCAAATATAGCTACTCTATGGCTCGGATTTATTTATATTAAGAAGTGAGACACTTCAACTATTTACCGTAACCCCAACTTGAAATGTGGACAACAAAATACTCACCACTATTCTTCAGTGTGCACAATGCATCACTGAAATGCCACTGAATTTGAGTTATAGGAGAGAGGTGATGGCTGAGTTTTTCAGATTTTTATTTTATTTTAATCTATTTTTTGTTCAGAAAACTTTGGGAGAGAATAATGTATCTTTGCAGTGCAATATAAACCATGTATCTCCATCTCAATGTTAGCTTTTCATGGAATAAAACTCAACTGTAGATCATTAATAAAGGAGGACAGTGAACTGTTTAACAGTTTCATAACTTAAATTTAGAAGTCGTGTCCACCCACTTAAACAGCACTTCTATAAATAGAGTGTCTATTTCACCAATCCATTCACACACAGGGTGGCACGGCAATCCAGTTATTTGGTGTTTAGTGTCTAACCCAAGCACACCTCTACATGTGGACTGGACGAGCTGGGGATTGAACTACTGACGTTCTAGTTGTCAACTCGCTCTAACTGAGCCACAGTCCCCCAAAACTTTAAGTACTGGCTAATTAATTGTTTTATATCTCAAAATAAATAAGTTTCATGAAACATAATGGAATATAAAATAGGTGAAAAACTTTGAACACCTTTCAGAGCTGTACTTTACATTTTTATGCTTTTGGATATTGTGATATAATACCATTCATACCTTTTGTTACATCTAGCCTACCTTGAATACATTTAGCCAGTATCAAGTGAAATGAGCTGTCATATGTTAGCAGGTCATTACTTAAAGTGGATTTTAATGTTATCTTAATGATACTTGTGACCTTCACTTGAGTAATTACTGATGAGAGTAATTGCAGGCTACTTTTATTTGAGTAAAGATTTTCTGTTCTCTCCCCACCACTGCATAAAAGCTCCATTTCTGACATCACTCATGCTATTAAGAACATTTTAGAATTGGCAGAAATAAAACGGAAGCACCAATTCTTTATTTAAAAAAAAGAAAGGGAGCTGTTGATTAGGGGGTTGGGGCACACAAGGGGGTGTGGGTGTGACACCTTACTCCTAATCAGTTAGTCTTATAAGTTTGAATTTATATTTCGAAAAAATAAATGTCTTTAAAATTGAGATGGATAGCAATGAGCTGATTGTGTTGTCATGTATTCTCAGTACAGGGGTACTCTGAGAAGCTTTGAACCTAAGCTGGTGCTGACAATCTTCAATGAAGTAGACATGAAGCCACTTCAGTGATATACATCGGCCACTTTATCAGGTACACCTTGCTAGTACCGGGTTGGACCCCTTCCGCCTTCAGAACTGCCTTAATTCTTCATAGCATAGATTCAACAAGGTGTTGGAAACATTCCTCAGAGATTTTGGTCCATACTGACATGATAGCATCACACAGTTAATGCAGATTTGTCGGCTGCACATCCACAATGTGGATCTCCCATTCCACCACATCCCAACGGTGGTCTATTGGATTGAGATCTGGTGACTGTGGAGGCCATTGGAGTACAGTGACCTCATTGTCATGTTCAAGAAACCAGTTTGAGATGATGTGAGCTTTGTGACATGGTGCATTATCCTGCTGGAAGTAGCCATCAGAAGATGGGTACACTGTGGTCATAAAGGGATGGACATGCACATGGCATTTAAATGATGCTCAATTGCTACTGAGGGGCACAAAGTGTGCCAAGAAAATAATCCCTACACCAATACACCACCACCAGCCTGAACCATTGATACAAGGCAGGATGGAGCCACGCTTTTATGTTGTTTATGCCATATTCTGACCCGACCATCTGAATGTCGCAGCTGAAATCCAGACTCTTCAGAACAGGCAACGTTTTACCAATCGTCTATTGTCCAATGTTGGTGAGCCTGTGTGAATTGTAGCCTCAGTTGCATGTTCTTAGCTGACAGGAGTGGCACCCAGTGGCTGTCGAGTGTATGTTCCTGCCCTGAACACGTGGCACCTGTTGACAATATGTCTCTCTTGGGTTAGGTTTTAATTGAACCCTGGAACAAGGGCAATTCCTCTCCTAGGCTCCACCCCCTGTGACAGTGGTAGACCAATCACTCAGACCTTCTTGCTGTGAAAACATGCCCTATAGCACGTGCCGCAGGAACACGGCCGCCTCCAGTGATGCTCCCACTCTCAGCCATGTCCATTATCATACTAACAGGCCCAATGCTGTAGGGCTACATGGATGCATCATCATCATGTCCTGATCGGTGTTGATGGTGGTGGTGGTCACAAACATATCAGCGCATGGTCAGAGGTCAGCTGAGTGGAGGGTTCATATGTGGCCCAGGACACGTGTTCACTCAGAATGTGGTCCCCAGACCACCTCCCTATGTGCTCTGACTGATCTGATCTCCGGATGCATTGGGGATGCGTTCACACACGTCCTTAGAGCTGGTGAATTGTGATTGGATTACTCAGGATTACACTCTACCCCCCTTGGCTTTGTCAATGGCAAAAAGGCAGCTGTGACAGATGCATAGTTTATGCAAGGTTTGTATTTAGTAGCTTTATGAATCATGAGTATGTTTTGGGCCATAACATGAAATAAACCAATCAGAAGGCCATCACCTTTATTCCCTTTAAAAATACAATTTTCTTTTCATGACACTTTATTGTGAAACAATTAGCCATGGGACGGAACAAGCTCTCTGCTTTTTACCAACACAAGACCATGTGTGACCAAAAACCTAAAAGAAGATGCTAATTGGCTGAGCACATCAAATGCCTAATAGGAAAAGTAAAACCAGTAGGAGACAGAAATCTTAATGAGAAGGGAAATTGCCCATTTAAATTTCTGATGAAAATCTGTATTCTTAATTTCTAAGTTTGTGAATCGAGCTATGCATCTCTCTTTTTAAACTGCCTTTACAAATATTTTTAAATTCCAGTTTTTATGAACTCTTACATTAATTTTACATGATGATAAGGTTTATTTAATTTAGTTACCTTTGTAAATATTTATTAATATTGATTGATATGAATTTCATTAGTAAATTATTGTTATACTTCCTCTATTTAATTCCAGCTGGAAAATGAAAATATAAGTAATATAATATGAATAAACAATGAATGTGGATGAATAAATACAATTGCATTTAAATTAAAATGCCTGTCATAGTACAATTAGTTCATTTATTACATGCTCGATCAATTTTACCACGTATCTCCTCCACAGATGGAACAGGACAGAAATTAGGCAAGCACTTTATTGAAAGGGCGTAAATAATGGAATTAGGCATCAGACTTCATTTGGTTTTTCCTTGTTGTTTTTCAGGATGATGAGGGGCTCAATCAGGTACAGTCGCCTCAGTTTATTGAAAAGAAAATTATGGAAATAAATGATTTCAAAATAAAACCATGCATTAGTTTGGAGACAAAATCAAAACATTTGCATCAATAATTACACAGTGTTGCATCATGTGTCTGGAGGCAGAGTGTTGAGAAACACTGCAATGCTCCAGTGATTCATTAAAGTAATGTAGTTATTTCAGAAATTATGACAGGTATTTATGAGATCATGCTAATAAGCCTCCTGGCTTTGACAGGAAGTTTGGCTCTTTGTTGCTTCCATCTGCGGATTTTAAAGACACACAAGACATGTAGACATTGTAGACAGTGGAGAAATAAAAAAAAAAAACACCCTCTCTATATATTCTACCATTTTTCACATTCAGTTCCTGCGGGTGTTTTACTCATTACCGGAATGTAATTTCCAGTATTGAAAACAAATTTGCTCTCAGTGTGGGCGGAGCGCGAAGTGTGGGTGAAGCAGCTTTTAGTCATCTTCACTTTGGTATTTGATCCGATGAGACAGGTGGATTTCATAAACAGCAGACATCTCTCCTAATAGCTTTAACCTGTGACCTCATTTATTGTTAATATGACACTCGCAGAAATGATGATGAGCACAATACGGCCCATTTATTGATGGAGATCTTGACTGAAAAAAAGAGCATCAGCATAACATCCATGGATCTTTTGAGACTTTAATTTCCTCCTCCAACTCCCCTTTCATGTGAATCAATGTCATCGATGGTCCCCTCAGAGGCCATGACGGGAGCTGGAGCCTGCATCAGTACTGCTTCATTCCCATACGTTCAATATGTCAGCTGGACAAACACTTTTCACAGAGATGAACCAGCCTGTCTGTGTCTGTTTAGATGATTCTACAACAGGAGTAGTGGCAGTTAGCATCTGTATATTTAATGGAGTTTAATGCAGCTCTGAATAAATTATTAATGCAAGTGAAGCAGCCTTATAAAACATTTGTTTTTAGTCATCACATTTAACATTAAACTGTATTTGGGAGTGAGAGGAAGTTGTCATGTGTGATTCCTTGTTTTTTCTGATCATGAAACCTTGAAAAGGCAGATTCAGATGACGGGGATGTATTTAGGAAATGCAGGGTAAAAATGTCCAGACTTAAATTTAAAGCTTGACATTGTTTTACTAATAAATTATTTAGTTTAATAGCAACATTATTTATTCAGTGTAATAAACAAGTGCCACATAAACAAGTTCAAACATTTTTTAATGAGATGATATCATTAAATAACTCCTTAACGTCCCGAAGCATCTGTATGAGACAGTTGGCCCTTCGACATAGATGTCCAAATGACTGCAAACAATATGGCTGCAACCAGTTTTTTACATCTCTTTGTTGTTGTCTGCTTTCTCTTCTGTGTCCTTCAGTGTCACTTGATGGAAATGTTATTTTGTTATGTGCTTAATTAGTTGGCTACATGATTAAACATTGCCAACTTCAAGTTGTACCAGAAATCCCAGGCGATTATCAAAATATGAATCATTTGTTTTTTGTGTAACTGCATCTAACACCCAGAGACAGAGACTTATGTGAACCTTTAATACAACTACAGCCCTTGTGAGGTTTCTGATACAATCAGTAGTACTATGTACTCCAATAAATACAGTAGGGGGTGAAAATATCACCCCCCTTGGATGAGGAATTATTAATATAACCAGTCCTTCAGACTTATGAGTGGGACCACAAGGAGAAATTCTGATTAAACTTGGGCCAGTGGACCTTCAAAAAATGAAAATAAGATACAAATTAAAACATAATGTCCAGATTTGTTGTAAAACTAGACAGAGAGAAGTGTTTGAGAAAAATAACTGAAAAGATTGCCAAGTTCAAGTCTAATTTAATGTTTGGCTGGATTTATACAGCCACAACAACATTTAAAACAAATACACTTTATCAAGCCACATGGCCAATCAATTGTTTTCTGGGAAAAACATTTCTTACATTACTCCTGTTTTCTCATGTGTTACTGTTTTTTCTTGGTGTTATACTCTTCAGTGAATAACATTAAACCCACTAGTTCTACCTGTGCTGTGTTTCGAAGCGCCCTCTTTCATTTTATTTTTTGACTGGTTACAGCAGTAGCTTGCATACGCTCTTTGTCATTAGGTGTGTTTCCCTCTCTTTGTGTGCCTGGTATGTTTTGGATTTGTGTAGGTGTGGGTGAAAGGCACAGTGTGTAATGTTCCAAGCGGGAACATCTTACTTTGATGCTGCTGCATTCTGTATCTTCTTCCAGTCACGTGTGCTTGTTTGAGAGCTTCAGCAATAACATCTCTCTCTCCTCTCATATTCATCACCACAGAAGAGCCCTGTGTGTGACATTCGATTGATTTAGGCACCTTGTAAGAAATCTGTATGTAAAATGCCATCATCTCTCCTCCTGTTAGAAAGTTTTCTCTTGCTTTCAGAACAGTGTACGTCCAGATGACTCTCAGTGCCTCCAAATGATGACAGAAACACCTTAGATCTGGCAGGATTTGGGGATTGTGGTCAGCCTAAATGACTCAATCTGTTATATAGTGTCGCCTGGCATTGATTCAGGTGTTTAGTATTCCACAGTGCCAGCCTGGTTGACTCTGCCTACTGTCCAGGTCTCGCTTCAGCTTCTCAGGGATGACAACAGCAATTTATCGACTGCAGCATGTTTTGCATTATCACACTCACTGCGTGAATACGTAACACATGAAGTAAACTGATTTACTGACTTACTAAATTTAAACTGATCACAACCAAATGTGAACTCAGACGAATACATGGATTGGCTTGAGATGCCAAAGTAAACTTTTTTCATGCAGTGTGTATTTTATTCTTTTATTTTTAATAGGGAAAGAAAAACTTTGGCAACAGTTTGTGACAGTGTTGTTGGTGTTGCGGTGACTCATGCTGCAAAAAAAAAGTCATCTTGAGGAACAAGGGAATTCAACACGGGAGAATCCACAGGTACACATTGATAAAATTAGACTTCCACCATCACGCAGCCTCTGTGCAGCGTCATGCTGAAGGGCGTCTGCTGTTGCCAGCTTTGGCACATCAAGTGCGGGAAAGTGAAGGAGTCTGCTACATCCAATGGAAGAGGAAATGAAAATGGTAAAGAACTAAAGCATTATTCTTCCTTTTATTGGTTATCCTTATTTGTATAATGGACTATAATTAAATGGAAAAAATAAAGTGCGGTTGTAAATGCAGTTGTTTATTGTACATCGTTGTAAAGCTAAATGTTGTGCAGAGATAATAGTCTAGGTCCCCGTGCAATTTATTAAATAAGTCCAAGTTTAATTTCAAAGTATCCCCCTTTTATAAAAGTTTGTAGTCAGCTAATCAAGAAAAAAAGAGCTCAAATCAGCTTGCAGCTTTTGTATTTCCCTAAGAGGCAGACCATTAGATGGAAAGCGGTGGGTATCGACTCGTATGCCTGAAGCTGATACAAAGAGCCTTTTAAAAGCTCAGTGATTTCATTTGAAGAATCCTAAAATGCAAACACATTGTTGTTTGTGTTGCTTTTTTATTATTCGCCCAGTGCGAGATGAATACAAATAAACCTCTATCCCTGCAGCCTTGTATCATTTAATCCTAAGGACGGCCAGATGAGGTTTTGGTAAATGAGACTAATTCCAAAAAGTAGTAAGGAGACAGAAATGAAGAAAGAGGCCTAATGTAAATCTAAAGGAACGTTTATAAGCTGATGTTGCAACAAAGTTGGACGGGTATTAAAGTAAAGTGAAAATATATGTGTGGTGAGAGAGAAATGCTCTTGTGGTAATAAATAAGGCCCAGGCAATAAGTATTAAATAGGAAGACTTAGTGCATTCATGGGAATCATTTTGTCTTGGTATTTACTTCTTTGCCTTCAGAAATGCCTCCTCTAAGCTCTGCTTGCATCCATCTCTCCCAATTAGTCTAAGTCCTGCAGAAACATGACTTTCTGCTCCCTCCTCTGTTCTGACGCTGATGTCAGGATTTGGTTCAAGCAGTGAGATTTTAATAACTTCCTTGTCATTAAATTAGACGGCTAAATGCATTCACCCATGTTATTTTTCATTCACTGCGTGGCTGAGATTCCACTGTGCACTGTGTTAAGGCTGAATCATGCTTCTTCGTCGCAGCTACGCCATAGGTGCGTATGTAGCCTACACACAGCACAGAGCATTCTTAGTTGTGTGATTGTGTGTGTCCTGCTGCAATTACACCACCGAAACGGTATTGGCAGTAGAGTTTCTGAGCTGGTGTTGATGTCTTCCGGTTTCTGGTCCAGTCATTTACAAATTCTCTGGCGTCTCTGTTTACTTCAGAACCCTGGTGAGTGTAACTAAGTGGATTGTGTTGGAGTTGAAGCACAAATATGTTGAAGAGCATCAATTCAAAAATGGCGGCAAGTCTGCTGGAAATGCAATGCTACCAAGACGACCAATCACAGCTCTTGAGGTCTGCAGCGCCTCAACACGTTAGGGAGGTACACTTCAAGGTACAGCGTAAGGCTCTGCGTAGGGAAAACGTCTACGTATAGGCTACGGTGCAGCTTCAACTACGGCTACAGCATAGCTTTGATGACTTTAAATATTAATGGCTCTCTCTTAAGAGGTCATATGTTTTCTTGTGGGTAGTTTTGATTACCTTTACATAGTTTAAAATTATTGTTAATTATTTATGTTGGTCCCCAGAATTCATTTTGACTTCAATGTTGAGTTTAATATGAGAAGGCCTATTCTGGATAACTGAACAATGAAGCTTTTTTTTTTTTTTTGTTAGCTCCACCAAGAGGGTTAAGTTTTCATTGTCATTTGTTTTCTTGCCACATTACTCAAAACTACTCAACCGATTTCCATAAAATTTGGTAGAGGTGAGAATCTACTACATTTTGGAGAGAACAAAAGGAATTGTTTTTTCTTTGTGTGTAGTGAACATAGCAAGATGGTCAGTTAGCCTTGATATGTGCTGTCTGAATGCCCCTCTAGTCTATTGTCAACAATTCCAATGAAACTCCCAAAACAACAATGTGTAAGGTCCATTTCTCACACTTTGCATCCCTGCCAGTGGCTCTGAGTCTGTCTCCTACTGAAGACAGAAATCCTGAAAACATAGTTTCACTTTCTATATAGGCTGAACCATTTCTTTTGACAGCTGGGAACTGGAACCAATGCTATTCAAACAGGAGGAAGGAGTGCATGTGCTGAAGGCTCTTTTCTTCCTCTTGAGTATTTGCAGCATAGTGACTGTGTATGTGTTGAGTGCCTCATTTCATGCTGCGTTCGTTGGTTATTAGAGGCTCCAAAATAAGTGGTCAGTGATCTTGTGTCGCACAGAGATGACCGTTCAAAGATACTGCCACAGTTCTTCATGTTGGTGTGTTTCAGGCCAGAAGCATACAGTATGTACCTGTAAGAACCTGCCGACTACCAAAGACCACATAGCACAGATGTGTTTGTTTCATTCACATCAGCTTGAGTCCAATTCATCCATCTTAAAGCATCATTCAAGGGAGTTTTGACAGTTATCACCCATTTTTTGACCTGTTGTCATGGAACCAAAGCAATAACTGACATGTGGTCATTATCTATACCTGCAAGATCATGTACACCTTCAGGACACAGAATTCACTTTATTTTCATACAAAGTGCAGAGTACGAGAACATAATTGCATCCAGCTCACAAATGTAATTTTTTATGTTAAAGTTTCCTAAGTATAAATAAAAGCTATCAAGAGTAGAAAAATATATAACAGGAAAATAATAGATGGATATAGTAGAAATAGACATTAAGATATTGCACATAACTGAATGACTTTACACAAATTGAATAAGACATTTTTCACCAGCCTGCAGCAAATCTTTCTTCATATTTAAAAAAAGAAATCATACATTTATTTATTTTAATGTTTACAACCTAATTGTGAAAAAAGTAAAATTTTTACATTGTCTAATTATTGCTTGAAGCCCACTCTTTCCCCTCTGTTACATTATTCTTTTTACAATAATGTATTTAGTTGTCAAACATGTACCACACCAAACATTTATTTATTCATGCGACTGTCATAGAAGTGCATACATCCTGCATTATGTCCTTATTTACTGTGTTAGCTACCCATAGAGAATTATTAATACATTGGATTATGTATGCATGTCCCCAGACAGTAGCAGCACTCTGCTAGACATCCCAGGCAGTAAAGGCATTTGGAGAGATGTTAAAAAATACAATAAAACAAATGTATGAAATTGGAGCTTGTGCTCTGCACCATCTTTAAGGAGATAAGCCGCTGTGAGTGAGATATGTTATTAGCTCAGATCTTACACTGCCGCTCTGACTGAAGAAAACAGTAAAAGATCGAGGTGCTTCAAAGGAAGAGATGGAGAATTTAAGAATGCGTGTGGTGGCTCTGATGTCTGGTGGGTCTGTGCAGTTTTGTCGCAGAGATGGAAGGGAGACTCTGAAATCTAATCCTTGCTACCTCAGCCTGCAGCTGCTCCTTACAATTGGATGCTGATGGTGTGGCTTCAGTGTCAATATTAGCCTCATTCTATAGTAATGCCTGAGTTATCCTTAACACAATATCTCATCAGCTTTCGTGTGGGTTACATTCTTCAGATAATGGGTCTCATTACAAGTTGGAGGCTATAACAGTATTTTTCAGGCAGTGGGAGGTATTAACACCTAAGCCTGGCGAGGATGGGATTACTGTTATTTCAGTGTAGGAGGTCAGCTAATGTCATTTTCAGCAGCATAATTTCTCGTAGTTCAAGCCCAGAGGCCTGAAACAGTGCTGCTGTTACTCTGATTTATTATTTCAATTTTTATTATTTTCCAACTTTTTGCCCGCTACATGAAATTTGATCAAATTTGAGAAACGAGACTTACAGTCCCGACGCACCTGTGGTGGTAAAAGTAAAGGTGAAGCATTTTAATCTTTAAATGACAATAATTCCCACACTATTAAGGTGACAATCAGTAAAGGTCTCACGGCTCCACTGCCGCAGCTGCAGTCAGGACAAATTGTCCATTATCAAAACCCTCAGCACACTGTCAGCCAGCAAGTTTCCATAAAATGCCAGGGGGCCACACAAGTGCATGTATGATTTTGTACGTATTTGAGAAGAAAGTCCTCCCAGTCTTTTAAACTTTTAATCTTTCCACACCAAACTTGTATTATAGTCTAAATGAACCGCCAATGCTCAGGCTAGAAGCTTAGCAAAGCTATATAACAATTTATGTGCTGAACATAATTTAGTTTAAAAAAAAAAAAAAAAAACCTTTTGCTTTTAGCATGCACATCTCACACAGCAAATCCATTCCATCAGGACATTATATACTGAATCCCAGTATCTATGAGCAACGCACTTGCCTGCCAAAAATGGCATTTAGATTCCCCCTGATAGCTGGATGTCAGCATAGGTTATATATCACCCCTCGTCCATGTAAGTGGATGGGACATGGGCCACATCAAAAAGTTAAAGTAAAGCTGGAAAGTAATATATCAATATCAAATATGGCTTTGGTTATTTTAGTCAGTTCTTCTCACACTCACGTTTGTCAAGTTTGGTTTAATTAGTTATTTGATGCAATGAAAACGGAATAAAACGTTGCTACTTGCTGTTCCATGCTCTTATCAGTACTGCACAGACTCTGGCTCCAGCTTCTCATTCACCTCAGCAGATGAGGGGTTGTCAGCAGTGTCTCCATTCTGGTCAGTAACATGCGAGCAAGTCAACTCTGAAAATCACAAAATGCAACCGGGCCAGCATGAGGACTGAGTTGGTGAAGACCAGCTATGTGTGGAGTCTGTATTGAGTGTATATTGACCAGATACACAACTCTGAGTGCTAATTGCTAATAGCAAGTCCTCTGGATGTGTAAAGAGGCAACCGTTCGTCGGAGCTTTACATCAGCATCAAATATTTCATCTGGCACCTTCATTTGTGCACAGTTTTTTATAAGTTCTCTCTTTTACCCTTTAAGGGGATAGTTGGTGTCAATCAAGTGTCTGCCAATATCTTACTGTGAGGTGCATTCATGGACCCTGGGACACATCATCATGACACCACACAAACATTATGGAGGCATGTTATGTTTTTTCAGTTTTTTTACAACATCTGAAGAAGGACTCACCATTGATTTCAATTGTACTGTATTCTGCTGCAACAAAGTTTACCCCTGAAAGAAAATGTGTTGTGGACTTGAGTCACTGTTCAGCTCTTTTTGTTGAGTAGCTGAAGGTTAAAGTTTTCATATAAATGGGACCTTCTGCCTGCTCCAGATCTCTGGTACATAATCCTGTAATGGTCGGGAAGCACTCCGCCCACTTTTCTAGCACTCCGCACATCATTTGCATTTTAAGATAGTGCTCTCATTCCTGGAACATTTAAGGAACCAGGCTTCGACCAAAGAGTGTAGGTGTGAGGTATGTGTTTACATGGGTGCACGTATGCATATACAGCACTGCATGTTTGAACATTGAATTTAATCGATGGCAAGGCTTCTTCCTGTTTGGGGAACAGGACCAGTTTCATAGATTGCATTAAAATACAACAATACAACACAGGAGATAGAAAACCCGTGCTGCAGACTTAGATATTCAACTTGTGCTAGATTGTTAATATAAGAGTGCTTTCAACACAAGACATTAATGAAATGAAATGGAATATTGCTTATGTTTCTTAAGAAAATTAAAAGAAAATCTGTATCTAAATTTTCATTATGAAATGCACAACCTACTAATGTTAAATATTATTTTTAAAACAATTCTTAATAGGTGAAAAACAAATTCACCTCTTGTTAAGGATGACGGCCTCTGTGGGGTGAGGTGAATTTTTCTTGTTACCGCTTAGGGGTTTTTGTAAAATAATCTTTATTATAAGCAAGTTATGAGTAAAATAATGAAAACAGAGCTGATTTCCTCTCAACATTTCTGCAGTTAATTCACTTGAAACTTGACATACAGATGTTGGGGGTCACAATGAAAAAGAGTGAGGTGAACATTCTTTTTCACCTATTAAAAGATTTTTTAAGGATAATATTTATTACGAGAACGGTAAGAATGCCATGAAAATGTAGCAGATTTCCCCTGGAAAGTTCTCAAATTATTTCCAGTAAAATCTTCTGAAACTTGAGATACAGACAGTGGGGGGTACTGTTTAAATTGTTTGGGTGTCGTGATCAGGTAATCTGCGTTTGGGTTTTTTGAGGGTTTGGACTGTGAAAAAGTTATTTTTTACAATTTTTCCTGGCTCTGTCAGTAATTTACTGCTCCTCTCTGTGTCTCTATCATTCATGCTGTGCATTGCCAACCGAATCGAGCCTAACTGAGCGTGCCCCGCGTGTGTGCGTGTGTGTGAGGAAGAGAGCGAGCAGGGTGGGCTGACGAATGCACACAGCTATGAAGAAAGATTAGACTCATTTAAGAAAGGTATTGATCCTTATGTGGTGATCAGTGTTGATATTGTGGCATGTGTGTGCATGCAAACATGTACGTGTGTGTGCAATTTTACCTTTCCCTCAAATTCTGGGACTATTATTCAGAAGCTCTGCAGTTTGTTTATAGTGATCATTTTGGTTCAGGGACAAACGTGAATTACAATCACATTCCTTTCACACATACACAATCATACAAGGTTTCTATATGCAGTGCTTTTTCAATCACACATCATTAACACATTGACTGAACAGCTGTCAGGGGCAATCGTAGGGTTCAGTATCTTGCCAAAGGACAATTCTACATATGGACGGGCGGAGCTGGGGCTCAAACCACTTCTTGTAAGTGACTGACCCTCTGTATCCCCTCAACCAGACGCCCACGTAGCAAGATACAAATACAATGATAATGCCTGTAAAAGGAGATTGTAAGACCTGATGTGCATAATGGTAAATGGTTTGTATTTATATACGCTTTTCTAGTCTTGATGACCACTCAAAGCACTTTACAGTACAATACTTCACAGTTTCCCATTCAGACGCATTCACACAGTGCACTTCTGCGTGCAGATTGGAAGACTGGGAATCAAAACGCTTTACTGCTCAGCCACAGCCACCCCCCTTGTAATATAATTATTAAGCATGCATATTTTTTGGTGTAGCTCCTTATATAAATGCAGAAGGAGAGCATGTTCAATTATAGCGGCACATGGCAAAACACATGTTCTAATCCCTCAACAGAGAGAAGCAACTCAATCGCCATGAACTTCTGTGAGCAGCAGGTTCATCATGACGGTGTATGTATGCAGTACTTAAAGTTCCATCATCTTGTCTTCCCTTCATCAGATGTCAAGGAAACTCAGAGTGGGGCAGCTGTGGCTGAGGGGTAGATGGGACATCTGAAGGTCTGCGGCTTGATCCCAGTCCTCCACATTGCCGAGGTGTCCTTGGGCAAGATGCTGAACCATGAACGGCCCCTCACAGAAAAAGGTCTGCCCATAGATGTATGAATGTACGTGTGAATGGGTGTACTGTACTGTAGATCACTTTGGGTGGTCATCAAAACAGGTTATGCGTAAAGATGAAAAAGTCAATGCCCACTTGCACAAATCAACATGACACTTATTGGGTAATAGCTGACTGCTGAGCATACACTGCTAATTTTGTGAAATTTTAATGACTGGGTTTTGAGGTGCAGATTAATATCGATAGGCTTATCGCCATCTGGGTCTGAAGATATCTGCCAAGTTTTACGATGATTTGACAAAAGTTGTATTTTTAAGCGACACCCTTTGCAAATATATTTAGTTTGACAGCAGCCGTGTTTTTCCTTGCCAGTCTTCCTCATTCATTATAAGAATGCTTATTTAGTCCCCTCAGGCTGCACCAGGTTTGGTCAACACGTTCTATTAATACAATAAACAGTAATAATAAACTTAATTGATATAGCATCTTTCAAGGCTACAAAGTGATGTACAAGTTAAAAGGTTGGAAATAGAAAAGTTAAAACAATTAAAATTGAAGGCACACAAAAAGGAACCAGTTAAAAAGCAAACTATCAGAAACAGTTTTAAAAACGCATTAAAGGTCAAAGCAGCAATATTGTTTTTGGATTAGGTTCAGATTTGATGTCATGCTGACCTTTGGCATATTTTACTAAAATAAAAAGTGCAGATTCTAACTCAAGCTACAACTGATTTACCAAGTTAATTGTTATATGAATTAAAACATTTGTTATTATGTGAGAATGCAGCAGAGGATCCAGGAACAATTAACTGTTTTGATGAAGTTTCTGACATGTGACAGAGGTAAACATGAAAAAACTAAAAGTATACAAATATATCTGGATGAAAAAGTGATGCAATACCCATAGAAGACACTGACGAAGATGTCAAGAGAGCTCCACAGCAGAATTTATACTGTATTTCTACCTATGCCTGCTGCGCCACACCTCACCTGAACACCTCTTAGATCTGTGTTATTGAGAATGCGTCTGAGCAGAGAATCTCTTGCCGCATTGTTCATGTGTCAAAGACAAACTCCAGAGAAAGTCCAAACCCAATTCCATGGATATTCTCTGGAGTTCATATCTGAAGACGGCTCGTGTAGTGCAGGCGTAATCATGGCCATGCATGTGCACAGTTGGTCAGTCAAAATCAGAGGTCCCTTTCTGAGCCTTGTAGTTAATAGTGTGACACTCAGACTCCTTTTCAGTGCCATGAACATGTGCATTTGTTCTCTGCTTCCTTTTTTAAGAAGTCGACACAATATGTGTAATGATTACACATTGCAGGGGGGGGGGTTCAGATTTCCCATCTGTTGATTTGCCATGGTCTAAATTAGCTCCACTGTTATTTAATAGCCTCTAATCATAGGGCGCAGACTGGAGCAAAGGAGGGTTCAAGGGGCCGTGTTCGGGGGAAAGAAAATGCACCACTTGGACAAACCACGCTTTTTACACTCAATTGCAGCCAGAACTGCATTTACAAGCTTTTGTTCGGTCGTGTTCATGTTCTGTATAAGTGTGTTCACCCATAGAGAATTTTAAATCAGCTGCTCTGTTAAATTCATAGTGGACTTTAAAAAAAAAAACGGACCACATCCGCGAAGAGAAAACCCATTACAAAAGTACTGCAATACATGCATCATTGAGTCTGTAGTGGTGGGTGATTTATTTTATTCATCACTTTTTCATTTTTACTACACAGAATAAAGTACTACTACTGTAGAATCATACAAAACATAATGGGTGAAAATGGGATGCTTCAGAGATGGCATGAATATACAATTCTAACCACAAAGTACCTAAAACCCTTAAATGTGCTGTAAAACTAAATGGTTCAATAACGTCTACCCCAACAGTCCAATAGACAATTTATACTATCCGAGAGAGTCCTGTGGAGATGACAGTGCAGAAGAGTAACCAGTTCTCACGTTACAGTCATTCAGGGTACAGTTCCAACTTATAAGCAACTGCTGCTTCAAGCTCTTTTTCAAAACAGACAGATAATTAGACATAAAATTCTATAAGTATTGGAGGGAAGGTAAGTAGGAATAAGGCCACAAAGTCATTGTGCATATAGAGAACATTGTACATCATAGAAGCATCGTAAGAGATACTGTATTTTTTATTTCCTCATTTAAAAGATCTATGATTACAATGCCTCTAAGAGAATGTTTGGAGGACTTCCTTTGTGCTACCCTGCAATACTTTTTGCTTTACCTCGAAGTAGTTTGCGATTCCCATCATGCAACACGATCATTTCATTATAGGAGCACAAGTGTTTTGTCAACTGTATCCGTGCAGTTTTCATTCATACTGTGGGGTTGCACTGGGAGAAGATGAGTGGAAATTAGCGACATTGTGTTTTTTTGTATTTCAGTATAGAATCCAGCAGATTTTGGGTTGTGTGCCAGAAGCAGAGAGAGAGAGATAGTCAAAGTATTGACACATTATCAGTCTGTAAGAAAATTATTTATATTCATTCCTCTAGTCGTTTAAATGAAACACAATTTGACTTTTACACAGACGTGGTAGCAGATGGGGCATTTTCCTTTTTGAAAACAACATGAAACCTTGCTGTATTTACATAACCTGAAGCAGCCCTGCACAAAGGCACAGAATGTACTCTCACCACAGCTCTGTAAGTGAAAGGTAATTCCATGTTGTTCAAAGTGGGCACTTTACATTACTGTATATATATATATATAGATATATATATATATATATATATATATATGAGCTATTTAATTCTTACACAAGCTCTTTTTTAAAATCATGTTTCTTCAATGAAATAAAATGACCTTAAATTTGTGTTATTTTGAAACACAAGTTCAACGATACCTCTTCCCCTCTTTATATTGTACGTGTTGTAGAAATGAACCTCTAGTCCTTCATGTATTTTTTGGCACAGCATCCTGATTATATAATGCATGTGATCCATATAATCATCTCACTCTGCAGCATTGTTTGTCCCAGGTTTGATTTTTCACCTTCAAGCTGGCATTATTTAAATGACACAGATTTTGCAAGAACCAAAGTAAACCGGTGAGAAGACCAGGCAAGATTTGTCAGCTGGAGAATATTTGACAATGGGTGCATCAAGCTGCTCTGTGTGCTTAAGAGTATTTCATATAAACATGGGAAAAAACAAACAAGTTTCCTATGTATTGTCTTTTAAGAGACAGCAGGCTGCCATGGTCCATTAAGATCCATTTCAAGAAAAGGATCAAATGTTGTGAGAGCCCCATCTGTGCAGGTGCAAGCACATCACTGTGCCTGATTGAGAGATTTACCTGTATGCAGATTCAATAAAACACGTATATATGAATTAAAAATAAAAAAAACAATGATGAAAAAATATTTGTTAGCAACCTATTACCACAATGAAGACAAAAATTCATTGAAAAGTAGTAATTGAAAACAAACACTATATTACATTTGAATATGTTATGGTGGACCTAGAGACAGGTACGGTTTGAGTGAGTTAATTCGGACAGATCAGGGCTGATGGAGCAGGTGGTGGGCAGGGAAGAGTGAGTGGTTGGTGGCTGCGGTGTGGTAGGAGTGTGTTGTGGCTAGTGTGTAAATCCTGGGAGCACTTGTAAACATGAGAGTAACACCGAGAGAGGCTGAGAGCATAGCTACCACTGTGGTTCAGCTGGGTGGAGGGTTCATCTACACAGGTGAAAAAAATAGCACCTGCAGCCAAGAAACACAGAAACACTGGGAACAGAAAGATGAAAGATCTGAGCTCGACCCGAACTGAGCAGAATAACTGACACAGAGGACTGGGAGCACAGAGACTAAATACACAAGATGCAGGGATCAGTGAACACAAGTGAAACAGACAAAGACAGGAAGTAACCAAGTGGCTTAAAAATATATATCTTAACATTCAGAAAGTCACCAGGAACACATCATAAGACAATGAATGGAAAACAGAAATACGAAAACCCAAAACAAGAGTTCTTAACATCCGGCATGAATCTGCATAAAAGTTCTTAAAGAGGCAGACTTGTGACACATTAAAGGTACAGTGTGTAAAATTTAGTGACGTCTAGTGGTGAAGTTGCATGCTGCAGCTGAACACCCCTCACCTCACCCTCTCCTTCATAACATGAAAGATAACCTGTGGTCTAGAGTTGTCATAAAAACTCAAAGGGGGTTTAGTTTATCCAATCTGGCAGCCTCTGTAGAGATGTAGATATACACACCAGATGTAGATATAAAGTATTTAAATATAAAGAGCCCATTCTAGGATAAACAAAAGCATTTAGTATACTTCAGATTATTACACACTAGGGAAAACATCACTTAGATTATTTTAAATTCAGTTTCTTTCAATAGATCTCCTTTTACCTAAATCTTACACACAGGACCTTTAAGAAATGAATTCTGTTTTTGTCAGCGTATAAACAATGCAACAGCTAAATGTGCTAGATGTTGAGTACATGTGCCCGGCAGGCTGCTTCATCATACATCTGCTGGGAACCATGATAGAAGACATCATTCTGCAATCCTGACCTAAAGTACTTTTTAAACTGGCCCAACATACCTTTAAGTCTTACTCTCACCTAAACAAAAAGCTACTTGGCAGTATATAGCATCTGCCGAGGCCATACTGCCCTGGTTGCCCCACTGATTTGATCTGAATGCCACAGCCTGCAGCATCACGGCATCATAACTAGTCGTCACCAGTTATATCGGAAAAGAGTTTACCTGTCAAATATAAATAAATTATAAATTTGAAGTGTTCTTGAACCCTACCGTCACCAACCTGTATTTGCTATAGCTAAGCTACCAAGTATTGACATCAGCTACAACTTACTATCCCCATATCAACCCTTCCCCCAGGATACAGCATAGAAGCAGGTTAAATGTAATAGTCGCTCTTTTAGAATTTACACAACATATTGAGTCATACTCACATTCTCATGGATTCTTAGCAAACAGGAAACCAACAAACATGAGGCAAGGGTCCAGAAAAAAACTTTATCTGCAATCCAAACAAAATCCATAACCCTCAGCAGCGGGTGAATCAATGCTAAAAGTTCATAAACTGCAGCAGTAAGTGAAGTAAAACTGTAAGTAAAAGTTGAATGTTCGGGCCCGTCACCTGACCCAGAGGGCTTACAGAGTTCAATAACAGCTGTTCACATGCACTGTGAACAAGACAAAGTGTCACCATTGACCTTATTAAACGCCCACTAATGTTCCATTCACAGTCCAGACATGTACTAGGTTTTTACACGAGTTATGGAGACAGTATTTCGAAAATACAAAATGACTGTCCTCGAAATTATCATGTTATAGATAGATTTTTTTTTCAGCTATGTCTAATAACAATTTGTAATATTGTAAAGTAATTGAAATACATGTGGACTGATAGTGGGATGTCTGTGCTGGAGAGTGATTAAGAGAGAATGACCATCAACAAATGAAGTGTGTTATCAAAGTCCACTACAATTCAACAAGAACATTCATAACTGTGCTGTTAATACAACCACAGCAACATTCTCTTCAAACATGTCAATGCAATGTGCGACACATTATACATAGCCCGAGATTGGGATTGTGAATATAAAGGCTTGCTCTCATCAGTCAGGCTACTGAAGTTATTTTCAGCGAATGGAGAAAACAAATGACTCCACTAACCCGTCGTAACTGTGTCGTAAACCCTGACAGGGCTCATCCAGATTTCAAATTGGACATGTTTGAGGATTTCAAACATTCACTTTGGTGTAAGAAATTACCCAACAGTTTATGGCCTCACAACATCAGAGCCCCAGTCATTGTTATAGAGCAAACAACAAACGGGTTGACATCACTCATTCTTAGGTTCTCCCTTTGCTTCCTAACTCGAGGAGTGAGGGCTGCATGTTCTGGACCAAACTGTTCTGGGACACAGGATTAAAGAATGTGAATTCTTGAAAATGGTTGAGTTCTCTTTTAAAGGCTCAATCTATGATTATAATATAATGTTTGATCCTCAAAGCAACTGGTGCAGAAAAATGACAAAATAATATATTTATATATATAAATAACTCTAAATAGAAAAGCAATTCTCTGGGTATTGATGTTAATGTTACTAGAAACATGATTTCTTGATGTGTATCATAAAATCTACAGGGTTACAGTGTTCTATATGAGTTGAGCCAGTAGATCAGCTAGAAGAGCGTTGGAACGGTTAACGCGAGATATGACTCTTGATTGCAGGAGGAGATGGGTGGCTTCTTTTGTGAGGAACTAATAATACACAAGAACAAGTAAGAACCTAACATCAAATTAAAGGACAAATCAAATAAGAGAACAGACGGCATACCTTTCTAATCAGGGATATGTTGTCGATGTAAGCTAGAGGCTTTGCTGCTGGTGCCTGACTGGAGATAATTACAGGGGGTGCAGTTGCGCAGGCACTGAAGTTCCTCTCAAAGTTGTCTTGATCTATGCAAAAGAAAAAAAAAATAGCAGGTGTATGCAAGTAAAAAAGGGGTTGTGAAGTTTACAAGAAGGTGGATGTTTGAAAAGAAGCCAGAGGGATTTTATGTATTTCTGTATTTTTAGCATATGCATGTGTAAAAGTCCAACATTTTAGAATGAGGCTGCCCAATCTTAAAAATCCCACTGTGCCCCTGATTTACATACATGAAGAAAGAGCAATTGTTAGTAACTGGGCTATTAACATGCAGTAACTTAAAATAACACAGCATTAATTTATGTGCATGGCCTAAACTGCATGAAAGATTGTATCTTCAGCTGAATAAGACTTTTATGTTTCATGTTGATCAGACTTCCTGTGTTGGAGCTATGGCCTTTTTGACCACTAGTTGTAGCGGTCATGCAGAATTCCTCCAGTGTGTCCCGTAGGGGGATCGGCTGACTCTAGAATTATCTCAGTCCCACATAACTGGAAGATTGTACGCTCTACTAATTGCTGCAGGCTGTAAAGGAGAGTGAAAGCATCTTTTACTTTCTGTTACTTGAGCTAAGTTGATCATGTCATGTCATTCTTGTTGTTATATGCAAGAATTATTGACATGGCTAGAGATCATTTAATGCTGAGTGTTTGGAGAGTTTGTTTTTATTCCCCTTAATGTCTTATTTAACTTGCAAACTGGCTGCCAATGCAGTTAGGTGGATGAGGTGGGAGCAGCTCACTTCATGAGTGTTGCAGTTCTGTGATTGAATGAATAAAATCCTGGTCAGCTTTATGGCTTATGTCCCAAGTGTGTGATGCAAAAGGATGCTGTCAGATCAGTTGATGGGGTTTTGTGGAAAGAGTCAAAGAATTACTTTGTAAGAAAATGTTTTGTCTCTGTGAAACCATGCATTGTTTTTTATTTCTGTTTATATTTACAGATTTCCACACTCACATAATTTGTAATGCACACATTTCCAGGTTCCTCGTAAAAAACGTTATAGCAGAGCCATCTGGCTGACATTGGTTTCATATAAATGAGTCAGTGAAGCTCAAGTGTGGCCTTAAAGTTTGCTCTGACCCGGAGTAACAAACCCAGCTGTGGTGCAGATGTGCATGTGTATGATGACCAACCTGGTCAGTGCAACAGCCTGTAGCTGCAGCAGTGCAGTGTCCCACTCCAGACAGCTGTTTCATCCAGCTGTCATCTGTGTGAGGCATCTGTCCCTGAAGCTCTGACAGCACATAAAACAGACCAGTCATATAATTTCTGTCACAATTCTGCCGTTGTGGCTCTGAACTTTTTAATAAGAAAGACTATGTTGGTTCTGCTCTATGGACTCTTTGGTTTATCGACTTTTACCTGTGTTCTGTGTGTTTAGCTTTGTGTTAAGCTGTTTACCCTGAGTTCTCAGCTTCCTGTTTTATTTTGAAATTATTGTGGTAAATGGGGTCAGCTGCAGTTAAATTTCTGACAAGAAAACCTTTTCCTACCTGAAAACTGTCTGTCCTGACTGTATCACAGCCTCTAAGAAGATAATACAATGAGCCTGTAGTTACAGTAAGTCAGCAGTAACTCAGCATCGTTTAATGTCTGGGCAATTAAAGGTTCATATGAGGAGTATGAATCAAAATATTAGAGCCTTTTGAAATCCCATCTTTAACATTACACGTGCATTTTATTACTCTATAATCATAATATGATGCATTGATGTAACTTGTGATGATAACCAGATAAGTATACCCTTCAAAAAAGGCCACGTCTTAACGGGGAAGACCTCACAGCTGAAAAGGGTGAACAGATCATTCAAGGTTTGTTTCATTTTTACTGAATAGAAAAAAAATACAGTAAATGTCTTTTTTCATCTGAAAAAAAAAATATTTTTACATTTCTACATTTTTACAGTTGCTTTTAAATGAGATATTTTGCCTTTTTCTCTTTCCTCAGGTGTGTTATATAGTTGATATGTAAATGACAGTTAAAACGGCAGCTATCGCGAGTTCTTGCGTTTTTACGTTTGAAGAAGTGGTCGCCATTTACTTCAAGTCCAACTAGACAATTGCCTGCACTTTGGCAAGAGTGGCGAAATGTGACATGCTGAAAAAAATGTGTCAGTTATGGTGTACCTGCAGCCACCTCTTTCCATGCCTCCCGCCCACAGCTCTTAAGAGTCAGTGGTGGATTCAATTCAACACGTTTGTTTTGCTCCAGAGTTGGAGTTTGAGGCTGCATGACACGTGCAAGCAGTCAGGACCCAGTGTCAGATCATGAATCTGCATCGCTCCAGTCACTTTAACAATATCGATTAATAACTAAATACATGACCGTAACTTTTTCACTTGAATCACGGAACAAATGAACGTGAATTAGTTCATTCTAAGTTAACTGGCACAACTCTTATTACGGGAGTGTTAGCAAGGATGATGAACCGCCCTCGGTGAAGGTAAAAACCACCTCTGCAGTAGAACGTAACAGGACAGTTGCTGGTATGGTACGTTGCAAATAGAGGGGTGGTATAATTACTTTTCGCCTAGAGCAGCAGAAGTGCATTCACTGGTCCTGGACAGCAGGGAATTGGGGTAGTAGGGCTGGTCAATTATAATCGCAATATCGTTTTCATCAATAGCAATAAAACGAAAGTTCAATATACATCAACATACTGCTTATACATTGTGTAACCACAAAGAAGAATTTAGAACCACAACCTTCACTCAGCAGCAAAAATATGTCGATAATATGAGAGAAATAATAATACTGACATTTATCATGATAATTACTGATATCGACAGATATGAAAAGTTTTATCTTGAGCCCTGGTGAGCAGATTTGTGTATTTTTCATTCTTAATAAGGTGGAGAAATCAATAATTTATCAAAATTGTAGACATAATATTCTATAACAGGAATGTAATGCACTTTATCAAATACTTTTTAAAGACAAATCAAGGTGTGGCAGCAGTGATGACAGGTTTCAAATACAAAGAAAACAAACATTCCTGTCGAAATTAATGAACACAATCATTTAAACAGTTCTCTGTGAAGAGTGCGCCTCAGTAAGCATGTCAAAGGAAAAAAGAAAGTTCACCTGTTACTAAATAAACCCAGAGGGTCCCGAGATGTCTCTGTCGGTGTGAATTGATACATTTAATGATATGAAACCACGTGTGTTCCCCGACACGAGTCAATGACAGACGTCAGAAACGGAAATGTGGAGTGAGCTAACATTTAGCAGTGCTTTAGCAGCCATTTAATAGTTAGCTGATTTAGCTATAAAATATGATTAAACAACTGTGAAATTATTGAAAATACATTTATTCCCTATCTACGTCATATTGTAGTACTGGGCAACCTCTCTGTACAAACACCTAAAAAAAAATAACTTACACTTTGACTTTTTAGTTCCATGTCCTATTCCTAACATGGAGGAGGCATAATTTATGACCTCTGTAATAATTATACATTAAAACATTATGACAATATTTAACAATTAACTGTGTATTAGGTGTTTTTATACTGCTTATTAATGCTGCATATGGAAGGTTTAGTAAAGAGTCAGGAAAAACACAGTAACATATAATTTACATCAAAGTTTTACACACCGAAACGTCTTGTTTCCCAGGGTCACCTCCTAACAAGAGCGGTGGTTTGAACACATTCACTGTACTACAGCTGCCCCACACTCACAGACAACCACAGGCTGCAGTTGTACTTTTCGTGGTTATTGTACTGCTACATATTTCAGAGGGAATTCAAAGTGTTGATTTTTCTGCCTGTTAGTGGCTGCTGTGTTATTGATGGTACATCCAGAGTAAAACACTTCCCACAAGTTTTAACAGTTGCAGAATTGTTAGCCATGTGATTCAGAGGGTTGTGTAAAAACCTTGAGTCTGGTTCTCTCTCACCAAAGAGTTGCTCGTTGTGTGAACTGTTGGGTTTCTCTAAAATATTTAAGGTCTCGACCTTCTATGTAAAGTGCTTTGAGGTAATGTGTATTATGATTTGGCGCCATACAAATAACATTGAATTGAATTGAAATGTTCTCGATGAGATTTTATCACTAATGCATTTAATGCTGGTGATGTTTTGGAGAGCTGCTCTGCTTTTCCACATCTGTTCCTCTCACATCAAGACAAACTGTTGCATCTGTTTTCATTCACAGCACCACTGTTTGTTGTTTTCAGTCTTTCCGAAGGTTATCAGCCGTGTTTTATCAGTGGAGAGAGGTTTAAACACGCTGTCAGCCGAATGCTCTCTGCTGTTCATTTCTCTCTATAATTAAGAAATACAGTTTTTAGAGCAGCTGCTGGTGTTTAGATATTTTGATTGTTGACAGTTTGAGATTTTCAGACTGATGATTTTGACTGATGATGTGTTGAGACTAATGATCTGCAGCGGCATTTGCGTAGTGTGTGTCGGTGTAGGTGTGTGTGTGTGGCATCTTGTTCAGGCTTTTAACAAGTAGTCCGGGTTCGTGGCTCACCTCCTTCTTTTACATCATTACCTCTGCTATCTGTAGGATGTGCTCAGAGGTACCTGATGTGTGTTCGAGGCGTCAGTCGATGCACCTCAAGTGACCCAGTGATCCATGATCCCCTTAAAAAACTGATATTCAAACGACTGTAATAGTTGTGACATCTACAGTACACACAACATGGTTTCTATGTGGCGCAGGAACTTCCATTGTGCTGAGTGCAGTGGCCTGATATTTGACATTTTCTTTATCCACAGCTGACTCTGTGATAGCAGCTGATAGCAGGTTATCAGCCTGTCATTATGATTGCGGTGTACCCTTGTCATATCTTGGACAAGATTGCCCTATTTCTGATTCATACCTTCATGGACTCTGAAGCCTATAGTGGCAAAGTGATAAAGCGGCAATGGAGAAAGTAAAGGATTCGTACACAACTTCCGCTCTGGATTTCCTTTATGTTTTAATACCAGAGGCTGATGTCTCAACCACATGCATTGATCAGCTATCATCATTACTCTTTACTTTCAGCCCCAAAACAACCACCTCCTTCATTTACCATATAATCTATGACTAACAGCTTAACCAGACACAAATCGAATGTGTTGTCAATGACGCAGTAGTTAGACTTTAACAGTGTCATTCACAAAACACTTTGAGATCGCAGTGAATATATATCTCTTACTTTAAATCTGCACATAATTTATGCTGATACATATCGAGCTGTAGGGTGATGGCATTTTGAGGCTCTGTAAAATATTTTGAAGTCCTCATTGCTCATTTTGTCGCAATACATCTGACTTAGAGTTGTACCTTATCAGTCAATGCATCAAAAAACTATTTGTACCATGGAACTGTACAGTCATAGGCCAACAGAGAGCTAAAACCAGTTCCCCTCAGCTCCACGGAGACTGATTGCAAAGAAATTGCTTCATCAGGAGAGGGATGTGATCGAACAAAACAAATGTTCCGAATTTATTGAAGTGTTTTTTGTAAGTATAGTACAATATAAACCATCAAGTAAAAAGTAAAGAATGCAACTTTTTTACTTCTCCTCCATATTTTCCTTATTGACAATGAAGTTTAGTGTTGTGGAAATGTAGTTAATATAGGAACATATGTTCAATGTTAAGCACACTTAAATTAGCTCATGGCCATGGTATATAATGTTCAGGTTTTACATGAAAGCAAAGTATTTCAGAACATTTTTGTCATACTTGAAGAAGTTTCAATATATTTTATAGACATTCATTGGAGGAAATCTCTTTTTGTAACTTTATTTAATCATAAACTTATTGAAACCTCACACTGAACTAACTAATTTGGTTCTCTGAGAGCGTTTGGACTTTATTTCTTGCCTGAATTCGAGCAGAACCTCTGCTCACACAGCTGGGCCACATTTACCCTGGTGTCGAGGCACAGCTTTCAAGTCACTAAGCCTGCTACTTTTCTCAATTTTATTTTAGTTCATAGTGTAGAAACGTTTCTCACATAGAATAAAGGAACATTACCCGACTGTGCACTTTGGACAGCTCTGGGAGGGATTGAGGTAATTCTCAGTGTCCTCTCATGTCACATTTTGTCAGTGCCTTGCTGAATGTAGTTTATTTTAATAATTATTGCTCTACAAATCGCTGGTCAAATTTGAACGGTAGCTTTACTATAGAAGAAGCTTATTCATCATCAGTGAATGCTGTGTCTTCTTCAACGGTAAATCTGCGAGCTATGTGCCGGACGCACTTGTTGACCCACACATAAAGGTGCTGGCTTCTCTGGCATTTCCACAACATTGTCACAGCAGCATTTGTAGTAGTCGTACTTCTCTCCTCTCTTCCGCTAGCTTCCCCTGGTGTTTCCACAACATGTACAACTCGATGGAATCAGCCAGTAGTTTACCTCTTCTCCAGAGGAGAACAGGTGAATACTCCCTGGTTGTGTTTATTTGCAAGTTACGTGCAATTTACCCGAATAAACAAAAATGAGAACACATGTGAGGATGTTCAGCTCTTGTGTAAGGTCCATGACCCCTTTTGGATTGTCAAATTGAGGAACATCCATTCTGTCATCTTCTATGAATCTCTTCAGACTCTGCATCTAACTCAAAAAATGTCCTGAGCCATGAAGCGCACCACAGTAAAGTTTCTACCAAAAAGACCCATGAATTGTTCTGTAAACTCTTTTTCACTACTTCTGAAATACTGTGTGTAGTAGTATTGTTTACAATATATTTAACATTGTAAAGGAGGTAGTGGACAGAACTATTTGAGTAATACTGCATTCACATAAGCACATTTTTCACGCTATGAAATGACAAACAAAGCCGATTCAAATGATAGATGCAAAACACCTGAAGATGCAAAACACCATCATTCGCGTCACCTACTCGAGTTGAAATATTTGAACTCGAGCAAACGATTCACACGACGTTGCAAAAGCCAATCAGAGTTGAGAATGAAAAGCGGAGACAGATCCTGGCACCGACCAATGAAAGCAGGTCATCAAACTGGCCACAGGTCAGCCTCAGTCATCCAGACACAGCTCCTGGATCAGAGAGTAAAATTCAGCAGCGGGCACCTCTGGATGGTCTCGTGGACCCACATGAGAGCACTGGCTTTTCTCGTGTTTCCACAATACAATACAGTAATTGTAATCACTGCAGCCGGTAGTCCTCCTCTCCTCTTTTTTGAAAGAGAACGGGGGAGTACCCCCAAACTCTTTGACACTGCTCCCACAATGACAAACTATAAAGATTGCATGCTCTTGCATGCAACTTTCATGTTTTAATGATTGCATAGCTTTGATTGTATATTTCTGATAAGCTCACATGCACACACACCCCCATACACGACCCGTTTCCCAAATCAACTCTGCTGTGGAGCATGACCCCTAATCAACTTGTAGGTATCAATAATCCAAACTGAAGACTGTCATGCCCCATTGCTCTGTGCCAATGGCTTCGGGGTTTTGTACAGTGTCACAAAACGATCAATAACTTATTCTGTTTTCTTTGATTAGATGAAAATAAGACCAGGGTGACGGGGGGTACTATCTCAGTAACATCACTGAATGTCCTTGCGGGCGTACGTTTGATTCTCCTTATGTCAGAATTTCTTCAATCCCAGCCCTTTTCTCTGAACAATTCTTTATTCTCCAAGGCTATGAATATGAAAATAAATTCAGTGGTTTAGAGATGCAGTTGTTCAGCCTTTTTTCCCCCACCAGAATATTTCTGGTAAAATAGCACCAGGAGTTAGGTTTCCATGGGTTGAGTGCTTGGTGATGTGGCCAATAACAGGGCAAGTGAGTGAGCTGCACTAGCTGGCCCATCAATGATGGCAATCGGTCCCAATAGTTCTTGGAATGTCTCTCTATTCTCTCTCCACTTTTCATTTTACTTCTCCATTGCATCTTCTGTGCACCACTGTGCCTCAATTCCTTCATCAAATGTTAACGGGGGAAATAATCCATCAGTCACTTCCTCTTATGCCTGCTGCTCTCTAGAGGATTTTCACATCTGAACAGATTTTTAAATCATGGGAGAGCACAGATGTGACCGATTTTTTTTAAATTGTGAAAACACACACTAGACGATCTAGTCGAGACATAAGACCAAACAGCACAATCATTTCTGAGTGGTGCAGAGACTTGGGATCTCACAGAAACCTGAGTGATTTAACGTGACAGAAAATTTTCAGTTCTAAACACAAATACACAACGTTCAGTCACTCTCATTGACTGTTTGAGGCTTCTGCTTACTCACTCGACTGCTGTTTGCCCAATATCTTCCCTTTCATACCACACTTACAAGTCTCCTGTATTTGAAATGATGTGAATGTGGCTGCAGAGGAGAGTATCAGAGGACATCTTCTCTAAAAACCTGGTGTAAATGACACCGTTTAAAGTTGAATTTGAATGGCGTCGCTTATGGACATGTGGATGACACCACAGGAGCAGTGTGGAGGCATTTTTTGACATTTGAAGAAGGATTCCCAACATAGTTCAATTGTATTGGATTTGGCTGTAACACTGTTTACCCCTGAAACTACCCCTAACACTTCACCAACCCCTCCATCGGCATAGTGGTGAGAAGATAATGAGTAAGGTAGAAATTCAGACATATCACAGGTCATAAAAAAACATTCAAACTTAATTTCACAGCAATCCTAATATCAGAAAAAAGAAGCAGAATAGTTTTACCTCTCAAGAACTCTCTTCAGTTTCTAGTGAAGGAGAAAAATGTTGGCTTGACCCTTAACACAAACTATTTCCACAGTTTTCACAAAGCACTTTAATGTTTCTGTAACCTTGTCTGACTGTGGCTCCTAATGAATAGGTTTTCACACCGGGGTCAGAAAGACCTTTGCAGTATTATGTAAGTATACGTTTATTATGTAATAAAACTTAAAAATGTAATATTTTCACTAATAATCGGACACATTTTGTAATAAACAGTATGAACACAATATGTAATAAATTTCCCTGCATTTTGTAATAAATGATTACATAGTTAGAAATGCAGGGGTTGCACTTTTTTTTTTACGGAAATGTAATAATATGGTCCAACATGTCTTCTTTTATATATATATATATATATGAGTGACAGTTTACCAGACTACAGAGTGATATAAGTGATTGCTTTAGAGAAATAACTGCATTGAATGCCACAACTGTAGTTGAGACTATGAAGCTAGACTGTCTGCATGGACGAAATATATAATATACTGCAGTAGCACGATAGAGCGAGTGAGCACGCTGTCAAATATCCCTGTACATGCCAGGACTGAGATCTCTCATCTCATGAGAAATGTTAAAAAATAGTTGGGTTCTGTATGAAACTGGACAGGACCAATTACAACATAGTGGACAACCACAGTCTAGATAAGTAATGGGAAACCCTACATATACTGTCTACACACAATAAAAGAACGCTCTTCAACACCACTTTCCATCATTTAAATTGAATATGGAAATGTTTTTTAACACCAGTGTAGATTCCATTAAAGGAATATGTGGTGCATTTGCAGATAGTTGGGAGCACAAACTCTAACCACTGTGTTTGACAGCAAAGACTTGTACAGTCACTAGAAATCCCTTGTTGTCGCATTGGAAAAGCATTGTAGTCTTAACAAAGTCCATCCATCTGAAGCCAAGCAATTCAATTTCTTTTGAGTGAAATACAACAAAACAAATAAAAACAAAAAAGGGAGCAGCAGTGCTGACCATAAAAATCAAGAAAAACCTTCAGGTGCAGCTATTAGCAGCAATATTTATTTAACACTGTAAAGCCACACTAGCAGCGAGGGCCTTTGTGTGGCTTTGTCAGTCTGTCATCGGTTCGTTGGTCCACCTCTGATCCACGCTGAAATGTTTCTATTGGATAGACTGCTCTCATTTTCTGTACAGATATTAAACTTGTTTCCATCCTTGTGTTTGTGTGAATATCAGAATTTTATCCATTCAGCCCACAAAAGCCTGTTTCAAAACATTAGTACTTGTTTATCGTGCTGTGAACGGATCGGGTCCAGTCTACATCCAGGAAATGGTCAAACCATACCCCCCCAGCCCGTCCACTCCGCTCTGCATTTGCCAATCGGCTTGCTGCTCCCTCACTGCGAGCTAGTCAAAGTCAGCTTTATTGTCAAATCCTTCACATATACCAGACATGCCAAGGAATCGAAATTACGTTCCTAACTATCCCACGGTCACGACAAGACATTTTCTAACACTAAAGCAAGAGTAAAGTGCACAGGCACAACAAATAAAAACAGACATATTCTCACACAAAAGTAGACAATATATCAAATGAAAGTTCCTATTGTTACTCAACAAATCAGGACTGTTTGCTGTCCTGGCTCCTAATTGGTGGGAGCCCCCCCCCTGTATATGTGTGTGTGTGTGTGTGTGTATATATATATATATATATATATAGTTGCACTTATATTGTAGCACTTTGGCTTGTAAAATGTACTAACTTGATTCTTGTTGTTCTGGGTTTGTTCCCTCATGGTTGATGCACTTATCTTTAGTCACTTTGGATAAAAGCATGAGCTAAATGAAATGTAATGTAATGTAAAAAGATTGCAAAGAAGAGCATCACTCGATGATTTGCCACCAGTGTGCAGGGAGTCTGCAGGCAGCCAGGCAGAGGGAGTGTTTTACATGGTTTCTTTCCACATACTGTATGTGTCCACTGAGCGGCTTGATGATGTCCCCATTGTAGAACATTGTATCCATAATGTATCAGTGAACAACATCTGGGACTCTTGAAGCCAACTGGTGCTAGTTTTGTATTTTGTTTGCCACCACAACCTCCTCCTCATGACTTTTGAGTGGTTAGATAATGAACTGAACGTATACAACTCAACAATTATGTTTGACCCAAATTACCTTAAGTTTTTCTATAAGATGATAAGTTGCTTGTGTGTGACATCACCGTGGTTAAGATTTGGGGAGTGACTATTGAACTACACTCGAAAACAACCCAAAAGTTTTCCCAAAACATTATGGAACAAAGTAAATTTGTATATAAATGTATTTTGAGGAGGATAGTGTTCAAATCTATCTAATGAAATCTGCAAACAGTGGACAAACAGAGCGTGCTGGAATTAAGAACCGTTCATCTTATTGGTCTCACATTTGGCATGTGTGTTGTTAAATGCTTAAGAAGTGCAGTGTTGAATTAATTGTACTTTGGACACACAATTCGTTAAATGTAAAGAAATGTTCATTAAGCAGGCGACCAGTGCTCTGCAGCAGCAGTGGCTGGGACTCATCAGTGTTAACGTTGATCGAGACAATGGAAGCGTTCCAAACAACCGCAACGACAGTTCGGGGTTCTGCTTACTGAGTTGAGCTTCACTGAATGTTTTAATTAACAGGTGAACAGCTCTTTGTGCAGCAGTGGAGATGCAGCTTCAGGGTTCTGTGGACTGAGGACAGCATCAATTACTGCAGGTCACTTTCACAGTTGGGACCAGCATTAACACGGGCCATCCCAAACAGGCAGGTTTGCAATGGGCCCTGCTCCCTCCAGCAAAATGAAAACATGCAGCAATAATATCATACCTTTGAATTAGGGATCACAATTGTTTCCATTTCCAGTGTCTCAAAGATATTATTGTTTTCAGAGACATGAAAATCTTTCAAGTCTTGAAATACTTAGTGATTTGACATCTATTTTGCAATCCTGTCCCTAATTAGCACTGAACCCTATAGTCTGGGTGATCTGCTGATTGGGGAACAAATTCAATCAGCAGGAAAAAAAAAAAAAATGAAGTGGAGGTGTTTGGAACAGCTTGAGTGCACCTTGGCATTGATTCTTCACATATCTGAACTCTGCTGGATAAATGGATCATCATTCCTTTAAAAGATATTCTGTTTTCACTGTCTTAAAGTCAAAAACCTTCTCTCAATGTTTAACTGAGATGAAATCTGGTGTCTTGTGAAAATCAGAGTTTATGATTCACACCAAATTGATGTTCCTTAAATAATTCAGTGGACCCTCATGCCCTGTGTTGAGGCATCTGCATTTGTAATGTGTCTCCAGTCATTTATTTATTTAAATTGTCATCTGTGTGTCTTATAACTACTCTCTTTAAATACCCTTCACTGCTAATAAAACTATATATAAAATGATATAAACGGTCCTCCCAATTTGAAACCATCTGTTACACCCTTGAATAGGTTTTAAAAGCTGGTTTGAATATTCAGCCATGACAGAGGGCTCTGGTTACACATTGATCTCATAACTTTAACAGGGCGCAAATAAAATAACACAAAAACAGTATTATCGCTCACCGCTTTATGCATAATTTAGGTTGAAAGCAGGGCAGGTTATTACCAGGAGAAACAAAGACATCTGGGACTCAGCATATGATGCAATGAGATAATTTCAGCTCTGGTATTTATTGTTGTGGCTTTTTCCATCATTGTCACCGGAGATATATTAAAATTGCTGGTGTACAACAGAATCTCATTATCACATTGAAGCAAGCTCCAAACAAATTAGAATATGATTCCTTTTCATCTTGATACAAACTCATTTTCATACCATAAACAAGAGAAATTGCAATCTAGGGGAAATAAATTGACTTTCTACACTCGTATTCAGAGAGTGTAAAATGAGCCACAAAGTGATTCACAGACGAGACAAACCGCTTTTCACAATCAATTGCGGTGGAAAGCCGTCTGCTGTTGTTGGAAAAAAAGAAAGAATAAATCTCCTCTCATCAACCGAAATGTCCTTAAGAGAGAGAGCTGACACATATCTTCTTGACTTTGACTTAGTTTCATAAAGCAGCAGCTAACTTATTCATCATTTGGAGCGATGGATGCATTGATCAGTGCATCTATACTTGCAGTGTCTCCAATTCAGCTGCTTCTTCGTCACTGATCAACCCCATTTAATTAAAATAAAGAAACTTCTGTAATCTAAAGACACTTTTGTCCCTGAAAATGATGCGTTCTCCCTGACAATAGACAGAAAAAACAGAAAGTCATTGTTTGCTGCAGAATGGACGACATTTTGTCTTTGTGTTCCCCTGCTCTCCGCAAATTCAATGCGAGGCAGTCGAACAAGAACGATGAGTCGGCAGAACCAGAGCGGATGTCAGTGCACAGAAATACAGTATGATAATCTAAACAAATGTCCCACTTAGCTATCGCATTGTTATCCATTCATCCAGCTACAGGGATGACATAGAGACAAACAACTATTCACTCTCACATTCACACCTACGGACAAGTTAGATTTCGATTAACCCTGAGCTGCATGTGTTTATGCTGTGGGAGGAAGCTGGAGAAAACACATGGATATAATGTCCCTATAATATTCCTATGAAAAAAGTAGAGCTCTGTGACTTTGCAATACTTTATTTTTTGTGCTCTTCATCAGGAATTAATCAAAAATTCTGTTCATGCCTCCATTTGAGTGACACTCTGCAAATTGCTGTGTTTAAAAACAAAATGCACTATTGAAAATGACTAATAACCTAAATGAACCATGTTTTTTGTGGAACACGATTTTCCATCTCCACCTTCTACAACACTCACTGCTAGTTGTGAAAGAGGGCACACGTTCTTATTCACTTTAGAAATATTGGGAAATAGCCCCTTGAAACTGTTAGTGGCTTTGGTCTGGTGTTCATTGGACTGTTCTGCTGTATTCTGGTTCAAGTAAGTGATGTAATGTGGGTCTGATGATGACAACATAACCACCACCATGAGTCCAAACCATTTTGCTGAGGACTGCCACAGATATTTGTTTTGAACCCTGTAACTAGCCAGTAGGGGAGTTTAGATTTTCAAAATGTTTTATTTATTTTCAGCCATGTCATCTATCCACTGATTATCTAAACCGTTTATTTTTAGAGGGTTGCGAGGGGTGGGCTGGAGCCAATCCAAGACATTGGGTGAGAGGCAGGGTACGTTCTGGACAAGTTGCCAGTGTATTGCAGACTATGTACAACCACCCACACTTACGCTCAGTTTAGACTCAACCTAACCCCGGTCTGCATGTCTGTTGATTGTGGGAGGAACCTGAAGAACCAAGAGAAATCATGCAAACTCCACATAGAAAAAACCAGGATTAGAATCGGTAACCTACTTGTTGTGAGGCAGCGGTGCACACCACGGCATCCCCGTGCCACCAACGTAATCTTTCTTCATAGGAGGCTTTGTGTGGAAAACGTTTTTGTGTATCACCTCTGTTTTGATGATGACATTGAATCCCACAGCCTGCACTGTTAACTGCATCATTAGCATGTAGCCTCCAGGAACTGTTGTTCCCCCGTTGAAGTGGTTGTTCCTTTTCATAACTAAAACTGAATTGTCCAAATCAGATGGGGAATTTAAAAAACAGTATATTTTTCTTTAGTGTGTGTGAAATGCAATCAGTCCTCAAAGATAACAGTTGTACAAAGCTTCCAGGTAATGATTTCAAACATTTTCCTCTTGCCCTCCATCCCCGTCTATATAAATTGATTCCTGTCACATGCTATGAGTTATCTGGTGATTTGAAGGTCACAGAATTTCCGACAGATTCTTGCATGTCTCTCCTCTCTCATATTTTTTGTCCTCGCTGTGGGCGATATTGATTTGTACCAGGGCAGTTAATCATGACAACAATGTTGTGCTCAGGAAATGTCTCTAAATGTAATCTTGCTGAAGGATAGGAAAGAGCAGAGCTGTGCAAAACACTGGCATAGTTTTAGAGGTGGATTATTCCTCACAAGTGCGATAAAGTTTATGATAACTTCTGTGGCTGTAAAAATGTTCATTTTTAAGACACACCGAGAGAAGTCAAAGCTGAACTCCTGTAGGGGTCAAAACCAGAGGTGTGTATTTAATAAAGAGGTTTTTACTGTGGTCTAGATCTTTTTAACAAGGGACGTGAATTAAATAATTGAAGAAGAAAATGATTAACATTTCTTTTTCCTTTTTTCTCTGCGTGCAGTGAATTTATTAGTAGTTTCAGATTGCTCATGATCGTCTCCTCATATTTGTCCATTCGCTGAAAAATAGATATACATAATTACACTTCCAGCACACAATTAGATGGATGAGCTGGAATAGATGGTGTTGTGATCAGTCATCCATTGTGCATTTTATTTCTTCTCAGACACATGTATCAAATATTAATAGTGCTCCCTGCATCGCTTGTTGAGTGTGAGGAAGTTGGAAGTTCTGTTGAACAGCTCCAGACTTCAGATTTGTTTGTGTAGAGAAATGCCTCATCACTCCAGACAATATGTTACTGATCGTCTCAGTCTTCCATCTGTGCATCTGTAAAGTTAATATTCTTCCCTATAATATTAATTCTGGACACATTCTGAGTTACCTTCTCAACTCTAGTTCCTACACAGGCGAAGATACTTGGTATGTAAAAGCCTTTTCAGGTAGAATACGATGCTAGCAATGCACAAGTGTTATGGCAAACATGCGAGTATCCAATAGAAACAAAGCATCTAGCCATGCATGGAATGCATAATAGAGGAAAAGCAATTACTGCAAGTGTAGCTTTTGCTGCATCTTTCTGTCTGAACCCGTCTGAGCTCAAGATAAACTAACCAGGCCGACCCAAACCGACAAGCATCCTGACCCAAGCCCGATGCTTTTAATTTCTGCTGCACTAAGTGTGTGTTAACCTGACACACATGGTTATTACTTGTTTGACCTGATAACAGACATGTGCTGACTTAAAAAAAAATGCATCCTACAAACTTTGTGTCTAAACCCAATCCAGTCCATCAGGACCAATTGGGTCAGGTGTCCACATTATTGTTTTAGTGATAAGATTAGTTATGACTCAAGTTTGAGTAATACATACACATTTTCAACACATTGAGTCAGGTGTATTTCTAAAGTCAGATCGCTTGTTGTAGCTAGGAAACTGTGTTAACTAAAGAAAAAAAGAAAAGAAAAAAATGAAATCTCTATTTTGCTCTGAAGTGACCAGTGCAGTGCAAACCGCTTTCTGTCTGAAAGGGCCTCATGAAATGCCCTGTGTGCAGGACTGTTACAGCAGCAAGACCCTTTCGTCAGCTATGAATAAATAGGCAGAGCCTTCCCAGGATGCACCATGTTAGTACAGACAGCTACATTTTACACTGAGATCGGACCATTATGTGGAAGAACATAATTCTTAAGTGGTCATTATAACAGGTGTAAACAGGCTGTGATCAGACATCATTAACCAGAGACATGTTAACACAAAGTGTAAATGGGATTTTAAAAGTCAGTTTCGTGATTTCTTCTCCAATGCATCAGAGCAGTCATGAGGATTAGAAAAAAAAAAAACCATGACTGATGAGATTAAAAACCAACAGCTATTTTGAAGAAATAGTTTTTGCTCTCAGACACAATGCAGTCACGTTGGTCTTTGTAGTTTTGTGTGATGTGCTGGTGTGTGATGTTTACATTGATGGTGAGAAGGCGAGAGACCAGGGTGTTTTTCATGGTTTTCTCCTTTTCATCGTGTGTTGCTTTTGTTTTTTTTACCATACAATGATGATGGCCCTCTAGTACCTGATACTCTCTTCTTTCTGTTAACCTGATTCTTGTAAGGAAGCAGGGAAGTGAACATATGGAATGTAGAACAAAGACCTTGTAAAGACCCAGTCCTTGATTATTGTGCATAAACAACACTTACACATATTGGTAGAGAAAGAGACCCAGCTGTTGTTCGGGGGATTATTCATTTAAAAAAAACAAGATTATTGGTTGTCTATGTGTAGCTGAATATTTTCCTCTGGTCTGTCTTTTCTTTACACTCACATGAGTTTGTTGAGCAGTGCAGCTGCGGCACATTGTCCTGGACAGTCACTCACTGTGCTTTGCTCAATGCAGCAGTAAGCAGTATGCTGTCTTACTAATGAGATCCTATATTCAAACACAATTATACTTCTGGCAAAGACTGTTAACTTGTACTTTAGAGCCTGTGTTGAAAATCTAGCAGCTAATTTCGATCATATAAGCAGCCATGTGAAATTGATGCCTCTCGTTCTTCAGGGTTCCGTCCAAGCCAAACACCACAGCCAGTTATTTTCATTTCTTGTGGTTGAATTTGTGGCAATTAGTAAAGTCTCTGTATTCGGTGAGATGACCCTGGACGTGATATTTCAGCCTCTGTTGCAGGTGTGTTTTGCATTTCAGCTGAATAAAACCACAGGCAGCCCTTTGCCTTCCATCCAGTCCTGAACAATTGTTTACATTTTGCTTTGTTAATGAGGAGAACTTTGTGGAGCAAATGGTGTTTTGCAAAGCGCTCGAAGGTAGAGCCAAGGGAAAATACATGTTTTGAATTTTAGATGAGCACCTACAATTTAATGGAATCAAGCAGTCGGTTTCTGGGAGTACATTATGCACTGATGGGATTGCCATGACTGGCACACCCCAGCAGTGACAGACCTTCAGGCAGCGAGCTTTCAGATTTGTTGTGGAAAAACTGATTGATCAATTCGATCAGTGCCTTGTTGTATAAAAAAAAAAAACTTCTAGAACTCTTCCATGCCTTCATCGTCTTCTTCTGGATCAGGATCCCTGGTCCCGCAGTGTTTCATATTCTGTATTGAGAGTTTGAAATTATATTGTGTTCACACCATAAAGACAACACAACTGCATGTAAGGTCATGAGCAGATAAATGAATGTGAACTTGCAATATTTTAGTGTGAAATAAATGTTCAGGTTTGCACTTCATGATGCACATTTTTAAATAAACTTACAAGAGGAAAATGAGACAAGTCCAAAAACAACAGGAAGAGCTGGAGTAATTGTTTTTAGATGTGAAAGTGGCAGATTGTGCTAAAGTCGAATTGAGTCTTAAGGTCCTCACCAACGACCCAGTATTTAACTGTAGATAACTAAGGAGACAAACAATTTTCTCAGTAACGGAGAACTTAGATAAGACGGATAGAAAAAGAAATTGAATGGGATTTTCAATTCCCTGTGCTTATGTCTGCTGGATCTTAAAGCTGCACTGATCCACATTCTTATATTTTCTGTGTTGTGTGAGGGAAGGTGATGCTGGTCGCATGCACTTTCACTCAGCTCTACAAAACTTCTCTGCTCTATTCAGCCCAGTGTTTTGGCTTTATACCTCAACACTTTACTGTTTTTTTTTTATTAATTTACCAAGTGCCGATCAGGAAGCAGACATATCTGTGAAGATTCAATGTCACACAGGTCACAGTATCTACAGGGGTTGCACAAGCTTACATGGTAACTGGCCTTGCTTGTGTTTCTTCTTTCAAGAGACAGAACAAACTGTATGTACAATTGTACGACTCCTGATGAAGACAAGAAGCCTGCAAACATAGCAGAGCACTCTGGGAATTAATCCACTCAGGAATAACTTCAATACTAATTTTCTTTCTGAGAAATGTGCAGTTCACACTGAATATATTCTGTTACCAAGATTTGTCTTCTGCTTCTATTGTATATAACACTGCTATTTTTTAATATTTCATTTTGTTTGTATTTGCTTAATTATTTATGATTTCATTACTTTTCTACTGATGCTTCTATTTTTACTTTCCCTTTCTTGCTGTAAGGCAAACATATCCCATAGAGGGACTAAAAAAATGTATCTCGTCTTGTCCCGTTCCGTCACGTAGCTCAAGAACCAGATATTTCTCTGAGCGGGTGAAAGACCATCCCTTGTTCTGTAGCTTTCACTGCAAGTCAAGCACAACATACGTAACACATGGTGTTGCATGGTGGTGACGTATCAAGACAAATCAGACAAGAGAGGGAGACTCAAGCGCAGAGAAGAGGCCCAGTGCATATGTCCGTGACAAGGAGAAACAACATGGAAGGAAGTAAAGAATTGGCCATCAGTACTGATAATGTTGATAACGTCAATGACAAAAGCGCAAATCATTTTCCATTCCTTGAACTGGAATGTGGCCATGGTCAGTGGCAGCACAAAGAAGCACGGAGACAAGGTACACGGAGCACAAGGTAACAGAGGACGGTCCAGTAAACACAGACGCTGCCTCACGGTCGGTGGTATTGTGTTGTGTGTTTGCCTGTTATGCCTACCTGAACATCCTGTACCAAATAAAAGCTCTGTCTGTTGGAGTTGCTTCAAATTTCAGACTTTAACACATTGTATTTCCCTGCCATGAAAATGTTCCTGTGCATGTGTGATATAAGGTCTCATTATGTAGACTCAATTAAAAGAAACATTGTGAAAAGAAGGTTGAATGTGATACATATAACAAAGCTGGGTAATGTGTGTGACGTATTGTTTACTGGTGGCAGTATGTGTTACTGTAAAAACGTCTGATATTGAACGGAAAGCAGAGTCTTGGGCAAGTTACTGAACTCCAATTACCAAAGCCAACAGCATAGGCATAGAGATCCTCTAAGAATGGTAGCTATTTTAAGTACTGTGATTATACTGTGAAGATCTTTGTGTGGTCGATCAGCCCATTAACATGTGGTTGTTCATTCTAAGACAGCTCTACTATGGACCTCTTCATGAGTACATACATATACATGTTAATGGCGAGAACCACAAAATGCAGAAAACTTGACAACTTAAGTTTTATTTTACTCGTGTGTCAATTGGAACACAATCGACACACTAGTAAATAGAAGGATGCATGCTGAAAGGTTTTCATACAGGGGATGTGAGGGCCATGGATGATTCATCTCTTAACCACTCAGGCCCGAAAACTGAAAGGTCAACCTGATGAATCAGAGCGTAGCTGACAGACAAGCAGAGAAAGAGGAAATCCCAGAGATGATAGAGGGCTGAGATCACCTTTTCATTACAGCCACTTTGTAGATCCATGAGAAATGAGGAATTATCTCTCATGTAGTAAATATTCCAGGATGGTCCAAGAAACCTTTAACACTGGACGTTCTTTATAGTGAAGAGAGAGTAATGTTGTTATACTGAGCTGCTGCTCACGCCTCCAAAATACTCCACAACTGAAACACTATAACTCCCTCCCTTCTCTGACCTTCTTTTGTCGTGTGTCTCCTTTTGGATTAATCTCACCTGGGACTGCACAGTTCATAAACAAACACAAAACAATTTCCTGACTAAATTACCAGCATAAGTCGCCGAGGAGAGAGAGGAGGTAGATAAAGAGTGAGTAACTGAGGGTGCCCTCAATTCATAACTTGAGTCTCAGTCTGAAGTTTGTGTTGCTCTTTCCTGACGACCATGTTGTGTGTGACACGGTCAATGAGAGAGGATGTGTGACCACTATCAATAAAAGGAATAACCTTAATGACAAACAGCACATTTCTGTGTGATTTTCTTTGAGGAAATCATATCCTATACGACATGGAGGCCGGGCTCGCAAGGCTCATGAAAGAAAAGTAATTATCTTTAATCACTAGTTTGACGATCAGTAATCCGAATGATGCTGCTTGAGCATGATGAGATCAGAAGTGATGTGATCAAGCACAGCAAGGTCCTCATTAGTATGTACATGTCATATTGTAGAAAATATCCCAGGTAACCAATCTGTAGTCTCGGATTCCCTGGATGGTGTTCTACAGGGTTTTCAGTCATCCTGGAAAACCTGAAAATGTTTTTTCACATCTGATAGTCTGAAGGTTTTACCTTTTTACCTCTGATCCAGTTATTGTAGTTAGTATTGTTGTATTTTGCTCTTGTCCTAATTATCCAAAGATTAATTTTCAGACTCCAAACTAATTTAATCATTGTTTAAAATCAGAATAGTCCTGGATTTTCTTCTTTGTATTTTAGCGCTTTACATTAATCCGCATAAACTTCACAGCATATTTTGTTTGAGATGAAACTCACTGTTGGTATGAAGCTGAAGTCTCCTGGAACTCTCCTGTATCTATAGGCTACTAGATGTGCTTCAAAGTAGCACCTTTCAGTGTACATTATAGCCTAATTCAGAGAGGTAGGGCATAGTCCTTTCTTTGTCCAAGTTTGATGTTCATATGAAGGACCTAAGTGTTTAGAGTGGCCGACACATTTCAAGCAGTTGAAGGATGAAAACCATGTTTACATCTAACAAAAACAGGTCATGGAAAAGAGGTTGTTGTACAGTTAGCAGCGATGATGATTAAAAAAGAGAAGAAAAATGTGATGTGTATCAATGCCAGGATACTAACATTTTTGTTCAATTGCTGTCCTGACTTGTCAGGAAAAATTCCTGGAATGTGTCCTGGATAAAATCTTGGATGTTTTCTTAAAGAGAGTGGGGGACCATGCACCAGAGGACCTAGTAGAAGCCAGTTCTGGCCGATAGATGGCTCAGTGTCAGCTGGGTTCTGTGAGTGCAGGCTGGGCTGCATATCAGCTCCGGTTACAAGCACCTGCGCTAGATCTGGACCGCTGCAGGTTCATGGATTTGGCACATCATGTTTGAGTCTGGTGAAAAGCCTGGCCAAATTCAGGTTGTTGTGAGGGAGATCTCTTTTTTTTTTTTTTTGGCAATGCAGGGCTAAAAATGATGGTTGCCATAACTGTAACTTTTGTTTGCTGCTATCAGAGGGCCATAGCTTGTCTCTTTCAGAAGCCAGTTATGCTTCTATTGTAACGCCAGATTGTCCAGGTAGTAAGAGAAAACACTTTCTTCTGCAGAGGGAACAGACTTGGTCATTTGCGCCTCCTATAATTCGACCTGAAAATAACTAGGAAATACTGTACCAATCTTTTCAGATCAGGTTTTTGTTGGTCAAATGTTAAAATGCTTGCCAACAATACATCTGACAATGCCTCATTTTAAAACCAGCATGCCTATGAGCACCCACATGTGCACACGCCGCTTTACAAATGTAGGCGCAACTGCTTTCGCCTGAAACTGGCAAAGATACTTACTTTTTGCCGGGTCTAAGATAGGGCATACAAGCTATGACTAATGATCTAATCTACCGGTTTACAATTAGAAGTATTTCAGCACTTTATCTCCTTCTGTTTGTAATTGAAAACGCTTTAATCTACATACAGCTGACTGTTGATTTCTCCATTTATATCCATTTTACGCAGTTTGCGATTCGAGCAATTGTTGTATACTCTTCACAGGTAATGTGTTCTCTGGAGGACAGAATTTGCGGGTTTTCTGTGGAAAAGATTATCACGATAATGAGCACTATGCAGAGTGGGACCAGGATTAATACATTGTGTAGTAAAATGCCTGTGAACACACTAGCTCCAAAGGTGGTGTTGGATTTACTTATCAGTGAAAACCATCTGAAGACAAACAAACAGAACCACCTGCACCACTGCTTTGTTACATTGGTGCTTGCGTGTTGCTGAGAGCAAGTCACAAGTTGGCAAGTTACTAGCCGGCAATGTTCTCCAACTAGTTATCAGTATGAAGCACTTCAGATTGATCATCTGTTTATATAAACTCTGACAATAGAAGCTTCTCACTCAGAAAATTGTCTAACTCATTGTAGAGGACCAATGTGTATGTTTTTCAGGGAGTCATTGCCACACATTGGTATATATTAATAATTATTATGTTTCCATTATTGTTATAAGCACCTGAAACTATCCTGGAGTGTACTCTGTTACTTTTTTCTCAGAGTACCTTTTCACCTTCTCGATTGTGCTGCTAGTGACCATGGCCATGTTCCAGTCTAAATGAAGGCTACGTGTTGAAGTATGAACTATTTTACTGCCATAAATGTCACATCGAAAACTCCACGTTATATCATCAAGGATTTCTGATGCTCGTATCTACATTTGCCTACAACAGACAGCAAAGTGTTTTTATTAATTCTTTAATGTTTTAATGCCAACTTAGGTTTTCCTGCACACTTGGAAAACTCAATGCAAATCCCATTGAATACTACACGCTGTTTTTTTCAAGATTGTGATTGCATGTAGCAGAACCAGAATTATCTTTTCTAATCCATGCTTTTTCTTCTCTGTCAAAATGTGATGCTTATTATATAAGGCTCACAGACAGTTCAGGAAATGATTTGTTATGCCTTTTGGCAGCTAAAGTAGCCTCATACCTTGAGCGGGGCTGCAGTGGTCCAGAGCTCTTTAAACTCCACACACCCACGTTTGTTTTCATTTTCAATCTTGTGGTATTCAGACCAACCTGACACCGAGTAACACTCACTTCACTTGGCTCCCCCTGGAGTCACAGAACACTTTATACACCTGTTTTCACATATGCAGTGTAACTCTGCAGTTCCTGTAAACATACTTTGATGTGGAAAACTGGAGTTAAAACTAAGTAATCCATGCTAACCCTCTTTCCCCTTCTGTTGTAAAGCTGCTTTTTATTCAACCTGTAGGTGGATCTCAGTGTGCGCTGCTGTTTTGCAAAGAGTGTTATGGGCTAAGGCTTGTGCAAATTAGAGGTCAAACCAAATGAAGGCAGAAGGTGGTTTAAAAAAAAAAAAAAAGGAAAGGCACGGAGGTTTTTGTTGATATCAAAAAAAACTTTAAAGGGCTTGTGTTTCTTCAGGCCCAGTGAATTTTTGTGTAAAGCTGGTGCCACAACCTCCACTTGAGATGAGACGGATGTTTTATCTGCATTGTTGCAGGGCTTTGAAATACGTTTAGAATTCTGCTTGTGTGAGCCGAAGAACGTCTTTTCCTCGACTCAAAATCTCTGAAGCTCTCAAAATGCAAGGTCAGACTATCAAAAAGGTCAGATGTTCAGAATTCATAATGGAATACATATAGTATAGATACTAATGACCATGTTAATAGGAAATATAGCAGTATTGAACATTTGCTTCATATCATATATTTCAGACATTAACTGAACAACATGCATATTGTGTTTAGCAGACTTTTTCTTTACGTAACTCACTCTGTATGTCTTTATATTCTTTTGGCCTTGGTGCAATGTACCCATAATTTCACTCACTTTCATTATCCTGCTATTCACAAATTTCACGCTGTTCGGTCTTACATCTTCGTATAATGCGTTCTGGTACGTGACCTCATTTCCCGTTCGGGGACCATTTAAGTTCCAGATTATCTTTCATCAGCGTCTCATCTTAATAGGTCTTGGCTTTTTCTGATTGCAATAAACAACAATGCGTCATGTCAGTCGCCTGAGCAGCGTTTGTGGGGGTGTAATTCTGGCGCTCCCATTCCAGCTGACAAAAAAGATTTACACAACTGATGGTGATCAAAGTCTATCAATTACACAGGATTTATTGATGAAAATGTATAATGACGGTAAAGGAAAAAAAGAGAAGTTAAAACTCTAAGTTACTGTCACTTTGTCGGTTCATCCTCAGAACTAGTATAAGGCGCTTACAGCAAATACTTGACAGTTTTATCTATTTTTAAACAAGCGATATATGAATTATATATAATTCATCTGACTTGCATGAAAAATTCAGTTAAAATTAAATATCCCTTTGAAGCAGACTTATTGTAAGTTCTCTTCTGGTGGTGATGAAACTGTAAATATGTTTAATTTTGAAAAATAAACAGGAAAAACCTGTTTGTCGTATGGTGTGTGCCCAGCTTGCTATTTGAAATGTCAGTTTATTAAAGCACCTTCCCCCAGCAATGTCACACTACTGATATGAGAGGAGACGCTTTGCAGAAGAAGGATGTGTTGAACATATCTAACACCTCTATGTGGGGGTGTTATTTCAGTAGACGATTTTGCACTTTCTCTTCAAGTGAATTCTACGGCACCGTGAGTGACACTTCACTGCTTCAAAGGTGGAAGGAGGACTCGAGGTGGAAATTAGGGCGGAATGCTAAATATTAAAAAGTATGCTCAGGCTTAGTTTGTCTTTTTTTCTTGTTTTATCCCCAGTTTCACCTCACAGGAGGCAATTTGGGGGAAGTAAGGAAGACATGAATACGGGAAGGAAACACAGAGGATTAGTGATGCAGCTAGTGAGTATTAATCAGGTGATTATCTACCTATTATTCCATAACCGTCTGTCTGTCTCTGTCTGTATGTGGAACGCATATCTCGAAAACCATTCCTCTTATTGTGTAATATTAATGTTGCAGCATAGTGCAGTGCTGAATGCTGTGGACAGGCATTACGTTCAATAATAATAAAACTTAAAGGTTCAGTGTGTAAGATTAAGTGATATCTCGTGGTGAAGTTGCATGTATCAGCTGAATACTCACCTCACCCTCCCCTTCCAAACATGAAAGAGAACCTGTGGTAGCCTTCAGTTGTCATAAAAACTCCAAAACTGTCTATTTTGTCCAGTTGGGACATAGAGAGAACCCACTCCTGATATAAATATAAAGTATTTAAATATAAAGGGGCCATTCCAGTGTAAAGAAAACAATAATTTGTACAATTTAGATGAAACAAACGAGTGAAAACATCACTATGATTATTTTATATTTAATTTCTGCCAATAAATCCAGTTTACCTAAATCTTACACACTGAACCTTTAAATAAACAAGCGACCAGTGCTCTGGAGCAGTCAGAGGGTGGGGCAGTGTTTCTGTGGGGTGCATTGAAAATGTCAGTTCTTAGATACACAGCAGTCAAAGTGTGGGTTACATTCGCTGCCAGATCATTTAGATAATTTGTTGTTGTTGGTTTTTTTTTCCATTTTGGACTGACACAGACATTCATGTGTTTTGCTGGTGCTGATTTCTGCCATGGCAGCTCATTCATGAATCACTTTCTCTTAAGCAATTAGTGTAGAAAGTAAAAGGCGGAAATTATTTTTGTTGCTGCAGTGCTTCATACTTTACAGAGCTTTTATTTAGAAAATATTTTGACCTCCCAAATAGCAGACATTTGATGAATGACACAATTCAGTTAGGCAAATCATTCCAGCCCATAAGTCCATTACAAACAAGCATGTTTATAATGTGCACTGCACTTGTGTTTTTGACAAAGAGAGAATGGCTCTGTTTTTACACATCAAGTCACTTCAGTTATTGTGTCAATTGCCTCAACAACTATCCACTATGAAACTATACATGAAATGAATGTAAAGAAATTCATATTCCCCGGATGATGAACTATATTAGCTTTGATTAACACTTAACCTTAATCTTGTGCTAATACAATTTTTTTTCCCAATACTTTAGCTCGTTTGGTTAATTCCACCCAAACAATTGAAAGCAAATGACAGAGCAATTCTTTCAGCTTCCAAGGTTGTGTTATGGTGCTAAGTATCAAATGTTGCAAACACACTAGGCTAAGATTTCTTTACAACCACCACTTCGAATGCTGACTGATTCAGAATAACTCTGACGTTGGTATTGCTAATTAGTAAGTGTACTTCTTTATATTGCATTTTGTTTTTGTCTTAATGATCATTTGAAGCACTCAACAGTACAGTTCATTACAGCTGCAGGGGCAATTAAGGGTACAGTGTCTTGCCCAAGGACACTTTGACATATAGGGAATCAAACCAATCAGTCTGGTTAGTATAGATATATATATATATAGGACATCATCTGTTTGACTGTTGCCCTCTGGCAAACGCTTCACCTCAATCAAATCGCGGACAAACTGAAAAACAGCTTCTACCCCACAGCCATAAGAAAACTGAACTCTGCTTAATAACACACTGACTGTTTGGGAAACTGAACATTCACAATGTTGACAGATGTTTACATCCACTGCAATGCACCTTCTGTACATACACTACATTGCACTACATGTACACAAACACATTTATTTGCTATAATATCTGCTGTACTGTTTTTATATTTACATTTCTTCTACCTCATATATACACTTTTTTTATGCAGTATTTTATTTATATTATGCACCTTCACAATAGCTGCAAAATTTCGTTGTACACTATGTACTATGTATTCTACTCTATACAACCAGCTCTATCTCCTGGGCAACGGCTGCCAACAAGTGCTCACTGGATAAATATGGTTGCAGACATTTAACTTGCTTCAGAGAGGCAGGGAGCGTTATTACCGGCTGATTGGTGAGAAAACAGTGACTACACCGCTGTCATGAAAAGTGATTTGATGAAATGAAAATAGATTATTTCATCTTGAGGACGTTGCACTTCTGTAGAAGAAGAACCGAGTCCCCTCAGAGCTGTTAAAGGAAAGAAAGAGGTGGAGAAGCAAAGAAGGAAGCATGTTTAAGGAAATGGAACCATTGAGGTGTCCATGGTGCTGTCTGTCTGTCCCCGACTGTGTCCTTCACAGATCCACATCATGAACAGCTGTGACTGAGTGAGACAGTGCCTCGCCTCGACAGATGAACGAGGCACCTTTGGCAAAAACAAGCTGAACAATGCTGTAACAGGCCTTAGCTGTTGCCTTCCTTAAACAAACTGTGCCTAAGATGAGACATGAAATACTCCAATCCAGCGTTTATTAATTCTCACCCTTGGACTGACAAATTGAACTACCTTCATGTCAAATGTGCAACGAGGCAAATCAAGCAGATTCATTTTTATATTGGAGCCCTCAGTCGGTAGTTATCAGCAAGGTGAGCAGCTGTAGCCCTCGGTTCAAATACAGCTTTGAATTTATTTCTCAAGACGAACTCAAGGGAGCCTTGCAGCGTTAAAGCAGCTCAGGCTCTGATGATGACATTTGAAGAAATGACTGAGGTGCCTCAGAGAGAAGAGATCATGACTGTCATGAACAGTTTGCTTGGATTTTTCCTGCCATTCACTTATATTTATCCAGGAATTGCTTTGCAGGACAAAATGCCTGCGTGTGTGCGTGTACTGTACATGAAACATCATTTCTGAGCCAATTACTCATGACATGAGTTAATCCTGCAGTCAGCATCGACCACAGGAGCAGGTGACTGCAGTCACTGCTTCCACAGCTTTGCCGTATTATCTGTGTGTGGGACACCTGATAACAGCAGCAGGGACGGTCTCTGCGTCAGGACAGTAGATGGTGTCGCTGTGGTGACACTGCCACAAAGTGTCTGGGTAATTTCTGTCTGTGCTCTGATTGTCAAAAGTCCCCAGATGATTTAAAAATCTACCATACAGGAGATTCAAACGAGAAAGAGATGCAAGCAGAATTTTTGTTTTGAACCATGTTTGCAAAATAATTATCCTCAGCCTGTGATGTGAGTAATTACGCAGGTATGGCTGACATCATTCAGATGAAAAGCACTTTAGCAAAATAGGGCTTTTTCCATATATGGTAAGCTCTGGCAAGGGAATAAAATGAGCCAAAGCAAAGCGAGAAGGAACAGCTACACTTCTGTCTAAAATATGGCTACTTGAGAATAATGTGCTTTAAATGAGTTTGAGGAAAAGAAGCTGTAGTTTCATGGCGAGAGGTGAAAGCAAGTCATAATGAATATGTCTTAGATATTGTTCCTGAGTGGGTTTTTAGTAATAATGTTTTTAAAAAGAACCATAAAGTAGTTTCTCTCTTATTTAATGAGTAATTCTTACTTAAACTTATAAACTTCTAACCCATGAGTTTTCCTTGCATAACATAATTTATCTGTGCTGAAAAAGTGGCTTCATCATTGAATTTATATTTGTAATAAATTGAATGCATCATTATGGTACGTGTGAGTGCAAAGGGGTAATCATGAAGCTACAGGGAATTTACCTGATCAGCAGCTCCTCTTGTCTTTATAGTTTTATAGTGAGTCCAGTCAACCTTTTCTATTTTGGTTCTCGGTCACCGCTCTCATTGTGTCATTTTCGGCCGCAGCGGTTTTCAGAGAAAAGCTCTCTAAACCCTCTGTGCAAACCCTGCTCAGCAGCAGACAGTCACAGTAATAGACTGCAGGAACACAGTGGAGCTTTTAATGTCTAAAGAGATGGATATTTCCCTCAAAAGAGTCCAAAATAAGAGCTTGGAGAGAGTGAACAGTGGTCTATAACACTGGGGGCTTCACCGGCTGCACTAGCATCATGGAACGTCTTGCTATAAGTTATAAGGTTGGAGCGTCCACACTGCCTGCGTGAGCTGCAATGCGCTCACCTTGTTTCTCTGCACCGCCCACGGTTCACAGCAGAATAGAAAGAGAAAATGATCTTTTTTCGACTCCCTCTCAAGCAGAAATATTTGCAAAACTTCCTGATTCAAGTAAAAGCATAATTTCTATTGACGTAATCCATTTCTTTTTTCTAACAAGGTTTCTATTGTTATCGCAAGATTGGTACGCAGTCGTAGCGTAGAGTACTGTGATTTAGTTGAGTACATATGTAGATAAGATACGTTATACTTAATTGTCCCAATGTGGAAATTATCTTGGGCACTGTCCTGCCTGTAGTTTCACGTACAATATAATCAAATCTCTGACACATTGGCCTATAATACTTCCATACACATGCCACAGTTCATATATACACACAATGACAACATATTGAAGAAATACAGTAGTCACACAAGAACGCCACGTAGCAGCTCCACTGCAGAAATGCTCCCACTCGGCCTTGAGACACAACAGATTAGCGGCACACGCAGCCTGGCGTGGCCCAGGTGGACACAGACATGATTCCAAAGTAAATGATAATATTGTTCTATAACTGCTACATGTGTGAGAAAACTGGTAGCTATAGAAAGTTGGCTACATCAACCACATCAACGCTAAAGATAAGTTGAAAATGTGAAAGGCCTCTGAGTACATGAACTGACATTGAATGAATACATACTACTAATACTCCTGCAAGAATAGAGAACTCTAAATTGTTTTTCAATGTGAAGGTGAAAAGGTTGGAAGGGGAGTGTTATCGATTGCTTAAAGATTAGCTAAACCCTGAGACTAAAGGTTGACACCTACAGTTAAATCTGAGCAGATTTGTTTACACTGGAGTTAATGATGCAAGTTCAAAAGCTCACACTGTTTTTATGTAGACGTGACCATAGCACTCAATAAAGTGTTTAATCAGTGCTCTTATATTCAAACCTTTTAGCAAAAGCAACATTATATAACCTAAAATACACAGATTTGTAGCCCTGTCTTTTACTGTACAGCAGCTAAAAGTTACCTCCCTACAAAACCATATTTATTTTGTATGATATGTTGGATCTGCATTGTTTTAAATCAGGATCAATTCATTATTCATTCATTATTCCCTGAGAAAGTAGTGAATGTGAAAGACAATGCCTTGTATCTCAATGTTAAAGTAAGTGATAGAAAGACGTCCTCCATCCAACCCAAAATTTAACATACAATATGTAACCTCGACTGTTAGGGGTCTCTCAATAAAATAAAAACTAGTTTGTTGATGTTGTGAAGCAGCGTTGGTTCATGGGAGTTGTTGTCTTCAGCACTGTTGCAGAGGAAAATCTACCTGACACAACTCGTTTTGAACAATTTATTACTCAAGTTACTCAATGTACTGAGATGAGAGGGAGAGGGGAATCCGGCGTGGCGGTGGAGATGATGACAGAGCGTGGTGAGTGACGTCGGAGAGCGGAGAATGAATGGGGTTGTGTTCCAGGTGGGTGAGTAAACACTGGGTTTAACAGAGACGGGCTGGTGAGGCGGTGATCTGGTTTAATCCTGGAGCACGAAGGGGGACGCGTTAGAGCAGGCGAAACACCAAAAGCACTGATAGCACAGAAACGGCGAGTAGTCAGCTGTGTGACTAATACTGTGGTTGAACAACAATCTTGTGATGAGTTGATGAGAAGCCAGGGATTAAATACTGCAGTGGATGATGAATGGAAGGCACGTGTGTGGACTGGGTGGAGGTGCTGATGACGGGGAGATGAATAAATGATGACTGGAATGATAAATGGAGACCACGCCCGCCCACCTACACTCACATGCACTCACCACAGAAAGACAAAGACAGATACACAAGGGAGGAGAAAATACAGGAGAACACTGGGAGACTGATGCTTAAACCACACCTACAACACTCACATCATGTTCGCGGATGAGGTAATGACTTGAAGTTTTATTCACGCTACGGAGCAAACAGCAATGATGAATCATGATCCATTTTCTCTGAACAGTGTTGAAACATTTTGGATGATTTTTTTCAACATTTCAATTGCGAATAATTTCATACATCTTTAAATTGGTTCTTTCTTGGCCCATGTTCCTTTTCCACCAAGTTTTATGGAAATGCGTTCTGAAGTTTTTCCTGCTGACAAACAAATAGACAGGGGCGAAAACACGACCTGTACAAGGTCACTGCAATGATAAAACATCATCAGCGTACATCATTTATCTGCACCAAGGAAGTGGAAAACAATGACGCTATTGAACACTTGCCAGAGCAATCCGAGCAGAGGTTTCGTCAGTAGCCAATTTGCTTTTGGCAGCTCAGTTTCTGGATTTCTTCCGTATCCTCTTTTCCTCTCCCCATAGCATCTCTTGATCCAGATTACATTCCAAAAAGTGTTCTAAAGTGTTATACAAGTTCTGTACTCGACTGAGATGCTATTCTGACTGTTGAAATGAAGTTTACAGTACAAGCAAGCTGGGGATTTTAGGCAGAATCTAGAGCACACCCCGTTGATTCCCAGAGGTGGAGACTAGAAATCTACGGGCTAATACAGCTTGTAGTTCTAGTAGAAACAATGATGTTACCACAACACATTTTGAAGCTGAGCCCCAGAGCTACAGCATTAAAAATACAGCTGCTGTTGTTGTTTTCCACACTGTTCTTAATTTGGATAGACAGGGATAAGGTTGAGAATTGGCAAAGTGGTCCTTTAATCATTCCATGCTGATCCCCAGTGAGTTTAATAAATGAGCTGGAAGGAAATGTTTGAAAAGAGTGAAAAGTCTGATCTAAACATACTGTGCAACTTTAATTAATGTGTAATCCTGTAATCACATAATCCTGCCTTTAATTTCTCTCCTATAATTTTCAATTAGTTCCTTGCTCTTTTTACCAAGGCAGCTGAATACATTAAGCAGTCAGGATGGTGGAGGCAAAAGCATTTAGGGGAAATCTACGCTAGTGCTCACAAATTGTCCCTTTCACCTCCTTGACAATGGTAATTCATGCAGACGTGACTACATGCCTCGATATCTCACTGTATTCCATATCCGAGGATATATAGTGTCTATAACACCCATCCAACCCCCTGGAAATTCTCTAATGTTATTGTTTTACAGCGTTGAGCCTAAGCAGATTAAATTTGGTTTGGTTCCAGAGCAGATGAATTGAAGTTTCAGAGGCTCAGATAGGAGAGACTTTGCAGACAACAACAGTTGGCATGGTGCTTCTTCAGTAAGCAGCTCAATGCGAGAGTGGCACAGAGAAAGACACTTGTGTGATGTCAACTTCAGTTTACCAGAAGGCACATGGAAGACTCAAGTCAGCTGGGGCTGTCAAGGTTGTATAGTCTGATGAGACCAGGGCTTTTTGCTATCAGACTCAAAGCTGTGTTTGGTCTACAGCTAAATGCCTGCACATCTTCATAAACATCCCATCCCCAGCGTGAAGTATGGTGGCGGCTGCATCATGCTGTGGGGATGCTTGTTAGCAGCGGGCCCTGAAAGGCTTGAAATGGTAGAAGGCAGAGTGACTGCAGCAAAATACGAAAAAATCCTGCAGGAAAATCTAATCTGATGTGGTCTGCAAAAAAACTTGTGAGGAGGATCTGTTTTTCAAAGTAAGACAATGAACCCAAGAATAAAACTACAAAGTAACAACAGTGTTTGTGTACTGGAGCGGCCAAGTCAGACTCCAGATAGAAACCCATGAGAATTTGTTGCTGGGCTGGAAAAGGCCGGAGAAAAAGTTTGCACAGCTGATAAAGCCCAAACCACCCAGACTCCAGACTGCTAGATCGTGACTTTGAGTGGGTTAATAAATATTGTGTATATTTTATATTAATGATTAATGTGCATCCCTCAGTGAAGCCACATTAAAGGTGTTTCACTCTTGTTTTCACCAGGTACAACATTAAAATCAGTCAGTGGGCAAAGATGCATTGAGGTGCAAAAGCTACAATTTGATATTAATATGTGGTTCCTTATGATTCACTCATGATAGATAGTGAGTAAACCATGTGAACATGAAATGGACCCGAATTAAAATAAGAGGACACAACACATGCACCATGAATTTACTGATCCTTTCTAAGGATAAATGCTCATCATGGACATGTGCATTATGTTTGTGGCATGAGGGATGAGGTTGTAATTTAAGACAGTCATATCATTAAGTAAGTAAGTACACTTCCTGCAGTGGAGGGCTCAGTGGAAGACCAGAGACAACGGCAGTTAATGAGCCCCAGTTTGTCTGATGGAATTACACTGAGCTGCAGCTGTGCAAATAGCTCTGATAGTTCAGGCAATTTAAAGATCTCATCATTTTAATGTAATCTTTATGAGAAACCCCTTGTTCTCTTTTTCCAATTCAATGAGGCGAGGGCACGAGGAGGAGATGAAATCTCTTTCTTCCCAGGTGCTTTGATGGTTTCAAGCCAAGTGACCGGAAGAAAGACAAAAGAATATACATGACATGGTGTCTTCAATCAGATATCCAGACTCTCCATCTTCTGTAATACAATCAGATCTGAGGCACCCAGAGACATTAAAGCAGATTTGCCATTGAAGAAGTTGAGACAAAGGACTAGCCCGCAGACAGAAGACTGTGCACCTTTACTGCTAAACATAACAAGACTGGAGTATTGATAGGAGTGACTTTACTTTACCACAGACTGCATGTCCATGCTGTATTGTGTTGCGTTACGGTGAAGCTTTAGACTACTTAGGTCCTTTATATACTTCTAATGCCTGCTATAACTATCCCACAGTGTTCTAATAACGTGCTGCACTGGGGGTGTTGTTTAAATCATTTTTATGTGATGTGTTATAACTTACATTATACATTTTAACTCATTTTTTACTACTTATTTTATATATTGTTAATCCAGCTGCTCAGGAAATCAAACCAATGAACCTATGAGCCTCTCCAACGTCCTCCCCCAACACTGGGGATGGGGGCACAAACACACACACACACGCACGCACACACACGCACAATATTCTCACACACTGCAGTTATCAAGCCACAACGGGAAGTTTAAAATCAACAAACAATCCTCCCAGTTTTAAAATCGATCTATGCAAAGCAGTAATCTGATTACAATGCAGAATATGGCAACTTGGTTGAACTGACGATATAATACAATGTTCATTAAAATTTACTGTGCTGCTTCTGTTCGTGGTGAGCAGCACAGAGGCAATAGGACCATCAGGACCTCTCCCCCTGTAATATTGAGAACACCTACTGCAAATACTATTATAATACCATGAAATGTCATGTATAATTTTTCGGTAAGACATTTTTGTGAATATTGTATTGGATTTTCATACCTGTGGTTCCATAATAACTATTTGTTCGAAAGGGGCAACAACAACCAGCAGCTATACAATAATCTTATCCTGAGGATATAAATTGTGAACTACCAAATTACCCATATTCTTTAATATTTAATTTCACAAAAAATGAGAAGCATTTCTCTGAAATGCTCGCAGTATAAACACATGGTCTTGGTACAGTTAATAAAAATACATTGTATACTAATAATAATGGCAAAGAACTGAATAAAAACTCCCTCGTGTGGTCTGGGAGGTACAAATACAGCATAAGCATATTGGGCAAAATAACACATATTATAGCTGTTATTTCATTTCATTCTATTGAATCTACAGTTCATGTGTTGCTACCTCTGATTGTAAAAATGTTCAACTAATTGTTGATTGTTGTTAGTTTGTTACGTTACTTTCTTAAAGGTACAGTGTGTAGAATTTTGTGATATCTAGTGTTGAAGTTGCATGTTGCAGCTGAACACCCCTCACCTCACCCTACTCCTATAAAGTATTTAAATATAAAGGGCCTTTTTTGGGGTAAAGAAAACTACAATTCATACAATTTAGATGAAATGAACTAGTGAAAACATCATGAGGATTATTCTACATTAAATTTCTGCCCATAGATCCCTTTCACGTAAATACTGGACCTTTAAGGTATGACAAGTAGTCATTTGTCTGTGTAGTACTGTCACAAAACAACGTGGTTGATTATAGTATGGTTTGGGTGGAAATGAATACTTTGTTAAGACCAGAGAAACATCTTGGTCACATGGATGTATTGACAGGCCCTTGATACCCACCCGATAATCACTACTGTGCTGACTTTGGATCAAAATGACAAAAGCACAAGATGGCAGCACCCTATCTTGGATGTTTTAGTTCATTTTTGAAGAACTGGATGAAGTGATGATGTATCTTCAATATTTATTTACAGTCTGTGCTTAAATGACTGATGCCGTCTCTGCTGTCTCCTCTCTACTTACGACTTGAAAAGTCTTGGGCTGGCCGCCCTGCTTGAGAGCCACTTATTTTTCTCTACCTTCAAGCATTTCATCACAGAATGTCAAAGCACTACAGGTTTTTGATTCTAAATCCAGGCTTCTCTGTGCAGGCTTCGTTAAAGGTCAGAAAGTAATTATTTGTCTGATTCTTGTGTTACATTGTAGCTCTGCATTAATTAATTCTGAGCAGGGATTTGTTAGCAACTTTTCTGTCTGGCTTGTTTGAGCTCAGCAATCATAATAGTGACTTAAACAATGAGCGAACCCAATGTCATAACATCACTGTGAGGTCAGCCCTTCCAGCATTTTATAGATGTAGCGTTCCATCTAAAACTTCACTTTGGATAATATCCAGCACATTCAAGTGGGAGTAATTTCACCAAATACATTCCTCAGCCGTTCATTCTTTGCATTATTTTTTAAATCCATTGCTTAAAATTCAGCAGCCAGTCAATGACTAATTTCCACTCTTTGTTGAGCCAGGCTCTTTCCCATTAAAAGTCATTAAGGGTGTAATTTAGAGGAATTGTGCCAAAGTGGCAGTGACGAATTTTGAAGCTGACAAAATTCTCCCATGGACGTGATGTGATGGCAGCCGCGTAGCAGTTTTCCGAGATTTGAGATCGATCTTCTTTCTACACTTTAAGACGTGAAGCAGGGTTATGCTGCCAATAAATGTTTCTCCGAGTGAAAATGGCATTTGGCTGGCCTCACACAACACCAGAATTGACAAAAATTGTTTCCCATGCCTTTGATCGAACAGAGGTGTACGGTTCACCAACTGGTGACTCTGGCCCACATTTATGGAAAGAATAAAATAGCAAACATGATTTACTTGTTATAAGCAGCTTTTGTTCTTTTAACAAAGACTTTTCAAAAGAGGCTTTTCACATCATCTTACATACTAAAAAAGATTTCTAGTTGTTGCTTTTCATAAAACAAATCTCAACAATAAATACATTCACCTTTAAATTAGTTTGTGTGCTTCGTCTCTTTCTGGCAAATACATACAAAATACTGAAATCTACAATGTTGCAGTGTGTACCAGAAGAAATCAAGATTATTATTATAATAACTCCTGTGTCACAGGCCTGTCCATACCTGGTTCTAGGCTTCATTTTTTTTAATTGCCAATTATTTTACACATAGACAATACCAGTGGGGTCAAACTATATTGATAACCACAGCATGGCATTTGTTTCACACAGATCTAATATATACGTCTCTGCAGACCTGTGCAGTGTGTGAACATTACTTTAAATAATTACTTAATAATAATTCAATAATACACAGTGTACGGTTTTATTAAACTAACTACATTAATCTAATAACTCCCATCGTAAAGGGTGTTTTTAACTGATGAAACGGTGTCACACTCAAGCTCGGATATCCGATTACTGTCTTTCACGTGTTTATTCTTCATAAGCATTCCTGTTTTACACATGCTAAGCTAACTAGCACATGAACAGTAACCGTGCCATTCGCCAGGTAAATAACTGAAATGACATAAAATGAACACAAAACCACAATATTAATGACACGGACATATTATCCACTGCATAATCCGCATACATGAACTTATAGCATTCAATACATCTCTTAACTCACCAGCTCAGCTTCACCAGTCAACACAATAGCGTCCATATAAAAGAAGATCCGGCAGGTTAATACATCTGCCCCAATTAACCTACGGGGGTTTGCTACCACAAGAGGTCGCTATTACGTTACCACAAATGTTGAATAACTTCACACACAGTATTGCCGGTATGAACAGTGTTTTACAAGAAAGATAGCTAAAGGTCATTGTTAATCTATGAGGCATAATTTAATGTTCGATAATCAGTGTATGTATGCAGCATGATTGGCAGCACTGGTTTATGCTGCACTAGGTGCTGTGGAAGCATTAGAACAGACTGGCCACCAATATAGTTTATGTTGTGTCACAAAGAGATTAATATGGAGTACAATTAGATCCCTTCAGGAGAGAGTGGGATTTATTTTCCTTTTGTCACAAAAAATATGCAGATTTTATATCAAAGTATCAAATGAGAACAGAAAAGCAGCATGGAGGTGTAAAAGGTGCCACTCGTAGCTAACAACCTCTGGAGAATTATCATCTGATCAGCTCCAACTTTGCAGAGGTGTATTTTATAATAACTCATTGTTTGGGTGTCAACACTCTCATAACGATGTCTCCTGCAGCAGCAGGCAGCAGATATAAAATGGAACATAGACACAGTCAGTGGCTAGCTGATTTTTTCAGGAGTCGCGAGTGACCAGAAACAGAGAAGAGTGTGATTACTGGATTTGGATTCATTAGATGGATAGAAGCACAAACCAGCCACTAGGGACACTCTTTTGGGTAGTTCTAGTGCCGGTCCCAAGCCCGGATAAATGGTGAGGGGAAGGGCATCTGGCGTAAAACTTGTGCCAAAACAAACATGCGGATCACAAATAGATGGGGTAGTGGATATATTGGTATATGATCCGCTGTGGCGACCCCGAAAAGGGAGCAGCCGAAAGATGAAGAGGAAGATGGATAGAAGCACAAAAGATCACAATGGGTTGCCTAGCTTTAACTTTAAAAAGTTAAAAACCCACCTACCAGTGCGTCAGTACCTCTAAAGCTTTTTTCCAATGCACTTGAGCAGTTGTTCCCAAAGTGTGGGCCACTGAAGGTGGGTCATAAGAAGTCATCAAAAAATGCATTAGAAACAAAGTTTCAGATTTGTAATTAAGCATTAAAGGTCTAATGTGCAAGATTTAGGTGAAATGGATCTATTAGCAGAAATGTAATGTAGAATAATCCTCATGACTAGGTTTATTTAAATACTTACATTTACATTGAGGGGACCCTCTCTACGGAGGCCGCCATGTTTTTTACAGCCGTCCTTTTTAATTTTTTTATGACAACTGAAGGCTGCCTCAGGTTCTTTTTCATGTTTAGAAGTAGAGGGTGAGGTGAGGGGTGTTCCGCTGCAACATGCAATTGCAACACTAGATATCACTACATTTTTAAGTGACCACAAAATATTAATGATTTATTTAAAAAAAAGTAATCATCACAGGTATTGAAACAAAGCCAATGCGATTTAAATTCCATGTTATTCTTATTTTATCTGACTTATAAAGCAGGTGTCGTTGTATTTGCTGACATTATCACATCAACAGCACGCGTCATTAGCGGGGAATCATAAGTGAGGGAAAACTTTATGTGCTGGGTCAGGCAAGATGGAGCAGTGGCTGTAGGGGGTAAAGAGGCAGGCTGTTTGTGAAGAAGGGGAATCAGAAAATCAAACTGAATCATTCAAAACTAAAAAAGAAGTACTGAAGTGAGTGCCTGTCGCTGGGATTTACGAGTGTGTGTGTGTGTGTGCACTGTGCGCTGAAATGCTAGCTCACCATTTTTAACATGAACAATAATTATCCAAGCCTTAAGAATTTTTTGATAATAACCTGAAAGAGTATCTGAGCCAAAAGAAATCAATCAAATCCACGTGTCACCGAGAGTGAAAATGCCATGGCAGTTTAGACGTCATACCGCGTAGCTAAGATAATATCAAAAACTGTGAAGCCACACGCCATTTGGGAAGATTTAATCCTGCCTGCTGCCAAAGCGACGGTTGGAGTGGTGATTGGTGAGAAAGCAGCTAAACAGCTGAACGTGATTTCTTTGTCGGATAACACAGTAGGAGCCTTATTGATGAAATGGCTGAAGATGTGTTGAAGCAGCTTGTGAGCGGAATACGAGCAGGCAACTTTTATGCCCTCCAGATGGACCAGTCGACCGACATCGCAAGTTTGTCAAATTTGCTTGCTTTTTTTAGAAACCAATGGAGCGGGAAAGATGGGGGGGAAACTAACGGGAGTTGTGAGAAGTGTCAAAGACGGCAGTTTGTGGAGTAAGTTGGCGTACTTGGCCGACATTTTCAGCAACTTAAATGGCCTCAGTCTATCCCTCCAAGGAAAAGCACTAACCATTCCACGTCCACGGAAAGAGGTGGATCCCGACTTTCGCTGCAGGTGTCATCAAGGAGCACCTGCGGATGCTCCAAGAATATTTCCCTGCACTCTGCAAGCAAACTAAAATCCAGAACCCATTTGCCCCTCCATAATTAGGATGCTATTGCAGGCCACAGTTCCAGAGAGCAGGTCAGACTTGGGGTTTTATCTATTGACACTGCTTTGAAGCTGATCTTCTCACAGAAGCACCTGACACGTTTTTGGATGCATGTGTACTGACTATTTCTGATCAGTCTATGATGGCGTTGGTGTTTCTTATGCCTTTTGCCTGTGTGCAACATATCTGTGTGAGACTGGATTTTCAGCCCTTTTGGCTTGAAAGACAAAGCACAGGAACAGACTTGATGTTGGGCCTGATCTACGCCTGAAGTTGAAATCCATTCAGCCTGTGTTGGTTGGAATCAGGAACACTCTGGATGCTATATGGTCACAAGCCTAATGATTTATGCCACCCTTGCTGTAATTTCCCACCAGATAGTATTATTTCCAATACAGTGGCGTGTTGGAGAGGGAAGTAATCCTTTCTGACAGATATTCAGGAATGATAATCCTATTTGCCAAAATTGTAAACACAAGAACACAAACTTAGTTCCCTTGCTGCTCTGAAAAAAAATTCTAAACGTGGGTGATCTTGCATCTAATGTTTTGCCTCACCCTGTCAGAACGTACAACCTCATAATCAACATCGCTCATTTGCCATGTGGCTATAAGCGTTTCTTGCCACTTTGGAAGCAATTTGGAGCTGGATGAAAGCGTAACACATACACTTCATCTCCTGGTGCAAACTGTTTTAATCTAGTTCCTCTGTTGTACAGGCTCAATTGACTCTCCTGGTCGCAGAGCAAATTATCCCCTGTTAACTGTCCATGTGTCCAAGAGGCCCAGAGGTTTGCTCTCAGGTCTAGGATGTACTGGACCTCATTTTAACTCTGGCGTTGACCTTCTTGCACCTCAAGTGATTGTTTTCAAACAGCGATTCTAAGAAAAAAAAATGTGTGGAGGCATGGGGAACCTCCCACACTGCTAACAACAGAGAATGTAGCACACTATGATAATTGTGTAATTGTGGCCATCCACATGTGCAAATGTATGAATTATAAACTTAAAGGTTTTATGTGGACTTCTTGGCCAGGCCATCTTCAGACATCCAATGATGGTATACAGTGAGTTGGAATTGACTTGATGCACAAAGTTCATTAATGATGGTCTGAAAAAGTGTCTGTGCAACACTCTTTGTAGAGGTGGTGCATAAAGGCATCAAGCTGTTTACAGTTGTCTTCAGTTGTTGTTCTAGACTAATGGAAGGTGGGACTTAGCCAGAACCAGCAATGGTGTCCCGGAATATTCCCCCAAAGAAAAAGTAAGCGGGAAAGCTGAGCACCACAGTTTGGGCCTTTCCTTACAGTAACGACAGTAGGAGCACAGCTTACTTTGCAGCAGTAGGCTCAAACATCCCCAGGAATGTCTTGGTGTCATCTGCCGGTGTCACCATTTGGAGAGAGATGCTGTCGAGAGAGGGAGGGGGAGGGGTCTCGACCTTGCTCCAACTGGGCCAGGAGACTCTGGCCCAAAAAATTCCAAAATTGTGTCAATACGATAAAGTTTGTCTTAAAAAATATAATTTCGGTTGTTGAGTAAGAGTGAAATTTGTGCCATAAAGGACCTGAATTAATGAGCATATCATATCATGTGAGGAGAACTTTAGGTCTGGTCTGACTTTAGCTCCACCACTCATAGCACACCCATGCTTTTAACACTTCCATCACTGTGTTGATTGCACTGAGTTAATAACAGGCCGGTTATTATATGCAGAATGGATTTGCTTTCTCTGATTTATACGAAAGGGCTGATAAATGAATTAATAAATAAATACTGTAAATTTGAAGACGAAACAGTTTCCCCACTAATGACGAGCAAATGCAAAAGAAAAAGCACAAATATAAGGAAATCATGCAAAAAATCCAGATCTGCTACAAATATGCAACATATTCGAGAGTAAAAACACAAATTAAAGAAATTGCTCTGATTTAAAATTGTACAGTCTAACAGAGTGAGGTACTTGGTTTGAATAAGCAGCAATTTTACAGATACTTTTGCACTCCTTTATATTTTTTCAAGCGAGAGTTATTTTGCTTTATAACATGTGGTAATTTTGACAGTGTGCAGTGCTGGCTCTATTGACTACTGGGTTCCTTTATGCAAATATAAATCACCACATTTCAATAAATGTACAACTTTTTCAACAAAAATGAACAGTGGCAGTGCTGCGTATTCCATTTCACTTTACTTTTTATGTTTATATTACTAATCAAAGGTCAGTGACAGGTATCACCAGACGTGAATACCACAGTCAGAATAGTTCACTGTGTGTCTCTAAGATGTTTTGTAGGTTGCTTATTCTCAGCAGTGGCAATATCAACAGAGGTTGTAGTAGAGTGATGCAATGGACATGATGACCTGTTAGATGAGTAAATGCCCAGAACAAACAGCCAGTGTCTCATGTGGTTACACAATTTGTTGTTGAGAAGGACATAAGTATTGGGATATACAATATTTGTGACCTCATTTGGACAGTCAGCAGAAATTGGTGGCTTCACACATGTTTACATTACCACACATAATGCACAGAGCCAAAGGTGCTCTGCGGAGTTATATTGGATGTTTATATTCAGTGTTACTCGCTAAAATACTCGCTTGTGTCAAACCTTGAGGGCTAAAAGTATGTTTCCTCATAAAATATGCTAAAAAACATTTTCAGCACCGGATATATCAGTGGAATGACATAAAAATGATGGCAGGAGTGTGCTTGGGTTACACATAAAACTAATCGTATGCTGGTGAGGAAGACTGTGATATCTTAGAAAGCTCCTAAAAAAGCTATTAAGGACCAATAGCTTTGTCAAACACTTTCATCCCAAATCTGCTCAATTTGTCCTGATCATTGTTTCATTTTATTGCATTTTTGAGTTTGTGTTTATTCCTAACCTCCTGCCTCATAACGTGGTCTGATGCTAGTTTGGTGTTAGCAGTAACAAGAAGACTCGAAATATCAAAATAGCAATGTGTTGCTTTTGTTAAAATAGAAAATTAAACTGACGTTCCGCAAAACTTTATATAAAATTGCAGACTAAGCGGGTAAAACTTTTATAATGCATGTTCAATCTAATGCTACTACAACAAGAAGCAATGTGTTTGCCTCTGGTTTCTTTTGAAGGTTTCCTGTTATAATGTATATGTATAAAATTTGTTTTCTCTTCAGGGTCACCAAGTGTTTGCTGTTTGTTGAGTTTCTCTCCATACATATTTCAAGTATAATATAATATATATAGTAAATATAACAATGTATCGTCCCAACATTACATTAAAAAATGCCTTGAGATATAATTCATGTTTTTGATGCATACTTTTTAATTGAATTCTGTCCTTCACCTCATCCAATACGCAGTTTGTTGCTGTGGTGATCTGTTCGTGAGGCTGAGAGAATAGCAAACATTTTTTTTACTGTGCTTCTCGTCTTTCCTATCAGCTTGTCCAGTATTCCAGATTTCATACACATCTCCAAATTTCTCGCTGGCTATTTAATACTTTACTTTGCAATTCCACCTTGTTAGCAAACAACAGCAGGCTCAGCTGTCACCATCACTGGAACCCTGTAATGAAGTCCAAAACAAACATGATTTAAACCATGGCAACCTCTGCAGAAAGAATCTGAGCTGTCCTATAAAGCCCGGAGGTGTACCAACATAAACCTGAAGCTGGATTCATATATCATGACCTTCCTCCTCCATATTATTAATCTTCTGTGATTAGAGAGTCCATTGCAAATACTTTGTATGCAAAGTAAGGCTGTGTATGTCTCCACAAGGGTGACATGCTACAGCTGGTGGATTTAAGCACATACCAAAAAATAAAAAAACACTAAAGCAGTGTGAAAAGGCAGTAAACCTATAAAAGGCATTAATTGCATTGGAGAATAGTGCCACAGCATCATTAAACAATGGTATAATGCCTCAACGGGCAGCGATTAAAATGACCATTAATGCTAGCTAATACCACTATATCTCTCTCTTCTGTTGGGGTCCATTAGATGCCCAATGAAGTTAACATGTTTCAGCTCATTTGGATCAGTCTCTTAGTGAGTTAAAGCTAAAGAATCCAGTGCATTTTCTTCTAAAAAACGTCAGTGTGGAAAAAAATCATGTGTGTCGTTTCTCTCAACAAGTTTAAGTTCACATAACATTTCTACAGTGCCTGGTGGATACTGTGACATTACACTGTCATAAAAAAGGGTTAAAGGTCACCTGGAAAAAAGTGAGTCTGCCACTTAATTGGTTATTAATCAGTTAAGGGCAATAACAAAATGATTTCCTTTTTTTTCAGAAGACAGTGTGTAGAATTCACAAAATCCTTGGTATACAGTCACAATGTTATGTCATTTTCTGTCTAATCCATGGTTTGGTTTGGGTTTTTGAGTCACGCTTCCGTGTGTTTGAAAAATGTGTCTCCCACAATCTCAACATCCAGAGTTCAAGACCAGTTCAGTCTCATCTGCAAGCCCAACACAGTTCAGTTTAAACAACGAAAATTCAATAAAAATATGTTCAGAAACTGAAACGGTGAATTAGACTTTTTGAAACAAATCACAGATGAAGCATTAATAGTGTTTTGGACATTAGGGAGAAGCAGAACATGCTATAAACACAACATTGAAAAATAAAGTTTGATATCGCAAAATTTTGCTCCTTTACACATCAAGTGACACGGAGACATGTTTGTGTTTGCCTGATGAATATCATTCCAATATTCACTCTACTTTCACCTCAGTTTTTGATCCACACCAATAACCTTATCTGTAGCATGTTCACCAGCTAGTCGCTGACTTTTCCTGTAGGTTGGTACTGCATACTTTTAAAAACTGCCGTCTTTCTGCTTGTGGAAATGTTGCTGATGAGCCGAAAGCAAAACAGTAGCGTTGCAGGCAGCAAAACCAAAAGAAGAAGCTAAAAGATGCTCAGAATATCTGCAGAGCTGAGGGAAAGTGAAGGGTTGGTGGTAATTCTACACAGATTTGTCAATCTACAAGTGACAGCTTTCACACTACACACAGTCATTTGATCCATTGCTAGCATACAGATATAGAGTGCAGTTTTAAAATGCTGCTGAGTGCACAGCAAACATCAAGGGAAAGGTTAAGATTATGCTCGGTTAAGGCGTTCAGAAATCTGATGTTTTATAAGTGGTTCATTCTTGGATCAATTTAGAAAGAATCTTACCGCAATTACTTCAAACTCTTTCTTAGTGTCAGCGTTCATTATCTTCTTACTATTGCAGCAGAGCAGTTTATGTAAATAACACATTTCCACTCGCTGCTCTTACTCCAGCCGCTTAAATGAGGGTTCAGTGGTTGATCTGTGGCGTTAGCAGCCATGAGTCACCCACCAGAGAGCGATGTCTTTAGAACAGGGCAGATATACAGTATAAGACCCCAGCGTCGAAGATACGAGGTGGAATCTCTGGATCTGTGGATAAAACACAGTTCAATTCCCTTGTTGAACATTGTCACTGCCTGCTATTAAATATTGAGAACATTTGCTTGGCCTTGCTCCACAGGAAACGGAAACGTTTATTTATTTTGAGTAAGACATCTCCTGCAGAGACTCAAACAGGATTCATTTACACTGACAAATTTCCCCATGGGTTCAGCAATGTTGCCCTTCATTAATAAAGGAATTACCATGTTAAATAGGCAAACTGCTGGTGATATTTTGCCTCAGGGTGATCCTCAGGTCTCCTTTTAAGTACAATGGTGTCTGAAGCTAATAATTTATACTGTTCTTTCTTTTGGAGCCGTGACAGGGACTTGGCTGGCCTTGACTTAGCTGTGGAGACAACACGCTTCAGACTGTCTGCCCATTGTAAATATGACACACTGCCAGAGATATGCAAATGCAGGATTTTTTTGTTCGATTAATTGGATTTGCTGTCTGAGGGTGCAGGGACAAGGCGACAGAGGAAAGCTGATACCATATTAAAACGCTTAGACAGGTTACTTTACACAGTGGATGCTGACACAGAAGAAATAGATATTCATGTTCGTGATTTCTGTGTTGTAAATGTAACCCACACAAAAAGAAAACTTGTTTCCTAGCACATACATCTTGTTATCCTACTTTCCTCCAGCCTCCCAGTGTTGTCGGCTCAGTCAATCAATTTTGCTGCACAGAAAAGAGAATTCACAGTTCATTAATGAGGCAGCGGGGGACAGGGATGCTGGGACGGAGAGCTCCTGGGACAAAGCAGACGTTTGAAGGAGAACTAGCGAAATGACAGCGTTACAAAATGTACATCTGAGGGAGGACATATTCGGGAGGTGGAGAGGTTGGTGGAGTGAAAACTGAGAGGCTGAACTGAGCAAAGCAAAGTGCTCCATGCTCTAGTTTACAGCAGTGTCTTTATTATGCACGTGTCTGGAAGGAGACAGACGCTGAGCAGAGCAGGAGGCCTGCTTAACTGCGTGACCCTTGATAATTAGTACTGCTAAGCCTCGGCGTAACTATACTTAACATTTGATTCTCCAGCTTTTCTTCTCACGAAGACGTCCTCTTAAACCACGCTTATTACATATTTATTTTTTTACATGGGCAGCAAAACCTTGAAATCTGCATATTTTTTCTGTGTAAAGCAGCAGCACGGGTAAAACGTGTGTCAAGATTTGTTCGGCTTTGTGTCAGGGTCTGTACCTGGCAGGTAGGAAGCACACGGCGCCTGAAAGTAGAACACTTTCGGTGCATCCAGAGGCTCACGCGGTCGATAGGGAGTTGTCATCTTGCCCCACCTAACGAAAGCCAAGCCTGTCAGAACCAATATGAGCCCTCATCGATTTAAATATCCACCCCGTTTTCAGCTGAGCCAACAGCAGGGGGGATTAGGAGCATGGTTGCGGCTATCGGAGCGATGGATCTGGACACACCATCAGTTATTCAAAAGTAATTTGATTTAGCGACAAGCAGGCCGCATTGAGTCCAGGGAGGAGGAGTGGCTGGGAGGGGGGGGGGGGGTGGCGTTCAGGTTTGTAACAGATTAACAATCTTAATTGACAAGTGGCCAAGTTAGTGTGCGTGTGGAGGTCTATCAGAAATGAAACTGCTGCCACGCTCACATCTGTCAACAGGCTGTGGCTAGAGAGGTGACTGGGCTACTCAGTCACTGCAGAGGTCTGTCCATCCATCATCTAGTGCTTTCAAGGTGTTAAGGCCGGTCCTCACACACATTTGTGGTTTTATATTTGTGAGGACAGGCAGGAGCAAAGCTTCTGGCTTGAGTATAAGCTCTGTGTCAGGTGAGACCAGAGACATGTCTGCACAAAAACATAGGTGAACATTGTGAGATTTTTCTCAAGTGTATCACACGTGGATATTGAGACAGTCAGACGGTGATACATAAGAGAGATCCAGCTGGACAGGTCTGCTCTTACCCATTTCAGGCATGACCTGGTTCCAACTGGCACTGAGTGGTTTGGCTCTAACTTTCCTCTGTGCGGGCTGCCCACTGTTGACCTTTCAAGCTGGCCCAAATGTTGTGGGCCTTGCCCCCCCCCCACCATAGGCCAGTGTTTATCTGCCTGCTCCATTTTGCAGTGCCAGTCTGGATCCTGCCTAAATGTTTCTGTGACGTGGAAAAAAATCCTGATGTGTAATTGATGTTTATTAACCTAAGAAAATGTAGTTGTGTTGTTCGAGTCGCAGTATGCTTTGTGATATCATTTTAGACTGATGAATTTACTTTTTTAATTAACCTGTGTAATTTAACAGTTTCTTGATACACAGTTTAATCCTGAGAATTCCCCTTTGCACAAGAGGAAATATACACATTTAATTTTTATTTTCAAAATTGATTTAGTGTTTTTTTTACATAGCATTAAAAGAATAATAGCATTTTCATTGCTGTTTATTTCATAAATTAGAGGCTGACCTGTACTGCATAAAAATGATTGAACTGACTGTGAGGACACATAATTAATTCTCTTCTGCTCCAGCTTTTATGAAAAAGAAGACAGCATTTTAGAGAGGTAGATGGAAGGTTTATCAAAAACATCTTTAAAGGCACATTAGAACCTTCCTATATATATATATATATATATATATATATATATATGAGCAGAATGTAAATGGTTGAATGGTAAATGGACTGCAATTATATAGCACTTTTCCGGTCTTAAAGACCACTCAAAGTGCTTCACGATTCCCATTTCGCCCATTTGCTCATGCATTCATTCAGCGCTTCTATAGACAGTGCGTCCCTATCACATAACTGCCAGCACAGCCGATGACAATTTGGGCTTCACTGTCTTACGTTTGCTGGACGGCCCGCTGTGTCCCCTGAGCCACAACTGCTGCATATACATAGTAACATTCAAAATAAAGCATGGAGGTGAATGGGTCAAAGAGTCAAAACCTTTCAGTATGTGGCAGTTCATACCCTGACCATAGCGCGCTCATTATTTATTATAAATATAAAAGTCTACAACCCATGAATGAATAAAATGACATATCATCTGAAGCCCTGCTTGTGGTCTTAAGACTACAATAAATATTTCACAGAAGAAAGGAATAACAATTAGCTGTTACTGGAGACTTTGCTAGTAAAGTTTTAACAATTTGGGAACATATAAGGTGCAAATGTGGCACTAAAAAACATTTCAGTTATTGTGATCTGTCTTCTGGGGACCATGAATACCATATTTACTGTAATCTGGTTGTTAGCTTTGGAGATACTTAATGTAATGCACGCTGGTCTTAACACAATGCATGCCGTCTAGAAATTTTTGTCGAACTTCATCCAGTTCTGCTTAACATCATCAGGTCACATGACAATAACACGTCATGGGAGCATCCGGCGGTAGTCATAGATGCAAATGCTGGTCAAGGGGAGGGTTTGATATCAAAGGTTGGAGAGGAAGCGCAATTATTTTGTGTCATGTCTCTGTGTTCTTGTTGACATGATAATATAATAATAATAATAAAAATCCTGTATATTCTTACATTTTATCCTAAGTTAAACTTAATTCTAAAATGAATACTAAATCTAACAATAACCCCTGAGGTTGTGTTATTTCCTCTTTCTACCCATGGAGACACTGGTCCTCATAAGGACAGAATTACAGGACATGCATACACAGTCAGCGCTGGAGCAATATGACAGCTCAGTAGAAAGTGATGAAAACCCGAATACAGACGGAAGCAGAGCAAATCTCCTCAGATACGGACTTAGCTAGGATGAAGAATGGTGGAAATGAGAGCAGGCGTTGCACAGCCATGAGCTGATGTGAATAAATATCTATTGATTGTTTTCCCTGTTGACCAGATTAAATCTAGGAGTTGTGCATCGGAATTATTAAAAGAGTCTGTACTTATTTCACATGAGCATAAAATCAATAACCATTTCAGGCAAGCACTGTTAACATATCCTTTCTTTTGAAGCCACAATTCCCCCCCCGAGAATTCCTTAATGCCTCATTGTTGCCTCTCTTTCAGCTCAAGTGTTTTTGAAGTTCCTGGTGCATTAAAACATAAATCTTTTGGCTCGATCATATCAAAGGTGTATTTGTACTGGGTGTTATCTCACTTCTGTAGAGCATTGCAGATGTTTGGAGTTTGCTCTGAAAGACTTTGAATGAACAGCATCGTTTGAATGCAAAAATGACATTATCTTTTTGATGCTCCTATTGAATGTAGATGTTAATATTAAGGGAAAATATAAAAGGATTTTGTCTCTCACCGATGAACACAGGGATAGACAGGCAAATGCACAAAGACTAGGCTCAGCAGCACAGTGAGAGTGCGTGTGTCGACTTTACTGAGACCCATCTAGTGGTGGTGGTGAGGTATTATCTCTGTTAGCCTGCTGAGCGTCTTCATTTAGGCCGTGGTTCATCGAGGGTTTGGAGATGTTCTATTCATGCACACTGTTGTGATAATGTCACTCGGCTCCTGCAGAGTTATTGGCAGCACACCCTGTCCCCAAAAATCTGGGATCATTAAGTCACTGTCCTGTTCTTTGAGTCATTATACTGGTGGAAACATAATTAGAACAGTACAGTCTTTTAAGGCCTGACTGTGTCCTGGGAAAGAACCTTCCAGTCAGCAGCAACAATGTGAAGGTACTCTGTAGGAGGAAAAGTGGCTTAAAATAAATCAATAAATGAATAACTTGATATTGAAAATAATACTTAAAAAAGACTTGATAGTTCCAGTCTGTTTCCACCTCAAGAAATCACAATCACAACAAGTACTGAAAATCATTTTAATACATTCAAGTTAAAATATTTCCTAAGGGTTTACAAAAATGTTTTGACATCAGTTATGCCATTTTAAAGTCAAAATAATAAAAAAGAATGCTGAATTCCGTCAGGGTGTCGAAGCTCAAAACCTGCATCACGTTTCTGCGAACATCAGCGCACAAGCTATGAACTTTGGTGCGATATTTGATGGTGCTCTAAATTATTTTGCAGAGGTTTGCAGTAAGACCTCAGAGTTTTAAGCATCTTACTCCAACAGCATCTGACACAGAGCACGAGTTAAATCCAGCAGAGTTGTGTTTTTGGAAATACTGGGGTTGGGACAGTAAGGGGTCTATTTTAATGATGTCGGTTTGTGCTCTTAAGTGCATAGAGCAAGTGCATTTAGGGTATTTTCAAATTCACTTTTGCAAGGGCAACAGAGGAAAAACCTTACAACACTATGGTTTTATTTGTTCTCTTAATTCGACTGTCATCTCCCATTCTCTTAAAAAATCCAGATGCACTTGCACATTGATGGATTATTATACAAAATATTATTAACAGTGAATTTGCCAGATAATAATAGAGAACACTCCTCAAATAGGTAGCCAGTGTGCTGCTGTGTCTCCTTGTGTGTAACATGCAGAGTACCTTCATAGGTGCAAATTGCACAACAGGTAAATACTGCAACATTTACTTCAGACTTTGTTTTTCGGGTCAGGGGTTGGGTGTCATCAGACAATCTTTTTTTTGTTTTTGTCTGAAGATAGCAATGCACCTGAACACATCTCATTGTAAAACCAGACCAGTGCACAGATGGGTGTATTTGCTATTTAAACAATTTAGCCACTGGATAGGAAAAGGCACCTGCATTGCAAGGACTCATCTGGGGAAACTATGACAGAGGCATATGTTTCTTATGTTTCATTGAGCCCATAGTTCTTAGCATTCTGTGTAGAAGCCAAATATTTGCTGCCAATACTCTTTAGACACTATAGGTCATGCACAGACTCCTACTGCTCCCCAATACACAGTGTGCTTGAAAGAGATACAACCCAGGTCAAGGCTGTCTTATCTGCTCTAAGAATGGACTTGCATTTGTGACCAAAGTTTTCCAAAATATAAGGATGCAGAGCAAGAAAAGGTAATAAGAGTATCTAGCAACAGCACTATCTTCTGGAGCTGATGCTCTACTGCCAGATTAGAAATTCATAAGGAGAACCATGATCTAAGGAAAGTCAGATGACAGAGTGTCAGCCCTCCTTGACTTCTTTTCGACTCTGCCAGGCTCTGCCACCTGTGGTGCTCAGGGCTCCCAGGTGGAGCAGTTAGTCCAGATGGAAGCAACCTATCACTGCTCTGCAAGTCCCCACTTTTTCTATCTTAGATTTTGCTCGACTTTATTTTCAGTTCATGAAACTGCAATTCATGGTATATTTGATCATTCTCATAGATGTCCAAGTGATCATCTGCATCCTTTGGGGAGGATCATCAATGCAGTCCAAACACATAACTGAACCGTAATGCCAGCAGTACTGAGATATCTTGTGTATCACCTGTCAGTCATGTAGTTTCATGATTTTTGTAGCATGTAACAACACATTATGTAATAATCTGACGCATTTTGTAATAAATATTACATAATGCATGGGTCGCACAACAATTACATATTGTGTTAATGCTGTTTGTTACATAATGTGGTGTTACTGCATTAAATAATTTATTAAAACCAAACTTAATGGAAATATGAGCAGTTGATTAGAACTAACTAAAATAACAGAAACCATCTTTGAGAACAAACTTAATGTTTATGACCTATACTGCATCCATTTTTGGTGAGCAGCCATGTTGTCTATCTTTATATAGAGTCTATGTCTTAACAATGAGATTCAATTCAGCTGTAGAGATGTGAGTTGGTGTATTATTGAACATTTGCTGAAGCCAGGCTGTGCTTGGTAACCAGCTTGGTAACCAGTCAGCTCTTTGTTGTAAACGAATGCAAATTTTATTGTACTCGTGACATAGAACTCCATCCAGATGCAGCACAGCGCCGATGTACTTGTGACCTTTAACTGCAGTAGCCATGGCGGCAGGCGGTGAACTGCATTTGGATCAACAACATGATGGATCCTCTCACAAAGATATGTGGGATGTGTGGGAGGTGTCCGCAGAGCCTTGCTCTACCATTATGATGATCTCTCACTGGTCCTTTTCTCATTTGGCTTACTTTGTGTGTCACAGTCCCTTTGATGCTTAAAGCAGTGCATTAAGCACTAAACATAATGCTCAAAGCAACTTAAATCTCACATTTTCCTACTTTGAACCAGCAGGGACTAAACCTGTTGTCCCTGTCTGTATGCATCAGGGTTTACTTATAATGACTCACCGCCTGAAGGAGAGTACATCTCCCCAGGGAAATGCATATGCTGAGGGCTTAACAAGTGATCCAAATCAAAGGCAATGCTTCTTCATCATTATGAGAAAAGAGACACAGCTTCAACCCGCAGAGGTATCCACCTACATAGACACAGGTACAGATTTAGCTCAAAAAGATGCTCTAATGCACAGTCAGTCCCTGTGGAGCATCAACCCGATGGTCGCTGCCTCCTCAGCATTTGCTGATGTCATTGGCTCATCACATCCCATCACAGCCCATTTGCTTCTCAGTTAATCCAGTCCTCCAAACCCCTTTTAGTCTTTACACTCTCAGCATGGGAAAATAGATGCGCTGGCTAAACATGTCAGCACAGGCTGCCGCAACAGAGGTAATCATCCAGAACATTAAACAGCACTGCAGAGGAAAAATGTTATTTGTTGTCGTGTACCTCAGAAAATCTTTGCATGCTCATAAGAAAAAAGTCGCCTCACGGTGTCAGTGAAATTGTTGAATATGGAAAGTGTTTACAAACTCAAGCCTGAGGAAGGAGAGGCATGCTGGGATTGTGAATGTATTAGTGTGTATACATTTTTAGCAGCTTTTGGGACTTCACTTCAGGGCAACTTCCTGGATCCTGTCCTAATTTATTGCCTCACTAAGTCAGATTTAAATCACTGTGCTATAGATTCTTTTTATATGGTCATTGATTTACGTGTTGTTAAAGATTTTGATCCTAATACTGTCATCATTTAAAGCCACCTTGGCTCACCTTTGAGTGTCAATTGATTTCCTGTAGTGTGGTTTAAAACAGATTGTCAAGGCTGTCAATGCGATGAAGATACAGAGCCAAGAGCTCGCCTCTACAGTGTCAGAGCTGCCTGTCTGTCAGCCCCTCCACTCCGCCTATAAAACTCACGTCTGCATAAAGACATTTACCCGGGTACCTTCTGGCCATCACTTTAATACATCCAAACAATCTAATTATCAATGCCATTATGTCCACTCTATTGTAATGGAACTAATGTTGTGGCAAATTGTAGTAATGCTAATTTTCATGGACACAGTTATAGCAAGAGTTGTGTCTCATCAGACTGTTTGTGGTCCCCATCAACCGTTCACTCTCCCTCTGTTTGCCGTCTGTTTGCATCTAAAGTGACTTCACCGCTTTTGTTTCAGCCCATTAGCCGCTGTGCTTCTCATACATTGCACTCTTATCGGGATTCTTACCTTATCGTCAGCTGCGTGCTTCGGCAAAGAACGGCCCGTTTGAAGGCTCCGGCCTTATTGCAATTTCTGCTGATCAACAACAAGACGTGACTCCTATTGCACATTACGGGTGTCGAGAATATGAGCTGTGGGGAACATTACGAGATGAAAGAGCTAAAATGAGCACTGTGCCCCAAGGTTTTTTAAACAAAAACGTGTGCTGGAATGTTTTTATGCCACTTGAAATGAACACAACACATTTTGAGGATTACTGTCTAAGTACATAATAATTTGTAATTATATTTAATTTACGCATTTGCATTTTCTATTAGCAGAAATAGAAAAAAGCTTATTTGCTGCTAAAGAGATACTTCCTTCTACCAGTGCATTACGTGTTGTGTGTATTATGCACTGTTACTTCAAACAGTCGCTCCTGTAAATATAGAACACAGCAGAAGTCCAGCCCTACTCTCCAATCTTCTACCACACCGGCTTTTGTATTTCGTTATGTTTATTTCGTCAGTCTTTCTTGTTTGTCTTAGAGACATTTTACACATCAAAGTGTGGTTACAGGCGTTTCACTGCATATTTGAAATAAAGTTGTACAGAGGCTCCAGGTGAGTTGCACTCACTTGAGTCAGTGTAGGTTTGGTCTGAACACCACAGAAAACATATGGGTGTGGATTTTACGAGATCTCCGTGGCCGCTGCTCATAAGTGCTTGAGACTTGCAGCTCCAGGCTACATTAGATGCTACTAGCACAACACACCCTGGAAATCTCACTTTCATGGATCAAATTGAATCATGGGCAATGTAGGCACCAGATTCTGACAAGGAGGAAGCATGAATGAAATAGAAATGATGATATCTCTGGCTCTGTGTTTAATTTTCACATTTTGTTAATTTTCACATTTTGTTAAATGTGAAAATTGTGTTACAGGGCCACGGTGATCAGTTTAATATTCTTTTAACACATTACTGGGCTGTTATGTATATTGCCGTTAATTGTATTGTATTGAGTACTTTGCCCTTTTACTAATGTTTTAGAGTGATTCATGTTACCATTCAATAACCACAGCCCCCTGTGGTCTTTTTGTTAATCACCGGCTGCTGCTGTTCCCTGTGCTGCTGCTCTTCATATTGCATTTCACACACCCAACATCTCCATCTGTGGGCTATGTCTCTATGCTCCTCAAGGGTGAAATCTATAGTTTGTTATACACTGAAATAATAATTGATTCCAAATGACTTGGCTGACTAAAATGCAAACAATTATTATTTCCTGGGCTTAGTGGGTTTCACCCCCTAACGTTGTAGTTTCTGCTGTATAGGTTTGTCTTTCTCTGGGGTGAAGAATCAGCAAAACTGAAACTGAAAAAATCATGAGGCTTCTCATACTGCAGCAAAGCTGCAAGAACACTCAAAAAGTAATTATGTCTTCATACACTTCAAATACATATTACATTTTCATGTAGCTTTATTACATAAGTTCAATGTAAAGGGTCATATTTAATAAAGGATTTTCAATCATGATGATCAAGTGTTAATAAATTAAATAAGTGCATGATTTAATCAGATAACTGTCAAGTTATTTGATGTATTCACACTAACTCGATATGATAGAAAAACTAATAAATACGACCCTCTACACTGAACTTATTTAATAAAGTTACATGGAAATTGAATATGTAATATAGACATAAAGTCAGTGTATTTCGAGTGAGGGTATATAAAAGGGTCTCTAAACTTCCTGAGTTATTCATTTGAGTTTAATTAGGGATATAGTGACATATATTAAAGATTTTGAATTGGTTGAACATGACAGAGGGCCCCTTCTGTCCACTTGGTGTAGTAACTCAAGAAATTGGGTTGGTTCCAAATTATATTCAGTCCACCTAGGTTTGAGGATCATTCCATTCACTTGATTGCTTTGTGTGTCAATATTTCAATACTTGAGTGGCTCCAAGGAGACTTGCTGTATCAGATTTGATCATTTGGTGCATCAATCATCGTAGGAGGGAGATGTATTTTTTGTGACAAGATGGACAGTTTGAGCTATTAAGGGCATTTCATTGATCATTGTTCATTCATTGCTGATGCACAATGCTGCTGCTGTTCTTTGGTCTCATAGCCTGTTCTATTCCTGACCAGATATCACTGTCTTTGGTTTCCTTTTGTGCCTGCCATGTTGGCTTCAGGTTAAGGCTTTCCATGGGGCTGTTTTGACTCTTGGACCTGTGAAGGTGTCCACCCTCCTCCTAACCTGAGTTGAATATGGGTCAGATCTGTCTTGGCTTTTGGTTAATACAGCATATTGATGTTTACAGTATTATACAGTCTACCCATAAAAGGTACAGTGTGTAGAACTTTGTGATATCTAGTGTTGAAGTTGCATGTTGCAGCTGAATACCCCTCACCTCACCCTCTCCTTCCAAACACGAAAAGGAACCTGTGGTAGCTTCAGTTGATATAAAAACTCAAAAGGTGTTTAGTTTGTCCAGTCTGGACTAATGTAGAAAACATGGCGGCCTCCGTAGAGAGGACCCCCTTGATGTAAATATAAAGTATTTAAATATAAAGGGTCTTTTCTGGGGTAAAGAAAACTACAATTCATACAATTTAGATGAAATGAAACTAAGGAAAACATCATGAGGATTATTCTACATAAGATTTCTGCCAATAGTTCCCTTTCACCTAAATCTTACACACTGGAACTGAAGTCTAAAAACACATCATACAAAGAGTGTCACGTGATTGCTGCAGTGGAAAAGGGCCATTAGAGAGAAAGTAGGAAGCCAAAATCATCAGTTTCAGTCTCATCATTACAAACCCTTGTAATTATCCTTTCACACAGAGCGTGGGCTGTTGTGCAAAACCGAGTCATCAGGAAATACCATTTCCCATATGGACCCCAGTGATGAAATCTTACCAATTAAGAGGTCAAACTTGGTATCTGAACACTTTTCTTTTTAGAGTGCTGTAAACCTCTAAGGATATTCTATCTAAAAGGAATTTTATTTGAATGTTAAGTCCTTTTAATTAGAACTAAGATAACCTGTATCAGTATTTCAGTGTGCAGATGCTGAATGAAGGTACTCACTCAGTGTAAAACACAGCAAGCGACAGGTGCAGATATTTTCAAGCACCACCTGTGAGCAGCACTTGATGATGCAGAATATTCACAGATTGGAAAGTTTCAATTGAGCGTGTCATGAATCCTCGAGGCAGTCAGCAGAGACAAATGATCAGCAGCAGCTTCCCCACTGATTATTCCAGAAAAGTAAAGAGAGTTCATCATTCGAACCTGTTGAGCATATCATGTTAGGGTCTGAATTTTTTTTTTTACCTTACATTTTTCCTGCAAATTGCTGTACTCAAAGCAAGTGGGTTATTCTGTGTGGAATGAGTCTCTCAAAATACATCTCGGGTTGAATGGTTAATTATATCAGGTAGAGTTAAAGGGATAGTTAAATTCACCGCTATGCCGATGGAGGGTTGGGTGAAGTGTTCGAGTCCACAAAAGACTTTAGGAGCTCCAGGGGTAAACAGCGCTGCAGCCATATCCAATACAATTGAAGTAAATGGGGAACCCTTCTTCAAACGTAAAAAACAACAGAAAAAAAAAACAGACAATGCCTTCATACTGCTCCTGTGGTGTCATCCAAGTGTCTGTTATCCCGGCATTCAAATTTCACTCGAAACTGCGATGAGTCAAATGATAACATCACTACAATAAAATAAACTGTAAAAACCCTCTGACTTGCATTTGCAAGTATACATTAACACACACACACACACACACACAGTACATGTTAATTTTGTCATCGTATCATCACTGTTACTGAAGAAAAGCAAAATAAGTAGAGTCGGTTAAAAGTCAGTGTTTAATAACTGGATTAAGGTTATCAAACTGTAAATATAAAGCTACTTTCAGCACTGAACTCCAGATAATCTCCTGAAATTCTCCGGGTGGGCTGTTAGCACGATATTGTCTGAACACTTGACTTATGCAGAACTAATAAAACTAATACAAATATAAATATCTCAGGGTGAAAAACACGTGCCAACCTTTTTAGAATATGTAGGAGGTCACTCTTTTCCAAATGACGTCATGTTTATTTGAAAAGGAAATTGTTCAAAGGTGCAGCAGAAAAAGCATTGATGGTGGTAGATATCAGAGAGGTACCTACTCATCTCTGACATTGTACAAAGCACTGAACTGCTTATAAAGAAGGGAACTTTACTCAGCTGAACCTTCTTGTCTTTTACTGCAAACCTCTGTGTTAAAAAAGAATTGCAGTAGAGGGGTGTCAAACCGGAATTTCTCACCCCTTTGCCGATGGAGGGGTGGGTGAAGTGTTTGAGTCCACAAAACACTTATGGCATTATTTTCACTGTGTTTTAAGCCTTAATGTCCACAGGAAGTGGCAAAGCTAAGACAGCATTTCCCATGCTCCCTGAATGCATCTCGTCGAAAGATATCAACAGAACTTTAAGGCTTAAAACTTGGTGTAAATGACGCAGTTTCGAGTCAAATATGAATGTCTGGGCTTGCAAACACTTGGATGACACCACACAAGCAGTATGGAGGCATGTTATGTTTTTTTTTTTCTGTTGGTTTTTTAGTAGAAGAGAGGTCACTAAATTCTTCAAATGGATTTGGCTGCTAAACTGTTTATCCCTGAAACTCCAAAAGACTTTTGTGGATGGGTGAACTATCCCTTTAATATGATGCTGCTTGTTACCGCTGAACTCTTAATTTCCTCCAAAATGTTCTACCCTGGTCTTATTTTAGGTATGGAACACGCCACAGTGTTTACAGTGTATTATTGAATGTAATTCGGTTTAATTAGAGATGGAGAACAAATACGAGGCTGTGTGCCGTTGTATGGGGAGAAGTGATTAACCACTGGCTTTGTTTAAATATAATCCTGTCAATCACATCGTCTTATGTCTGAGGTGCCCATACATATTTCATTCTTCAGCAAATATGATTTCCCCTAAAATAAGATGATGGATTAAAAATAATGAACTGTTCGCCTGCTCATCTGATGTTAGGCTGAAGTGTGTGTTTGAGAAACAAATTGATCAGTGCTTCATTTCTATTAAGATGTCTGGAGAATGCTAATATAATTGGAGGATAGACTGAAAGAAAAGTTTCAGTGAAAGGTCAACTTGTTCGATATTGTACTTGCATCATCAAATATCAAATGTCACCGATTCAATGCAATCAATTCCTCTGCTTCCTTCAAGCATCCACTAGAGGGCAGTGAAGAGTCAACAGTTTGTGACAACATTTAACATGGCAGCGGTGGAGCAGGTTGAGATTATGTAGCTCTTAAGAAAATCCTTGTCCCTGTACCCAAGCGTAACGTCATTAAGATGCTTTTGGTTTCTTATCAACTTGCAGTCTCTCCTCAAAGAGTTCTGCCATTAATGACATTTCTTCCTCGTGTCCCTGTGTCATCTCAGAAATCACAATCAGAAAAACTTCATTCATCCCAGGGGGAATATGTTGATCTATTGGCTACAGTGCCCCCGTCATTTCCAGTTGTACTGCTCCGTTTCTTGTTTTTCAACGTGCAAAAATATTAAATGAAGGCAGCGCATAGCTTTGTCCGTTTCCGTACATGTATCTAATGTTGAGCATGAATTAGTCTTAGCTGTGTTGTTGCTTTGGCTTCGGATAAAAGCGTCTCTTGAATGAGAACTGTAAAAGTAAGATCTTTTAAAATAAAAATGTATTATCACCTGTCCAGTCATTTCTATATCCCTTCCATTCATGCTCTGTCCCCACTATACCCACTCATTCATCCATTGTTATATTTCTACACCTGCATCATTCTGTCTTCCTTTTAGCTCTCTGATCTGCCCATTAATCCATCAGGTTTCTATAGCTTCTCCATCATCCGTCTATCCATCCACTCTCAATGAATCTACCCATCTGTACATCTGTCTATTCAGCTGTACATATACAGACATATATCTAGTCTGCACAACCATGTTTCCATCCAGCTCTCTACTCAGACCCCTACCAGCTTCTATACCTTCTGTCCATCAATTCAATTATTCATTTAGCTATTTCCTATAACTCTTCATCTTGTTTTTGGTTTCAGAGGAATGGAACCTCCCCCAGCATACAGGCGCAAGAGAAATGGTACCTGGACAGTTGACAATTCCATCACTGGGTTTATTACACATTCATACTCCAGTCACACAGACAGCCAATGTCCCATTATAGTCTCTCCAGTACCCCCGATTAATTATGTTGCATTAGTAGAGGATAATCACAATTACTCTTTAACATCACATCAGAGCTTCCTATTATTCCACTCCCACACCCACCCCAACAATGCAGGCAACCATTACCACAAGTGAGGATGGCACAGTTAAACTGTAGACATTCAAATAAAGTTACAGAGAAGTCAGAAAAATGAATCAATTGAATACCAACTCCTGCAGGATCAGCAATACAGTGCATGTAATGCCCACAAAATATGGCATTGTAAATAGTCAAAATCAAGTTTAAAAAAAAACTTAAACAAAAAATGCTAAGAGGATATGTTACTGGTAGATTTACTCCTTTTAACCCATCACCCCCTTTGTATAATCGAGATAAGCCAATGGCAATATCTAAATGTTGTATTATTTTGCAGCATGTTAATCTTATATGATGATACCTTCTACCATTGTGCACAATGGAAAAAGAAAATTGTTGGACCGACTTAACAAGGACAACTGCATTGATATAACTTGTTAACTCAAAGTTTAACAGACTTTATTCATTTGTGTGTTGGTATTTATTTTAAATTAGTAAACAATTTTCTTTCCTCAGCTCACCTCCATCAATGGATGTGTTAAATAAAAGTAAAATAGCTTTTACAGTCCTCCGAATGATGTTTTATCGCAAATGCAAGCATTGTGAATATAATTGCAGCAGCTGAGGTGTGACAAAATGTTGCATTTTGCCAAAAATTTCACATTTTTAAGATTACTCTTTCGCTGTTTTGGAAAGTTTGAAGTTAATGGAAGGTCACAGTGTTTTAAGGAAAAGCGTATAAACAACATTAGTTGGACGTGACATGTTGGTGCGTTGGAGGTGTCTCTCCTATTCCCTTGCTGTGTGTGTAGCAGACCCTATTTCATTCTGAAGTCAGCCAGTCTTTTTTGCTCGTAATTTTTTTCCTCTTTGCCACGAGAAAGGAGAAAACACTTTTGACCTCGGCTTTGAACTATTAAAATAGAAAATCTTGGCTTTAAAAATGTGGTTGTCGGTCTTGTTTATTCAAAGTTTTGTGAGATTTTCAAAGTCACACAAGCAAATAGCTCGTATAAATCCTTCGACCACCTTTAATTGACAGCATGTTGGCCTTCTGTCTGACCTCAAAACATTCTCTGGCCTTTAAAAGCTAGCAATGATAAACTAGCACTTTAACATTCGTGCTGAAAAACCCTGTAAGATCTTGGCTCATAAAATATGTTCCTGCAGAAAAATGTAGCTGCAATTTCAAGTCACAGATAACCTTTTCCATTTCAAAACACTTGAGCTGAAGCAAAATTATCTGTGTGTTTAAGTTAATCAGTTTTTCCACGGGCAGCTCTGACGAGAGACGGGAAAGTCACAGTGGCATTTTAGCCTTTGAGATGTGAATATTCGCGCGAATAAGAAATTTTCACGGCAGGCAGTTTAGATCTAAAGATATATGCGTGCACTCTTCCTATTCAACCTTCATCTCGATGCCAAAGCAGTCGTATTGGGACTGACACTCTGTCCGCTTTCAAAGGCGCGTTTTCAAAGCACGCCTCCATCCCTGCGTAATCCAGGAAATGCTGCATCCATGGAATTGATGTCTTTGTAGGTGAAATTCATCTGCAGTAACAATCTCAGTAAAATGGCAGCAATGCTTCCCAGACCACTGTCTGAGAGATGACATTTTCTTGAACAGTATTTCATTTCGTCATTATCTTCTCATGTTCAATCCATCATAGCTCCTTTTCCTCTCTGTGATGCACCTCTCTGCTCTTCTTTCCTTCTCTGCGCCCAAAATATCTTCCTCGTCTCACATGAGCCCTTTTTCCCCTCACCAGGTGCCACATGTGATTCCATTCCACATGATCACCTTTGCCTCTGTGACATGTGCCATCTATACAGGCTCTAATAAATACGCCATCCCTTGACATGTTGAAGCTGTACCACCACGTGGTAATGACAGCTCTTATTTCTCAGTGCTATTGAGTTCACCTAGTTCTTGTCACCCCCAATAATGTATCAGATGAGGCTTTTATACAGCAGCTATAAATAAATATATTGTTATGACATCATGGCTTATGTGCCACACTTACTTATAGCAGATTTTGTTTCAGAAGCTGTAGATTGGGTAAGAAAAGGGATGCAAGTAAATGTCATCTGTGTGTGGTCAATATCAGTAACAACGTCTGAGTGCAACTCGTTCTGACTGCAGATGGCAGGAAATGCAAATGAATGGAAAGAGCATCCTCGTGCTTTTTGGAAAGAGCCGGTGATACCTGTGCAGGCTGTACATTGCCTCTCACACAGTGCATGATGGGACAGACTTCAGTAGCTTGCAGGCATAGTGTATGCATATATATATCATTGTTGTAATTAAAGACCAACTAGGAACTGAAGCTGGGCTCTGACCACAAGCATTTCAGGCCGATTCAACCCACGATCAATGAGAGCAAAGAGTCAAGCTTTTGCAATGGCGACCACAATGAAGCTGCTATATGAGGGCGGTGGACAGTTGAGGAACATGTCTTCTAGGACCTATCACAACCGTACAGACAAAGAGATTGCTAGCCTATAATACATCACTACCACTCTGCTACATACAGATAGATAGCTACAGACCAACAAAGATATTCTTCAATGTTTTATTTGCACCTTCACCCTGAGATCACGTCAGAGAGGTGACGTGTTGTGTTGCTCCATGTGGAGCAATACTATCAATAATATCCTGTTGTGTCCACTACACTTGATGTAAACATGTATGATATGTACTTGGACACAGTCCGTGAATTACAAGGCAAAATTATGTTTACTCTTCAGCAATCCCTTGATAGAAATATATAACATTCAATTGTGCATGGGACCTAATAAAGTAGAAATACTGATGTGTGCTTTCTATAAATGGTAGTATAACAAAAAATAAACATTGTAGACCTCACTCTTTCCTTTATAGATACCTCATCCTTTTTTTTAACCTGAAAGGATCAACCTTGGGCAAACAAGGTATGAAGAGCACTCACAGGGCTGCTCAACGCTAATAGAAAGGCTATTGAGATTGATGATTTGTCAACTCTTGTCAAATCCTTCCAGTCTTCCCTTGTGAGCGATTGGACCATTTGACTGGGAACCCCTGGCTCAAAAGGTTTTGACTCTAGAATGAATCAATACCTCAGGTCAGATGATAGATTTGGGCAAATTCCACCAATGGAGAGTGCTATTTGAATTAATTATTATACGGATTAAAGTTTTGTTGTTATTGATTGTTAAAGGGCTATAAACCCAGACGTAAAGATGACAATACAAATAATCAATATTATATACTGTATTAATATTCAGACATTTGGCAAAGGGGTATATTAAGGTTTCTTCATCCTTGATAATCTTTCATCAGTTTTCACCATAAGCTTCACAGAGCAGTATAAAACTTGCATGTGTTTTTCTTACCCTGTGATCAGCCATTGAAGCCAGCACACCACCTACAACATGCAGGAGCCTGAGGTATTTACAAATGGGTTTTTTTTAATCATAAACACAAAAAAATCACATTCACTTCCATCTCTTTTTCTGCACATTGCAGCTGCAGTATCCAGATTTCAAAAGGAATCATGCAATACAGCAATTCTGGCTTGTATTGCTTTTTTCCCCCGATCTTCTATCATATATAATTCCACCTAAACCTTGAACATTTAAAATCAGCTTTGATTATTTTTCAAGTGTTAAACAATTTCTGAATAAAACACAACCCACTTTTGATTTATAGCGTGAAAAGCGTTATTTATACGACACAAACGATTCATGTATTAGCTCAGTTAAAATGTTTCTTTCAGTTTTACAGACTAATTCAGGACCACAGAATTTGTTAGGCTCAAATAATCTAGTGTGAAGATTTCCTCCTTTCTATGCTACATATTAATGCATTCAGAGTGAATGCAGTATCTTCTACACTATTGGCAGGAAAGAACATATGAAGATGTTAACCTGAATTTAACTATTATCATTAAATTTTGTCGACTAAACAGTATAGAAATTCAATACAAAATAACTTATTGGCAGATTTAGTGAAAATGAAAAAAGTTTGTTTCTGCCAACAATTTGATGAGTGCTACACAAAAAGGTTTTTACTTTAATTTTGGCACTAAAGTGTTATTACCTGCTCTTCAATATTATAATTCAGTGAGTAGCAGTAAGACCTGTGATTCATTAATACGATGAGCTCAGTATTTGTGTGTGTGTGTGAAAGAGAGAGATAATTTATACCATTAACTCATATTTTTGGGAACATGTTTAAACACAGAGCTCATTGTTATCATCCCCTGAACAAATTTTCTTTTCAATAAAACTTTGATAATAAGAATAAAAACAGGAGCAGAGAGATTTAAACTGTTATAAGCCTGAATGGTGAATTCAATTATTCATCAGTTTGAAAGCCTTTCTTAGGTTGTTGGGCAAAGTCGTTTAAATAATACTAAAACTGATGGATCACTCAACTGGAAGAGGACCAACAAGAGCAGAGAGCACTATCGGTGACACGAGGCCACCTTGCTAATATGAAGCATTTAAGTATCATTACCCTCATCATCTTTCATTCCCCGCATGATCGGCCACTGCCCGTCTTACACGGTACGTCACACGTGCCAAAGCGTTTCTCATGCATGAGCTAGCTAACGACTGCGTGTGGATACGAGCGCCGTACAGAGAGCCTGTGACTTCCATCATCTGCTCTGAAGTGAGCTCCACTGATCCATAAGTGTGGCACAGTGCCGCACCAGGGTGTTAACATAGCCGTGATAATTACCACATGCTGTGTGTGCAATGTCTGATGTGAGACAATGTTTTAAATGCCGTCAGAGCACGAACACAACTCGAGGATTGAAAGATGCACGTGGGCACCGTGGAAGCTCATCAGCACATCAAAACTGTGCAGCAGAGAAAAGATATTTAATATGCGGAGTGTCTGCGCTGATCCAAGCCTTCCTTTGTACTGCGAGCCTGATCTGTAAGTCGAAGATATTGAAGAAATCATTGCTTTGTGGTATTGTTTCCACCTCCCTCCCCCTTTTCCCCTTGCTCTCTCACCACCACCCCTCTTCGGTTCTCTGCAGAACATCAAAAGTTGCCTTTTCTGTTTAATGGGCCATTAGCGGTGTTCTGAGTCTCTGTCAAAAATCTTCCCAGTCTTCTCATCCTTTCGCCTCACTCGCATGTTTACAGGGCAACTAAAGAAATAGCGACGAGCCTCTTTCAGAGCGAGTAAAAACGGATATAACAAGTCTCTATTACTGCACCACATCATGCAGGAAGGATTGATAGATGATATAGTAGAGGACACATCAGAAAATCTACCTGGCTATGGCCTTCTCACTTTCAGCTGAGGATATTAACTGCCTCTGAAATACATGTAAACTGGGATAGTTTTCACATGCATGGACCCAAAGACAAGATATTTTTGCATCAGTTATGCCAAATCTCTCAGGCCCATTCTCTCCCATTCGAATCCAACTTGAAAAAAAGAATGGCTCCAGAGCTTTCTAATTCTGTTACAAGAGGTTAGACACAACAGTGAACAAGAGCGGCTTTATGCACAGCTGAATCAGAATGCTAAAATATGACTATATTTGTAAAATAAGTCAGTCACTTTCATATTCATGTGCACATTTGGGAAAACTGAAGGAAAACATATTTGGAAATCATTTTTCTGCATCCTGATTTCAATGTTTTTCCACTCCAAGGCAAAATGTACTGTTCAACAGCATTACACATTGATTTTTTCATTTATTTTTCTACTGTTCAATTATTGACCTCTGTTTCTCCTGCGGTGAGACGCATTGTATAACATTAGTTCTGGAAGCATTGGAACAAGTAAAGTTTGTTGCTGTTGGATAAATGATTGTATGGAAGAAAAAACGTCCACGAGCAACATCTGGACGATCTGGCAACCTCTCATCGTCTCATATTATGAGCACTGAATATCATAAGTGACTCAGACATTGATCCCATCCGTGACTACATTATCATGCACAGACACTGCGCCCTTGTCTCGGTACACACAGTCACTGTCAGGTATAAACCTGTAATGCACGGACGAGCAGGCCATTTCATGCATGGATACACAGGAGGTATTATCATCTGAACTGATGACTGGCTCAGATGCCCCCCCTCCGCTTGATTCCAGGTGACACAGATTCCTCTGCCCTGACATAAAGTTGTTGGAGCCAAGTTATCGTTCTGGCACAGATTTACCTCCTATCAAGGAGCTTGAAGACGAGTACGTTATACTCCTGCCTCTGCAGCTTAACACTCCAGAGATTTCTGTGTTTTCTAAAAATCTTGAGTTGAGTTAACCATAGTTGTCTCTGCACGTTGGCCCTGTGATGGACTGGTGTCTTGCTGGACCCCGTCTCTGCCGAATGTCAGCTGGGATCAGCAAAGCGGTATAGATATCGGATGGATGGATGGAAAAACCAATTCATTAGATTTACCAACATGCTTGCTACAAGGAAAAGAAACATCTAATCCCAGAGGTTAGCTGCAGGGGAGAGGAGAGGGAGCACATCACCTGCCCCAGAGTCAGAGCAGCAGGTAGTGATGCTAACACGAGTGAAATAACATCAGAGACAAATTTTAGTGACATGTTGTGGCTGAGTCTGATCAAAAGATACAGAGTAGAGTATTCTCAAGTTATCTGATGTAAAAGTGCAAAACTGGGGAGGCGACTGGGTGATGTAGAACAGCTCTAAAAAAAGAGCTTAAACGTGCTCACCATGTTTTCTGTTCTCTTTGAAGTAGACACAATATCATGTGGTGCAGTGAATTCTATAGAACAAGTTCAAAACTGTCAACAAATGATGGAGAAAACCTGAGGAAAAAATTCCACAGCATGAGATGAGGAAGCATCTGCAGCATTCTGTCTGACTTGAGCCCCCCCCCCCCCCCCCCCCGAAAAAAAGTTGTTGGAGTCGAAGCTATATTTAGCTTCTATTTAATCTGCCATTCGGGGGAAACATAAACAGACTTGAGGAGCAATAAGGGACATTTTCTAGGCAAAACCGAGCTACTGGCAAAGCGCAATAACATATGATCACTTACAGAACGTCAGGGAGCATTAGCAACAGGGGATGAGAGAGGAAGCACATTACCTTTGGCCTGATAGCTAAAATGACTCTATACCTCTGAGTGACAGACATAACATTGTAATAAGAGATGCAGCCAGATGCTTACAACGTGGGGCAAAAGTGAACTGTTGCTTACCGAGGCTCCTCTGTGGGGTGGTGGGAAATAAATGATAGTTGTTGATGCTGTGATAACGGAGCGTACGTGGCAAGAAAGGACATGCCAGTGCAAGTCTGCATCCACACTAGAGATGTGTGGATCGGCTCTGACGACATCCGAATCCACACGTGTGCTTAACTCATGCGCCCATCACCCACCAGAGAACCTTTTTTAATCAATTCATATTTATTTAAAGTAAAGTTTTTTATAGAATCAGGTATTTGCATAATTATGGAGCCCCTCTGGTGACATTTGGGGAAACAAAATACAAAATAATAATGCGTGGGAACGAGATGAATCACTATCAGGACTACACACTGTGTGCACTGACTCTGATTGAAGTCACCTTATTGGAAATGTTTGCGATTACTATGTGGATATATATTTTCATGGGCCATGGCGCAGGGAGCGTGACTGTGCACATTTGGTATTCTGGTGACAGGATGCACCTAGAGCATCTGGAAACAGGGAGAGATTAAGATGTACTGGGGGTGTTAGCGGCGGGAATCGACTTATCCAACCAGACATTGTTGGAAACTTCCCTTATCCTTCCATTAAAGGAGACTGTGCATCACGGTGTAGTGTCATTGTGGTGATTTGGCTGCACGAGTCTCAGAGAGAAAGAGAGACAATTTGTGAATTATCTAACTCCCATGACAAATTATTTTAATTTCATAGGATAAACATAATTAAAGGTCCAGTGTGTAAGATTTAGGTGAAAGGAAACTATTGGTAGAAATTTAATGTAGAATAATCCTCATGATGTTTTCAATAGTTAATTTCATCTAAATTGTATGAATTGTAGTTTTCTTTACCCCAGAAAAGGCCCTTTATATCTAAATACTTTATATTTAAATACTTTATATTTACATGGAGGGGACCCTCTCTACGGAGGCTGCCATGTTTTTTACATTAGTCCAGACTGAACAAACTAAACACCTTTTGAGTTTCTATGACAACTGAAGCTACCACAGGTTATTTTTCATGTTTGGAAGGAGAGGGTGAGGTGAGGGGTGTTCAGCTGCAACATGAAATTTCAACACTAGATATCACAAAATTCTACACACTGTACCTTTAAAGGGAAAGATAAAAGTATAATATCTGTCTGGTTATCCCACCGCTGACACACCCAGCACATCTCAATTTTTGCGCACAGACACGCTACCTATGACACGGTTTGCACTTTGTCTATGCACAAAAAAATAAGGCCCTATATTTTTATTGACTAGTAATTTCAAACTGCACAAAATGTTAATGTTGACACTGGTTATGGAAGTCTATGCGTGAGCCCCATGGTCATCCACAGATGGGGCAAAGGGGTCCAGATGTTGGGGTAATTCCAGTTTACCACTGATGCTGGTAGACACTCCTTTCAGTCCTCCTCTATTGAGCGGTGGGATGTATATATTTGGACGACCTGGCACAGGTGACCTGCCAGGCAGATCTATCAAGTGCCATGATTTCAAAATTGGCAGGATGTTGCATCTCCAGCATGCAGATAGAGGTGGACATGGAGAAAATCACAGTATAAGAGGTTCTATTTGACCAAAAGTGGTTGAAGATTTTTTGAAGGCGTCGGATGTTGAAGGATTCCAAGCTTTTAGTCTCCCCGTAGAGCAGAGTGGAGGCACGTACCACATTATATACGGCGACCCTAGTAATGAGGTTCTGCTGATGCAGATGTTTATTTCACTTATATAGAAGCTGGAGGGGGTGAATATATATGATGGCTGTGTGCAAGTATTCTTTTCTTAATTAACCTTGATATAATCTCCCATCTTGCAACAGCCTCAGCATCTGGTGGCTGACAAGTTCTCTTTGTTTTATTCATGTCAACAGTTAAGAGAGGAGCGCTGCATGTGTGCAAACTCAATAGTGCAACATGCATAGAGCAGATGTCGTGGGATTCAGCTGTAACTTCTACAGAAAGATGACGTCACATTTAAACTTTTAACCCTTTTACCACGGCAGACCTGTGTGTTCTTTCTGCACGTGTTGTCAAATTGATGATTTTTATCTTAATTTGTTTGCATTTTGTCTATTTGCATTTATTCAGTTGCTATGCGTTCTCTCAGGGCCACCAACTGTTCATCTACCAACTAATTCTACAAATGTCTGTCTGTCTGTAAATTGTATATCGGACTGATACACCGGCACTCGCAACAATATTACATTATTATCATTGAGCTTTTATCCAGCAATATTCATGGGATCAATTCCTGTTTGAGAATGTCTTCAAAGTAAAAGCACAATGTTCATTTTAATACTGTAATGCTTTATACAGATGTAAATTACAGAGATGATATTTTGTTGTTTGCTTAACAGACCTCTGAAATAGCTGATATGGTATAAAAAAAACAATACTAGTTACGTCAATCCTAAAAAGAAACTATAAGCCGCACAAGTGAGCAGTAATAAAACAGACCCAGTTTCATTTCATGAAAAACATTGATCATAAAGTCTTCATTACAGACAAGCCAAGTAGGATGAGCACAATTGTTTTCTACCTTCACTCCGACGGTTTTTAAAAGCTCTGCACACAACTTCCAGCGCAGAGACAATTAACAGTGGCAGTGCATTGTAGAACTGTTTGAGGAGGACTCACTAATGATGAGGAATAATTCCGAAGGAGCCCTGCAGCATTAACACAGACCAAGAGAGCAGACCATTCCAAACAGACATGTTTAGAACAGGCACTGAACTAGTCATTACAAAGACAAAACACAGAGCGTGGCACAGATCTGCATCTTATACATGACTGCATGTTTACATACATAACTGCATTACAGTGTCGGTGAAGCAAAGACACAACAGATGTACCAGCAGAACAACCAGTGTTTCAGACATTGTCTGTGCAGTTAATATTATCAACAACTATAATCATACTTATAACCAGCTCGCTTTAAGGAGGGCTGGTGGGGAAGGACACATGTGTCTCCCTCTGCGGTTACCATAGCAACTTGCTGCTGAAAAAGAGAATCAGCGCCTTTTGCCAGTCAGTATTACTGAAGATTCCTGCCGCCCGGGGGCTGTGGACACAACTTTTAATCCTTGCTACTGTAAATAATTGTTTTTCATCTTCATTAGACGTCTATATTTTCATCCTCATTCTAGTTCTTTCTTGTTTCTGCTACTGTCAAAACACGACATACGAATGAAAGGTGTAGTCAATACACGTACACGTCTACATTCAGTATATACAGGGGGAAAATATCACTTGAACCTCTGACACTAATCCTACTGTTGATCCTAAATAAACACGTCACATGCTCAGAGTCTGAGAGTGTTTCCAGTAGGGATCAAACCCACAATGGACGTGCTGTCTGTTGTACAGGGATGAGCCAAAGCAGGATTACGTACACAGATCACTATAAACTGAATTGGAGGAATGATAGTAATAGTTAATAGATGATGTTTGTAATAAAAACTACAAAAGGGAAAACCCTACTTTTGATGCAGCATGTTCCGACCAGTAGCTCCCTGATCCCCCTTCACTGTCAGGGGCCTAGAGGGCCGACATGCTGTCATCACTCTCCCTGTCTTTATCAATAATATTACTTATCATTCATTATTACTCTTTATTTATTATCATTATCATGGTTTCTGTTACACACACACACACGTTGGTTTGCGCAGCTAATCTTACTACGACTATGCATTGATTTTCATTCATTTTTGACAGCCTCATTAGGATCAGACAGTCTACATGCTGAACGAGGTCTGAAATAAGCACCAAAAATAAGTTCAACACGCACACAATCATCCACCAATATCTAGACAACACAACGAACAACTAAGATCTTCTTGTTCTTTGACTTTTGATCTTGTTGTCTATCCATTGCTTTCTTTCCCTTGAGTTGAACTTTTTCAAGGCAAAAAACATCTTCTAAGGTGGAAAGGCGAGTTTATTTGTCCAGCACATTTCAACAACAAGGCAATTCAAAGAGCTTTATATAAAATACAAAAGGTATCATGACAAATTGCAAAAGCAACATAAGACAATACAAAACAGCCTTTAGAAAGAGATTAAAAGAGGTGAATACAAAACAAAATTAGAAATAAATAGAATAAGAAATAATTCAGTTAAAATAATGCAGTGTAAGAAAATTGAAGTCATTATTTTGTTAGAATAAAAGTGTTTGGCAGCTGACCTGCAGATCTCCAGCAGCTTTTTCCACAAATGTCGAGCATATAAACAGAACGCTGCTTCTCCATGTATAGTTTGACTCTGGGGACAAAGGCAGACCTGTTCCAGACAACCTGAGAGGTCTGGATGGTTCATACCATAGCAAGGGATCAGGAATATATTTTGTCTGTAAACCAACAATAGGGATTTGAAGTCAGTTCTTTGACAGACAGGAAGCCAGGGTAAAGATCTTAGAACTGGAGAGCTTTGATCCATTTTCTTGATGTTAGTGAGGACTCGAGCAGCAGCAGTTTGAATTAGCCGCAGCTTTCTTTCTTTTTCTTTTTTCCTTTAATCCTTGATATGTTTTTAAGGTGGTAATAAGATGACTGTGTGATTATGTTAATGTGGCTAAAGGTAAAGTCTGAGTCTATAACTACACCAAGATTTAAACCAAGAAGAAGAGAAAGTGTCTTATGTTATATGTAACAGCAGACCAGTGTACATTTTTTTTATTTTCCCGACTCCAAAACACAGACTGACCTCTGTTTCTCTAACAGACAAGACAAGTGAGTCTTATCAAGTGTGTCTTATAAGACACAAGGCCTCTGAAAAACAGGTTAAGCAAAGGGAATTATGACGGAGCTGGTTGAGCTGAGTAACGATCAACATCTCAAACAAGGGAAGTCTGTTTATGTCTTTAGAAAATCGCTAGGTGTAGCTTATCAATAGAAAAGCAGATACTTTAAGTCTCATATTTGTGTTATCGATATGAGGGGGATAGGTCGTGGCACTCAGCTCAGACTGCAGTTATCTCCTTCCTGTTTGCAGGGTTCAGGTTGTCCAGTGGGTAACTAGAGGTTTTTTTGATTTAAACAAACATCACTGTGAGAGCAGTGAGAGTGAACTGGGAGTCAAGTTGTGGGCCAGACCATTAAACAATGACCTGAGGCTCACAATAATGATGCATGGAGCAAAGGGAGCTGCAGATTCTGGAGCTTGAGTGGCACCTTGTACATGTTTTCATACATTCATACCAAAGATGCTTAAAATCAACACAGTCCAAAGTGAATGGCTTTCTGCTTTACCATGCTGCAGACTAAATCTGTAGATTTCACTTGTTGGCACAAATGCAACAGTCTTGTACAGATGGAGATGAAGCTTATTGCTCCATGTAAGTGAAGAACATTGTTACTGTGTAAGCAGAATCAGAATCCAGTGCCCAGATAACCAGAAATCAACCCACACAACAGTTTGATTGTATAGCTAACTCACGCAATTAACATTAAATGACATTAAATTTAAGTTTGTTTTCATTGAGCAGAGACTTTGTAGCCTCACAACTTGTTTCACTCTGTCATGCAATTACAATTTACCTGGTTCAGTGACTGATTGGTGCTTCAGCTAAGATGTAGTTCAATAAGAGTTCTGATAAAGTAATTCAGTTTAAAGGTGAACACGCTGCTGAGACAGCGACACAGAAAGCAGTTTTGCTCCTCTTGTATTTGTTCACTCTGCCGCTGATTAATGTTGTGATGCCTTGGAATACAAACAAATCCTCTCGCCACGGCAACAGAATATCCTCTTTAATACAGACCAATAGCACAGACGGATAAACACAAACATCCTTTGTCATTACAGGCAAAATGAGATCTGAATGTTAATTTTCTCAATCTGTTCAGCGATCAATAAAAAGACTCAAAGGTCAATCAAATTAACTTGCTTGCTTGAAGCTGCCTCATTTCTCAAAGGGATATAAATGTACAGTTAGCTAACTCTCTCATCCGCCATTTAATCAGAAGAAATGCCCCCTGCATGCTACTGTCAATATCTGGTGAGGTGGAGAAATCAGCTCAATGAACGGGGTTGCTGACACCAAAGAAAATTAGATCTCACCTTGAATTAAATATTTTATGCTGTAATGCCGAAAGGTTTATGACTCCTGTGGAAAAAAAAAAAAAAAGCTGTAGGCAGTTTGCATCCATTAACACATTTTATTGGAGGGCTTTGCATATGTATGGTAGGATAGGACTAGATGGAAGTTTGGCACACTCGGACGACTGCTGCACAACTCCTGGCATCATTTATGGAGCGTGGCGAGGACGTACAGTATAAATGATTCATGAAGCCTGATCAGGCCTTTGAAGTTATAATATGATTTGTGTATCTCTGAAGGTCGTTCTCACAACTATTGATACTGCGTTCATGGGTGTTATTGTACTTTTAAGGGTTGGAGCAGCCCTCAGTATGTCCTTTGCTTGTAAAGGAGTGTTTTCTCTAATATTACGACAACTGAAGGAAGCAGACGTCTCACACTGCTGCTAGATAAAAGATAAATGCCAGGGGTTTGGCAGTTTATTTGTACATGAAGGCAGTCTGTGTTAAGTGTAAAACACGATGCCAGCTTTCTATGTCACACTTCTGTCAGAGCCTTTGTTGAGCTTTTTTTGAAAAGCTTTTTTGAAATGTCTATGAAGTTTTACAAAGGGGGGGAAATCACATCCTGTACATGATGTTACAATTAAAGACAGACTAGCTCACTCCAAGTAACAAGAGCGCAAACAGCTCTTCTCTAAAGATACTGCAGAGAAGTGAGGCTCTCATATAAAGTGTCATGCTGATTTACAGCCTAGAGCTGCTCCGCTACATGGAACACCGGCTCTCTGGATTCGTACAATGTTTGTCAGACATTTTACAGCCAAACGAGTTTCATAATGCATGAGATCGATCAGTTCTGACCCAGTAAATGCTGCTGCCACCCATCCCTCCAACGTGACAGTGTTTTTGCGGGTACCTCTTTAATCTTCTGCAGGTCGAGCTGTACGGTGTCACATCACACAATGTACGCAAAACTCACTTCTATGACTTCTGTGGAAGAAAGTGTAAACTTCTCGAGGTTGTTTATACTCTAAAGTAAAGGATCTCTGTTCATTTTTTTATTTTTTCATGAGTGAGTCATTTGATTAATCACACTATAATTTGGTCAGTCAGTTGTTCATCCATGTGTCATAAAATAACAAATTTGTTTTGGATAAAACTTGATGTGATACACAGCACCATCTTTCTCTTTTGTTTTTTGTGCTCAGGCTTTAACTTGAAGTCATATTAATTATCAGTTCATCCACCCATTATTTTCTCATTTTATAGATCTCAAGAATGTGAGAAAAATGTCCTTTTAAATTATCTATATTTAATTATCAATTTGTCCACAAACTTGGGAAGAGGACCCACTCCTGATGTTAATATAAAGTGCTCATTGTAACAAAAACAAAAATTAATTAATTTCAGGCGATTATACATTAATTAAATTATTAATACAAATATTATATTCTGATTAAAGAAGAATGTTTAGGGATGAAGGAATGAGTTGCACAAAATATTAACTATTCAGCAGGAAAATCCAACCACACAGATTTCTGCTTCACTCCTCATTCTCAATATTGGTCTCAGCCTGACCATCCCTGTGGGACTGGTTTAAATTCCTCATTGGTGTCACTGATCAGGTTTCCATCCAACTGTCACACATTTTTAAAAATCTGCAAAGGAAAATGTGAATTTATTCATTTCCATCTTCAACTGAATTTCAGGAGTTGCTTCACTGAGATCAGCGGTATGTGGCACTAATTCATGTGACATCATAGCGCTGCAGAAGAACGAATGAAAACCATGAGTGTATTAATGTGACAGGAAGCTTGGTAATGGAGAGCACACAGTTTGATTGTTCTGTCAGGATCTGCCCTGGTTCTGGACTTATAATGACTTTGTGGATTTTTGCATTTTTAAGTGTGAACTTCCCTTGTGTGTGTGTCCTGCTTTACCTCCTGTCTTCATCTGGTTTCTGTCCTTTGTGATGGTCTGTCCCGACCTGATTTGTTTTACCTGTGTTCAATTATCTCTACCTCCGTTTGTATTGAGTCCTGCTCCTCAGTCTTCTTTGTTGGTTCATCACAAACAGGTTAATGTCTGTGTGTCCATGTGCTTCTTTTTATGCATTGTGTTCTGGTGTTTTTTTATTTAGATTGGGAATTTTCAGTTTGCCTACTAACAAAAAAGTAATTCTGCCTTTGTTAAACACATTTCTCTTATCTTTTCACCTGCCTTGTCATTTGCCTTTATTTGCTCCTGCTAATTACAACCCGGACAAGTTTTAAGGAATGTTGCAGTCCACATTATCTCAACGCTTTTGTCTTCTGACATTTACCTTTTACTGATACACCAACCCCTCCACCTATCCCAAGGGTAAAAACATTTTGTGATATTTTATACCTTTTTGATTTTTTATTGCTTCAACTTGGGTCTTAGAAATATAGAAAATAGAAAAATCCCATAAAACAGATTGAAACATATACTGATATTTTATCAACCTGTTCCTATAGATCAACAAACTCATGAGAAAAAGTTACAGACATCTGTATATAAACAAAGTTCCAATATCTTTAAACAGTTTTTTTCCTACAAAGTAGAGGATGAAATGTAGGACAAGAGCTCAAATAAAAAATAGACATACCAAGTAGAAAAAACAGGACAAACTGAGTCTTATATTGCAATACATGCCTGCTGCAAGTGGTCTGAGAAGAGGTAAAGGGCACAGTGTGGGCTAAAAAGGTTCAAATGCTCTGATATATCAGGTGCTCTGACTCATAACCATTAATTCAAGCTTTAAAAACCCTTTATTATACCGCTGCAATTCTGAGAAATTTCGAAAAGTGGTGGCTTTGTCACTTTCTGAAGTGCTTTCTGGTGAATGAACCACACTAAACTAAACTCAATCTAACCGTATGACTGGACTTTAAGTTTAGATACATGCTGCTCTGCAAGTACTTCAGAAATGCTTGTTTGACACAAAGCATTTGTCATAATCACCATTGAAAAAGTTTCATGACCAATTTAAACAAATAAAGAAGTTGCATTTTTTAATCAGCAATTAAGTGACTGCATGTAATGGGAAAGTGGTTCCCTCATGGTGATCACAAAGTTTAACATGCAGTTCATCTCTACAGAGATTTTCTGCATCTGTCAGATTTCAGCTTTAGTTTTGTTGTCACAGACTGCAACTTTACACTGTTGAGGCATGTCCAGACATTGTCACTGTTACTTTTAAAGGAAGTTCTCATTTTCCCTATAAAAGCACATATGGCACACAAAAGATTTGATATAGACCATTTTTTACTAAATTTGGACACAGAATATTCAACGAACTATAAGTGACCACAAGGAAATGAAAGAAACATCTTTCAGCACCGGACAGCGCCCACACAGTGGGGTGTGGTTCCATAACTCCGCTGGAGGAGAGAGGCGGGGCAGAGAGGCCTCAGCAGGGGCAGTGTCTGGTGAGCTGATCAACACAGCTCCATCCAGTTATATAATCACACTCTCTTATTAATGCAGAAGTGACTGGACTGAGGTGAAGGAGAGGCCGACAGGAGAGACGCACCAGAAAATCAACATCTGTCGATACACGAGGATCACAGGAAAATCAGGTTAGTGGAAAGAACCGGGCCAGTGAAGTCGAGCAGTAAAGGAACATGGTGGTGTGGCATCTTTATGCTGTGGTTGGTGCAATACAATAAAGAAGTGATTGAAACTCTGTGTACACCCACGGTAACCATCAAGTTTTACAACATCCAAAAGCACAGTAAAAAGAAGTGTATTAAAGCCATAACCATAACAAAACAACTGTGCAGTTGCAATGTTTCAGGAAAAAAAAGGCTATCACAAAATTAGAAATCAAATCAAGAATATCCAAAGTGCCGCCATCTGTGCACATACAAACTTTTTCATCACAAGTATATTTCTTTTGTAAACAAGAACAATTTTCACCGCTGACTATATACAGGACACACTGCGATGCCTTGGTACCAATGTTGCTGGATTAATTTCTATCACAACCTCAGATGTGATAGAAAGACTAGCGTCTGACTTTCTTTTTCTACAAGCACTTGTCTTTTGATCAGAAAACGGTCCATGACTCACAAGGTACACAAATATAAATAAGCACCACCACCCCCTCACCACCCACACACACACACACACACACACGTTGGTTTGCGCAGCTAATCTTACTACAACTCTGCATTGATTTTCATTCATTTTGACAGCCTCATTAGGACCAGACAGTCTACATGCTGAACGAGGTCTGAAATAAGCACCAAAAATAAGTTCAACACGCACACAATCATCCACCAATATCTAGACAACACAACGAACAACTAAGATCTTCTTGTTCTTTGACTTTTGATCTTGTTGTCTATCCATTGCTTTCTTTCCCTTGAGTTGAACTTTTTCAAGGCAAAAAACATCTTCTAAGGTGGAAAGGCGAGTTTATTTGTCCAGCACATTTCAACAACAAGGCAATTCAAAGAGCTTTATATAAAATACAAAAGGCATCATGACAAATTGCAAAAACAACATAAGACAATACAAAACAATAGAATAGAGATTAAAAGAGTTGAATACAAAACAAAATTAGAAATAAATAGAATAAGAAATAATTCAGTTAAAATAATGCAGTGTAAAAACTTTCATTTTCTACACACACTTGTCTTTTGATCAGAAAACAGTCCATGACTCACAAGGTACACAAATATAAATAAGCACCACCACCCCCTCACCACACACACACACAAACACACACACACACACACACCCGTCATATGGTTCAATCACGGCATGAGCAAACAGTTTGGGATCAGGTTGGGAGAGATTCCCTATATGGTTATTAACTTTTAAGTAGTCTTTATCATATATATATATATTTAATTATCAAATATAGTAAGTATCAAAACATAGAAGCCTCCTAATGCCTGAGGGGGCTTGACCAGGGCTGCATAGTTTTGTGACAGGACTGTAGCCCACCCTCGCCCCGGTGTAGCGCGATGCTGGGTATCAGGTCACGGTCAATGCTCTCATTGGAGTCTTTTAAAGCATTTTGCACTTTTGAGATTGTATTACTGCTGCAGCATGAATGGAGGACACAGTTATCACAGTTACGTTTTGTAGAAAGTAGAACATTTAGGAGCTAGAGAGGAGATGGTGCTGATGGTTGCTCAACACTTGAATTTAAGAGACAAATGGTTTCAACAAGTCCTCTGATAGACGGAGTAATGTGATTGGCCGGCCTGGGGCCAGCTGGTTAGCACGCATAGGTAGGACCGAAGAAGTCATAGGAAAAGAAGTAAAACATGAGTTAATCAGTGATGCTTCCCACTGCTGGAGAAGTTGGCTAGTGAATGCTAAATGTGAATGCTGCTCTATGTCAGCTGGATGTGTAAATAGTTAATGTCACGTGTGTCAAAGTTTGTTAAAGATTTTATAACAACACAGTACAAGTAGAGGTGAGATAGGATCTGCTCAGTTTAGAAGTTATATTATACTTATATGTGCCTATAGTTGCATTTCTCCTCCGTATTTCAAGATGCAGTCAGTGCCCCACACATAATCTTACACTAGGTTTTCTTTTTTCAATCTTCCCCCCCGAAGCATATAGCTACACTTCTGTTTTGTTTTCTTTCTGACACTTGAGACACAGCTTGGCAAGTAATCATAGCTGGCCCCGGGAAGAAGTTTGTAACTTCTGTGCTGTTGCGGTTGAACAAGATCAGAGAAAACAAATGAAGGAGCTGCGCTTTGTCGAACGCCGCTGTGGTGCAAGACAAATACCGGAGACAGAGATATGAGGGGGCTTCACACTGTGTCAGCTGGACTTTGACGGCGGCGGCTGTGGACTTACAACAGAGTGAACCTGATGCAGATGAGGGAGGGGAAGACATTTGCATGTACAATCTTTTAACTGATGATTGATTGATGATTCTCTGCCTGCTGATTAGATTTCTGACTTCTGGGATCAGCCCTGCAGTAAAAACCTCTCCCCCCACAGGAGTTACAATGACACCTCTACCTCTTATCTTGACCTGTGTGCTCACACTTTTCTTCATTAATCCCTGAACACCTGCTCAGAGAGTTTTCTGTCTTTTGCAGCTGGACTTATGAAAAGATTATTTGATCCTTAACACAGGGAACATTTGTTCCCACAAGTGCCCTGCCTCCGAGTACTCTCTGTGCATGGGAGGAGCTGTGACATCATGCAGGGGATGAAAGGAGAAAACTCACTCCGAGATGTAATTCATTCAACACTTCCTGTCGGTTCCTCGGCAGGGTCTGCGGATCGGCTGCAAGTAACAGTGTAAAAAATGTAAAAATTAGATTTTTAGATGAATCTCTAGGCTGGCAAAACGGGAGATGTGTAAAGTTTTTGGCACATTTGGCGTTTTCACATGCAAAGCTTCCACAGCATCGTAATCCTGATGTGTGTTGCATCTGTGCAGTTTTGTGTGCTGTAAATCAGAAGACACAAAAGCTTGGTCACATAACAGATTTTCTTCTCACATGGTGATTTCTTCTCATCTGCTTAGCCTGCAATGCTGCGTGACATGGCACATTATCAAATTGAAAGGGGTTTACGGCAAATGAGACACACACAGGGTAGTATTTAAGTACTCGGTCTACCACCTCCTTTGTAAGTGTGTTTTCAGCCGAGATTTCCTCTTTTTTTATTTATTCATACTGAGATGGCTCGGAGCAGCAGCTTTCACAGATTCACTTTCTTCCAGATAAAAATTCATGGCAGGCACAATCCAGCCCACAGGCCTGGAGATCGGCATGTGATACACAACTTATGTTGCATTGAGTGTGATCCAACTTGGAAAATGAACTGCTGATAGTCTTGTTATTGAAAAACTATTGTTTTCCTCAACCAAAAAGCAGAACATATTCAATGATTATGAGGATGAAACTCACACTGGCGTGTCAGTGCCTGTGTCGTGACAGAGACCACAATATGCAACAGAATATGTTCAGAACCCCTGAGCTGTCAAAAACATAATGTGAAGTGATAGAGTGTGTTGTTTAATCCTCGATGATGAACTCTGCAACGAATGAGGTCAATCAATCCGTCCATCCATCGACTGTCTTCCACTTCAAAGATCACGTTGCAGAGGCACTCGACTTAGTAGAAAATTACAGACATTTTCAGCTCTTCCGAGGCGTTACTCTAGTCCCCCTCTGTGTCTTACCCTGGGTATCCTTCCAGTAGCTGTGCTCGGTAAACTAGAAAAGGTTCTACTCTATGTTCTCGCTGGATGTGCCCAGCCACCCGACAGAGAAAGCTCATTTCAGCCGCTTATGTTCTCGATCTTGTCCTTTCAGGCACTAGAGATGAATAAGGTCTCGTTCTCAATCGAAAAAAAACTATTTTGACATGCAGCTCTAGTTTTTAGAGTGCATTCCCACTGTTACATAAACTGCAGTTTCTTTGGAACGATTTCCTTTCTTTGTTTATTGTTCGTCAGAAATTTTATAAAATTAATACAATTGTGCTGATTTTTTGAACAGTTAAATTAGATACGTTTGTTTGAACACTGTTCCGAGACATAAGTCGTCTTTTTCTTTTCTTTCCTTATTTATATGTTCTTATAATTAGTGATGGAATTGGAAATACATTAATTGTTTGGGAAATATGTGAACCAGGGCAGGCTGCTAACCCTGTACATCATATAAATATACACACAGATCATCATTGTAGAAGGTGTGTGTTTGGACTACAGCTGATGTGAGAACACACTGTGACTTGGATCTAAAGTTAGAGTTTGCTTTCACACATGAACAGATCTGAGGATCTCCTACTGTTTTCTTTCACTGGCTCATGCGGACGTTAAGCAGACTTTTTACTAGGGAGCATCATACTCTGACATGGTTCTTACATACAGCATGTCAGATCAGTGCATGTCTGAAGACAGCTTATGTTTATAAAGTACTAAAACTAGCTCCACCCTTACTCACTGTAATAGTAACAGTCGTATAACAATAGGATACATTTACTTGATACCTTTAATTCTTTTTTATATCTGTACTTTCACTTCAGTAGAATTTCAAATTAAATGCTTTCAGTTGTAATGAAGAATTTTTGCGCTGTTGTCAGTATTTGTAAGAAGAGGAGCTTCTTCATCATCACTGCAGATTTTATCTTCCAACTTTAAAATCTCAATTAACAACAGTTTGGGAAAACACCAAAATAAACCTTAAGGCAGTACATTTATTTATTCCCATCAATCTGGACTTAATATCTATCCATCTATCATTCACTTTGCTTTGCTATTTATAATACATATGGCACATTCAGTTAGTCAGTCTGAGCCTCATATGACTCTGGCCTCATTTTTTCTTTACACAGGCTAATTCACAGCAGTGCTTTTACATGCAAGGCCATTACCTGTGCTCTGCTCACATACTTCTAATTATATGCATATTTCTCACAGCAACACTGCAACCTATTAAATTATTGATGGTATAAATGTCCTTCAAGTGTAGATGATCTTAGGTGCATCTCTGGACTGTTTTCTTTCTTCATGTTTTATTGAGTGTGGTTACACACATCAACAGCTATAGTGAGACAGAAATAAACAAAAGTCATACATTTGCCATGTTAGTAACTCTGTGAGGCCGCTCTGGCTCAGTGGTGGTTTGAGCTGAATGCTAACGTCCACATTCTAACATCGTCACACCTGAGCAAATGCAAATTACTGCACATTTTGATCAGGTCAGGTCACGTTGAACAACTGAAATCCGATTTTTTTGTGCCTATGCTAGTTTCAGACCAACAGTTGTCTGTAAAAACTCCATCACAATCTGTCAAGGATATTTCAGTGTGGACCAAAGTGGTGGACTGAATGACCAGCTTTCCACTGCTCACGTCAGAGCCTTCAAATGTGGCCATGACTGTGCACGTTGCAAAACAGACTTCTCAGTAACCTTAAACCTGTTGGTTCAGATAAGTAACTGAACAGAATCCCCTTCACAATGTGTGGGGAAATAAATCAGCAGTAAAATCAACATGGAACAACATGTGATACTCACTGCAGGAAGACAAAGCTGCGGTCTGAGCATGCTCTGCAATAATTTAAGGGGAGGGGGATACTCACAGAGATTTGTAGGTTGGTCTGACATGATGGTGCATCAGAACGACAGAAGAAGGCGAGCACCATGTGGTTCACAGAGATTGCATTAGGAGCCAGATACAAATATCTTCCATTCAAAGGGCACTTCAAAGACCACAATGTTGATATTCATGAGTTGTTTTTTTTTTGACAGTGGCTGATTTCGGTTGCGTTTTATTCCCCTGTCGCCTCCCCCTTGTGCTGGATAAGCCAACTGAATATTTAATCAAAGAATGTTTTATAACATGCCTGAGGGTTGTGTGTACAGAGTTGACACATGATTGATATGACTTCATCAGGGGCATCTTCGATTGGAAAAATAAATGAGGGAAGAGTCGGTCAGAGTGGATAATGAATGAATTTTGCCTAAGGTGGTGATGTGTCTGTTCCAGGTGGTGGAAGCAAAAGATATTCATTGCTCCCAAAGTGCTTTATTTAAAACTCACCTCAATTACAGGAGAAACATTTACTATGTCGAAGAAACATTTGTAACAGCTGCATAAAAACCTGTATTATAAATCTATTAAGCATCCGTGACCACTAATCACCTTTTATATGAACTTTAAAATGGTGTTTACGTTGAGGCGATGATACAGTTGCTAAATAAAATTCTTGTGAGCATGAGCTATAGTCGATGCATATGTATCGCTGTGGAAAGTCATCATGGCAAAGGCAGATTTTGGAAATGTCTATATCAGGGGCCATAAATTACACAGAAGGGCCAAGTATATATCTGACATCCATGAACAAATCCTGATTCAGTAAGATTCATTTAGCTCTGCAGCTTTGAAAATAGGATTTATTTTATAATTTTTATCCTGTCCAAGTACATGTGAACTTCGAAAAAACCTTGGAAAATAAAACACCTTCCCACATTCTCACATATATAGTTAGCAGGTAAGTGGCCTGCTTAATGGCAGCAAATATTTCATCACAATAAAAACAATCACACTATAACAAATAACATCGTAATTCTTCAAAATAGCCACTTGCACATACCTGCATTTGGTGTTGTTAAATGAATTGTCAGTGTTGTGCCAGTTCACACTTAAGTGACATGTTCAGTTCATGCAGATGAAAATGAATTAGTTCACGTTCATAGTTCATTTTGTAAAATTTTGAACTAAGTTCACGGTCCCAAAATTGATCTAGTTCCTGTGCATAGTTCATTTTTCATTGGGATGATTGAGGTGACAAACTTACGATCATGTGTTAAGTTTAATCGATGGTGTCAGTTCATGAATCCAGATCTCTCCAGTCACTATAACACTGAGTCCTGCTGTTCACGTCACGTCTCATGTTGTACTGAGCAAAACATATTGACGATACATTTTTCATGATTCAAAACAGTCTCATAAACTCTGGAATCAAACAAACACTAAGCAAACTGGATGTACTGATCAGGTCCTGTTAACCGAGAGCAGGTCAGCAGGACAGTGGAGGAGGACAGCACGATACGAACCAACCACAGCTTCTGCTCTGATCACGAAGCAGCTGATCACTGAGCAAGTGTCGATCAGAGAGAAACATTGTGTTTCCCTGTTTGTTTCCACTGTTCTTCAACAAAGTCACTTACCTGCTGCTTCAGTTGAATGAGCTCTGATCTCGCTGCCTGTGTCGCTCTGAGTGAGTGAATAGGGGCTGAGCCCTGGGGCCTGTGTGTGTTTGTGTCTGTGTGTTGTCTGGGAGCACACACACATTTTCTCTCGCGTCTGGTATTTCACTCAATGGCCTGATAAGATGATGATTTAAAGATTTTACGCAAACTCGAGCGACGTTCACTCAACAGCTAATCAAAGTTCTCCTGTTGAAGAAATCCAGTCAGATTCCAACAGTGGAGTTATTGTTTGAATGTCACTGCCAATCAAGATCAGCTTCAAATTCAGATCTAAGCATCTGATTGCTATGGTGATTGATGAGGGAAGTTTTCAAAGTCATTTATTTCAGTAAATAAAGTAAACTGTTTTTTACTCGTGAGTTTTATTTGGAGTGTTAATGTGTTTGAGGACGAGTTGACCGGAACTTAAGCTAACGCTAGGAGCACGTTACTGGAGGTGTGTAGTTCTTTTAAGAAGTAGCCATAGGCTTATGCTTTGTGCATAATGAGCGGGCGTGCAGGAGACAGCATGTGTCTCTTTTTGCCGAGTAGTGCACACAATATAAAATATAAAGGGCCCATCCTTGGGTAAACAAAACAACAATTTTGACAATTAGATGATTACAGACTCTGGAAAACATCACTTGTATTATTTTATATTGAATGACAGTAGATCAATTTCACCTAAATCTTACACACTGGACTAAAAGTCCAACCTTGAATGTAGATGGTGTCTGACTCCTGAATGCAAACAGACTCTGAGTCATCTGCACCCAAAATATCTTCTCTCATTCTTCAAATAAAAACATGTGAGTGTTTGAATTTCTCAAACAAAACATCAGGTGAATATTTTCCTATGATACTTCAACATCAAATGGAGACGACATTACTATAACAACTAACAAGTAGTGGTGGGACTCGATTAAAAAATGAATCTAATTCATTAGAGGCTTTGTAATTAATTAATCTCAATATTTGACACGAGAAGCAACATTTTTCAATTTAAATGGATTTTGGTATATGACTGAATCAATGAATACACATAAATGAGCTTAAACAACAGAATCGTGTTTATTTTCATCACTGAGTGTTAACATTAAGTGCAATATGAATAAGGAACATTATGATTGCATTGTTAACAAGGCACAAACTTAAATTCAAGTTAGATATATTCAAGCAGTTAAACATAAGGTGCCCTTTCTATAATAAATGGTTTTGAAAAACAACACCGAAACAAAAATGATCCATCAACTGATGACAGTCCCTCCTATTCTGCCATTGTCCTGAGCAAAAAATCTTTGCAACATAGGCCATAACAGTTTGATCAACATCTCAGTGTGACTTAACAGTAACAACCAACCCATTCGCCTGGCATCACAATACTTATTCTCCTCCTATTTCTCCTTTTTTCAGCCAGTTGCTGAGACAAACAAGAATGTTGACATTTTCAGAGCTGAGGGCTGCCCTCTTCTTTTCAACTATGTTACCTGCAAGTGAGAAAAGTCTCTCACAAGGGACAGACGTGGCAGGGCTAGCCAGATACTTGCGGGCCAGGACAAACAGTTGCGGATGGGCCCCTGCATGAGTTGACCACCACTGCAGTGGGCAGTCTGTCTCGCTGATGGTGGGTTCTGCTCTGTAGAGGCTCAAGGCCCTGTTAGGCCCCACATCATCATCTGAATCAGACTCTGACGCACACAGTAGGAGTCTCTTCTTCTTTGCTGGCTCCTCTGTGGGCTCTGGAGTAGCACTTTTGGATTCTGTTTGCAGCAGTGCCTCAAGGCTGGTCCACACCCCTTCTCGCTCTCCTTTGAGTAGACACTTTAAGTCCTTGAAGCGTGGGTTGAGTACTGTAGCCAGCTTGAGCCATTCATGGTTGAGTGTTGCTTGACATTGGGATAGATCCTTTGAGATAGCAGTCTTGAACCTCATCATGTAGGCTGGGTCCTCATCAGATGCATGGTGCAGTCCAGGTGACAGAGAGAAGGTAACACCACAGAACATGAGACATAAGTCTCACCTCCAAGAAGCTCAGTCACCTATCTGCAGTGGATAGTTAAGGAAAAGATTATTTTTATTACTGTACAGATTCAAGTAAATAAAAACATTTTTTTTTCCTTTTTTAAATCTTGGATGATGGGGAAAAAACAATAGTCTATTCAAAAAGCTTTTAAAAGGAAAAGATGCCAACTAGTGAACAATCATATCAAACATCATGGTGTTGGTGGGTTTTTACCTGCATGGTTCAAGGGTGGTCGCAATCCTCTGTAGTTTGTCCCACTCCGTTGTAGTCAGCATGGTTAGCTTGTGCTTCTGCTTGCAAAGAGTAGCCTCCACAGTCTCTTGGTTCTTCAGTAGACGAGAGATCATATACAGCATCAAATTCCACCTTGTGGAAACGTCCTGTATAAGTGGCTCTCTTTTTTGCCCAAGTGCTGTTTGCTCCTGGTATAGTTCCTCTGTATAAGCAGGGCTGTGTTTAAAATGACCCACTATTTTGCAACATTCTGCCAGCGTATCACTAAATCCACAGTCACAGAGGCAAACAGTGATGGTTCTTTGCAAAATGTGAGCAACACATGGCATATACACAAATGGGAGCTGTCTAGCTGCAGCAATCATGGTTCGGGCGCTGTCTGTTCCAATTGTGGTGACCTTTTGTTGAACTCCCCAGGCTTCTGCCACAGAGAGAAACTGCTCCGCGCAGTTTTCAGCATAGTGCCTGGTGGTCGTTTTCTGCACGGTTAGGGCGTAGTGTTGTCACAGCGCCTCTGACCACACACCACTGCTGTGTAGAGAACACAAGAAGCAAGTACACTTTAAAGGTTCAGTGTGTAAGATTTAGGTGAGATTTTGGCAGAAATTGAATTTTAAAATAATCCTAGTAATGTTTTCACTACTGTGTTTCATCTAAATTGTATGAATTGTTTTTCTTACTCTAGAATGGGCTCTTTATATTTAAATAAATTATATTTGAATTTGGGAGGGGGTCCTCTTTACGGAGGTCACCATGTTTTTTTACAGTAGCCCAGACTGGACAAACTAAACACCTTTGGAATTGTATTTTTCTCTATCTTAATGCCCTTCTGCTGCTGTGATGCCCACATTTCCCCAGTGTGGGATTGGGAAAGTTTATCTATCCATCTATCTATCTAATTTGCTACCACAGCTTCTCTTTCATGTTTGGAAGGGGAGGGTAAGGTGAGGGGTGTTCAGCTGAAACATTCAACATCACCACTAGATGTCACTAAATTCAACACAGTTGGGCTGCTGCTTGGGGCCTACAGCACCTGTCCAACACAAAAATAAAGTTAAAATCATGCAATGAGTGCATAAAATGTAGCCAAAAGGAAACAACAATGATCACTTATCAAAACACATTCATCCACACACATGCACATGCTCAGGACCAATGATAGAAAATAAAATAACCAGAGTCAAAGAAAGAAAAACAAGTAATCCACAAATTAACTACAAAATAACAGAAATACAAACCAGAATACACCCTGCAATTTATAGAAGTGGAACAAAACCAAATTAACCAAATATATATATCAATGGTTAAAAATAATGGCGTCAGACATTGCCTGCCCAAGGTCACACCACCAGCTGATCAACACGGGTGGAGATGCCGTGAATAAAGCGGCCAGCCAGCACCAGAACCAGCGTAGGGCAGAGCAACAAGATCCCAACAGAACCCACAGAGCCAAAACAGCAGAACTACTCCAGGGAGTGTTGGCGAGAGACAAGCCACACACTTGACTGCAGCCTTTTCCTATGCCTATGCGCAGAAAGGCGAGAGTGTTGCGCCGAACGGCACGAATACACTGCAGACATTAACCCAACCCCAGCAGAGCTCCCAGCGGGAGGTCCCGTCCGTCAGTATAGCTAGCAACCTGCTGTGCTGTATGTATGGGAATGCGCCCCGAGGTGTAATACGCCACGCTAGCCACCACCCGAGGGAGCAGAGAGTGGAAGGAAGGGGGCGTGGTGTGGCCGCTCACCTGGTTATAAGCAGCAGACCGGCGCCGACCAGCAATCAGGGTGCCATAACCCTAGCATAGTGCCACACACTCTTTATATACAGTCTATGGGCTACACATACATCATGTGACATACCTCAGTCCCACAATCATCTATAATACACACCCAGCTGTCTATTTAAGCAGAGAAAATGTCCCATTACTCTCTTTGCTTGCCCCGCCGCTACATCGGTATTGCTGTGGTACAGGTGGATACTGGGGTGGTGGAAGGGCTGAAGCAACTGGTAGTGATACTGCAGCAGCATTGCGAGCAAAGGGGTTGATGGGGAATTTCTCTCTGCTTAAATAGGCTGCCTAATAAGGTGGGTGTGTATAATAGATGATTGTGGAGAATGAGGTATGTCACATGATGTGAGCAGCACAGCTCGAGTTGGCTGCCTGAACTAGCTCGCAGGGTTTGCTCCATTTCTTTCATTGTTTAAAAATAAGTTATTTTTTACATAGGGCTGTCAGTTTAGCGCGTTAATTAGATTAATTAATAACACTGCAAATGAACGTGTTATTAAAATTATCGCAATTAATTATGAGTATCAAAGGTGGCTATTCAATGCGCGAGCATTTAAAATGTGGCCCATTGAAGGACCCGTAGGCTACTTGGCAGTGCTACGCCACTTCCTGCTTGCGTCGCTAGGCAAACAAACAAGGAGGAGTAACAACAAACGTGGAAGCGTCTCAGGGGAGCGAGGCTAGTAAATCGTCACTAGGGCCTCTGAACGGAGAGTTTATTTTTAAAAAGAACTTAAACGGGACTATCAATAAGAACGTGGTGATTTGCAGCTTTTGGAAAAAGGAGTTTTCTTATCACCGAAGCTGCTCCAGACTGACGTATCACTTAAATGCTAAACATGTCCGGACAAGCGGAACTAGTGCTACGATGAGCTCACTTCGCCAACCCACACTTGCTGAATTTGGTAGACGAATGAGCAACGCCACCACAGAAACACTGACAAACTCAATCGCAAAGTGTGTTGCTGCTGATTGCAGGCCAATTTCAATCGTGTAAGACGAGGGCCTACAGACTTCACCAATAAAAATGTGGATTTCAAATCTTCTCTTCTTAGTGTATTCAATTGATTAGTCATGCACTACAAATTTTTAATGTCCTAGAATTCAAATACTTTATTTGGGGACCTTTAGTAGAAATGACATTAAAATGTGATTAATTAGATTAATTAATTACAAATCCTGTAATTAATTCGATTAATTTTTTTAATTGCCTGACAGCACTACTTTTAAATCACATATAATTCCTGTAATATGATAGTAATTATGTGTTCATATCAAGCAAAACTTTTAGGAATGGATATAGTTCTTCTTGTTTGGTTTTTTAGCGAGTGGCAACCAACATCAAGGTACATTACCACCATCTACTGAGTTGTTGCACAGTTCCTGGAGGTACTGCAATACCAGGTTGATCCAAGTGGATGGAGCAAGCACAGATATTGTCTGTGAAACCAAAGCCTAATACCAGGCTTATGAATATAGTTCATTACCTTTTTGAATGCCTATGTTACAGTCACAGTTGAGGGGTGGGGCTGCTTGTCACTTGCAGTTTCCTTTGATCATTCAATTCCTTCAATCTCCTTTCCTTTGATCCCTTTGCCTTAATTACCTATCATGCTTATATTCTTTTAAATCATCCTTTAGTCAAAGACAAAAAGGAAGTGAAGAATCAGTATTTAGCAACCAGCAATTGGCAAAAACAGAAGATTCTTCACAAGACACTTTGGAAAACACAGTGTGAGCAGCTCAAAGAAAACTATTTTTTGCACACAAGTATTGATACAACAGTTACAATGGAGCCAACTCAGAAACAGACTCTCCAATCTGGTAACCAGTCAGACATAAATGCTGAGACTGTCCGCCCATACTTCGATTCCTTTTTTATGAAGATCACCGCAGAGCAGTGGGGACTGTTGAAGTCAAGCAAACCAGATGAAACCACAACAATTCTGTTGGCAGATCTTCTGCTGAACTTACTGACGACCGTTTCCAATGACATTTCGAAGCAAAGTACCCACCTACCTGTGTCTCAGGAAAGGGTTCAGTCCATTCTGGGAAACACTGTCAATAACGTTTTTTCACCAGGCAACACAAAACCTTCTAAGAGTTTGGATCAACTCACAGACCTGGTTGCAGAGGAGGTGACGAACACTGTCAACTCCATCATGTCTGCAAGCTCAACCTGTGTGAGCTCTGGGATACCATCCCGCACCATTAACCCCAGTAAACTCCAGAAGATGATCTGTTATGCCTGCAAGACGTTAAAGGCAGACAAAAAGATTAAACGCCTGTTCAAGAGTCAATCTCACGGGCAGAGTCGTTCCATTTCCTCAGAAGAGCAGAACACTACAGACCATTCTCTTCAGATGGCTAGGACCTCTTCAGGCTCCAGCTCGTCAAGAATCAGTTCCAACTTGGGAATTTCCTCAGAGGGTTCATCAACCAGTAGTGTAGAGAGTGTAAAGAGGATTATCCAGGAAACAATCAACAATAGTTTGACTGACATCACATCATTCTTTAATGAGTTCAATGATAGTCTTAAGCTCAATGCTTCAATTTCTCGAGAGATTCATGAGACTTTAGATGAAATTATTGAGTCAATCCTTCAGGAAAGCAAAAAGGGGAGGGAATCTCAAGAGCCAAGCTCCTCAATCCGTAAAGGAATGCGGACAATCAATGGGCTTTTCATAAAGACTTTTGCATCAGCAGGGACTCTCCAAATACTGACACAAGTCGCAAATAAATTCAAGAAGGAGACTGATTTCAAAAGCAGGCAGGCAATAACCTCACTGATAGCTAGTATTGATGCTGTGCTTCTGAAGCAGGACAAGCAGGGAGGTGTAAATGAAAGTTGTGCTTCCCAAACACTGAAAAAGCCTACATCTGAAAAGGTTCTTGCATTCACAAAACAGCTTTCTGATCTCATCTATGTGCACATCATACCTGGAACGATTGCAGAACTCAGTTCAAGTCCAGTGGCTGTTCCTAAGGCACATAAGGACATGTATGCAGACATACAGACCAGAGTGTTTTGTTTCCTGTCCTTGATAAGCTGGTGGCTGAATAACCAGGTTAACAGCCACACAGACAGGGTGGCAGAGGCTTTAAATGCCATTGACTCAATGGAAACATCATCAGAGATCAGCAGCATTGAGGGGGACACACCGAGGCAGTCAACATCATCATTGGTCACCAGCAGAGGGAAGAAAAGATCGATGCAGTCAACATTATCAGAGTTCAGCAGCATTGAGGTGGACACACTGAGGCAGTCAATATCATCAGAGATCAACAGCAGAGGGAAGAAAAGATCGAAGCAGTCAACATCTTCAGAGATCACCAGCAATGAGGAGAAAACAAAGAATAAGTCAACATCATCAGGGGTCAGCAGCAAGAGGAAGAAATCATCGAATCAGTCACCATCATCAGTGGTCAGCAGCAGGGGGAGGAACTCTTCGAATCAGTCAACACCATCATTGGTCAGCAGCAGGGGGAGGAACTCTTCGAATCAGTCAACATCATCATTGGTCAGCAGCAGGGGGAGGAAGTCATCGAATCAGTCAACACCATCGTTGGTCAGCAGCAGGGGGAGGAACTCTTCGAATCAGTCAACATCATCATTGGTCAGCAGCAGGGGGAGGAACTTATCAAATCAGTCAACACTATCATTGGTCAGCAGTGAGGGGAGGAACTCATCAAATCAGTCAACACTATCATTGGTCAGCAGCGAGGGGAGGAACTCATCAAATCAGTCAACACTATCATTGGTCAGCAGCAGGGGGAGGAACTTATCAAATCAGTCAACACTATCATTGGTCAGCAGTGAGGGGAAGAACTCATCAAATCAGTCAGTATCATCAGAGAACGTAAAGATTTTTGCAGCAGAAAGATATAAAATGTATGTCAGTGTTCTTGTGGACCAGCTCATCACAAGAATCTATGATAATGCCAGGTTGAGTAGGACCGGTGAAGACATAATGAACACAAGTCACCAACTGCTGGAAGGAATATGGGCGGAGGTCAAAGACATTAACTTAACTGTTAACCCACAGATAATCGCAGACCTTGACAAAGCCATTTTCAAGGAGTTGCGTAAGAAGTGGCGAGCTCATAACCTGCTGTGTGCCTTTCTTTTAAGGGAGCCAGAACTTGAGGAATCAATTGTCTCCTCTTTGAAAAGACGCCTTCGCAAAAAGCGTGGCTTCCTCTCCTTTTTTTCAAACATCTTTTCCATATTCAAGAGATAAAAATAAAAGGAAGAACAGTGCACCAAGTCAGTGGATGCACCATGATGTTCGTTGCCACCTGCCAAAAGACTGAACAAGGAAAAAGTAGAAGAGCTCCCGAAAACCTATCATATTGCTTTTTACTGTACTAGACTAAAGACTATACACTGTCCTAGACTAAAGGTACAGTGTGTAGAATTTTGTGATATCTAGTGATGAAATGGCACGTTGCAGCTGAACACCCCTCGCCTCACCCTCGCTTTCCAAACATGAAAAAGAAACTGTGGTAGCCTTTAATTCTCATTAAAACTCAAAATGTGTTTAGTTTGTCCACTCTGGACTAATGTTGTCACGGTACCAACATTTTGGTATCGGTACCGGTAGCAACATGTATTTCGATACCTTTCTGTACCTTTCGAAATAAAAAGAGAACACAAAAAATTTCATTGTTGACTTTATTTTAATTGAAAATCTTAGAACTATAACATTATGCATCAGTAAATAAAATAAAATACCACAAAGACAGGCTTACATTTTTTTTTGTGAAGAGTGAAGGGGGCTGGCGTTGCTTGCTTTTAGCACTAAATGTGGCAACCTGCCGTGCTGTATGTATGGGAATGCGCCCCGAGGTGTAAAACGCCACGCCAGCCACCACCCGAGGGAGTAGAGAGTGGATGGAAGGGGGCGTGGTGTGGCCGCTCACCTGGTTATAAGCAGCAGACCGGCGCCGACCAGCAATCAGGGTGCCATAACCCTAGCATAGTGCCACACACTCTTTATATACAGTCTATGGGCTACACATACATCATGTGACATACCTCAGTCCCACAATCATCTATAATACACACCCAGCTGTCTATTTAAGCAGAGAAAATTTCCCATTACTCCCTTTGCTTGCCCCGCTGCTACATCGGTATTGCTGTGGTACAGGTGGATACTGGGGTGGTGGAGGGGCTGAAGCAACTGGTAGTGATACTGCAGCAGCATTGCGGGCAAAGGGGTTGATGGGGAATTTCTCTCTGCTTAAATAGGCTGCCTAATAAGGTGGGTGTGTATAATAGATGATTGTGGAGAATGAGGTATGTCACATGATGTGAGCAGCACAGCTCGAGTTGGGTGCCTGAACTAGCTCGCAGGGTTTGCTCCATTTCTTTCATTGTTTAAAAATAAGTTATTTTTTACATAGGGCTGTCAGTTTAGCGCGTTAATTAGATTAATTAATAACACTGCAAATGAACGCGTTATTAAAATTATCGCAATTAATTATGAGTATCAAAGGTGGCTATTCAATGCGCGAGCATTTAAATGTGGCCCATTGAAGGTCCCGTAGGCTACTTGGCAGTGCTACGCCACTTCCTGCTTGCGTCGCTAGGCAAACAAACAAGGCAGAGTAACAACAAACATGGATGCAGCTCAAGGGAGCGAGGCGAGTAAATCGTTACTAGGGCCTTTGAACGGCAAGTTTACTTTTAAAAAGAACTTAAACGGGACTATCAATAAGAACGTGGTGATTTGCAGCTTTTGTAAAAAGAAGTTTTCTTATCACCGAAGCTGCTCCAGTCTGACGTATCACTTAAATGCTAAACATGCCCGGACAAGTGGAACTAGTGCTACGGTGAGCCCACTTCGCCAACCCACACTTGCTGAATTTGGTAGATGAATGAGCAAAGCCACCACAGAAACACTGACAAACTCAATCGCAGAGTGGGTTGCTGCTGATTGCAGGCCAATTTCAATCGTAGAAGACGAGGGCCTACAGACTTCACCAATAAAAATGTGGATTCCAAATCTTCTCTTCTTAGTGTATTCAATTGACTAGTCATGCACGACAAATTTTTAATGTCCTAGAATTCAAATACTTTATTTGGGGACATTTAGTAGAAATGACATTAAAGTGTGATTAATTAGATTAATTAATTACAAATCCTGTAATTAATTCGATTAATTTTTTAATCGCCTGACAGCACTACTTTTAAATCACATATAATTCCTGTAATATGATAGTAATTATGTGTTCATATCAAGCAAAACTTTTAGGAATGGATATAGTTCTTCTTGTTTGGTTTATTAGCGAGTGGCAACCAACATCAAGGTGCATTACCACCATCTACTGAGTTGTTGCACAGTTCCTGGAGGTACTGCAATACCAGGTTGATCCAAGTGGATGGCGCAAGCACAGATATTGTCTGTGAAACCAAAGCCTAATACCAGGCTTATGAATATAGTTCATTACCTTTTTGAATGCCTATGTTACAGTCACAGTTGAGGGGTGGGGCTGCTTGTCACTTGCAGTTTCCTTTGATCATTCAATTCCTTCAATCTCCTTTCTTTTGATCCCTTTGCCTTAATTACCTATAATGCTTAAATTATTTTAAATCATCCTTTAGTCAAAGACAAAAAGGAAGTGAAGAATCAGTATTTAGCAACCAGCAATTGGCAAAAACAGAAGATTCTTCACAAGACACTTTGGAAAACACAGTGTGAGCAGCTCAAAGAAAACTATTTTTTGCACACAAGTATTGATACAACAGTTACAATGGAGCCAACTCAGAAACAGACTCTCCAATCTGGAAACCAGTCAGACATAAATGCTGAGACTGTCCGCCCATACTTCGATTCCTTTTTTATGAAGATCACCGCAGAGCAGTGGGGACTGTTGAAGTCAAGCAAACCAGATGAAACCACAACAATTCTGTTGGCAGATCTTCTGCTGAACTTACTGACGACCGTTTCCAATGACATTTCGAAGCAAAGTACCCACCTACCTGTGTCTCAGGAAAGGGTTCAGTCCATTCTGGGAAACACTGTCAATAACGTTTTTTCACCAGGCAACACAAAACCTTCTAAGAGTTTGGATCAACTCACAGACCTGGTTGCAGAGGAGGTGACGAACACTGTCAACTCCATCATGTCTGCAAGCTCAACCTGTGTGAGCTCTGGGATACCATCCCGCACCATTAACCCCAGTAAACTCCAGAAGATGATCTGTTATGCCTGCAAGACGTTAAAGGCAGACAAAAAGATTAAACGCCTGTTCAAGAGTCAATCTCACGGGCAGAGTCGTTCCATTTCCTCAGAAGAGCAGAACACTGCAGACCATTCTCTTCAGATGGCTAGGACCTCTTCAGGCTCCAGCTCGTCAAGAATCAGTTCCAACTTGGGAATTTCCTCAGAGGGTTCATCAACCAGTAGTGTAGAGAGTGTAAAGAGGATTATCCAGGAAACAATCAACAATAGTTTGACTGACATCACATCATTCTTTAATGAGTTCAATGATAGTCTTAAGCTCAATGCTTCAATTTCTCGAGAGATTCATGAGACTTTAGATGAAATTATTGAGTCAATCCTTCAGGAAAGCAAAAAGGGGAGGGAATCTCAAGAGCCAAGCTCCTCAATCCGTAAAGGAATGCGGACAATCAATGGGCTTTTCATAAAGACTTTTGCATCAGCAGGGACTCTCCAAATACTGACACAAGTCGCAAATAAATTCAAGAAGGAGACTGATTTCAAAAGCAGGCAGGCAATAACCTCACTGATAGCTAGTATTGATGCTGTGCTTCTGAAGCAGGACAAGCAGGGAGGTGTAAATGAAAGTTGTGCTTCCCAAACACTGAAAAAGCCTACATCTGAAAAGGTTCTTGCATTCACAAAACAGCTTTCTGATCTCATTTATGCGCACATCATACCTGGAAAGATTGCAGAACTCAGTTCAAGTCCAGTGGCTGTTCCTAAGGCACATAAGGACATGTATGCAGACATACAGACCAGAGTGTTTTGTTTCCTGTCCTTGATAAGCTGGTGGCTGAATAACCAGGTTAACAGCCACACAGACAGGGTGGCAGAGGCTTTAAATGCCATTGACTCAATGGAAACATCATCAGAGATCAGCAGCATTGAGGGGGACACACCGAGGCAGTCAATATCATCAGAGATCAACAGCAGAAGGAAGAAAAGATCGAAGCAGTCAACATCATCAGAGTTCAGCAGCATTGAGGGGGACACACCGAGGCAGTCAACATCATCATTGGTCACCAGCAGAGGGAAGAAAAGATCGAAGCAGTCAACATCATCAGAGATCACCAGCAATGAGGAGAAAACAAAGAATCAGTCAAAATCATCAGTGGTCAGCAGCAAGAGGAAGAAATCATCGAATCAGTCAACACCATCATTGGTCAGCAGCAGGGGGAGGAACTCTTCGAATCAGTCAACATCATCATTGGTCAGCAGCAGGGGGAGGAAGTCATCGAATCAGTCAACACCATCATTGGTCAGCAGCAGGGGGAGCAACTCTTCGAATCAGTCAACATCATCATTGGTCAGCAGCAGGGGGAGGAAGTCATCGAATCAGTCAACACCATCATTGGTCAGCAGCAGGGGGAGGAAGTCATCGAGTCAGTCAACACGATCATTGGTCAGCAGCAGGGGGAGGAACTCATCAAATCAGTCAACACCATCACTGGTCAGCAGCAGGGGGAGGAACTCATCAAATCAGTCAACACTATCATTGGTCAGCAGTGAGGGGAAGAACTCATCAAATCAGTCAGTATCATCAGAGAATGTAAAGATATTTGCAGCAGAAAGACATAAAATGTATGTCAGTGTTCTTGTGGACCAGCTCATCACAAGAATCTATGATAATGCCTGGTTGAGTAGGACCGGTGAAGACATAATGGATGAAAGTCATCAACTGCTAGAAGGAATATGGGCGGAGGTCAAAGACATTAACTTAACTGTTAACCCACAGATAATCGCAGACCTTGACAAAGCCATTTTCAAGGAGTTGCGTAAGAAGTGGCGACCTCATAACCTGCTGTGTGCCTTTCTTTTCAGGGAGCCAGAACTTGGGGAATCAATTGTCTCCTCTTTGAAAAGATGCCTTCGCAAAAAGCGTGGCTTCCTCTCCTTTTTTTCAAACATCTTTTCCATATTCAAGAGATAAAAATAAAAGTGCACCAAGTCAGTGGATGCACCATGATGTTCGTTGCCACCTGCCAAAAGACTGAACAAGGAAAAAGTAGAAGAGCTCCCGAAAACCTATCATATTGCTTTTTTACTGTACTAGACTAAAGACTATACACTGTGCTAGACTAAAGGTACAGTGTGTAGAATTTTGTGATATCTAGTGTTGAAATGGCACGTTGCAGCTGAACACCCCTCGCCTCACCCTCGCCTTCCAAACATGAAAAAGAAACTGTGGTAGCCTTTAATTCTCATTAAAACTCAAAATGTGTTTAGTTTGTCCACTCTGGACTAATGTTGTCACGGTACCAACATTTTGGTATCGGTACCGGTAGCAACATGTATTTCGATACTTTTCTGTACTTTTCGAAATAAAAAGAGAACACAAAAAATTTCATTGTTGACTTTATTTTAATTGAAAATCTTGGAACTATAACATCATGCATCAGTCAATAAAATAAAATACCACAAAGACAGGCTTACATTTTTTTTGTGGAGAGTGAAGGGGGCTGGCGTTGCTTGCTTTTAGCACTGAATGTGGCTTTTTTTTATGGGTATATAAGTTATTACCTGTCATTCTCTGAACTCCTTGTGCAGGTCTGGGTGCTCGTCTTTCAAGAGTTTCCATCCTTGGCCACATATTTTGTAACACTGTTTGCACAGTGGTGCATCAGTGTTAATGGCTTCACCGTACTCATTTGTTTTCAAGCTGAAGTAATTCCATGTAGCAATTCCCGCACCTGGTTTATCTACGAGTGGTGATGGTTGCAGCAGCTGCCATTCTCTCTCTGATCCCGTCTCTCCTGTATCTCTCTCTGTCGACAGACTCCTGCTCCATTTGCTGCTCCATATGCTGCTCACCCCGGCTTGCTCGCTTCGACTCAAATTGGTACGCGGCGATGTAAAAAAAAAAAAAAGTACCGGTCTTATCCAAGCTGTGTATCGTACCATTTTAAATGCATTAGTACCCCGGTACTAATTTAGTGCCGGTATACCGAACAACCCTAGAAATTTGTATTGCTTACCGAGGTCCAATGATCCTCAGTCCCAGCAACACATTCGGCTTTCTCCAATGAACCAACTTTCGCTTGCTTTTCAGTGTCATTAAGCTGATGAATGGCAGTTCGTAAGTTGGGTCAGACGACGCGATCTGTAGCACCGCTTCTATCCCCTGATCTTCTACCACCGAGAGTGGTCGACAGTCCACTGCAATCCATTTCACCAGTGAGTTTGGTAATTTGTCAGTTGTTGGCTTACTCATTTTGGCTCTGAACCCTGTGATCTTGTCGAGTGTGGATTGGCAACACTGCCTGCTCGAACTAGGAACGTTGTCTGTGCTAGCTGCAACATGTTTAACATTGAGGTGGTAGCGGAGGCTGGAAGAGATCCGGTGATAGGCAAATTCTTTCTTGCACACTTTGCACACAACTGTGCTTTTATCCAGCCGATAGTTTTTTAGGAGTAAAATATCCGTCCACCGAACCCAGCAACAAATTCTCATTGGATTCCATTGTTGTTTCTCGTGTTGTGTCCTGTGCATCAGTATTACAGGTATACAGGGAACTCATCCAATACGAAACTTTTTTTTTTTTGTCACATTATTTTTTCTGTAATTAATTAATCGTAATTAACGCGATAAAGTCCCAGCCCTTCTAATGAGGGTTAAAAAAATGTAGAATGTTCAGAGTTACGATGCTGCAACTATTTCAGACAAACATCATTTGCCTCCAAGATCCCAATGAGAGCAGAAGCTTCTTGAGAGAATGAATCTTCGAAGACCACCAACCGCCAAGAAGAGAATAAGCAACTGAGCAGACGAGAGAAAACTATCCATCAACTGTTTTCTTCATCAAGAATTACATCTGCTCTCCGTTGTGAACCATGCAACAACAAGACCTTGTGACGAGCCGAACTCCTCCGAGCCATCAATGACATTTAGGCTCTTAAAGATGGGAACTCCTCTCTGAAGGAGCAGGTGGAGCAGCTGCAGGACCAGCTGAAACACAAAAAAGGTCTCTAACAAAAGGAAACGGCAAAGCCTACATGCTCTACCTGACCTAGCTCTCTGGATGTCAGGCCAAATAAAAGTCTGGAGCTAAGACTGCACGAGGAGCCGCCTCAGTCCAAGACCAGGTGGAGCAGAGAGGTGAAGGAGAACAAGGCTCTGAAAGAGCAGGTCAACTGACTGAAAGTGGGACAGAGGAGGCTGGAGGATGAACTCATAAACAAGAACCAGATCATGGTGAGTGAAACCAAGAAAAGGAGAACTTATACCTATGCCTCCATTGACTGCCTGCCCATGCTCACTGCTGACGAAAAGGAGCTGAAGAAGAGTCGGGCAGAGACGCTAGAGATGAAGATGCAGCAGGAGACGACTCCAACTGAAGGACTGAGCTGCACAAAGTTGGAGGTCATAAACAAACAAGACACGTCTCTAAAAGAGCAAGTTCACCAACTGAAAAGTGAAAGGAGGGGGAGGTGAGACATAAAGACGAGCTGATGAAGACAGAAACAGAGAAGAGACAAGCTTCCACCTAATCATACCTTTCCTTCTTGGACAAGCTGAGTGAGACAGAAAACATGCTGGAGAGTATTGAGAGGAAGTGGAGGAGAAAGGTGGAGCAGCTGGAGAGAGTGAAGGTGGAGGACAAAGATAAACTTCTGAACCAGCAGACAAATCAATGCACAAAGAGGGATGAGTAGATGTTTGTCCTCTCACCCTTTTCCCTTCATCCCTTCCTCCCTCTCCCACCCCTCCCTCACCCTGTTCCCCCTTTGTACACATGTAAATATCTCAAATATTGTAAATCATTAAATATTTTAAATATTGTAAATCTTGTTGATAAATATATAACATTTATAGTAACATCTACCTGTGTGTCTTTTTGAATATATGTGAATACAGGATTCATGGCTCTGATCAATTAACAGTGTTGGAGTTAAACACATCAGTGTGAATCATTTAGTGGGCAACTCTTCCATGCTGTTCTCCCCCAGGTTTTATAGGAAATTCTACGAAAAGGTAATGCAATAGAATTTGTTTGAAATTCACAAAATCGTGAATCATGAGGCTGGGGACAAGTAACCGATGGACTCATGTCTCTCTCCATGAAAACATGACATTCATTTTATTCTTAATGTGAATTGAAGTATTGTCATTTAAATGTGTTTTTTGAAGCGGAAAAATGTGCTTTTCATTTTCATCATATGATCTTTAATTTTTTAGCTTTTGCAAATACTTTTATCGGATTTCTATTGTTGTTATGGTCGTTGCTGACTACATTGCTGGTCTAAACTTCTGTCACAATGCTTATTGGTGGCATTACACTCATGAGCACATTTCCAGTTTGATTATTTTCTTTTATCATTTCGCAGGCACAAACAGACAAAATTCACTGTACAGCACATACACATATACCAAATACCATTCAGTACTTTTTTTCATCCCACCAGCGCCTGTTGGTTTACATTAATATGTGTTTTTATGACTCTTTTCGCATCAGGTTGTGCTCACCTAACACGTCAATTTGAGTGAGTCACGTAATGTTTGTGTGTCGTACGGTGAGATCTCTTGCGAGTCAAGTTTTGTGTGTGCGAGCCAATACAAATATTAGTTGAGAAGAGAGAACTGACTTAACAGCCTAATTTCCACCAACGCTGGACAAACAACTCCGGAGTTCACAGCGAGAAGATAAATCCTTGTTTACTTTTGGTTCGGGGTGTGTGTGTGTCAGGAGCGGCTGGCGTTGATGATAATAAATATTTTAGTTCATAAGCTATGTTATTACCTACATTTTTTTAAATATCACTTGCAATTTCTGATTATTTAATTTAATGTTCAATACAGAATTCCACTAACTTCCTTTTAAAACACTACAGCAAACAATAGCTTTTCTTTTAGTTTTTGACTATAATTTATTCTGCATTTTCCCCCCTTGTCTTAACTTTGTGTAAGTTATTCTTAACTTTCGAAGCTGTGTCTTGACTACCCATACTGGTTAAGGTCTGATGGCCGGGAGCGGAAAAAAAGCGCCAATAGAAACCACCTTAGATACAACAGAAACGTGAAAAGTCTTCATAATAACTAACAAACCAAACATTGTATCGACTCACTGCATTTTAATGCAGAAACATTCTTAAAATATTAAAATTATCACCATGACTAAAGGGATCTCCGCCATCTTGCTTGAGAATATTGCCACAGAGGTTTGTGCAGGCGCACTGATCCTTTTTGTAGGTGTGGTTTACGAAAATGTGTGCATAACTTTACAAACCTTTTCGTGACTGCATCGACTATTCGCCACAACCCAACACAGCAACAAAAGACGAACAATGTTTCTTTACTTTTTTACATTTGGTGTTATTTATATATTAATTATGGCAATAATACAATAGTATTAACAATAAACAACCTAGTCATCAGGTAGTTTTCACATTTACTTGAACTGTTTGCCGATGATAAATGTAAGATCACGACATTAGGCAACCATCTGTTTTGTAAGCCTTTTGTGTATTTCAAGTCATTCTCTTGTTTACAAATGATACAAAGATTTGTTACAACCATTTTGAAACAAATGGATGAGTGGAGCTACAATCACTACGATGGAATGATCAGAGGTAGTAGAATCAAACTGCTTTCTTGAAAATGAATGCACCTAAAATTTTTGCCAAATTTCAGGTAGATGTTTTCATGCACTGAGCCTCAGTTCATTAGAAAGTAATTTTTATTTATTCATTCATTTCATGTTATTTCAATAGATTAGTAAAAAGCAGGTAGTTACTAAAGAAACACTTTATAATTCAGCTCGTCCCCATTATCATTCAGTCGGTTATTTTAGTGCGTTGTTTGTTTTTAGCACTGTGGAGTGAAGCCGGAAACAATTTGTAAAACATGGGCAGAGCCATTCCTGACTTTTTGTTTATCCTTCCGAACAGAAGATAACCACCGGCCATTTTCAATATCCTCTGTGACAAAGTAGTGTTGAGGTCACATTAGTACCTGGCCAGAGTTGATAAGAAAACACTTGTTTCACGTTCCACTGGGACGGCCGTCTTCCTCTCCATCAGACACTGATCATTTCTGGCATCCTCTGCTCTCTCTCCCTCTCATCTTGCTCCCTGAGCCTGGTCTTTATGGGAATGGGAGGATCATCTTCCTCTTCCTCCTCTGTTGGTGAGCACTGCTGAGTCTTCTTCGTTGCACCTGACCCATGAGCCTGCGGAGCACAAAGACAATGTCCTGCGTGTTTTTCAATTGTTAATTCACGTGAACGAGCTCTGATCTCACTGCGTGTGTCACGCATGTTCATGTTCATCATATGTAAAGTGATTTGTTATGTTCATCGTTCGCAAAAAATATGAACAGTCATAAACAACACTGTTAATTGTGCATTAATGGAGAAAATATCTTGACAAATCTGCAAATAATACAAATACAAAATTAGCTTGACATGCAGTAAATCTCAGACTTCTGGGGCCCTTTGGCCTCTGGAGCCCATGGGACAGTTGCCTGTGTTGGCCAGGCGTGAATCCAGCCTTGGGCACATTGCACTATAAAATAAGATCCTACACAGGAACATGGATGAGAACTGTGTGGATGTGTACAAATTTTGATTGGCATCTCTCTGACCCAGTAATATTGCTTTAGCTTTGAGTTGCACCTGTGTAATTGTCATTGGTCTGTGTAGTTTGGAGATCTCACATCTCACCCTCGCTGTGGCCTCTAGAACTAATCTGCTCATTGAAACTTTCTCCTCAAAACACTGAGGATAATCTCCGAGTTCTTTAAATATTTGAATGTATGCTTTCTGACAGAGAGCTTTTTATACGTTAAGCTCTTTCGAATCTAAAGTGTAATTGGTTTAGACACCTAAAATGTTTCATCAGCAGTTGAAATGGATTGAGATAGATCTCTTAGTTTAGACTTGGCGTTCATGAACCACACTTCCTCTAATAACAATAATAGTAATGGCTTGCATGCGTCTTTCATGGGACCCAGGGACACGTAACAGAAAAGAAAAAAGTAATAATACAAAACAGGATAGAATTTAGCAGCAGGGTGGAGTATTAACTGAGGCCAAAGGCCTTATTGAAGAGGTGGTCCTTGAGGACTTTTTCGAAGATTTCGAGAGATTCAGCCTTGCGTATTTCGGCAGGGACAGATTTCCAGAGGGTGGGGGCTGTGACTCAGAAGGCTCTGTCTCCAAAGGTTTGCAGTTTGGTGTTGGGGATGGAGAGCAAACCTGAGTTTGAGGACCGAAGCTCTAGTCTGAAGCTCCTCACGGTCAAGTGTTGCAGAGGGTTTATGTCCCAGGAGAAAACATTTCATAGACTGTAAGTTTCACAGCAATTAACTAACATCAGTTATGTCACTTTAGTTCATATGATTCTATGTTGATACAATATGTGGTTTTGAAACCACTGGATTATACTTTATGATTATCCCCGAGCCTTGCTGGTACTGAGTGCTTAACTGGATTGTTATTTCTCTCTAAATGAAGTGCTGCTGCCTTTTATTTCTTTAGCAAAGTTTTTCTTTTTTATAATCTTACATTAGTCATTATATGTCAGAGCAATGAAAGTCCAAACAAACTTGGTGGAACAGGCTGCTCATTCTGCAGTTGAAAAGTAACACAGAGTGCTTTAGATCTTGATTTCCTGGAACTTGTCATGTGTTGTTTTTGTGCACAGATTGCATAATTTGCATGTTCTTACCATACATACTGTATTTTTCTGTTTGCTCCTCGGAAGCTCTGTTCTCCAGCTGTTATTTTTCTGTCTAATAACACCGCATATGTTTTCATATGCAAGCTATTTTGAAGCAGCGAAAAGAGGAAAAATCAATCAGAGCCTTTGCACAAACAAAACAGAGGAACACAAACATTTGGAATGTCCTGAAAAAGAAAGAAACTGCTGGTGTGCTGAGCATGAGACATTGAACAGGTCAGCCAAGGACAACGATAACTGCATTTGATCACAAAAACAATGAGAACGCTGTGAAGTACAGCACAAAAGAATCAGTCCGTCACATTACCACCAACCTTCAGGCAGGGGGGAAGGTTTCACAATCCACTGTTGGAAGAAGACTTCAAGAGAGCAGAAACGTAGAGGACAGATCACAACATTCAAAACCATTGATGAAAAAGAAGGATCGGAAACCAGAATGGAATTTACAGAGAAGAAGAGAGATGAGTTGCAAAAGCTTGGGTTGTCTGATGAGACCAAGATGAAGCTCCAATAAAATGATGGAAAGGCCGACGTGTGTAGAAAAGAGGAATCTGCTCATGATCCAGAACATATGAGATCATCTGTGAAGCTCAGCGAAGGTGGTGTCATGGCAGCTTCTGGAACTAATCTCGACTCTGATGTAACTGGTGATGGTAGCTGCAGAATGGAAACAGGAACATTTAGTGGTTTGCCAGCACTTTCTGAAAGCAAACATTATATCCTATTTACTCTAAGTGACTTTGAGACCATCTGTTCATTTACTTTTACTCACATAAAAAGTGCAGGTTCTGATACAAGAGTTGTCAAAAGGGATCATATCATGGTTTCTTCTGCAGTGTGTGTTATGCATGAAAGCCCAGGAACAAGCAAGTAGAGGATGTTTCCAACATCAAGAATAACGAGAGAGAACACTGAGTAAAAATCCCACTAGATGACAGACTATAGTCATGATTCCATCCAGAGAGATCTCAAGGATTCAGCTCATCATAATCACATTGAATTACTGTGTTTCCCGCTGAGCTGACAGTGAGTTTGTGGCGAGGAGGACATTCGGATGGCTCCGTGATAAATGACAACTGAGTGCTGATCAGCCCGGTAGAGCAGCACGCGACCACGTTGATCCTCACAGCTCCGGACTGATATTATTGAAACAGACATGGCATGAAATGTCCACACAGGACGAGCTACTGTTGATGTTAATTTTATTCACACCGCAGCGCCTCCAAGGTATAACACTTCTGCTCCACGGCCCTTTTATTTGCAAGTGTTTGATTAACCCTGAGGTGCTGCATGGAAATCAAAACATTTTTGCTTTGCTGGAGGTTGATTTAAGATTTAGCACAGATGGGAAAAGTAGAAGGCCAAGTCACTAACAGAATTACTGTGGGTCGAGTAGCCAAAAACTAAACTCAAGAAAAAGTACTTAATGAGTAAAAGTTTCCATCGTGTCTACATGCCGTAGAATCTTCTTAAATAAACTAGAAAATAAATAGATTAAATACTAGTATATATATTATACTTTTATATCAAATGGTTCTCACTGCCTTTGATTCAATCGTAGTAGTTCCAGCTAGCAGAATGAATATTTAGAATTTTGAGAGTAATTTATGATTATGCTTCACATTACTTCTCCTGAGTAATGACTTAAATAAACACCAGTATAATAATTTGCCATCATCGACTAAGTCTGATCACAACATGTACAACATTTTTTGTGCCTTTATTAGCTTGTATTTTTAAAATGCAACAAGTCAGGTTAATATGATGTAACTGTTATGTCAAAAAAATATGAAAATATACATGTTAGAGTGCCGTCATCTTTTGAAATAATCCATTTGATGGCCTCACCTCTCTGGATGCCTCCTATTCACACACAACTGTAACCAAATCTGTATTTTAACTCCAAACAGGCTCTTCCATTCATGCATATGAATTCATAAAATTGCATAAAACTGATCAAGTTACTGGAACTGAATAAATAGTTACTTAAACTGAAATAATACTGAGCCAGACAGACCCTTTAAATAAATTCTAGCCTCACTAAATAGCTCACACATAGATATCAATCACCTTAATAAGTCCGCTTTTTCATCAGGACCTCTGCATTGTTTTTTGAGAAATGTACAAAATGGCAAAAAAGATCCCATCTCGCACCATTAAAGGAAGTGAAATCAAATGATTGGATCTGACCCTTTACTCAAGTCTGCTCCAAAAGTTAATGGGTTCTTTCTTGGCTGATACCCCACTAAGTGTCACTAAAATGTAGTTTTTGCTTTTCCTAGGAAAGCTGCTTGGTGGGGATGTAACTACAGCATAAGAAGTTTCTTGGGAAAGTAACTTTTGAGTCACTTTTAAATCTGTCGCAGTTCTTTTATTAATAAAAACACATTATTGTATTGCTGTTGAGCCTGTGAGGAACCAGACACCTGTCACATTTATATATCACTGTTCTCATCATCACTATGATGAAAGAAGCAGTGGAACAATAAAAGTCAACTGACGTGTTTTTATAGGCCCATTTATTGTCGCCTCAACAGGCCTTCAAATCACCACTAGGTCAGTCAGTGAAAAGAAACAACACCTGAGACACCAAGCAAGTTATTCACAACATGAGAGTAGGGTTAGGGTAACCCAACATTAGAGTTACTATCAAGAATTACTATTACTATAGCACGATAGTTGCTCTAAAGTATTACGATTACTATAACATTAGAATTACTATTAACAATTACTATTACTCTAACATGAGAGTTACTCTAAAGCAGGGCTTTTCAAAGTGTGGGGCGCGCCTCCCCTAGGGGACGCCCGAGTTCTTCAGGGGGGGCGTGATTGTGGTGATGTGAGGTGTTAAAAAAGCACAGATGTTTGAAATGTGTAAAAAATAAATAAATAAATGTTCTAAAAGTACAGATGTTTAAAATGTGTAGACCAATAAGTATAGCAACAGCAAAACAAAAAGGGGGGTGGGGGGCAGTTTATTTGCTCTCCAAGGGGGGGTGATAACTCTCCCACACTTTGAAAACCCCTGCTCTAAAGTATTACTATCCATAACATGATAGTTACTGTTAAGTATTGCTATGCATAACATTACAGTTAATATAAAGAATTTCTATTACTCTAACATGATAGTTACTGTTAAGTATTGCTATGCATAACATTAGAGTTAATATAAAGAATTTCTATTACTCTAACATGATATTACTCTAAAGTATTACTATTACTATAACATTAGAGTTACTGTCAAGACGTACTAGAAGTCTGTGGTTGGTTCCCTGGCTCTTCCAGTCTGCAATCCAAAGTATCTTTGGGCAAATGAACCCTGACGATTGAGCCGCCACTGTGTGAAAGAGAAAGTGCTGTATATAACTGTGTGTGAACTTGTGAATATGACTTGTACCTTAAAGCACTTTGCGTGTTTCCTTTCCTACCATGTAGTGTCCTCCACATTCATTCACAGTTCCTTTAAACTTTCTGTTTTAAAGGGATAGTTCACCCAAAAATAAAAATTCACTCATCTTCTCACCACTATGCCACTCGAGGGGAGGGTGAAGTGTTTGAGTCCACAAAACAATTCCTCTTCTTTAAACCCCAGGCTGGTTTTATATTCTTGCAAGTTCTCACTGATCTCATCTTGTGCCCCTTGGGTGAGAGCTTGTGCGGTGTGTGCGTCATTTAGGCTAAAAACCTGGTGTAAATGACGCTGTTTCGAGTCACATTTGAATGTCTGAGCTTCCAGACACTTAGATGACACCACAGGAGCAGTATGGAGGCATTGTATGTTTTTTTTCTGTTTGAATAAGATGTCACGAGGAACTTCATTTGTATTTGATTTGGCTGCAACGCTGTTTACCCCTGAAACTCCAAAAGTGTTTTGTGGGCACTTCACCCACCCCTCCATTGGCATAGTGGTGAGTAGATAATGAATGAATTTCCATTTCCTTTTAAGTCACTTGCACAAGCATGCAAGGATAAACATCTTACAAACCCACTTGGAAATTAAATTACTGTTCGCCGGGTAGATTTCTCCTGAGGAAATCAGGTTTCTGTTCTGTCTCTGGTCACACTAACCATGTAACCTGACGTTCAAGAAATCAGCTTACTAGAGACAAGCCTGTATCTAGTTATCTGTTATATGTACATGTAAACCTCAGGAGGTGTTCTCTTTAGCCTGCTGTGTTCTGAGCTGTGTTCTGTTTTCATTCTCTTGACAGAGAAAAACAAAAAAAAAAGGAGATTAGAATGTTTTGTTCCAGCTGAATCCATTATTCTACATTAAAAGCCACTTGAAAGGTTATGTAACAAGGCAAATGTAGCGTCTGACTGTCAATCTCTGGCATTGAATAAGTGATATGTAGAGGAAATGTGGTAGAATACTTGTCTTCCTTCTTCACGCTCATCAAAATCCACCTGCTATTTTTATACGCTGCTCTTATTCCCTCCACTCTGGCCGCCAGCCTCATCAGTGAAATAATAGTTTACAGAGCAACATTTTCTTCACTTTTGGGTGTTTTTTCTGTAATAATACAAGTGAGGACAACAGTAAAACGACGCTCCCAGGGGCCAGTAATAACAGCCTCTTCCTCCTCCTGCACTGCTTGCGAACGAGTTACCACCCACCTTCCCATTGCCAGCTCCCTCAGCTCCAGAATTCTAATGCATTTACCAGCGGTGGTGAGGAAAAGACACACTAACCGCAGAGAATCAGTTTTCTCAGAGATGGCAACCGGGTGGAAAAAGGAGATGCCTCCCGTCCAGTTTCAAATCCTAATGCGGAGGGCAGGGCTGGCAGAAAGGAGTCATGGCGAGAGGCAGGGGGATTGGTGGGGTTATAATGACTTTTGGAGCGGATGAGGAATGCAGATGGGGTGTGGGAGGAAACTGGTTCCAAATCCAGTGCCAACGTTGGACGTCAGTTGTGGAGATGGTGCCGATTCACTCAGCAGAGCATCATAAATCCAATTAAGCACTCAAATCCAAATTAATACATGCACAAACATGCACAGAGGCACACATAGACAGTAGCATCATACTGCAAGTACAAAATATTTGTTCTCAGATGCAAGAAAATGCATCAACCACACTGGATTTCTCTCAAGTATTTAAAATCCAAATGCCAACAAAATCTTTGCTTTCTTCTGTCTTCTTTCAAAAAGGACAGAGTTGTTGCTCTTCAGTCAAGTCGGAATAAACTGCACTTCTTAATCATGGGGCTGCACAAATAGACGCAGACCCTCAGACAGAGGATTATCCGCTCAAAACATCAGCAGTTTCATATCATCTTCGACCATAAACCCCTACAAAATCGATTCCTGACATTTTTTCCATTACTGACACCCTGCTGCAATTTCATACATTAGCTACCAAGACTCAGAAACTCTGAAGTGATGGGCTGTGTTCCTTCAGCTGATTATTTGTGACGTATGTAGCTGTAGGAGTTTGTATTTCCAGTACAACAGCTCTTAAGAAAAGTTTTCACAGTGAGGTCCACTGAAACCACAACATTGTTTTTGAGAAATGTTATCAAATTTACTGAGTTGTTGAGAAATATCAAAACCCCAACAGCAGAAATGATTAGTGCAGAACCAAACTCAAATCAGTGTAATATTTTGCCTATTAGTCAGTTCCTGCTGTGATCTAGTAAAAATAGAGTGTTTATTATTTCTGTAGTTTTCAACATCATTCCTGTTGCTAATAAAGATAAAATCCACCCAGGGCTCAATCTGATTGATCTACATGCAAATTTGTCCCGACCCTCTGAGAGTCTGTGTAGTAGCCATTGGGGGATGGAGCCGTAGTTGTGAGGTCCTGCTGATACACGGGCTCTACTAATCACGAGTCAGTCTAAGCTGTCAATTACAGAGTTTCACCCTGTTCAAAGCATCAACTTACTGGAAAAAATAACACTTGGACATACATCAGCGTGATGAGAATAACCTAAAATTAAAGAAACCCTTAAAGGTTCAATGTGTAGAATTTCGTGACATCTAGTGGTGATGTTGCATGTTGCAGCTGAATATCCCTCACCTCACCCTCCCCTTCCAAACATGTCAGAGAACCTGTGGTAGACTTCATTTGTCATAAAAACTCAAAAGGTGTTTAGTTTGTCCAGTCTGGACTAATATAAAAAACATGGCCTCCGTAGAGAGGACCCACTCCAGATGTAAATATAAAGTATTTAAATATAAACAGGCCATTCTAGGGTGAAGAAAACTACAATCTGTACAATGTAGATGAAACACACTAGTGAAAACATCACTAGGATTATTTTATATTCAATTTCTGCCAATAGATCCCTTTCACCTCAATCTTACACACTGAACCTTTAACATTTATTTAACCTGTCCATTGAGTTTTTAGTTTGGTCCATGTCCCATCCACTAACTTGGATGAGGCTGGGTTTATGACCTATGCAACAGCCAGCGATCGAGATGCTTTGGCTTCACCTTTAGGGAGGTCTTATATCATCCATCTGTGTAGTCTATGCAATCAACCATAACTATGTTGTAATAAGCAGCTCCATAAACGATCTGAGGGAATATGTTAGGAATTCTTAAAATAGCTCTATTTGAGGACCGAAATGGTGCATATAAATATTTAAGTATTACAGTCTGCACATGTTTGTTTCCATATGTTCTTCATTTTCCTCAGTTTGATATTATGTTCATTATTCTGTAAACAAAATTTCAAATCTAACTGTAAACAGCACCATAACTGAATTGTTATTTATGAGGGACCTCAAACCGTCTTTAAAATGGCGTCTCTCAAAATCATGCCAGAGCTTGTAAAAGGCTTGAACTGAAGAAGAATGTGGCTCATGTCCAAATAAACAACAGAAAGCAAGAAAAACAAATGCTATATCTTTGTTTCACATTCATTAGTTTTCCTTTTCCCAGCTGTGTGTAGCCTTTCCCTACACCGATGGTAATTGGTTAGATAAGTGATGACAAATGGTTTGGTCTTTGTTGAACATCCTGCTAAATTGTGGGAAGGAGAGGCGGCTCAGATCTACACAGCCAGCAGACAGCTATTCCCCCATATCTCACATGTCTGTCAGATTCACTCTATGGGAGGCTGGTGTGCCGGGAAAAAATACTCAGCTTTTATTGCCTGTCCAACATCAATTTAATGTCTAACACACACACATAAAAAAAAAAAAAACAGCAGGCATGGTGAGCTGAAAAATCACCTCAATACAAAATGCAAAATGCATTCATGGTTAATCCCTCTGCCTCCTCCGGAGTGTTTTAGAACATCTGTGTTGCTGAATTGGGCAGATTGATCCTATATGGGTCTAATGCATTGTTAGGTAAAAAAAAAAAAAGCTCTGCCTAATGCCTCAGCAGCACTACAGTTTAATCATACCAAGAGTAAATATATGAATTCCTGCTTCTGAACACTCATTAAGGATGCTCACCATACGGCTCCTTCCTGAAATGAGGTATTTGCGGCTGCGGTAGTGAAAGTAATGACCATCACTCATGCTGCCAGCTTTCATTGCCTGGTGGTGTGTTAAGCTACACATGCTTGAGATTTGGGGGGTGAAGGAAAGGCAATTGTATTTAATCATCTGCTGGGAGGGATTTGCCTTGAAAATCACAGGCAAGTGATCAACAGTTCATGCAGAGAGAAAAACACTCCATCCACTCACCTAACATCTCTGTCCACTGCGTCTGACACCAGCTCTCATGTGCTGGGAGTCAACATTATTTTGAAGTAAGATAAACATACATTTGAGGAAATTAGCGAAGAGAAACAGGAAATATAACACAGATGGCAATAAATAAGACTTTCACTCATTCAAAATGATATAGCATATCCCCATAATATATCTGCAGCGACAGTGACTCAGCTATTAACAAGCGTAATTACACACTTCACCCCCTCTCTTTCATTCACAAGTCTGATGTACGGCCTCTTCACTGGAATTTACTGTCACATGTCTCATGTAATTCCTCCGCCCATTGACAGAGCTTTACAAAAACTGACTGACGTCACCTGTTGTACTCCGAACGCCCGCGCAGAGTGATGCTTCCTGACAAGACACAAATAAACATGGCTGCTCTCACAGCACGACTAACTTGGAAGTAACTCTCTGGAACCTAGAGAGTATCAGCATTGTCACTGCATGTCTCAGGGTAAATGACGGAAGAAATGTCATTCTTTATTAGAAATTAGGTAATGTACTAAATTTATTGATGCCATTGTGGCTGAAGCGTATATATTTCATTTTACTAATATTCTCTTTGGCCCCCACCCTTTGACTTTGAAGGAAAATTAGCAATACCCTCACTTGATAGCTCTAAAACATATATTGGGCAACAATATACAACAATATATGTTAAGATAAGATGAGATGAGATAAGATAAGATACTTTATTAATCCCAAAGAAAATTCTTGTGCCAGCTTGCTCCAAGATAACAGTACAGAACAATATAAAGTAGAACAGAATACAGTCAAAAACACACACACACACTTAAAGAATGAAGAGAATTTCCTCTGTATATTTTACGACAGAAAGTTTGAATTTCAAGTCGTACTTTTTGTTTTTTTGCTGCACCGGAGCCATGGTGATCATCAGAAAGCAAGAACAATATGCGAAAACGGCAAAGAAAAACGTGCAGTGTCAGTGAGCACGTCTTCTTTGATTTTTTTAAAAATAAATTAGACCTGGCATTTATTTGGAACCAGCGGTTATTTATCAAAATATACACCTGCACCCAGCGTTTAAATGGGACTCTGCGGTTAATTGAAACCCAGCTATTATTTGGTAATTTACCGTATATTATATATATATCATATATCTAATCATATATATATATATGATTAGATATAGCTGTGCAGTATTCTTAACAGACTGGATAGCAGCAGATGACAGAAGGCTCATTATAACCAGTAGAGACTTGAGACTTGATCAAGTCTCACCCCACAAAGACTTGAGACTTGACTTGGACTTGCAAAAAAAGACTTGTGGACATCTCTGGGGTGAGGTGAGGGGTGTTCAGCTGCAACATGCAACTTCAACACTAGATATCACAAAATTCTACACACTGTACCTTTAAGTGTACACACAGTAATGCAGAACCAGTGCCTATTCGTAGATATCAATATAAATGAGAATAAGATACTAACTAGAGTGGCAGTAAGTAGAAATGAAATGAAAAATGAGTTAGCAATGTGAGATATTGCACATGATATTGAAATAAGCTGAAAATATTGCACATGATATTGAATTAATGTGATAATGATGTTACACAAATTGCATGTGAATGGTGTTATTGCACATGACAAAGAAAAAGCAGCACAATATTGCACTACACACTATTGTGTAGTGTCCGATTACAATCTGTGATCCTCCCTGCAGATGGAGGCGTTATACAGTTTGATGGAAGAAAAGACTTCCTGTGGCGCTCTGTGGTTCTCCGTGGCAATCTTAGTCTTCCACTACAGGTGCTGGGGTGTGTGAGACCAGTGTGGCATGCATGGGGTGAGCAGCATTGTCTATTATAGTGAGTAATTTCCTCAGCATCCTCCTCTTTGTCACCTCCACTAGAGACTCGAGTTGCACGTCCAGGACAGAGCAAGCTTTCCTGATGAGCTTATTGAGTCTGTTTGTGTCAGCTGGTTTTCACCCTGCTGCCCCAGCCCACTGCAGCATGGAAGATGACGCTGGCCACCACCCAGCATGGGTGCAGACATTGAAAGACCTGAGCCTCCTAAGAAAAAACAGGCGGCTACACTGTGTCTTTGTTTCAAGACCAGTCAAGCTTATTGTCTATGTGGACACATTTGTATTCCTCAACATCCACCACCAATCCTTTGATGGTGACTGGGTTCAGAACAGTCCTTTGCCTCCTAAAGTCCACCACCAACTCCTTAGTAAGTAAACAGCCCTCAATGGCAGAGTCGTCTGAAGTAAACTTCTGCAGTTGGTAGGACTGTGAGCAGTATCTGAAGTCTGAGGTGTAGAGAGTGACCAGGAAGGGAAACAGCAATACAGAGGTGCTTCAGGACCAGCCTCCCCACAGTCTTCATAACATGAGAGGTCAGACAAACTGGTCTGTAGTCACTGTGGGGGTGTTTTCTCCACAGGACAAGGAAAACCATCGTGCTCAGCCTCAAGTTGAATATGTGCTGAAACACGTGGCAAGTGGGCTGTGGATATATGGACCAATCACAGCTCTTGCGATCTGCGTCGCCTCAGCATGTGGTTACATTTTTGGGGCGGTGCACGTCTTGTTACGGCGTAGAGCTCTGTGTAGACTTCACGTGTGCACACGCAGAAGCATGAATTGGGCTTGGCTCTTGGGTTTGGATGGCTTTAGAATGGAGGGTGTCTGCGGGGGCTGGATTAAAGCTGCTTTAAAAATATGAGTGGTCCCTTTTGAATGTTAATGAGGGTACTCAAAAAACTTGCAGCTGATTTCTGGTTACAGCTCTTCACTCCTCTTACCACTGATCACTGAAAGATGATCACTATTATAGATGCCCATTTTGAAGCAAACAGGGGCATACACACAACACAGGCAGTGTCCTGGGTGTGACCAGTGTGGACCACAGAGTCACATTACGACTGATGCATATAGATTGGACCAAATTGACCGTCCGCCTACTAAACCAACAGGTTGCCCGCTATTGCTCACAGAAATGCATGAGCATGCATTGAAATCTTGTGCAGACATTCCTGGGACATTCATGGTCCCCACAGGTTGAACCAACTGACCTTGCTGATCCCCTGATTTATCCTTTAGTGCTACAAGCCCATCAAACTTTTCAGATATAGTACCAGTTGAATATAATATCTCAAGATCTCCAATACTGATGATTAGACATTCAGGGTTCCCAGGTGATTATCCTAAACACTTAATAATCTTTTGCCTCTCCTCTAGCACCAGCATTATTTTGTCTCATACTCTTAGTGTTGCAGGTTTCTGATCTAAAAACAATCACATTCCTATTTAGTTAAAACAGTTTAACTAATGTAATTACTTAGTTGATCAACAGCAAATCAACCAGGTCATTCCATTATTGGTTGAAATTTTATTTTTCATCTTGTGAAACTGCAGCAGGTCAGAGGACGTAGTTGTTCTTTCGTATGTGGCTCAGGACGGATTTGCATTCACACTGTTAAAAGAATGTGGACACATGTGGCCCAGATCAACTCCGAATGTGGTCCTGCGAGGTCGGATCTATATCCCATCTGACTGCATTCACACCTGGAGCTGTGCACCTGTGATGCGATAACAAAAAACTGCATTAATACCAGGTGTATATGCTGCGTTAAGTTCCAGCCTCACAGATGCGCTACCATGGCTGCTACAGCCTCATCATTCACTAACTCAAATCTGTCACTGAATGATTGAAAGTTAAACCCTGGTTTCCTCAGGGCTCAATCAAAACACACTTCAAAGATTCCAGGAATGAGCAATGAATAGAAAAATAAATCTCTAGACTACCTGTCTTTCCAATGAGAAGAAACCCCCATTCCCCTTCTCATCACCCAAGTCCTTTTCACATAGTCTATTAGTGGTTTAACTCATGTATGACCATTTTTAAACAAAACATACTATGAAGTGTTTTTGTTCACAGCAAGTGAACAAATGGAACCAGCCTCTTCCCAGTCTTCCCTGTTAACCAGTCAGCCAATGTCTGACTCAGCTTCATTTCACCATGTTATCTCCTGGTTGTAGTGTTCAGCAGGTTGGAGGTTGGATAAAGGGGAATGTTCCTCGTGGAAAGCTGATATGGAGATAATAAAACAGCTGCTGGTGGAACAATTGATTCAATTTTTCCTCAGTAAACCAGTCACATAGAGAGTGTGATGTGTTGAAGCAGTGCATCCGCTGTGCCTTGGAATAGCTTTGGTGGACTTACAGGGTAACTGAGAAATTCTGTGTATGAACCAGCTCTAAATCTATAGTTTAAAAGTTTAAGAGATTTTATCATGTAGGTTTATTGTACTGTGCCTGTACACAGAGTTCTTATAGAAATAGTATTTTAATACATTACATAAATGATCGACAATTGAAAAATATCAATCCAATCAAATTTTTATAGATCGTATTATTAGATAAGAGCTTCCAGAGTTCGGGTCGTCCCATAACAAATGCATATGATCATATTGACACAGGAAAAACAGATTATATCCTCTTTAAACATCAAACCACCATCGCTATTTTATGAGAAAGGGATTGTCAATTTGTATGTCTTTATTTAAGAGTTATTTCAGCACTTAAATAATGCATATTAAGACAGTGGTTTGTGGTTTGTTGAAAAGTTTGTCTTTTTCGTATGAGCCTTCAGGAGCAGCAAAATGAAAATTGTGAATCATTTGAAATATATTTTTTTAATTGTTTGTAGTTTTTGAATCTCTTGGTGCTGTTGTTGAGGTAAAATAAGCCATCTGAAGAAGTCCCCTTGGAGTTAAAAAGATTTTTGATGAATGTTTGTCACTTTTAATAACATTTCATGGACCAAACAATCAATCAACATTAATCAAAAATGAAAATGATCTTAAGTAGCAGATGATAAAACAAGATTACAAAGTCAGAAATGAGCCTAGATGAAAGTATGCTGCAGAAATTGCAGTTTAGATTCATGTATGCCAATATCATTATACATCATGGATGGTAACAGGTGCTTTACAATAAAAAGATGTGTGCTTGTTTCCTTGGCTCACAGCTTGACCTGAGCAGGCCTCCTCTTTAACAAGGATACAGAATGTGGAGGCGAAGGCTCAAATGCTTCCATGGAGAAGGAATCGCTGCAGCTTTTCTGAACACAGCGCTACACTGCACTTGGTCAAATAGCACCCAAGGGCTGCTTTCTTCTTCTGCTGCAGAGTCTTTGCTTACCTCACTAAGTTGTTTATCTCTATCTGCAAATATCTTTTTTTTTTTTGCTCTATCTATTCCTCTGTGAAAATGCAGCATGTTACTGTACTAGCTTTTTCACCTTAGCCATATAGGAGCCATCTTTTTTTTTTGTATCTATTTCACATCAGGCAGATTCGGTAGAATTGAATCCTCCATAGATTCTGCTTGTATTTGTAAGACTGTGTTTTAACTGTGGCTTATTGATCTACTGAAGAGCAATGTTCCTCTTCATTTTTTGTTTTCTTTTGCATTAGATGGCAGAAGAGCTCTCAGAGTGCCGCTCGTATTCTGGCCTGTAGATATGCACTCTCACAAAGCTCCACGGGCATCAATAATCCACTGACATATGCTCAGGATGTCTGCCCTATCGCTTCCCCACAGCGAGTTGTTGTCTGAGAAAGTGCGTTTGTGAATGGAACAAATGTTTTCTACGAAGCTAGCTGAGAGCTCAGAGCACGGCTCTTCTCTGCAAAAACTCGTCTTTGTGAGAGGGTGCTTTTTTTCCGTCAGCTTTAAGCCACCTCCTGAAGGTCACCGGGGTTAAGATCACCAATCAGAGAATGGTGATTGAGCCCTTGGGATAAGAAACTGTGAGAGCCTCTGGGAGATCCAATCAAGAGTCCACAGGCAGGATACAAAATCTGTGCTTTAGCGAACTCTTTCACATTGGGATTCAATCAGGTGCTTTGTGCGAGATGGGGAGTCTTCTCATGTCAAGGTTGGAGATAGTGAAAGAGAGAGAGAGAGATGGATGCATTAGAGCAGCTCTTTAATGGTGTCAGTGCCGGCAAAACAAGGTGCAGCTAATCTTCTTTTTGAGCGACATCCAAATTGGCCGGCACGAGTAAAGTTACATCAAAGTTTGTCCCAGGGCTGATTGACTGGAGAGAGCTACATTTGAAAATTGTCAGTGTGTCACTTTTTCTCTTCCTCCCTCTACTCTGGCCCATCTCTCTCTCTCAGGCACTCTAAGCTGCACAGATTGGCACTCCCTTAATTCCCATAATTCTATGCATTTTCAAACAGCCACATCAAAACCGCTGGTGAATTTCAACCACAGCTTGAGAATGTGGCACGGCTTTGCCTGCTGCTCGTATTGATTTCCAACTTCTTGGACTGAGGCGAGGAGCGTCAAGGGCGAGTAAAATTATGTTTATGGGTTTCCATGACTACAAGTGCCGGACCAGTCATTTTTGTGTGTAGGAAAGGAAAGGTAATTACACATTGGTCGATGATAATTGCTGTTCAAACTTATCTTCATTGTCTTAAAGAAAACACACGTGCATAGACTTACATGAACATGATTTGATGCTGTTGAGCACTTCAACAATTATATTGTTAATGTGTATTTCGGTGTTTTTAACTTTAAAAATACAGCAAAGGTTAACAGTGTGGATTAAACCAAAACCGAGTAAGGTTGTAGATCCTAAAATGATCTATAATTCTGTGGGGTTTTTGTGACCTCTTCTATATTACACAGTCAATAGTTCTTTGATACATTCTTAATATAAACATACTAATTTGGTTCCCAAAGAATGATCCTAATATCTTTGTTTGCCCAAAACCTTCCCACTCCACCATCAGGGTGTCTCACAATCTAAGAGATTACAGCAGCCAATAGGCTGAATTCAGAGAATTGCTTAGCCAAGAGCTTTAAGTCACTAATGGCAGAAATAGATCAGCATCACTGTGGTTTCACAGGAAAAGTTCTATGAGAAATTCATTACATAAAGTAAAAATAATATTTCAGAAACAAAGAAAACACCATCAATAACCATGAAAGTGCTTCCCCTCACATTCTTATGAAACAAATGTAAAATATACAAAGAAAATTGCCTTTTCCAAAGTGACATCAGCAAGTTTGGATCAATCCAGTAGTAATTAAACCACTGCCTGCAGTACTATGAAAAAAGGAGGCCTCTGAGGTGTGAGACAAAAAGGAAAGTTTGTTTCAGTCGTGTCTCATTAGTTGGAAAAGGACGCAGCGGCAGTCTGCTTCAAATAGAGCTGAAAGACTAAACGGAGAGCAAGGACATTTTTCACCTCCAGGTAATCTTCTTTTCGCAGTGTAACAATTATTCAGCCTGATGAGGTTATGGACAGAGTAGAGAGGACACACCGAAATCCATGTTTCCATACTATACACCAACATCGTATTAATATCGATATTTCTAAGTTGATCTGTCAATATCTGTATTAAGCTTTTCTTACAGCAGGTTTTTTTTGCACAGACGCATTCAACAAGTCCTCCGCATTATCCAGGCAAGAGGTGGAGCAGCTGGGTGCAGCAGACAGAGGCAGAAAGTGACGTATTAACGTCACAATTTTGTTTTTATCACCCCGACACCACCAGAGCTCTCATCACCACAACTCTTAACGTCTGCATTGTTGTCTTCTATGTGTGTGACACTGCTTTTTATTTGTTTTCTTTTTCTTTTTTCTTTTTGTGTCTGTCTATCTAGGGACATTATGCTGTGGAGAGCAGGTGGATAAAGTCCATAGAAACCACAGAGCATCTCACTCTGACATTTGCATTCACATATTCACCTCCTCAGGACAAAACACAAAGGAACTGCAGAGTCCAGTGCATGTCTGAAAACCGCTTTAGATAGATGTTGGGGGAATGTGGTGGAGTGGCTGTGCATGTTAATGCAACCATCAATAGCAGCTGAACAGCTTCCTTGCGCAAATTAGTAATAGATATTGGTTGGAAGAAAATTACATAAATTGAAAGAAAGGCCCATTGAGCTTTTTTGTGATAAAATGTCAAAATGTACACCATAAAATATTTACATTTGTAGTATTTGTGGCAGGACTTTAAACAGAAAGGTGTAAACCAATGACACATCACTTGTTACATAAACTTGTAGTTTCATGTGGTCTTATAAAGATGATTATGTAATCAAACAAGCAGGTGGACTGCACTGTTGTAAGATGACACAGGTTTGATGTTATAGTCGGGATGTAGCTAACCCTTGTGCCTGTGGTAGATAATCACAGATTTGCTGTGAAGAAAAACAGGCAGAGTCATAATTTAAGCTGCTCAGATGACCACGCCTCGCACTGACATGAGATGGATCAAAGCTGTAACTGTGTAATTTTTCATCACCTCTAAACAGGGTGTTCCTTCACATCCGCATTAAATTCACTGTATGTCATTTGAAGCGGTGCCAGGAGCGAGTGGCACAACAGAAAAACCAAGCCATGCTGCAGCAGTAGCAACATATTATCATTTAGTCAGCGTACGAGCACTCTAGGAACTTGTTTGTCTGAGGGCCGGGAGCCATCATCCTACCACAGAAGAGTGTGCTGATACTGACTCAAGTGATAGTCTCCCTACGAGCTCTGACATGTTCATTTGGGTATAATTACTTGCCCCACTCAGGTATTCTGTCGACATTTGTCACAGAGACACCGGCACTACCTGAGGAGATTAATTTGTCATATTTCTTGTGTTGAATATTTCCCCTTCCTGTAACTGATCTGATCCTCACAGCTCAGCAGAGTGCGGCAGCACAGGGCCCTCTTTTACCTGCAGAGCTGGAGTGCTTCTTTGCAGAGCGGACCGCCTCCAGGCTTATTTATGTGAGTGGTCCCTGCACCCATAGATAACGTCATTTAGCAGGACCCGGGAGAACGGCCCCTTCACTCCTGTTCAGCCCTGACACCGGGCAGACAGATTTAGCTCCTCTGCCCTGACTCTGCACCACTTAAACTATGAGCCATTCCAGGCTCCATTAAGAGAATCGCTTCCTAATGAACCCTCTTCCTCAGGAGGAAGTGATTAATAGGAGTGGCCATCTAGGATTGCATTACCTTGCAACACTCCTCTCTGCAAAATGGGGCACACACAGGAATACAAATAGAGTAGAGTGCTACCTTGCTAACAATCATCCTAATGCTGTCAGGAAAGCAGGGGTGGTTTTGGTTGAAAAAGTGCTTCTGTTCTCACTATGAGACTTTTGGATGTCCTATTTCTGCATCACACAAAATGGCGTATCTGGCAGAAGTTATTTACTAATCCTTTGATTCTGTTTTATGTCTAAAATCACACACAACTAGCGATCACATGAGACTCAAGTTCAAGCACAGTGGAGATAATGTTGGGAATAACCATGTGCTGTTTTTAATCACTTTAAACTAAAGAAGCTGCTGGACCTCAAAACTAACCAACTGTTTCCTTTGGAGTCTACTGTTGTATAATGAAAGTCCACAACAATAGATGCCAACAGACAAAGCCACAGAAGCCATATGTTGGTGACAACAGGATGACAACTCCTCTGCCTCTACCTCCCTAGGGCTCAAATCATGCCAAACTCAGCAGTGCGTCGTCTCCATTTTGCTTTAACATATGGCAGAGCAACGGCAAGAGAAGATCATGTGTTGCACGGGGGGGGGGAGTTTTGACAGTCGCACAGCTCCATTGACTCTGAGGGGGTTTCATTTTCTGGCAGTGATACAGAAGAGGATCAGGCAAAGTCTCTCTAGGGGTCACCTCCATGCTGTGGAGGAAAGCTGTTTTCCACAGTATTAATCTACTGATCTATGACTTGAACACAAGCCCCATAAACTCTGCAACACCAAACGGCAGGGGGAAAAAAATACAGGTCATTTAGAGGTGGTGTGGTTGTTGAGAGACTTAACAAGCTGGCTAACTGCTTTATTGGTAAACTTTGGAGATCCAACCTCTTGACAACCGAGACTTTGGAGAAATTAGTTAAAACCTTTGCCTTGTGACGCTGGGCCGGCTGTACACCTCCATTGATGGTTTTATCAAAAGAAAAAACCATAAGAGGATATACACAGCCTTAACCTTTGTCACCCTTGATGAGGTGTTGGGAAAAGGAGCGACAAATACTCAAGGCATGGACAGAGCTCAGAAAGATTACAGTGACCACTGGGGCTTTTCAAGCTCATCTGAGCACGCTGGCACTCTCCACATACTCCGTGACCCGGCTCCCAGCACAGCAAGACGCAGCGTGAGGAACCTGCCGCTGTGCTCTAATTCATCAGTGACCTTTAGTCCGCATGCATGAACAGAGCTGAGCCTGTGAAAGAAGCGACACGCCAACCTGTTGGTGGCCCCGAGTCACAAGCCACGAAGGTCACTCCGGCTGAGGCTTTGAAAGAGATGCTCAGCCACAGAATGGACTCCATTGTTTGCACTTCATTTTTCTGGTCAGTTGGCATTTGCACTCTGATTAGCTCATTATGGTATTCAACAAGTGGCAGGCAGCACAGCCAGCCCACCTGATGGAGCGCACTGGGCCACCAAAAATAGCTGTTATCACAGATGTGTGTGACAGACATTCTGAGGCATTAGCGCCCACTTGTTAACGAACTACAAATGATGATGACGCCGATGACTGTAATTAGACACATTTCATACGTACATGTTTGCCTGCAGAGAGGAACAAGCAAATGGTCTGTTGAGCCCCAGAGAAAATCGTTTATTGACAAGGGTTGTGGCTCTGTCTGTAGTGGCGGCTTATGGGTCTGTTGGCATTAAGGCATGCTTTATTAACAATCCCTCTATTTAACACAGAAAACAATGCTGGCCTTAATTAGCTTTAGTGAAGCATAAATTGGAACCTGACTCTCTTAAGTGACACATGGCAGCTCTGTCATTCTGTGAAGTCGTCTGCTCGCCTCATAGGAAACATTAAGTAATTGTCGATTCAGAATAAGGCTCGCACTGCTCGGCGGTCTTAACAACATCGTTTTCTGCTTTTCAATTTGGAAGCTGTGCTTTACGAGCTCAGAAAACTCTCAAGAAACGTCATAAACATCGCCTCATTGCATTGACTGTTTTAAGCACCTTCTGTCCACGTTGAAACCCAAAGACGAGCTTGAACTCAGACTGAAAATGGCAATTAATTGAGGGTGTCAGTCAAACCCTCCCAATCCATTTGTGATCGATTGCTGTGAGCTGCAGGGAGAGTGTAGACCCGTCAAAACAGATTTGTCCTTGGACGCTGTGTAGGCAGAATGTTTGATTTCAGTTTGACTTTCACTTTTTTTGGGTGGACGTGATGTGCTCTGCTTTGTCATGAACACAGCCCAACATTTCTCCAAGAAGGGGGAGTATTTTTCCTTTGACACTTCGCTGAGAGCTTAGCAGTGGAAATGGAGATATCCCTCTGCAAATCCTTAAATGACGGTTACTCCTCCTCTCCAAAGTGAAGTTAATCCGCTCCTATCGGCCCACTGGCTACTGTCTGCTGCATATTAGCACTGCCTGATTGCCGGCACAGGTGTCGGCTGTTGCTGCTTCAGGATCTAAATAAAAATCCACTTTCATTCATCAAGCAGGTTACATCAACTAAAAAAGCCACGAGTCAGAGAAGGAGGTTTTATTTTTCAACGTTTTCAGGAGCTTGATGTTAATTACGTGAGAAAAACACGTGGTGGAGGAAGACTTGATAGCTACCACCTAAACCAAACTATATGTGGCAGATGTTGCACTAAAGAGAAGAATCGGATGAAATGAAAAAGAAACATGACAGCAGATGAGGAACATAATCAGAAAATAATGAAATAAACTGATGTTGGCACAGTCTCTTGAAATGATGCAGTTTTTGTTGTCGTATAGTTTTTGTCTTTGAAACAAAGAAGTTGATTTCAACCAATTGCAGAGACTCATTTTGCTGAGACTCCTCAATAACAAACATTAACAGATTCATTATCAGTACTTTAGCGGTAGAGGAAGTACTCAAATATGTTTTAAGTAAAAGTACAAATAAAAAGACAAAAAAATATAATCCAGTAAAGGTAATGTAAGTGTGTTTTTAAACATACTCAAAGGATTAAAAGAAAACGTTACTGCTGAGTTTTCCCTTATGCAATGCTCTATTATATGTGTAATTATGGCCTTTTAGTCTTTGATTTGCTATATGGTTCAATCTATAGTGTTGGAAAATGTTACACTGCTGGCTTTATCCCTCTGTCATTCAGATGTCTATTCCTTATATAAACTGTTATAAAGCCTTCATTAAGGTATGAGACAAGCTTATAAAATAAACCATGATGTTCACATATTTGACATGACTAGCAGAGTTGGCAAGTGATGATATAAATTAAGAAAACATTATTATTCTGTTCTCTTAGAGGCTGATTTACTTTGCTATTGAAGATTTAATTTATGACCGATGTGAACAGTAAGGACGCTCCCCATGCTGCTCACAGTGAATCACTGAATACATCTTCTTAGTCATTATACAGTAAATTCTGCTGCCCGTGTTTCAGAGTGTGACAGTGCATAAGCATCGACTGACAATATGTCTCCTGTATCGCTGTTGGACTGACAGCGGATGAATTGAAAAGAAAAGGACCAGAGTTAAAGTACACGGCCACAAAATTAGCCAATAAAGCAGGAGCTGTGTGAGGTGATATTGTACGTCAGTATTGCAGTGTAGTTAGTAAAACGAATCATGATACTGAAACCAGGTAACATGCAGGGAACCTGGGGCCACTCTGGATCTAGTTCCCCTGGGACAAGATAAAAATGTATATGAACTCTGGTCGAATACATCTCATTGTAACATATATGTTTAACATTGCTATAAATAAAATAAAAGCCATAGAATCTAAGTAACGGAACAGTGGACTAGTAAAGTAAATGTACTTTACTACACAGCTAACTGCTTTTTATGAATACACTGTGCACTTAGGTGTGATTGGTAGCACTTTCTCTCCCAGTCTTGTGGAGTTTTCATTTTCTCCCCATGTTTGCGTGACCTTTTCTCCCACCTGCAGTCCAAACACATGCAGATTAGTGTTAATTGGAGAGTCTTAATTGACCGTAGGCTGGAGTACCCAGCCTCTCATCCAACATCAGCTGGGATTAGCTCCAGCTACCCCCCTGACCCTCAGTGGATAAGTGGTATAGATGATGGATGGATGGTCCACTAAGTGCTGCCTGAAGGTGAAACAGTTGTTGCACAGCTTAAGGCCACAGAATCTGAGGGGTCACCGATTGAGGCCAAGCGCCTGTCTCTCTCATTATCCAAATGACCACAACTCATTACTATAGCATGATAGCATGGTTGGTATATACATACTGTATTTGTCATTCCAACCTTAGCCATGAGCACTTTCTCATAGAATACACAAATACTGCATTTGACAGTTGTACTGTTGACTTTGATGAAGTATATCCAAACTTAAACTCAGGGTGCCCACACTCCTCTGGTTGGTCCCAGTCTTGTATGTCACCTTATTTCCCATTAACCATTCAGCAAAAGAAAAAAGAAACAAAATAATCTGTGTATTTAGATGTTAGACGTGAGTGTTGCATTCAGCCAGTTCATCATATGGCACACACTAACAGAATCTTGTACCCGCGACCTGGACGCTGTATTCCAGACAGTGTGAGTGGTGAGGAGAATCGAGCATTTCATCTGTGCACACTCTGCAGTGTAGTACATTCATCTTGGGACAGTGACAGCACCCGGCTCAGTGACCCCTGCCCCACTCCCTATTCTCGAACAGTAAATTATTTCTGTTCATTGCATAATCATAAGGCCAAGTGCAAGTCATTCCAGCCGACGTGCACTCGTCTGGCAGATGTCGCCGTCAAAGTGGGGCTATGCAGAGTGTCTATATGCTCTCATTTTGAGGGGAGAGAAGAAGAGCTCAAGGGTAACATTGTGTAGGATGTTGGGATCCGAGTTCCCACTCAGGCAGCAGCGAGGGAGCATCGTGTGGTGAAATGGGGAAAAAGGGAGAGAGAAGAAGAATGGGAGGATAAAAGGACTACGCTGAAATGTGATCAAATATGAGGAAAGAGATGAGATGGAATGGGAGCACAGAGATGAGGAGGAAACTTGTATTATCTGACAGCAGCTCGTACAGCGCTTATAGGACAGGATAGGGCTGTAAATCAGAAGTCACCCTGAAAGTCCCCTCCATCAGTAGACTTTTCTACATGGGCAACTTTGCATTGATGTGGTAGCCGAGCATGGAGCGGAGCTGAGAGTCTCATGATGGGATGGCAGGGCTGCGGTTGCGAGATGACTGATAGGACTAGCTCTCTCAAGCACTCAAGTTACACCCCACTGGGTGGTGTTGACTCGCAGGCGGAGGCAGCAGTGCACTGCTTTTACAGCTCAGTGCGAAAAGTGAAAAAAATAACGCCGGAAATAGAAGCACATATTCAGCTTTTGTCGAGTGTCGTAACTTTCTTTGTTTATACCTTACACCAGAAAGAGGAGGCATGAAGATTTAAGTGATAAGAGTCATCGTTGGGAGGAAGGGGGTGACACAAAGAAAAAAAAGAGAAGAACTGAAGCTGCCTTGGTGAAAGAGCAAAGGCACAAAGACAGCTGAGGGACTGTGAGGATTCAGATGCCGTTTGATCGGTCACAAAGTTGCAGAAACCCTATAACAAGCTCAGTGAGCCGACGGGCGGAAGACTCACTGTGAACGAGGCGATCGCTGCATGTTAGCGCGCAGGTGGAAACAAAAGGCGATGAACTGGAAAGAGAAGGAAATGCTTTTCTATGAGCCAACACAACAAATTGCGTGATATTTTCAACCAGCTGCAGATGGTCACTAGTGGATACTGGTGTGTGAAGAATTAGATTATTTCAGTCAGTGAGCCTTTCTCACAGCACAGTGTGAAGCAAACAGAGCAACTTCTCTGTGTGTGGTTGTTGCTAAAAAAACTGCTGCATTTGTTTTAACAGCATCTTCACTCCGTCAATGAATGAAGCCACCTTTAAACCCAACTCCCATGGTGCTTTGCAATGATTGATTTAGTCCCTAAATCGATGGTTTCTTCAGTGCATGAGAGGCCTCAAGTGGGACCTCCAGCTCAATGATACACCTTTTGGGTGCAATTTAACGAGACAAGAGATGATCCCAAGCAGCAGCCTGCTAGAGTGATTACAGCGTCGTAATCATAGTTTTCAACCCTGCCATGTTTTTCTCCCTGCAGCGCCACAATCCAATGAAATGCTAAATGAATCATTCAGATACAGAAATCTTCTTTAGTGGATGTCTGAAGTGGTCTGTGTCTCAGAGGTGATGACACTGATGGCTGTGTGTGCCTGTGAGACATAAACTAGTGAGAACACAAAACAAAGAGCAAAATAACTAGTTTGTGCTGGATATCGTTGTGTTGTTATTGAATCATGGGCACTCATCTCACCGTCCAATGAGAAAGCTGTGACTGTTCTGCAGCTGGAGTGAACAGAGGAACAGTAACAGAGTCTCAGCTCTGTATCTGTGGCCAACTACTGCCCCCTGCAGCATATAATGGCAATATCTTTCCTTTTTTTAGAGGTTTTAGAAAAACTGCTATAGTGTTTCTCCTCAAAGTCATTTAGTCTGCAATATGTCTATATAGTGAAATGATCTATATCTATATATCTGGAAAAGAAAAAAATGAACTTAATATGGCACAAATGATTTAATTGTCCTATATGTCCCCCTCCTAACCTTTGAAGAGGAGGTTCACACTGATTCACACAATTTTTCACACTGACGTCTGTTACATGTCTCCGGAGGGTACTGTGGGAAGTTATTATTGTCCTCAAGTGATCACTTGAGGCTGGATTATTAAATAAAGAACTGATCTAGTTTGTAAATTAAAAAACTGAATTGGTCAGGTGTTGCCTGGTACTAAAATCTGCTTGAGGTGACACACCCCACACACAGGAAGGAAGGAAATGTGGAATTAAAATGATGAAGGATCTGGGATCTGAGATCCAAGTTATTGATAACAGCTCCGCTTTTAAAAGGAGGGATGGCAACGAAATTTAGAGGCGACGAAAGGTGGTCCTGTAAATTTGACTGCCACGCAGATCCAGAGGGCTTAGGTACTATTTTGCGAACACCAGCATTTTCAGATTTACATACTGCTGAGGCTTTTTGGAATGAAAAATGTGTTTCGCAGGGAGGGAGGGAGAGAGAGAAAGAGAACATCTGGACAGAGGTCTGAAATGAAAAAAAAAGAAAAAGTTGCATTTACAAATGTGCTACAAATGTCCTGCTTAATGTGCATGTGCTCTCTGGCATTCATCCAATCCACTAAGATATTGATGCTAACAGATTTCCTGGGTAGAGTGTAATGGTGCTTTGCCACAGACCTTTTGCAGCTTGCTACGTGCATTCGAGTGTAGTGTCCATTTTAACAGAGCTAGTTGAGAGTTATTCCTAGTGAGTCCTCCTCAAACATCTTTGACAATAGACGGTCTATAGTGCAGAGTGAAGTTAGAAAACTTTGTGCTCATCCTAACTGGTTTATCTGCAATTAAGATTTGATAGTCAATGTTTTACATGAAAGGAAGCTGAATTTGCTTCATCATTGTTCGTGTGTGGCTTATATATCGGTTTGAATGATTTACTGAACTGCTGTTATTTTTTCATATGTTGCATGCCGACGATTTCAGAGGTCTGTTAGGCAACTGACACATTCTTCAGATAACTTTTCAAAATAAAAGCTCTGTAATTCAGCTCATTGTAAAGCATTGCAGCAGCAAAACAAGCATTATGATTTTACCTTAAGGACAAAATGCAACACAAGAAGTGATTCTATTAATCGTGCTTCCATGATGCAGTGTCTGTGTCAGTCCGATATGGTGAAATAAACTTTTCACAAATTATCAAACATCTGCTGGCGAGTTTGACGCACAGTTTGACCCAGTTGCAGACCGCTTCTTTAGAGGAGGACATGTTCTTCAGAGGAATCCAAGCTGCTGCCACTAACTGCTACAGAGCGCAGGTCACCTGTTTATACACGTCTTTTTTAATAATTAACGTATTGTGTGTCCAAATTGCACCAAAATCAGCACTGCACTTACCTTAGCCATTAAAAATGCACATGCCAAGTAAATAAATTAAATGGTCCTTGAGATGTGTGTTCCATTTACAGAGAGGCAACGCTGCCCTTTCATGAATCTTGAGATTGTGAACACAGTTGATATATAGAATAAGTAAAATAGACCTCAACATTCCCTCACTCTAATGTACTATAGAATACCTCAGAGATTGTGTCTTCAACACCTTGAATTTTAATCTTATATCATTGCATTGGGGATATTTTTCAGGTACAGTGCTGAATCTTAACATATTGTAACCATGAGATTCTTACCCTGAGGTTTTCCTCCCTCTGGAAGACAGAAGTTGGCATTGTGAGAAAAACTTTTCAGGTAGACTGAATGTTCAATGACCAAGCGCAGGGTCATCTCAATCCAATCAAAATGCTGCATTTCCCTCCCCATACATAGCCAGCTTCAGATTACTTGGGCAGGAAAATACAATAAAAGGCAGCACTGACTTTGAACTGCAATGGGGATTTTTGTCTTGATATGCTTGTGGCCACCTGAGTCAGCATTTGTCACAGCACATTTGGTTACGTACCCGGTCAAACTTATCTGGCCTCTAATCTGATTTCAATGGCGTGGGAGGAGAGAGCGGGCCCTGTGGCACATACTATCATGGCCCAAGTGCCAAAAAAGTAGAGATTCAGAGCCAGCTAAAGGGACAAAGATAGAACACCGGCATTAATATTTCATGAGGGAATGCCATTTTCTTTGTATAATCAAAATACTATTCTTATTTTGCTGTGGCATTTGATAAAGCACTATCAGAACTCAGCTGCCATGCATAAAAACAGATATGTCTCGAGTGTGCATCTTAATTAGTGTGAGAATATGCGCTGCTGCTGCTGTTAGAAATATTCATGGGATGGATTATGATCTTTAGCCCAAAAAGAATGCCCTTGCCTGGTCAGGAGCTTCAGCGCTCCTCTGAGAGGGGGATTTAACACTCAGATGGATTAGTCATTCATATGATAAATTAATCTATTGATTTAACCATGAAAGGCCTCTACAGATGCAGCATGGCAGCTGTTTTTGTGTTAATCCCTGAAGCAAGTCCTCCTCAATTTAGGGTCATGTCAGCAGCAGTTTAACTTGCTGATTGCAACATATTTGATAATGGCTGCGCTGCTGAAAACTTAATAAGTAAATTTTGATTGATGACATGAAGAGTTACCAATGTGTGTGACTGCAGTGTATTGCTCGTAGGTGCTCAGCAGGAGGGGAGAGGGATGGAGGTGGATGGTGTCAGGTAGTTTATTGGCCCATCACCGGCAGTGCAATAGTATTACATTCCATTTGCATTCTAATTTTGTACAAATCCACTGCTTGTTCAATGGGCCTTAGTGAGATGGATGCACAGGTTTATAATAAACAGGGGACATCATTATGCAAATGAAGGAAATATTACACCCAGGAGTCGTAAAAATGTCTATGATGTGTGTGGTAGGTGGCGGAGTCTTGAAAAAGTGTGGCATAACACTGTTCATTGCCTTACACAAACGTCATTATAGTCAGATTAGGAGGCGACAGGGACTGAGGGAAGTGAAGCAGTCACTGGCTTGGATAACAGACTGAAGGGTTTGGCATGGGAGACGGTCTGTAGTACAGCATTTGTGTGCTGATTGCATGGAAGATGTACAGTGCATGGCTTTTAATAATCAGATTTACTGAGCACAAAGCAGCTCTAATTGGTTTTAAATTTTTTGCTAATTGGCATTTATGGAGAACCGCTCAGCGGGAAAGAGGGATGGCGAGGAGAGGAGGAGGGGTTGTGGATGAGCGGCCTTGGCGGTGTCGCTCAGCTCGTAGAGCCTCTCTGTCAACTCCAGTGCCTCGCGCACATTAACTCCTCAGCGGTGAAATAAATAAATAAGAATGGCCAAACACACAGTGGGAGAGGCACAGCAGGGCTTAGTGACGAGCCCCTAGTTAGCATTCAGAGAGAAAAGTGTCCATTAAGGTTAATTTTTAGTCTCTCCCCAGAGCTAGCTTAATGGACAGGAGCTCCAACAGCCGCTGGCTCTGAGTCCCAAACTGAAATGAGCTCTGACACACACATGTGGCTGTGTGAGAAAATTAATTTGCATCAAACAGTGTGCATTAAAGCAGCTCCAAGGAGCACCCAAGACTTTATACCCTCAGGATGGCACAGCGTTGCTTCTCGTTGCGTTGCCGTAGCTCATGTAATCGTGACAGTTCATGAAAATATACACACGAAGCTAACGTGAACGCAGACTGCTTATTCACTGCTTGTATTAAAACTATCAGTCATGTTGTCACTGTTTTCTTTTAGCGCATTCATCTTCATGGTTGAACTGGGCCACATTAGTTTCTCTCCTAGCCCGCCACGTTCATGTTGCATTCATACTTCTCTTTATAAACAGCGCCGCAGGGGCCCTGGGGCCTGCTCGCTCAGTGGCACGGATGTGATGAATGGCTGCCAGCGGCTGTCACTGCCGGGTTGACGGATGGAGAGGAGGAGGAGGAGGGTGTTAATGTTAATGGCCTATTGTTTTAAGGCCCTCGCGCCCAGCGTAACTTATAGCGCTGTGAAAGCCTTTTGCCGCAACCCCATCAATTTGTCACAACCCCAAACTTGAGAAAATAAAAGTCAGAATATAAAAAGGAAGCGGGGAGAAAGGCTGCTGTATGATTTAAAGTCAAATGTGCAGCAAGGGAGCAGGAGGTGCAGCAACGCCTGGTGCACCATATGTTATGTGGCATATGTTAGCATAACATACAGCTTGCTCCCCTAAAATGGATATTTTGTTTATAGTGTGCAGAGTGCCTAGCTGATCAAACATCTGCGCTGATGGCTGTGGGTGATAACTCAGTGGATGTAGCGTTCGGAAAACTCAGAAACAAACCAAAACAGATGACATTCACTCGAGAAAAAAGATTTTTTTTATCATCTATACAGTGTGTCGCATGGTGTGTAAGAAGCAGCTTCCATTAGCCTCAGAGAAAGAAGGGGAGACTGTGTGGGAAGTGGATTTGAACCTGTCGAGTTGACACCTCTTCACTTCCAGTGTCAGTGTTGTACCTGCGAGAAAGCAGGAATATTCCCCTGAGATCAAGTGCCCTGTCGTCTGCAGGCCCCCCTGCAACATTCATGAGTGGCACTGCATCCGTCTCACCTGTTCTGCAGCTGTCATTACCACAGGTATTTAGCAGCTTTCCACACTGAATGTGAAAACCAACGACAAAGGAAGGTGGATTTGAGCCTGTCGAGCTGACATCTCATCACTTCCAGTCGTTCTGGGGGGGGGGCGTTGTTTGAAGCACAGATTTGCCTGAACTCAGTTACTGAAGTCACAAGACTCAGATTTGGACAAAAGGCTGGAGAGCTGTCGAGGGACAAGCGAAAAAACCACCTCAGTCGATTAGGTGACAGACGTCAACCAAGCACTTCGTACACCTTCTCACTGTGTTCTCTTAAAGCTATAAAAAGACTATTTCACCCATCACTGGTTAAAGGAAAAATTGATAAGTGCCACTTCAAATTTGCTAGCGTACTTAATCACATAAAACATGAATTGACAAAATCTGGTATATTTTCATATGGCTTGATTGAATTTCTTAATATTTGTTGCAGCCAGCAGAATAGCTGTAAATTGCAGTTTAAAGGTCCAGTGTCTAAGATTTAGATGAAAGGGAAATATTGGCAGAAATTTAATGTAGAATAATCCTCATGATGTTTTCAGTAGTTCGTTTCATCTGTATGAATTGTAGTTTTCTTTACCCCAGAAAAGGCCCTTTATATCTAAATACTTTGTATTTACATTGAGGGGGTCCCCTCTATGGAGGCTGCCATGTTTTTTACATTAATGCAGACTGGACAAACTAAACACCTTTTGAGTTTTTATGACAACTGAAGCTGCCACAGGTTCTTTTTAATGTTTGGAAGGAGAGGGTGAGGTGAGGGGTGTTCAGCTGCAACATGCAACTTCAACACTAGATATCACAAAATTCTACACACTGTACCTTTAAATATAGTTCTGCCTTATTAAAACTTTAGTTGCGGTGAACAGATTTGGACATCATCATGTAAACTGAAACTTTAAAGTCAGTGTGTGGCCTTATGTTTGTTGGTAATTCTACTATCTACAGCATGAATTCCAGAATACATAATAATAATAATCTCAACTCATACTCTTGAGTTATGATCATTGGATTGGTTTAGTCGACTGTTCAATATATCTTCAAGAGGTCAGGGGGATAGTGATAAGAACACACAGCAGAGTACTTCAAACAGGCTCGTATACTGTAAAATTTGATTTAAATATAAAATTCTTCCCCTCGGTCAATCAATGTTTTTTTTAAAGGAAACAGACCTAAGGTTTATCTCAATCATCTAAACCACCTGATTTTGAAGTAAAGCCGAACGTTTGCATAACTCAGGGAAACTGTGGCAGATCAAAGTTGAACACAGACGTCAGAGTGAAAGCTGTGACTACACTGGACAGTTTTGACCTCAAGCCACTGTCATCGCCTCAATTTAACGCTGTTAGAGCTGTGGAAATCTCTGAGCCCATTGGCTAACGTCTGATATTGACGGCCTATATTTTGGGGCTTCCAGTGTGACAGTGGCTATCAGGACCAAAACTCTTTTCACCGTACATTTTTAAAGTTCGACTATTTTTCACAGTGATACTTTTTGTGGGTGTATTAGGTGCAGAGGGAATTTTGGCAAATATCTATTAACAACCATCTGCATATGAATGCAGATCATTTAAAAAGCCATTTGTTGATGAATTCCCACTTTTGACTGTTTACCTGCAGGCAACCAAAGCCTGTATAAACATGATTGGCCAAACTACAGATGGAAACCTGAAGACTTTCAGCCTCAAAACGTGAGTGTTCCCTGTCTCTTTGTTTGTTGGCATGGAAGTAGTTTTCTCTGCCAGCCTTCCTCACCCCTACTTCCACAAGACCCAAATTTCTTGCCATTAGCCCCAAATTCCAAAAATTGAAAAAAACCTCACCCTGTCTGCATACGTGCGGTTCACCACAATCCTTATGTTCCTCTGTAACATTGAGAAGAATAGCTGTTACTTTAAAAAAAATACTCAAGTTGTAATTAACCAATTATTCTTATATTAATCTAAAAAGAGTGATAAAAGAGAGTGTAGAGGGATACAATGAATCCCAGTGGAACTGCATTGCACTAAGTATTAAGACTAAGCTCCCAGTTAGTCAATTTCCAGGAGAAGTGGAAATCATGTCGGCACTAAACTGTGGAGCATTTCACAGCTTTCCATTTTGCAGGAGAATATGCCACCTTATTTCTGCTGAATTGATCCCCTCCGCAATCTTCCACTTTCACATCTACCCTTTATATTTTTTTCTTTCCCTTCTTAATCCGTCTCATTTCACGTTTGCAGTGCCGACATCCAGATCACAGCAGATAAATGCTCCTCATTGTGTTTCTAACAGGAACAATTTGCATAACAAGGAACCTGAGACATGACATCAAAGACATTAATTGACTGAAATGTTTCCTGAAGAAAAAACACATTCTGTCTCTGTCTCTCGCTTTCCTGCAACTGATTGTGTCTGTTATGGGATTTGAGACATTGAATTTCTGCAAGAAGAAACACAAATAGCCGGTCCTGGAAAATCCATTTCTGAGGAGCAGCTGTGAATTGTGATTTTTTTTTTCCTGGACACTGCCATAATCGCCTCCCATAGGACAGACTGACAAAATATGATGTGATATGATGTGCGTGTACTCCCTGCAAGCAATTTATTCAAATCACTGGTGATGTAATTTGGTTATGTAGGCATGAGTCTGTATTATTCTCTATTTTTGGACAGCACCACAGTATTTTGAATCTGTTGGCCACGTAACCCTGAATGTTCAGTGTGTTTTCTCACAAGACAGAGTAACATGGGACTTAAGGATTCTTTTGGAAAATTGATTTTTGACTCCCCCTGTTTTTCTTTCTGAGCTGAGCCTGGCGATGCTGACTGGTTGGTTTATATGGCTGTTACTTTGCGTAGGTGGTACTAGAAGCTTGTTGATGTAGTGACTATTTGTACCTGGAGATCTAAATACTGACAGCTGGAAACTGACTATATATAAACATGGGCAAAATGTTTCCACTGCCTCCTGTTGTATAAAAAATAAACTAAAATATCCTGGATACAATTGCCACCATCTTCCCCCTTATTGTTATTTGGAGCCAGACCCATGTGAGATAGTTATCGTGGAGTGGAGCTGCGGAATAAATTTCCCACGGTTAACCAATAAGTCTTAGCTGCCAGTCAGTTTACCCTGTTCACATCAACGAATAACTTGTTAAAACCAAGCTTAACGGAAAAATTCAACTTTTACATACATCACTTTGATAGGAACTACCTAAATGACAGAAAACACATTTTGAGAAACATGTATTTAACTGCTTTTTTGTCAGGTCCATGTCCCATTTAGTAACATGCATATGAATATACAAAACTAAACATCAGTGAAGTAATAATAAGTAGCATGATATACTTCTTACCAGCCCTTATTCTGTAAGTGTGATATATTGAACTACAATGAAGTTATTCAGTAGAATCTCCACGATTAGTATTTCACATGCAAATGTGTACAACTGAATGAATGAGAGTACATACAAATTAAACTTAACTTTTTAGTGTCTCTTTTGCTAAAAACTTAAACTAGACAGCAGCCAACATGACCAGAAAGCCTCCAGGATAAATTTCTGTTGGTTTTTTGTTGGGGATTGGTGTACATTTTCACAGTGACCATTTCGTCCTGAGCTCATAGGCTTTGCTTAAGGAAACAGACATAAATGTTTGGAAGCAGCTTAGAAAACCTTTGACTGCATGTTGTTAAAATCGTTGCAGGATAAGAAGCGGACAAAAGTAAAACAATGTAGATGTAGGTGACTCACCGTCAGCCTCCATCCTTTAATACATGAAAGTGTGGAGTGCACGGCCCATCCAAAACCCTCACACCACAACGTAAAGTAAACTGCATCAACTGAATCGCAGTGTGTCATGAGAACAGCGTCCAAAAAGTACAGACTGCAGCCTCAGCGGGAGGATTTCACTTCACTACAGTAATTGGAATCACATTTACTTCCCCTCTTTCTTTTGATAAATCTTTATCTGAAACTTGCAGATGTAGCCTCAGTGTATTTGGATACACAAACTGTATATTCACCCAAGCAAACCGTGCTTGATGTAATTAGGCATTCTTCCAGTTTAATCAAGTAACCCTGACACCAGACGCACACACACTCACACTTCCTCCCTGTTTGAAAGCAACTCAAAAACATCAAGCAGCGTTCCTCTTCCCATTCACACTTCTGTTTATCTGCTTTTTATTAAAGACTCCCTCTATCAATTCGGCTCAGAGTTGGTGCGACTCCACAACACTTCCAGCAACCTGCTCCACCTCTTAGAAAAACAACTCCACAGTCACCAGTCAGGATTTAGTTGACTTTTCCACAGTGGCTTTGCATAAATCAAGTTCGGAAGTGATCCCTGAAGTGGGGATGGGGGTTGGGAGGGGGATCGCAGGGGCTAAACTGCGATAAGACTCAACAATCAGTTATTATTCTTCACAACAATGGGAGCAAATTGCAGCAACAGCGCACAGTGCCTGAAAATCTGGGGGAGATTTTAACTGCTCAGCTCTGCCTCATCTCCTATAAGTACTGAGGCATTTGGAGGAACTACTCCTACACTGCTGTACTGTGGAATAGTACCATGTGGAAAGTATATGTGACTTAGGGATGAGATACACACACACACACACACACACACACACTCTACCGGCCTCTGGGAAAACATCAGTGTTCATCAGATTCAGAGAGATGACATCGTGGGATTATGTGACTAATGATCACGATCAACATCTTAACACAAACAGCATTTCCCAAATAACAAATAAAGATATAAAGAAATAAAAGGGTATCAGACGTGTTTAATTTTTTTTTATTATATCATCAATCATATGTGAAGCACTTTTCACTTCAGTAACCTGATTGAAAGCTGCTAAATAAATAAACTTCGATTGATTGATTGATAGTATTCCACAATGTAAGTCCAACAACTGAACTGAAAATGCTTTTGGACGTAACCTGGTGTGTGGAGAGCAGTGATTGGTCATCAGATCTGAGAGGTGGAGAAAGAGATGAAGCAAAACAATTTAAAGAGTCACCTCTGTAACATGACCATGTGCATTATGGGTAGGACCCAAGACTTACAGGGTGACAATGAAAGATTCAGTTAAAGGTCAAAAATCCAAGTGGGTTAGATGGATGGCAAATGAGGATATTAAATTAACTTCAAATTAAAAGGTTGTCAGATTTAGTTGCCATGAAAGACATGAAATCAGAGAATTCAGCAATAAAAAATGTGTTAACATTAATAAACGGCTCTGAATGATTTCAATGCACTTTGGGTTGTTTTAAAGCTTTTAAAACCATTAACTGTCCTCAGCCAATGTTGTGGTCTTGCACGAAGTGGATTGTCTGGGTGCCAGGCTAAATCCTCTTCTTCCTTGTTGGCTATGTCCCACGATGCACTTGTACCTCAGTGCTAATGTGCGACATGCTGTACTGCATCGGATGATATCCATTTTCATCCAGGAAGTAGTGGCGGAGCAGTGAAACTGATAAGCTAGTCTCTGGAGTCCTTCAGTGTCGTCTGTAGTCTTACTTTTGAACGCTGAAATTCTTCTGTTAGACTTAAGAGAGATAGTATGAGGATCTATTTCTGTAGAAGACATTGCTCAGACATTATTGGACAACAGGCCATAATGGTTCGCTCCATCTTTTCCACAGTAAACTGTAAATTTCCCAGGCAGCAGAGTGTTCTTGATGTTCTCTAGACCATTGACGATGCCATTTCTTAATTTCTGCTCCTGCTCTGTGTCCGTGCAATCCTCTAAGGCTTTTGAAGGGCTGCTCTGATACTGTTCGTATTGTGTGGGAGTAATGTAAGATTATACAGTGGAAAACTAGTGATCACGGATAAAGTGATCAATATTTATATGGATTCAAAAGCTTGGGATAGAATCGTTCCTATACAAATGCTGATGAAATAATTTGGCTCTATCAGTAATCTACTGCTCCTCTCTGTGTCTCTATCATCCATGCTGTGCACTGCCAACCAGTTAAGACAAACCAAGCGCACCCCTAAAAATTCTGTTGTTTCTACCCAGACTGAGTCCACACGTGTCCGTTGACAATGTTTGTGTGTCAGTGCAAGAGAGAGAGAAGATAAGAGCAAGTTGCATATTTCAAACAAATCAATGTTTAAACTGTAGCACCATTACCCCGTTCAAGTTCTGGGACTATCATACTATGCAATTCGTTTAGAAGCAACCGCTTGATCAATTTGGCCCAGAACAAATGTGATAATCAAGCAATTTCCACTGTATTACTGTTATTTCATTTGCAAAGTTGTTAAAATAAAATAAAATGTAGTTGTGAAATTCCTCGACAGTTTCTTTGTTGTTGGTCGCTGTGGTTCCTATCCTGCACATGCCCCACAGTTGTGCATGGAGGGGCATTGGAAGTTATATTCTTTCAAATTCTCACTTTCTCTCTCTCTCCGTCTGACTGCAGCTTTAATCATGACTCAGGGACGCACACCTCCATTTGTTCAGGGCAATTGAGGCTGGAAAAAAAAACGTGAGCACACATGACTCCAAAAAATATTTCTTAAAAAAGTCTCTGCATGTAAGAGACTTGCTTTCTGACACCTACTCAAAAACTAATGTTTACAGTGACTTGACTCTAAAACCTCCTCCTCCTCCGCTCGACACTTATTTACCATTTATATCAGCACTTTCCCAACAGCTTTGATGGTGCATGCATGAAACGGAAAGTTTGAGATGTTTCTGAGGGATTTACTGTCATTCTGGTATAGAAGCTATTTACAGGGCAATGATGTTTTTATTTTCCTTTACTGCAGTATAGGATTGGCTGAGTGGTTGTTGAGGATGCTTCGAACACACAATGGTTTAACAACCATTCCAAATCCTTGTACAAGGTACATTAATCTGTAGCCATAGGAGCAAAATTCAAGCTTTACACCGTATTACCAGTTAAGAACTATCTAAAATGACAGAAACCATGTTTGAGAAAAGGGTATTTTGACTTGCACTTTGATATTTTGGTTCATGTCCCATCCACTGACATTGAGGAGGGGGGATTATGACATACTGTATACCGCAGCCAGCCATCAGGTGGCTATCAAGGTACTTCGGGTTCACTTTGGGGGAGTAGTCGTCCACCTTTTAATAGTTAAGTATATACAGTCATTCCAAAACAGAGCAGCTCGATGCAGGGAACCCAGTTAATGTCCTCATGGCTCTGTTACAGCTGTATGTGTTTCCTGTACTGTGTCCCTGTGTTTCTCTTGTCTCTCCTCTCGCTCCACCCTGATTAACCGATGAGTCCTCAATGAGGTGCACCTGGCCAGTGGACTGAGGCTCTTTAAAAACCCCTGTGTCAGGATCAGAAGGCTTCCAGTGTGGGGACTGCTGGGCCTCAGCATGGGGTTTTAACATTGTGTGTATTGTTTGATGATAATGAATCCCTTGGTTCTGCTGTTTTAAAGGCTTTCTGATCTTGATTTGTATCAGTGGTCAGTGATTTTACATGTTGTTTGTCTCATGGGGCCAAATAGGGGCCAGGCTCAAACCAATAAAATCACAGAGATGAAAACATTTTATTGTTATTCTTTATTTAACCTTTAGTTCACCAGGAAAGTCCCATTGAGATTAAGAATCTCCTTTTCAAGGGAGACTCGGCCAAGATCAGCAGCAGCTCAGATAAAAACGTGTAACAAACAACCAGGTGAAAAACAGCAAAATCTCATAAAATCTGCTTCCAGTTCTTTTATTCTGGTTTTGAAGGTGTGGAGTGAGATTAATCTGCTGCACTATAAATCCTTCTACATCTATAAATACACCTGTATGAGTATGCTTTGCACTAAAATTCTAATGTTACCCCCACTGTCACGTTCACTGTTGTAATGATAACATGTTCATGTTAAACATGTTTACCATAAATACAATTTTGGTTTAGTATGCTGACACATCAAGAGTTCAAGTCCACCCTGATATGAACACCAAATTAGGAAAGGTCTAAATGTTTTTAGGTATTTGAATTTTCTCTGTTGTTAGAAAGACAATGTATAGAACATATGAATCATTCAGAGGATCAAGAGAGAAACATTTGTTGTGAGGCTTTTTTTGATCTATTTTTTTGGCCATGGCTCTGAGATGTCATTGGAATCCATTGCTCTTGCTATAAAAACAAGCTATATACAAAATGTATTTTGCAAGGCTCAATTAATGCATAAAGCTGACAGCCCATTCCTGCAGGCATGCATTGAATGGACACTGTTCTAGTGATAAGAGTGAATTGATTGAATAATTAAAAACTGAAAAAGATACAAATTGCCTATTGTCAAATCTGCACTTGCAGAGGCCTAAACCTTGAATTTAGTCATCAGTGTCAATCAAGGCAACCAGCAAGATGAAATGAAGACATCCCTCTGCGTTCTCAGAACTGGTTCGCTGGCCTGGGGTTCTTAAGAGCTCCTGGTTACTGTGGGTCAATGAGATATGAAGATTGAAGTAAAACTGTTTAATGTGATGTTTGAACCACTAAAACATGATTTCAATTGAGGACATGATAAGGACAGTTTGTACCGTTTCGTTATCTTATCTTGGGCGAGGTAAGTTTTCAATATACAAAAACACACTGGGGGCTCATGTACTACAAATACTTACTGGATGATAATATCTTTATCAAATTGCCTCTGGAATCTGCAGCCTTCAAAAGCTAGAACTCTCAGTAGAACTCTGAGAAGAAAAACTAACTTTGAGAAAGCATTTCTTCATGTGAAATTCCAGCAGAACACATCAGCCACTGACAGAAATGTTCTCCCCCATATCAGTTTCTCCCTTAACAAAACATCAGCATTGCTTGAGCCCTGGCTGATATCACAGAGCAGCCTAACACCCCCTCCCTTATCAGTAGACATGTTCAACCTCCTGCTACTTTTAATATTAACAGCATCTCTTTGCTACATTAAAAACTCAGTCAGCCCTGAAATAGTGTTTTCACGTCCGAGACCATCATTCCTCCTCCACATGCTGACTATATCTCAGTCTTGCTCATCATCTCTGCTGATCTGTGTTTCTCAGAATTAATGTGCCTGATGCGCTGACCCCGCTCAGCTCTGCTCGCCCTGCCTCAGCCGATCTGCACTCCGTCCATGCACTCCCTGTAGCTGCAGCCTTGCAGCCTAGCAGCTTTGCAGCCCTATTTTTTGTTTCCCCTGCAGACATTTTCATTAAGATGATGTCAGGATAGGATAGGGTGAACTCCTTCTGCATTATGTTTACAGGAGGAGACACAAGCCGCAACCTCTTTTTTCTTCGTTTGTGATCTTAACAGGCTTAACATGGCTCTCTTCAGATAAATAAAAATAACATAAAAACATTCAACTGGGAAAAGATAAGAGGAGCATGGGAGAGAGAAACTAATGTTGAATTTAAGGGTATTTTAGAATGCAGAGTAAGATGCATAATTGAAACAGTGGAGTTTGGCACATGGAATTCAAACAATAATACATCACTTTCCTCACACTTTACATTGCTGCAACTCCTCTTTCCAGCCTCTTTCTGAAACGCTTGGTTTTTGCCCCTGTCTATTAAAGCCCGCCCTCCTGATACAGCCCTGTCTGCTCTGATTGGCCAGCTCTATTGTGATTGGTCAACTGCCTCCAGTGTGTGCTGTGACCATAGGCTGTGACTAGCTGCTAGGCATGCATTAGGAAATATGGGGCATCGTGATGTCACAATGATCCGGAAGTATCAGCCTAGCTACTAGGGTTTTTTCTGGAATCATGTTTCCTGTGGGGAGAGAAGCTCCCTTTACTGTGGACTTTGGGGTTTGTAACTTGGACAACCTTTTACATACACAAAGAGCCTACAGAAAACACTAGGGGAAAGAAACCTGAGAAAGCATGATATGTCTCCTTTAATACTGTATATAGTTGCACTTTGAGGTTTATATATGTGTCTTAATGACTGTTGGGTGGGTCACAGAAGGTAGACACCCTAATTGAAGTTACAAAGCAACACGCCACTGTGATCGACCTTGTGTGGACCTGTTGGTCGTGCAACACATTGGGGAGTTTTGTAGCTTCATCAGGAGTTCAACAACAGACGACTGAACTGACCAGGAACCAGAGAAACCATTTGTTTGGCTAGGTAAAACACATCAGAAGCCACAAACAATACAAACTTTGGAGGCTTTACTCCAGAGAATGAACAACTCCCTTTGAGGATGAGGAGAGAAAAGTTTAACAAGTGCTGATTACAGTTAATGCATGTAAAAAATAAGTCATAATGAGCAGTCTATACTGTCAACACTGTTTGCTGAGTAAAATCATTAAAAGTGTTATGCCGAAAAAATCTCGCTCTACATCAAACTTTGCCGAGCTTATGTGTGTATTTAACATTAAGGATGGTCCCTTCACGCTGTGTGTGTCGCTAATGATCTGAGGTCTTGTGCATACAGAGCGTTTATTGAGCTGTCATGTGGAGCAGGTTATCTTGGGTCATTCCCGCTGTGGTAATGAAGCCATTTCACACAGGCTCATTACAGGTCATCTATCTACAGAGTGCACTCCGGTTCTGTTCGCGTTAAACAGTCAGAGAAGTTCACAGCGTGTTTCACTTTCACCTGCACGTTCCTCCTTTCATCTGCAGCCTCAATATATTTTTCGTAATCTCTTCTGTGCAAGAACAGCAGAGCAAATCAGGCATTGTGAATGAGTTCTCCAGCAATGACTTTGACAGCTGTGATATTTCCTTTTTTTGTCTCAGAAGAGTCGTACATTTCAGAAAATATCAGACTTCACAGTGACACCCTGATCGTCACCTGCTTTATACACAGCATGTGTTCAGCCAGGTACTTTCTGTGAGCAGGCACAAGCAGGGATCTAAATGCGCTTATATGGTTTGACAGATGTTCTACAGGATTTAAATAGTATTTTACAGTTGATATGTAAAGCTGAGATTGCAGCTCACACACTGTGACTCTCAGAGGTTCTTGATAGTGTTCTAGAGGTTCATGGAGCCAATGAGAAATAGTTTGTTTCTACTTTTAAGATTTTAGGTACTTAAATGTATTTAATTTTAACTTGCAGTACATTAATTGCAAATACAAATATTAGTTTGCTTGATTGCAGGATTAATTTGATGAATATTAGCTGTGCTATTAGCAACTTCAACAATGACTAAATATATTTCAGACCAATATCTGTGGTCATTATAGGATGAATGCTACTGGTGGTGGTGATCACCGGACTTGTCATCTAACGCCACCAGCAGGCTGAAACATTTGGCTTCTACCAAAGGCTGTATATAAAGATGGACATGATTGTTCCCCAAAAGTGAAGCCAAGAGCATCTTGATCACCACCTGGTGGCTTGCTGAGGTATTGGTCATAAACCATGCCTCCTCCATGTTAGTGGATGGGATACAGACCAAAAGAAAACTGAGAGTACAGTTAAATAAATTTTTTCATCTTATGTCACTGATATATGTCCAAGTGATTTTTTCCGTTTGTTTTCAGTTTGTTTTTTATTAGTTATTTGATGCTGCAAGGTGAGCTGTGATGTATATATACTTAATATACACTTTAAGAGCTACCATCTCTGCTTAGGTTAGTTAAGTAAAGTCCTTCAGTTGGCCTGATGGTGGTTGCAACCTTGAAAGCTTCACTGGCTGTCAGCTGATGTAGTTTCTTTTAAATGGCCCAGAAAAGTCTCTTTCTGTTTGTGAAAGACATCCTGCTTATTGTCGACCCCCTAAGTTTACAGTGGTGCACTCTTTCGGCTTCTGCCTCCTTCACGCTGGTCACCTTGCCTCTATAGTCGCACACTGGAAAGCCCCTCACGCCAGCAACTTGCAGCCAATCTGGTCTCGATGTTAACATATCACTGGATCAGCACCCATCAGTCCATCCATGGACGTGTCGATCCCAGACAAGCCCCCAAATATCTGTTGCAGGAGCCAGACATAAATCTACTGTTTAACAGGAGAAATGATGGGACAGAAACGTTTGTTACTGTTAGACAGATCACTCTCAGCAGTGTGACGAGCAGCGAGCTGTCCGTGGGTAAAGGCATTCTCTTACAGTTACAAACACTCCGCTACTGTCCCCTACTGGCCAAGACAAGATCCAACACTAATCCATCTAAAATGGACAGTCAGAAATCTCAAAGAACTAAATTTTGCATTAAAAAAAAGATAGATATACTAACACAACATTCCAAGTGGGTCTCATCTGCATGTTAAGTTTTACTTTTTCATTATGGCACTCATAACTTGCTCCCTTCAAATAAAAAAATCCTTGAGAGGTCTGAATGTCAAGTTTCAGATGGTTTCACTGTAGATTTTTGAGAAAATGAAAAGCTTAAGTTTATTGTGGCACTCAAAACTTGCTGATATTAAATATCATTATAAAAAAAAACACTTGAGATTTGACACCGATATTTTACTTCATCTCAACACCGACTGTATGGAATGTTTTGAAATTGAGAACCCTCCAGATGAACTTGATCCCCTAACTAGCTCCATCAGCAGGTTATTGCTTTTACTTATCCTTCAAAATTTCTCATTTAATAGATGAATTGACACAAACCGTAATGGTCCCCAGAGGATGGATTCTAATACTCTTGATATTAGATCTAGTGCCACCATGAACACCTGAAAAAAATTTGGTGAACACTGAGTTAAGATTTTCTTTTGTCAAACCATTTCTCATTTTAGATTAACCACAAGAGTAAAATAGTACTTCTGTGTTATTACATGTGGAATAACATTCTAATAGTATATTAAATATATCTGATAAATACTTTCAGGCCCTCTGCATAAAAGGTGACCAATGTTTGATAATACACATTTTGCTTATAATACTTTATATTATATACTTGATGTGTGATAACAGGAACTTGTCTATGTCTAACTGAGTACTTTAACATTAGGATATTTCTAAGTAACAGATGTAAAAAGCACATTGATACTGTGTAGTCCTTAAGGATTTACACTCAAAGGTCCAGTATGTAAGATTTAGGTGAAAGGAATCTATTGACAGAAATTGAATATTAAATAATTTATAATTTAGTGATGTTTACACTAGTGTGTTTTATCTACATTGTTGTTTTCTTTACCCTAAAATTGGTCCTTTACCTTTAAATACTTCACATCGGGAGCGGGTCTTCTTAATGGAGGCAGCCATGTATTTTTTTTTTACAGTAGTCCAGACTGGACAAACTAAACACCTTTTGAGTTTTTATGAAAACTGAAGCTACCACAGGTTCTCTTTCATGTTTGCAAGGGAAGGATGAGGTGAGGGATAATCAGATGCAACATGCAAATTCACCACTAGATGTCACTAAATTCTACACACTGAACCTTTAAGCCTGGCAGCACATGATATGCAATAAGGGTATGTAACCCTTATATTTGAGAAATATCAATTACTCTTACAAAGTCAGAATGGGAGGTAACTATACTGTAGTAATCACAGTTTAGTGAGAAACTTCCAGTAGTGATCTACAAATATAGTATTTTGGTGAACACAACAAAAATGGATTTAGTAACTGAGGATCGAAGGGAGGCAGACAGAGACAGAAAGAACAACATTGCCTTCTAGTGGGCTCTTTGAAAATAACAACTCCAAATTCAGCTTCCTACAATAAACAGTGAAAACAGAGCTGACATGTTAAGTAAGACTATTAAGAAATGTCCTCATGAACAAATAAAACCAGAGCATTTAGATTATACAGCAGCATCTATGTAGACATTATACCTGAATAAGATGTAGTCAATTTATATACACTGTAATCCAGTACAATTTATATATATATTTGAATAAAAAAACCTTTGAAGGTGTCACAAATATGTTTAGTTGTAAAGAACAGATGTATAACATTAAAAATGAAGATACACATATTATTAACATCCAGCAACTAATAGTGTATTGCAGGTTTGATAATAATAGTTGTAACAGTTTTCGACAAGACCATGGGAAAATACTTGCTGGAAAATGACCCCAACCGCAATTAAGAAATAACATTTAACACTACAGGTTGGCTTGGGTACTGGGTAAAACTAGATTGTTATTCTTTATTTGTGCTGTTTACCCATCTTTGGTTATTTAAGAACTAAGTAAATTATGAGCTAAATAATTTACTGGTTACTTTTCAAAATAAGATTTTACATACAAAGCATGTCTGTTACTGATGTATGATACACTGCCATAGTTTTAAAAAGCCCAGCAGTTACAATATTCATATGGCATGAAGGCTTCTTTATTATTCCTCCACCTCTGCAGAAATATCTCTTCTCCAGTATGGCTGTCCATCAGAGCGGCAGCCCTCATTAGAAATCAATTATGGTTCATGGTGTATAAATAGTAAAGCCTTCTGACACTATTTTTGAACTGGGCTTGAAGCAGACTAAACCTCTCAGGAATTGTCGGGGCCTCAATTTGCTTTTGTAAGCAAATGACTAAATCTTATAATTACTTGATAAGCTCTTTTTTTACTGAAATATATCTTTTACACCAACTTTATATAGTAATATATATATAATATAGGAATATTATAATAATTATCAATTTTTAATCATTTGCTCAACTCAAACCTTTGTATCTTATAACTGTCATGAGTCTTGTTTTCTTCAGGTTTGCTCATGTTCTCAATTATTAGACTATTCAGCTATGTAAAGTTAGTTTTGTTGCATTATTCAAGCTAGAATATAATGTTATTCAAACATTTCTGAACATGACTCCTAAATATGGCATGACAACTGGTTTCATGTAGCCCTTTACTATTTAAATTTCACCAGAGAGTCCACAAGTCACCACCAGAGGGAAACAGACTGCAGTTATTATGAATCTACCCCCATTGACTCATGGAGGGTGATGTCATCAAAACAGATCCGTTATCCCAATAAGCTTGAGGGGTGGTCTCCTTCAAAGTGTTTGACGATGTAAATCTCGAGAAGCAGAATTCTGATCAGCCTAATAACAGTTTATGCTTTGTATAAGACAAGTCTTATGTTGGAAGTATTTGTCATAAGTTACCTCACATATTGCTGCTAAAATGGCCATTAAATAATTTTTTTGCACATGTTTACCATGCACTGAAAGCAATGCTAAACCAGAGCTAAATTCCCTGTATGCACATAATGGCTGACATAGTGGATTCTGAGTTTAGTGCCGTGTTATTGAGGTTTGTGTCAAACAGGTCAGGCTGTACCAGTGCAGTCTCAGTACAAACTTACACCTTGTTGGAAGAAGCTGCATTGAAATCGTGTTACAGTTCCATCTTCAACAGTGGGTCCTCACACTCACAAGTCAAAACATACAAGTTGAGGTTACATTTTTTTATTTGTTTTAGTACAACAGTTCAAGTCAACTAGCCACTGTATCTATTGAGATGCCATAGCGTATTGCTCTTTTGCATTCCATGTGTAGACCCCTCTTCAGTGATGTTCAAGATGGCATCCATTTCCATGTCTGGCATGTTCTTTCACAGCTATATAGCAAGAGGTCATGTGCTTTTGGAGACAAACCCATATTTTAACAAGAGCAAAATCAACAGCAGCACAAAAACATGACCTGCAGGACAAACGATTAGCTGCACTAACACCTGCATGTATAACAGCCGACGCCTTGATCAAACCTTGTGCTACTTTTATTTTATTTTTTTAATATACAGTAAGTGCCAAGAACAGGTGTGATTCACAGGGACATTTTCAAAACGCATGATGAAATAAGCAGGGATTAAGACCTATGCATAGAAACATGCTTCCTCAAAAAAGGTTAAGTACACTGCTATTTTTCAAAAAGGGCTGAAGCTGCATTGACAAGCTATTTACTAAATGGATTAGACTCAAGGGGAGGAAATGATCCACATGTAAAACCAGCGCAAGTACACTTATAGCAGGAGAATTGAAAGATTCACAAAGTGGAACTCTATTTCAAAAAGACGGGTAGTGAACACAAAAAGAAATACTGGCCAAACAAAAAATAAATCAATCTTTGGATACGTAAAAAACCCTATACACACACACAATCCCCCTAGCAACTTTCAGTCTTCCGAAGTGCCTTCTGCCGAGGAGGGATCTTTGGTTTCTTTGTTCTTCCGCACCTCCTCCAACTTCTTGTCCTGTTAAAGCAAAGAAACGTCAATCACCAACATCCTGGTGCAAAAAGTGGAGCAAGTGCATCTTTTAAACTCAAACACTGACCTTCTCCTTGAATTTCTCATTCATGGCTGCCATAATTGCTGTGCGGTTCTCTTTGTTGGCCTCCATCTTCTGATTGAGCTTCTCCTCTGCCATCTTGCTGAAGTTGTTGTTCTCCTCCTGAGCTTTCTGTAGCACTTCCTTTTCATGCTCACGCTTCTCAGCTAAGTGCTTCAGAACCTCTGCCTCATGGTTCTGAAAAAGAATGGTATAAATTAAAAAATAATTTTTGTCTTCTGCTCATCACATTTATGTTTCCCCAGTCGACATTGAATGAAAGAGTCACATGCTGAACATCCTGATGATTTTAACAGCTCAGTTAAATAAGCAGATGTCTGGGCTAGTCATTCTTACCTTGCGTCTCTCCTCTGCAGCATCCAGCTTCCTCTGAATCTCCTCCAGGGAGACATCCTTCTTCTTGGGAGGAGACAGGGGGAACTCTCCCTTGGGATCCGGGGCAGGAGCACCCAGGATGACCTCGAAGGCCTGGCCAGAAGCCCGCTTGTCCAGCTCCTTGACTTTGATATCTAAACACAGGAAAGGTAAGACTGTGTTTAAGCCCACGGATCAATAGATTCAGTCGAGATGGAAATGTGACTTTTGAAACTAGAGCTATAATTCACCTTCAGAGGCTGCCATCTTTAAGAGTGCTGCAGGTCAGTTTACCTAAAGGACGAAATGATGGAAAAGGTCAGGTTGTTGTGATTTTGATTCACTGTGCACTTGATGACTTTAAAAAAATCAGCGACCTCTAGTGGCTCTTTTACACCGTTTCCAACGCAACTGCCTCCTTCAAAACAAGCCCAGCTACGGAAACATGGCTACTATAGCGACACCCAGTGGCCATCTTTAGAAACATAACCAACCACCGCCCATCAATCCACCCAAAACTGCGCTGGCATCAATGCGTGCGTGTTACACAGAGACACCATTGTTTTGTCTTCGAACGCGTGGCACCGTTGACATTCGGATGAGTGCGCAGAATCAAACCTCTTCAGTCATGTGGGGGGGGGGGAGAGAGAGAAAGAAAGCTTCCTAACCGTCGCGTTAATTGTTAATGAACGACACATGCCACAGTGTGCCGAGACAAAAGGCTGAGCAGGGCGGGTGCAGCAGGCGGTGCCAGGTGCACACAGCTCCTGCAGTCAGCTCCCCAAAACGGCCAATACGCACCATCTGAAACACGAGTAGTGAAGCAAGGAGCATATCCGGAGACAATGATTATTGGGGAGCACCTGTTTCTTCCACCGTGTGTCTGGGCTGCAGAAGAGGGAGGGGGCGCACATGCAGACACAAGTGTGTAACAGCCGAACACACACACACACACACACCCAATGCCGGATTGAATTCCTGCACCCTGCTGCTCACGTCACACCAGAAAATCACATCATGAGAACTTTAAATACGACATCACATGTGGGAGAGCGGGGGGCAGAGACAGCAGCTGGCATCATTTGGTCGCAGACATCAGTCGGGCTGAGTGAGAGGACCCCTCCCCTGATCTTCCACAAAGGCTGCCAACAAGCTCAGAACGCGCCGTTTGCTTCCCATGCAGAGTCCGTGGCTTCTAAAGAGACAATCAGGGTTAGAAGGGGGTGTGATGGATGTCCACACCGGACGCACCACAGTTGGCATGAGGGTGATCTGCCGCCAGACTTCCCTCCCGACGATTCAACACGTCGCTCATGTCCAATCAAGCTTCCTTTGAGCTGCTCGGTGTCATTTGACAAACGGCACCGAACAAAGGCGCGTCTGACGGCAGCTGCAAACAAAGACGAGCTTAAACCGAACCCGAAATCATTGTTCCAGAGGTTTCCTCGCCCTGCAGAGACACCGAGGACCGACAACAATGTCACTTTGCTGGCACAGACACGAGAGGAGCCCTCGTGGGTGTCGGTGCCAACTGTGCCAGTGTCTCCCGACGCACAAAAGGCGAACAGACCCGCCAATGAGCAGCCGCGACTCCCCTGCGAAGCTCCCAACATCCATCATTAAACAACCTCAAATTAACTCATCAAACCAAAAAAAACAACCCAGCAGACATCATGGTAGTCAGCTGAAAAGCTAGCAAACAAGAAAAAGGAGCACAATTAAACAAAAAACCCTGCACAACCACAGACGCCATTGAAGTATTGAACTCGCCTCGCTGGTCTCTTCCTCGCTGCGTGGGTCCCGGCGCACAGAGGACTTGTGGAGGCGATGAAGTCTGGCACACCCACCTTCTCCGCGCTCTGCACGATGCTGCTCCGCCACCAGCTCTGTCTGACTGTGAGCCAGTCCGCCGGGAGCGCGCACAAATGGATGGAAGACAGCGCCGTCACGCCGATCGCCGCCGCTCATTGGTCGGTTCGTCCCCCCCCCCCTAAAAAAAACCTCCCCGGCGCTCATGGGAGTGGTAGTTTGTTCGGGACCTCACGGTTTTTAGACAATGAGCTCCAGCTGCTTGAGTGTTTAATGTCGCATCAGAACGTGAATCAGGTGCAGACGTGAGTCCACGGTGATGAGGTGGAGGTAGTTGATGAGATAAAACACCAAGTGGAGGGATGCAGGTTGGTTTCTGTCTGTTGTGGTGATTTTTACTGTCCTGGCTCCACCCAGTCAGTCGAGGATAATGGATGATGGAAGTTTCACTGTCACCAATCTCCCTCCATCAACAACACGTTTAGTTTAGTGGAAATGAACCTCACGTGATTGTGCTGCAACCAAGACATGTTGCATGATCAGTCAGGCTGTCCAGCACAGGATGCACTTCAATTCCATTTTTCACACTTGATTTATCATTATTTATTATTTCTCTTGGGTCTACACCCAAGAGATGACATCAGTCATCAGTATGACATCAGTCCACTTTACAGCTGTGTTGTAAAAAAGTTGGATGAATGTTTTCAGTCGGGCTGCCGTGAAGAAAAGATGGAAAGAGGAATACAGCCCCGGACAGGTGAATCAATGTTTAATGCTTTTTACGTAAAAAGTAAATGCCATTGTCCAGCATGAATTTTACCCTTTGGTGTTTTTGTGTATCACTGAAATGTCCACACAGTGCACTAGTCCAGCAGTGGTTAATATTTATAGATTCATAAATTCTAAATGTTTCAGTGAGCGAAGGAGAAATGTTTGCTTAGTCATTTTATGTTTTAGGGGGCAAACATGACACAGATAAATATTCAGTATATGTGAAAGGTACTTAGCAGCAGGCACAACTTTACATCATGTCAGAGTAATAGGAGGAGGACCTAGAATAAATAAACGAAATAACATAGACTGAAAACAGAATTGAGAATCATATTCCACGGCATGGTGGCACAGTGTTTTGCACAGGTCGCCCTGGTTCGCGATTTGAATCCCAGCTTCTCCAGGGCGTGTCTGAGTTTGCAAGCCTCGCGTCTACTCCAATTTTCTGCCACAGTCCAAATAGAATGCAGGTTGGGATTAGGTTAATTGTAGAATTGAATCTTCCCTGGTTGTGAATGTGAGTGTGAATGGTTGTTTGTCTTTGTTGGCCTTGTGATACAATGTCAACCTGTCCAGGCTGTACCCCATCTCTTTCGCAATTTCAGTTGAGATTGTCTTCAACTCCCCTAAAACGCTGAAAAACAATAAGGATAATATATAATGAATGGATGGAAGGATGGATGGATATTTCACAGTATAATAAAAATTCAAAAAGGAAAATACATGAGGATTCATGAATAAATCAAGACAGGCATATCTTTTCTCTGTTCAACAAATGTCCCCTATAGACCCTAACTTCAAAACTAATCATAAACAATATCTCTCCCCTTGCATTCATTTAGTCTGTGGTTATGTTTCCAAAGCCTTAAATAAAATGAAAATACAGAATTAGTATTTAAAATTTGTCCCTACATGTGCAGGAAATCAAATGGTTTTACATTTAGGGGCTAGATATTGGAGCAGTCAGTGAAAAGAGCCAGAAAGCACATTCAGGCTTACGCCCTTACATCAGCAGTCTTCTCCTGTGTTAAAGTATCTTTAATCCCTAACCAGGGAGAGGACAGGGTAACATGAGGAAATGTAAGATGAATGTTATCTTTCATTTAAATGCAAACAAATCTTACATCTGAATTGGGATATAAATGTAGTCATCAAATAAACCCACCACAGGAGCATGTAATGATTTGTATGGAAATGATGACATGCTGCTGTGAGCCTCCATCCCTGACACAGCGTTTGACTGAGACATGCCGACAGCAGGAATCTATTAGCAGCAGCAGCCACTGGCCCTTCTTGAAGTACGCTGCTGATACATGCCAGTCACATCAGCACATACAGCTTTGTTATTTGACCAGGGCAGCACTGCTGCAGCTGGAGACAGTGTGCTGGACAGAAATGTGGAAGTACAGAGGTGAAGTTGAGGTTTGAGATAAATGTAAAATGTCACATTTAAAGAATGTCAGGCATTTTTAAGATTCACAAAGAGAGAGTAATTTAAAGTGAGTGACAGACATCCTATAAAATACTGGCAGTGTTCTTCTAAATGTGGACAAAACCTATCCATATGCTTTCTCACACAGAGTATTGATACAGTCACACTTGGAAAAATAAATTACAGAACCAGAAAACTGCAGCTACATTGTTTCAGAATAGGAAACCATATTTTAAATCCCTGCCATCATTATAATGTTGCGTCGGTCTGTAAATGCTCTCCCCTCCCTCTCCCCTCTGACTCTGTTAATCTCATTCATTATCAAAGTCGTGTTAAAGTTAAAGTAGCTCTTCTTAATTAATTTATGTTCAGATCCGATCCAAACTAAACCGCATGAGATTTAAGTGAATCTTTGTGACTCGCTGCTGCAGAGTTTCAGTTTTTTTTTACTGAAACAAAGAAAGGAATTATGTAAATGCGAAAGCTTGAACCGAAATTAGGTTCAATCGACCTATCCTGCACTATTTGATTCGGGACTATTTTTAGCTGAACATGATTGTGAAGACAGGAGGGGCAGATCAACGCTCTGTCACAGTGATTCTGTGCTCAAAGTATTTGTAACCACAAGGCCGACACTTAGATCTATTTTTACTGTTGCCATGTGGATGTCATTTCATCTTGTGATTTAGGCCAGCGATTTATGTGCAAGTTGAAGGCACTTTGAGTGTGAAGTTTCAGTGCAGAGGCAGACGAATCAGTTCAAACTGCACAGTGGATGCATGTGGAGGCTGGAAGTCACAGAGCAAAACTGCAGCCTGACTGATCAGATGGTTTCGGACTGACTGAGCCGGTCTCACATCACTCGGACATGAGGGAAAATGGTACAAAACCCGAATCAGGGTTGGAAACTGATGTGTTTTCATTTATAATGTTACAGTTGTGCAGAGCATGAGAAGATTATGGGGGTTGGGCTTATTTTGGGGTCATCAGCTACAAACCTGCCAAGTTTAAAGGCAAATCACATGAGTTGTCAACAAAAATGGAGGACAGACAGACAGACAGACAGACAGACAGAGACATCTGGATTTATCAGTAGGATGATACTTTTTCCTATATAAAATGTGCCTAATGGAAAATACATAACTATTTATAGATATATGGTCTTGTTTCCTTTATGAAATAGGGATAGAAGAAGGCAGGAAATGGGGTGTGACATGGAGTAAAGGGTTGAAGTTGACATGATGCTTACCATATCTCCAAAATTCTGTGTATGATATTATCACTATATGATTCCACTGAAAGAATATCAATGGTAACATAGATGACGGAGCCTTTCAACAGCTTGTATTGGGACTATTTATTCTGGTAGAAAGTAGTGAATGCAATGAGACATTTGTTTTGTCTATCTTGACTTTTCAATGTTTTTACTTCCATTATATGTTATATTATTTAATTTCAGTAAAACTGATCAGAAAGAGCCAGAAAGAGTTTAGTGCATTTCTGTTTTATATGGTAATAGCCAGAAGACAGCTGGCTTAGCATATCCGTAGTAGGGCGGTTCATAAGCTTTATAGATGCTGGTCTGGTATTATCATTATTATTTTTATTGTTGTTAATATTAAAACTATTACTCCTTTAATCAAGTGCTGTCTGACAGTAAGTTAGCTTTGCTCAACTCAACCATGTCTGGATAGTATTTTTCACCCATCAGTGAGAGTGTCCTGTGTGCCAGTCTGGTGAGTGTGGCTGAGCTGCTCTGTCTTAGTGAGCAGGACCAGATGGTGTTCACGGCCTGCCAGCATCAGTCACCCCCCCCCCCAATGAACTGGATCTGTGGTGCTTGACAGGACAAAGACGAGCAAACCAGGGACAGAGGCAGGGCTACAGCAGGGGGAGGCACTGGAGGGCTGTCTGCTGTTTGCAAACTCCAGGGGCAGTACTAGCCAAAAATCGCAGGTGTGTGTGTTGAAAAGAGGATTAGCTCATGTCTGAATGCGTGAGGGCTTGGACTTTGTTTATGTGTGTGTTTGTGCCGCTGATTATCTTTTCATAAATTCAGCCCTGTGGCAGAGAAAGAAAAGTCAGCGCTGTTATTTAGGTCATTGCTTTGAAATAGGAAATTTGCTTACTCATTTGCATTTTTCCGATGAGTTTGAAGACTCTTATCCAAAGTCAGCTTGGAAAAAATGATCCATGGCCCTTATGATCATCAGGGAGTAAATTCTGCTCCCTCATAGTTTTTTTGGGAATATCCTGTTGTTGTTTATGACATTTAGATACAATTTTTCCTGCCATATTTGTTTCCGTAAAGCACTGTGAAAACATTGCTGTCCGACAAAGCAGTGCTCGGGGTTACCAGCATGGAGATTGCAGAGCTCTGATAAAAGAGAGCACAAGTGGCTGCATGATAGGGAACACAGGGGGTTATTATGAATCCATGCATCGCCTACTGAGCCGCCACTATTACACACACACACACACACACACCAGGAGCAGCAGTGACAGCTGATCCACATGAAGCATTCTTCGTAAGATGGTGCAGGATTGGGACACTCCTTTCAGAAGCACTCACCCATGCTGGTGTTTGCCTGGCACTGGAGCAGGGAGCCTGACCCATTTTTAGTCCACGCAAACACGGTGCAGGCCACCCCACCCACCCACCATATCCACAGAGGCACTGGGATCCAACAGTGAGCAGATTAGAGAACGGGGGACAGGGGGTTGTGACTGTTGTGAAAGGAAGCCCTGCAGGCGTGACGTTTGTCTCTGGTGCACAAACATTACACAACTGACTGGAGGGTAGGTTTCAGTATTGGAAGATAGAATCTACAAGAATAGTGGCATTTGCTGCTTGTGATGAACACAGATGATTAAGTATGTCCTCTGTTTCCATGAGGCTAAATCTATAGGGCAGCCATGTTTCAATGTAGTGATAACTTTTATGTAACTGGATTACATAATCATCAGCTCAGCTGCTCTCTGCTCTGGGAGGCTGCGGGCTGTCTGGAAGTGGTTTCGACATCCCTACCCCCAACCTCCATGTGTACTACATGTGTGTGCACTCCATGCATAATTGTGTTTATTTGTGAGTGATGGCTCCTCATGTGCAGAATGCATTGTACAAATGTGTTTATTGAAAACAGGGAGAAAATTGGGATCTTGTGTTAGGGTTGATAATAAAAACTATTTACAATGCGACACTGTGCCACATTTGTTACCTGTAAAATAATATTGAGTTATTGATCATTCTTAAGCGTTATTTTTTTCTGAAATGTATCAAATCAGAAAATTTGAATGAGAAAAGAAATACACCAGCGTAAACAGCACGTCAAATGTGATAACCACCAGCTGGTTATTAGGATGACTATAATGTCAGACGGTGGAAATCTTTTTCCCCTTACAGGGAATTGCACTGCTATTAACCACAAGAAGAATGAGTGGATACTCTAGATGTGACCTGATAGAGATAAGTGCCTTTTGTATGGCCGATCTCTGTGGTGGATATTGTGGCCACAAAGACCTCAGTAAAGACAAGCAGCTAAAGTGATGTCCAACAGATAAAGCATCTGCGCCTGTTTCGGCATGGTCGTGTTCTCTGAGTCCTCCAAAAGTCTTACAGTGACAGTAAGGTGGAGTCCAGTTGGGACTTGACAATCTGGATCATCCATAGAACAGAGGGGGCAGGACAATTTGATCTTTACAGTGGACCAGCAAACATGGGCGATGGTCAGATGTCAAACTCATGTAGTCCCCATGTACTAATAGCCCACATGATGAAAGCACATACAAGGTCTAGTTTTGATTCAATTTCAGTTCAGGATATTTCATGGTACAATATCAATTTTGCATGGATATGAATTAAGGACTAAAGCTGTAAACTGTGCAAGGAAACCTCTTAGTGAAACCATTTCACACCACTGATATAATACATGAAGAATATTCAGTCTGACATTTAGTATGATAAGCTAAACAGAAATGAGTTGATATTCATCTGGTGGTTGACTACTGGGAGCAGCATCTGTCAACCTTTCCTTTAGGTGTGTAAAATATTTCTGTTGAGAATACTGTACAATATTGGAAAGTTATTTTGGTGGCTGGATAATGAGAGGAAGTTGATCAACTTCTGTTCTGCCGAGCTGTTTGGTGATAGAGTTTGACAATATAATACAACAGAACCACATTTAACCTCGACTTGTCTCTGGCCCAAAACTCGTATCTACACCCTTATATTTTGTTTTTAATATGCCTTTGACAAGACAACAGCATTGTCATCTTATGTTAAAAAGTGAAATGTCTTTAGTTAAAGGTACAGTGTGTAGAATTTAGTGATATCTAGTGTTGAAGTTGCATGTTGCAGCTGAACACCCCTCACCTCACCCTCTCCTTCCAAACATGAAAAAGAACCTGTGGTAAATATAAAGGGCCTTTTCTGGGGTAAAGAAAACTACAATTCATACAATTTAGATGAAATGAACTAGTGAAAACATCATGAGTTATATTCTACATTATATTTCTTCCAATAGTTCCCTTTCACCTAAATCTTGAAAAAAAAAAAACACTGGACCTTTAATATAAAGACTGCACATAGGCTGTCTGAAAATACCAAGCCATAGCTTTGAATGACTGTATTACTTCTGAGTGATAACTATGAAGAGAGCACATTTGTTGTGTTAAATAGCATTAATGCAAATTTAAGGGAGAATGAACTATACAAGTCAACGTCTGTTAAAACAAGAGAAAAGTTTGTTTCATTCTCTAAATGCTGCCCACTGACCCTTGAGTTTAGGTCAAAGCAATTGACCATGTTAAGATCAGGATCCCCAGCAGCTACATCCCACCATTCAAACTAATCCTTGGTTCCCACACACACCCATAAGACCCCCGCCCCCCTGTCCACTTTGTCCTTGGCCCACCTGCTGTCCTGTCTCCTTAGTGTTCACACAATAGCCCTGTTTTGGTTTTTATTCCTATACACCAACAGTAAGGACAGAGCACTGAGTGAATAAGTGTGCGTGTCACTGTAGCTTGTCACTGTGGCTTGTCAGCTAGTATGAGGGAGAACATCGACCAGGAACAAAACCTCAAGCAGTGGTTGATATTAACTTTAAATGGCTGCATTAATAATGTATGCTAGCAGCACAGAGGATAATGTGTGTCAGCTTCGCCTCATCAGCAATTTTTGAAAGTAGACCTTTTAATTGTTTGTGTAAGACATTAGCCTTACAACTGTTTTTGATTGGTATCGTCATCTTTTTCAAATGCAAAAAAGTGCTGTCTTTGTCCAACTCGCTCTGAAGTTGTTTCTAATAGTTAGTATATCTCACTGGCCACTTTATCAGGTACACCTCACTAGTACCGGGTTGGACCCCTTTTGCCTTCAGAACTGCCTTAATTCTTTGTAGCATAGATTCAACAAGGTGTTGGAAACATCCATGATGCAAATCCATCCATCCACATCCATGATGCGAATCTCCTGTTCCGCCACTATTGAGATCTGGTGACTGTGGAGGCCATTGGAGTACAGTGAACTCATTGTCATGTTCAAGAAACCAGTTTGAGATGATGTGAGCTTTGTGACATGGTGCATTATCCTGCTGGAAGTAGCCATCAGAAGATGGGTACACTGTGGTCATAAAGGGATGGACATGGTCAGCAACAATACTCAGGCAGGCCATGGAGTTTAAACGATGCTTAATTGCTACTCAGGGGCCCAAAGTGTGCCAAGACAATATCCCTTACACCATTACACCACCACCACCAGCCTGAACCATTGATACAAGGCAGGATGGATCCATGCTTTCATGTTGTTTACACCAAATACTGACCCTACCATCTGAATGTCGCAGCTGAAATCCAGACTCCTCAGAACAGGCAACGTTTTTCCAATCTTCTATTGTCCAATTTCGGTGAGCCTGTGCGAATTGTAGTCTCTGTTTCCTGTTCTTAGCTGACAGGAGTGGCACCAGGTGGGGTCTTCTGGATGAGATGGTATTCTGCATACCTTGGTTGTAACAATTGTTTTTTTAAGTTACCGTGGCCTTTCTATCATCTCCACTCTGCCCATTCTCCTCTGACCTCTGACATCAACAAGGCATTCTCGTCCACACAACTGCCGCTCACTGGATAGTTTCTCTTTTTCGGACCATTCTCTGTAAACCCTAGAGATGGTTGTGCGTGAAAATCCCAGTAGATCAGCAGTTTTTGAAATACTCAGACCAGCCCATCTGGCACCAACAACCATGCCATGTTCAAAGTCACTTAAATCCCCTTTCTTCCCCATTCTGATGCTCGGTTTGAACTTCAGCAAGTCGTCTTCACCACGTCTAGATGCCTAAATGCATTGAGTTGCTGCCATGTGATTGGCTGATTAACTATTTGTGTTAACAAGCAATTGAACAGGTGTGTCTAATAAAGTGGCCGGTGAGTGTATATTAAACATTGTAAGTCTAGTCGTAGTTTGTTAAATTTTATATTACTATAATTTTGTGCAGTAATTGTAGAGTGGGAAGGTGAGTAGTCTAGCTAAGCAATATCCTGGAAGTCGGCAGAAACTTTGTCATGAAACTTTGTCCTGGTTGTTTAATTTAGACACTAACAGAAACCTTAGTGACAAGTGCTATTTATTTATTTTATGAAGATACATTGCATTTATTCCTACAAACAATAATTTGTACATGTGCTTGACTGTATTTGATTTATGCCTTTATATCACTTTGCAGTCTTTGCGCTAAGGTAGGCTAATCACCTCCAGGCTCAATCTTGGTGCTTTCGATTGAGACATGACAGATTTGCCAATATCCTCACCTACTGCAACACCAAAAATAATGTCCCAAACCATTTCTTTAAATCTGTGATTTAATTTGTTGAGAAAAACAGTAAAACAACAAACACACTCTTTATGGTAAATTGTTAGTTGTGAAGACATAGAGATGATTTGTAATAAATAAGAAAATACATATACATATACTTTTGCACATTGTTAAAGCATTGTTCTTTAGAATTGTAAATTAATAATTTAAGCTGATTGAATGGTTGTAGATGATGGTACAGTCTTGGACTGAAAGATGTCCTCACATTTCTACTCTTTGTTTTCTGTTTTCCATCATGGTCTATATCAGGAATACAGAAAGTTTTTACAATGATGATGCCCTCACTGGCCAGTGTAGGGACCTTCCTATTGTGTTGTTGCTTTTAAGCAGCATTTTTTAAAAATCCTCTCAAGCCCTCAAATCTCTTCACTTCTCTTTGTTCTGTTTGGTCGGCATTTCTTTCCTGCAAATGAAACCCAAATGCTACGCCCTTAAAATTGGAATAAGAGGAGTGGGGTAGATGTAGAAAATAATTCTTTGATGATCTCCTCCATATTCATATTTTAAATCAATTTTTCATTTTGGTGATGCCCTGATGTTTCCAAGTAATGTTCTGTAGCCATCCCAAGTACAGCCCACGGTGAAATAAGAGCCCTGCCCACTTGGGAGAGTTTGTGTTCAGTACAGTAAAAGCAGACTGAGCCCCAGAGCCTGCTTAAGGCTGAAGTGGTGGGGTGATGGGGGGCGGGTGCAATGCTAAAGGGATGAGGGTTATAGCAGGATAAAAGAAAAGATGAGGAGAGGGGCGGAATAATGGTAGGGAGCAACCACTGTCAGAAAAGTCTTGCAGGGAGGGGGCATCGATGGAACGACTTGCTGCTGAATCAGGGCTTGTTACCATCACAGGGCTCCTCTGGGACCATGATGTAAGCCCCGGGACAGAGCGAGGAGAGGAGGCAAACAAAGGGATGAGAAAGACATAGAGGGAGGTGGAGGTGGTGAGGGAAGCCACAGAGGGATTGACAAAGAGGACCAGCAAAGATGATCCACAGATGGCTGCTGAAAGCTGCAGGCAAACACTGGATGTCAGTGGAGACGCATTTGAGACCTACAAATCAGATTGTTATCCACATGATGAAATTACTTTCATGACTAGAATGATTCTCATTATTGATTTCTGTTGAACTGGCCACATTGTGTATTTACTTGTTGCTGATTGGTCCAAAATTAGACATGTTGGCTATTAGAGGTCTATGGAAATCGGTTTGTGTGCTGAAGAGTGATAATCATAATCCCGATCTGGGTGATTAGTGTTATCCTGATACTATCATACCAACATTCATTTATACAAACCAGATGTCTATATGTTCATCAGGCTCAGCTCAGTTCATCTCAGAGTATTATCGCAGACTGCACAACTGTTTTAGTGGCCGTAAGCTCTGAGCTCTTAGATACGACTACGATCTCTTTAGCCAAGTGGAGGAATAAAATATGCCCCATATACTTTATGAATGGAGGTGAAATAAAAGGAGAACTATTATTTCAGTATAGTTTATAGTATATATAGTATATATATATATATACTATATATAGTAAACAATAAACTGTCACTTCTTTATTGTTTGTATTGGACATTGTGTTCAGATTTTATTATAAACAGTCTGGTGCAGAGTGAAGTTTGAAAACTTTGCGTTAATCCCACCTGGTTTAAGATTTTTTAGTCAATGTTTGTCACATGTGAGATTTATATAAAATGTTTGAATGATTTACTGAACTGGTGTTATTTTTCTAACATTTTAATGGCGCCAGCATTTATGGAGTAATGTGGACAGCAGGCATATCTGTAACAGTTGATGTGGAAGTAGCAATAGCACTAGACTAGGCATATTTTCATGGTTGTGACAATGGCGCTTGATTGCATTTCATTAAATTCATTACAGAAGAGGTAACTGGATGCTGAAGAAACTGTCAGCCACTTCTCTTTGCATTTGCACATTTCCATCTGACAAGCTCAGGCAGTTTCAAGAAGAGGCACTGAAAAGTTTTGTTGGAAAATGTTTTTCTCTGCCACTGAACCTGGTTTCTTGACAGGAAATGTTGATGGTAATGGTTACCACTCGAGAACGTCAGTCATTGTTATGTTTAAGAAGAGGGGTTAAACAAATATCCTGAGCAGCGCTACATCTTTACAACTGACACTATGGTGACAAGGCGGGCTAGTTGCGTGCAACCATCGCTAGATGTTAAGAGACTGGCATTGTTTCCCACCACTGAAGACAGCTCTTGTTGAGTAAAGGATTAAATTTGGGTGTTAGGCCGTTTTCAAAAATGAACTCCAGAAAATGTCAAGAAAACTGGGTCCAGACTTTCTCTGGACTTTCACACATGAAGAAAAAAATTTACATTCAGGTGCGTGGTGGGTCGTGTGTAGAGCATGCAAGAGGCAGAACGTAACTTATTATTTCTGCCGAGGAAAGAACAGTGGTTTTTATTCATAGCACATAGAAAACCATCGTCATCAGCATCTTCTAAGTGTATGGATCCTCTTTCTCATCCTGACATATTTGTATTCTTCCAGATTCACGTCTGTCGTGTGTAAGGAACGCGCTCCATCCCTTCCAGACATTTTTCTGACGTATTCAAATGGACTCACCCCGACATTCCCTGCAATTTTCACAAGGAGACTGGTAAGAAAAGTTCTTGGATATTTGCTTGCTCACATCCAGCTCCTTATAATTTCAAGAAAATGTCTGGTTACAAGTAGGTCAGGCAAAATTCAGAGAACCCTCAATTCTAAAACTTCATCCTCTGGGAGCACGTTTGTTGTTCCCTTAAGAGGTAGAAAACAAAATCACTGCTAGTAGCTCAATACAGTAAGTGCCAGTAGTTCAATACATGCATGTTCTGGCCAATAAAAATCTATAAAAGGCAGTCTGCACTGAATCCACTGACCTATTCTCTGTGCAGAGAGAATATTGATGAGATGGGACAGGCACGGGGGCAGACTTCACTCAGACGTTTATGCTGAAGATAACCAATTAAGAATACAGCAGAAAGAGAAGAAGTCTCTCCCTTTCATCCGTCCGTATATGTTTGTATCCAGAATCTGCTGGAGAATAGGCAGGAGATGGACTAGGCCCGACAAGGCAGACCACAGAGATGGCAGCACATATTGTTTGTGCAAAGAGACTCTCAGTCTCCGTGAGAACGGGGTCAGGCTAATGCTCGTTTCATCTTATTGGGGAGAGTGATGCCAAGCTGAGCTGTCTGACAGAGAGCTTATAGAGGGAGAGGAGATGTGCTCTCCCACTGTGTCTCTGTGTGTGAGATGCCAGGCCTACGCCGCCAGTCTCCGCCCCGTCACTGCTCGGATGATGTCATATGTCTATGTGTGAGTGTGTGTGTGTGAGTGTGTGTGTGCGTTCGCTGCCTTGTGATCATCTCTGTACAAAGAATGAAGTCACTACCAAGCTTGGATCAGAAAAAAAGTCTGATGGAGAAATAAACAAGTTGATCTCCTTTTCAACAAATTAATTCGCCCAGCACCGACCCCTCTCGTTTTTTGACAGCCTTGGTCTCTTCCATACATCGAGGACGGAGGATCAGAATGATGTTTCGGTCACACTAACTTAACTCGAGTGATGCTTGGCTGCTGCTCAATGGCCTGTTCACAGATTACACAGAGAGTAAAGTCTCATCCCAGACTCTCACTCTTTTAAACTGTCGGGCACAAACTGTCAGTCAGTTGATAGTCTTACACCTTACACTTCATTTTCATTAAAGAAGTTTGGCAATATTAATCTATATTTTTTGGATATCATCATAACATTTTATAATAGGAACAAAAGAAACAACGTGTCTCAACTGATGACATACATTTGTAAAACATCTTTCATTTATACAAAAAATCATCATTACGTGGACAAATTTAATGTCACTTTACTTTCCACTCAGTTCAGGGTCAACTGGACCAAACAGGGGAAAAACATAGAGAAACAAGACTAAGAGCCACTTATCATCCTATGGCTGCTCCATGAGGCTGCAACAATGCTTTGAGCTGAATGCTAACGTTGGCACGCTACAGTTAAACGTTAATGTCAGTGATGATGTCCTGATCTTAAGTAGGTGTAATCACCATCTGTTCACCAATTTAGCTTTAGGTTTTGTCCTGTGGGGACAACGAGTTTTCGTGGCAGCTACCCAGCAGTTGTGAGGACAAAAACCAACAGTGAGCTGATCCAAAATGTAGGAGAATGATGCATTTGAGAGGAGTCACAGAAATGTCTCTGCAGACCTTCACACCCGCATCGTAAATCTTAGCAACATGTCCTATGGGTATGCCTCAAACAAGCTGATTGGACGATTGATCTCCTGCGAGGAAGTGAGTGCAAAATAGATAAATGTTGTGTAACTTTTATATTCAGGTGTGAAACAAACAGCCAAGTGTCTCTTGGTGCATGTTACGTACACAATTACTGCACATGTTACGTGCACAACATATAAAAACACACTAATAAGCTTCACTAGATGCAGTAGGGGTCAAATACATACAACCTTGAAGAAGATCCGGATCAGGGGGCGGATCCCAGAATTTATTTGGGTCACTTACTTCCCAGGGAATTATTCATGGTTCTTGGTGATAAAATATTGGGTCTTGTTAGAGGTAAAACTATTTTTCTGTCCAGCTGTTTTGGGTTATTACTCTGCATTTAAAAATAACAACAAAAAACTAAATAGGAATTTGAGTGTGAAAAAGTAGAAACTAAGCTAAATGTTAGAAAAACAGCCTTTTGCTTTGAGACGAGCAGGTATAGACAGTTTGGTGGTGAATGGTGATACATAAGGAGACTTTGTCCAGACCCAGCTTTCAAATTCTTTCTTCCCACTGCACTGTTGGTTGTATTCTCTCTCTTCCTTTCTCCCCCATCTTTCCTTCCAAGGCTCCTGTGTATCAGAGCTGGCACGTTGACTTCCACGTGAAGGCTTCTGTGTTCGCTGGGCTGTCTGCCTGCTGCCTGGCATCCTCTGTGACCCATGTCTGCGTGGTCTCAGTGCCAGTCTCATGATCCACACCCCCACCCCTTCTTCCTCTCACGGTCTTTCTCTCCATACATCTCTCTCTCTCTAAAACGCGCCGTCTCCTCCACAGCGGCTGGATCACTCTCTCTGTGGCCTGGTCATCAGGGCAGCGAGATGCCCAGAGAGACAGAAGGAGATAGAGATTGAGAGGAATTGAGCCGTGGAGCACACAGCAGTTGCTGCTGCTGTTCATTCACTTAGCTTCGATTGATAACACAGCATTCGGCTCTAATTTGAACCGCAGTGCATTTGTGTGAGGCAATTACAGGACTGTTTCCTTGAGGAAAGCCAATAGCAGACCGCTTATATGATTGCTATTCAATTATGTAAAAAGACAGAGAGCTTTCCTCTCCTCTGCAAGATTAGAAACACTCTGTCTTGTTATTGTCGATCTGAAAGTGCAACACTGGAAGAAATGAATGTGGATCATGGTATTTATGGAAATTCACTACAAAGCTATTTTTAGATATTGGTTCCACCTTTTACTTTATTTTAACAATAAAAGACAAGGTTACATTTGTCCTCACCTTGGCGTATGCAGCCTCATGACTTCATCATGGCCATGAACAAAATCTCTGTCATGCACTTAAAATGCCTGATTGCATACAGTGCAATAAGGCTGGAGCTTCTTCCAAGGCTAGGTTACCCTAGTAACAAGTTACGTAGCAGCAGTCTGGGCGAGGGAGCTACCTCAGAGGAGAGGAGGATGCATGAGAATGGAGGTGGAGACTAACAGAGATGTTTTAGCAAAATACAATAAGCCCCAAATGGATCACACATTTCTCTCCTTCTTGAATAAATGACCGAGATGGAGACATGAATGATACATGCAGCGGAGCCATTGCTCCGTCTTTAATAAATAATGGTTCTGTTATGTAATCAATTAAGCACAGCATCAGCTCGAAGACATGGTGTATTACACACAGATGTGGTTTAAAGCTGTTGTGTCTGTGCAGAGACAAAGAGCCCTTGGGTGCGTGTATGTATTTATGTAGGGTCTCATCTCCTGTCATGTATTTGAGGGGTGGATGCTGGGGCACAGCTAGACGAAAACACACACACACACACCCAATTGCCTGTTTTTTTGTGGAATCATGTCTCACTGCCTTGAGACAATACTGGGTGTGTCCCTGTCAAACTCCTCACTGGCTTTAAAACATAAAGACAGGCACAGGAATATAAAACCAAAATCAGATCAAATCGTGATTTTAGTCTCCATATTTATGTACTTTAGGGCATTCTTCTTATTATCATCGTAAAGTGGTTGCATCTCAGCCATTTTCTTTGTAGCAGACACAACAAAGACATTCTCTTGTAGGTGAGAAAGCATGATGTGGGGGAAAATAATAATTTGGTGGATGTCTCCATCTGCTGCATGCCCGAATGAACTGCTGCATTATGTAACAGGCCTGTACTAACATGGCTATTGTGAAGGAGAGTGCATGTCTTGCTTTGTGCTGCCTTCAAGTGCTCCTTAGACACTCTTACTTGACACTTCAGACACAGAAAATGACTGGCCCCATCTCAGGTGCCCTTTGTCAAAGACTGTGATCGTGATTACAGTTACAGAGCCATGTAGTGTTTGGTAGAACCTGGAAAGATAGTGTATCACTTATTTTTTCTGCTATTTGATTTTTATATTGCATTTACTTAGCTCTGCATAATGGGCAAATGTCTGACCAACAGGTTATGGTAAAATATGTTAATTGTGCATCTGTTATAATTGACATAAAAAGAACATTTTAATTATGTAGTACTGCAAGGATCCACTAGAGGCCTCAATGCTCATTATACACAATATAAAACTGATGGATACAACGACAACATACTTCTAAGTGTGAAATGTGATGAGGCTGTGATCATCAACATGCATGCCACTCTTCTTAATTGAGACATCATGGTTTAAAATGTAATGCTTTTGCCTGAGAGTGAAGTCATTTGATCTCATCTGATCCTCAAGTGATCATAAACCTTGTTGTGGCATTTTGTCAATTAGGTTTTGAGACATTTGTGTGATGAATAGAAAATAGCTTTATCTTCACACCATCAATGGGTAAAATTCATTCATGGAATTGTGACAACAATTAGTTTGGGTTAATGATGATGATCACAACTGATGAAATACAACTAGAAGTATTGTATTTTTTATTCAAGGCATTTTTCCTTCCACTGTAAAAACCAGCACCTTCATTTCCCACAATGCAACTCTACTGCTGACCTTTTGCACAAGGGATTTCTGTGTGATACATGGACCTTATATAAAGGTGGACAACAGCTCCCCAAAGTGAAGCAAAATAGGCATTTTGATCGCACCCTTGTGGTTGGCTTCTGTATAGGCTATAAATCCCGCCTTTACCATGTTGAATATATTTTTTTGCTGAAATGTGTTTTTCTGTCAATTTAGGTAGTTCTTATATTCTTATATTTGACTTAATTTCAGGAGGAATGGGAGGTGTGTTGTCCATCTTTATACAGCCTATACAGTCTGTGCTGTGATATAGCTTCAGCTTCAATGATGCTGACTCAAGTGAGATCACTTGAGGAAGTGTATTTAATTCCATGTTGTTCCGTAAGCATCCACAAAAGTCTGTATACAACTGTTATTCAGTCATACTTCTCTAAACCTAAAAACAGACTTTGCCATGTAATATCAGTGGATATCCCCTAGATTTGGCTTTTGCTGATTTATCTACCTGCCACTTTAAAGGTTCAGTGTGTAGAATTTAATGACATCTAGTGGTGAAGTTGCATGTTGCAGCTGATTACCCCTCACCTCACCCTCCCCTTCCAAACATAAAAAAGAACCTGTGGTAGTCTTCAGTTGTCATGGAAACTCAAAAGGTTTAATTTGTCCAGTCTAGACTAATGTAAAAAACATTGTGGCCTTCATACAGAGACCTACTCCTGTAAATATAAAGTATTAAAATCTAAAGGACTCCTTCCAGAGAAAAGAAAACAACGATTCATACAATTTAGATGAAACACATCATTGAAAACATCACTTGGATCATTTCATATTCAGTTTCTGCCAATAGATCCCTTTCACCTAAATCTTACACACTGGACCTTTAACTAGTTAGCATGCTGTGCCCATGCTCTCATTAGCTAAATGAGTTTACAATGCGAACAGCAGCTAGAATTAATTTGGGGATTCACTTGCTACTGGTCCATGTTGACTAAAACTATTGTTAGCAACACTAGCAGCTCTGAGGCAGCACATTAAGCTGAATCTTAATAACACGATCTAACATGGTTGCATAGTCAATGAATGATAGCATTGTGATATTTCCTCTCAGCTTAACCTTTTGGTAGTTTTTCCTAATTAGCATCAAAATTAAGTTTTGCAGGTGTTCTTTCCTAAACCAGAGTACTGGATAGAATAAAGGTTGCTGACATAATAAATAGTTGAATATGACATATGACAGTCAGGAGGATTTATCACTGAAATCTGTTTTTATTTAATGACAATCCTTCCAATACTTGAGCTGTTTCAGTCTGGACCAGACTGTATACAAAGATGGACAACATGAATGCTCCCCAAAAGGGAAGCCTAAGCATCTTGATCGCCTCCTGGTGGTAGTATAGGTCATAAATCCCGCCTCCTGCTCCTTCTCCAAAATGATTTCTGTCATTTTAGGTAGTCCTCGTCACACTGTTGTATTTACAAGTGTTGAAATGGGGTGAAATATCATGATTGACAGTTAAGATTGACTCGTGATTGGTCGAACTTGTGTATCAACAGGACTTAGATACTTTGGCTCCATTTCCTGATCAATACTGCACAGACTGCAGCTTCAAATGCACAAGATGGCGGCTTTCTTATCCAGATTGGCTTCATTTCTGAATTGTGGGAGGAAGTGGAGACATGTTGTCCATCTTTATATGTGCAGTATCTTACTGCCCAGGTAGCATAGCTTAACACTGATACTATATTATATAGTTATCATTTAAATATTGCTCATATTTCCAATTAGATGTCAGAGGCAAAGCACAAGAGACCAGGAATAAAACATTCATCAAACAGTTGTATATGTAAAGCTTTTGGGTTTAATATGGCAATTCTCACCAGCAGATAGAATCAACACAAGGGATTCAATCCAGCTAAGTAAAATAAACGCACCACGTGGAGATCAGGACACTACAAAGTTACACCTCTGATTCATCATCAAAAAGTATCGACGGTACAGCTTGAGACAGACTACAAACACATTCTCGTCAGCTTTAGTAGTGTACAGCATCTGAAACAGGTCACACAGCAGCCGCACGCCAGGCTGTTGCAGTTGTTGCATTTGTGAAACACATCCACATAAAGATACAGCCATCGGCAAGAAATCCTCAAATACAAACAGTTACAGAACATTGTTTCTTTGCGGGTACAGTATGTGAATAAAGTCTGGTAATCATACAGGTAGCATGTATGACACAGGGATTATACTACAACACGGTATATATACAGCAGTAGCAGCGGGTCGATAGCTGACAAACTGTGGCCTCTCGTTGTGTTTTTCCACTCTCTCTCCGTCTTGCCTCCTTGTTCACAGCTCAGCTCATGTGTTGATGAGTGTGAACACACTCTGGTGAGGCAGAAGGCAAGTGTGCTGCCGTTTTCAGTGCTCAAAACACATTGCGGTGGTGTTGCTTGATGCTCGCTCCCGTGCACAGGCAGTGGGCATATGCTGTTGACACCATGTGATGCACGTGTGGAGCCTCACGCAGAGAAAAATTAATAAATAAAAGCCCTGCAGAGGTTTGCGCAAAAACTGAGCGCTTCTCCTGTCAGGATTATAGGATCTGCATGTGCAGGTTTGCAGAATGTTAGAAAAGGTTTTTTTTTTTTTCTTCTTTTACATTTTACGCAGTGATACCCCCTATTAAAATTGAGGAAATATCAGCAGCCCAGAACAGTGGATAATGGTACTTCACAGACAAAGAACACAACGTTCTTGGCTATAAACTGCCGCTAGACACATTTTCAGAGGTTTGGAAAATGAAGAGACTTTAAAAAGCAGCTTAAAAGGACATCGCAGACTTTTTTCGGTACAATAATGAAACCGTGTGTACCTTGTTGGCAGTGGGAAACTATTCTCTACAGGAATGTCTCAAGATTTGCTATTTCATATTTTCACCTTGCACCATATGGACACCTACAAAAAGGAATCAAATCCCAGGTCGTTGTTGCTCGGTTCAAAACAGTCTAGGTAGGAGGGTTTAGAAACTGTACATTTACAATGCAGATAAACAGACAACGACCTCAGATTTGAAATTGTTTTGTGGATAATACACATTTAGTGCAAAAGCATAAGAGAGCGGGAATTCCCAGTTTTCTCAAATCTACTATTTGCATCTTGAAAAGGTCTGAGGCAGAGCAGGCTGCCGTCAAACCCCCTCCTGTCAGCATAAAATGACACATCACGACAAAACACAAATCAGCAGGAAATCGTACATCTTCCAGTTTGACTTAGGAATTCCTCTTTTTCTTTAGTTTTAATTGAATCATACAAAAATACTTGTGAGCAATCTGTCACAGTCCTTTTGATTCTCAGTGTAGTGTCCAAAGTGGGTGTATGACTAACACACACACAAACAAACTCAGTGGTTCATAACTAGGTAACGTCTGACTGTGTTCAGATAGTCCCAATGAGTCCCACGCTCCTGGCCTCAGTCATTGGGGAGTCGGTCCGTCGCGCTCCCTCCGTGGTTCAGCTGCTCCGCAGACAGACTGACTCTCCACAGATCGTCAAGCTTTCACCCGCAGTTCACGCCCTTCCATCTTGCTCCTCATCCCGTCCCTCAGGTGATCTCTGCAGGTCTCCAGGGAGGTAAAGAAACTAGTCTCTACGATCCCTCTTTCCCCTCCGAGCCCTCCGGTGGTGCTGGAGGATCCTCCGCCGTGGGCGATTGGGCCCCTCCCGGACCATCTGCACACAAAAGCCCACAAGAGGCAATAACAAATACAGTATGTTGCTGTTATTTTCATGTCAAAGGAACTGTCTAAAGCTTTGGTTGATCAATACCAATGACTTCATGGTTATTACATCACCAGCTGTTGACATTTTTTAGTTATGAGTCATTTTACAGCTTCTATTGTGTGAATAAACACTTCTGAGCCCCTTTCAGAACCACAAAACCAAGTGTGTTTCTTGTACATCCAAGATTAATTAGTGGATACACTGAAAATATCCAGGCACATACTGTACAAAATATTGCTATTATTTTGCAATATATCTATTGTGACTGGCTTGTGAGTTATGACTATAATATCAAGATGTTAAATAAACAGAAATTGGAATTACTTTCAAACTCGTTAGGATGATTCCCAAATTACAAATCTTTGGTTGAATTTAGTAGTACGATGAAATGATGCACACAAAGTATAGTTTTAAAAGTTGTTTTTTTTTTACCTCTGCAAAAGTGGTTTTGTTGTCAGCAATAATACAGAAAAAAAAGAGCAGAATTTATTTCTATGACACTTGTTGGGTCAGGAAACAGACCATTATATTTCGGTGCAGATCCGGATCAAAGGGGGATCTTGGAAGTTTTTCATTTTGGTCAACATTGTGAGATGTAAAATTTTTCCGGGGACTGATGTCTTTGAGAAATTCGGTGCAGTTTGATTGAATTTAAGGAGACAGTGGGGCCTTGGCAGAGGTATGCGCTCTGTTGTTCTAGTTGTCCTTGTCTTTCTGTCTCTGCGCCTTGTGACCACGGTCATGCTAGACTTAAGATGACTCCTCCCTGGAAGTTTCCATCCGTAAAATATTTGCTATACCTTCGTCTGAGCCTGGCAGCACTCTGGGTAATTGGAAGCAGGAACGAGAACAGACATTTTGGGGGGCAAGTGAGAAAAAGGGCACAATTCACATTTGAGGGAGGGTTGTCTGTATCATATATTGATAAAGATCTATCAATATACAACAAACTAGTAGAATGAATCAGAGCCTACATTCAAAATGATGCAGTTACTGTTTGAGGCAGGACGCTACAGGCACAAATATTGTATTTTCATGTACTGGTCAGTTTTGACATTTTGGACTATTTTGCTTCCATGTCTTCTTTCATCTTTCATCTTATTTCAACATTTTTTGATGTAAGTCATTAACTGGAGAAGTTCTGTGGTGATATGTCTCAGTTAACTTTTTATCCTATTCACCTGCAGTGGCAAATGTATGCAAATTAGTTAAAGTAGTAGTGTCTCCCCATAATACAGAACATTAGCTTGTGCCCTAACTTATTACATTAGCTAGTAGCTCATGCATCTAATCACAGTTTTACTTTGTCTTGTGCTCTTTACTAAAATGACAAAAAGTACAAATAGTCAACTTTACCTTTGAGGGTCATCTCAGCTAGTTTAAGAGGCAGGTCTCCAGGGTTTACGCCTGCTGGAGAGCCCAGTATGTCAGGCAGCGCGTTTCTCCTCCCCGAGCGTCCCGAGGAGGCAAAGTCCAACACCGGCTCTACTTCCGTCATCTCAGGACACCTGTACGACAGAGAGACAAAAGAGTGTATAGTGTTAATATTTCATTTTATGTTGTTGAAGATAGTGCTCTCCAACTTTTGGAATTCATCCAATAAGCTTGCAACAATATTTGGTAAAGCAGGTCTCTGATATATATAAATAAATAAATGATCATGTAGTTTTAGTCAAATTAAAACAATATGATTTTAACATTGTATTATTAAGTGCATGGTAAATACAGTTAATTTACTTAATAATACATTCTTAATGATACATCCACCCTTAACCTCTGTGTGTGTGTGTTTAACTTAATTCCAGAAGAAAAAATAAAAAAGCGTCAGTTTAGAAATCTGAGAGGTTGATTGTCTATTGTCTATTATATCTTGACCTTAGACACAGGACTTTTTGTAAACTGTCTGCAGAAGGTCTTTATTTGTTATAATGTAGACTTCAGTTCCTGTTTAGGATTTACTCACTTAGTTTATTCTATGTTATAATAATGCTGGACACACTATGGTGCATGAAATTACCTATTTATTTACCTATAAGCAAGAAAGGTACAGTACAAGTCATTTGTTTAATATTGAGAATGTGCATTATTATTGATATATCGTACAATGAGGAAAATTATGGTTCAGTCTCTTATTTTCATGTGAATTTTAGCTTGATGTAGAAATGATTGATATGAATAACACAGGAGTCAGTGGTTGTGTTTGCATGTACTGTGGAGAAAACCCCTGTGTAGGACAGTAACTATACAGCATGCTTCAAGTACATTTTAAATGATCTGGTTAGCCCATTTCTTTCCTCCACACTCATGTTTGCCCTGCTCATTTTAAGATGATTAGTTTGGATTGAATCATTGATCTCAAAACATTATAGTGTTGGGTGATACAGAGGCTGACAGCAGCAGTGATGTCTTATCTGGACCCATCTCAGGAAACAGAGTTTGAACGTAAAATAAAAGATTTATCACTGAAGCGGAGGATGTGTCTGTCTGGGCTCATGGCAACACTGGTGATCGGCTGAGTTACACATGCACAAAGAGCGAGCCGGTGTTGCTATGGCAACAATACAGAAAAAGCACCACTGGCAGGTAAACATATGACTTGAATCCATTCTTTCACTATCTCACATGCTCTTCCCAGTCTCCCTCTTTTGTTGTGTTGCTTTGCTTTAAATAACCAGGCCATTCTGTGGAGCAGAATCCCATCTCCCATCGCCCTCTCACAACAAAGGAATGACATCTGAGTTAATGCAGCTCAAAAACCCAACACACACGCGCGCACACGAAACTGAACATGCACACAATGTAGATCTCCAGTAGAAGGGCCACAGGTTGGCCATCTGTTAGCCTCAAGGGCTATTGTAGCTCAGACATGGAGCTCATATGAGCCACAGTCATTCACTGTGTAACATTTCTCACAATAACATCACCAGCATAATTTCCTTCAACACAGTTGCATGTTAACAATGAAACCTGTGCCTCAGCACACAGCGTAAGGATAATGTCAGTTCAGTGAAATAACACTGACTGCCTGGTTTTATTTGAAAAGGGGCAGCATTTTGAACCAAATTTATCATTATCAATTTAATTGTGCTGCTTGCAATTACAATACATGCCTGACTGACTAACACACACACACACACACTGAGCAGGATAAACATAGAGTGAGATACAAATAATTAATGCACTAATGATTTATTGATGTTTACTGTGGTGAACGCCCTCACTATAATATAACCAGGACCAAAGCCAGGCTTTGTGACACACTTAGGTATACTGGTAATTGTTATAGCTAATTTGTTAGATTAATTCATATTTTATTTATTTAGGGGTTGTCTAAGAATGTACCTGATTCAGACAACCCATCACCCACCCTGTGACCCAGTGGTAAAGTGGATATATATAATGGATGGATGGATGTATAGCTGACTGTATTTTACATTATGAAGATATGACTTATAGAACATAAATATGATTCTGATTCATCTTCATTTGAATGAGCCAATGTTGATTCATGAAATTCTGAGATTGATTTGTTTTACAATACTGTGAAAATGCCACAAATCTCCGAAACCATTTATCCGCATCTTCTGGATTCATCATCTGCAAAAGTGGGTTTCCTTTACCCAGCCAGGGTTGTTGACTGGACGCAGAGCATCTGCACCACACTCTCTGGACTAAATAAAACAAAATACTTGTTGGTCATGTTAAAAATAAAAGTACATTGAAAGCAGTAACTAGTTTGGGTTAAATTCGGTTAGAGGGTTTTGTTAGCAAAGTGAACAACAATATCTTAGCTTAGCATCAGCTAGATGTAGCAACTAGTGTACCCCGTCCTCACACTTTTATTTCAGGTCCTCTTGTTTCAAACAAACAGTAAGACAGTATGACAGTACATGATGATTATGTTCTCAAAAGGAGAATGTAAAGTCCCTGCTGCCTTACACCCAAAGTTCCTGTATAAATACTGAGGACATGGCCTCAATGTCCTCGGGGACAGATACAGCAGTCTAAAGTATGTTTCCACCCCAGGAACCTTCACCCAGAACTGGGAACATTTACAAGATCTCCCTTTCCACTATAGGGACCAAGGTCTAAAGAAAGGGCAAATCTTTTACCCCCAAAAAGTACTTTACAAAAATGCCAGAAGCTTTGGATTGGTTGGCCAGCATTTTACTTCAGCTGTGATTTTAAAACCTGTAGCTGTGTGAAAAGTTTTATGAATATTGTTCTCTTGTATCGATATTATGGAGCCACAGAAGAGACCTTGAAACAGATGAGCTTACAATGAAGTCTAGGACCTGCTTTGGATATTTGCTAAGGATATTCAGAGGAGATGGGAAAAGGGCATGATAAGGTGCATTTAAAGATTTGATTTGTATTGAAAGAGGTGAACAATAGTCTGCAAGAACCTTTTGGTTCCTTGAAAACAATTCCTCGAACTTAAAGCTGTGGGTTACTTTTTGTTTTATATCAGGTCTTTGACTTGAAGTGTGCTGTAGTTAAGTGATCTGTGGTTGCATTATTAGATCAGGAGGTTCGTACTGTCGGCATCCAGAGCATAGTTTTCCATAGGCCTCACATATCAGAGAACAACAAAAGGAGTCTGAAGCAGCAGAAACAGAAAACGCTCCGGTCTCTTCTTCCTGCTTCAGCTGTGTGACAGGCTTGTCAAGCTGAACATCTGATTTCCAGAGAAAAGCTGTGATTTTACTGTTAATCTGGATAATTAAAAGTGGACAGGCTGATATACTTACTTGCTATAGTTTCAGCTTTATATTGACCTTTTTATTTAATACCACATACTGGCCAAAAAATCACTCACTGCTGATGTGACAGCTTCCAGTATGATGTGAGAGGATTTTCCTCAACAGCTTCAGGGTTTTAATCTGCATCGATAACCTGCAGTGGCAGCAGTTTAGAGACTTTCAAAGTAAATATTAACGCCAGCTTTCAGTGGCTTCAATCCAGAGACATCAGTGTCAATAACAGCCTTGGAAAACCACCAATAGTCTTGTCCTAATTAGAACATCTGGTTGGTCACTTCCATTAAGCCGTTGCATGAAACAGTGAACCGTTTTATTTTAGCTGCTTACCCAACAACAGTTTAGATGGGATTATCTTGTCAAGAAAATTGACCTAGTTCCAAAGATGTCCACGCCGGCTCAGTCAGACACAGGAACAAGCTGCAGGTGTGTTACGCAACAAGGTCGAGTTATAAAAGTCTTTTGATGGAAGGACTGCCAAGAGGTCAAGGGTTGTTTACAGAGAGAGAGCAGAGATGCTGACTAGAAATAAATACAATACTTTCTGTTATCTTTCAAACATGTGATAGCTCCGCAATTAAATAAGACATCATTAATGCTGCAAATTGCTACCTGGGCTATTTCTAAGCAAAGCGACCTCTATAATTTTGCAGCAAATTATACTGCATGTACTTGAAACATCCTCTGTCTTGCAGGGCTATTGTGTAAATAATGGTGCAGCTAAAATGATCCTCTGATATTTTGCCAGTTGGACGTGCACAAATGAAGAAAAAGCCCTTTCACTCGTCTTCTGAGTGTTTAACGGAGCAGATGTGTTGAATCGCTGAACTCAAGCAGCCCATCACATTCAGTGTTGAAGGGTAATTCTGACCACAACAGCACAGGATATTGTCTCCAATCAAACGGCTCAGTGCTCTCAACGCCAACGAGAGCGGCTCTATTCACAAGAAGCTTCACCGGCTTTTCAAGAGATTGCCAGCTATTCTAAATGGAAATACAGTGACCCTGAGCAAGACAGCTCGTCGCTGACAGTGAATGGGGGTTTTCAGCACCACGGACAGAGCAACAGAAAGAAGGCGAGGAAAAAACAAAAAGCGATGCTGAGGGCTCGATAGCTTAGCAACCAAAAACACACATGATGCTTCTTCTGTTGTGGAGAAAATGTCCAAACCAGACTCTTCTGAAGAACCTGGCAAATAAATAGTCTCATGCTTCAGTCAGAAGCTGCACACCTTTCTGCATTCCAGTCACACGTGCCCACCAGTCCATCAATTCTAAAAAGAGGGTCTGCGTTGGTTTGCTGTTCCTCACATGCGTGTCTGATCCCACATTTCATTAGGTAGAGTGGTTGTGCCTGGAGCATGCACAGTCGACGTGCACGGTTAGCACAGTAACACATTTTTTGGCTAAACCTGGACACCCACATAGCGGTCCTAACGGACACGGGTTGATTATAGGGCTGTAATTTATTATTCTAAATTCGAACATTCATTCCAAGTCCAACTGTACGGACCTGTTCTATTTCCTGATTCTGCAGAGGGTGCCCACTGTCAGCTTGATGTATGTTCTCTTGACCTACCAGTAAAATAAGCCAGTAATGTTGCTTGCACTACGGTCCATAATGTTTTCACCGTCCAGGCAGACAGTCAGAAGTCATAGTTTCAGCTGCAGTTGTAACATCAATGTAATTCTTTATCTCACTCATTCACTTTTTAGTCTGTGTAGCGGTATCTGTTGTGTGTGAGAGTGACCTCCATGTGTGTGCATCCCGTCACCACTATAAATTAGATTAATTCCGTGGGAAACGCTGAACATCAAGTGTTGAACCCTGCACAGGGAGGGTTTTAATATTCAGACAAATTGTGTATCAGGTCAAATTTGTTTAAACTGGATTTTTGAGAGAACTGACAGCCCTAGTGGATGAGGACCTTTACATCGTGAGGACGATATCAAACCCCAGTGGACTGGTGAACACAGAAACTATGAATTTGCCTTTAGGATCCTCTGTTCAATTCAGTGTTAAAAACTAATGCACCAACATATATCCAAGTAAATTTCCACTTATAGAACTGGTTTAATGGCGGTGATTGTAACAAGTGTGTGCAAGTTTAGAAGTCTGAGAAAATGCAGTAGATTTGCAATTCATGCTTTTTAGTACAAGTATCAAAATTGTATTTTTTCAATATTTTATTGTGAGCATTAATATTCCCATGAAACCGTTTTCCTTTAAAGAGAAGGAGCCATATTTCTCAGGTGTGAAATCTTAAGCAGTTTGCAGAGATATATCAGTGCCAAAAATAATTCAGTGTAACATATCAATTAATTTATACTTATGATTGAACCTGGTTTCATTCCCATGTTTGTCTATTTGGATACACACTGAACATTATCAGTCCTTGGCTAAGCAGTTAGCAAGCAGTTTCCTATTTTCCCCTGCAGCATGGCATGAAGCAACCACATCTGGGTTCATGTTAGTGTCCATCTGATGAATGCATGTCCAGCATCCACGCTCTTTAACCTCTGCTTCTGTGTCCACCCACTGTTGACAATTATATCCGGCTCTTTAGCAGCTAAATGCACCTCTACATCCACCAGCTACAACTGCTTTGTCTGGGCAGGTATTACACATGGCTTATAAGAGCTTTCTCTATTGTCTACAATACCACAGCAATGACCCCAAAGACGCTAAAATGCCCAGTGAAGGTGAGGATACTGCAGTCTTTAATAGTTTTCATTGAATTTGACATTATAAAATACCCTTTTTACAATGTATGAGGTCATTTGATATGTTTGCAGCTGCTTTAACATTGAGTTTTTGCTGAATTATAAAACTGAGTTGAATAGAATCAGAACTTGGCTGGGCAATATCAGTAATGCAGCAGAATTTTCATCGATATCATAATAACAAAAGTCCTATATATATCAATATAATGCTAAATGCACTGTCCAAGCATAGTGAGGAGGTATAACACATTGAATAATATCATTAACAACTGATATACCTCAGAAGGGTTTCTGCAAATTTCAACCTGTTAAACCTAAGACTTCATAAAATCTTTTATACACCACAATGATTGACATTTAAGACCTGTGTCAAGTACGACAGGTGTGAAGGAATATCAGAGTCCAAATCAATCACTAACTGAAGATAAGCTGAAGTAGCCTTGAAGAGAATAAACTTCAAAACACCACGTTATCTAGCAGGCAGAGACACTAGATACAGTATCTATACCCTTTCCCACAAACTAAATGTGCAGTAATCCATTCTGCCCAAGGTATTTGTAGACGATCGGTTGCATGTCGGACTTTTGGTAGTTTTATTACAGCGTGCTAATATCTGTATCATTGAGAAAGAACAACACACAGAAACATTACAAATGCATGATGCCAAAACATCTCTCTTAAAAAAGTGCAACAGAAAATGTATCTGAACTGATTGATCTGTACTTTTAAATATCTGACACACAATAGTTTTACATTTAAATATCTGACACACAATAGTTTTACATAAGACTTACATATATATAATATTTGTAAAATTATCATTTACAATTATCAATAAAAGTAATGAGATGTCGATATAATTACTGATATTGAGGGGTGTGAAATTTTTATCTCAATATCATTTATTGGCTTATCACTTTTATCAAAACTGTATATATGGCACATAGGACATTTTTGACACATGTTGACACATAGTTGCGTAAAGGAAGCATTTAAGGACGCACCTGCTAAACAATAATGTCTGAAAAAATTATGTTTGAAAATGTCATGTCCATTATAGTCAGTGGTTATGTCAGAAGCAATGTGGCATGTTTTATTTATTCTCAACTCCCCGAGTGATTGCAAACACTTGGAAACAGTGATGTGTTCTGCACTGCAGGACAGAGCGACGGGAAAACCGCTCTCAAAATGGGTCAGGAAAACTCTGATGTCTGATTTTCATGTCTCAAAAATTCCTTTTTTTACAAAGACAAACAGCAGTTACTTAGAAAAAAGCCATGAGAGTCACAATCCATAGCTCTGACTGAAACTGTACCAGATCATAAATCTGACATTCCACATACGCAATCTCGTCTCTATCAGCCTGTGCAGTATTCACACAGTTGTTCATCACATGAGCTATGTTTGTGAAAAACTGAAAATAGCCATACCATGCATGTACTATTCATTCCTCCATATTTCAAAACCCTTATTTCAAAGTTGAACAAATTCTGGAGTTAATTTTGGGCAGAAAAACCAACAAGCCTTGGTTGTCCTGCTTTAAGGAACCGGTAACCCCCGGTAATCTGAGAATGGAAGTTCATTCCTAACCTTGGGAGCACATCTGCATAAAATATTCTTCCCTCAAGGTTAATTTACAAATTTTTATTTACGACTGTGTCTCTTAAGGCTAATGTGACCACATGAACTCAGACCTGCAGACAAAATACTCTGTCTGTGTGTCTCGCTGAAGGAGGCCGTGCAATATGAGCAGAAGCTTGAAAAAGAAAAACAGAACATGTACGCAAAGCTTGTCAGGATGATCAACTGCATCACTGAGGCCTATGCGATTCATGCATTAAAATTACACATGAAGCAACTACTTATGTGATACGATTCAATATTGCGACAGATTGTGATTCAACATGAGTTGATTGAACATAGTGCTGCTGTGACGACTTGCATAGATGCTATAGACTGTATATGATATCATTTCCTGTTTGATTTTGATAAGTCTCCAGTTTTTCTGTTCACCTGTTTTCAATTATCAAAAATCATTATGATCTGACATTCTCGTATTTATACCCCCTGTGAGTCACTTCCTGTTTGCCAGATTGTCTGTTCTGCTAGCACACTATTGTTCCTATTCATTTCCTTGTGTACGACCTAGCCACCAGTTTCCTTATGGTAAATGATCTGTATTTATACAGTGCTTTGCTAGTCTTGGTGACAACTCAAAGTACTTTACAGTACAGTTGTGTATGTATTGCAACCCATTCACATATACATTCATACAGTGCATCTTTGTGCAGCACGGTCATACACCGCCAGCACAGCCGTCAGGGGTTCAGTATCTTGCCGTAATGGGGGAGAAAGGGATCGAACCAACCGCGATTCTGGGTAGTGTATAACCCGCTTTGAGCCACAGCTTCCACGATCCTGGTGTGTGCCATGGTAGACTGTCAGTTTTTGTTCATTGACAAAGGTGAGATATACAGTACTTGCTTTTAACTATTCATAAGCATATGCATCATGGCTGTCTCGCATGCCCTGTGACTTTTCCTCAGAATTGAAAGCAAATTATACACAAGATGCAGTACCAACATAAAGGTAGGGGCAGTAGAGAGTCCTTGACAGGGTCATTGGTCACATCATCAGCAGGAGGAATGGCAGAGCTGCATTAGTAGAACAAGAAAAGTAAATGTGCAGTTTTCCCAACATGATCATCCCTTTGTCTTAATCTTAACATTCGCTAAATGTTCATTTCCTCGAATGTCGCCCATCTTTGTTTATGAGTACTGCACGCAAACCCAATAGAGATAGAAAGATTGGTCTAAGTCAAAGATCATGCAGCAGAGTGATCTACAATCTTTAGTCTGAGTTCTGAGGTGTGGCCTCTCTCCAGTAAAAGGCAAAGTACAGTAGCAAGAATGTGAACAACAACTTTCCTTGTTGGGACAGTAAACTTTGGTACTTTGTACTTCTCATTGTTTTGTGTGATCCTTGCAATTGAAGCAGATTTTGAGTTTTGGCCATCACAGCTATTAAACGCAATATAATGCAAAGAAATATGATGCCATGCAGTTCACTAGGGTGCAAACCATTCACCGTCTTGTCTTATATTCTAAAATGAAATATCAGCACTGGCATATGCATTATTTAAAAAGACAAATCCACTACAGATTACTTCTCTCCAAACAGGAGACAATGACAGCGATCAGTTCTCTAAGCCAAACAGCCTGGTCCTGCCGCTGCCTGAGGCTGACCTCTATTCTGCTTCTGAGTCTCAACACTCAGCCACAGTCGCTGCACAGACCACAGCTTCACGATATATATCTATACAACACAAATCTGTGCATGTAACACATGAACCGGCAGTGATTCAATTAAGCATCATCGCATTTTCTGGTGATTTGTGACATTGTTTTAATTACAACTCGTCTTTTATGTGATCATTTCACTCTGTTCATCTGTCTCATTAATTACACTCGTGCTTTCACTAGTAACAAGGAATGATAATATATTCCTCACCAGACAGCCTCGCCACAGCAAATCCAAACCCTACGTGTCCATCCAGTGTGTGTAGTCTTTGTGCTGCCACTGTATCCCTCCCCTCTCCTATGGTATTAGTCAGACAGAGGAAGACTATGGGGGTTTAGGTCAGGAAACTGTCTGCCTGCCTGACAAGTCGCTGCAGAAGAAATTATGTTTACACAGTCGGCGCAGACAGGAGAAGTTTTAGATGAATAAATAATGCCTGGGATTAAGTCCCTTGCTATTTTTAGTCGCTCATACCCTGTGATTATTCCCTGTCCTTCTCCCCACTTTTTTCACTGTTATCCTAAAGCTTAACGTGCTCTAGCTGCCATGGAAACCGCACCATTGTTATGAAGGCAGCTGTATAGTGGAGGAGGGGAGCCAGAGAAGACACAGACTATCTTTAAGCTGCTTTGGTTTTTTTCTGCTCATGGAGAAAATGATGTCATGCTAACATCTTGATTTGAGCTTAACATGAAGTTGTTGTCGCTGCAATGACAACAGGAACGCAAGAAAAACAGCAGAGAATGTGGGATGTGAAAATTTAGTTAAAATGATTAAATAGAAGAAAATGCATGAGATGAGATTTATGCAGCGGCAATACTATCACAGTATATGTAAAAACAAAACATCTGCAAAAGAGTGGAAGAAAAATTAAACAGGCTTCACCCATCACATTAACAAGTGCATCTTAGGCCAATGCACAAAAACATGGAAGGTGAAGCACGGCTCTGACAGCAGCAGCAGCAGCAGCAGCAGCAGAGAGCGAGAGAGACAATCCGAGAGGTGAGACTCATCTAATGAGACGGCGTGATCACAGCTTCCGCTCAGATCTCACAAACATCCCGGGCGGATCTTCCTGCCTCCTCCGCTGATCCGCGCAGATCTTTTCCTCACTATGGCTGCCTTGCTTTCAAGTTTCAGGAGCCAGTTCACGCAGACGAAAACACACCAGCGCAATCCTTCCACATTGTAGATAATTTGCTGGGTGGGTGTGGCGGCGGGCTGGAGGGAAAACTTGTCTTCTGAGACATCTCTTTGCGTGTACAGTATAAGCTGAAATGTCTTGAAAACTGAAGGATTTTGCAAGTCTTTTAACAAAAATCCCTCTGTTAATATCAACCTTTTCACATAAAATCTGATTGATGTGACCTGTGGTGGTTTGAATTCATCCAAGCAGCAACTGTCCAGTCGTTGTGCACGGCTGTAAACTCAAGGCAAACTTTCAAGGAGATCACTATCTCAGGAGTTTGTAGGGTGGCCATTAAAACCACAAGAGCTGAAGTGTAACAGGGACTTTGCTCTAGTATCAGCTGCAAATATTAGCATTGCCTGGCTGTTAATTCCAAAGTCAAGGAAGGCGTGTCATGTTAACATTGTTACCATAAGGCTAACAGAGAAAAAATTTGTTGTGCAAGGTTGTGTCATGTTAGAAAATGGTGTTGGCCCCCTCGAATCTTGTCTTTCCAAGTTGACGTATTCGTTGCGTCTTCTATAGCTACTGTCAGACATGCTGAACTATTTCAGTGTAAAAGACACTAACGAAGATGCCAAGAGAGTTTGTGGTGATGAGACCCAATGCCTGTGTCAACCTGCTGTAAACAAAATCATGTGCTCTCCACAGCATAATTAATATGTTACATCCTGCTGCACCACCCGTCACCTGAATCCTGCTAAGGATTTGTTGAGCAGAGAATTGAGCTTACGGAACTAGCATTAATTAGCTTGCTACAGTGGATATGCCATTGAGCCTTACTTTCGAAATAATAGTAATATGAAAATGTTGAGTGTTAAATTTGTCACACCCCTGTAAACTACACGTGGGACATGTTATATTGAAAAGTATGACAGGATTAGAAGGTTTAAATAAAGTTCAGTTCTTAGATTCGATTTATACATTAATACATTTCAGAAACATTTTAGAGGCTCGATCTGCTGAACACTATGATTGTTATTTGTATCAGGAACCGCCTATGCTACCAGGAAGTTAAGCACTCGGGTGATATCATTCATACAGCTCAACTATATCAGTCCGAAGAACGGTCCTTCAAATAGCATCCATAAGCAAACTGCCCTTTCTGTTATCAACTGCATGTGCAATAATAACAAGCCATTTACGCAAAATTAGGCCGACACGGTGGTTTCCACACTGACAAATGAGACAGTTTGAGCCGCTTTCCAAAAGGGTCAATCACAACAACAGAGCACCCAGCTATTCAAAACAATTAGCACATTTGACAGAGAGCTGTAAAGAATGGCTGGCAGGCAGCGCTGACAGAGGCCTCCAGTTCTAATTGAGCACTGATTAATAAAAATACTGACCGCACACAAGTGGCGCTCCACTTCCATCCATTAGAGCGGTCAAACATGAGAAAATCACTTTGTTCTAATCCAACAAGAACGTCCTATTTCTGGTGGCTGCACACGTGACACCACTGTTGCTGTTGGTGTTGTAACCCTACTGTGAGTCTGTTTGGACTGAGTGAAAGTAACAGCAGGTTCGCTGCCTCAGGCTTCATCCACAAACAACTGGCATTAGCCTCAGCTACCAGTGTAGAGGGCAACATGGATATTTAATTACAAGCGTTGCTGACCTTGTTGTCTTTGCTAGCAACTGTTGTGAAGTGAAATTTTGCATTTGACTGCTGTCATGTGTCAAACACAAGCTGATATTTACGCAATCTGATTCCTGTGAACACACGCATGCCCTGTGTACGAGTGGTCATGTGACATGCGCTTTAGTAGTACAGTGTACCTGTTTGGTTTGATTGCAGACTGTGAAAACGGCTGCATGTCTTCCATGAGCCCTGCTGGAGTTTATTTAAATAAGAAGCAATAAGAGACATTTTCTTGCTTCAACATATAATGAGGTGAATGTCAATTGCTATCTGCTTCACTTTCTTTTCATTTCATTGTTCTGTTCAGATGAAATGCTTTTCCTCAGGGGAAGAATGTGACAGCGGGAACTTCCCTGTCATCAGCTGCAGAGCATTTTCACTGCACATGCACACCAGATTGTGTGTGTTTAAAAAAAAAAAAAAACTGGTATTCTGGCCTGACTTTCAGAATGTTGGGATCAAGGTCCATCTTTGGTGTTAGAAGGATTTATGACACTTGTTGGAGAGCTTACTGCAGTAAACTTGATGAGTTGTCAACCTAAGACATACACAGTGATACTTCGTGGGGCAGCTGTGGCGTCGAGTGGTCGTCCTCCAACCAGAAGGTCGGCAGCTCAACCCCCAGTCTTCCACATCTGCATGCTGATGTGTGGGCAAGATGCTGAACCCTGAATTGCCCCTCTTCGAACAAAAAGTGCTGCTAATAGAAGCACTGTGTGAATGGGTGAATAGAACACTGTACTGTGAAGCACTTTGAGTGGTCATCAAGACTAGAAAAGCTCTTTACAAATACAAACCACACCAATTCTACTTTATCATCCAAAAAGTGTGAGGGAGAGTTGAAGGGTCAGTGATAACATAAGATGAGTTTGAGTCAAAAATCAACATGCAGACAGGATATGCATATACATTTTAGGTTCATTGTGGCTTACCCTTCATGAGGATATTATTATCTAATATGCATCACCAATAAACATCCATATAATTTATAGCAAGAATAGGTGCCTGACCCTTGGTGCCAACAATCACTGTTTTGGGACACACAGTCTAGCCAGCTATCGTGCCAACATGCAATACCGGCTATCAATACAATGCTCAAGAGAAGTACACGGAAAATAAAATCCACATCGTGATGAACAGACAGAGTTCACCAGCTGCCTCTGCTTCCGCTGTCACATTAATGTGATTTGATTGGCTAGCGCCAAGGCATGAGTGTTTGTTTAAACATAATTTGATTGGTTAATGCCTCCAAGCAGTGCTACAGAAGTCAACCATTGAGTCCTGTGTAACAGCCGTCTCTTGGACTATAAGAAATAATTATTTTAATTATCAATTTATCTGAAAATTATCTGTTGTAAAAAATTATGAAAAAACACCCATCAGATTTCCCCAGTGGCCAGTGACATCTTCAAAGTGTTTATTTTGCCAAACTGACCATCAGCCCAAAACACAAAGCTACTGAATTTATCCCAAATCTTCACAATGGAGAATGTCTGTCTATTATTTATATATAAATGACTTCAAAAATTAATTTTCAGAAACCTTCTGACACACATTAATTACTTGTAGTATCAGCCTTAATAAACCATAAATCAGCTGCACCCACAGCAGCAGTAAGGCCAAGAGAATAAATCTAGTGATGCGTCACACATGTCCAATACATATGTGACACCAGGAGGACAGTGTGCTGCTGTCATCAATATTTCAACACAAAGCTTGTTGTTTTGAGGAGTGGCACCAAGGCCATACTCCACCCCGGGCGCTCTCCAAACTAGACCATCATGTCAACAGCGATGCGACCAGGATGGTTCGGGCTGCACGTGCTGCTCCTGCATGCTGCCTACCACCCACGGGCCTCTGGCACTCTCTGACAACAAGCCGGGTAAATGGGGCATTCACTGAAATACACACAAACACACAGTACAACAAGAATTCTGCAAAGCCAGCACACACAATGCCACACTACATCAGTAGATGTCAAGTTCTTGTGTTACGTTTGTGATTCAAGCAGCAAGAGAAGAGGATTTCATCTCCCGCCGGACTTCTGCTTTTTTATCCATCCAGATTTTTACAAGTCCAGATTCAACAGAGGAGTGACGCCCTTTTCCTTTATTCTCACTCAGCTCCTCCTGGAAAATCCCAAGAATAACTCAACAGGGTGTCAGATGCCATAACCACCTCAGTTGGATCCATTATAGGAAAAAGACCTGAGATGTTGCCCCAAAAACAGTCCAGTGTCATGTAAAGTCTCTTTTCCATCCACAAGGAGATATGAATCAAAACAGAATCTTTACGTCCACACTGTCACACAGGACAAATACAGCAAACAAAGGAAACTACACTCACCAACATCAGATCGTCTGCCCATCTATGAATTGATTCTAAATGTGGCTGCAGCTATCGGTTACTTTCACTTTGGATTCATCTGCCAACTACTTTCTTGATTTGTTCAAGTCAAGTCATCAAAAGATGAAAGAAAAAAGTGGTCCATCACAAATTCCTAACATCTTATAGTTGTCATGTTGGTGTTGGCAACAAGCTTTGTAATGACATGCAAAATGATTTAAAGAAGACTTTCCATCAATCAGATCAAATTTACATCCAACAAGAACAGCACAGTTCATAACTCCGCCCTTTCTTGCCATTATGAAAAAAGGGTGAAAAAGAAATGGATCCGCCCCCTAATACAGATCTGCACCGAAATTGTATTGGTTCTTCCATGACCCATACCACATCCTTCCACCAAGTTAATGGTAACCAGCTACTAACTAACTAGACAAACAAACCCATGACAACTTCACTCCTTGGATGAGGTAACTAAAAAAAAAAAAACAATGTATAGATTTGGCAGGTGCAGCTTCAGAGAAGCATCTTCAGTGGAGACCATGCTTAATGGTGCCATCAAAATGCTATTCAAACTGCTCTTGCACACCTCACCCTCTCACTGCCACTCCACTCGCCAATCAGCAGAATGAATTCTTCAGATGGCCGATGTCTGAATGGTTTTTGAGCTGCCGTGCCTGTTTCTAGGGCAGATGAAATTCCATGCAGTAATTAAGGGGTAAAAGGAGGCAGCTGATGCTATTGTGTGGTCTAATACACTGAAAAGGTCACTGATCTGTGGACTGAATGGACGCCTTGAGAATAACAATAAAGCCTTTGTCTCCAAACAGGAACCCTCCCATCTCACCTATACTGTATCCCTTGTCATCTAATCAGTATGGACAGACGGGCAGCAGGAGAGATGACATTGACGAACCACAGTCCTTTCCCATAGAGCTGGGTGGAGGCATGCTGGAGGAAGTCTATTGAGTTATGCTGCCACCCCCATGGCTCTCTTCGGGCTGGGTTGGAGAGAAAATGGGCATGGAGACGTTGAGGTCAGATCAGTCGCACACAGCGTCTTAGGGGAAGCAGGTCCCCTCTGTTCCTATTATCATCCTCTGTCCTCTAAATCTCTGCGCAACATGTCTGGCATCTGATATTTCTCCCACACCCAGATGGGCAAACAATTGACTGACGTGTTTTCATGACACAAGTAGCCAAAGCCAAATGGCAGCCAGCCATGGGTGACAGTAAAGGGCAATGGGCTTTACAGACGCTCCAGCTCTGACTAAACTCTTTATAGGTCACTGGTCAATACAGAGGAATAATGGATGACGAGCATTTATCCAGGCAAGTTACTGTTTTCATCCTCAAAGTGGCAAAGCCCCCAATCAATGGCAATTGAATTTGGGCGCCAGGTGGTAGAAATGTGACTGTCAACCCTTTAGCTGTCGCTTATCTTGCTGCAGAGACACATTTGAAATATGTAGAATACTTTTCTTTCCTTATTTAGCAATTTTACAGCTAATGTAAAAAAGAAAAAAAGAACCAAAACATGTGTTTGCCTGCTTTTCATCTCAACAACTTATAGCCACTGTACTTTGATGGCTGTGAGTTTCCACAAATACCTCATTTCAAAACAAGCCAAACTTCTCTAATTTCTGAATGTTGTGAGAACACAAGCTGGTAGTAGCAGTAGGAGCAGTGATACGCCTGATGATCATAATGAATGTCACCTATTTTGTTTTAATTTGGAGGGGTTGTTACTAATCAGTAGTGAAAAACACATCCAATCCCCTCTATCGTTACGAAATGGGGTTAATTAGAAGTTGGTAGAAGTAGTTAAAAATAAACTACTTTAAATTGGCTGCCTGTATTAAGTTGACTTAAACACCTTAGTCTCTTTCTGGCACATCACATCAGTGTGTTTTTGGCAATTTGTCCATCACTATTTTGGTTAGTCAGGTGAGTTGTGTATTGACACACACTGTCAAATTGAATTAAGAGTAAGCTCTTAGCACAGTGTGCAGATCTTTTGTCTGGCTTGATCCATTACCTGTAGAAGGGATATGCATGTTCCAAATTCAGATCAGAGGTTAATTTGTCCGAGTAGACAAACAAGTTGGACAAACCAATGATTTGAATCAAGCACCATCCCATTTGCTTTTAGTGCTTAACAATATTCGATTTTCCATTTTGTTTCACGTAACAATGATTGCGATATTTTAAAATTGCATGTTTGTCTACTGAAAGTCTGTGTTTAGACTGAAAGTGGAACAAAGTTAGTGAGATGAAAGTCAGTGCAAATAACTGAAACATGCATCTGCACAACTCGAGTGACAAATTTGCACAAATTGCTAGCTTGCTACAGCAAACATCTGTACAAACAGGAAAAAAAACATTGATGGTCAAGTTTCAGGTCCATTTCATGCTAATGACTGTTTCTTATGTCTCTCATATATATTTCAAATGTGGCATCAGACGCATTAGTTTAGTTCAGTTTAGGATTTGGGGGTAATTCCATAACATTGATATTGATGCAAGAAATGCATGTGATATGCATGATATGTGTTTTGTATTGAAATACCAACACAAAACACTTTGGATTCAGAGCACGAATATCAGACAATCACACTGATTAAACTCAGCTTGAATACACCTTGTTCATCTGTCCGCCATGGCTCTTTAATGAGTTAGATAAGGGATGAAGATAAGCTGCTCAGTAGTGTTGGGGCCACTGGAGATTAAGCAGATTTTATTGGTAAAGCAGTTACCTGTTTACTGATTACAGTGGCTCCCTTTGTTCTCTGTAAAATATAAAGATAAAGCCAACTTTAGTTGCTCAGGACGTTAGCCATAGAGGAATGAGCAGCCACACGTCTGGCACCTCTGGGACTGCCGAATCAGAATGGAGGGGCGGAGGGCATGTGGTGCCATGTCATCTGTCTGCTATCATCTGTGTTAACACATGGTGACACGAGGTCTCGTTTCCAAGAAAGAAAAGATGTGTAGGGAGAACAGATGATAGGAAGCCAGATGATTCACCCAGTGGTGACGCAACAGAGCAGCGACGACAGTGTGAGCGAGGTACCGTCACTTCCCACAACCAAACATTGACTAAGGAAGTTTAAGTATGACATGATCTGACTGTATTTCCCAGAATAAAACGCTGCTGCTCCCACACTGCTCCATAAAATAGTTTTCACCATCTTCATCTTATTTGGTTATTGCTAATCTCAGAGCTATTTGGCACCCAGTTCATCTGAACTTTTCATTGCCAAATCAAGTAATTATTTGTAATTTTAAAAAGTAATACCACAACAGAAAATGATCAGCAGTTGCCTTAAGATCTATGAAACTTGCTTTTCCAACCTGCATTGTTTACCATTAAGGCTCATTTATACTGCCTTTAAAAAGAAAAAGAGACATGATCTAAACATCGCTGCCATCATACTTCCAAGCATCCTTTACGTTGGTTGTTGAGCAATACGTTCAGTAGAGGGCACTGCAGTCTTGAGAGCTTCTGACAACAAACATGGCAAAGGTGGAGGACGCTGTGAATGTAAGAAAGAGTCAAAAAGCGAGCAGCCTTTTTGTCCATGTATCTGGGCGAAATGACCAACTCCCAAAGTCTTTCCTCAAAAACTTTGGGTTGAAATTTCTTCCTCGCGTCCTATATTTGTCTTGCTTGTGCATCAGCTGCCCTGTTTGGTGCGTCCCTGTTTTATCTTTTTAATCCCTGGATTTGTAAGCTTTCAGAAGCTATGGTTCAAACATTGAGTATAAACTAGTCGTCAGGTTCCCATGTGGCCACTTTTACCGCTGCAGCACACCGCTGCACAACAAAGGTCTAATAAGGTCCCTGTGGCACCCAATGGCAAAAAGACAATGTTATAAGCGTGTAAACATATTTCTTTTATACACAACATTTAGAACAATTATGCAGTTATATATTGGAACCTGCTAAAAATTAATCAATTTCCATTATTGACTTTTTTATCCAGTGTCACATTCACCATCATAAATGTGCTTGAAAACTGGGTTCGTAAACACTTGAAAGCAACATGGAGGCTTGGCACAATGTTACTAAGGTCCCATTTTTTTTACTTTTTACTTTAGTGTCTCTTGTCTCTTTCACTCAGCATCTTCACTGTCCCACACAGTGCCTGTAACCTGCCAACTTATTTCCTCTTCCCCTCGAATCAGGAGACGCTCCCTCACCTCACTGTCTTACCGATGTTTCATCTTGCAGTGAGCAAACAAAGACAGATCCCGGCTATTTACGAACCACACGGCCGAACCTCGACATAGCGTTATAGCATCGCGCTAGAAAAGGACGTAAAGTTAAGAATGCCAATTACTGAGTCATGTGACCCAGCAGTGAACCTCAACTGTACCCTTATCCCCTGAAGTAAGAGCCAGATGTCGGTATGTGTTACGGATTTCTCTGTCTGGTGTGACAGCAGCTATACTGGAGCATTCAGCAGCCAAAGAGCCAGACAGTGGTGGGGTGAGACCAAAACAGGATCACAGGAAAGTTGAATCTTCAGGTGGCCAGTAGCCATCAACGTGTTATTATGTGTGCTGAATGAACGAACAGGCAACATTCTTCATAATGGGTCAGTGTTGTGTCCACTGAAAGACAAAAATGAATCTTTTTCTGAAGCTTTAAGGGAATACACAAGATATTAATATTCATAACATTAAATTTAAATATTGTGTATCTGTAAAACATTAATACTTGTTTATGAACCCTCTCACATTTACTGTTTCCAATAGTCTGTCAAGTGATGCTTTCTATTTCTCTAAATTTCATCGAGACAACAGAAGCATTTGAAGGTTAACATGAGCAGTGAGAGCAAGCACAGCCCAGACGGCCAGATCCAAATTTATCAGCGACATAAAGAACTCAAAGAAAATTCAAGGCCCAGTATTTAACCCACACGGTCTGATTGACAGGCGATCACAGAAAGACCACAACAGCTGAGCCGAAGAAATGAGACGGATTTTCAAATACCACCGAATGCACGAGTAATTAACACAGTGTGAAAACACACAAGTGGGGGAGCTGAAGCGAGAATATTCAAATCTGTGCTTCTCTTTGGGAACATTTCCAGCCTCACATTCACCTGCACACACGTGGCACTTGAATGTGATTAGATGCTCTCTCAAGGATAAGGACAATGAAAGGCCCAAAACACACACACACACACAAACTGGACAACAAAAGTAAACTTCTTCAACACAAATGAATGTGTTTTTCTGACAGAGGTGACTTGTTTTGTTGTCACATTATGTGAAAGGAGCTTTGGAATTTTTATTTTACTAAATACCAACAACTAAAATAAAAATGTATTTCATTCATTTTGCAAAACAGAAGAAAATATACTTTTGCTCCAGTTTCTAAAATATGAGACTGCTTTCCATGATTTCTCAAATAGTTTCAGCATAGGGTGATGAGATGTCTTTTATGAGGTTTTAGATATTCAGCATCTCATTGAGGTGAATCATACCTAGCAACACAGTATATCACTGCACACAGGAACAAAATGGCCCTTTGCTTTGGCCCTCAGACACAGGCATTATGTGAGCTAACTTTCATTCTAACTGCATTCTGTTCAAGTGTAATGAAACCCTTTGGATTTTCTGCTGTTGTTACTGATTCTTTTCTAACATTTAAACAATTTCACCACATCACAGGGGCCAGTCTGAAGGTCACAGTTTATGCACCTTTAGATAAACCGGTCCAGCTGATGCACACTCAGCACAGGGAGCCTGTATGGAGGTGACAGGTGGAACGCTGGAGTGAACTGTACTGTCGCTGTAGAATATTGCTCAGTATTAAGAAGCCTGCAGCTCATGTGATTACTGTGGATCACATCATTCGTTGTTTCAGCTCCTTTTGTTGTTTGGATTAGTTTCTGTGTCTAACCTCTGTGCAGTGTCCAGCATGTCTCACTGGTTCCGTCTGTATTCTCTTGTAACCTGCAGCTGCTCCTGCAGCCCGTGTGTGAGGTGGATGCTGCAGGCAGCAGCAGCAGCAGCAGCAGTCTGGTGTCCTACCTGTGGAGCAGAACAGGTGACCGTGTGTATGTGCGCAACCACTCACCAACTGATCTCAGTGCGCTTCGCCGAGGGGGGAATTAAAAACCACACGAGCAGTCCGGAGTTGGAACTAGCCACCAGACACCATGTTCAGCGGAGGAAGAGGAGGAAAAGAGAAAAGAAAGCGCAGCGTGTCAGGGAGTCCGTGCGCTGCGACACGTTACATTGCACGGCTTCATCACCGCTGACGCGCCGGACCCGCGGCACAGAGGACGGAGCGGCGCCGACAGAAACACCAAGAGCCGAGCGCCGCTCCAAGCGACGGGGAGGAGCGTCACTGCGCACGGTGTTAGGCCGGAGGACACCGGAACAGAGGGGGGGGCGGTCTTCAAAGTAAAAGCAGAACGGCTCTGGAGAAATACGACTTGAATTGTGTCCACAAGGACACGTGGCACATTGCAGAAGAACAAATAAATGGTGTCAGGACGGGCAGAGAAAACATACACGTATTACACCTAAGTTGCATTAATATATAATCATTAATTATAACAATGTAGAACAGATTATATAATTATACCATAACTACTGTAAAAGGAAACAATTAAACATAGTCTCCCTGTGAATAATACAAATTATCTGACCCGAACATATAGCCACATTGTATGTGGATCTCAAAATAAATAGCGACGTTACAGGTGAGGAAGAAATCTAACTTTAATTATATGTAAGAGGAAGAGTGGGAGACTGCAAAGAAAACTCAACACAAACCAACTATACACAAGTTGCATTCATGTATAATCAAAAACTACATGTCAATAGACTATAGATCAAATTCTAGTAATTACACCACTGATCACAATTACAACAAAATACATTTAAACAATCTAATCTACCTGTAAATCATGAAAATATTTTACCCAGACAAATAAATAACCTTGACAAAATTCAATATAATGTATTTTGCTCTGTGGGCCCAAAGGATAAGATACTTCCACTGTTGGATTTTCTGTCAGATTCGAAGCTTTCTATACACCGAGAACAGGTTCATATAGAAAATCATGGATGTTATGATTCACATAGCACAATGTACTTTAAATGTGTTATTTGACGAATGCTTAATATTCTCTTATTCAGTGATATGTATCAGTGAGGCAAATTGTCCATACCTTATGCCCCTCGAGGGACAAATAGGAAGTTAACTAACTTAGTGATACAAAATACCTGAAAGCTTTTTTGTAGCCTGTCATTGCTATTGTACAAGGGAAGTATGTATTCTATTGTTACTTTTATTTTGAAGTCCCATTACTACGATTTCCTGTGTTATTCTTGCTTAATCCGGCTCTTTCCTCTTGTCGCTGCTGCTCAGAGGTTTGTACCATTGTCTCAACAGTAAGGGGTTTATCTCTCCCAGGCAGAAAATCATCTCTTCACCACTCATTTAATCGAATCCAATCCCTGAGTAATTTGTCCCCACCTCATTCTACTAGGAGAGATAATAAAACGAATGCACGTGTACTGTAGCTGTATCTGCCACCTGAAAATAGTACCTGAGACAACTGGGTTTTACAGCAAAGGTTGCAACTGTCTCAGTCAACACTCTTTTACAGCCCCACTGATCTGTTTGCTTTTACTGTTGTTCAATCAAGTCAGAGAAACTATAAAACGTGTGAAATCCATCATCGTGACCTCAGTGCTGCCGACAGGGTAAAGAGACACAGAACAATAACATACTCTGTTTTTATTAGTACTCCTTCTACAAAACATGAACGATAAGGAGATGAATGTCTGTGGATTTAACCAGCATCAGTCCCTGATATGTGGACACTGTCATTACATAATGAGGCTGTTAACTGATTAACATTAATGGTCTAATGCTCATTATGGCCCTGCATTCATCAGAGGCACAATCCGGATGTATCTGTGCGGCTGTCTGGACTTTGCACTGAGGCAGATTACTCACAGGTGACCACCTTCACTATGATTCTGAAGGTTAGACTCTCACAGATGGCCGTTTGCCCCCCTGCTGCTTTTAACTCACTCTCCTGACCTTCACTGTCACGCCCGTTTACTCACCGTATGTGTGCCACCTCTAGTGAAACTGACTCAATAATAATATCAATTTTTGCTCCAACAGGGCCGCACAGTTTGACCATACAGTGACTGCATACTCTAATTAATTATATATATATTATTATGTATTCACTGTATGCTTTTAATGACCAATGTTTCTTTTTATACTTTATGGTAAAACAAAATCTTATGTGTATTTTCAGTGTATTTATATTCAGGGATTATCCCACTGTCCTAACTGATTTTACCATCAGTATTTTACACACAAATGGTTAATTGAATTAATATAGTATAGTATTACTGTTTGTAGTTTAGTTTATTCCACAACAGTATTTTGCATATTTTGTTAGTAAAATTCTTTAGAAAGGTTTCTCAATCTCGTTTTGGAAGAAAATGAAAAAATAAACTGGTGGAAAGTACAATAACTCAAGTACTGTACTTAAGTATACATTTGATATTATGTAATTAAAGTTTAATAATAAATAGTAAACTTTATTTTATAGCATACTTCAAAATCCACCTTACAAAGTCCTTTACAATGGCAGCAAATTAAAACAGAATAGTCATAATATAACCAGTGTTAAACTGGAACAGGTAAAAACAATTGAATGCATAAAATTAAATGTGGTATAAACAGAAAGAGAAAATTAAATCTCAAATTAAATCAGGGAAGGTTTTCTGATGAAAGTGTGTTTTAAGAAGGGAACACTGACACTTTAGAATTTAACGATTCTACTCCATTAGACGCAAAATTAGAAATATTAAGCTTTGTTTGGTTATCAGTCAACTATACATACAAGAAATATAATGTTGAGTTTAGGTGAATAACATTAAACACATTTAAAGTTAAAGTGGAGTATAGAACATGTGGTAGTAAATGATCGGACAATAATGAAGAGGCGGGTTCTCTTATGCGCATTAACATGCAATTCGTCAAACATTTAGAGTGACGTCTCGTTGAGCCAATCACAGCCGGAGTTTGGCTCAACGCAGAGAAAGTAGAGCCTCTGATTGGTGGCAGCGACGCCCTTTGTAAAGTGCACCTTCTGTCCAGACCAAATGATACCGGAAGTTCGAATACAAATGAAAGTGTCAACTCAATTCCTACAACAAAACGTTTTGGACTTTTTTGTATTCTTTAAGTGTTGTGATCAGATGCTATTGCATGTTTTATCCACTGGGTGGCACCAGTTGTCACCTGGGAGTAATTAAAGACGCAGTAAATAGCAGAGTAAAAATGCATCGTGTCATAAAGTTTCGTTTGGATTTAAACTAAGCCTCATCCTCACAAGCACGAACATAACAATAAGGACATTCAACCCAAAACCATAGACTGTATATAAAGAAACTAATGGAGTCATCCCTACGGTGCGCACACCCCGCTTAGTTCACGCCCATAAGTTAATTCACCCTTTTATTTTCAAGGGAATGGGCGGATTCCTGTCTACTGTTTTTGAAGAAGTTGACGCCGCCATCTTAACTTCGGTTTCTTCCTTAAGTTTCTCTGGATCGCTTCTTCCAGTTGGTTTCTGAGAGAAACAGACATGGGGGCTTGTCTAGCACTGGGCTCCCTCGCCAGTTGTGTGAGTACACGGCTCTTATCGACTTATCGTCTGTGCGGCGACGTTTACTTGTTTTGGAGCAGAGACACGAGTTTTGTTGTTGTTTGGGTATCGACGACACGACGTCACGTGAAACTAATTTAAACCGATATGTTTACATCTTTTCTTCCAAGGTTTGAACAAGTATCGAGGAACAAACGGCTTTTATTGAATAGTTGCTCCCATTAAAGACTGTGTCAGGAAGTTGTGGTAAAGTTTGTTGACCTGTCCGAAGTCGTCAAATACCAAAGTTGACAGCTAAATGTGGCTTAATAAAGTTTAAATTCAAAACGTAATCCGAGTTACTCCGTTAAATGTTAAGCCCAAGGTACGATCTGTGATTTATTAGGTAGTGACTTGTTAGATTTCTTCTTATGGGCGTGTGGCAGCATGGACGTCTCTTCTGTGATTTGACTCTATTTACATTAAAATGTAAATCTTATTTAAATCAAATTAAAGTTTTAATAGTTCAACAGGTAAACATAAAAATGAATCAAACTTAAAGGCTTTAACTGTATGATCTGTCTGATTAGCGCTACTTCCGGGTTAACCCACAATCCTGAATATGACGTCATTAGTGTAGTTTTCTTATTATATTATATCTAAACTGTGAACAAATGTAAATCAAATACAGGTGTGTTCTATTCTATCAATATGACATGTATCACTGGTGAAGATGAAGATGCAGTTACTGTTAAAGGTCCAGTGTGTTAAGATTATTTAAAAGGGATCCATTGGCAGAAATTGAATATAAAATAATCCTTGTGATGTTAATCACTAGAGTGTTTAATCAAAATTGTATGAATTGTTGTTTGCGTTACCCTATAATGAACCCTATATATAAATACTTTACATTTAAATTGGAAGGGGGTCCTCTCTACGGAGGCAGCCATGTTTTTTTTACTGTCGTCCAAACTGGACAAACTAAAAACGTTTTGAGTTTTTATGACAACTGAAGCTACCACAGGTTCTCTTTCATGTTTGGAAGGGGAGGGTGAGGTGAGGGGTGTTCAGCTGCAACATGCAAATTCACCTCTAGATGTCACTAAACTCTACACATTGCCCCTTTAAGTTGCATTTTGATAAAGGCCATAGACTGGAAATAAAGACGTCCATGTACACTGTTCAGAAATGAAACCAAAATATTGCAGATAAGGACGCTGCCATCTTGTGCATGTGGAGAGAGAAGTCACGTAGAAACAAGCGCTCAACCAATCACGAGTCAGTCTCAGCCTGTCAATCACGACGTTTACCATTAGCATCTGCCAAACAGACTGCTTCTCACAGTGCAGTAAGTTACTGATAAGAGATAGAAGAAAGTGTGTCACAGCTGTAAAACAACACAAAGAGGAAGTTCTAAAGCAGATTGGTTTCCAGAGATTTACTGGTTATCCTCCAAACATCTGCTGTGATTCAGTGTTGAAGCAGGACATCAGGTTTTGCTACGAATGTCTTGACAATATCTCTGTGTAAGTGCCACAACCACTGTGATTGCTCTGTTATGAAGTGTTTTCTAAACACGGGGAGTTATTGTACAAGCTGGCAGAGGTTCGACATAAATCAGAAAGTATAGGGTGCCAGCTTTCAGCACTGGACACGGTTTAATACTTAAATCAATAACAATGGTGCTGGTTGTGGCTACATGTAGCGGCGGTGTGTCAGGGTTCAGTGAAGACTCAGTCGCTCTGTCTCTATTCAGCAGTGATGATCAAACACTGGTGCAAGTTGTCCTTCTTGGACATTAATGTTTCCAGCACTAAAGAAACGAAAATTGATTTAAGGAAGAATCTAATTGTTATCTTTCCTGTGCTGATTAATGATCGGGCTGTTGAGCTGGTGCAGCAGCACAATAACTGCTGATGTAACAGCTGATCTTCAAGCCTCTGTGGATGCTGTGTGTTTAGAGGCTCATCAGTACATGTATTTTTATCGTATGCGTCATAATGTTAATGTCAATATCACACTTTATTCTTGTTTGATCAGATCTGGTTTATTCCATCTACTGGTGTGGGTCACTTGCCCTCAAAAATAAAGAGCAGTTGTAGGATATTGTAAATGTTTTCTGAAAAATTGCTGGTATGACCCTAAATGACCTTCATCACCTGTACAAATTCAAGAAGGTCGGAACAATCCCAGATGATTTGAATCACCCACAGTTTACTGAGCTGTTATTGCTTCCGTCTGGCTGTAGATTAATCTACCACATGAAGCAGAATTAATAGATTTAAAAAGTCGCTGGTCTTTGCTGCCATCAACCTTTTTAAATGTCTCACTGTGATGTAATTATATTGTTGATGTATTTATTGGTATTGTGTGGTTACTGCTGGCTGCAGAATTCATTACCCCTTGGTGGTAATAAAGACACATTGAACCAGAAAATATTAAAGTTTGATCTCCAGCCTGTGTCAGTGTTGTAAAATAAAACCTCAGACTCATTATATGGGTGCTTTGATGTTTAATATTCCCTGTTATCACTATGAGTTCCGAGTAATACTCTTTAGTACTTAGAGTATGAGCGGTTTTTGCCTCGGCTGTTTTGAAGCTGTTTTGTTGGAGTTGTTTTTTGCCAGAGCAGTGTAACATAGGCCAGTGTGAACCATGGGAACTGGATTCGTCAGCTCACAGCTGCAGCATTCATTTCTCGTAGAAGCTTGGGCTCATATACTCACGTTTAGTGAAGGATGGATGATCTCCGCCACAGTGAGTCTCTGCCTCGGTGCTTCACGAATGTGTCAGCCATCTGAATCTTACAGGAATCCTCTGTGATCCTGTTTCACAGTCCTTGTCAAGAAACAAAGAGAGAGAGGCAGAGATTTGTTATTATGGCATACGTGATTACTGCCTCTGTGAATCATCATTTATCTCTGCTTCTCTGGACGTGTGCTTAAGCCGGACGATGGTTGCCCTGACAGCAGACACAATGTTTTTTCTTCTTTTCTTGTTCCACATTTATATTTGCAAGCCATGCATGCATTACCCTGATTATCCCACAACCCAGAGCCTTGTCCACGATGTTCATAAAATATGGCTCTGTATGCATGCCCTGCTAATTCTTCCTCTGCCTCTTCTCCAGGCGTCCTGTTTGTGCGGCTCGGCCTCCTGCCTCCTGTCATCATGCTGCCCTTCGACATTC